>NC_066324.1:16934591-18392770 GCF_022539315.1 Serinus canaria
GGATGAGGCTGTTAGCTCACTTCAGGGCTCTCGACTGATAAAGTAATTAGTACCAAAGCATTACAGGTTAATCACGTGCAGACAGATTCAGAAAAGTGTTGGTCAGAGCAGTTTAATGCAATGTAGTTTTACCTTCCTAAACTGGAGGGAGAGAATCTGCTGCTTGATAAGCTAAGCAAAAAACAGCATAAAAACCATTAGAGAGAGAAGCACGGAAAGGAGCTGAAATAAACAAACCGTTACAGAGACATATTAATGATGAGTCATTTTGCAGAGGTCAGAGTTCCTATTAAAAGAAGGTACAGCTGCCTTAGGCTGCCTGCCAGGACGAGCAAGCCACATTGTCAATTGAAATCAAAGGCTGTAAAAATGAAATGGTCGTTAACCACAGAGAATCAGTGTCAGGACATTTATACAAGTAGGTTTCCAAGAAGCAGCACCTTGAGCCTTCCATGCACCATCTGCAGCATTGTGCTCAAAGCAGGCAACTCCACCACAGGAGACGTCCAGCCCAACTCTGTGCTGGCAAGCAGCTGGCCTGAGCTGGGTGCCCTCTGTGCTTCCAAGGACAGCTCCTGGGAGAAGCTGAAAACTCTCTGATCACATTGCTTTCCAGCTTGCCAATCAAATCACTAAGGTCTGGCAAAACATTAAAATAAAATAACAGAAGTAGACTTTACAAGAATCTATACGCTTTGCTTTCTTTGTGGGAAGATGTAGAGCATTAACCAATTCAGGGAACAAAATCAAACACGCAGGTCCTGCACAAGACATCTTGATGAGCTACTTACCAGTGGTCACCAGCTCTCCCAAAGGAGTGTCTTCAGGGACTCATGTCCTAGCCAAAGGGCCACATTGCTGGACTGTGGCAGCAGCCCCTTGCAGGCTGTAGGAAACAACCTCAGTGCATTGACCTGCAGCAGTCAGGAACAGCTCCTCAAGCTTTGACTCACCCACATGGCAATCAAAAGTCCAAAACTAACAGGGACAGACTAGTCAGCAGCGTGTAAGCTCAGTGACTTAATTGCACTGAAGTACATGTTACACCTATGCAACAACCTCACCATACAGCCTCAGAAATTACTGCAGCACAGGCATCCCCTCTAGGATGTACCAGGCCAGACTGCCACATCCCTAGGTGCAGAGAGATCCAACCTTTTCAGCCTCTGTGAACCACCAAAGTTCAGTGCTCTAGGATGCTGCTACAGAAGTCAGCAGAAAGAACCACGTGGAGGGCCACCTGCAGGTGCACCTCTTCAGGTCTGCTACCCAAATGTGTGAGTCTCAGTCCTGTGGAAACCGGCAAGACTCCTAGTCTTGCCCTAAAAATGATCACAGAGAGACCCTAAAAACTGGTCCTGCCAACTGCACATTCCACCTGTGGAGGCAGAACCCCCATGTGAACCCTGAGAAAAAAAGTAGCTCAGTTTGAAGTCCTGACACTTTACACAAATAATTGCAAATTTCCTTTGAGAAGAAAAAACTGAAGGGCTCACTGACTCTTCTCCTTCAGGAAAGCAAAGACAGCAGAAGTTTTGGACTGTTGCTCAGGAGCAGCTTTAACCCAACAAACATGGGCGGCACTTGGCCTTTTGGCAGCAGCTTCACCCTCTCCACCCCCAGCCACACAATCCTGGTCCACTCCCAGTGCCAAGTGCTGGTCATGCAGCCAAAGGATGTGCACATTGGGCATGATCCAGCTGGGGAAATCAAGTGCTCACAGTAACAGGCTGAGGATCACTCACTCACCTGATCCCTCTTTCATGTGCTGTGCTGGTTCACGAGAGAAGCCAGACAGAGGAGCTGTGTCCTTTGAGCTGTATCCTTCCACCCCTTGCAACATCCCTGTGAGCTCCATGCCCTTTCTGGCACAGCTTTGCATTACCTGCCTTACTGACCAGCACCTCACCTTGTCCTCAACACTCACAGCTCAAATTGCACCTTGTGCTGCTCTCACCCCATCCTGACTTCCTTGGGATCCAGGTTCCTCCTCCCACACTCCTCCCAAGCACAACCACCCCAAGTGATCCCAGGGGCAGCTGTATGCCTGTGCGCTGGGCTGCCCCCAGGCACCTCCCTCTGACTGGAAACACAACTCACTGGTTTAACTTGTCTCAGAATATTTTGCTTACCACTGCAAGGGAAAAATATCTTTTTACCCACCAGGAATACTAAAGACCTTCTTAAAAGGAAGGTCCCAAAATCCTTGCAAGCTAGAATGCTAGTGTAGGCAGTAGTGTGGTTTTAATCATGATTTCTTGCATAAGACAAACAGGGATGTGTCTTGGCTTGGATGTAAAGAAAATAGCAAGAGTCAGAACAAAGGCTGCTTGTGCCATGAGCCCATTGTGCTCATGGATGTGATCAAACAGTAAGCACTGACAGTGCTTTTTTTTTTTTTTTAATCCCCAGTATTAAGACAACATGGGCTTTATTCACTGCACATCCTGAGACAGTGCTGAACACTGAACTGAGGGTCTCTTGAGGGTCTCTCCATATTATCAGAAGAAAAAGGCCATCATGTATTAATTGAAGTTTAACCTCAATATGCGAAATTTGCTTTTCAGACTAGAGATTTAAGCCCCAGAGAGTGTGATCAAATTGTGGATCCTGCAGCCAGCGGAGCCCTGCCTGCAGGCAGCTGGCGCTTCACTTCAATTACGTTCCAGCACATCCATGTAGAGCTGTGACAGCACAGCTACATCAGAACCCAATCTGCCCTGCTGGAAACGTGGGGCTCCTGAGCAGGGCAGCAGATACTCCAGTGAGCTTGCTCTGATCCTCTCTGATCTGGGCTGTCTGTGCCCTGGGCTCCCCAAGGACTTACAGCACACACAGCACAGGGCTCTGCTAATGAAGTGCATCATCAGCAGTGGATGTGCCTCCCTTGGGCAAGCTCGGGGCCATTGCAGTTCCTGGATAAAGGCAAATACTAATGTAATCCTGAGGAACACATCTAAAGTACTGAATCAAGGCCTCCAAAATAACCCTTCCATCTACTGGAGAAGTGGACTTCAAAAATGTCTGCTCCAGGCATGTCCAGCACTGGTGGGATGAAGCCCCCTCAGGCACCTCCCACTGATGAAGAGAAGCTCAGCTTTTTATTAGCTAGTTCTGAAAATACATAACTGTTCTCAAGTGCTGGACCATAGCACTATACCTCTCCACCACATCCCTTCTACCAGTCTCAGTTCTTTGTTAAATTTCATTTTATCATATGCTTTCAAGCTCCTTTGGCCATTTATCATCCTCTCAAAGGTTTTAGCCCTTCAACTACTCCTAATTTTCTTCGGAAGTGAAGACAGCCTTCCTCGTTTTTCATGCACTTGCCAAATTTCAGTCTTGCAAGGGCAGGAGGCAGAACTGTCAACACCACCTCACTTTTTTTTAACCACTCAAGTTGATGGTCTGGGCTGGCATCCACTGGCACCAAAAAGTTCACTGCTTGAAAAACATAGATTTTCAGTCTGACACCTTTTTTAACCCTCTCATGCAATTATCCATGAAATTACTCTCTGTATTTCTTATCACTGAGATAAAGAAATCTTTCTCCTTCCAGTGCACTCCCCACATGGAAGTGAGCAAGAGCTCAGGAAACCCTGAAATAGACTTAACAGTGGCTCCATCCTCATATGGACAAGCACCTGGACTCAAGCTGCTTGAGCAGCAGCAGTGATCAATATTTTTCAGTGCTCTTCCACAGCATGAAAACTGACCCACACAAGCTGTCCAGTGAAGGAAAAAAAGAGCAAAACATGCCCATGACAGCAAAGCTGACAGGTCCAAGTTATGTTTTGAGGGAATCAGCATTGCACCAAAGCTCCTTGGGAAGCCCATGGAGCAGCCTGTACATCCTGGGAGCTGGGCAGAGGGACTGGCAATTTCCTACAGACATTGCCCCTCACTGGCTCTCTGATCCCTGACATTATTGGGCATGTTTTGCACATGCAGACTTCCAAGTATAAGGCTTCCTATGAACTTGCCTGTTTTCAAGGTTAATACTACTTGAGACAAATACAAACCACTCGGAATCCTGCCTCAGCTGTCAGCAGTGAACCCTTTCAACGTTTAAAAGCAAATACTGAGGCTTTCATGTAGGCATGGCTGTGCTCACAGCTGCTTTCCTGCCACGTGTCCTGCTCCTTATCAAGCACTCCCTGCACACACAGAATGAGCGTGCTGGTGTTCATACACCATGGCAGGAGCTATCAGCAGGCCCGTGATAAAGCAGCTCTGAGTGCTGTGTTGCTGTACAAGACACATTGTTATTTCACAGACTGGAAAACAGAGGTATTGAGTCTTTGCTTGTCAAGGTCACAGACCAAATCGATGTCAGAGATGCAGAAATGTGGCAATTTTTTTCTGCAGGTAATTTAGTTTTTGCTGAAACAAACACGGACTTGTGTGTAACAATTCAGGCTAGATTTCATTAACAGAGAAGGTGGAAAACAATAAATTAAGTTACACATTCCAGTATCAGCCTCTGTAATGCTCTGAAGATGGCTCAGATTTGTGTATTTTAACTCTGAATTGTTGCTGCCTCTATCACCCAAATTAAACTTAGAAACACACCAAGGAATGAGAAATGGCAAAAAAAAAAAAAAAAAAGCAAAGTAAATATTGGACAATGAGATGCCCAGGAAAGGTGACATCCTCCAGGCAGCTTACTGTGCAGAGAAAAGAAAAAAAAAGAAAATAAAATTGCCTGTAACAGCCCTTCCATCTTCCTCTTCTTGGACCAGGTGATGCTGTGAATGTGAGATAACAACCTCATTCACTCAAGATCTTCCTCCTCTCGTCCAAAGAGAGCAAGGGTAGAGCAGGTTTTAATTCCATCTCCTGGGAACTGCCTCTGCTGTGGCATGAGAAGTGCCTTGTTTGGAGATGACCACACTCTGCCCTCCACACAATGGTATCCCTGGCCTGGGAAACATCCCCTTCCAGGAGATTTCCTGAGAACAGCGCAGTTCTCACATGTGATATACTCTGTATCTTTATAGTGACCCTGAAGGGCATGGGCTCATCAGCCTACACACTTGGCTTCCTAGGGGATTTGGACAAATGGACAGGAGGTTATAGAAAGAGAGCTGAAAAATCTCCCTTTGGAATTGTTGAGGATCATTATTTGGAGTGCACAACTGCTGAGGAGCCCCACTCAAAGCAGACACCTCCAGCAATGGGAAACAGCCTCCTCTGTCCTGCAGGTCACAGGGTGTGGAGATGACTCATTGACGCCCTAAACTTTGCCTTTCCAGTAGGAACTGGCTGTCCCTCCTTCCAGAGTTTGAGATACTTCCATCCCACAAATCAAACTGACTGAGTGCTCTCAGCTGCCTCAGCTGGCACCTGACCAGGGGGTTACACCACTCCTCGCCAAAAGCAAAGTCCCCTTGGACATTACAGGTACCCAGCTGCTAAAGAGGGAACGCGACTGAACTAAACCTGCTTTTCAGGAACCAAGGGCTCCTCGGTTTCCAGCACACTTTATTATAGCAACAGATCTTTCTCCTTCATTTGATATTATGTGCAAAGCAAGAGGGACAAGATTGGGAATGGTTTCCAGCCAGAAGAGCCAGGTGGCAAGGCCCTCTCCTGAGCTCAAGTGCCACCCTGAGCAGAGTTATCCAAGAAAAGCTCAGAGGCAATGTCACTACACTCTATAAATATCTGTATATGATGTAGCTATGACAGTAGAAAGATATTCAAGCAAGGAAGCAATGCTCTAATGAGACTGAGGAGCAGACAGCTGTATTAGGTAAGAGGCACAGATCACTTCCAGCAGAGGTTTGCCTAGCACTCAGAAGAAGGTTTTATATAAAATTGCATCTCTCTGCACAATACACTCTCCAGACTTGCTATTTCTTACAAAAAGGACATCTAAAAAGATGTCTTGAAGGTTGTGGCCCATGAATGTAGCTAAGGTAGACCCTGAACAGGACTGACAGCTCCTTCTCTCACTTTGTGAAATAATTACTTGTTTGAAATAATTGCTTTGAGACATAACAGGTTTGTTTAAAAAAAACAACCCCAAGATAAAAAAACATCCTGTCAGCAGCCAGAGCAGAGGGCAAGTCACTGTGGCCATAAGCTGCTCCTGACACTGTCCAATATCAGGCATTTTAGAAGACCAGCAAAGGAAAAACACTGAGCTGCTTGCTCACATGCAAAATCCTTACAAAAGGGTATTCCCAAGGGCACGAAGAGTAAATACCCTGAATACTCTGATTAATAAAAGGATGATGTTCTATCTATGGCCATTGTCAACACCTCTATTCTTCTGGCTTTCTTAGCACCACCTCTGGAAAATTCTACAAGTTAAAACCCAGAAATCATGTTCTGGTTACCTGATTCATATCCTTCAATTTACATGATGTCCCTTTCCTCCAACAGGATTAGGGAGACCAAGTAACACATCCAAACTGCCCTCAACAAAGAATCACAGAATGGTTTGGGTTGGATGGGACCTTAAAGCTCATCTTGTTCCATCACCTGCCATGGGCAGGTGACCTAGACCAAGTTGCTCTAAGCCCTGTCCAACCTGGCCTGGAACACTTCCAGGGATGGGGCAGCCACAGCCTCTCTGGACAACCTGTGCCAGGGCCTCACGGGAAGAATTGAATCCTAATAGCCCAACTAGCCCTGCCCTCTGTCACTTGGAGCCATTCCCCCTGGTCCTGCCACTCCAGCCCTTGTAAAGAGTCTCTCTCCATCCTTCTTTTAGGCTGCCTTCAGGTACTGGAAGGCCACAATCAGGTTACCCAGGAGCTTCTCCAGGACAAACAATCCAGCCTTTTCTCATAGCAGAGGTGCTCCATCCCTCTGACAATCTTGCTGCCTCCTCTGGACTCATTCCAACAGCTCCATTCCCGTGCCGGGATCCGGAGGGCAGAGCGTGTTCATAAGCCACCCCAGAAGCAGGGGTTTCCAACCTCAGTTTTTTTTCTTAAAGACCTCTCCAGGTCTTTGTGTACCTCTGCCACATTAGTACACTTTCTACTGCCTTAAGAAGCAGTGAACAGGCAAATATTTTAGTTACACATACTCTATATATACATATAAAGACAGAAACAAAGAAACCTGAAAAAAGCCTACATTTTCTTTGGATCAGAACATCCATTTCTGTTTCCTAACCACTACAGTAACCTCCCACAGCAATCCTGTGTCTGCACCACTTGTCCCATTGCCTTTGTTAGTTTCAAACCCAGCAAATCCAAATCCATTCTGCGTTAGAGAGCTGCTCAGTGTTATCTGCTGTTCCGCATGTTGCTCATCGTGCTTTTCAAGTTCTCCCAGGTAAGCTCTCCAGATGTTCCTGGATTTAATTAAAGTCATAATTGCTTTCTGAAAGTCTCCTTGCTACACCATTCCAATCATTTGCTTCCCAGAATTGTTATGATACATTTTTTAATTACAACATAAAAAGCCACACTTCATTCAAGCCCTTGCCCTGCATTTTAGACAACAGTTTCCAAAAATCCTGGCTCAAGTCTTCAGCACTTGTAGGTGTCTGCAGGGAACCAGACTTTTACATGCCTCCTCCCTAACTCACAAGGGAACCTAGAAGTTGCCATGAACTCAGGGAAAGGTCAATTTTGCCATTTAGCCATTATTTAGTCACTGCTTCTTATAACAGAAGGGGCAGTCAGTGGATTAAGGAGACAAAATTAAATTGCCTTGCCACAGGCTTTGACGATCATGTACATAAGTGGCTGGAAAAATGACTGGAGAATTTGTGGAAATTGAATGTGCTGCTGTTTTAACTGGGGCAGCAGAGCTCCTTTGCCAGCACCGGGCTCCCACAGATGGAAATTGGGGTGCAGCCACAGCAGCATGAGGTTGAAAAGCTCAAAAGGTTGAGGGCTCAGAGCTCTGCAGCCACTGGATTTACCACGCCTGATCCACAGCCTCAAGGGGTGCTGCAGCCAGAGGACACCAGGAGCACTGCCTGCATGGGTGCTACATTGCTCCCTACCTTCCCCAACAGAGGAAACTTTGGGAATCTAACTGGCAATACTGAAGGTATTTCTTGCTGGATGCATGAACTCTCCTTTATGGTTAAACTGATTAAAGCAGCAATTTGAGAGCAGTCAAGGAAAATAAAAGTTAAGCTGTAGGCAACCCAAACACCTCAACATCTTCTTTATTAAAACCTCTCTCTGCTTGTAATTGGCAGAACGGAGTCATTTGGCTCAGTTAAGAGATTTCCAGTTCCTGGTATGATTTGAGGCCACAGGCTGTGGACCCTCTATGCACATTTGGTGGTGCTGAAGATGACACTAGCTCACACCCCAGCACAACATGATACCACATGATACAGAGGAACTGAATTTAGGCAACTTCACTTTGGCATTACCCCAATTTTAACACTTGACTTCCAAGCAGCACTTTTTTATCTCTTTTGGTCCTGCATTTATTTTTATGAATGTCTGACTCCTTGAGGCATCAATGCTTGACACGCTGGAAATGGATTATTTATAAACCATCAGCAGGGAAGAGGCACACTCATTTGGAGAGCTCATAGACTGAAGAACATTCCCAGTGAATTCAAAGCAATTTCAAGGCTTTTCTGAGTGCCTCACACAATCACCGACACCTTGGGCGCTGCTGGCACATCACCCTGCAGTTCTGTGTTTGTTAACCTCTGTCAGGCTCAGCTGACAGCATGTTTATCATACCTTCCCCCTGCGAACAAAGCCTTATTCCTACTCCAGACCCTGTGCCGGAGGCCATTCCTGACCCAGGAATGCTGATCTCATTGCTGCTCAGCCCCTATCTACAGTGCAGAAATGCCTTTTTGACAATAAGATAAGGCACCCTCGCACAGAGCCCAGCGGGCCCCTCGCTCTGTCTGGTGAGGCACTTCACTGCAATGAAGGTAGGAAGGTCAGTGCTGTTCCCTGAGTTTAACTGGAGACACTCGTGTTTGTCAGAATTTCTTAAGGACAGCTTGGACAGAGACTTCACTGGGGTTTGCAGCTTTCTCATGAGGGGAAGGGGAGAGGCAGCACCGATCAATCTCTGGTGACCAGAGACAGGACCTGAGGGGCCAGCGTGAAGCTGTACAAAGGGGGTTAAAATAGATTATATTATTGGATATGCAAGAAAGGGTTCTTCACTCAGAAGGTGGTGGGTCACCTGAACAGGCTCCACAGGGCAGTAGTCATGGCCCCAAGGCTGCCAGAGCTCCAGGTGTGTTTGGACAACCAGCTCAGGCGCAGCACGGGATTGCTGGGGTGTCCTGGGCACGGCCAGGAGCTGGTCTCGATGATCCTTGTGGATAGGACACTCCATGATTCTATTCTATGATTCCACCACCATTTCACACACCCGCTCAGCCACACACAACGTGCCATGTCCACAGCCCTGCCCGGCAATAGCTGCGACACCACCAGCTCTCTTTGGAGTGGCGAGGGACTGGTCTGTAGCACACACCAGCTCCTCTGGGGTGCCCGAGCCATCGCTCGGTTTTCTCCCCTGGAGCAGCTCCCCGGGGACGGCCAGGCCCGTTGGCTACACCATTTCCATCCGGCTCCCTGCGAGGCCTCACGGCTCGGGTGAGGGCCAGCCCGCCCTCCTCTCTGCACCCACGGCCGGCCCGGCCCGCCTCCGTCCCCCGCCAGTCCCCCGCCCGCCGTCACCCGCACCCACGGCAGCGGCCAGCTCGGGGACAGCCCCCAGAGCAGCGCCTTCCCCCGGGCCGGCGCTCACCTGTTCTGGGGCCGGATGCCCAGCAGGTAACTCCGTCGGTCCGGCCGCGAGGCCCAGGCCGCGCTCTCGGCCTCCTCCGCCCCGTCGAGGTGGCTCGTTCCCCGCCCGTAGAGGCCCGCCAGGGCCCTGCGGGTCGAGCTCATGGCCGGAGTGCGGCTGCCGTGCCCCGCGGCCGTCGCTGCCCTCCCTGTCACTCACGGCCGCCGTTTATAGACCCTCCGCACATGCCGCTGTCAATCGTGACGCGGCGGCCGCTGCCCGGCCTCCCCGGGCCGGCTGCCCGGCCGCCATCTCCTCCTCCTCCTCCTCCTCCTCCTCCTCCTCCTCCTCCTCCTCCTCCTCCTCCTCCTCTGCCATCGAGTCCAGCTTTTGAGGAAGAAGTGAACTTTTCCTTTTAATCACTGCCCCATCATGGGGGGATTTCTCACACCTCAAAGATCTCTCTGGTGACCATTGACAGAAGCCGGTGGTACAGCGTTGAAGTTGTGTCAGGTTTATGCTGGATATCAGGAAAAGGTTCTTCCCCAGAGGATGGTTGGGCACTGAACACACTCTCCAGGGAATGGTCATGGCCCCAAGGCTGCCAGAGCTCCAGGAGCTTTTGGACAATGCTCTCAGGCACAGTGTGGGGTTGTTGGGCTGTTCTGTGCAGGGCCAGAAGTTGGACTTGATGGTCCTTGTGGGTCCCTTCCAGGTTATTCCGTGATTTCTCAGGATCAGCTCCAACATCCTCCACTTCCTTGCAGGCACAAGGTTCCCACCCTGGCTGGCTGCACCACTCAGCATGGGCATGGCAGTCACATCCTCACAGCAGAGACTCATGGCTTGGCAGCCTGTTTTTTATCCCAGAATGCCCAAGAGAAAGTCTGTGATAGTATTTATTTAGGCTCCATAAAAAAAAAAGACAGCACAAAAGAGAGATGTAAAAGGTGGATACGTGTCACAAACAATTACTAGCAGTGATTTAATACCAAATGAAAATATAATGAGTAATAAAACTGACTTACTTTCTTGTTCTACCTTTCTCTTGCCCTGTCAAGTTGTTGCATCATGTGCTGCAGACATGTCACTGATGGCACTGCATCCCTCCAGCACTGGAATGATGGATGGAGCAGATTCACTGTGGATTAGCTGCCTGCCCATGGCTGCACAGCAGTGATTGCAGCAGGAGCAGGGAAATTATGGCAAATTGCTCCATTCCAGGAAATAGAACATGATTAGAGCTGATCCTCCTGGGGCAGGAGAGGCAGCAGATGTGGCAGCAAGCAGCAGGACAGGTGATGGATCAGTTGGTGCAGGACATTCCTGATTCCTTTTCCTCAGCAAATACTGTGATTTGGAATGTGACTTTGGGTAGGGACTGCCACCAGGGTATGCACAGACACACAGAGTGTGTGCATCACCCATACAGGTGACACAACAGTGACAGATGATCACATTATCAGGCATGTAAATTGCAGGATTTGTGATACCAGAGAGGATATTTGATCTGGGCAAATGCAAAGGAAATAGACCTCCTAAGACATTTGGATGTGGTCCTAGGAAATATGGAGAAGGGTGGTCCCAGAGGGCTGACTGAAGGTGTCACCTTCACCAGGCAGTGAAACAGCGGATGAAATTGCATGAAACAAACAGAACATGATCCATGAGGGAAACCACAATACTCATTTTCAGGCAGCAGTGAGCTCTGTGTGAGCTAACGTCATTTAGAAATAATCCATCTCAAACAGAAAACAGCAGACCCCAAAAAAACCCAAACAGAACTCAGAGAAGAATAGCAAAGATGAGCCAAGATCCAGGCTGGCTGCTGCATGAAGAGTAACTGTGTGGACTGGGACTCTTCAGCCTGGAAGAAGCTACTGAGGTGCCTGAGACTGAGGAATACACAGCTGAGAGGGACAAGGAGAACAAGTCAAATTAGCAGGAGGTAAAATAGTGAAAGGGAGTTGCTTCCTCCCTCCCCTTGGCTTTAGGCTACTCCCGCACATGGCTGTGGCTGTTCAATGTCAATAGGGATTAATAAAATCCACAGGACAAGTCTGTGGAAAGAAAAATCTCCTGAGGTTTATGCAGTATAAAGATATAACCTTCAGTTCAAGAAATGTTTGAGCTGCATAAGAATATTCAGTATGTGCATGCCCTGATCTCACACCCTTTGCTCTGCTCTGGCTGCTGCCCAAATGTGGGAGGTAGGATGCTGGGCTGGGAGGACCCAAGCTGGCATTCTCCTGATCCCATCTGTTTCTCTGGAAAGAGAAAGAGGATTTTCAGGTCCCACAACTTCAGGAAACCTGAAGTCCCAGCATATGAATTACACATTATTTTACCATGAGCCCAGTCTCTTGGCATATTGATCTGATAGAACAGAGCCCAGACCAACTAAGAAGGGTGTCCAGTACAGGTAGGTTTCTGCTTTGGGCCTGGAATTGTGGTTTCAGATTCCCAAACACAGGAAAGACACTAATATGCAGGATCAAGTCCAGTGAAGGCCACTAAGAGGACTGAAGGAGCTCAGACACCTGATATCGGAGAAGAGGTTGAGAGAAACTGGGGTTTAGGCTTTGGGGAAAGGCTAAATGGAGACCTCCTTGTTTTCCTCACTGCCTTATAGAAGGACACAGACTCAGAGGTGCAGAGTGATGGAATGAGAAGCCAAAATGCAAATGGCAAGCAGGAAAGTTCTGATTAGATATTGGGAAAATTACTTGCCCTGTGAAGGGAATCAAGCAGTACCACAGGGACCCAAGAGATGGGCACTCTCCATTCTGTGAGACAGCTGACTGTGGATGGGACATAGTGCTGAGCAGCTGATTGACATCCTGCTCAGAGTGGGGGGCTGGACCAGACACCCCCAGAGCTCCCTTCCCACCCTGGTTGTGTCATGGTTCGGTGCTGCATCCCATCAGTGGAGAGAAGCCTGGCTGGTGAGTGCAGGTTTAGCTCAGATGTGACGAGAAAGAGCCTGCTGTGGTATTTGATCCTCCCCCCAGTGTGCAGGGCTTATATTCCTTTTCTGTCCTTTCAAGCTCTGAATGGTTCCTGTGCCTGTTGCCTGCTGAGACAGCTTCCTCTCACAGCATCTGCTCTCCCGTCAGTCTGCTCAGAGAGTGACAGTGCCCTCTGCTCCTGGCTCCGGGGGAAACACGTTCAGCTGCTGGAGCCTGAGCCAGCCAGAAACGAGGCTTCAGACCTCGTTAGCAAAGCTTTCTTCTTCTGCCTGCAAATCCAGCACCGACTCACACAGTCACAGATGTTTTCTCACTCCTCTTGCACAATTTATCCTTCTCTTTCCCATCCTGCACCCTTAAGTTCCTCCCTTTCTAAAATGACAGGCTTCTTCCTGCACTCCTATAACAAGCTCTCACCTCTGGTTCTTCCCCAAATATTAATGGATGGTGCCAGGGCAGGGCTCTGACAGAGGATGAGCACAATGGGCTTCCTGAGGAAGTATTTGGAGGAGGATTCTTTCTCTCAAGCCTGGAGAAACAGTCCACAGGAATCACAGCAACCTCCAGTTGTTTGAAGAGATTCTGCATCAGCCAGAAGTGTCATCTTTAGCTATGGGAAAGTGCTGGGGCTAATTTAATGATAATTTTTATTACCTATGTGTGTTGCATAGATAATAACTCGACAGGATATAGGTGCCACAGAGCTGCTGGCACATACTCAGCCAGAACCTTCATTTTCAATCATTTATAGATACATTTCCAAATGCCTAGCTGGACCCTGGAGAAAATAGGAAAGAGAAGGGTCTGTGTGATTTCAGACAGCTGGGGAGATGAGCACAAAGGAAGGTCCTACGGTTTTCCTGCCTTTGCAGTGTAATTATCCCATTCTGCACAAAGAAAAGGACATGGAGGGAGAAAGTCTTTCCTCAATCCACCAGTTGTGTTGGCTTTGGCTTTTTCCTACCACCTTCTTCCCCACCTGTTATAAAAGAGAAGCAGCAGTTAAAGGTGCATCCTTCAGCCTTGCTTAGTCCCTCTGACCCCAATGGCACAGCTCAGCCCTGCCCTGGGTTCCATAGGGCATGGATCCATGAGCACTCAGCCTCAACTCTCTGCCATCCTGATGCCCCTGTTTGTGATAGCCCTTCCATGCTGCCTCCTGGGAGAGACATCCCCGATGGCCTCGTTTTCCCTTGGTCAGCCCATAGCTACAGGATAGAGAAATTTCAGCAGCAGACTGAGATTCTCTCACAGCCTGTTCTCTAACTGGTCCAGGCTGAAGTCCTGGTCCCCATCTGGCACCACGGGAGCCTGCTTCCTAGGACTATTAACATAGGGAGAAGCCAGCCAGATGCAAATTTGTCTGCCCTGAGTTCATTCCTTCCAGCTTTGTGTCACACTTCCTTCTCAGTCACTTCAAAGTTCTTTGGGACTGACAATCAGTCACTCCCTGGCCACCCTCTGTCCTCCCTAGCCACTTATTTCCAGCTAATTTCCTTGTAGTCCTGATGCCTCTGGAAGGGTGATGAGCATTGGGTTAATGAGCCTGACCTTGCCCTAACCTTGCAAATGCAAGTCTCGGCACAGCGCTGTGGAGTCCTCCACGCTTCCCTTCTTTCCCAGAGGGGCTTGTGCAACCTCCGGAGGGCTGGCCCAGCGCCACTTCCCCCGGGGCGTTCGTGATGCCCGGCCCAGCTGGCGGGGACTTCTCGGAGGAAGGGGGTTCTGCACACCCACCCCTGGGAGTGCTGGCTCCACCATGAACCTTTCGAGCCGTGGTCCCCAGGAGAGACGTGAGTGCGGCCGTGGAGCCTGGGGGGTGAGGGCGGTGGGCTTGGGGCAAGAGTGGCTGCGGGGATGAGAGTGTGGGGGATCACAGGGGGACGGACGAGGCCACCTGTGGGGACACGGTGAGGTCACCAGTGGGGATGTGGGTGAAGACGGCTGTGGGGATAAGGTTGAGGACACTGGTGGGGAGGAAGGTGAGGACACCCGTGGGGATATGGGCGAGAGGAGAGTGTAGGGAGGAGAGAAGGACATCTGTGTAGGGAGAGGGGCCTGTAAGGAGTGGGGGGGGGGGGGGGGGGCTATGGGGAGGAGGGTAGGACACTCCTGGTAAGCAGCTGAGGTCACCAGTCAGAATGGGGACAAGGACACCAGTGGTGAAGGGGCAATGACGATTATCGGGATTAGGTGAGGTCATCAGTGGGGATGGGGGTGAAAACACCCGTGGGGAGGAGGTGAGGATATTTGTGGGATATGGACAAATATAGCTGTAAAGTGGGAGAGGAGTGGTGGGGACTGGGACAGGACAAGGACACACTGTAGGGAGGAGGGAAGGACACCCGTGTGAATGAGGGTGAGCTCAGCAGTGGCGGTGGGCGTGAGGACACCCCTGGGGAGAGGAGAGGTCACTCGTGGGCTTGGAGGTGCGGGCAGCCTCGGCATGCTGGCCAGGGGCGCGTCCTGCAGCGTCCCCGTTGGAGCGGGCCAGACATGCGGAGCCGGTCCGTGCGGAGCCAATCCGGTCCGTGCGGAGCCAATCCGGTCCGTGCCGGTCCGTGCGGAGCCAGCCCGGTCCGTGCCGTGCCGCTCCTGCCCGGTCCGGTCCGTGCGGTGTCGCGGCAGCCCCGGCGCGTGGCGGCGCCGCCCCCGGTGGCGGCGGGCGCGGGGCGGGCCGGGAGCGCGGAAGTGCGGGGCCGCGGGGCCGGCGGCAGCCGAGTGCGGGCCCCGGCCCGGCGCCGCAGCCCCCAGCCCGCCATGGGCCACCGCACCGGCTGAGCGGCCCCTCGTCCCGGCCCGACCCGCCCCAGCGCCGCCGTCCCTCGCCGCAGGTGCCGCCGCCGCGTCCCGGGGACAGGAACCGCCGCGGGGCCGGTCGGCGGCCGCCCAGGCCGGGGAGGAGCCGCGGGAGAAGCGATGCAGGAAGGTGAGTGGCTACTTGGCAGAGTGACCGTGCCAGCCCCCGGCACTTGCGAGAATAGACAGAAGAGGCCCACGTCATCCATTCACCCACACATACTTCCATCCACCCATCCCCTTGTTCGTCCACCTGCAATCCATCCATCCATCCATCCATCCATCCATCCATCCATCCATCCATCCATCCATCCATCCATCCATCCATCCATCCATCCATCCATCTCTCCATTCTCTGGCCACAAGAACTTTCCTGTTCTTCCAATCTTCCCTGCCTGCTGGGGTGGATATCCCTCCTGAAGCCCACCATGCCTGGCCACTGGGTGAGAGTGAGATGCTGGGCTGTGTCTGCAGTGTTGTTCCCAGCTCCAGCTGCTGTTTCTCCACAGCCATTACCATAACGGAGCAGCCAGTCTCTGTCTCTGTCCCAGTGGGATATTCCTTCACGCTGCGGTGCCGAGCCCAGGGACGTTCCTCGCTGCAGTACCAGTGGTTCTGTCAGTACCAGGTAAGGATGGGGTGGCCCTGGGTATGGCACCAGGCTGGGTCCTGGCACACAGTGGGGGAGCTGAAGGAGAGGAGGAAACCAGGGGTTTCCACTTTTGTTGCCCTTACAACAGGCTTCCTTGTGCCTTCTGCTGCCAGCAGTGAGGAGGGAATAGCTGCCCACTGCCTTTGTTTTCCCTTAGTCTGGCTGCCGCCTGATTCCTGGAGCAACCAACCAAGACCTGCCCATCATTGCAGAGCAGACTCAGCTCTACACCTGCAGAGTCAATGACCTCCACAGAAATGCTGTCTTCTCCGACTGGGTGAAAGTAGAGGTCCATCAGTGTGTTGCTAGAGGTACAAGCCTGTCTTTTACCTTCTTGATGTGTTATGGAATCACAGAATGGTTTAGGTTGGAAGGGACCTTCAAGCTCATCTTGTTCCACCCCTTTCCATGGGCAGGGACACCTTTCACTAGACCAGGTTGCTCCAAGCCCCGTCCACATGCACCTGCACCTCCTGCTTGCCATGGGTTTCCAAGAGTTAATCTGGGTATTGGGACTGGAAGAACCCATCTGGCTACTTCAGAGTTGACCAAAAATGGGGTGTAGTTTTCCTTAGAATGTTGACTTCACATTTGTCAGGAAAGGGCGAGGATCAGGTTTGGGAAGCCAGAGACAGGGCTTTGGTGTGACATTTACTGTCACAGGCATTGCTCCCTGCTCCCCAAGGAGAAAGGTGCAGTAGTGATGGTTGAAGATGGCGTTGTTTGCTATCCCTGTGGAGGGAGGACCAATTCTGTTTTTCTTGCCTTGCAGGTCTGCCCCCTCGGCTGTGGCAAGGAGAGCCAGTGATTGTCCTCAACCCCCAGGAGCAGCGGGTGGAGGTGGGGCAGCCCCTGCAGCTGCAGTGTGCTGCCATGGGGGTCCCAGCCCCCAGCTACCAGTGGTACCGCAATGGGAACCTGCTGGAGCAGCAGAAGAGAAAAAAGCTCCGGGTAAGGTTTTCTGGGGATAGTGCAGGAGCTTTGGGTGCTGAGGTGGGTAATGGGAGAAGCTGATTGCAGGGTTGTGAGAAAGCCCTCCATGTGTCACCCTGCTGCTTTGGTAGCTGGCTGGATGACTGTGTGAAGGGGGAATATGTTTTATTAATTTCTTTCAAAGTTGTGGATATTCCTCTAAGAGGTAACTAATCCATAGATGTGTCAAGGGCTCTCAGCACATCTCTTGTGCCCTTTTATGCAGAGACATGAGAACAGTTACTGTCTGTGTGTGGAGGGGACTGTGGATTGATGGAGCTGTGGGAATGCTGTCTGCCTGCTGGAGACCTAGAAGGAAATGTGGTTGGTCCTGACAGAAGAGAGTCAGGGAGGCAGTAGAGGGGCTGGCTTTATTTTGTGTCTCTGACTGACTGTAAATCAGTGCTGTGTTCTTGAATCAGGGAAGGAGATTTCCTCCCAGGGCATCATGTGAAAGGCACAAGGAGAATACATCCAGTCTCTTCTCAGTAGTGGTCCATGGTATTACAGATGGTCTTAGATGGTATTTCATGGTGGCCTTAGATTGCAATTCTGATGGGAAAGTTCAGTCTGGGCACTAAGAAGAGGTTGTTTTCAGAGGTGGATGGTGCTGTGCTGGAGCCAGAAAGGCAGCAATGTGCTTGGAGGTGTTCAGGGCTTAAATAGACAGAGCTGTGGCCACCCTGACTCAGTGGTGGCTTTAGTCCCTGTCTGAGCAGGATCCTGGGCTGGAGAACCAGAGTCCTCACCAGCTCTGGTTCTTGTCCCTGTCCTGATTCTTTGTGAGGCAAAGTCTCTGTAAACAGCAGGAAAAAATACTTTTTATTCCATGAACACGAGTGCCTTTGGCAGATCCTGGCATGGAGCTACAAACTTTCACCATAAATAATGTGGTTTAACTTTTGGTCTGCCTAGATCACCCACACCAAGGTCAGTGACTCTGGCACGTACCTGTGCTGTGCCTCCAACAGTCACGGAGAGCATTGGACCAACGCCGTGGACGTTCACATCGGTGAGCAGAGCCAGCCCACCCCACTTTGCTGCATGTGATTAGAGGGGACAAAGGAATTTGGTGCTCTCTGGAGGTGCTGAGCTGGTGGGAGGACCATGATAAACAGGATTCCTTGACACTGGGGCTCTGAGGGAGCAAAGGGAGCAGTGGCTGGAGAAGCCCCTAAATGCAGTGATGCGCTGTCTGGCAGCTGGGATGCTGCTGGGCCCTGTTGTGGGTCAGACACCTGCTGTGTTAGGGCAGGCTCAGTGCTCTCAGCTGCTCCCTGCAGACCTGCCAAGACACCTGCCAAGGTGCTGCTTTCACAGTTCCAGGCCCAATCTCAGCAGGTTCCGTGGCCATACTCATTTCCAGTCTCGCTGACACGAAGGGATGTGCTCGGATACAGAGCTGGAGAGATGCTGTTTATTTGGGGAGGTTCAGGCCCCTTGGGCTGGCAGCTCAGGGCTGATGCTGTGTGAGTGATGAATCCCAGGGAGAGGATGTGTTCCCAGAGCCTGGATCATGCTCCACCTCTCTCTGCTTTGGCCCTCTGCCTTTACCTTATGTGAGGCAGGAATAGCTCAGGCTGACTTTGCTGGCTCTTTACTCCACCTAGAGATTTTTCTATGCCATAAGCTTCTTATCCTGCCTTTTATGCTGGCTTTAAAATTTCTCCATAGTGCAAATTTTTCTTGAGTAGCCAGAGAGCACTCTGCCTGCCTCCTCACAGCTGGCAAAACACATCCTGGGGGCACAGACAGTGAGAAAAGGACACCAGATTGGGTTGGGTTCCATGTTTTACTGCTGGGGAGCTTTCACATGCAACAGGTGCCTCTGTAGGAGGTGGAAAAGAATGAGTGGTTTTGTTCTTCAGCTTTTCAGGTATCTCTTGTGTATCAGCAGCACTGGTTCAGGAGCCAGAGGTCTTCAAGACCCATGAGATTAATGCAATTTATCCTTAATTTCTTCTTTTAGAGCATTTAGGGTTCTAGAATTTTCTCCTGGGCTGGATTTTTAAATTTATTTCTGATTGAAATAGGAAAAGCTGGAGCTGTTAGGGTAATAATGATTTTAAAAGACTGGAAGTGCTCAGGCAGGAGAGCTTGTGGACCAAAGTGAGTGGCTTTTCTGAGCCAGAACTGCTAAAACAACAGGGAAAGGCAGAGCAAGGAGATGAAAAACTCTGGGAATATTGTTGCAATCAAAAGCAAACAGGCAAACTTCCTCTTCACTGGACATTTATGGGGAGAAACTCTTGTTCTGGAGCTTGTATTGACCTTGAGTCATTTTGTTTCCTTTGCTTTTGCTGCAGTGAGGTAGAAGGTGAGTCACATCAGGTATGAGCTTCTCCATGCTGAGCCTCCTTCCCTGGTCTGCCACTTCTCCAGGCTTTGCTTCCCAGCTGCTCAGGATGTCATAAGTCAGGCTGGATTTCATAAATCCTCCTAGCATCAGACCAGTGTCTTTAAGGTTAGCAGTCAGGCTGTGAAGGAGTTGCCTGATGAGTGTTGCTTGTGCAGATCCTCTGTGTTTGTTCCAGCTGTGCATTGTCAGGGCTGTTGGAGCAGAATTCAGACCTGGCACTGGGTCTGAACCCAGGCTTATAATTTCCCTTTTTCTTTCCCAGGTACCTGTGGCCCTGGAAAGTTTTTTGGTGAGTACTGTCATCTCTTCTTCCTGAGCAATTATTCCCTTAATTAAAAGCCAGGCTCCAGGGTGGGTGGGAAGACAAGGAATGAGAGTGCTTTTTCTGCAAAGACTGCTTCAGGCCTTTATGACCACATTGCCACAGGCTCTGCACTTTTGGATTACAGCTGTACAGCATAAAATGAATCCCAACCCCTGCCAAGCCCTGATCTTTTTCAGCAAGTGGAGTAAGATTATTCCAAATGAGTAACTGAGTCTTGAACTCTGTGCCTGCCAAATGGTTTTAAAAGTTTAAAATGGTTATTCAAATGACTTGAAATAACTCCTCAGAGCAGAGCAAAGTTCCTTGCTCCCACCACCACTGAGCAACATAAATCCCATTTTTTTACAGTGGGAGGTGGGGATAAAATCAAAGCAGGAGCCATGGGTTTCTCTCCTTCAGCCCTGTGAGGGAAAGGACCCCTCAGCCTGGCTCAGTGAATCCCCCTCCCTGTGGTCATGGTAGGGCAGGTAGAGCAGAACCTCTGCACTCCTGGGATTTTGGTTGTCAACTGAAAACTTTTCAAGCCTTTCTGTCAAAATGATTGTGTATTTTGTCAAGGTGTTCAGAAAGCCAAGAGCTTTCTGGAGGATGCTCCAGCCTTGCAGCAGCCTAGGGTCTATCCTTGCTTACATTGTCCATATCCTCACTCCAAGAGGAGGAGGTGAGGTCTTGCCTCCTGCTGAGCATTTACAGCTTTTTCACTTGTTGTTTGTTTCAGCTACAGGCAAAATAGCACTTTTAGTGGGCAACAACCGTTACCAGCATCACCCCAACCTCATGGCTCCTGTGAGGGATGTGTTTGAGCTGAGGCATCTTCTGGAGCATCTGGGCTTCCAGGTTGTCTCCCTGCTGGATCTGAACAAGGCTGAGATGGCAACAGCGGTCGCTCAGTTCCTGCAGCTCCTGGGGAAGGGAGTCTATGGTAAGGCCAAGCCAGCTCAGCCCCTTGCCTGTGCTGAGTAGGGATTAGGGAATTTTCTCAACAGCTATTGAATTAAAAGAGAAGAAATTGAATGTTGCTATCTCAAAGGAGACCAGGTTTGGCAGGAGCTCTTGGGTAAGCGTTGTTTAGTTTTGGCAGATGTTTCTCCAACACGTGGCTCACCTCCAGTCCTAACAGCTTGGGCTCACACTGAGTTTTTGGGGAGCCAGTGCTTCCAATAGTGAATGGGAAAGGGGTTTTTGATTTTTCCTTGAATAAAATAATTGAGGAGACTGACTGATTGCCCCCCTCCCTACTCATGTGTGAGGAAGGGAGCTCCTTTTGGGTCCTGACTGGTGCATCTGGTCATGATTTCCTTGTTTCTCTTTCCTGAAGGTCTAATTTGGGCCCCTGACAACCCTTTTGCAGAAGAGCATTTCCAGCTGCAGGTGGCTTTGAGGTTGGGCTTTGTGCTTAATTGTGCACTGTGCTCAGTAAGGAAGTGTTCCTCAACCACAAACCAAACCACCAGATCTTGTGGATCTTAAAGCAGGTGTTCAGATTTGGTGGTGAAAGTAGCATCTTTGGGGTCCCTGAGATTCTCACAGTGGGACAGATACCCTGAAAACACCTTGCAGGTGATTTTTTTTTTTTTTTTGGTTGTTTCCAAACCTCAGTGTGAGGCTTACATGCCAGCTGAGTGGCACCCAGATAGTGAAAGTCAGCGTGGGCTGAATCCAGGCTGGCATTCAGCATGAGGTTTGGAGGTTGTGCAGTGGATGGGGACCTGGCCACGAGGTAAATGCTGCACAACCACCTTGTTCTGGGAAGCACTGACTCACCTGGAGAGCTGAGCTGGTGGGAAGGGCCACGTGCAGTCCTGGCACTCTGAGCACATCACCTGTGACAGCATATTGCCACAACTTCACTTGCAGCTTCCTTTTCTTGTTGCTCTCTGAAATCTCCTTTTATCCCAGGCTTTACCTCTCCCAGGACAGAGTCATCCCAGCTGCAATTCTTACCCTCTGTCCATGGCATGTGAGGACCAAAAGGCATTTTATCCATGGCCCTTCCTAAACACTGGAGAGAAAAAAAAAGGCTTGGAAACAGCAAACCTTTCATATTGTCATGTCTTATTTAAACTTCTGAGCTTCTCTGCATTCGTGGCCTCTGATCCTTCCTGGCAAAATTGATTTTGTGTGCTGTCAGGAAAAACATCAACAGCTGAGTTGAGTATTTGTGAGGCAATGCCTGCTTAGGCTGAGGTTTTCTTAAGACCTGCTTAGGAGAGGTTTTAGCTCTCCAGGCTGAGTGGTGTGCTGTTCTTTGAAGGCAGTGAACCCCAGTGTGGGCTGGATCCAGCAGTGATTGGGATCAGGACTCTTGCCACATTTGCTGGAATCCTAACTGAATGGTGGGACATTGGGTCAGGCTGCCTAGGGAGTGCCCCAGTTGTGGTGAGACAGCAGCAGCTCCAGGAACAGCTCAGGCAGCCTGCTAAAGGCCCCAGGGGTGCCTGTGACAGCCAGTGCTGTACACCCATGTGCATGTTGGACATGCTCCTGTGGCATCCCAGTGTTCTTGCTTCAGGAACCTGGAGGTGCCACCTCCTGTGGAGCAGCCAGCAGAGCTGAAGTCAGGGGAGCACATACAGAGGGAGGAGAGGGCTGAGTGCTGAACATGAACCTCCATGGGTTGGTGCTCCTTGCCCCTTGCTGTATGGCCTATGCTGACGAGGGCACTTGGGCTTTTTGGTCTCTGTAGCTGTCCCTCCAGGAGCTGCAGGCTTTTGTGAGACTTCCTTCCACATCTCCAGAGCATCCCAGCACAGCTCCCAGGCCTGGATCCTGAAGTGTTCAAAAACCAAGTGGATGTGGCACCGCTTGATGTGATTTAGTGGGCATGGTGAGGTTCAGTCTAAGGTTGGACTCAATGATCTTGGAGGTCTTTTCCAGCCCTAGTGATCCCATGATCCAAAGGTTTGTCCAATTCATTGTATGGAGGTGGTGGATTATTGAGCTGCTTTTCCTCCAGATCTCATCTTAAAAAAGCTTCATAGGATTTTTGAAAGCCCCTGAAACCACATCCTCTAAGTGATCTATTTATTCCACCCTCAGGCAAGTGAGGAATCCCTGTGGATGTTATTTTGAGCGTCCTAAAAAGTCCCAAATAAAAAAATAATTATGTTGGAAATGCAACACAAGCAGAAAATTGCCTTTATTCACTCATGCTGACATTTCCTGCATTAGAAGCAGTGCTTGGAGCTTCCCCTTTTTAATTTGGTACTCAGAAGTTTTTCTATGACGAGCAGTTCTGACTCATACGATGTGGGAAGAACTCAGAATAAAACATCCCTTTCCTTCTCTGGGCAAATTGTTGACTTTCCTGTTCAGGAGGAGAGATTCAGTCCAGGAGAGGTTGGAGAAGTTGCTCAGGTGATGTGAAACTCACCTTTTCTGATTTGAACACAAGTCTTTGTGGTTTATATACCATGGGGAGCACTTGGTGGTACATGCAGGTACTCAACAAGACCCCAAAAGTTAGAAGATTTAAGGACTGAGTCATTCATTGTGGGCTTTCCTGTTACATTTCATCTTTTCCAAGCCTCAGTGATGCTGCCTGGTGACAGATGTCATCACTTCCCTTGCATGTAACAGGCAGAAGGACAAAAGCCCCCAGTGCTCAATGGCTCAAGGGGCCCAACCTGCATCTAATTTTTCTAGAAGGCTTCCTGTTTTATACTCTTTTCTAGTCTCAGGGGAGGGTTCTGTGGCTTTGATTCAAGTTACAAAAGTTTAAAGCTTCTGCAAATCAGAGCCTGCTGTCTCTGGCTGGTGATCCACCAGAAGAGGAACCCAAATCTCATGGGCACCTGTGAAAATGGCCATTTGAGAAACTTTCCATTGTCCCCTGAGAATAGAAACCAAAGGTGACTCAAGGTCTTTTTGGCTATGAGATCATGTTTTCCATTCTCCACACAATGAGATCATGCTTTCAGCCCTTCAGCTCCTGCCCCTGTTTCTGCATCCTTGCAGAATCACACCAAAGTGTGTGTCCTGCCAAGTGCAGGGGCAGGAGCAGCAGAAGGAAAATAGAGGAGAGGTTGCTCACTGAAGTGTGGGCTTTGGCAGTGAATCTGAGTGAAGAATTTCTCCTGCTGTTGCCTCTTACCTGCTTTTTCCCATTTCTGACCTCTCACTCTTCACTGTCCCCCAGTTGTAGTGACACAACTCCCTGTGCCACCTCGTAGAGCTATTTTAACCCATTTCAATTCCCCAAGTTTCAACAGCCAGCATCCCCCAGGCAGTGGCATTGGTCCTGGGGAGGGGTAGCCAGCCAGCACCCCTTTGAGAAGCTCCAGCCTGGGAATCCCTGTTCCAGCCCTGCACTGAACACAGGGTGGGAGAAGATCCCCAGCTTAGGCCATGCCAAGTTGCCCAGTGCTGGCTTCCCACCTGGATAGCCCATCTTTTGGGAAGGCAGAAACCATTACTAAGTTTCATTGTGCCTAAGAGTAAAACCCAAAATTCTTGTTGGCTTCCTACCAGCATCTGCATGAGTGTGACTCCTCCCCTGCCTGACAGGGCTGGTGCCTGGTTTGAGGTTGTTGAAGCACACAATTCTCATGTTCTGGACATCTGAAGAACTCATCTCTCTCTGTGTCTAATTTTTCACCAGTTTGTAGGTGTGTGAATACAGGCAGACCTTTGAAATGGAGAATGTTTCCCATCACCTAATCAGTTAGTTTCTTCTCCAAAACTAGGAAACTGAGGAGCTTCTAATGTAAATGGCTTTTAATGTATTTTCCATCCTGGTAGAAGCCTTTCCTGTTGCCTTATCCCTTCATAGAGCTGAGGACTAATCAAAACATGGTACAAGGGGGAAATTCAGCCTGGCAGGTGCTGAGCCTGGGTGTTGCAGCACAGAGGCTTTGGAAGTGTGTAAACCCAAGGTCCTCAGGACACAAATGGTGCAGGAATCCACAAGCACAGGAGAGCCTCTTGGGGCTGCTTCCAACACTAATGAAGGGAATAAACTGGGAAAGAGTTGAAATTGGGAGGTGAATGTAGCTCCAGTTCCACAGGTGCTACTGGTCTAGGTCTGCCCTGCCCCAGTGTCCTTTCAGGACAGGGGGTGGGATGTGGCCATGGGGAGCTGGTTACAGACCTGCAGGTTGGCATCCTGATTCACCCTCTCCTCTCCCTGTTCCCAGCTATATTCTACTATGCTGGGCATGGCTATGAACATCTGGGGAGGAACTACATGGTGCCTGTGGATGCTCCACAGCCCTACGCCCCTGAGAACTGCATCAGCGTGCAGAGGATCCTCCAGAAGATGCAGCAGCAGCAGACAGCCCTGAACATCATCCTGCTGGACACCTGCAGGAAGTGGTAGGGGCCTCTTCCCCCTTCCTCACCTGGGTGGGTGTTCTGAGGGCTGGGGGAGGGGAGCCATCCTCAGCTGTGGGTTTAGACAGCCCCCATGGTGCTGCTGAGCCTCTGCCAGAGGTTATTGATCTATGCCATAAAACCAACCATGGTGTCAGGTCCTGCAGGGTGTCCTGAGGGGTGGGTCAATCATAGTGCAGACCTTGTCTGGGATCTGCTGGAGAGAGGGGGCTGGAGACCCTCCCTTGGTTTTTTGAGGTGAAGAACTCTGGCAAATACAGGCAGGTTGCCTCGAGCTTGTGGAGGAGTGGCTCTGACTGACATAAATTGTTGGCTTAAACTCAGCACAGGGTTTTTCTTTTGTGTTTCAAGCCTGAACCACCTAACCTGATCTTGCTGATTGTGTGCTTTCCTGGTCCATATTTCCCACGTGCTCAGGCTGGGAGTGTTCAGTTCACCTCTCTTCTCCTGGCTGCATTCTTGTTAATATCTCTGAGAAGAGTGCAACATGACAGGGAAAATATTTTAAGCCCTGCTACTTGTTTTTTGCTGGGCTTAAATCCTTCTGAAGTGGTCGTGTTGTGAAGCTGCTGCTGAGGAGGTCAGGGATCAGCATTTTCCCACTTTCTGTGGAAAACCCATCATCCTCCCTTAGCCTGCAGACTTCTATCCTGCTGCAGGAAATTACTACTTGTCCAATTTCAGCAGAGGTGGGTGGACTATTGCAGTAGAAGCTGTCATTAGTTCATTTATTTCAGGCTCCTGAGGCAGATTTACAGGTCAGAGAGGACCTGAAGAGCAAATGTAGGAATATCTCTCTCTTCCTACTGTGTTTCCTGCTCTAAGAATCAGAAAGACAACAGAGCATTTGGTACCCTGAGAGATGATAAATTTTGGATGCCTTTTAGCTGCAGTGATGGGGCTGCTTGCTTTGAATCCCTTAAAGCTGGCTGTGCTGGGAGTTGTCCCACAGCTCTGGGGCAGGAGCTTGATGTCCCTTGATGCTGCCCTGAACTCCCCAGGGTGGAGCATCCCCTTTCTCCCTTCCTGCTGGCTGCTGAGAGCAGAGTGTTTCTTCCCTGGCACACCTGGCTGCCTTCCCCAGCGTGCTCAGAGGCAGGGGATGGCCTGCAGCAAAGCAGGAGCACCTGGCTCTCATGGATACTCTGCTGGAGCTGGACTGGAGCAGCTCTGGGCTGCTGCTGTGCCATCTGTGTGATGGGGAGGCACTGTGGGGGCTGCACAGGGACCACCAGTGCAAGTGTTAACAGTCTGTAAAACAGCTTTTGAGCTGCTGTCTGTCTCCCTTTGAGCTGCTGTCTCCTCCCCTGGCATTGCCATTGGTTCCTTTGCACAGTGGAGTCTCAGTGGTGCTCAGAGGAGGCAGTGTGAGGTCTGCTGTTATATTTAGGCAAACTTGTGCAGTTGGTTTTCTCCCTCCTTCCCTGAAGTTCACACCTCCCCTTTTCCACAGCAAGCGCAGCACTTCATGCAGTGGTGTTATCCCTGATTTGTGGGGGCAGGAGCTCTGTCTTGAGCTTGTTTTTTCTCTAGAAGTCACCATTTCAGCTCAGGAAAGTGTCTGGATTTCATAGCTGTGTGTGTTTACACTGCTGTGTAAAACAAGGCCCCTTTCCAGGGCCTCCTTTCCCAGCACCCTCCTGGTCAGACTGATGCTGCAGGTCTGTCAGCAGCTCCTGCACAAAGCTGTGTCTGTGCTGACAGGGAGCTCACCCAGAGTTTCTGCTCACCCCATGTGTTGGCATCAGAAATGCCAGGGTGCTGAGAAACACATCTCCCTTTGCCAAGTGGGAGCAGATGCTCAGCCTTGGCAGGGGAGGAATCAGAGCACAGAGCCTGTGTGTAGCCTCATACATTTATATACTGACTTTGGGTGGATGTGATTGCCTTTTCCAGGAATTCCTTGATTTATCCTAGGGTCTGGAACCAAAGATTTCTGCATTAAATTAAGAGCAATTGAAGAGCAGATAAATCTCAATACCCCTGTACTTTGTGTTCTCCTTAGTGTGCCAGCTCCAGCCCCAGAAAACTGTGCTGGAATTGAATTACATGGACTAACACTGCCTCTGTGCCTGGCTCTTGTCACCATGGGACTGGGAGCAGCTCTGAGTCACTGGTGGGAACTGGAGGCAGCCTGTCCCCACACTGTCAGTCTGGCTGCAGTCAAATGGGCAAGGTTTAACCATTCAGTGCAACCAAGATATCTGTTTTGTTGGAAATCGGGTCCTGTCACCATGGATCTACCTGATTTTGGGAATAACAGGGGCTGTGTTCATTCAGCTGTGTCTAGACCGAGGTGCCAGGACCAGTTTTGGGCTTTGAAACTTGTGTGTGTGTCCTGATCCCATCTCTCCAGGAGATCTGGGGGTGTATCACCCATAGCCTGCTTTGGTTCCCTAAGGTAAAGGTGTGGGCATGGTCTGGAAGGGCCCTGTGGGGTGCAAAGACAGCTGAGCTGTAACCATGGTGCTGTGCTCCTCTGACTGCTTGAGGGACTGTTGTGCTTGCAGAGTGCCCCGGTGAAGGCAGGGATGATGCATCTGACTCCATGTTCTCAGAAGGCTCATTTATTACTTTATTATACTATATTATATAAAGAATACAGAAAGGATACTTACAGAAGGCTAAAAAGATAATCATGAAAACTCCTGACTTTCCAGAGTTCTGACACAGCCTGGCCCTGATTGGCCAAAGAGTGAACACAACTCCCAGCAGAATCCACTGAAACAATCACCTGTGGGTGAACAATCCCCAAACACATTCCACAGGAGCACAGCACAGCAGAAGCAAATCAGATCATTATTGTTTTCCTTCTTCTCTGAGGCTTCTCAGCTTCCCAGGAGAAAAATCCTGGGCGAAGGGGTTTTTCAGAGAATGTGAATGCTCCATGGGACAGCTGTCCACTGGGCCACAGTGAACCTGTGTGTTCTCTGCACTGTAGTGCTGCCTGGAGTTGTTAAAACCCAGCCTCTGCAGGGAGGTGGCAATGTGCACCCACAGCTCCAGTTTGTGCCACAGCTTCAGGCTCAGGGCAGCTTACCAGTGCAGATAAGTCACAGCTGGACAGACCACACCTTTCCCTGTGGTTTGGGCTCTTGCTGTGATTCCCAGCTTTAGTCTCTCTGGTTATAGCTGAGGTGAGAGTTGATCCTACTGCCACCCCTAAGAGATGGACATGAGGAATGTGTGGGATTTGTCCCCTCCAGCTGACAGATGTCCTCGACACTGACTTGTGCCTTTGCCTCCTCTCCAGGTACAACCCAGGACGTGCCTTGTCCCAGGTGCAGCCCCTGGAGCCCTGGGGAAACACTGTCTATGGCTATTCCACGTGAGTGACTTCACCATTCCCACAGCCTCACACAGGACCAGACCCTGGCACAGCCCTGTCTCCTCTCATCCTTTTGTGCAAGGAGGCTGGAGAGGTTTTCATGTTCCCTCTGGCTCTCACCCTCCAGCTGCTGGGTGTGCTGTCCAATCACTTCTGTCCTTCCTGCTGCCATCAGCCTGTTCTCCAGTTGAGAGGTGTGTGTGAAGGTGACATCAGCTCCTGTCACCCGATATTCAGCCTGGTTCTCCAGGTGGAGTTCCCATGAGCAACTCACCCAAAGCCTCCTGAGATGCTGGGTGTTATTTACTGGTCCAGTGCCAGTTCCACTGGCTTTTCACCTTTGTCACCCACCTGGGCTGTCCCATCCCATTCCCTTCCACTGCTTTTTCCTGTCCTGTGGCCTGCCCATCCTCTCTGGGGCACAACCAAAACACTTTGTGTTATTCCTTGAGAAGCTCACTCTGACCCAGCCAATAGAGTCTGGATGGAGTTGGCCACCCCAGACTGACCTCAGACTTCATGCCCAATGAGAACTGCAAGGACTCTGAAGAAATACCCTTACTCTTGCAGGAGTGAAGATGCAGAAGCCTATGAATTGCAGGATGGGGAGTTCAGCTCTGGGATCTTCATGAAATACCTGAAGAAACACATTCTGCAAGAGAAGAAGGTTACACACATGCTGGAGGATGTGTTAGAAGGTAAGAGAAGCTAGAAACCACTCGCTTCAGTGGCAGGGGTGAGAAGAGACAGCAGTGGCTCCACATTGCCACATCCCATCCCATCCCACCCACTGTTGTTCCCTAGGCTCCAAATCACATGGGCTGTGCCCCATGGGAGTTTCAGTAGCCTCTGAGCAGCATGGAGACATTCATGTAGGGCCTGAAAGGCAGGGAGATCAGTAAGGAGCCTGGAGTGATGCTGGTGTTTCCTTCCCCCAGACATTGGCCGTGATCCCCTGGTCACAGGGAAGCAGGTGATGGAGATCAAGCACACCCTGAAGGAAGCCCGGTCCCTGACAGACCCCATCTGTCCCTCGGGAGCAGCTGCTGAGCGCTGGGGACACGGCCAAGGTGAGCCATGCAGGGTGTGGGGAGGAGGAGCTGGGGGTGCCTGTGGCCCTCAGGGACCCTGCTGTGCAGGGAGGTGCTGACAGAACCCCCAGAGGAGCTGATGGTGCTCGAATTTCCCTTGCAGAGCTGCCGAGCAGAACCGTGACCTTCCCGTGTGGGGTGCGGGTGGAGCTCCGCTTCCTGCGGCTCTTCTCCAACCTGATGTTCGTGTGTGCCAAGCCACAGCCACCCCTGGCACACATCACTGAGCCCCAGCTCCTGCTCCACCAGCTCGTGAGTGCTCTGCCTGTGCCCTTCCTGGGCTGCTTTCCCCAGGTCACAGGTGGGGAGGGTGGTTGGGCTGAGTCCTGAGGAGTGGGAATGGCTGATCCCAGGTGAAAAAGGATCCCCTCCCCTGCATTCACCTCTTTGAGGCTCCTTCCACATCTCAGTGGATTCCCTGCCTTGCTTCTCGTGCATCACAAAAAAAGATTTGGCAGCAGTTTGATGCCTTTAACCAGTTATCCTTCAGATTGATTTCTGGCCTGCCTGATTAAATTATTGCATTTAATCTAATTGAGGCCAAGAGCTATTCTGTTTTCTGTGTTAGAAAGTAGGTCTGGCTTTTTGACTTCTTTAGCCTGCTGTGCTAATGTATCTTAATGCAATAATGTATTCCTTCCCATCTGAGCTGTACCAGCTTTCTTGAACCCTTTCTCAAACCTTTCCTCCCAGACCTATTGTATTTGCTGGGAAATGTCCCAGTGAAGGCAGGGATGATGAATCTGACTCCATGTTTTCAGAAGGCTCATTTATTACTTTATTATACTATATTATATGAAAGAATACTATACTATACTAAAGAATACAGAACAGATACTTACAGAATGCTAAAAAGATAATAATGAAAACTTGTGACTCACTCCATAGTCCTCACACAGCTTGGCCCTGATTGGCCAAAGAGTGAAAACAACTCACACCAGAATCCAATGAAACAATCTCCAAACGCATTCCACAGGAGCAAAACAGAGGAGAAGCAAATGAGATAAGAATTTTTTTCTTGTCTCTGAGGCTCCTCAGCTTCCCAAGAGAAAAATCCTGGGTGAAGGGACTTTTCAGAGAATGTGAATGCTACACAGACCATGTGCCCAGTGTGGGCTTACTGATGGTCCCCATGCCACTTGTACAGATTGAATTTGCTGCTCCTTCCTGTAACTATCTCCCTTGTTTCCTGTAGTCCTCCTCCTGAAGCATAGCTCATTTGTGGTGGATGTTTTGGCCCTTGTTTCTCATGGAGGGACTCTGCTCCTCAGCACATTGGGGTCTCTGATGCAGCGTGGTGTATCCAGGAGGTTTGGAGCCTGATCCTGCCCCTTCCTAAGCTGCAGCATCATTTCCCCTTGTGAGCATCATGCATGAAAATTGTGTCTGTGTATGTGAGCATGTATTTGTGTGCTTTGCCCCACATCAGTGACTGGGAGGAATGGGGACCCAGCTGCCTGCTCCTGCTGTCTCAAGAGGGATCAGGGGGACAAAAAGGGACCCCAGTACAGCCAGATCCCTCTTCTTGTCCTAGTGCATGGTGGAGCTGGCTCCCACTGAGCTACAGTGCTGTCTACAGAGGCAGCAGCATGTCCTTCCATGAGTGTCACCTGCCCCACCTCAGACATCACAGCAGCCACCACCCCACTGTGGGATCCCTGAGATGCCTGTGGGGACACTGGGTTCCCTCTAGTAAGGAAAAGCTGAGAGATCTGGGCCTGTTAATCCTGTGGAAGAACAGGCTCAGGAAGAGTTTATCCAGGTTTACAAACACCTGCAAGGAGGGTGCAAAGAAGAGGGAGCCAGGTTCTTCCCAGCAGTGCCCCATGATAGGAGCAGAGGCCATGGGCACACACTGATGCACAGGAAAATCCACTTAAAACTAAGAGAAAACTCTCCTTATTGAAGGGTGATGGAGTATGTTTGGACTTTTTGGAAAATCAGGGCTGTGGGATTGGTGTTTTCACTGATGTGCTTATTAAATATACAGATCCCATAGCTCCAAATGTCACTGCAAGGTGCTACAAAGCAGATTTTTGAAGGATTTGGATAACTGAAGGTACAAGGCTGTTATTCAGCAGATGCAAGTTCCTGCATGTGAGTAAGAATAAAAAGTAGCATCAGCATGGGATGGGCAGTGAGTGGAGAACCAGTTCTGGTCAGAGCCCAAAGCAGCTGAGGCCACAAAACCAGGGCACAAACCCGTGGCAAGGTTGTAAACTAGAGCTCTGAGATTTGTGTGAGATCTTGTCTGGCTCTCCTGGCTGTTGCTGGAACACTGGGTCCAGTTTTTTTCCATGTTTCATGGAAAAAAAAGTGTGCCAACTAAAACACAGACAAAGTCATGAAAGGAAGGAGCAAGGCAATTGTAGTTTAGGCAAGAAAAGCAAAAATGTTGATTTTACTTGGCCTTGAAATCTACAAAAAGTTGTTTCCAACGTGGAAGTAAGTCATGGTTTGAATTGCAGGGAGGAAGTTCCACAGTGGAGATGACATTCTCCCTAATCTCTAATGACAGTGGGAAGCCATTCCCCTCTTGTCACTCCATCCCTTGTCCCCAGTCCCTCTCCAGCTCTCCTGGATCCCCTTCATGCCCTGGCAGGGGCTCTGAGGTTTCCGTGGAGCCTTCTCCTCTCCAGGTGAGCACCCCCAGCTGTACCAGCCTGGCTCCAGAGCAGAGGAGCTCCAGCCCTCAGAGCATCTCCCTGTGCTCCTCTGGACTCACTCCAGCAGCTCCACATCTTTAGATGTTGGACCCCTGGGCTGGAGGCAGCTCTGCAGCTCAGAGCACGTGCTGGAGGATGGAGCTGGCTGGACACAGCAGGGCTACACCCTCCTTTGTGCAGCCATGCTGGCAAAGCCCTGTGTCAGCAGCATCTCCCTGATCTGCTTCCTGCCTCTTTGGTCTCCATTCACTGGCCTGATCTTCCCCAGGCTCCCTCCAGTTTATCTTTCCTGTAACGAGCTGCCAAGTGCAGAGATGGATTTGGCTTTCTCTTGCACAGAGATAAATGGTGTTTCCTCAGCCTCCAGTGACCTCCTGTTCCACCAGCCTTGCATGCAGGGCTGATCCTGATGCCTGCAGATCCCAGCCAGCATTTGGAATCCAGTGCTTTTCCTCATACTCTCCTGGCCAGAACCAAATCTCTTTGGCTGCTTGCAGGCAGCAGCTCAGGGAGGGCCAGGAAGAGCTCCCAGGGCTTCTCCAACCTCTGCCTCCCTAAATATCCCAACAGCCTCCTTCAGCAGCATGCCCAGGGCAACTTCTGCTAAGGATCACACTGGGATGGCTGCCAGAGCTGGCTGGCAGAGGGAAGCCTTCTGGAAGGGACTGGTAGACTGTGGTCTGTCACCCATTCTGGAGAGCTCAAATCCAGGGCAAGAAGGACTTGGTCACAGCCCCAAGGCTGCCAGAGCTCCAGGAGCACTTGGATAGTGCTCTCAGGCACAGGGTGGAATTGTTGGGGTGTCTGTGCAGGGCCAGGAGTTGAACTCAATGACCTTTGTGGGTTCCTTCCAACTCAGGATATTCCATGATCTGTGATTTCGTCAGGCCTTTATTCCCTTGTCTCTTCCTGGGCTATTATTAGTGCCTCAGTTGGTACTGAGGAGGATCTCATAGACACGGTGCTGTTTTGGTTAAATTTGAGCAACTTGGCAAGAATTGGGTGTTCTGTAGATGGTGGGGGGGCTAAATCAGCACTCAGCACAGCTCAGTGCCCTTGGAAAACTTGCTCCCTCCATGACACACTGCTGGCCCTACTGGTACCAGCTGGTGCTGCTTCCTGCTCTGCTGCAAATGCCACTGTAGCCCATTTTTCACAGTAAGGTGTACTCAGGTGTAGGCACAGAGCTTGTGGTAATTGGGAATGGGCTCCAGCTGTGAGCAGCAGGTGACAGCAATGAGCCCTGGAGTGCCCAGGGGCACTGACCAACCACCAAAGGGAGCAGAGGGCACACAGGGGCAGTGCATCAACAGGAGGGGTGTAAAAAGCTGGACTAAAGAACAGGAGGAGCAGATGCTGGCAGCCTTCTGAAGTGTTGCTCTGGATAGGTTGATGCTTTCTGATATTGTATGGTGATACTCTGTGTATCATGGCTGTCTCAACTGCAGCACATGCTGAGACACTCGTGGTCCTCTCATTATATACAAGGCAAGTGTGTAAATCTCTGCATACCTGTGGCTTTCTGTAGTACTTCCATCAGGATACCCAGCATTTCCACCAGGCAGTGTGTTAATTAAAGCCCTGAGCACGTTTGATGGGCAGTTGTGCCTCAATGTTTCATGCTGGTGTTGAAATTTCCTTGCATTTCCTCTTGTTTTCCTGACCCAGGAGACAGATGATGTGGCCATCCAGAGGGAGAGCTGTCTGGACCATGTGGAGACTCTGCTGGCCTCTGTGTACAAGAGGGAGGAGCTGGACTGCATCTTCCAGCTCTGTGCACTGCAGAAAATTCAGGTAGAGAGTAGCCAGGTGCAAATTTCCCCAGCTCTGCACTCTCATGGAGCTGGTGTCCTCACCTGCATGGCTGGTGCTGGATCTGCCTCTCTGCCCACGTGTCACTGTCACATCCAGACCAAAGAGGAGCTTGTTGGTCTTCAAGGCACAAAAGCTGCCCTCTTTTAGAGAATCACAGACTGGTTTGGGTTAGAGGGGGACCTTAAAACTCCTCTTGTTCCACCCCCAGCCATAGGCAGGGACACCTTCCACTATTCCAGGTTGCTCCAAGCCTTGTCCAACCTGGCCTGAGACACTTCCAGGGAGGGGATAGCCACAGCTTCTCTGGGCAATCTGTGCCAGGGCCTCACCACCCTCACAGGGAAGAATTGCTTCCCAACATCCCATCTAACCCTTTCAGTTTGAAGCCATTCCTCCTTGTCTTGTCCCTTCAGGCACTTGGCCCCAGTCCCCCTCCAGCTCTCTTGGAGCTCCTTTAAGCACTGGAAGGGACCCTAAAGTTATCTTGGATTCTTCTCTTCTCCAGGCTGGACACACCCAGCATGTTTCTGTAGGAGAGCACTGTCCTTTCACCTCACCTTTGACACCTCAGCAAAATCTTTCTGATTTACAATCAGGCTGCAGAACCTGACTGTGGGTACTCTTTGCTTTTGTGTTGTCTCCTCTGCCTGACTTTGCCATCAAAGCTGACCCACAGCAGCCTCTGCTGAGAGCAGAGAGGCATCACCAGTCATGGATTGTTTTATTTTTCTCTGCTGCCTGGCCAGGAGGCTGCTCCCTGCCCCATCAACCACGGGGAGGTCAGACCTGCTCAGTTATTTCAGGTGGAGGAATGTCTCACTAGGCTGTGTGCTTGCCTGAGAGATGAGTTCATGTGCTGGCCAGGATCTCCAGTCATCAGAGTAGCACTGCCAAGCCTGATCCAAGCTCTTCTTCAGCACACTTCTAAACACCCTCAAACTATTCAAAGACCATGAGAGAAGCAGAATTGCTTGTCCCCTGGCTTGTTTCTCCTCAAACAGCACTATGCACCTTGTTTATTCTTGGATTTTTTCTCCTCTCCTAACACACAGCCAGTGGATCTCACACCAAGAGCTGCTCTCAAGCTGCTGCCTGGATCTGCCTACAGCAAGTTCTGCTTGCTCTGTATGTGATGTGCTTCAGCATATGGCATTGCTTTCAGTTCTTCATTGTTCCTGGAGCTCTTTTCTGAACCTTTCCCTGATTTTCTGCATTGCTTTTAAGTGAAGACAGGAGACCTAGACCAGGTATTGCCTGCCAGAATTTTCTTGTTCTGTTATACCTCTCCCTGCTCTTTACAGGTGTTTCAGTGACAGTGCTGTGCTGGGGGTCTGTTTTCAGGGGTTTGACTGCCACAAATGTGGTTATTCTCTTATTTCTTCATCTTTTATAAAATTCTAAAATAGTGCTAGGCTGTGAGTAGATCCCTATGGAGCACTGCTGGTTAAAGCTGTTGGCTTTTACAGTGTGAGGTGTGTTTTTGTTCATATAATCCCAGAATGGTTTGAGCTGGAAAGGACCTTAAAGCCCATCAGGCAGGGAATGCCTTCCACTAGATCAGGGTGTTCCAAGCCCCATCCAGCCTGGCCTTGAGCACTCTAAGTGGTTCATGCTTTCCTCTCCCATGTGCATTGCTCTTGGCCATGGTGCAAAAAGACCTGGGTAAATACAGGCCAGTCAGTCCCTGGCAAGATCATAAAGAAGATCCTCCTGGAAATTATGCTAATATACATGGAAAATAAGGAAGTGATTGGTGACAGCCACCATGGCTTCACTGAGGGCTAACTGTGCTTGGCACATTTGTGATGGGGTTACAGTAGTGGTGGATGATGGAAGAGTAACTGGTGTCATCTGTCTGGACTTGTGCAAAGCATTTGTCACTGTTCCACATGGAACTTTCTCTATAAACTCTTTTCTGCTCCTGCTCCCCTGTGCCCACACCCCAGGGGTGATGCTGGCAGTGGCAGCTCCTGATGGAGCTGATGGGATCCCACATGGCCTGACTTCAGGAGAGGTCCTGAAATCCAAGATCAGGCACAGTGAGCTGGATGAGAGTGTCCAGCCCATTTTCTCTGGCAGTAGTGTTGCTCCATCGTGCCACAGCATGGGGCTGTGAGCCTGCACAGCAGCAGCCAAGGCTCCTTCCTGCAGGCAGCACTAGGAAAGCTCTGCTTCCAATCTGATTCCCCCATTCACTTCGTGTTCTTTGTTCTCCCCTTCCAGACAGATGTGGTCCTGCAGCTGGATTTGCATTACACCCAGCCAAGCACAAACCAGAGGACTTGTGAAAGCCTGCAGACGACCCTGCAGAAATCCCTGCTGAGGCAGTTTGTCAGCCAGAGGAAGGACTCCCAGCCAGCTCCTGCCCGTGTGTGCCCACAGGATGCCCTGGGGCTGGGCACTGAGCCCAAGGGCTCCCTGGGCACAGGCTCTGGGCACAGCTTGCCCAGCAGCAGCCCCTCCACCTTCAGCAGCGAGCCCGAGGAGAACGATGAGAGCGACCTGGCTCTGCCTGGCCCGGGGCAGGACAGGCCCTGAGCCTCAGCCTGGGCTGCTGCTCTTTAACTGAGGCCTCAGTCTGAGTGCTAAATCTGTCAGAATCCATCAGCTGCTTCCCAGCCCTGGCACAGCCCTGTGTGAATGAGGCCAAGGCTGCTTTTTTGGAAAGGTTTCTCCAATCTGTGCTCTGTAGGGCCTCGGTTCCCACTGGGAATGTTCCCTGTCCTGTGAGAGCACTGGGATCAGCAAGGAGTCATTGTGGTGTCTGGCAGGGGACACAGCCACCCTCCAGTCATAACACTGCCAGGCCAAAATGGTGTTGCTGCAGGGCAAGGGCACAGGCTGATGTTTTCTGCCTGGAAGGAAATGTTGCTGCATTGAGAAGCCCACAAACACTACAGACCCCTCTGGCTCAAATCCCAGCCACGGCTGCTGGATGTCCCCAACCTGTGGAAGGGACACAGGGCTGCGCTGAGGGAACCAGGTGAAACAGGCTCTCCACGGGGTCCCAGTGTGGTTTCCTTGCCATGCCTGTGTCAAAGCAGGTGCTAAGTTCTGCATTTGTGTATTTATAACAGGGGGGAGGCAGTAGCTTGCCAGGAAAAGGAAGGTCAGATGTTCCATGCAGTGTGTGTTTACATTGGAGGCTGGTGTTGCACTGGAGCAGGAATAGTGTCCAGGCAGGGGCACTGACACCTGCCCCTGCCAGCCTGGCACAGGGGCAATAAAGGGTGTTCAGCCCTCTGCAGCTCCCAGTTCAGGTGCAGGATGTCCTATAGGAGAGATGGAATGTACCAGGACTGAGAAAGGATAACCTCAAAAAAGTTATTATTGATGCAAATTATTTTGTCTGTGTGCCTGTCTGTGCTGTGGGCAGCCTGAAGCACTAGGTGGGGAGCCAGCTGTGCAGGGAGAGCCACAGGGGAGCCCAGAGGACAGCATGGCTGTCACAGCCCCTCCCTGATGGCTTCCCTAGGGAATGTTTGATAAAGGTGATTGCTCAGCAAAGGCCAGTGACCCTAGGCAAGTGTGGGGTCTCCATCCTTGGAGGAAGGTTCACTTTAGGCTGCAGAAGGTGCCAGTGACCTGATCCAAGCTGAGGGCTGGACCAGAGACCACTGGAGATCCCTGCTGGCTGCTGTGGTCTTGTGGAAGAAAGAGGCTGGATGGCAGAACGTCTTGAGAGGTCAAGGGCAGCAGGGTGGGAAGAATGCCTGGGCTGTCTTGCTTTAAAAGAGGGTTGGAGGCAGAATTTTCTCAGTTTTGCTCTCCTTCAGCAATGAAGATGCATCCCTGTCTGTGGTGTCAGTTGCAGCATAGAAAAATCTGAAATGTTGCTTCCAGATAAACCATTCTACAAGTGCTGGAAACCTGTCCAAAGAGAACAGAGGAGGCTTTTATTCTTCTCACAGTGAGTAGAGCCAAGGGAAAGAAGAGGGGCCCCAGCTGGCTGCAGACTAGAAAGTCTCCTAGGGAAAAAAAAAAAAAATCTAAAGTTCAAAAAAATAAAAAATTCAGAGGATGTAGTTTAAATAAGATGGGTTGATAGAGAAGCTAAACCAGGAAAAAAAATTTCAGGATGAACCAAAGATCAGCTCAACAGCAGCAGCCACTGGGGACAGGTCAGTGGGAATGGCTGAGCAGGCATTTGGGAGGAGGCTGTCTCAGGATTATTCCCACCCCCCTGTGCTGTTGAGGCACTGAGGCATGGCTGGCTCACATTATCCTGCCAAGTGTCATCTATCGTGAGTGTTTATCTCATTCAAAGCAAGGCTGTTTATTTTTTCTGAATAAAACACTATTGGTGTTTTTAATGCACAAAGGTTCACCTGGCTCTGAGTTAACTGTGTTTATTTTTCCTCTAATTGCCAGGATGTAACTTAATATTGATCTGCTGGGGTTTCATGCTTCCAGCCTGAGCTTCTAGCCTCCTCTGGGTGAGCATTGTTTCTTTTTTTAGGTAACTAAAAATACTGAAGTTTGGATTTAGAAGGCAGATCAAGTGACTAGATAGGATGAAGTGATGTGAGGTGAAATGTGTAGATAAAAAATTGGTTGTGATTTGTCCATCTGCTTTGCAAATGTGGCTCTTGGGTGGCTTAGGTGGTCTCCTGTCTTGGTGCCAACCTCAGCATTGTCCCTGCCATCAGTTCTGCCCCTCCAAGGAGACCCTGCAGCCAAGCCCAGGGGAACCACCACATTCCCATGGTGGTTCATTCCCTGAGATGATGGTTTGCCATGTCTGGGAACTTGCTGAATTCCAAAGGTGGACTTTGTGTCCTGGGCCTCATCTGGGAGTCATTGTAGGAGGGGGTGGAACCATGGATCCTTCATCCCCACCTTTACATGTGAAATCCAAACTCCCTCATGCTGGTTAAACTGGTTAGTGCCAGTACATTTTCCTGGGAATCTGTCTTTCCATCTCCCAGCACCCAGGACAGACAAGGCATCCCAAGATTTCCACGTGTCTCTTTCTGCTCTGCACCTTGAGCTCCACAGCCAGCTGGAAGGGTGGGAAGGGAGGAGGGCTCAGGCAGCAGCAAACAAAGCAGGATCAAGACATCAGCCCCAGTTTACATTCCCTTTCTGCCTCATCTTCCACAGCCCTGGCCCTCCACTCTTGCATTTATGGGGTGGCCTGATTAAGGTAGGAATGGTGAATCTGACTCCATGTTCTCAGAGGGCTCATTTATTACATTATAATACCATATTATATGAAAGAATACTAAACTATACTAAAGAATACAGAAGGGATACTTACAGAAGGCTAAAAAGATAATAATGAAAACTCCTGACTCTCTCCAGAGCCCTGACCCAGCCTGGCCCTGGTTGGCCAAAGAGTGAACACAACTCCCAGCAGAATCCACTGAAACAATCACCTGTGGGTGAACAATCCCCAAACACATTCCACAGGAGCACAGCACAGCAGAAGCAAATCAGATCATTATTGTTTTCCTTCTTCTCTGAGGCTTCTCAGCTTCCCAGGAGAAAAATCCTGGGTGAAGGGATTTTTCCAGAAAATGTGAATGCCACACTCCACTTTGTCTGTTTCTGGGCCAGTCTGTGCCCAGAGGCTACAAACAGCAGGTAGAATATTTTTGTAGGTAATACAGGTGTTTTCCTTCACCCAAGTCTTTAAAAAGCACCAAGTGAACTGCAGCTTTAAAACAATATATGGTGAAAATAGCAGCACCTAAATATTCAATAATTTTATTTTTAGATAGATGCCCTTCTTTTCCTCTCTGCTAGGGCAGATGTGTTGAAGGGAAGGACCTTGGACAACAGCCTGGTATGTTCTTCTGCTGCAGAATTCATTTGGGATTCAGTTCTCCACTCATTTGCTGAGGTTTGGCAGTTCCTGACAAAACAAGGCAAGTGTACCCAAAAGGGTTGAGAAAACAAGGCAGTGAAAATCAGAGAAATCAGGGAAACTGGGAAATTTCAGTCTGTTACTGGGAAGTGCTGGGCCCAAGTACAGTCAGGAGGTGTGTTACACATGCATGGCAGATCCACCCCAGCCTGGCAGCAGACTCCTGGAGGTTTCTTCTCAGTTGGCATTTTTGTGATCAAAGGAAGGAAAAGATGGATTTGTCTCATATCAGCCACACTCCAGCCTCAACCAAAGACAGAGAGAAACACAAGACAGGTCCTTCATTTCAGGAGGCATTTCTGGGGGAAAAAAAAAATCAGTATGGAGCAATATTGAGTAATTTCATTTACCAGCTCACTTAACTCTTTCCATCTTTTTGGAACAAATCCTTCTCCCTCACAGATGTAAATCTGAATTTACTCTTCAGAAACTGGTAGGTTCTCCTTGTTTTCTGCAATAAGAGGTTTTCCATGATGTGCAGATCACTTCCTACCCCCCATTAGGGGCAGAGTGCACGGTGCTATTGATGAAATGTACTTGCAGTGCAATAAAATGTGTAGAGGGACATGCAGGGAAATTCCAAGATTCAACAACATGGTTTTGGTATTCTTTCCCTAGTTTTTGGAAGTAGCTTTTCCTACAGGCAGGAGAGATCCTGAAGGCATTCAGGAGCCATTCTCTCCCAGGGAAGGAAGGAGCTTCCCAGAGGACAGGTTATGGTTTCACGTGGACAAGGAGTGAAGGGGATGATCTTGTGAACTGACAGGGTATGGGAATCACCTGTTTTCTGAAATGCTGAGGGTTGCTTTCATTAGCTGAGGATCACTTCTGGAGCACCAGGTCCTGGGAGTCACCTTCCTCTGAGTGAACAGGACCATGCACAAGGCAGAAATGGGAGAGACAGGCTCAGTTCTAGTGAGGAGGGAGTCATTAAACCCAGGTTCTGCTCTCACAGCCAGCCTTTATCCATCATGTTTTGCACATGGAGACATCCCCAGCTCTGTCCTGCTTCCAGCTGGATTATGTGTCCTGTTGGATTATGTCCCCTCCCAACCAAGGCTGTGGTTGTGCTACCAGAATATGCCCAGAGGAATGCATGTGTTCTGAGTGATTCTGAGCACCAAACTGGGAGTTTCAAGATTCTGTTTCAGTGAAATATCCCAGCTCCCTGTCCAAAAAGCAAACAAGGACGTTGGTTCAGCTTAGCTGGATTCAAAACTTATAGAACAAAACTCATGGCAGAGCAAGAAAATAAGGAAAAAGTGGTGAAAGAGTTCATTTGAAAATGTCAGATGGTTCAGAGTCAGTTCTTCCAGGCCTTCTCATCAAGGGGGTGGTTCAGGAGTGAAACCAGGAGCACAGTTTGAAACAAAAGGGGTGAGTGAAGCCATCCACTGTCAACTAATAAACCTGAGGTGAGTCACAAGGAGATTCACACTGCTGACCTTCATTCAGGCACCTCTTGGGGAAGCAGGAGCAGCTCTGGTGTCACAGTGAAGCTTGCAGACCACGATTTTCTTAGTAATGGTGAGAAATTATTGATTGCACAGGCTTTTCTTGTTGTGCCAGAGGTCTGTCCTCTATCACAGATTATTTCAATGACTGTTTTGCAATTGTTACTAATCTCTTGAAATTAGGTCTGTAACATCATGTGGCAGGGAAGAGAAAAACACATCAAAAAAAGGAGGCTCCTTGAAGCCCTTGAAATTGCTTCTTATCTTCACAGTTTGGATAACCTTTTGCATAACAAGCAACAATTTCAAATATATTGGTCATATCACCCCCTCAAAGAGATAGAGGACACACTTTGAAATTACAGAGCAGACTTCATGTTCAGGAGAAGAGCTGACTTGGTGTCACACAGTAAGGAAGAGCGAATGTCTCTTTGATAAATCTGTCTTCACTGAGTTGGATTTTCTTGCCACAGTGTCAGGAACAGTTGACGAGACAGACGTGTTATTAAGTGGTAAAAATAAACAGATGGAAGAGAAAAGTGAGAGATTTCAGCTCTGACTTTTCCAGAATGTTTCAGCAAAGAATAACCTCCTCATTTCCATTCCCTACCAGAGATGAAAAACAGGCAATGCTTCCTCAAGGACTGCATGGCTGGAGGAATGGGGTGCCTGCTCCCTGGTGCCCACCTGCCCTCAGGGCATGTGAGATGGGGCAGTTTGGGCTCCCAGAGAGGGAGGCTGCTCCTGACCTGCTGCTCCTGCAGATTCAGAGTCACCCTTGTGGAGAGCATTGGTGCCTGACCACATGAGCACTGCCTGCCTTGGGTCCTCCTGGGAACTGGAACCTATTTTTGAGACCAAACCCCCACACCTTCCCTCTTCTCTCACTCCCTCCCTCTTCCACAGTAGGAATTTCACTCCTTCCCTCCATGGAGGATGCAGCAGTTTGGTCAAGGCTGTGTTCCTGACAAGGGAAAGGACAGAGGACAGGGAGGCTGGAGATTCAGGCACTGCAAGAGATCCTCACTCCAAGACAAACATTGAGGGGCTGGAGTGTGTCCAGAGGCAGGAGCAGAGCTGGGAAAGGGTCTGGTGCAGCCAGATGGGGGTTGAGCACTGCTCTCGTGGAACAAGGGGTAGGATGAGAGGAGACTGACTCAGGTTGTACCAGGGGAAGGTTAGATTGGATTTTGGGGAAAAGTTCTTCCCAGAAAAAGTGGTCAGGCATTGGCACAGGTTGTCCAGGGCACTGGTGGAGTCAAAAAAATGCGGATGTGGCTCTTGGGGACATGGTTCAGTGGTGAACCTGGCAGCTGGGCTCAAAGACCTTAGAGGGCTTTTCCAGCCTTTGTAATTCCACGATCCTGTGATTCTAGAAGATGTTTCATCCCCTGGCAATGTGATGGTAGAGCGCCAGCTCCTGCAAATATGACACTGAAATAGGGTCAAGTGGCAGTGTTGTACGTGTGGGGGAGCTGACCTTGGCATCTGGGGTCCTCACCACAGCAGGGCACAACACAAAATCCACTTTTCTGAAGAGCTGATGGTCAAGGGATGTTGTTCCCAGACCTGGCTCATGCCCAGGCCATTGGGCATTGCTGGAAGAGCAGAGGGTGGCTTCTGCTGTGTCACTGCAGCCACCTCTTGGCCTGCCTGCTTTATTCTTCTGTGTCACTTAATATAAATTATAAAATATTAAATCAGATAAATACCTCTAACCTTTCTGGATGATAAGAAAAGATATTGTTCAGCCTCCTAAAATGCCTTGTATTTGCTGGAAAATGCTAATGGGATTATATAAAGGTTATTTCAGCCTCCTTTCAAGTCTGGAGACGTGGCAAAACAATCATGATGCCCTTTGTTTATGCCTTTTTAATGACTGCTTTTACCTTCAGGTATTTGAGGCTTCTGCATCTTTTCAGGTGATCCTCTGGGAAGTCCTTGGACTGCTTTTTTTGTGGAAACTTCCTGAGGAATGCAAATGTGCCTGTGATTTTAGAGGTCTGGAGGAGAGCTGGGGTGTTGGAGCGCTCTGGGAGCCTGGCCTGGGTTGGATGTGCATGTTTTGATGCCCTCGTGTGTTTGCAGGTCAGGAGCTGCATGCACAGGTCCAGCAAGCTGCTGTGCTGTGTCTGTGCACTCCTGCAGCCCTGGGGCTCTGCTCCTGTCCTCCCTTGGGGCCCCTGCCTGTGAGGCTGTGCCAGGCTGGGCAGAGAGGAGCTCAGTGTGTGGCACAGCCCTTTTGCAGCCTCCAGTGCAGAGGGACCTTTGCTGCACTGTGCAGGAGTGAATTTCTGGGTAAGAAACCGTTCATGATGCAGAGAAAGCTACAGAAATAATGTTCCACTCGCTCTGTCCTCTGGGAAGGACCTCCCAAGCCCATGATTTCCTCTACTTTTTTTGTTGTTACTGACCTTTTCCCCAAGTTTTGATTTTTTTTTTTTGGTTAAACCTTGTGTCCCAAACAGCTCCAATGTTGTGCAGGGAGCTTGTGGTAACCTGATAACCTCCCTGCTATCCAGAGCAAAGCATGGGGCAGCCTGTCATCATTTCTAACTAGGGAAACATCAGCAAAGAATTGGTTCTCAGCAGGGAACTCCACCCATGGCCTGTCTAACTGGGCCTTGAACACTTCCAGGGATGGGGCAGCCACAGCTTCTCTGGGCAACCTGTGCCAGGGTCTCACCACTCTCACAAGGAAAAATCCTTCTAAGCCTGGTTTTATTGTGTTAATAGATGGAGTAATTGGAGAAGAAGAAGAAATTGTTCCTGGAGAGCAGAGGGCAGGTTAGCTGAGCCAGCAGGTTTGCATCTCTCACAGCTACTGGGGAAAAAGAAGGTGTTTGTCACTGCCTGTGGAATACAAAAGCATTTAGCCAAGAGCAGAGGCAGAGGAGGTGCTGCATCCCTTGTGCTTGGTGGAGATACAAATGGTACATTGCATTACTGAAAGTTATAATTTTCTTTTTTGGGGTTATTTTGCAGGTGCCCCTGGGGGGTCATGCCTGGCAGGTCAGAGACAGAGCAGAGCAGCTCCTCTGGGAGGATCATGTTCTCTTGCCCATGGGGCTTTTTCAGGCACGTTGGCTGTGCAAATTCAACAGCTGTTGAGTTTCTCACATCCTTTTAAAAACATCTCTCTGGCATCTGTGTTAATTAGGGAAAATCTGCAATTTAATCACTAGCACACCATTTCCAGTTTGGGAATAGTCTTTCTCAGTGCACTGCTGGCATAATGGAGCCTCTGGAGCCCTTCCTGAGAGCTGCTGCAGCCTCGTGGGTGCCCACCTGCACAGACCATCACTGCTGGGCTCCCCCTGACACTGCCTGCCCCATCTCCCTCTCCTGCAAGCCACAGAGCCACCGTGGTGGCCAAAATCACAAGAAGTAGCAGATGACCCTCAGCTGTAGCCATGCAGGCAGGGAGAAGCCCCAGGCTGCAGTGTGATTTCAGTGAATCACAATCACAGGCTGGTTTGGTTGGAAGGAACCTTAAAGCTCATCTTGTTCCACCCCCTCCCACAGACAGGGACACCTTCACTATCCCAGGTTGCTCCAAGCTCTGTCCAACCTGGCCTTGGACACTTCCAGGGATGGGGCAACCTGTGCCAGGGCCCTAATTCTGGGTCCACACACTTCTTCAGCTCTTTTGTGCTACAGCCCTTGAATGAAGCATCTGTGCTTGTGAGATGGTAATGCCAAAGTGAATCACTTTGCATCAAAAGTGAGATCTCACCTGCAGGATCCAGCCTTTGCACTGGTCTGGGACAGTTCTACCAAGGATGTAATGGAGAACACCAAAAAACTACAAACAGTCTGGGGGGAGGAAATGGAAGGATTTTGGGCAGAAGAGAAGATTTATGGAAAGCGTAAGATCAATCCTTTTAAGTGTCTGCATGCCTGTGTGGTCAGGGTCTGGAGATCCTTGGGTGATGGATGCCTCTCACTCTGCTGTGTTTCAACACCGGCCAAATGCCAGGCACCCACAAAAGCCATTCACTTCTCTTGTTACAGAGAGCTGGGCAGATGAGAGGGGAAAAAATTTAATGAAGAGCTCAAGAGTTGAGATAAAGACTATGAGAAAAAAACACTCTAAGGGCAAAATTAGTTCAAATTTAAAGGTATAAAGTAAATTTATTATTAGTAATCAGAGGAGAATAATGAGAAGTAAAATAAGCTTTTGAAACACCTTTTTTTTTTTCCCCAGCCCCTCCTTCTTTCCCAGCCACAGCAGAGGGAGACAAGGCATGGGAGTTTTGGGCAGTTTGTCACTTGAGATCTTTTGTTCACTCAGGGACAGGAGCAATGTCCCTGCTATGCCATGGGGTCCCTCCCATGGACAAACAGCCTTCCCAAAACTGCTGTGGTGTGGGTCACTCACCCACAGGGTGCAGTCCCCTGAGGCTGGGCTGCTCTGCTTGCAGAGGCCTTCTCTCTTCCTTTGGGTTCCCCATGAGATCCCAGCTTTTGCTGCCATCCACCCGCCCTGGTGTGAGCACTTTTCCCATGGGCTGTGAGTGGATCTCTGCATCCCCCATGCATTATGGAAGGACAGTTTGTTTTAATACAACTTTTACCACTGCCTGCAAAGGATTCTCAGCTCCAACGCCCAAAGCCTCTCTCTCCCCTCCTTTTTTTCCACTGACCTTGGTGCCACCATGTTGTTTTCCCTCACATGTTCTCACTTCCTCTTCTTCTCTGACTAGAAGAAAAACTGTTGCTTGTGGGTACCATTGCCAACAAATTTCATTAATTTAAAGATTCTTGCAGGGTTTCACAGCATCCAAAGGTCAGTCTTGTCTGGGTTCCACACTGGGGAATCACTCACCATGTTTTTGCTGCTGGCCATGGGACCCTGAGACAAAGTAAATCCCTATTGAATGCTCATCCATTGCCATGATGGATCAGCCCAGTCAGCCCAGCTCAACTCCTCCCACAGGACATTCAGACACGCATCACAACCCCCAGCACATCAGCAAACTCCAGGGGCTTCTTTCAGGCCCCTTCAGTGGTGGGAACAAAAAGACTGTCCCAAATTCACGTGGTCCCTGTGTCATGGGCAGAAGTGCAGAAGCTCTTCCTGAGGTCCTTGTGTGATGCACATCCTTCTTGAGGAATGTGACCTAGAGCAGCAGGACCAGAGGAAATGGCCTCAAGTTGCACCAGGGGAGGTTTAGGTTGGATATTAGGAGAGATTTCTTCACTGGACATTCATTCTATGACAGGGAAAGATGCTCCAGGAGAGGATGACATAAGCTACCTTCCAAAGAGGCCAATTCCTTTATTACCTGTTTCCTTCCTACCTCAACCTACTTACCTACCTGGAGGTTATAATTTTATCCTGTATACCTCATTGTAATTTTATTCTTTGGCTTCATCAATGCTTTAACAAGCCCTACTCAGCCCTTTCATAGGAAGAGGTTTTATGATCCACAATGCAGTGAGGCTGCTTATTCATTCCTGGCTCCTCTCCACGATTTTCCCTCACAGGAAATGCTGCTGATTCCTGCTAGGCTGCAATGAGAGTGCTGAGTGCATTTCTCTGCTACACTGGCATGAGTCAATACGAGTTCAACCTTTGGAAAATTGTTTCTTGAAGGCCAGAGACATTTGTTTGTCCTACAGTTAAACATCTTTTGCTGACACATCAGAGCCACCACAGCCCATTGCTCAGTGTCCTGAGTGACAGCCCAGCTTAACTGAGGCCCCATGGATGCCTAACAGGATAAAAAAAGGACATGAAATGCTCTAATGTCTGCAGTTAATGGGGCCAAAGGAGGCCCACAATGGAAAACTTCATTTTCAGATGACTTTTGACTGTGCCATTACAGTACTTTTCTCAGCATCATCTGTCATGCTTTTAAGGCATAAAAAGAATTTTCTTCTTAACAAATCTTACAATTGTTTTCTTTTTTCCACTCCCATTCCTGAAAAGCCCATTTGTCACACCCCTTTATAGTTTCCCATCTTTTTTTCCTTTCTCTCAAAGCTTGGTTTGAATAAAAAATATTCAGAACCCTGCACTTCTTGTGATACCCTGTGCACTGATGGGGCTTGGAGCAACCTGGTCTAGTGGAAAGTGTCCCTGCCCATCACAGCAGGTGGAGAAAAATGAGCTTTAAGGTCCTTCCAACCCAAACCATTCTGGGATTCTATGACTTTATAACTTTTAGGAAATTGATATTGCATCTAATACTGCTCCTCAGGAGCTGCAGCCCCACAACATGTGGCTGGCAGCTGTGACCTCTCCAGGGGAGTAATTCCTGCTGATTAATTCCAGCCAGTCTCCAGAAAGTCTTTCACAGGAGCATGGGACTGTGTCCTGTGTGGTACCAGTATGGGCTGCCCCACTGGGCAGAGGGTGCAGAACTGAAGGTGAACAAGGGCCAAAGGCAAGGCAGGAATGACAGGCAGCACAGGAGGGAGAGGAGGTGCAGGTGCAATAAGCAGAGGCAGAGGGGATGCAGGAGGCACAGGACATGAAGGAGGCTGAAGCTGCACTGACTTCTCTGCATTTATCCCCCTGCAGTAGGTATGGGGGGCTCTGCCCTCGTGTGTGAAACCATGCAAGACACAAAGTTGAAGCCAAGACATTTGTGTTAACAAAATCGAAACCAAATTGAAAATTTAGCATTTTTTCCAAGGTGCTGGTCTTTCCCTTGACTGAGAGCTTGGTGGAAGGATTACCCAGGGAGTGAGAGCAGCAGAGTGCCCTGGAGCATACCCTGATTTTCTCAGGGGACCTGCAATGGGACACTACCCAGGTGGATCCCAGCTCCTGATCCAAATTCTTTAGTATGACATTAATAAGTCAAATGGAAGACAAACACAGACAATTTTTTTGCCTCACCTGTGGCATTCCTAGAAACTTGAAGGTTTGGAGAGCAAGAAGAAAATTCCCCTGGTTCCTAGTTATCCTCTTGTCCCTAGTGTGAAGAAAAGGCTCTGCCTCAGATTGGGAACAATTTAAAATCCAGCTCCTCAGCACAACTTGTGGGATAAAGCCTGAGAATGTGCTGCCCTGCCTGGGGCTGGACACACCCAGCTGCACATTAAATTGCTCAGATGCCTCCCAGTCCCCCATGACCTTTTAACTGTGCCACAGGGAGGATCAGCAGGGCTCCTTGTGAGCACCTGGGAAAGTGCCAGAGGACATTTCAACAACCAGAAGCATGAGGAAGGGTATTTAAGTATGTAAGTGCCAGGGAAGAAGTGGTACGGGTTGGGGGGGTGAGGGGAGGGGCCTGTGCACCAGAAACCCCATTTCTGAGCTATTTTATCCTTACTCTAGTAGTGGAATTAGCTTCTGTACATTAGCCCCTTGTTTTGGGGCTACGTTGCCCTTAATCCTTGCTTAACATCTGGAAATATACTCATATGTTCTCATAAATGCCTCTCCTAGCTCTGTGTGATAATTTGAAGCAGAAGAATTTAATCTACTGACCTCCTCTTTCCTACCTGACCTTAAACTTGGTCATGTTGGCTGCCTGTTCCTCCTGTTGGGAAAAACATCCCACTCACCACCCAGCTACACCTGTGCCATGTACTGACCTTGTGCCAGCATCTACAGTCCCATCCTTCTTTTTGTGAGAGTGCAAAGCAATTTCTGGAGCTTTCTTGGGGAAGTTTTTCAAGGTACAACTGCACTGCTATTGCTTGGAGTGTGCTACTGGCAGTTTAAGACAGAGAACCTGCATGGAATTATTTTTCCTGCAATTTTCTCAAGGTTTTGTTTAAACTTTGGTTAAAAGTTTGGGAGAGTTTCCAGGAGCAATGTGGGCTGTGGCTAGATGCTGCTGGTCCCTCTACCCCAGCAGCTGTCCCTCCAGCTGGGGAGTCAAGTACCTCAGTCTTTGTTTTTGCCCACACAACCACTTGTCAGACTATGGGTAAGCTGAACTTCAATCCTGGGGGCAGTTCTGGGCCCCTCATGAGGAGATGTTGAGGGGCTGGAGCACATCCAGAGAAGGGAATGGAGCTGGGGAAGGGGCTGGAGCACCAGGAGCAGCTGAGGGAGCTGGGGTGGCTCAGCCTGGAGAAAAGGAGGCTCAGGAGGGACCTTCTGGCTCTGCACAACTCCCTGACAGGAGGGGGCAGCTGGGGAGGGCTCAGGCTCTGCTCCCAGGATTACAAGAGGAAATGGCTTTGAGTTGTATTAGGGAAGGTTTAGGTTGGATATTAAGGAATTTTCCTTCACTGGGAGGATGTTCAGGCACTGACTCAGCTGCCCAGGGCAGTGGTGGAGTCCCCACCCCTGGAAGGGTTTAACACAAGTGGATGTGGCACTTGGGGACGTGGTTTAGTGGTGAACATGGCAGTGCTGCATTAATGGCTGGGCTCAATGATCTTAGAGGGCCTTTCCAGCTGAAATGAGTCCATGGTTCTATGATGAGGGATGAATTAAAGTTTAATTCCTTCCCTGAAGAGGTTTAACAGCCTGGATGAGTTCTCTCTGGTTCACAGAGCTGTCCCACTGCTATCAGGGACAAGTGGAGGCACAAAGGCAAGAACAGCTCAAGCCCTTGTCACCCTGGGAATGTTTGGGGAAACCATGGTGCTCCCCAGCCACTGCAGCCACAGGAGACATTGCTTCATCAGGAGAGGATCTTGAGAAGGCTCTCTTGCCATAGGCTGGAGCGTGGGAGTGAGTCTGTTCAGAGGCAGCTGGAGAAGGAGAGGGCTCACTGTGAGTCCCAGCAGCCATGAGGAGCAGAGCTGCTCATTTCAGCTCTTCTTGGGCAGAGCAAAACAGAGCCCAGGGCTCTGCTGTCAGCTCAGAGGATTGCACAGAAGGTCCTTGCTTGCCCAAACCTTGGAGTGTGTCTGTACTGCTCTGGAGCCTGCAGCTCTCATGGGTAAAGAAAACTGACTGTCTGGAAGTTATTCTCTCTGGTTGAGTAGTAGAATGGGTTTGGTATTGCTCCAGAAAAAGCTGATATGGGCAAGCTGCATCCTTGGCATTTCAGCAGGGTTTGGCTGCAACCTCCCTGCAAGAAATCTCATCATGCCTCCAACTGGGAATCTACCAAATTCCAACAAATGGGATTCAGAAGCATGTCAGGGTATGAAGCAGTCCTTCTCTATTGGGATTTTGCCACATTATGGTTCTTATTCCTGTTCCCAAACTCTCTGGGAGACATGGCTTTTTTCTCTTAGATTTGACTCAGGAATTTAAGGTCAGGGCTCCATCATTGCAAGAGAGTATCACAACCACTCCAAGTTGTGCTGAGGGAGCATGGATGTGGAGTAGAGGCAGGTTTTCCTGTGTTGTGGTGCATCAGTGGTTGTACAGAGGCATCTGCAGTGAAGACATGCACCAGCTCATCAGTATTAGTGTCAATTAGGAAAAAGACAGAAAAAACCAGTTTGGGGCAATGAAGAGGGCAGGCCCTGGGAGTGAGGGAGACCAAAAGCCAAAGTCAGAGCTGTAAATGGTTTTAAATGTATGCAGAAGACATCTGTGTAATTAATTTCCCTGATTTAAGTTACACCCCTTTTTGCATGTGTGTGTAGGTAACACCAAGGGCTACAGTGTTATCTTGGAGGAATGTTTGTGTCTGGGGATTCATACTCACCCTGCCAATAACAAATCTTCCCCCGAGTTTCTGAAACATTAATTACAGTTTTGTAACAGGCAAGTTTTGCAACCAGCTCAAGGTAATTCACTACAACAGAGACGTCTGGCAGAAACAAATGAATCTCTGATGTGAAAACTGACAGTTGCTTAGACATGAATGCTCAAGACTTTGTAATGTTTGTTATTAAAAATAAAATGAGTCTCACTGTCCTTGCCAGCCTGCCTGCCTCCATACACTTTTCAACACACTGGCACCTGGGAAGAACCATTTCCCCCAGCTAAAAAGCAAGCACCAACAACCCCAAGCAGGTTAAGAATGAAAAGTTAAGGTCCCACATATAGCTGGATGTAGCTTAAGAGTATTTCACCCTGGGGTTTCCCTCTCTGAGGTGCCACCAGTGGGTCCCACCACTGGGCTCCCTGCTCAGGCCTCAGCCCCTCCCAAGTGCAGAGGGCTGCTCTGTGCCTTGTCTCCTTAGATCAACAGCTTTTGTCTTTTCCACATCGAATCACAGAATCCCAGACTGGTTTAAGGAAGGGATCTTAAAGCTCATCCCATTCCACACCTCTGTAATGGACAGGGGCACCTTCTACTCCATCAGAGTGCTCCAAGACCTGTCCAGCCTTGGATACTTCCAGGGGTGGGGATTCCACAACCTTTATAAAACAAGTCTTAAGGGACAAATTTAATTTTTAAAGGAAAAACAAAGAGGAGGAAGATGTTTTGCTTCTAGATTTTTTTTGTCAAATCACCACACTGGACTACAAATAAGAAGAGGAAGGTGGTTTTTATGTCATGCTGAAAGACATAAACTCTCCTTAGAGCATTTTGTGTATCTGCCGTCTTGAGGAAGGGACCCCAGCCACTCCAGGGCTGATTCTCCTTCTCGGCCACCTGAGGGATGGAGCTAAATTCCCATTGGCATTGATTTCTTAACTATCACAATCCTGCAAATTACCACAGCTTTCCGGCAAGCTGCAACTTGTTCAGGACTGTGACAGCTCTCAGTAAATTGTGTAACAAATGTCAGCTCTCTTACTAGATACAATTTAGAAGTTTTCGTAGACATATGCTAAAATTAGAGGTAACAGTTGCAATTTTGAAAATGTTTTCTGTTTGTGACTCCCTTTGCCCTTTTGCTCATTTTTGGAAACTGGCTATCACCTCCAAAAGAAGAGAAGTGATGACACTGATTCAGAAATCAGGGATGTGAAGCTACATGTGTCAGCTAGAAAAAAAGACTTTTTCCCCTTGACAACAAAGAAAAAAATAATTATTTAACTAGATGAAAAACAAATACAGTATGAGAAATGCTGTATGCCTGGTGCTGGGGGTAGATGCTTAAAATGTCAGTTAATAGAAAGACAACCTCAATAAATATTGCTGATTTATTATGATAGGAGTGTGCATATCCACACCTCGATACAAAATGTTTCACAGCATCTCAGAGCACTTGAAGTTGGAAAAGAACTCCTGAGGTCATCTAGTCCAGCCTTGAGCTGGGCCAGCTACTGCTGGCTGCTCAGAAAATCCCAACTGCTTTTGAACACCTCCAGGGATGGAGATTCCACAGCCTGGGCAACCTGAGCCAGCCTGTGGTTACCATCACAGGGAAAAAGTATTTCCTGATGTCCATCAGTGTGTGCCCATGGCCTCTGCTCCTTAGCACTGGGCACCACTGGGAAGAACCTGGCTCCTTCTTCTTTTGCACCCTCCCTTCAGGTATTTGCAGACCTGGATGAGCTCTCCCCAAATCTGCTCTTCCATGGGATGAACATTCACAGGACGAACAGTCCCGACTCTCTCAGCCGTTCATTACAGGGGAAGTGCTTCAACCACTTCATCACCTCCATGGCACCTCGCTGGACTCTCTCCAGGATGTCCATCCCTCTCTTGTGCTGAGGAGTGCAGAACTGGACATGGGTGGAGAACCAACACTATCCACCACCCTCTCCTCATCCCCTGAACTTGCCATAGAATGGAAAGGGCATCCTGTTCCAGACCCTGCCATGGGCAGGGACACCTTCCACTATCCCAGGCTGCTCCAAACCCCATCCATCCCGGGACACTTCCAGGGATGAGGCAGCTCTGGGCAACCAAGAAGGCCTCACTACCCTCACAGGGAAGAATGTCTCCCTAACCTCTAATCTAAATCTTCCGTTCTAGTAATTTCGATGCAGAAGGCATCAGGGATGGAAGTCCTTTGTAACCTGTGCTGACAGATCCCAGACATCTCCTTGTCCTCGCTGTGTTTGGAAACAGCTCCGGGGGTTATTGGCTCCGCCGCCTTCCCAGGGATCAGGGTGAGGCTCCCCAGCCTGGAGCTCCGCGCACCTTCGCTCTCGGCTTAATGAGAGATCAGCGGGTCCGTCGGTGTAATCGTGTGAGCGAACCGCAACAGGGCGGGTGTGGGACACACAGCGGGCAAGGAGTTGGAGACACGGAGCGGGGACTGCAGCGGGAGCCGTTCGCGGGGCAGCTTTTGGTGAGGGAACCGTAGAACAGCGGGAGCGCGGGGCCTCGGCGGCGGGAGGGGGCGGCGGGACCGGGCCGGGCCCGTGGACGCCTCTGGCAGGAGCCTCCGGAGGGAGAGCAGCGGCGGGGAAGGGAAGGGAAGGGAAGGGAAGGGAAGGGAAGGGAAGGGAAGGGGGGGCGGTTCCGCTGTGCCCGGCCCGCCCCGCCCCGCCCCCGGCCCCACCCGCTGCCGCCGCCGCCATGTTGCGGCCGTTGGTGCCCGGTGCGGGGTGAGGCCGCGCGGGCCCGGTGGGCCCGGAGGAGCTGCCTGCGTGGGTGAGTCCTGCCCGCCCGCCCGGGCCCGGCCGCGCCGGGCCCGCCCCTCCCGCTGCCCTCCGCCCTCCCGCGCTCCCTCCCTCCCGCCGGCCCCGCGACCGGGCGGTGCTGCCGCCCCGCGGGCAGGGCGGGCGGCCCCGCCGCCGGCGCACCGAGCCCTGCGCGCCCGCACCGGCTCTTCCGGCCCGCAGGCCGCCACCGCTCCCCATTCTTCAGGTCCCTGCCCCGATGGGCTGCGGTGCCCGCGGCGGCCCGGTCCGGCCCGGCCCGGCGGCGCCGGTACAAACTAAGTTCGGCGGGCGGCCCACGTGCGGCGGGGCCGGGCCGGGCCGGGCTGTCAGCGCGGGGGGCGGCTGGGCCGGCCTTTGTCTCGGGTGGGGACGGCGTGGGATGGGGGCGGTGTGTGTGTGGATGTGTGTACGGGTGTGCGTCTCTGTGTGTGTAGCAGTGCCACGGGCCGGACGGGTCCCCAGCCCGCCGGCCCCGTTCGCACCGAGAGCCGCACGGGGCTCATGAAACTTTCACGGGTGTTAGAGCCCCGGGTCCCGTCTGCCACCGAGCCGCCCTCCGCTTCAGCCCTCCGCCCGCCGCGGCTGCCCCGTGCCGCCTCCGCAGCCCTGACAGCGGCCTCTTCCCCCAGCCCTGCCTTCCCCGCGCTTCTCGGCTCCTGCCATCCCTGCCTTCCCCTGGGATTCCGGTGTCATGCAGTCTCTGCATCCCCTCCCGGAGACACCAGCCGGGCTTGAGCAGCCCTTGGCAGATGTTTCCCCTTGTACACTGTTGTTTTGCAGAATTACCGATATTTGGTAATGGCAATGTACGTGATAAATAATCCCCTACAGCAGGGGATTGGAAGTAGATGGTCATCAAGGTCCCTTCCTGCCCAAGCTATTTTGTGATTAATTTCCTTGGTGTAACTGGGGTTTAATGCCTCACTCCTAAGTGGCAATCTCAAACCTCCTCCCTGGTTTGAAAGCTGCAGAGCATCTACTCCCAGTCTCCAGAAGTCCCTGGGAATAGCACTGCTAGCAAAAGGTTTGTAAGGAGTGAGTGGAGGAAGTGGCTCCTGTGGTGCCTCTCCTTGATTTTGAAGCTTATCTATAGCACATGGCCCTGGGATTTGACATCCTTCCCCAGGGCTCTTTTGGATGGCTTGGAGCCTTCCAGGTTTCCTGATTCCTGGAGAAATGTATACATGGTGAGGTTGAGTTTACACACTGAAATACACTCTTTACTCCATAAGTCCTTTCCTTTGCTCACTTTATTCACCTCTTCTACTTCTTTGCAAGTCTCAACCTCCATGTTTTCATTGGATCCCAAGCTCGTGTTCGCAGTCCTTTGCACAAGAATGATGGAGTAAGGACAAAGGTCTTTATTTTCAGCTTTCCTCACAGGCTAGTTTACATAATTTCCTTTAATATCCTTTCTTTTTTGTTTGTTATCTGTGATCAGAAGTATACAGTGCTAAGTCAAAAGGTTAAAAATATATTATTTAAAAATCACTTCTCTTGATAAGATACTTATTCTTCTAGAATCTGGGTCAAAGCTTGCTTTATTCTGAGAAAGTGTAGCTTTGTGGATGACAAGTTTAAGATGCAGTTCTGTGGAGAAATACTTAGGTAGAGACTTGTGCCCTCATGATTGCAAAGCCAGTAAAACAGTGTTTTATAAGACTCAAACACAAATCCTTCTGAAGAAGCAAGGTTTCATCCTAGTAAAGGATATTTTAAGATGCTGCAGATATATGGGATTTGTCTTGCATTTTAAAACAAATGCAGAGAGGTGTTCCAGGATGGGAAGGGGAAGGTCTAGAGTGATTGGCATGCTCATTTTTCTCTGTACAAAACTCAGTCATGCTGGGTTATGGAATGAAGTGCCTTCCTTGCAGAAGCATTTGTGTGCCAGAAATTTTGGGAGCTGCGTGGTGCCTAGCTCTCTCCCAGCTGGTACAACTTTTCCCACCCAAAGGAATGGGAAGTTTCAGGTCCATGCCTTTGCCAACTGCAGTAATCTGTGTTGTTTCCAAAGTCCTTATCAAGTGCTGGGGATGTGGAGTGTGTGGATAATTTGGGCTTCCAGGGATTTCATGCCCAGCTGTGATTCCTTGAGGGAGGTGGTTGCAGATGATTGCATAGCCCTCTGTGCACCTCCATATTTGTGGTTTAATTTAAGAACGAGTTTAAGTTCAGCCACAGCAAGCCACTTTTAAGCCAAGTAAATCTCTGCAGAGAGTTTTGCAGTAGATTAACCAAAGCAGCACCTCTGGGACTTGTCTGAAGGAACAGCTGAGGAAAAATCAAAGACCACTGTGTCCCTGTGTTCCACTCCAAGTGATTTCTCCTGGCCCAGGAGCTGTTCCCCATTCCAGCAGCCTGGCCAGAAGGGTTGAGCTTTGATTTGAGTGTGATGCTTGACAAACTTCTAAACTGAATTGTCAATAATGACAGCAGCCTTAAATCAGGCCCCTTTTGGGGAGGCATCAGATGGCTTCTCTCTCTCCCTCTGCCTTGTCCCATGGTCCTGCTCTCTGCCTGCACCTCTGCTCCCTGTTCTCCTGTTGTCCTGGAATCCTGCCACCCCGCTCAGCCTCCCTGGCTTGCTGCTGGCTTTGGCAGCATTGTTGCAGCCCAAGTCAAGTGTGGCAGGACTCACCTTGCCTGTGGATGCTCCTTGCCAAGCAGGAACTGGTGCCCTGCTAGTTGTGTTGACACATTTTGTTTTTTTTCCCCTCCCTTATGTACAGCATGCACCAGTTCACATAAATTTGGGGTTTAAATAAAATATATTGAAAGAATGACTCATTAAATGTTTGTGAAGTCTCTGTATTGTAGCAACTCGCAAATATTTTGGTTTAACAGTGTAAATCCAGTATCCCTGACAGTAGTGAACACAAATGTTCTAGTAATTCTGTGCTGTCAGTTTTCATGCATCTCATCAGACCTTGATTATTGCTGTTGTACCTTGCTGTCTTGAGTGCTCCAAGTCCCCACTTCCTTTCTGAAGAGCTTAGAAAGAAAGTGCTGGCTGGGATCACAATTTCAGCTTACAATTTGGATATAGTTCCTTATTCTATCTTTGGCGGTTTTTGCTTCACATCATAAATAAGGATTGCCCCTGTTTCAAATAATCCTTCTTGGAACTGTTGTATTGAAATATTTACTGAAGACTTCTATTGTTTGCATTGCTCAGGGTAGGGAGCCATCTCAATAAAACCCCTCTGCTAATGTACTTCAGAACCTTCTGTGGAGGCTCATGATGATGGCTGGCTTTGGATTAGTGGTGCACCTGACAGGTTGAAAAGATGTCCCCTGCATGAGCTGGGCGTGGTTTCAAAGGTCATGCTTGTACCAGCTCTGTTCTTGGGGATCCTGGGATGACGGGATGCTTGCTGTCTCTCACTGTGCTGCTTGGAGTAGCTCTGCCCACACCCCAGGCTTTGGGCAGCTGTGATTTTTGTGACACAAGACATTGATGCACGTGAGTTTTAAAAAGTTTGTCCATGGGGGAAATATATTGACAAAGTATTTTTTGTGCTTTTGATTGTAGCTTTCATCATGGGGGACATGAAAACCCCTGACTTTGATGACCTCTTGGCCGCTTTTGACATCCCTGATCCAACTAGTCTTGATGCTAAGGAGACCATTCCATCAGCTGGGGAGGAGAATGAGAACCACCTGAAGTCATCAGGAATGTGCATCGATGAGAACGTGTCCTTATCCCACTCCCTGCCTCCCTCTGATGCGCCTGTTGTCAGTGTGATAGTGAAGAACACGAGTCGCCAGGAGTCTTTTGAGGCGGAAAAGGAGGGGAATCACCTCGGAACTGGTCTGTTACACAATGGCTTTCGTGGCTCTGATCTGCCAGCTGAAGCTCATGCTTTAGTCCATAATTATGGCAAGTTTGAGTCAACTTTTATTAATGGTGACAGCTCGAGAGGTTACTCTGATAAACTGGACGAGTCCAAGTCAGAGCCTTTGCCAACATTTAGTCAGTTTAGCCCCATTTCCAGCCCTGAGCCAGAGGATACATTCAAAGAGAACAGTATTGGGGATAAACCCAAACATGCTCAAACTCCCTATTTTCCACCACCATCAATATATGTACCAACAGGAGCTTCAGTCCTAGATCATCTTAGGAAGGTGCCAGAGCCTGAATTAAGCATGTTTGATCAGTACTGTAAAAAGGAACAGAAGACAGAAATCCACTGCCAGCCAGAGAATAGGCTGGAAATGAGCAGGAGAGAGCAAGACAGAGCAGTGGACAGGTTTGCAGAGTCAAGCAAGGACTTGTTAGATACCAACAGCTTTCTTGGGGAAGGCTTGGTGTTTGGAGACCTCCCTCACAACAATTTAGGAGATGGCAAGGGGTCTGTGCCCGAGCTAAACGTGTCTTCATCCATACCACCTCGGCAGAGGCTAAAGCCAACTCATTCCAAGTTGTCATCCTGTGTGGCAGCCTTAGTAGCTCTTCAGGCCAAAAAGGTTGTGTGTATTCCAAAAAGCGATCAGCCAAATTTTACCAAGGAACCTGGTCCTTTTAAAGAGGGGACGAAGGGAAGTCCAAAAATGCCCAAGTCGCCAAAGAGTCCCCGAAGCCCCTTGGAGGTGGTGAGGAAGGCTGGCAAGCAGCCTGAGAGTCCTCGGAGCGTGTGCAGCGACAGCAGTGGGAAAGGCTCTCCTTCCATGGCAGCTGGCTCTCCGCCAGCTATTCCCAAAGTTAGAATAAAGACTATCAAGACATCTTCCGGTGAAATTAAAAGGACTGTAACTAGAATTTTGCCAGAAAATGATGAGTTGGGCAAATCTTCAGAAGAGTCACCTGCAGAAACCTCTTCTGCCGAAGAGTTTATCAAATCTTTCCCATCCCCTGATACTAGTGCAGTTACAGAAGGTGAGGCTGGCAGGAATTCAACCAAAAATGGGGCTGCTGTGGCTATCCAGCTGTCAAATGTAGCGAGTCCTTACTCAGACGGTATGAAAATGGATATTGCAAACAGCACTTGCACCGTGTCCTTGTCTCCACTGCCAAACTGCGGCGGCGGTGCCATAAAAGTGGGGGTCAAGAGGCAGCAGCCATCCAACACGGCCAGCTCCAGCCTTGTTCCCAAAGCTGTGCACTTGGCAAATCTCAACTTGGTCCCCCACAGCGTTGCTGCTTCTGTTACAGCGAAGACATCGGCACAGAGGCGAAACCAGCCTCAGGTGACACAGATGTCAGTGCCACTGGTGCACCAAGTCAAGAAAGCTGCTCCCGTTGTCATGGAGGCATTCCATAGAGTGCTGCACAGTGCCAATCCAGTGCCCATATATACTCCAAACCTTAACCCCCCACCTGACACTAGTATTAATTTACCTGCCTCTGGGTATTGCTGCCTGGAATGTGGGGACTCATTTGCCTTAGAGAAAAGCCTGACTCAACACTATAGTAGGCGAAGCGTTCACATTGAAGTCATGTGCACTCAGTGTTCAACTATGCTCCTTTTTTTTAATAAGTGTAGCTTGCTTAAACATGCACGAGATCATAAGAGCAAAGGATTTATCATGCAGTGTTCTCAGCTGCTCATGAAACCAATTTCCATTGACCAAATGTTTTCACCTTCTCCTACAAGCTCTTCAGTCTCTCCAGCTCCTCAGACTTTTCTCTCCTCCTCTCCTCCACCTAAGTCCAGTGCTGCTTCAGGAGGCGGGGTAGGGATTTCTGCGAGCACTCAGCCAGCCTTGCCTCTCTACACAGACCCACAGAGGCTAATCCGTCATGGAGTTAAGTGTTTGGAGTGTAACAAGCAGGAGCAGGATTACACTTCTTTAGCAGCTCATTACCAGAGAACCTCAGAAGATAATGAGAGACTGGTAAGTCATCATTTTAATGTTATTAGTTAAATCTCTCCGAGTTTAAAGAGATTGTCCTCAAGGGGAAAAGTAGGCATGGTGGTGGCAAATGAGTTGCTTTGCCTAAAAAAGTGCTTATGGGGAGAATTTGGGATGCACATGAGCCCAGACGCGTGCGTGTGAAGAGATGTTTAGTGTTGTTTGCTTGCCTTCTTTCTGCCCTCTGCCAGTAAAAAGAGAATAGTAAGGAGACTATGGAGATCCTTGAGTGTCAAAGAAAGGTGATGGAGATGAAAGGTAGCTTGGATGAGGCGTGCAAAAAAGCTGTAGGGGAGGATCAGCGGAGCGTTACCTGGAACGGGTTTTTGTGCTGTAAGCATGGCTGGAGGAGATCTGGCACAGTTCAGTGTTGCCTTTCCTGCAACTGGTGCCAGAACCTTCCGTGTGATCCATTGCACATCAGCTGTTATTGTTGCTGTTGGTGTGGTCAGCTGTGTTTTGGACAGGCCTGCTGTGGTGTGTGGGGGGGAAGGCTGGTTCTGGCTGCTTTTGCCCTTTGGGTGGTACAGGGTGAGTGGGTGCTTAGCAAGGTTCAAGAGCCTTGTTAGTGGCTTCCTGCCTTCCTCCTGTGCTGCCCTGCTCAGGTTTCCACAACCTTTATGGAACTGGTTGGAATCCCCTTAAATTAAACTCCAGCTTAGGTTTCCCCTGATGAAGAGAAGATGATGATTGTTGTGGAGCAGGACCATACACTTGTTTATGGCTTTTATTTTAGAAGCCACGGTCAGTCTTGTTTAAGTGTTAACCAGCCTGCAGTTGAGGAGGAGGAGTACTCCCTTTCTCCTTATCTCTTTGGATGAGGTGAAAGCTTTCCAGCTTGGTGTGGCTGCCAGCAGAGCTAGCTCCCACTGCAAGGGCTCCAAAAAACCAGGACTCCATGCCAGCATTTGGGAGGCTGACCACATCTCTGCCGTGGCTGTCAGAACACCTGCACTCTCCAGAGCCTCCCTCTGCTGCTTGAATGGCTTGCAGGAGTATTGAGGTTGCTGTGGTCTCATTTAGATAGTTTGTTATCTTAAATTCATCAGCCACCAAAAAAAATAGATTATGGCTGAATGGTTTTGATGTTGTAAAAAATGGTGAGGCCAAAAGGGATCAGTGTGGCCACGTAATCAGGTTTCTTGCCTGAGGCAGGTCAGTGGGCACTGCACTCTGTCAACCCACCAACTTATTTTTCAACTATAATGCTTTTTTAGGAAATGTCAGCAGTCTGGCATTAAAACTTCCAGGAGAAGGGATACAGTGAGTGCTCCGAAGTGATCTAAAATGTTAATCAGTGGCATTAAAAATGTACTTCCTTTTTTCTATTGTGGGATTATCAATTCAAGAGTTCCTTAAAGAGGAAAAGAATGTGTGATAGTAAGTATTTTTAGCTTATAATCAAATAATTTATTCTGTAACTTAACCAAGAATAGAGTTTACGCCTCTCATGTCAAGTAGCTCTGCTAAATGTGAGATTATTTTTGTGGTATTTTTCTGAAGAGAAGCACTGGAAAAAGAAGCTACTTTTGAGCTCCTGAAACCAGTTCCTCCCTGGAAGATCATCCCATGCTTACACTCCACAGGATGCATGCACTGCTCTGGGAGTCCTTTTCCACCCTATATTTGCTGTCCTGCAGGCTGCCCAGGGGTGCTCGATGCTGTTCCCAGAACATCTGTTTCAATAAAGTTGTTACATTTCTAAAGGAAATAAGCATATGTGCCCCGTGCCTGTAGTGGTGTGTCTGGATTTAGCATAGCTGATGGAAACCATCCCACTACCTTTTAGCAGAGCCCAGGTGTTTGGTGTCACTGGGCTGAGAGGTAAAAGGATGGGTGAAATTCAGTGGTTTCACAGGGATCCCTGATTCTCTGAGCTGTCCAAGGAAAAAGGTGTGGGTGACCTTCACATCATGTGTCCCATGTGGGTAACACAGTGTAGATCCCAGCAGTATCAAGGACAGAGAAGCTGAAGGTTTTGCATATAGGGTATTAATGAGTGTAACACTGTTAATCGTGGTGTGAGAAGGTTGTAGGTGAAGCTGTTAGGATATGTGTCATAAACTCCTGGACTAGGACAACATGGCCACCCCTTTCTGAGAGATATCCTGACTCTGCATTAAGTTAATTCCTTGGGTTGCTCTTTCTGTTTTGATGAGAAAAAAGAGAAGTGTTGGTATAAGCAGGAAAGGATCAAGTGACTGGTTCTGCAACACGTTGTTACATGGTAGAAGTGGTTAAAAACTCTGCAGAGCTGGGCCAGGACATTTGTTTTCTGTTGCAGTAGTAGAAATTTGGTGTAGAGAAATTCTTCCCTGTGATGGGGTGAGGTTCTGGTGTGGGTTGCCTAGAGAAGCTTTGGCTGCCCCATCCCCATAAATGTTCAAGGTAAGGTTGGATGGGGCTTGGAGCAACCTGGTCTAGTGGGAGGTGTCCCTGCCCATGGCAGGTGGTGGCATGAGATGGTCTTCAAGGTCCCTTCAAGCCAAGCCAGTCTGGGGTTCTCTGGTTCTCTGAAATGGGGTTACTTAGCAAGGCATTGATGTAACACCTGGAGTGAACATATTTTAGTGCCCTGGTAGTGGTTCAAAACCACTATGTCCACAGGGCAGAAGATGTTGATTTTTTATATTGGTACATCTAATTAAAACCACAGTCCACAGCAGTTGTTGTGTTTGATCCACAGCAAGCTGCAGTGGTGGGACAATCTGTCAGGATGCAGAAATAGTATTAATTGTTGTTGGCAAACTTGGCTATGAACCACATCCCTAGATCTCAAGAGACTAATTATCTAGAGTTTTATCATAATTTTGTGCATTTTGGACAAAAACTGTGTTTCTTCCTCCATACCTGATGTCTGTCTCACAGTGTTGAAATGCTGGTTTAGAAGTGGAGGTATGGGGTGTGATTGTTGCAGTTTCTTAAAGACAGCAAAAAACTGCACTCTGATAAAAAATACAAAAAAAAATCCAAATTAATTTCTTATTTAACCTCAGAACTCAGGCACAAACTTTTTGCCATGCCTCACTGAGAAACTAGGAAGTAGTGTCACTTTCCACAAAAAGACATGGCTTGATTTGTTCCTTCTAAGGAGCTTCAAGAAGTAGCAGGGCAGGTCCCCTTTGTATTATGGCCAAAAGCTTTTAATCTGTGACTATTCAGGTGCTTGGTACTAGGTTGTCCCTAAAAAATGAGAGTGCTTGGAAAGGGTAGATGAATGTATAATGGAAAGAGCAACTTCACCTGAAGGGAAAGGGTAAAAGCAATTTATCCACAGCACCTGGGTTTGTACTAGAAGGTGGAGAGCTGTGGAAAATAAGCCAGGTGATTTTTGATCCATGTTCTTGGAAGCTTCTCAGTTAAATGACCCCAAATCTGGATGCACGTCTGGTATGGCTGTAACTTGTGAGACCAAATGGGCTTTGAAGTGCTCAATTATGGTGCTTTTAACTCAAAAACTGTTTTGGACATGGCTTTGGTGTGACACCTTGCTAAGAAGCAAGGGCTGATCCAACAGGGTTGATGAAGAAAAGAAAGAGCAGGAGAGATTTATTTTTCAGTTACCCAGAAGCTGAAGGACAAGCACCCTGTGATAAGAGGCAGGAATGGTTGGATTGGAGAGGGGGAAGAGCCTAAGCTGTCTCTGCTCCATGAGAAAACTTATCCTGTGCTGATCCTGAAGACTTTTCACTTTAATTGGAATTTCTTACCATGACTTTGTGAATTACTCTGACATTTTCAGGTTTCCCAGAGCTGCTTGAAAGGGGATTGTTGGCTTTTCTCTTTCTTCCAGATGATGGTTTGGGAAATACCTGGTGTTACACTCCTACATGGCTGTGGGTAAATCCTGCACAAATAGGATGGATAACTGTAAATTACTTTCCTAGGTGTGGCCAAAATGTGAGTGACATGGCTGGCTCACAGTTCTATTGCAGGAAGGAAGAAAGATAGTGATGTGGTCTAGACAGCAGGGAAAGGAGGAGATTTGGAGCAAGTGGGAGGAGGAGAGGGGGATGATGGTGTGGTTGAGAAGGTGCTGTGGTTTTCTAAAGGAAAGACCTTAAAAAATGATGGAGAGCTTGACCTTAATGTTGTATTTTTAAACATGTACATGATTGCAGTTGCTCAGGGCACAGCAGGGTTTATTTTGGTACAGAATATGTGTAGGATGAAGGCAGTTCCTCCCAGCTGAATACTGTGGTGGGATGGGATCTCCATGACTTGCAGGGAGGATACAGGCTTGAATAATCCACTTCAGAAACATAAAGAACTGGATTTATTAGATGTAAGTTTTGAATGGATCATCCTAATGCCTTTTTTGGCAACTAGTGAGGCCAATTCTGCAATTTTTCTGCAATTTCAAGCTTGTGAATCAAGCTGCTCAGTGGGACCTGTGTGCTGCTTTTCCATTGCTGAACTGCAAGAAGGAGCAGTATGGGAATTTGAATAGCTGGCAGGTTGGATTTGTTCAAACCAGAGCTGTGCTCTGTGTAGGCATTATACTTGTCCAGATGTTGAAGAGGTGGTACCAGATGTTCCATGTAACTTCAGGTCTGTTTGGTCTGATTACAGAAGTGTGTTCTAGAGCAAGATTTCTGGGGGGATGAGGCAGTGAAGGATATACAAGTAGGTGTAGTTCATGCCAAACTAATCTTTATTTTTGGAATAGAGAAATGAGTTTATCCTCATCTCCTTGATGTTCAGTGAGATGGTTGTGAGAGTACTGCATGAAGAATGGATATACTGGAGAGGTTGGATTGTGAGGTTGGAGCAGATTCAGGTAAACTCCTGGAAATAATTGCAGCTGGGATCAGGTTTTTATGAGATCTCCTGAGGGATGGTTTTAGGTATCTGTGGAGTTAATATTTGTGTTAAGGAGGCCTTGAAGGATGACTCTTGTTAAAAAATTTGCTGAGCCAAACTAACAAAGTAAGAATTCATGGAAAATGGAGAATATTTTACAGGAGGTTCTAGATGATCTTTAAGACTGAGTAGGAATGGTATGAAAATTAACCAAAGCAGGATTTTTGATCTTGAGAACTCTTTGATTGAGATGACACAAATGTGCAGAAGACTTTTGTCAATCTGCAGCACCAGTCAGGGCTGTGGTAATGCTCCCTCGTGCTAGAAATAACCAAGTTGGAGAGGAGTGTATTGTTTATTTTATCAGGATAGATAGGAGTAACTGAGGGAAGAATGACCAGAAATGGAAACATGATCTCTTAAGGGGAAATTAAAACCCCTTTATGAGTTTAGCTTGGCAAAGGCCTGGTAAATGAGGGTGGGTGTCCTTCAGCACTGAAGCCAGGATTCAGGTGAGTATAGTGGCACTTTTTCCCCCCACCAGAACCTAAATCTGCCCTCAAGAAGTGCTTCCTGCACTGACAGGAATTGCTCTGGGCAATTCATCAGCATCAGACAGTTTTCAGGGCTCAAATTACAGGAGAGAAACAAAGCCCATGCAGCTCCTGGTGCCTGCATTTGGGATGTGCTTTTCATTACAGAGTGTTCTCTGTATCTCTTCTCACCCTGTATCTGGTGTGATCTTTGTAGAAGAGAGCTTTTTAATTTAGGGGCAATAATGATGCAAAACAGACTGAAATAGATTTGTGTAGAAAATCAGAGGACAGTCTGTAATCATCACAGGAATGAATTCTGGAAGAGCTTTGCAGCAGAAGTAACGGAACAAAAGACACAAACTAGTTTTGAGACAGAGCTTATTTGTTTTCTTGGCAAGGAGACACCACAATAACATGTGCAAGAATTAAAAGTACTTCCTGATCCTCTTGGGCATAATTGTCTATCTACTGGTAACCAGAGATGTTTAATCCTTTTTTCTTTTCCTTTCTTATTTGACTTGACCACCCAAAATCCACCAAGGTAGCTAGCAACTCAAATAAATACAGAACATAAACTTGGGACCTCTGAATTTTCTTGACCCTTTTGTTCTCCTTACTTTTTTTCTTCTTCTTTTCTCTTTTTCTTTGCCCAATAAGAATTTTTCAATGAGTTGTGATGTGTCCTGTTTATGTACCACCTACACAAGTAATTTAAAAGCAATTTTATTGCTGCCTTTTCTTTTTCTTCTTCCTTCCCTGTCTTAAATCAATGCTTTATAATTTATTGGATAAAACTTGCCAGGAGCTAGTAGAACCACATGCTGCCCTGATAATTTCCCAGCAGCAAAAAAAGAAAGGCAGCAGCTGTATTTTTCCTTTTTTTCTCTTCCTTCCCCCCCTTCAAGTTCATGTTTTAATTTAGAAAACAAGAGGGCTGAAAAACAGCAAAAAATTCCCTTGGCCCCATAAAGAACTGCTTTCTCCTTGTCCCAAACCAAGAGTGATTAATGCAGTCCTTTGGTACTAGTGAGGATGGATTTTGTTTTTTATGGAAGTCTTCCCTGTGGATTTTGTAGAAGCAAAGGGATGGAAGATGTTATGATAAAAGCATGTTGGGGAAATGAAGCTGCTGGGAGAGAAGACAAAGTGGCAGGATAGCAGAGCCTGCACCCAAGGCCAAACCAGAGCATCAGGATGAGGCTGGTGAGGAAGAAAAGTCAGGGTGTGGCTCCATGGTCTGCTTAAATCAGTTGAGATCTGTTGCCATGAGGCAGCAATCCCACCCTCTCCTCCTTCCTCACCCTGGCCTTGGTGGTCCTGCAGGCCCCAGAGGACTGAGAGCAGCTGGAGGGAAGAGGATAAAGAGCAGGGCTGTGAACTGGAGGCCAGGACATGGCTGAGAGTGAGGGGGAGGGGATAGCTGGAGACAGGGGGGCTGTCCTGGGTGGGATGGAAATGGGACTGGAAGCTGGTGTCTGCTGGCACTACAAGAGTCTTGCTCCTTCATTCTTTTTCCAGCTGGGCACCTAGGATGCTGCCCCAGGCAAGCTGGAGTTGTGACTGGAGAGCTCTGTGGGTGACAGGCAGGGGAATGAGAGCCCAGGCAGTGGTGATGGCCTGCTCTATCCTGCTGTGAGGAGAAGGTGCCCTCTGAAGTGTCTAATGCTGCTCCAAACACCACAGGCAATAAACACAATCTCCAACTAGAGAAACTTTGGCTGCTGCATCCCTGAAAGTGTTCAAGGCCAGATTGGACATGGCTTGGAGCAACCTGGTCTATGGAAAGTGTCCCTGCAGGATGGTCAGGAAGGGCAGCCCTGCAGGGTGGAGGAAAGAGCAGAGGCCTTTAACATCATCACTGTAAGAAAAGAGAGGGAATGTGTCCCATGAAGCATATGGGGTCACATTTGACCCACACTTGACTTGAAAGTGTGGATGTGAAAAATCATTTAATCCACTACGTGATCATTTTAGCGAGTGGGAGTTCAGATTTCTAGTTGGAACTAAGTGCCCACCCAGCCTTCCTCCTCACACTCTTCCCTGTTCCATCATGGAGTCCTTCCCATGGGAGACAGTCTGTCATGAACAGCTTTGTCATGAGTCCTTTCCACAGTGCAGTTCTTGAGGATCTGCTCTGGGGTGAATCCTTTCCATGGGGTGCAATCCTTCAGGAGCAGGCTGGAAGAGCATGAGCCTCCCATGGGGTTAGAGATCCTGCCAGAAATCCTGCTCCAGCAAGGGCTCTCTCCATGGGCTGCAGTGTCCTACAGAGCACATCCCCTGTGGTCCTCCATGGGTCAGAGGGGGACAGCCTCTGTCACCATGGATTCATGGATTCATGATGGTGTGCTCTGGCATCTCACATCTTGTCACTCCTCTTTCCCACTGCTGCCCAGCATCTTTTACCTTTTCCTAATCTGTTATCCCAGAGGTGCTGCTCAAGGGCTTGGTCTTGGCCAGTGACAGGTCCACCACAGAGCTCTGTCTGACGTGGGGACAGCTTCTGGTGTCTTCTCAGAGGTCAGCCCTGCAGCCCCTCCCAACCAAAACGTTGCCACGTAAACCTGCTACAGTGGGTCAAAAGAAAATATGTCAAAACTGAAATTCTTGAAATTACAGCTGAGATCATAAAGAGAAAAGAGCTACAGATTTTGCAAATTCAGAAGTAAGCTGATTTGATGCAATATTGTCTAAGGTCTGTGATGCTAGTGGATTTTTCCATTGCAATTCCACTTTGTTTCTCTAAGCTGTTGAGTTTCTAGATTTACACCAATGCTTTAACCAGGGATTTTTCCAAGTATAAAAATGCATTTTGTGTTTATTTAATGGCCTTAGTTTCCAGAGATAAGTTTTTATTGGAGTGCCTCACAGAAGGTTAAGCATCCTGGTGTGCTGGGATGATGGAGATGTGTGTGTAGGAGTTGGTCTTGGTGCAGGTCTGAGGAGGACACTGGATCTGGGAGTGTTGAGGAGTTAGTGAGGTTCAAGGATACAAATACAAAAGGTCAATGGGAGGAGGAGGGATGCACCAGTGAGGCTGAGGATGAATTGATGTGAGGTGGGAGTGAGCTGAAGGTCAGGCAGGCTCCCTCAGTGGCATTGGCTCCTTAGGCTGACAAAATAGGCTATAATCTAAGGAAATAACAATAGCTGTCGTGCTTGGATATGGTTAATTAGAATAAAATCTCCAAATTAGGGTTCTAGGTTTTTCTTCTTCAAGTGAATAATCTTGAGTTTCTGTTGAAGGGGTATTTTTCATCCATGAATTGAACCTGTTGATGCAATGGTGTGTGTTCATTTAGAGAGAACCTGGGCAGGAGAATAATTCAGTTATCACAGCAACAGCAGATTCAGTTCTCTGCCCTCTGCTTCTCCTCAGATTGGTAAAATGTTGTGTAGCAGTGCTGTCACCTGGATGGTTGAAATAAGTCAAAAATAGCCCTCCAAGCATCTGGAGTTTGACTGTAGTGTGGCCCACACCCAGTGATCCCAAAGGGATGTGCAAGGGGAGCGTGGGGGGCAGAGATGGAGGTGTGCCAGCTGTGCCCCCAGAGCCAGCACATGGCACCACTGCAGTGCCATCCCTGCTCAGGGATACAGGTGCTGGCATTGATCCCAGCCAGGCAGGAAAGGAGAGCTACTGAGAAGTTAAAGGTTAACTTTAACTTGTAATTGGTCACTTTTTTTTTTTTTCAATAGCAAGAGGATCCTGCTAATATGTGATCCCTTGGCTGTCCCAGCAGCTCTGCCTGAAGCAGAAAAATACAGCTTGCAAAAGGCTGGATTTGGGAAGAACTGAGGCTTTAGGGCACCACTGGTAGGGGATTTTTGGTTTTAATATGTTAGGGGCAAGCATTTTTTGAAACATGAAACATACAGTTTCTGTTCCCCTATGACTGTTTATCTTTGGGTCCTTAGTAATTCTCTCTTTTTTTTTTTTTTTTAAGAGATAATTTGGCTTGTGAATCTTTTTCCTAGCCCTGGTTCCATGCCATAGAGTTGCTGCTCAAATGTTTTTAACTGAAGCTCCATGATGATCATGTCAAGGTGGACCCTTGTAATCTGGGGGCAGCTCTTAATTGGATGTGGACTCCATCACCCTCACTTAACTCTGGAACAGCAAAGAGACTAAAACTGCTGGAATGTTTCTTAGATCATGCCAATTCCCTTTCCACAGGCACTGTCTGGGGCAAAACTGTGTGTTACTTTAAATGCCCTAATTTGCAAACACCTCTGTGGCCACAGGGTTGGGTTTAACAGACAAACTTTTTTTGAGTAGCATATTTTTTTTCAATCTGCACTGTATCTCAGTGAATATTTAATTCTTTTTCTCCTTTTGAAGAAGCTAATAAGTAAAAATGGGAATCAGCTCAAGTATTCCAAAACGACTGAGCTTCTGAGCATTTGTCTGTGTGTGAATGTGACTTGTGGAAGAAAAGCCCAAATGAAATGTGGCAGGCAAAGCAGAATTAAAGAAAATTTGTAATAAATAACTCTTGATTAAAGCGTAGGCTATGGGAGTATGAAAAACACAGACATTACACAACTGAATCCTGTCCTGGTAACATGTTTTAGAAATAACTGACTAATGAATGTCTCAAATTGCTGCCAGACTTCTTTGAAAAGTCATGGAAAACTAGGAGAGAGATAAAAATGTGACATCTGGAAGCAAGTTATAATTTCTCCTACGAAGCAGAAGAGTTGCAAAAGGAAGAACCACTCTGTGTCCCAGACTGAGTGTTTGGTGGGGAGCCCAGCGTGGCTGCACACTGGCTGCTGACAAGTGCAGCAGCTCCTGGTGCAAAAGGCATGAGCAGAACCTCCTGTAATCCTCCTTGCAGGATTGCTGCTCTCCTGTCTTCTGCAGGTGTTGAGAAAAGGATGAGTGTGAGCAGGAAGACACCAGTTATGGGGTTTTTTTTTCTCTTACTGGAACCTTTCTCAGCTCCAGTGTGTTCCTTGCTTGGTTCATTTTATTACCCCCAGCTCTGAACATTCTTTTTGCAGCCAGCCCTCGTGGTCAGCCCTTATCCATAACATGCTGAGTTACTGGGTTATGATCATCAATCTTTGCTGTTTAACTTTCCCAGATACTTGGAGGTTATTTTGAAGAGCTAAAGTGCCAGCAGAACTTCCTGGGGACCTTGCTCTGTCTTTTCTTCTAACCACTTCCTTATCCAAGCAAACTCCTTCTCTTTTGTGGTGGTACCTTAGTTTTCTCAAAATCTCGTACTGAAGGATGTTGCAAAGCTGTTTGGGAAATGCAGGTAGCCTGATGATCCATTGCAGCTCAGATCTTCCTTACCCATGTGATTGTTGACTCCTCTGGAGAGCCTGGATTGTTCCTTGTGGCCAGAAGGTGGAAGCTGCATTGGCCTTTCCCAAGTCCAGCAGTAATGCTGCTTGAGGATGAGATTTTCCTAATTCTTACTCGTTTATCCTTGTGTCTCATCTCTCTTTGTCTATTTACTGCTCAGTGTCTTGGCTTTTCCACAAGACAATCTGAATTTGGGTTGGTTTTTGCCCCCCTTGTGGTGTGTGGTGTCAGTGTGGGAATCCTTCTAGCTCCTTCCGTGGTGCCTGCAGGAGCCATGAATTCATTTAGCCTTATCCTCACTGAGTCTTGCTTTTTATTCCTGTATCATGTGTCCACACTTTCTGGCAGGCTTTCTAACAGGCCTAAAGTAGATAACCACAATTTTGGTGCCTCTTGCTCACAGTCCCCAAACTTTTCTGGCCTATGTTGGCATGGTTTTGGTCCCTGTGGAGCCTTTCACATAATGCAGGAGGTGATGGGAGCTGGTGCTCCTCTGACATCCCCAGGGAGCACTGCCCAGGTGTGGAGCTCATCAAATACTGAGTGGTGTTGGCATATTTTAGATCCAGCACAAGAACACACAGAGTGGTGAAAATTCAGGTTTTCAACATGTGCTGATTGATTTTGGGAGCAGTGGGTATGACATGTGGGGGAGGGAAGAGGTGAGCCTCAAACTGACTTAAAATCAAAACTAAATTGGCTTTGACAAGGCAGGATCTGGAGAGAGTGTTTCTCACTGAGTTACTAGGGCAAAGGTGCTTTCAGCTTGTGGTTGTGGTGGTTCTGCCTTACACACTAGTTGAGATCACAGCAAGAAGTCCCATTTTAACAATGCCAGGGAGATAACTTCTCCATTCTCAAGCCAGTTAGGAAAAAATATCTTAAACACAATAAAACTGCTTTTACTTATTACTTACTGCTCTTATTTACTATGAATTTATTGCTAATTAGTTACTTTTGTAGCTCTTACTTGGGGATTTGAGAGTGCATTGGAGAATTAAAGGTCCTGCTCAGCTCCTTGCAGAGAGATCCTGGGGGATTTTCTCTTTCTCATTTTCCCATTCCCATGGCCCATTTGCACTGTTTTTCTTTGCTGAAATTAGGGGACTTCTGCAGCATTTGAAATGCTCTTGAGCTTCCTCTAATTGCCTATGGCTGTGTACATGGGAGTCCTACCATGTGGTTTTTCCACTAATTCCTCTCCTTCCTGGAGAAACAGTTTCTCCTCTAAACTTGAGTTGTGACATATCTCAGATCACATCTGAAGCTTTTCAGGTATTTGGCAATTTCTGCAGTTTTCACTTTTGAGTGCCTAATTTTTTATTCCCTTCCACCCTGGGAACCTTTCAGGTTTGTCACAGCTTTGCATTTTATTGTAAGTGATGCTTTCTCTTACCTGCAGGGGTTTTGACATTTCCCTGATGGGTGTTATGGAGTGGAGCATCACAGAGGTGCTGCATGAAATAGCAATGATACAGAAAAGGGAGTTGGCCACTAATTTTATTCTATTTTTTGTCAGATTTAGGGGCTTCTGTCTCATGTTTCTACCCTGGCTGCCAGCAGTGAAGTCCATGGAAATTATTTAGTTAAATTACTTGATTTGATAATCCATAATTAGCTGTATGCTGTTGTTCATTATTAACTTAGAGGAGTGATTTTGCATGGGATGATAAATGTTGGAAGACAGTTTTTGCTCCTGGAGGGCTCAGAGTGGGCTGGGATCTGTTCCAGCTCTACTCCTGCTCAGGCATCCAGTAATGTGCTTCCTGCAGAGGAGGAGTAGCTGCTCCTGGGCTTTGCAGGAGTACAGAGGGTTGAGACACCTGTGAAAAGGAGCAGAGGTTTGACAGCTGTTGAAAATGGGATGATACATCCACATAAAAACTCTACATATCAAATAAATTATGCTTCTGCAAAGAGGTTTTGATAACAAGCATGTGTGTAAAAATGGATTTCATAAGGCTGAAACAGGGAGAGAAAGAGGCTTTGCATTATTTTTGGTCATCAGGAAGTTTCTGTAAGGGAAACACATAGTTTGTGGTCTTGGAAAGTAGAAATTTCATCTGATACAAAGAAATTTTGCAAGAGACACAGCAGTTGTTTTGATGGGGAAGGTGCTGGTCAGGACTGCACTGCCTTTAGCAGCAGGTGTTTGGAGTCAGGCTGTAATTTTCCTCCTTTTTTGTGATGTTGTGGTGTGGGGTGAGGGCTTGTTGAGAAAAGTGCTCTCCTTCTCAAGTCAGGAAATGAAAGTGCTGAGCATTCAGAATGTCATGAGAGCTAAGAGGTGAAAGAGTTTGCTTTCCTTTTTTATGGGGAAAAAGGAAATAAACAGTAAAATATGTGGTTTAAAAATGGAATGGTTAACTGTGGAAATATTGGGAAAAGATGATAGGAGACTAGTTAAAGAGCTCTGTGCAGGTGATGCTCTGCTGGAGCAGTATGCCTGTTCTTCCTTTAAACCTGGAAGTTTTCTAGGGTGAATTTGGGGAGAAAAAAAAAACAAGAACAACTAACAAATGTAACCTTTCTTCCATCAGACGTGCCAAGTGTGCCAGATGATGCTGCCCAACCAGTGCAGTTACTGTGCCCACCAGAGGATCCACGCTCACAAGTCGCCGTACTGCTGCCCCGAGTGCGGGGCCGTGTGCCGCTCCGCCTACTTCCAGACCCACGTCAAGGAGAACTGCCTGCACTACTCCCGCAAGGTTGGCTTCAGGTGGGTGCACCCAGGCTCCCTGGGGAGCTGCCATTTACCCCTCTGCAGTGAGCTTGTGGCTGTCCCTGTCTGTCAGAATTCAGGACATCCCTCTGGCTGTCCTGGATTGCCCAATCCCCTGCCAGGGGGCTCAGAGACCTTGGCACAGAGCCCAAGACACCTGTGACTTTGATTATGACCCATGGAAAAAATTACCAACCCTATATGAGGATCTGCAAGCCAGGAGTGTCTAAGTAGAATAATAGTTTGTCATGGGATGAAAAATAGATTTTTTGGGGTTTTTAGAATGGGGGTTCAGGAGGCATGATGGAAGAATCTTGGTGTGTCCAGCCTTTCTCCTTCTTCTTGGCCTCCATCTTCTGCTGTGATGGTGGCACTTTTGGATTGGTTTAAGGTAGAAGCTCACTGTCTAACATAGGTGATGGCTATTGGGGAGTTATGGTAAATAATGTACAGGTAGTTTTTAGTATAAAAAGATAACACTGTCCTGAGGGCAGTCAGTGTGCCTCTGTCTGACCTGCTGAACAGACCTCAGCAGACCAGAGAAAGAATTTTATAGATAAGAGACAATAAACAACCTTGAGAATGAGAATAGAAGAGCTCTGACTTCTTCAACTGCTGGGCTGGGAAAAAGAGACTTTCTAACACATCTCGGGGTCACTCTGACCAGCAGAATCCCAAGACCTGTCCTGGCTGTGCTCCCTCCCAGTTTGTTTTACAGCTCCCTGAAGGGAGGTTGCAGACAGGTGGGGTTTGGTGTCTTCCACAGGGCAGCACTGACAGAACCAGAGGACACAGCCTCAAACTACATCAGGGAAGGTGTAGGTTGGATATCAGGAAGAAATTTTTCACCAAAAGAATAATAAAGGACTAGAATGCTCTTCCCAGGGAGGTGGCAGAATCACCATCTCTGGATGTGTTTAAAAAAAGACTGGACTTGGCACTTGGTGCTATGGTGTGGTTGAGGAGTTGGGGCATAGGTTGGACTTGATGATCTTAGAGGTCTCTTCCAACCTCATGATTCTGTGATTCTGTTTTGTGTCTTCTCACTGGCAGAGCAGGAAACAAAAAAAAAAAAAACCAGTCCTTGACCTAGGACAAACCTAACTTAGCAAAAAGCAAAACATCAGTGTGTTATCAATGTTATTCTCATTTTGAATCCAAAACACAGCACTGTAGCAGCTACTGAGAAGAAATTAACTCTGTTCCATCTGAACTAGGACATCCATCCCAGGGAGCTCAGGCTCCCTGGGAAGCTGGGATTTACACCTCTGCAGTTTGGTTGTGCTTGTGAGGTTGTGGCTGTGTCTGTCCTGGCTGTGCTCCCTCCCAGTTTGTTTTGTATCTTCTCACTGGCAAAGCAGACACAAAAAAAAACCCCTGGTCCTTGACTTAGGACAAACCTAACTTAGCAAAAAGCAAAACATCAGTTTGTTATCAGTGTTATTCTCATTCTGAATCCAAAACACAACACCTGTAGCAGCTACTTAGAAAAAATTACCTCTATTCCATCTGAAACTAGGACATCCATCCCTGGAAGTGTTCAAGGCCAGGTTGAACAGGGCTTGGAGCCACCTGGTATAATGGAAGGTGTCCCTGCCCATGGCAGGGAGTGAATGGGATGAGTTTAAAAGTCCCTTTCAACCCAAGACATTCTGTGACTGTGAACTGTGTCTTACTTAGAGCAGAAATGAAAGTGGATGTAGCTGGAGCCTGGCATGGTTTTCTGCATGACAGAACACATTTGAAATGGGAAATAATTACTAACTGGATTTAAGGGAGGTTTCTGAGAGCAGACATTATTTTGTGGTGTCTTTGAGCTGAAAAGCTCTTGTATTGAATTCACATTGCAGCTGGATGTCTCAGGATTGATATTACAGCAAAAAGATTGCAGATCTTAATCCTGTAAATCTCCTTAAGGCTTGAATTTATATTTATGTCAGTTGTAATGGGCTGAGGATGTGTGCCTTTATGAGAAGGGCATAGATTATTTCCTTCTATGCCCTGCAAATGTCCAAACATTTCTCATGAGCTGAGACAGGTGGAGAAGGCTCCCAAGCTTCTGGATGTGGTACAAATCTTTTCTCCAAGTAAACTGCTTGCTCTAATAAGATGTTACTTCTCCCTGTGAGCTTTCCCTCCTTGGCATGTTTAGATCACCTGAGCTGCAGCACAGCTCTTAACACATGATGGTTTGCTTGGGAGATGAGACTCGGTGGTCTTTTGAGTTTCCCTAAAGTTCTGTTTTTTCTCTTGGTTGCCATTAAATACTCTGAGAATTCTGAGAATTCAAACAAACAGGGCAATTTCTGCTCTTGGAGATGTTCTTTTAAGATGTCTGCAACTTCAGGAAGCTCTGCTGTGTGGTTTGGTCTGAATCACACTGAGGTTTTCAAGGGCTTTTTCTTTCAACTGTGAAGACAAGAGGCACATAACAAACTAATTCTGAGTTTAATTATATACAGATAAGGTTTTCTAATGTGGGATCTGGTTTGAGGAGACCCAGCCCACAACAAAGAATTAATTCCATCACATATTAAAAGGCTGTGACACTGGGGCTGTTTGAAAATGAGTTAATCTGGGGAGAAGGAAAGCTGGAGCAAAAAATGTTTTCCCTGAGATGGAAAAAGGGGTATGGAGGAGATGTCAGAAAATTCACTTGGGGTTTCAGTGGCACCTGGGAATCCAGCAAGGAGAGCTTCCATCTGTCTACAGATGTCTTTAGCAGATACTTCTCTCTGTTCCAGGGTCATTACTAAAGCTCTAAATGAAGGCAAAGCTCACAAATTATACTTAAGGATTTTTTAGCTTTACCCAGTTTCTCTAAAAGCTGAATTTCTTTAACTTCTCCTCTAGTTCACATCTACTGAAGCTCATCTGTGAAAGCTGAGTCCACTAGACAGGTCAATGTCTGGCTGTGCCATCCTTGTTATCCTGCCTGTCTGTGCTGCAGGGCTGATATCACTGACATTGTTGAAAACAGAAGAGATAAATTCTGGTTGCAGAACCATATCTAGATAATCTGTGGCATCTGCCCTGTAGTCACAGAGTGACTTCATTCTTTTCTTTCACATTTCTTACTTGCAGAGCTGAAAAGCTGAGGAATTCTTTAAATCCCTCCCAGGATCAGCTTGATTTTAGCTGCTTCTCTTTATGTCCCTATTTTTCTTGAATTTCTGGAGCACAGGTTTGGTTTTGTGATAAGTCCTTATTCTGTCTCCTTTTCTGCTCATAACCCTGTGCTTTCAAATAAATTTGCGGTATGGTTGTTTTATTTGGAGTTGAGTCTTAGCTAGTGATTGCACTGAAAATGAGAATGGTCTTCTACAGTTAAAAATGAAACTCACCAAGGTTGTCCTTAATGCTCCTTTCTCCTTGGCTCCAAGTGTCACCTTCCTCACTTTTTCCAAGCCCCTTCCAGCTGTCCCCACCAATTTGGGACTCATTTTTCTGCTTGGTGCCATTTGGAGAATTGAGGGGCTGGAAGGTGATGGCATGGGAAGCATTCTGAGGGTTAAGACAACATCTTATCTCCTCTCACAGGATGCTTTCCAAGACTTCCAGCCAACCCTCCTTGCCCTGAGGGATCCAGCAGCACTGGGGATGATAGCAGGATTTGCAATTTGCAGGAATTACATGGCAAGCCCCTTGACATCCTCCATCCACTTTGTTCAGCTAATTAGTTTATGAGACCTTGTCCTTCTGGCACTGGGATTCTTAATTACAGCGTGGCTGTTGTTTAGACTTCCATTTATTGTAAATTAAATTAACCTGTGATCGTTTGACCCTGAGTTAGTGCTTGTTTCATTCCTCATTCTTAATCAAGTACTTCCCAAAATCAAGCAGAACCCTCTCTTTTTAGTCCAGGGAGTATTTGTGGAGGAAGTCCCTTGGATATTCCTGGATGTGCCAGGATTAGTATTTGTTCTTCCATTTATACTTTGGGCAATCATTCTTCCATAATAACCTGGCTCCTGGTGTTACTGTGTTAGAAAGTCTCTCCCCCTGTGTCTCATGGTTGAAGATCAGGCTTGAAGGCAGACCTAGCCCAGCAGAATGTCTTCATGCTTCCCCAAAGGTCACACCAGCTTCTGTCACTGCTTCCCTCTTGAAATTTAAGAAAACAGCAATTGTGTGTTTTCTTAAAAGTGTGGGGGAGAGGGTTTGGCTCCTTCAGGCTGGCTTCTGCCTAATGATCTTTTGAAGTGCAACTTCAAAGCCTGGGCTTGTTTCCTAAACGCTGCTGGGAGGCTGGTTTGGAGGGAAGGATATTCCAGCAGCTTGTTTGTTTATGATAGGGGCTTGGAGCTGTGCCAGTGCACGATAGCTGGGGTCCATCTGTGCCAGCAGCACTGAGCACACGTCCCCCAGCAGTGCTGTGGGCAGACACAGCCCGCAGGGGAAGGAGGGAAATGAAGGGAAAACCTTTTTATAAGGTGAGGAGGTTATTCCTTGTGCATCTCTCACATCCCACCAATGCAAGGTTGGCCCTTGCATTACCTGGCTGGGCTCCCCTGCTCTAACATCTGGATATGCAGTGCTGGCTCAAGCAGAGTTCCACTGGTGTCATTTTGATGGAATATCCTTGGGAGAGGCTGTTCTGGTTACAGCTCAGCAGAGGTGCACTTATGGGATGGCAAACCCTGTGGCTGGTGTGCTCAAGGCAGGTGAGGACAGGTGGCTGCACCCTCACATGCCCTTGTAAGTTGGAGTGTGGCATCTCTGAGCTCAGCAGGCAGATCTGGGGAGTGTCAAAATTAAATGAAGTGAGGCTGCTGATTGTTGCCATCTTGTGGGAATGTTGGGCAGGACCTGTCACAGGTGTGTGTGGAGAGGAGGAGAGGCAAGCTGGGAACAGCAGGGTGGCCCTGCTCTCCTTTTGGCCTTGTTTACAGCTGCTGAGAAGAATCCTTTTTTTTGCTTCTCCCTCTCTCTTCTCTGAGCACCCAAACATCCCTTCTAGACAAGCACTTTCTAGGCAGCACCTGTATCTTAATGATTTTAATGAGCTCCTTATCAGTTCCTTGGGTGTTTCTATTGCTGTTCTCAGTATCTTTGCTGTTGCTGTTGTGATTTTCTGGAGCTCAGTGGAGTAGCAATTGCTGAAGATTCCTGACTGGATATTCTTTACTTTGTACTGGGGGCTAACTGGTTATTTGTGCTGCTTTTTGCCACAGGGAGATCTCATCAGGTACTTTAGTCTTTCACTTATGCCCTGTGCTGGAATTGGCTTGCACAGGTACAGGGCTGGCATTTTGTTGAACCACATCTTCATTCTTTTTTGGATTATTTTAGTCTCTGAAGGTTTACAGATCTTGTTGGTACCATTTAGCTGTGAGTTCTGCCCAGGATTCCTGTGTTTTATTCCTCCTTGACTCTTCCACATTAATACAGAAGAGATTGAACTGATTGAATCAAGGGCCCACCACAGCCTGGTGCTCCCATCTGTGCCGTTCCTTGGGTGTGATGGAAGTGGTGCTGTGGCTGTAACCCAGCTCTTTGTCATGCCTCCCCCAGGTGCATCCACTGTGGAGTTGTCTTCATGACCCTTGCCATGCTCAAAGTGCACATCCACGAGAAACACTGCGAAGTCTTCCACAAGTGTTCTTTTTGCCCGAAGGCCTTCAAGTCTGCTGACACCACCATGGCTCACGTGGCCAGCCAGCACCCAGCAGAGCCTCACAAGACTACTCAGTAAGTGTTGTGGTTTTGTCTCTTCTCCTTTGCTGGATGGATCCAGGATTCCCCCTTTCCCTCACAGTTTTTTTTCTGGTTTTGGTTTTTATCCTTGTATAAGATGATCTGCTGCTTTGTCTGCCAGCAGGGGTCTGTTCCAAACCAGAGCATGCCTTGGTACAAGCACAGTCTCCTGGGTAGGAGGAGAGGGCTTTGGTCAGGCAAACATCCATAAAAGGAACTTAATTGTCACCTCTTTGTCCAGCAGGACCCTCAGTGGCACCTCTTGGTAGATGGTTCCAGGGCATCTAGCACTTGAAGGGAAGAGGAGAGTTGTCCCAGGCAGTGTTGTCCCCAAAAATCACTAGAGAGAAGCCTCCTGATTTTTCCACCCTGTAGCTGTTCCCTCCAAGCCTTGAGCTAGTGCCAAAAATCTGTGCTTTAAGGGAGGAACTATGGAAAGGTGGGATTGAAAGCAGTGTGTAGCTGGCTGGTTTGCTTTGTGTTTGCTCCCATCTGTCTGTGCTCATACACACGGGTTATGCATATGCATAGAAGTAAACTTATTTTTAGCAAGCTGTGGTATGTGCCTGAGGCATTTTGATGTTCTTCCCAGTTGAGTTACTGGTTCAGTTGCCCACGTGGGTGTGTGTTGACAATACATGGAGAGCACAGCCCTCCTCAGAAGTCCATCCCTTTCTGGAGTTGCTGGGATAACTTTTTACATTGTTTTCTTGAGGCTGAGGGACTGAATTTACTTTTTTTAATTGTTTAAGGGTGATCTACAAATGCTCTTGTGAGATGGTCTTTAACAAGAAGAAGCTGCTCCAAGAGCACTTCCAGCAGAACCCCAGCAAGTTGTTAGTGGGAGTGTTTAAGTGCCCACAGTGTCAGCTGGTGTATATGCAGAAGCAGCAGCTAATGCAGCATGTCAAGGTAGGTAACCCTCTCCCTTACTGGTGCAAGATGTTATTTTTTGAGTTCACAGAGAATTTACATCAACCACGTGAGGCAAGTGGTTCAAGAAGTGGAAGATTCTTGAGGAATATCTTGGTGGAAAATACAGACTGCAGTGATTTACAGGATCTGGAAATGTCAGTGGAGTGGTTTGTGTTAGTTGATCTTAATGCTGGCAGTTCCTCTCATCTAGATGCATTTTAGCTGTATGACAAAAACTTGTTTATACAGGTAAAGCTCTTTGGTTTTTAACTCTTCTATTTTCATAGAAGCACAGAATCACAGACTGCTTTGGATTGGAAGGGACCTTAAAGGCCATCTCATTCTACCCCCTGCAGGGACACCTTCCACTATCCCAGGTTGTTCTGGGTGCTGTCCCTTGTGTCCTTGAACACTTCCAGGGCTGGGGAGTCCCCAGCCTCTTAAACTCAAGGAAAGTAATTAAATTCATTTTGGCAGCTTTTTCTTCACTTGGGAGACATGAACAATTATTCTCTGCCCACACTGTTACTGAATTTATGTAGTGAAAGCTGGATCTGCCATTTTGGGTGCTCCCCTGGAGAGCTTTGGCCCCTTTGCAGCAGCCTCAGAGGAGGTTGTGTGGCATTTAACAGCCTAACTCCCTGCTGCTCTGAACCACCCCAGACTGCAGGAGGTGACTGAGAGAGGCAGAAGTGATTGCCCTGGAAGTACCAGCCTTACAGATCTCATTATCCCATAAATATAAAAGGGCTGCATTTTTCTCTTCTCTTACTTAGGATGTTTTTATGTTCAGTGTCTAACAGCACTCCACGAAAATCATCTCAGAAGATTTCTCTGTGGCATTCTGAAGAAAGAGCTTGCCCTTTGATGAGGGAAAAAAAAAAAGGACTTTTTTTTTTTTAATCAGTGACTTTATTTTGTTTATACTAACACTGAGAAAGCCAGAAGATTTTGTAGCTCATTCCTGAAAGCAAAACCCATTCAAAACTCCTTCCTTGCTCTCTCCCCCATGTCTTTAACTTGCAAATCTGGAAGTGCTTTGCATGCAGTAATGAATTACAATTTGAAGCCCTCCTCTGAAGCTGATGATTGCTAATCTTGGTGCATTATAGCTAGGAAAATAGAGTTGAGATGAAGGCTAGGACCTTCTCAAGAGGTATTCATCCCCAGTGCTAAAAAACTGGAGCTGAGATACCTTGTGGTTCATTGTCAGATCCCAGCCCAGGGACCTGCCTGCAGCAGTCTGTGCATCAGCACCCCGAGATCTTCACCACAAAACTTTGTCTCTTAACCTCTGAGGTGACTGAAGGCTTTTTGTTTGTGGCAGGGGAGTAATTGCACTCCCCATCTCCTCTGAGATCACCTTCATGTGGTAGAGTTTTTAGGAGGTGCTGTGTGCCTACATGCAAAATAAAGAATCCATGTCCCTCCTCATCTTCCTCAGGTTCAGAGCATTGCAGAGCAGGAGTTAGCTCTGCTTCCTGGTGTTGATTCTGCAGAGAAATCACTTCATTTTTCCATGCTCCTCATTTGTTTTCCTCCTGTGGTGTAACAGTGGAGTAATGGGCACTGAAACACTCCAGAGATTCCCAGATGGGGAGAAAGGTGATGTGTCTGTGCTCTTGAGGAGCTGGCAGTGCTGTGGCTTCTGTGGTCATCAGCTGGGCCAGGTGCAAAGTGCACAGACTTCTCAGCTGAGACCTTGTGTTTGGAGGTTTGTTTGGTGTCTGACCCATAGAAAGACTTCCAAATGCCTGGGGCTTTCATGTGTTGAAACTTTACCCATTATTAATTACTGTGCACAGTTAAACCTCTAAATTAGCCTTTTGTATGGATGAACTGTTGCTGTTCCTGGGGGAGTTTCTTGAGGTTTCTTTGGTATGTTGCTCTTTTACTTGCTTTTGCTTTCCCACAGCTCTTCATTTTTAGATTATTTTCCTTATGTTCAATTTTCTTTGTTTAAATAACTTTTTGGGGGACTTTTGGATTTTGGCCTGTTGAATAACCAAAGAGCCTGGAGCCATATTCCTTATAAGGCTGGCTCCTGGCTTTGTACTTTGTCTTATATGTCAGGAGCAAAGTTTTGAACCATGAAAAACGTAAATATCAATAGATGGAGTGGAATTGAAGGAAACAGACTTGGAGAAGCTTTAACATTTTCTCTTCCCTTCCCTTGAGCAAAAATGAAGCAGCTTTGGAGCCCCCAGGATACCAGCAAACATTTCATTCAGAGCTTACCAAAGCTCTGTGTTTTTAGAGCTTAGGCTCTTGAAATAATGACAACTGAAATTTCTCTTCATTGCATCTCCCCTGTTTAACCAGAGTTCCCAGGGCTCATCCGAAATGCTAAACAGGCAGCACCAAGGAGTGGCTGTTGTCATGCAGGAAACAGAAATAGAAGCTTCATGTTTCTTGGGATGATCTCTTGTCAGAGAAATCACTGCAGCAGCTTCTAGGAGAAATGGGAAAACACACAGGAGCAAGACAACAACACATTGTTTGGCCAGTGGGGACTTAAATAATGTATTTAAATAGTAAATGGTATTTATTTATAAATAAAGGTGTGAAATATGGATTACATGTAAATGTTTCATGCATTTGCACTATGACTGTTACACAGGGTGTTCATGGAGTCCCCCGTAATCCTGAGGAGCTCGCAAACTTTCGGCAGAAGTCTGAGAAGGCTTCAAGGAACCAGGTTCATACCTCACCAAAGGAGCTTTTGGTAGCCAATGGGACTTCCCCCTCTCCTCTGGCAAGGAAAGACATGAGGGTGGAAGGACATAACCCTGAATCCAAGTCCAGGCTGAGAAGAACTGGTTGGACTTGCAAAGAATGTTCTCAGTGGATCCCTGATCGGGAAACCTATGTGTCCCACATGAAGAGAAATCATGGAAGGGTAAGGACTGGGGTGAAACACTTGAGCTAGGGAGCAGGGGAAGAGCACCAGCCTCCTGCATTCCAGGCCCCTTTGCAGGGCTGTCATTACAAGAACTGCAAATCTCATTTTTTGTGTGTTTCATCCAGCTCAAGCCTTGACCTACTTTTGTCAGGCTAATCCTTGTTGCTGGCAGAACATGGGCCAAGATGCTGTGTGCAGCCAGATTTCTCAGTACTTTGACATCAGGATTTCTTGTTTGATATCCTGAGTCACCCAGCCATGAATGGGAATCTGGATCATGGTGTTTGAGTCCTCGTAGCTTGATTTGGAGAGGGCTGTGTTGTCCCACTTGATGATGTCCTCACTTCAAGAGAAGAAGATGAGGGCAGGCTGAGTGCTGGATTTTCCTATCTGAATGTCACAGAAGTAGGAAATTGGACAAATATTTTATTTTGATATATATATGTATTCATTAAACAAGTCTAAGAAGATTTTAACTGGAATATACATGCAGGTTATATAAAGGGCTGTAGGAAAATTTGGGGGAGGCTGATTACAGGACAGACTTTCTTAGAGGGATGTGGATATCATAAATGGATAACAGAAAGGCCCATGTGATGCTTTTTAGCATTTTGCTCTTTTCTTGTGCTGAATTAGGAGGAGGGAGAAGGGTAAGTGGACCTGTATTTAAAACTGGGGTCCTGCTGCTTTCTGGGGCTGAAGGGACCTTCCACTGAGGGAATTAAGGGATCTTCCACTGAGGGAATTCTGCATGGGGTCCAGTGGCTCCAAATGAACCTACAGGAAAAGCATATATGTAATTCCTAATAAAAACATCAGTAAAATCAAGCCTGTGCTTTAAGTAGTCCTGGTTTTATAGGATCAGTGCTGGTATTACCCAATTGTAGGGCTGAATCTAAGTGGGATCTCTAAGTCTTAGTGATCTCCATCAGTAGAATGACATATTATTAAGGGATTTTATTGCATCTGAGAGGTAATGTCCAGGTGAAGAGGAGGGGAATTAGAATCCAACCAGTGCCTTCCATGTGCCTGCTGCTGAAAGCTGTTTCTCTCTCCCTGGCAGTCCATGAAGAGATACCCCTGTCGGCAGTGCGAGCGCTCCTTCAACGCCTCCAACAGCCTGCGCAGACACATCCGCAACAACCACGACACAGCAAAGAAGGTCTACACCTGCTGGTACGTACCCTGTGCCACTGGGCAGCAGCAGCCTAATCCTCTGAGTCTGGAAGTTGTAATTACTCATGTCTGCTGCTCCTGTCTGCAAGTTACTGAAGCAAAGTGAGAAGAAGATGTGTTAAGCACAAGAGACTTAGTGGCTAAAAAAAACCCTTGCTTTTGACTGCACAGTGAATGTCTTTTAGAAACTTGAGGGAAGGTGTGGTTTGATATCTGCAGGTGTGTCCTGGTTCAGGGCAAATTTTGGAGAGAACCCCCAGAGGGCTCCTCTAGGAAAGCAGATTCAATCGGCCCCTGCTCCCAACTGGTCTGGGTGAAAAATACCTCCTTGGAGAAAAGTGGAAAAAACCTGTTTATTAAACAATAAAACCCCTTGCTGCACCAAAAGAGATTACAAACCCAGAAAGTCCCCTTCCCAGGTTGCAGCTCAGCTCACTCAGTCTCTGATCAGTCTCTCCAGTGCTGGAAATGCCACGGCCCAGGCCTGGCCCAGTGGGTCACAGGTGGAGCTGCTGGTGCTCTGCTGGTGTTCAGTCCAGAGCAGGTTTAAACAGCTCCAAAGAAAAGGAAAAATTCACAATCCAGGCAACTTCTTTGCCTCAGCTGGCTAAAACTAACTAAAACAAAGGAGAGCTCTGCCCTGCTGTCTGTCCGTCCGCAGACAACTCAGCCCAGGAGCAGGAATGTGGAGGAGTGAGTGCAGTGTCTGAAAACAAACTGCTGCTTCTTCTCTCCCCCCTTCACTCTCTGGAACAAGTCTTAAAGGTGCAAAGCTTATTATTCAGCACAAACAGAACAGACAGCTGGGGATAAAAGCATCATATAGTCAACCCAGGACAAGGTGGTAAATGAGATTAATATTTTGCATAGTTGTGATACAGCCAATAAAATATTGGGTCAGTCTTTCATTGCTTTGTGGTTGGTGTGGTCATGCATCACTGTTGTGCCTTCTCCTTGGGTGCAGAAGGTATGTAAAATCCTAATAATGAGCCAGATCTTGTCACTGCTGTGGAATGGCAGAACTGACTGCACAGGCTGCAGGGCAATGGAGAATTAATCTTGCCGGAATTGCTTGAGAAGTCACCCCTCAAAGTTGGAAAATTGATCTGGAGACTTCAGACAAGTTATGGAAATCAGTGGTGAATGAATGAAAATCATTGCTGGTCAACATATTTTAACTGTGGATGCAATCTCAGTTGAGGACAAAGCCCAGTGCTTATGAATCTACCTTTATAACTGCTGCAGATAAAGTTTGCTGAGTGACCCTGCAAAATTCCTTCCTGTCTCATTCTGAGACATCCTTTTGAAATAGGATGAAAGCACATTTGGGTTGGAAAAGAAGTTTGCTGTGATGTAGGTTAGGGGATTTTTCTAATTTATCTAAAATTTTGGTTTAATGCAAGCATTTCTGATGTGTGTTGTCACTTCACTGCACTCAAGTTGCTAAAACCTCATCTGAAGAGTACAAGTACATTCCTCAAGTACTGTGTTTCTTTGAACTATCTAGTGAGCCACAACAGCTTTTAGTAAATTGATATAGCACAGGCATTACCAATGGGAATACATTCCTGAGATATTTTTCCATCCAGGACTTCTATGCTTTCCATTTCTTGTAACTGCTCTGACTTGGAACCTCTGGAGGAGATGAAATCTTGGCTCCTATTGTGTTTCATTCATCTTTAAGTTTGTGGGTGATGGTCTTGGGTGTTACACTCACCTGATCTGTGTAAATTTGGTTTTTTTTTGGATCATTTGGTTTTAAAGTGGAATGTTTCAGGATCAAAATGAGCCTAAGATGTTACTGGGAAGGATTTTTGTGGAAATTCCTGACAGCCTAGGATATGCCTGCCTGCTGTACATTACCTTGTTACTTTTCAGAACAACGCACAGCTGTGGTTCCACTGGTTTACCCAAGGGACAGTGATCATGCCAGCAGAGAAAACACAGTTAGCAATCCAGGGGAATTGTGGCTGCATTTAGTTCTGCAGCTTGTGGTTGCTCCTTCTCAAAATCTGTTGATGAAGTCTTAATTGGACAGTTGTGCTCTCTTCAATCATTGTAGGGCAGGCTCACTGAAACCAGAGCACTCTGCAGATGAAACCTCTTCCTTGAAATACTCTCCCAGCATCTCCAAGAGCTGCTCTTTGTTTGGACCTGAGGTCTCTTGTCCTGTCTTCCATTTGATCCCTTCACTGCTCTAAAAATCTTACCCGCCAGTCTCTGCATTCCTCCTTTACAGCACTGTGTAAGGCATCACATGTCCACTGCTCCTCCTTTCTTCTGGTTCTGGTGTCTCTTTTCCTTCTTCCTGTTTGGCATTTTGTATCTCTCTCACCTGTTACTATTCAGGGGTTTTGATGCCTTAACTTCATGTCACCCTCCTCTCCTGGGTTTCCATGTGAAACATGAATAAAATCTGTCATGGGTCTGATTATTGATAATTTTTGTGACTCCAGCATGCTTTCTTGTAGGTGACCTTCCTCTAGCTTCCAACGTTCTCAGCTGTGATTTCCCATTTCTCCCCCTGCCTTGCTTAGGTCTCTGGTTTTGGATAAATTTGTAGGGAGCAACCAGTGATGGAGGACTTACTTGAACACCCTCCTGCCCTGGAGTAATTCAGGTTAGGCAAGCATCTTTCCCTGCTCAAATGAGAAGAACTCTAAATTAGGGCAAATTGCAAAATATTGTGATGTATTGTGTATTTTCTTTCATAATTCACTTGGTTATTATCTTACTCTTCTTTTCCAAGTCTTAAGTACAAAGTGTCTGAAACACTTGATTTTCAACATGTTTATTTTTGATAAATACCACTTAATAACCTCTCAGCTTTCCTCCCCGAAGAAGAAAAATTCCATCATCATTAAATATTGATTTAGCCTCTGAGCAATTCTATTAATACCCAGAAGTATTCAATGAGCATGTCTGCATTTTCACAACATTTAATTTCCTTCTAGTTACTGGAAGATCAGTAGGAATCTTCTTCTGTCCTTTTAGAAGATGTCTTTGTTACCCAGAGACATTTCACTCCTCTCTGTTGCCTCAATCCTCTGTCTCAGATGCAGTTAGGGCACTTCAGGGGGCTCTGGTGTCACTTGTCCTTGCTCAGGTCTGTGTGTCATGGACCTTCACCATGTTGTGCTGGCAGGCACAGCACAGGTACTCAGTTTTGGCTTTCCCAATCCCCTAACACAGCCCTCTGTGCACTTCAGGGGGATGGTTTGTGTCTGCAAGGCCTGGCACTTACTCCAGGTGATCTCAGTGATCCAGGAGCCAAGGTGCAGACAGCACATCCCCTTCACAGCTCCTTTTTGAGATGTCAGCCAGCTCTGGAGCAGCTCTGCCAGGTTTGAACATGGGTTACATGTAAGTAACCCATGTTACATGTTCAGGAGTGTTTCTGCCTAGATTGTTGGTATAAAAGTTGGAATTTCAGCAGTTTGGTAAGAATTTTAACTGTGTTGTGGGGGTACAGTCTGGTGGATGTAGTGCTGGTTCTCCCTGGTGCTTGGGAGTGCTGGGTGCAGGGCTGGGTTGTGTCACACGAGTCACCAGCTCCCTCTGTGTAGTTCTCTCATCTCAGAGTCCATTTTTGTTCTCCCATGTGTTTTCCATCCTGATAATTTATCCTCTTTGGCACCTGTCACAGGGTGCCTGACCCCTACTAGTCCCTACACTTACTTAGCACTGTAAAGAAGACATGTCCTACTCCCATTCATGAGCACTGTGGCAAACTCCAAACTGTGCTAGATTTCTCTCAGGGTAATGTTGTATTATGAAAACGATGCTTTGCTGTGTGTTTTGGTAATCTGATGGTACATTACTCACCAGAGTCTGTCTCCAATTATACCTCTTGGTTTGGCACAATACAAAGAGCATATCCTCTAATAAATTGTCTTTTTTTTTATTTCCAAGGTACTGCACAGATGAAAATCAGACATTTCCTCAGCCATTCATGCTGGAGAACCACATCAGCCTCATGCACGGCATCAAGAACCCAGACTTATCCCAGATGGCCAAAGTGAAAGCTCCAGAGAGAGACAGAGCAGAAGTAACTGATCCCTATTTTCATGGAAAATTAAATGTACAATTAAATGTTCTTGGCGAGTAGCTGTTCATTCGGGGTGTTACGTCGAGCTGTGGCCTTGTGCCACTCAAACCCTCCCACCCATAGGGCAGATCTCCTTCCCTCACTCAATTCCATCCAGCCTGGTTCCCTCTGGCAGGTCAGGGTCAGCAGTGTCAGTGCAGCTGAGCTGCATCAGCTCCAGGACAACATGCATTTCATCTTGCATTTCTCAAGATTTTCTCTGGCATTTATTCAGTCTATTTTGTAATTTAAGTCTGTTATTACCCTTGTTTTCCCCTGGTACTCTGTTCACGAGGATGGCACATTTTTCTTTTCTCTCCCTTCTTTTTTCTGCTACTTATAAAAGATTTATTTTCTATTAAAATGCTTGCTAGATCCATTACCTATGAAAACTGAATTTTTCTTAAGTAGGAGTGTGTAATTTTGTCTAGCAGCTGTAACTGTTCTACTGATTTTTGTTTTGGAGTGGAGGGTTGGCTGCTTGGGCTTCTTTGCTCCATTTATTTTAAAAATACACATTTTGCATATCAGTGCAGGGACATATATAAGCAAGTCATCCTCACGGGAGAAGAAGCTGCAAGATTTTAAGACAGAGGGGATGAGTTGCTGAGAGATGCCACTAGGACAAAATCTGAGTGGAGGGGAGAATGTTCAGAGTTTAGTCTGAGAAGCGTTGTCTGGGCTAACAACCAGCCCTGTGTCCCTCAGCTGTCCCTCTTCTGTGGGCTCCTCCTTTCCATACCAAGTCTAAGTAGTTCCCACACCAAACCAAATTTTTACCCAGAGATGTCATGGCTGCCCCATCCCTGGCAGTGTCCAAGGCCAGGCTGGACAGGGCTTGGAGCACCCTGGGATAGTGGAAGGTGTCCCTGCCCATGGCAGGGGGTGGAACACTGGATGAGCTTTAAAGTCCCTTCCAACCCAAACCATTTCACGATTCCTTGATTCTAAACTATATCCCAATCATGTTTCTGCCCAGCCAGCCTCTCCCAGTGTTCCCATCTCACATCACAGGACAGCAGCTGAAATCCTGTGCACCGGGTGAGGTGTTTGGGTGTGGGGAGGGAAGGGAATGCTCCAGCAATCCCTCAGCATGACTTCACCCTCAGGCATCCTCAGACTCGCTTGTGGATTTTAGCACTTTACTCTCCCGTGGTTTGAAATGATAAAGTAACTTTTTAATCTTATTTTTTTAAGGCAAAATCTCCAAAGAGGATGGCACAGGATGAGCTGGGTGAGGCAGAGAGCGCTGCGGGTTTGGACGCGCCGCCAGCCAAAAAACTGAAAGCGCCTTGGAAATGCGCAAAGTGCGGCTTTGCCACGGACGTCCGGACTGAGTTCCAGGAACACATCCCTCGGCACAAGAGCGACAGCTCCACCTTCCAGTGCTTGTTCTGCGGCCTCTGCTACACCTCCCACATCTCTCTGAACAGACACCTCTTCATCGTTCATAAAGTCAAAGATGAGGAGGAGGAGGAGGAGGAGGAGGAGGAGGAGGAGGAGGAGGGAGATGAAAGGCAGAAGTTACAAATAGAGATGGGTAAGAATGGACACGAGGACTACAATGGCGAGTTGAACACTACGGTGGAAGAGGAGAACAAATACAAAGAGTGCAAAAGGGACTCAGCTCTTTGTGAGCACAGTCAGACATGTGGAGCAGAAGGCCCCAACAGCACCTCACAGAACAATCATTCAAAGTCTCTTAAGACTTAAAAGCAAAAAAAAAAAAAAAAAAAAAAAAGCCCTTTTGGTTGATTGGGGGTTTTTTGTTGGGGGGTTTCTACTCAAAATACAGGGTGGAGATGGGGCAAATCTTTGAAATATTCTGTTGATTTCTTGGGATGGACGTTGCAACTTCTGTTTGTAAGGGAAATTTAAAACAGAAAAAAACAAAACCAACCCTGCCATTGCATCCTAAGCACTAACTCTCTGCCAGCCCAGAGAGGCAAAAAGGGAAAGCAGGGCCAGAACCCTCAGTGGGGTATGGCCAGCTCCTGAGGATCCAGGAGCACTTTGCAGCTGCAGTTTCCTTCAGACGAGCTCTCCTCCTTTGAGTGTGCACCGCCTCAGCCTCTGCCCAGAGCCCCAGCCTCACCTTCCCAATCTCCCTTTCTTTCTCCTTCTATTTATGGCTTCTTTTTTCTCTGCCCATCCTGCCTTTGTGTTACTCATGTTAACTCATAACGCTGGCTCAGCCAAACGCGCTTGTCAGGACCGTGTTGGCCGATCCGGGATCCGCGTTACACGGGGTGGGTTCGAGCTGTAAGTTGTGCTGGTTATTCTTTAGTTATGCCCAAATAACAACATCCTTTTCCAAAACACAGTTTAATGACATGTCTTGGACCTGAATCATCCTTGAAAGAGGATTTTGTGGCCCCAGTCCTCCTTGGGGAGTAGGGTGTTGAGGAGGGCCGTGCTGGCCGTGTGTCTGTGGAAGCCATCCTGGGGTGGGCATTGCCAGCCCGGTGCTCAGTGGCTCATCCCAGTGGGGGGCTCAAACTGGCACCATCACCAGAAGGGGATAAATCCCGCATCAGTGGGGTCAGCTGGAGTGACACTATTCCAGAGCTCCCAATGTGTCAGTGCCAGGGCTCCCTGACAGCTCATTGAGGGGAGGAGAGGAGCAGAGCTCGGCTCCAGAAGTGTTGGAACAGCAGGAGCCACCATCCTGCAGCCGTCAGTAGCTCCATAGCTCCTCTCCTGCTGTGGCTCGGCACTCCCATCCTTTAGGAGATGTTTCTTTCCATGTAGTCACATTGACTCTTTCCTCCCTCATTCCTTGTCACACCCATGCTTTGTGTAATACAATTACCTTCTATACCATTATTTTTTTTTCATTCTGTTGAGCCAGAACTCCGCTTGTTATTGTTTACTCTGACAATGTTTAAATAATTTAAGAACTATTTATCTCCTTGCTTGGGCTCCTCACCATGTGGTCTCGTGATGCTTGGATACGGAGCTGTCTGGGTGCTGAGTGGTGTTTGGGTGGGTGATAAAGGCTGGATGTGGGCTGGTGGTTGGGTGTGGGGTGTCTGTAGGATGGGGGGTGATGGGGAGGGCTCTCATAGGAGGTGTGGGTTGGATGAGATGTTGGTTGAATGGGGTGTGGAGTGTAAGAGTGTCGGGTGTTGGCTGGATGTGGGTTTGGTTGGCTGTGTGTTCCCTGGATGGGAGTGACTGGAAGAGGCACGGATGGAATTGGGCATGGGTTGGACAGCTTTGGACTGAGCGGGGCGTCGCTGGACGCGGTGTTGGCTGGGTGCGTGTTGTGTTGGCTGCGGGTGTTGATCTGGCTGCGGGTGCCGGGTGCGCGGGGCCCTCTGGGCTGCGGGCGAGGCCCGGCCCCGTTCCCGCCCCGGTGTCCCGGGCCCGCGCGGCGGAAGCGGCGGTGACGTGACCCGCAGGCGGAAGCGGAAGCGGGGCCGTGCGGGCGCGGCGGCGGCGGTGGCGGCGGCGATGCTGTCGCTGGACTTTCTGGACGATGTGCGGCGCATGAACAAGCGGCAGGTGCCGGAGGAGCCGGGGGCAGGGGGGGATCCCCGGGCGGGCGGGCGGGGCCGGTCCGCCTGGCCGTGCGCGGGCGGCGGGGCCTGACCCAACCCCTTGCTCCCCAGCTGTACTACCAGGTGCTGAACTTCGGCATGATCGTGTCCTCCGCCCTCATGATCTGGAAGGGGCTCATGGTGGTGACGGGCAGCGAGAGTCCCATCGTGGTGGTGCTGAGGTCAGTGCCGGCAGGCGGGGGCTTAAACTCCCAGCGGGTTTAACCGGGCCCCCCACGGCCGGGGGATCCCCTCAGGGACGGCTCAGCCACAGCCCCAGCCGGAGCTCCTTGGGAATCCAGGCTCAGGAGTAGCGAGGGAAGAGGGAGCGGGTAGGAAGAGCATCTCTGCCAGCCGGCTGGTAAGAGAGAGGGAGAGGGACTTTATACCAGGGCAGGGAGCGACGGGACAGCGGGGTGTGACAGTGACAGCCCTGCCAGAGGGCAGGGTTACAGGCGTCAGTGTGAATAAATCCTTCCCTGGGAGAGCAGCAGGCCCTGGCACAAAGAGAAGCTGTGGCTGCCCCATCCCTGCAAGTGTCCCAGGCCAGGTTGGACAGGGCTTGGAGCACCCTGGGATACTGGAAGGTGTCCCTGCCCATGGCAGGGGTGGAACAGGGTGATCTTTAAGGTCCCTTCCAACCCATCTGCGATGGTTCAGTGACTGTCCATTACAGAGGTGGTCCTGAGCTTTACATTTGTCACTCTGTCACTGTAAGTTGTGGGTGTCACATGCTGTCCTTACAGCAGCGCCCTGCAGTGGGTACCACCAGTGTTATCCCACCTTCCTGCTGCCTGGGACAAATTCCCTGGGCTGCCATTGGGTGCTGGCACAGATGTTGCACCTGCCCTGTGCATGGATGTTGCACCTGCCCTGTGGCCACACTGCCCTTTTCTTTGTGTTCCTGGGTCAGTGTTCATGATGTAGAAATGCTGCAATGCCATGACCAAGTGCTGCTTACCAAAACCCCCTCGTGATGAGGTACAGGGCAGCTGTTTCCCACTGCTTCTCTCAGTGAGTAAGACAGGGGTGGTGAGGTCACGTCCCCCCTCCAGTGATTGATCTGCTGTTTTCAGCTGCATCTGCTGTGCTCTGGGAAGATAAAACACAAATGCACGCGGTACTTGAAGTTCATTGTTCTGTTTTGCATTATTTATGTGGAATTAGGAAGGATAAGTAGTTGGTAACAATTGCCATTTACAAGACAGAAGAAAAATAACTTGAGTCGTGGTGCCTGAAATGAGATAATTAAACAGAGCAATGAATCATTGTAACAAATTTTTGGCAAGTCCCTTTGTCTGTTTCAGATGGGAAGGCTTTCAGTGCTTTGTTTCTGAGGATAATCTGTCTATCTCTAAAAAATAAATTAAATTTAAAAAAGCTTCCCATCATTACGAAGCTGCCAGCATTGCCCTGCCAATGGGTGAGCTCAGAAATCAAAAGACAGTGTTCATCATCAGCTCTTTGCTTATTTAAAAAGCTTTTCCCTTTGGATGTGCTTGTAACACCAGGTACTGGCAGTGCTCTTTTCCCAGCAAATCCAAACTGCTGGCAGTATGATGACTGAAAACCTGATTGCTGTAGAGGTTACACAGCTGCCCAGTCTCCAGGGTGGTTTTCTCAGAAGCACTTCATGAGGGTTTCAGCCTGGTCTCAAACACTTCCAGGAATGGGTTATCCACAGCTTCTCTTTCTCAGGAGGTTCTTGTGAGATTTTTCTTAAAGGACCATGAAAACCTGGTACTGAGTGTTTAAATGTTGTTCAGTTGTTCCTCTCCTCTTTTTCAGTGGGAGTATGGAGCCTGCTTTCCACAGAGGAGATCTCCTGTTCCTCACGAACCGAATTGAGGATCCCATCAGAGTGGGAGAAATTGTCGTCTTCAGGATAGAAGGAAGGGAAATTCCTATAGTCCATCGTGTCCTGAAAATCCATGAGAAGTATGTTAAGAGTCTGGGGGTTCTGCTGCTGCTGTTTCCCTGGCTGGTGTTCTTCATCTGCTTGGGTAAACAAGTTGGGGGGTGTCAGTCATGGAAATCCAGGTGCTCTAGGAAGTGACACTGGAGTTTCACACAGACAAAATCTGTCCTGCTTTGTTTGCTTGTAAAGATCATCCAGTACAAGGCACAAGCTGTGCCAGAGCCCTGGACAATCCAAACTGTAAAATCATGGAATTGTTAAGGTTGGAAGGGACCTTAAAGCCACTCTCATTCCACCCTGTGCCGTGGGCAGGGACACCTTCCACTATCCCAGATTGCTCAAACCCCATCTAGCCTGGCCTTGGACACTTCCAGGGATACCGGGGCAGCCACAGCTGCTCTGGGCAACCTGTGCCAGGGCCTGCCTACCCTCACAGGGAGGAATTTAATTATTTTATCCCATCTAACCCTGGCAGTGGGAAGCCATTGCCCCTGTTACTTCAGGGCCCTTGTTTGCAGTCCCTGTCCATCTCTCTTGGAGCCCCTTTAGGCACTGGAAGTGACACCACTGCCTGTCTCCTGTGCCATCCTCTCTGTCCCCAGCTGCCGTGCTGTCTGCTGTAGCATGGCTGTGTTTGTGTGTGAAGTGAGTCTTGTTTGTGGGGCACAGCTGTGGCAGAAGGTGTTTTGTGTGTAGTGTTATTTTAGATCTTCTCTCTGTGGTTCTGGTCTTGGCTGTCATGCAGACTCAGGGCCTTCTGTCTCTCTAGAAGGTTGTGTTGTTGTCCTCAGAGTCCTTGTGTGCTGTTCACTCTCAGCACTGGGGAGGTTGTGTGTCTGAAGGAATGGAGCAGGCATTGGTTTCATGGCTGATCAGGGCTTAGTTTTCCAAACAAGGCTTCCACTGCAGTCCTGAGCTTTCCTGTTTTGCTGGATGGAACTGTGGCCTCTCCAAGCCAGTCTGAGGGGATATGAGCCAACCCTGTGAGTGAAAACTGAATCTAGAACTGAATCTCTGATTCTTCAAGGCATCCCTGGGAGGCAGCAGCTGGTTGGGGTCCAGCATCTGTTTCTGCTGAGTGAATGTTTTCTGGTGGGAGCTGGAGCTGAGCCAGGAGGCATCTGAGGATTCCTCTAGTCAAGACATCAGTGGGATGGAGAGGGTCCCTTTCCAAAGCTGTTGGAATATCCAGACCAGTTGTCTGCTCCAGCTGAAGGATGACCAGCCTTGTGCATGTAAATACACAGCTGGAATCCTGGCTCTGAGGCAATGAAACAATGCCTCTCCTAGTAGGCAAAGCACATTCTTTGCTGTTGAGATTTATTCTGTACCCAGAACTTTGAACAGTGTCAGTTTGCAAAGTGCTGTTCTTTGGTACCACTGATTTAAAAATAACTTCAGTTTATGGGCTGAGTTTGACATCTGGTGTTGCATGAGCATTTTTTGTGGAACTCTTTCAAGTGAAACGCAGTTTTCCTCCTCCCCTGTTCTGTGCAGCATTTTCTCTCCAGATGTTGCCCACCCTTCTTTTTTTTGTGGCTCTATCTCAAGATATCAGGGTATCCACCACTATTTTTTGTTAAAATATAACAGGGCCATAGTGCCAATCCTGGGAGGGTGAAACCATTTTACAGTATTTTAGGTTTCATTTAACTGAAACAACCAAACACAAACCTAATCTTTTTATTAGGGGAGATAAACTGAAAAACCCATATTGCAACCCAAAGCTGGGAGCAGTTGCTTCTTTCACTACTTAAAGAATAATTTTGTATTGCCAGTTTGGAAGGGAAAAGTCTCTGCAGAAGCTGACAGGAGTGTCAGAATATTTGCAGGAAGACAGAAAGTGTTCTCTATGATTTTGGGGCAACTCAGGCTGCAGTTCACATCAATATTGTGTCAGTGAGAAAATGTCTGTTATTTGCTGGCCTTTTCTTCTTGTTTCAGCCCAAAATTGAATTCATTCTTTATTACTAACACAGAGTCTGCATTCCAAATTTACTTAGTGGTTTTGGAGCAGGGTCACTCACCTCAGAGAGCAGAGAAGTGCACCATGGGCTTCTCATGCTGCATTGTGGCAGAGCCTTGACTCTGCTCAATAAGGTGCTCCACTCCCACACCATCACTCTTCAGAGCTAAACTGCATTGTCTGCACCTCTGGGGATCTTTATCTTTTCCCAGACAGTGCTTGTTGTTCCCACACAACAAGCCAGATGTGCTTTGGAGAAAGAGCTGTGGGTTTTTTTCCCTTTTTCCTTTCCAAACTTCTCCTGTCAAGGAGCCTGTTGGTGTTCATGTATGATGAAGACAGCCTGAGCTCCAAAGAACTGCCTGCTTTCCTGTTTGCATTCCAGCTGTCATTTCTGTGAGAGCTGAGATTCAAGCACTGAGGATGCTCCTGCTCAGCACCTGCCTGCAGGTGCCACAGGAAGGTGACAGTGGCAAATCCCTGAGTAGTGCCATGGTCTCCTGTCCAGCATCTGAACAGGAATGGCTGGGAAAGAATCTATCAGCCTTTTTCCTGGTCAAAGCAAGGATTCATCTGCTCCTCAGTCCTGATTCTGGCAAGCTAATTCATCTCAGGATTAATTAAAGACTAGAGAGAGCAGGTAGTGATAATTTCCCTGCTTTCTGCAGGTTACAGTTTCAAGCACAGAGTCCTGGTTCTTTATGAACAGCCTAATTTCCTCTTTTACGTGGAGTATCAGGTCAGTTTTTTAGCCAATATAATTTTTTGCCAACCAAAATACCTTTGCAGAGAGATGTGGCTTAGTTTGCACTGTGACTATTTCTGCATAGCACCTTCTCTGCCTGGTTTTAACTCATTACTTCTGAGCTCCTTTTGGTACCTTCTGGCTCTTGCATTGGAAGAGAAAAGCTATTTGATTGTTGCTGTCCTTTGTGGTGGGCTATGTCCTATCTCCCATCAGTTCTGTCTTTTCCAGGCTGGAGAGTCCTGGTCTGTAGTTTCCTGTGTGGAAGTGGTTCCAGACCTTGTGAATAATTTCTCAGCCTTTGCCAGTTCTTCTCTCTGTTGCAGAAAAGGATCTGGAGGGCTCAGCAGTGCCCAGAGCATTCCAGATGTAGGCACATTGTGAGTTCATGCAGTGTCATTGTGGTGTTATTTGGGGTTTTTTGTCCCCCTTTCCTAATCAGTTCTGAGTCTCAGTTTGCTTCTGCCCACTGCTGAGTAGAGCTGTGTGCTTCAATCCCAACCTCTCCTTTTGAGTGGTAGTAGGGAGACCAGAATCCAACATTTGAGTGAAGCAAGAGAAGCATCAACACAAGGTGGGTTAAAAGCCAAGAGGCAGTAGCTGCACCTGCACTAGAAACTTCTGAAACTCTGCTGGAGAGCTTTGCTGGGGCCAGAATTCATTCTTCCCATGGCAGTTCTTTCCAAACCATCTGCTTTCTGCTGCATTTGACAGTTTCCCTCTTTTATCCTCCTCAAATTGTAGGACCTGGGTGCTTCTAGTGCCCTTGTGTTGGTCTCTCCATGCTTGTTGTAGAACAGATTTTAACAACTTTCTGTCCTGCCTTACCTGGCTGTCTTGCCTTTGCCAGGCAAAATGGAGACATCAAATTTCTGACAAAGGGAGACAACAATGCTGTGGATGACAGAGGGCTCTACAAGCAGGGGCAGCACTGGCTGGAGAAGAAGGATGTAGTAGGACGAGCAAGAGGGTAAGTGAACTTGAAAATGATGGAGCTTTTCAGAGTGCTGTCCCCAGAAACCATCTGGTCAATCCCCCCTTGCTGTGTTTTGGAACCTGCCTGGGAGTGTGGAGAGTTCAGTTCTTAGTTTGGCTTAGTAAAGCAAAGGCATTGAGCTGTGTCCTGAGGTGTTGGTGCTGAATGGACATAGATGGAAGGGTAGGTTGGGCTCAGGCTTGATGGGAATTGTCGTCAGATTTGTCCTGGAAGGCTCAGTGTTTGCAGGCAAATGAAATCTGAGCCAGGCATAGGCTGAAACACCCTCTGGGCTGGTTGTCACTCAGACCCACTGCCACTGGGAGGAAGAAGTCACCAGCCCATTGACTGCAGCCCTCAGGATGCTTAAATGACTGTCCCTCTGCACCCTGGAATAGTGTTTGTTTTAAGAAAACCTTTCTTCTTGTAGATTTGTGCCCTACATTGGAATAGTGACTATCTTAATGAACGATTATCCAAAATTTAAGGTAAGAGCTCTTCTATTTGCTGCCTGCTTTTCCCACCCCAGCTATAATTCCTTCACGAGAACACAGGCAGAACCCTGTGCCCTGCATGTTTGCTGCTGTAGATGTCAGTGTGCACTCCTGTGTCTCCTCTGCTCTCTCTTCCAGTATGCAGTCCTCTTTTTACTGGGTTTATTTGTGCTGGTCCATCGAGAGTAGTCCCTTGCACTGAACTACCAGATGAAGGTGCCATGGAATTTTCTAGATGAACCTTTAAAGTAGCTGATGGTCCAGTGTACCAGGAGAAAGAAGAAAGCATGCATTTCAAAGCTTCGTGCCAGTTTGGGTTTGTTTTGGTTTTTACTGCTCAAGGGCGAATGTTTGTCACAGTATTTCCAATGGTTTGTCACATTTTAGCCTTTTTAGTGAATTTTTATATTAAAAATTTGAGCCAAAGTGTTTAGTGCTTGTACTTTGAAGCTGAGCTTCCTCTCCAAGTGCCTCTGGGATCGTGTCCTCAGTCTGTGCCTGGCCGGGCCAGGTGCCCCCTCCCTTGTGCTCACTGAACTGTCCACTGGTGAGTTGTGGCCATGACAGTTTTTTTCCAATTCAGAACTGGAATAAAGATTTTGCCTCTTGCCACGTTTTTTGTTATTGCCCTGATGAGAGCAGCCTCCTTTGCCCAGATTCTGGGGGATACCTGGGCTTTGCTGTTACACACTCACTCCCAGAGCCACCATCTAACTTGTTCTCTCTCCACAGAGCAGTAGCAGCTGCTCCTCTCACCTCTTTTTGGGGAATAATCTGTCCTGAGCTGTGGATCATTCAATGCTTCTGTAAATCACACTGAAATAATCTGCCTAAGCACTGCAGAGTGTTTGGGGTAGAAGATGGCACAGGATTACTTTGTGCATTGTGGCACTGGGTAACAGAAGGATTGAGATGGGAAATACCCACAGCTCTTTGACAGGGATGATTTAGCAGGATGCAATAATAAAAATTGCTTCGTTTTGGAAAAGGGTTTCAGGTGTCCTGTGAGTTGGCCACGTCTCACAGCTCACCTGAAAGCTACAGACTGCCCTGGGGTCTGAAATAAAAAACCCACTGGGGTCTGAAATAATAAACCCACTTGTCACCACTGCTTTTTTCTGAGCTTCTCATTCAGGCTTGTGATCCTGCTGGTGGAGGTGTTGTCAGAAAGAGCCCAGGGAGGAGGTGCAAGGCAGTGATGCTGCAGTTTATCAGCTCTTCTCCATGACTGCTCCAGGATTCCAGAGCAACAGGAATCACTGCAGATGGTCTCTGCAGCAGCACACACAGCTTGTATAAAGCAAAAGCAGTCAGGACAAAACCCAGTGGGGTGTTCATGGCTGTTTGCAGTTTCTTGCACATGTCTCTCATTGGGTTTGTCAGGACTCTCCCCTCTCTGGAGGTGAGTTGTGCCATTTTGCTGGTTTTGATGTTACCAGGTGCTTTGTTCCATATGTAGGATGAAGCAAACATCACCTGTAGGGCGCTGCAAAGAGTCTACAAACAGGTCCAGCCCCCAGCACTGAGCCTTGAGCCTGTAGCTCTGAGCAATCAAAACTTCCTAATAAAAATGGTAATAAAATCTGTATCTCTTGCCCCCAGTGTTTGAGCCCTTGAGAGGAAAATGTGAATAAAGCTTCTCTTTAATTCTTGAGTGAAGGGTGGGATGTTCTGTCAGAAGTCAAACCCAGGTAGCAGTGAGAGAGCAGAGAATCTCTGAGAGCTGCTCTCACTACAGAGCACCTTCCTGAGGCATTCCTGCCTTTGCAGCTCATGTGGAGCCTGAGTCTGACCCTGCTTTGCCCTGAGCCTGAACAGCTTTTGTGCATAAATGAGTTTTGCACACAAAGGGCTGAGTTGAGCTTGTCTGAAAGCTGCTAACCAACACCTCCCCATAAACACTTGCTGGGAGTGCTGCTGCTGCTGCTCTCCAAGTCCTCTCCCTTTCAGACCTTCTCCAAAATTCTGTGTGTGAAAGGAGTTTATTCCTGTCATTGACCTAATTTAACAAAAAAGAAAAACAACCCCAAAAAACCCCAAAAGGCTGAAACACAAAGCAAGGAGCAAGGTTTAGCTCTCAAAGTGCTGAGCCTGCAGTTTTTTGGCAGGATCTGTCCAGAGGGTGGCAGCTGGTGTCAGGTGTCCCTGAGCTGGGGGACACAATGTGAGCTCTTGCAGGAGAGTGCCCTGCTCTCACCTGGTGCTGTGTGAAGGAATGGAACAAGAAATAAAAAATGCTTAAAAAATTGCAGGGTGGTTGGGGTGAGGGGTGATGGGAGCCCCTGCTGCAGCCCAGCTTCAGAGGCTTCTCTCCAGGCTCTGCAGGCACTTGAAGAACAGGAACCATTGCCCTAAACCAGGGGCTGCCATGTGGCATTTGGGAATTCATCTCTGCAGGCCCTGTTCTGCTGTTTTCAGCTCTGTGCAGCTGGGAATGTGGCTCTGGTTTCCTGCAGTTGTGAAATGGGGAGTTGACTCCAGTTAGGCAAAGAATAATTTGGCAGTCAACCCCATCCCAGCTCTAACACCCACCATCTCCTGTGCCACCTCCCATGCCAGCTCCCTCCTGCCTTCCAGCAGCACCTTTCCTGCCACACTGGGATGAGGGAGTGTTGGGGATGAGCCTTCACAGACTGGAAACTGGGGATATGGGGGCAGGATGACACAGAGCTGTTGCTGGCTCCATCCCCACCAGATTTATTCTGCTTTGCTGAGCAGAAAAGCCACGGAGTGAGCAGGATGTCTGGCTGGCTGGGTGCTGATGCTGAGAGCATTTTGGGAGCACTGCTGAGCTCCCACAGAGCCAGAGTGGCTGGTGATAGAACTCGATGTGTTTGTGTTTTATGTCAGTTTTATGCTACTTTTTTTTTTTTAAAGGTGAAACTGTCTGGGCAGCTCCAGCAAAGCCAGTGACACTGGAGGCTCTGGAAATGGATGGAGATCTTCGTGTCACCGCAGGAATGGGATTTGCTTGTAAAGTACGTGGGTGTTGAGAGGTCTGGTTTATAAAGGAGAAAAAAAAGGAAGGAAAAATCTGCCAGGGCTCATTGCTCCTGTGTCTGTTGTGCTTGGTTGCAGCCAAACAGGGCAGGTTTTCTGTGAGCAATTCCAGTGCTTAATTACAGCTCAGTCACATCCTCAGTGCAGGGCACAGATTCCTTCATGGGCAGGAGCTGTTCCACGAAGCAAAGCCATGCTGGGCTCTGTCTGATGGCTGCTGCAATTCCAGGGGGTGATTTTCTTTTTGTATCAAAGCTAAATGCATAAGCAGGAGCGTGATGGTTGGGAAGTGAGCTGTGAGGGGGGATGTGCTGCAAGCTGGAGCTCTGTGAGACAGAGGCTGTTTGGTGTATTTATGGTGCTTTAGTGCACGGTTGTTGGTTGAACAGCAGTGAGCATCACGGTGCTTCATCCAGATCTGTTGCTGCTTATTGCTTTGCAGGGGTTCACAGGGCTCAGGTTTTGTCAGATGGTCAGCTCCCCACTGTTTTTAATGAGATTGGGTAATTTCATGGTGATTTTCGTGCCCTTAAAATCAGAACAGATCAACTGTGGTTTTTTCCAAGGAGCATCTTCGAGATGAAACCTGGTCCATGCTTGAAGACCACTCTTTGCTGGAGAAATGCACAACACAAACAAAGTGTGCAGCTCCCAGGACAGCCCAAAAGTTGGCCAGGAGAAGGAGAAGAGACAGAGAAGGAAGAGAGGAGGTGCTTAGAGCACATGCCTTGGGGATGGCTCCCGTGCCAGGGCAGGGGCAGTGCACAGCAGCTGTTTGTGTGATCCACACAATGCCAGTGACTCAGTGGCTGAATCAGATGAGGAATGTCCTGGTTCCATCCCCCAGGAAGGTGCACTGGGGTGATGCCAGAAGGGCCCAGCCTGTGCCATTCCCACAGTGTCAGCAGCTCAGGGTGGGAGTTGATGTGTGGTGGGTGACTGATCTGAGACTCTCTCATCTCAGGGAGAAGAGCAGCAGCACCCACGCTCTGCTTCCAGCCAGCTGAACAGCCTCCTGCCCCTTTTAGCTCTCCCAGCCTCATAACACTTTGGTCCCCTTGTCACCTGCACCCAGATTCTCACCTGCCAGGAGCCACAGGGCTCTGCCAGAGTAGATCCACCAGCCTGAGCACGTTGGATTCATGTGGGACACAGGGGCTTTCCTGAGAAATCTGCCTTGGTGGCTCTACTGTGCCCTAACTGGGTGGCTTTGCTGTGGGTTCCTACTCTGCCCAGCTCTGAGAGTCCCTCTTCACCTTTGCTTATCCCTCAGTTTCTGTAAAAACCCACCAGCTCCATCACACACAGTCCTGCTTCCCCATGGAGCAGGACCTGCCTGTGTTCTGGCCTGCTGGTTGGGCACATTGTGTGCCAAATCTCTTCCAGCTCATGGGGAATTTCATAAACTTGTTCAGTTCTAGCAGGTCCTGTGAGTGCCTGATCCAGCAGGGCTCCCTAAACCTCAGGGGGAAAAAACATCTTCACAGTGAACTGTCTGAATAGGGATGGACTAGAAATTCAACCTTTGTGATTCAGAGCCTCTGTGATCCAGGATGGAGCAGATGCTCTCAGTCTCTTGCACCTTCTCCTCATCTTTTGACCCTTTGTGCTCCTTCTGTTTAACAATTGAAAAACCCTTCCTGCATCTCTCTCTGCTGAATATCTTGGTATCACTTTTGTTTTCCAACCTCCCCTTTCCCAATAAAAACAGTCCTGAAGGAAAAATAATGTAGAGAAAATGGACTTCTCTGAGCCTTGATCCACTCCAGCTGGGATGTCAGATTTCTGCTGTATAATTCTGGCTGGGACACTTCTGAGCTGGGCCTGGGTTTGCCTGGAAGAAAACACGATTTTCTTCTCTAAGTCTTCTTGCAGAGCAGTTATTTGTATATGTCCAGCAGTGTGGAGTGAAAGGGAGACCTCAGGGAAAACCACAGCTCATTTACAGCTTAAATGAAAATTGAAAATGAGTTGAAAACAAGATGTGCAAGATTTCAAATTTTATCTTTTAAAAACAACAGCTATTGCCTGTGGATGAATCCCTGTAACAGAGGGATTTAATCTTTGTAAACAAGAGAAAAATACATCAAAATAGACCCTCAGGCATGTGGCAGGACCTGGCTTTGGAAAAATGGTGAAGAAGAGGCTGAAGCAACCTAACTGCTACTAAGAGTTTTATTGGCACAGGAGCTCTGTGCAGGAGACAAATAGGAGCATTCCAGGCCTTTGCTCTTTGAATTTGTTTTTTATTAGAGCCATCAGTTTGAGCACATGTTTGCCTGCCCAGGTGGGTTATTTGCAGGGCCTGGGAAGCCTCAACTCCCCAGCATGGAGTCTCTCCCTTGCCAGCCTGGCCACCTCTCTGGGAGGTGCAGAGTCAGTGCCAAAGGTACTAAAAAATGGAATTTCAGAATGATTTGGGCTGGAATGGATCTTAAATCCCAGCCAGCCCCACCTCCTGCTGTGGGCAGGGACACCTTCCAGTATTCCAGGCTGCTCCAAGCCATGTCCAACCTGGCTTTGGACATTTCCTGGGATGGGGCAGCCACAGCTGCTCTGGGCAGGGCCTCAGCACCCTCACAGGGAAAAATTCCTTCCCAATATCCCATCTAACCCTGTCCTCTGGCTGTGGGAAGTTATTTCCCCTTGTTTTGTTACTCCAAGCCCTTGTCTCCAGTCCCTTTCCAGCTCTCCTGGAGCCCTTTCAGGCCCTGGCAGGGGCTCTGAGCTCTCCCTGGATCCTGAGCACCCCCAGCTCTCCCAGCCTGGCTCCAGAGCAGAGGAGCTCCAGCCCTCAGAACATCTCCATGATCCCCTCTGGACTTGCTCCAACTGGTCCACGTCTTTCTTGTGCTGAGCACTCCAGTCCTGGATGCAAAGCAGAGAAAAAACAAAATGGGAATTGCTTTAAAGCCCTCGAACCAGGGTATTTTCAGGTTGGTCTGTTGCATTTGTTAGTGAGGCCCTTCTGGCTGTGCAGTTTTTACATCCATTTATTTTGCCTACTTGTGGTTTCCTTTCTTTTCCTGGTGAAATCCTGCCTTATCCTTAGGCACATTTAGAGGATTTGCTACTAGTGCCTGTTTCACAGGTCTGTTATTGCTCATCTTATCCCTACTTGGACAGGAGCTTGGTAAGGAGCAGAACACCCTAAGAGTAGACTTGGAACTTGTGGAAGGAATTTGGAGGCTTATGGGCAAGGGATCATCCACCTGGATTTCCCAAAGGTATTTGGCAAGGTCCCTCAGCAAAGGCTCCTGAAGGAAGGAAGCAGCCCTGGAACAGGAGGTGAGATCCTTACAGGGGAAATTGTTTGCTAAAAGGTAAAGAACAAAAGCGAAGAGGGAAGAGACTGGGTAATAAAAGAGATGAAGTTTAAATGTGCATAAATATAAAATGGTGCTCAGGGAGAAAAACCAATTTTAACTCTATTTATGAAACAACGGGTTCCAAGTGAAGTGTTACCATCTGAAACATTGGGCTTGTTACAGATTGTGCTGTGAAAATGTGAAAATGTCAATTCTGTGGTCAGCAGCCATCCAGAGCAAACTGTGTGTGTCAATTGCTGGGGAAAACAGAACAAAACAAGCCCTGCTCCCTCTGGCTGCAGGCAGCTGGGGATGCTGAGGAGTCCTGGAGCTTCGAGGTGTTTTGGGTGGGAAGGGACATTCCTGGAGGGTGGGGGCTGTGCAGGGCTGCTCTCACCCAGCCCCAGAGGGTAAATCCTACAGAGAGGGGAGGGGATCTCTGTGCAGACCCTCCTCTGAGGGTCTCTCTGCAGATCCTTGAGGATATCACCATTGGCAGATTCCAGGGAGTCACCTCTGGGGCTGCCAACATCTGCATCACCTGGGAAAGTCGGTGTGCTGACCTCTGCCAGTAAAACTGATTTATAAACTAGAATTTCTACAGCTTTTTTTTTTTTAAATATGTAAGCTGGGAAGATTCCCTTGGAGGCTGGGAAGGTGAATCTCTGTTGAGCTGGAGAGAACAAGTGGCAGAGAAGCACTGCAGTGTCAATTCCTGCTTGGAATGCTGGAAGTCCCAGCAGGCTCCTTGCTCTGATCCACCAAACTGGGAGGGAAAAAATCTACCACAAACCCCATCAGGATGGTGACCAAGTTCTGGAGCTCAGGTCCTGGTGCCCTTCCCAAGCAGGTCCTGGGTTCCAGTTATTTTCCCTAAAAATAGGAGCAACTCCTTTGTGAAGACTGGAAAATCCAGAAAAAATTAGGTTTATCTGTTGGTGTCTGGGGCTGGTATTTACCAAGGCTGCTGTGGAGGAAGGAATTGCTGTTCCTGCCTGGATCACAGCCCTGCTGGTGCTGCTGCTCAGTGAGTGCTGAACCCTTTCACCAGCTGTTTTCCTGTAAAGCTCCACTGGCTGCCCTGAGTTGTGCTCCCACTTGCAGCCTCCAGCCCATCCCTGAGTAGCTGCTCTGGTGCTTTCCAGATTGGAATCAGGTTATGGGCTCACATCTCCCCCACAAACACCATGAGGTCAAGCCTTGGTACCCAGCAATTAATCTGACATCCCCTCAGTTTTTGAGGGTTTATGGTGGCACTGCAAAAGGGCAGGAGCTCCCTGATTTCCTTTTCCCAGCCTTTCCCAAGCTTGCTTAGCAGTGCCACTGGGATGGAAAATACCTGTTCCTCTGCTCCCACCCTGGCTGAGGGAACAGCAGCTGAAAAAGAAGGAACATCTGGCTGTGCATCTAATTAGAGCAGTGCACAAGCCTTCATCCTGTTTGAAACCCTGCAGCTTCCCACTGCTCATCCCTTGTCCCTGGGGCTGCCACTGAAGTAGTGGGACTTAGCCCTGCCACGCTTCAGTTGGTGCCATAATTGCCCAGGGCTCTTTCATCTGCCCTCTGTAATTGGGATCACTTTATCCCTGCCTTCATCCTCCCTAATCCTACAGGTAACCCTTCAGCTTGCTCTCCCTCCAGTGGAGGATTGCTGCTCAGCTTTCCAAAAAACAGGGGAAAGAGGAAAAGGGAAGGAGAAGCCAGACTCAGCTGTGCCAGGGCAGGATCTTCCTTCACATTCAGCACTTCTCTGGACCTCCCATCCTCCTCCTCCTCCTCCTCCTGCCCTTCCTACACCCCCACCTTCACACACCCTAAATTTCCATCACTCTGGCCACCATGAGTGAATTTAAAATTGTTTTGAAGAAAATGCTCAGGATAGTGTCCATCCATTTCAAGCTGTGTTTTGTCAGTGCTGTGAAAAACGCCAATCACTTGTTTTGAAAATTTTAAAAGTTTAATAATAATAAAATGGTTATTAAAATAGTGATATAATGACAGTAATAATAATTTGGACGATTTGGATTAGGACAATATGAGACAATAAGAGCAAAGAGTTATGGACAGTTCAGGTACCTTTTTCTGGGCAAAATAAGCCCGAAAAAGGACACACATTAACAGAGGATTAACCCTTAAAAGCAACAGCCTGTTGCATATTCATACACCTCATACATGATGCATAAATTCCGTTCAAACAAAGAATTCTGTCTGGGCAGTGTCAGCTTCTTCCTCTGGACCCTAAAGGCGTCTTCAGGGCTGAGCGAGGCAGGAAGAACTCGGTAAGAGAGCAATAAATTCCTTTTCTCTGAAAGACTGAGGTGTCCTGTGGCTGCTATCTCGGTGCAAGTCCTCTCTTTAAAAAAGCATCTTACATAGCATATTTTACATAGCATATATTTCTATTTTACCACTATGTCATAACCTAAAACTATACTTAACACACTACTTACAAAATTAACACAGCGTAACTTTCTACAAGGTGGAAAGAGATTTGGGGGTGGGGATCGGACTCAGCGCTGGGTCTGTCACATCTCCTGCTCCGCCGGGACTCTGGGATGACCCACGGCGGGCACGGGCGGGGCCGGGCGGTCCCGGTAGAACCGGGCGGGGCCGGGCGGTCCCGGTAGAAGCGGGCGGGGTCGGGGGCCGGGCCGTGTGTCGCGGTCCCGCCCGGTGTCGCGGTCCCTCCCCGCCGCTATAAGCGGGCGGCGGCGGCCGGCGCGGGTCCCGGGCGGCGATGGCGCTGCGCTGCGTGCTGCTGCTGCTCTGCGGAGCCGCGCTGGGACCCGCCGTCCACCTCGACTTCGCCGAGCACCGCAGCCAGGCCGCCAAGATCAAGGTCAACCCCCGCGGCAACCTCTGGGCCACAGGTACAGGGCGGGGGACACGGGGTCCGTCCCGGGAGGGGGATGCTGGCAGTGCCGCGGTGGGCAGGGGTGAAGTCGCCTCCACCTGCATCCCTGGGCAGCAGGGACATCCCCAACAGGCTGGCATCTCTGGATGTGAGGTTCAGCATCTCTGTTAGCCCAGAGATCCTGTCAGCGGGAGCAGAGAGGGAAGTTTCCCAAAAAATCCCACGTGGAGGGAGGACCTGGGGTTCCTGGGTTTCTCTTCACTCAGCTGGTTTGGGCATCAGGTCACTCGGTGCTCCCCGATGGTCCGTGCTGATGCCAGCTCAGCTGGAGCCCCGTGTCCCCCCAGCCACCCCGTGTGTGCTGTTGCAGGTCACTTCATGGGCAAGAAGAGCGTGACAGGCTCCCCACACCTGGAGGCTGCCGAGGAGCCCGCAGTGCCCATGGTCTTTGGTCCCTCTCTCCGAGCCCTGCTGGAGGACATGATGGAACTGCTGACCCGGGAGCTCCTCAAAATCCTCTTGCAAGAAAGGCTGCTGGATGAGAACCAAGGGAAATACGACCTCACTGGCCAGGTGAACATTTACTTAGCTAGAGGGAGATGCTGAGAGCAGGGCAGAGAGGTGGAGGAGCTCTGCTGGAGAGGGGAGCACCTGCACAGCTGCTAGAGGTGCACTCACCTCCTTTTAACCCTCCTTAAACCACTTCTTAAGACCAGCCCTAAAGGGAGAGAGGAGAAGTGTCCTGAGGCTTGTGCCTAGCTGGGCAGGGACAGATAGTCCCAGGTGCCTGGGAAGGGTGTGAGGATGAGCCAGTAACTCTGCAGTGGTGCTGTGACAGCAGTGGTGTCCAGGGGTTGCTCATAAGCATCTGGGTCTTCCTCAGCCAAATGCAGAAGAGGATGGTGTCCCCTTTTCCAAGGACAGGGAAATCCTTTCTCCCTCTTATTTCCACAGCAGAAGACCAAGAGGGGACACAGTATGTGAAGGGAAAAGCATCTGTCAGGCTAAGAGCTTTGGCTCTGTGTCACTGTGGTTGGGATCCCTGCATGGTGAGGGCACAAAGCCTTGCAGAGAGAAGCTGTGCATTGCTCCTGCTGCTGCACAGTGGGTTTTGGGGAGCAGGGAGAGGGCAGGAGCTCCACTGCTGCCACTGTGTATCAGCAGACCCTCACTGTGGCTGAGTGTGGAGCTCACTCAGCTCCTGGTGGAAAACCTGCCCCTGGGAGCAGTGCAGAGGCACAGATCCTCAGGCAGGATGCAGAGATTGAATTGCTCAGTCCAGAGATGGAATTTCTGCATCCATAAATAGAATTAGTCTGTGTGGCTCTGCTTGTCTGTTGCCTCCTACACCTCCCTGGTGTCTCACCCTTTCCAGTCACTGCAGGAAGTAACTGGGAGTCTAAGAAGGGTGAAATCCTCTTAGGTCAGTCCCACCTGTGCTGTCCCCCTGAGCCAGGTGCCTTAGGAGCTATCCAGTAGCACTGCATGCAGGTAAAGCTATTTCTGCTGGGCAGGGCTTGCTCCTCCTTGGCACAGCTGGAGCAGAGTGGCAGGGCTGGGAGCCTGAGAGCCACTGATTGCTCAAGCCCCTTTTGGGCTCCCTTCCAGCAGATTAGGTGAAACTGCTGCATCCCAGAGAGCTGTTCCCAGAGGGCTTTCCACAGTGAAGATACAGCTGGGCATGGCTGAGGGCACCAGCCCACCCCACTGCCTGTGCAGGGTGCTGTGCTGGGCTGCTGCAGTGTTGGCACCTGGGATGCAGCTGGAGAGGAGATGAGGAGTCTCTGGACCCTTCCGATCCCCCCCAGGAACCTCTGAGCAGGAGGGCACTCATTGAGAGGACAGGAGAGCTGGCAGATGTGCTGCCCTGCCTTTCTATACTAAAGAAAGAGAAAGGAGACATCAGAAGGCTAGAGAAGAATGATAATGAAAACTTGTGACTGACCAGAGAGTCTGACACAGCTGGGCTGGGATTGGTCATCAAGTTAAAACAATCCACATGGAACCAGTCAAAGATGCACCTGTGGGTGAGCAACCTCCAAAGCACATTCCAAGCAATCAGATAAATATTGTTGACATTTCTTTCCTGAGGCTTCTCAGCTTTCCAGGAGAGGAAATCCTGGTGAAGGGGTTTTTCAGGAAATATCCCAGTGACAGAGGCTCTCCTCTGGAGCTTAACCCAGGGGCTGCTGCCTCACTGGGATGAAGTTTCCCTCACCCATCTGAGTTGTGGTTCAGCTGTTGGAGCACAGATGGGAAACTTCTCCCTCTGTCCTTCTCATGTGCCACGCCAGACCACCCCTGCAGGTGCCAGGGGGTGTTTGTGTGCCCTGCCCCAGGGCCCCAGCAGGGGTGGTGGTGGTGGGGCTGTGGGCATGACCCCCTGTCTCACTGCCTTTTGTTTTGTAGGAGACAGGGCTCTTAACAAAGGTGCTGGAGAAGTACTTCTCAAACTGAAGAGGAGCAGCTGGGGAGGATGAGGTCTGCAAGGTCAGCTGTGCCTGCTGAACAGGGGAGAGCATCGTCCCTGGGGGTTCCTATGGCAACAGCACTTTTATTTATTCTTTCTGAAATATTGTTCTTAGTGCTGGGGTGTGGGGAAGTGGAGCCTCCCTGTGTGTTTTGTGTTTCCTTGATGTCTGATGTGCCTGTGTGAATAAAACTGGTTCTTTGCACAGATTCTTCTGTGGGGGGAGGAAGGCAGAGCCCCAGGGCTTGAGCAGGAGGAATGGGCACTGGGAGCACCTTGGGCAGGGTGAAGGGAAGCTCCCAACAGCTCAGAGGGGTTGGATTCATCCCTGCAGCCTCTGCTCACTGAAGGAGACCCTGACATGACAGAGCAGCACACTTGGGTGAGCTGATCACACCACTCTCTCACCCTGGAGCTTTTGGGACCCTCTTTGCTGGGAATGGTCCCAGCAAAATCTTGTCCTGGCAGTGGTGGGATTGTGGCTCAGAGTCCTGCCCTGTGGCACCTCAAGGTGAGCTGCAGGCTCCTTGGCCATCAAGCACTGCTCTGGTTATGAGGCTGCTTTGTGAGGGTGGCTCAGTGCTCCCTCACCTTGTCCAGGACACTCCCAGGGGCAGAGGTCAGCCCTGGGCCCTTGGCTGAGCAGGATGGCAGGAGAAGGGAGCTGGGGCTGGACTGGGGGGTGGAACAGTCCCATGGGCACACTCTGGGTCTGTTCCCTCTGAAAGTGCAGCTCACAGCTATGAGATGTGAGCTGTGGCTGCCAGCCACTTGTGGGGCTCACAGAACGGGGTGGGTCAGAAGGGACACCTTGTTCCAGGGGCAATTCCACCATCCCAGGTTGCTCTAAGTCCTGTCCAGGCTGGCCTTGGGCATTTCCAGGGATGGGGCAGCCACACCTGCTCTGGGCACCCTCTGCCAGGGCCTCTCCAGCCTCACAGCCAGGAATTTCTCCCCAATATCCCACCTAACCCTGCCCTCTGGCAGTGGGAGCCATTCCCTGGGTCCTGTCCCTCCATCCCTTGTCCCCAGTCCCTCTCCAGCTCTCCTGGAGCCCCTTCAGGCCCTGGCAGGGGCTCTGAGCTCTCCCTGAGCCTTCTCTCCTCCCAGCTGAGCAGATGTGTCAGCCTTTCCTCAGAGCATCTCCATGGCCCTGGGGATGGCCCCAGGAAGAGCAAAGCCTGGCAGCAGAGCCCAGAGTGATGCCATAAATGAAACCATAAACTTTCACCCTCTGCTCCCCTCAGTTCTGGTGCCAAATTCATCCTGACCCTTTGATCCCACAGAGGGAGAGCCCTTTGCCCAAGAGCAGGAACCTCAGAGCCCCCTCACACCAAGCCAGGGGAGGATCCAGCATCTGGAGGTGCTGAGAACTGGTGGAGGGATCAAAGCCATGGTGGGAGACCTTCCCACCATGCTCCCTGTCCTCTCAAGGGCACTTCAGATCCTGTGGAGCCTCCTCTTCCTCACTGGAGCAGCACCTTGAGCCTCCCCAGCCTGCTGGTGAGCAGCCCAGCTGTGGCTGCTCCCTTTGTGGGTCCTCCATGCTCTCCTGCCCCCCAGCTTTGCTCAGGAGGTTTTCCCACTGTCCTGCAGCCATTCATGCAGGAATCCTTCCTCTCACATCTGCTTCTTGCTGTGTTCTGGGCTGTGGGTGACCCCCAGCTCACCTTTTCACCAGCTGGAGTAAAGCTTTGGCTTCAAACTAATTATTAGCAAGAAAAATAATGGCCCTGTGGATTGTGTCTGGCACTGGAGGAAGCCAGGTGCCCCTCAGCCAGCAGTGTGAGGGACAGACTGACAGCCTCAGGGGGTTCCTGCCTTGCTGTGTCAGGGCAGCACCCTGTCCAGCTCACAGGTTCCTGGCCATGGGGCACCCAGGTGAGACCCTCATTCTGCCTCTGACCCAGCTAGACCCTGTCCAGCTGTCCCTCTGCCTGTCTGTCTGTCCCCAGCCCCCCATCTCTCCTCTCTGGGCTGGGATAAAGAAAGGTGAGGTCACTTGTTAACTGCTGCCATGGGCAGAACTGGCTCACCTTGGGGAATATAAGATTATTTATTAATTAAGTTTATTCATTAATGAATTTAAGTATTTGATTCAGGTTTTGGGGGAAAAAAAAACCCCATTGTCACACCTGGGTCAGGCACCTCCCCTCCCCTTTGCCAGGCTGCCTCCCAGCCCCTCTCCTGCTCCCTGATGTCCCTCTGGGTGACATCTATTTATCCCTCACAGACAAACAACTAAAATCACTGTTCAGCCCTAAATCACAATTCCCTCTTGAGTTTAGATTACAAACTGAGAGGGTCAGGAAAGCTTGAGGGGAAGCTCATCATCATTTTTTGGCAGTTTGCTGGCTCTGCCCTGTCCCCCACCTTTCTGACCCTTACCTGCACAGGCTCAGCACGATGTCCCCTCACTCACCAGGTCACCTCCTTAGGAAAGTTCCAGCACCAAAGCTTTGTGCCCAAGCTTAGAAAATGAGCAAATTCTTCCCTTTGGGTTTTTCCCCAGCTCTGAATTGTTTCTGGCACTCCTCTGGGTTGAGGCTCCCTCTCCATGCTGCTGCTGGGGCTCAGTCCTTGCTCACAGCTGTCTGTGCACCCTGCAAGCAGAATAGGAGTTAATTTATTGTCAGTTAATTCCAGTGTTTGTTTCAGAGATGCAACGAGGTCCCTGGGATGACTTTCCTGGGGTGTTCACACCTGTGACAGGTTTCTTTGGAAGCCCTGAGAGCTCATGGACAGCTCTGACCTTTGCTGTTCCTGGGCTCCCCCAGAGCCTGGGGCTGTGGCACGGCCCCAGGGCTGGGAGAAGAACGTGAAGGGAGATAAAGGAGAGACCAAATCACCTTCTGTGGTGGTGTCTGAGGGTCCCCAGGACGAGGTGAGAACCTTGATTCCGTGTTTCAGAAGGCTGATTTATTATTTTATGATATAGATTATATTAAAAGAAAACGATATCCTAAAACTGTACTAAAGAAAGAGAAAGGAATGAATAATAAAATCTTGTGACTGACCAGAGTCTGACACAGCTGGGCTGGGATTGGTCACTAGGTAAAAACAATCCACATGGAACCAGTCAAAGATTCCCCTGTGGGTGAGCAACCTCCAAAGCACATCCCAAGCAATCAGATAATTATTGTTGACATTTCTTTCCTGAGGCTTCTCAGCTTCCCAGGAGGAAAATCCTGGCGAAGGGATTTTTCAGGAAACATCCCAGTGGCAGCCTTCAGGAGGGACATTTGTGTCTGTGGCCGTGGCTGGCTCAGAGCAGGAGCTGGCTCGGAGGGAGTCGGTGACAGCCCAGTGCCACCACTTGGTGTCATTGCTGTCCCAGGCTCGGGGCAGCTCCCGCTGGCAGGGGACACTCCCCTGCTGAGCTGTGACAAGGACAGCAGCCCTGGCTTGGGCTGTTCCCTCCTCTGGGGTGCTGGGAGTCCTCTTTTCCAGAGGAGAGCAGGGAAGCAGGCAGGGAGGGAGGCTGCCATCAGTCAAATTCCATTGCCACCCCCGTGCTCCTCCAGGGAAAGCTCTTCACATCCTTGTGTGAACATCAAACCCTGGCCTGACCAAGGCAGATCCAGCCAGGACAGAGGCTGGGACAACCCCAGGAACTGGATTTCCAGAGCTTGGCACTGTGTCCAGATGATTTCCAGGGAGCAGGGCACAGAGGAGGAGAGGTTAAATGCAGTGCACAATCTCAAACCACAGGGAGATTCAAAAAGGCCAACAGCAGCTGGCTTGTAGCCAAAGCAGTGTGGCCACAGCCCAGGGCAGTGCTGGCACTGCTGGAACACCTCCAGCCCCTGGGGGAAGCTCTGGGCCCCTCACTCCAAGAAGGACATTGGGGGCTGGAGCTTCAGGAGCAGCTGAGGTAGCTGGTGGGGCTCAGCCTGGAGAAAAGGAGGCTCAGGAGGGACCTTCTGGCTCTGCACAACTCCTGACAGGAGGGGGCAGCTGGGGAGTTTGGGCTCTGCTCCCAGGGGACAGGAAACAGGACAAGAGGAGATGTCCTCAAGCTGTGCCAGCGGAGGCTCAGGTTGGACATCAAGAGGAATTTCTCCATGGAAAGGGTGGTCAGGTATTGAAAGGGGCTGCTCAGGAGAGGGAGTCTGTGGTTTGTGAGGGTCCCCAGGATGAGGTGAGAGATGAGAGTCTGACTCCATGCTCTCAGAAGGCTGATTGATTATTTTATGATATGATATTATATTAAAGAATGCTATACTAAAACTATTCTAAAGAAATAGAAAGGATACAGACAGAAGGTTTAACAAGAATGATAATGAAAACCCATGACTGACTCCTCAGAGTCTGACACAGCTGGCTGGGATTGGTCATTAATTAAAACCAATTCACATGGAACCAATCAAACATGCACCTGTTGGATAAACAATCTCCAACCACACTCCAAAGCAGCAAAACACAGGAGCAGCAATCAGATAATTATTGTTTTCATTCCTCTCTGAGGCTTCTCAGCTTCCCAGGAGAGAAATCCTGGGCAAAGAGGATTTTTCAGAAAATGTCCTGGTGACAGGAATCCCCATCCCTGGAGGTGTCCAAGGAATGATTTGATGTGGCATTCAGTGCTCTGGCCTGGTTGGCAAAGTGGGCATTGCTCACATGTTGGACTCAATGGTCCTGGAGGCCTTTCCCACCCTCAGTGATCCTGTGGTTCTGTAAAAAGGCAGACCAAGGCTTTTCCTGGTGTTATCACCCACCAGCTCGTTTTCCCTATCACTCACCAGCCTCTGGAAAAACCAGACAGGTAAAGGTGACACTGACAGGGTGGTGGGACCTTCAAGCATTGAACCAAAGCCAACTTCTGCTCAGCCAGCCCCAGGGATCTGCCTCTTGGGCTGGCCCTGCCCAAACCAAACCTTCAGGGACAGTAGGATGGGATAAAGCTCCTGCAGTGCACACAGAGAACATGGGGGAGAAAACAACCTGGGTTATTCCTGCCTCAGGCAAAGCCAATTCCATCTCTGGGATTCCTTTTCCTCAAGGACCTGAGTGCACTTTGTGGGTGATGGGAAAGGCCAGGGTGCACCTCAGGGTGAGAACAGCCAATAAATCCAATTATGTGAAGTTAGCTGGTGCACAAGGCTGTGAGTTGTCACTTCTACAGGCTCCTGGTGCCACCAGGCACCCCACAGCTCTGCCTGGGTTTGGGCACCTGAACCTGACTCCTCTCTGACCATCACATTGGCAAAGGATGAGCTCTGGTGAAACTGGACAAGTGCAGTGGTGATGGAACAAGAACTGGCTTTAACATGGAACAAAGTTCTGCTGCCCTGAATGAGAGCAGGAACCCAACATCATGGTCAAAATGAGCTCAAAGTGAGGTCAAAATGAGGAAGGTGTCAGAGTCCTGGGGAGTGTGGAACCTGGCACCCCACCAGTGAAGGGTAAGGGCTGCCTGCTGCCCTCGTTTCACTGGGATAAAGTGAATTTTGTTCTCAGGAGCTGCCCAGTGCTGTGGTTTGGACTCAGGACAAGAATAATGTTGACAGCACAGGGATGTTTTGGCTGTTGCTGAGCTCACTCCAAGTCAAGGACTCCTCAGTGTCCCACGTTCTGCCAGGGAGGAGCTGCCAGGGAGCTGGGGAAGCAGGGCCAGGACAGCTGAGGATGTTCCACACTGCAGAGCATCCCCCCCTCTCATGTGCCAAGGAACACCTTCACCTTCAGGACTGGGTCTGTACCTGCTCCAAGTGTTTTCAAGCCCAAACCAGCAGAAACTGGCCCAGGGTGGTGGCACAGATAAGGGAGGCAGCAGCCTCCAGCAGGGACTCGGGGAGCAGCTCCAGCCTGGTCATGTTGCTGGTGTGGGAGGCACCAACCTGCTCCAGAACCTGGATCCAAGTGCCATGGGAAGGGATAAGGGAGCTCCCACAGGGCAGGAGGACTTGTGGGAATACTCACTTGGCCCTTGGAAAAAGGGAGACTCTGTTCTTCTTGCCTGGGAACATTTGTGTGGCAAGCCCAGACCTTAAAAGGTCCTGTCCTTTGGTGGAGGGCCATCCTCCCCTTCCCTGGAAGGATGGGAGACACCTACCTTGAAAGGTTTTAGGGAACAGCTCTGCTGGGAGATCTGTGGGACTGTGGTGGGAGGAACAGGGCCTTCAGCCTCACATAAATCCTGGGGGGTGACTGCTGAGGGCCTCAGGTTCAACCCTTCCATCCCAGCAGGACTGGCACCAGCTGCAGGGCACAGCCCAGGGTGAGGTCTGGTGGGACAGGACCAGGGGGAGGGAAGAGCTCTGAGCATTGTTCCCTTGGGGTGATTTTGTAATGGTGTTTTATTCCCTAACTGCCTGCTTTACACCCAGGAAACAGCTGCTGTAGATTTAAGGTGGGCTCAGGGCTGGGGCCAGGAGCTTTGGACTCCTCTGTGATTTTGGTTCAGTCTCTCTCCAGGCTGGGCTGGGGATGCTACATTGTTCTTTTTGAGGGATTAGTTTTTAGCTAGCTTCAAGACAGAAATTTTCCCTTCCCTTCCCTTCCCTTCCCTTCCCTTCCAGTCGCCTTCCCTTCCCTTCCCTTCCCTTCCCTTCCCTTCCCTCCCGTCACTTCCCTTCCTGCCCTTCCCTTCCCTTCCCTTCCCTTCCCTTCCCTTCCCTTCCCTTCCCTTCCCTTCCCTTCCCTTCCCTTCCCTTCCCTTCCCTTCCCCTATTTATTTTTCCCCCTCTTGAAATGTTTTTGGCTTTTCCTATTTTTCCTTTCAGCCCTTCTGGGGAGGGGCTGAAACCCATGAGAAAGGACATTATGAGAAAGGACATTATGAGAAAGGACATTAAAATCCACCAGCCTGGGCTGCTTGGAGGAGAAAGTCACACCAGAAGTCCAACAGGTTCCCAGCTGCTCCATGAATTCTTTTATCCCCCCTCCCCAAAGAAGATCAGAGAGGTGGGGTTGGGGTGTAAGGTTCAATTTTTTTTTTTTTTTAATTTCCCTGTGCTTTGCAGGTATCTTGCTTTGATAATGAACAGTTTTTCTGGGTTTTTTGGTTTTATTTTCATCCCCTGGTATCCATTTCTCTGGCAGAAGAAAGAAGAGTTACTGAAGCCCTTTCTCCTTAGAGGAAACACTGATTCCAGGGCATTCCCTCCTGAATTTGTCTCCATGAAGCTTTTGTGACACCCAGAGGTGGTAGAGAACACGCAGAGGAGACTTGGCCAACCCCAAATCTGCCTTGGATATCTTCCACCACAGAGTTCACTCTGCTGATCTGATATCTGGAAGCTCAGAGCCCTCAGGAGCTGGTGTGAAGGGATTCCAAGGCTGGCAGGGAGATCTAGGGCAGAGGAGTTTCCATGGAAAAATGTTTGTTGCTTAAAATTGGCCTGTAATGGCAGGGATTACAGGAGAAAGCTCTCTAAGCTGCAGCCAAGGATGAAAGTGATGATTACCACAGAGTGCATCATTAACAAGCCCCAGCAGAGCTGGGAAAAGTTCAACTCCCTGGTGCTGGCATCCAGCTGGCAGGGAGGGCTGTTATTGTGGGGACAGGGTTCCCCAGGCTGGGACAGTGAAACCCCACAGATAAATAACTCATCCCACTGCTGATGCCCTTCCTGAGACCCACCCAGGGCAGAGGAGCTCTGTGGGGTGAGGGAGATGCTCTGGGATGAGCCTGCAGGGGCAGTTTGGGAGAGGAAACACCTGGGAGAGATGCAAGAGGGGAGGTGACATTGCTCCCCTCTCCTCCCTGGGATCAGCTCAGGACCCTCTCCTGATCCCTCCCCACATCCCTGCTCACAGCTGGGATTGGGGCAGCCTGGAAGGGCCCTTGGGCTCTGTCAGCAGCTGGGCACAGCTGGAGCTGCAGCCTCTCATCCAGGCTGGGTAACCCCAGGAAGGAGAAGGGAAGGAATGGGAGCAGCCCCAGCCCCTTCCCCACCCAGACACAGGTCCCAGTGCCCATGGGGTCAAACACAGGGGCTCTGGGATGGATGGAAATATTTGTGAGGGCACTGGGACAGCTGGATCCCTGTCCCCTGCACCTCTGAGAACCCATGGGAGCTGGAACACTGGCAGGAGCTGGAAGGAGCAGTTTGGGATTGCATTTGTGGGTGCCCCATGGCAGAGGAAGGAATGATGCATCTGACTCCATGTGCTCAGAAGGCTCATTTATTACTTTATTATGTTTTATTATATTAAAAAATACCATACTAAATTATACTAAAGAATACAGAAAGGATACTTAGAGAATGCTAAAAAGATGATAATGAAAACTCCTGACTCTTTCCAGAGTCCTCACATAGCCTGGCCCTGATTGGCCAAAGAGTGAAAACAACTCACATGAAACCAATCAAACAACCACCTGTTGGATAAACAATCCCCAAACACATTCCACAGGAGCACAGCACAGCAGAAGCAAATCAGATCATTATTGTTTTCCTTTTTCTCTGAGGCTTCTCAGCTTCCCAGGAGAAGAATCCTGGGGAAAGGGGTTTTTCCAGAAAATGTGAATGTGACAGTTGGGGACTAGAAGTAGAGATGATCAAGTACCCAAAGCAAGATGCTCTTCCTGTCATGTGCCACAGAAGGTCTAGACCATGGCCAGAGACTCATTCATGTCCTGCACAAGGGCTCTTGGAAGGGGCAGAGGGATGAACTCCCAGCACAATTTCTAAATGAGGATTTCCTTCCTTCCTTCCTTCCTTCCTTCCTTCCTTCCTTCCTTCCTTCCTTCCTCCCTCCCTCCCTCCCTCCCTCCCTCCCTTTTTTCTCCCCTCCCTCCTGTCATTCCCTTCAAGCTGCTCCACCATGGCAGATTCCAGGGCAAGGATCCACAGGATGGGCTCCCCCACAAGAGGTCCCCAGCTGCAGCACTGTCCCTGCCAGGGCAGAGGGGTGCTGGGGACAGCTCTGGGCCAGGGTGACTCCTGGGCACAAGCACCCCATCCATCATTCTGGCTCCAGTGGGCCAGGCAGGAATCCTCCCTGTCCATCCCCAAATCACCTCCCTGCCCAGGCATGCACCCACTCTTTCTTTCCTCACTCCCCAGCCCTGAGAGGGGTGGCTGATCCAGCACTCACATCCTCTTGCACAAGAGGTGATGGGAGCTGCCCCCACCTCCCTGGCTGACCTGGATCCAGTGACTCATCCCTAATCTGGGGATCCATCTCTCCAGAAAAGCTTCCCAAGCAAGAGGGCTGCCCCAGCAAGAGCACGGTGCTGACTCTGGGAGAAGAAACTCCCTGGAAAATGTGTGGTGTTCCCTGGAAACTGAGTGATGAAATGCTCACCTTTACTACCTGCAGAAATACTCAGAAAATTTAAAAACTGAAAAAGGAGGAAGACACAAACAGCCAGCTGTAACACAGCTCCTTCCTATATTCAGAGTGCTGGGTGAGGGGTAAATCAAAGAGTTTTCTCTCACTTCCCAGGGTGTGAGCTCACCAGCACTCCAGGGAAGGGGAGCATCCCACTGCCAAAATCATTCCCCATTTCCATCCCTGCTGGGGACAGATGAGAGAACCAGAGCATTTCTGAGAGCACACAAACCTTGTGGTGCTGCTCACTTTTAGAGGAGAAGGGGAGCTCCCTCCCCCTTGTCTGCATTTTTGGGGACAGGAGGTCTCCCAAGGGATGTGTTTGTGACCCTTGTCTGAGCAGCCCCAAACCCACTATGCCTCAATCCCTTCCAAAGGCAAACTCCACACGTTGCTTTACCCAAACCAGTGCAGGGCTCATCCCTCTGCTGCCTCTCCCAGCTCCAGGGAGTGCAATGAGGGATGCTTTAGACCCTCATCCCACCCTTCACATGGTTGCACCTTCCCCACCTGGATTAATTTCATCCTGCCACCCCCTCAGCTGTCCTCTCCCACACTGCAGGGAGAGGTGGTTCCACCTTTCCAACAGGTCCAAAGCCCCACTGGTGTCCCTGTGATCAGCCCTAAGGATTTGCTCCATTGGCTGTGAGCAATTTCGTGTCTCCCTCTGCTTTGCAGAGGTTGTCAGAGCTGGAGCTGGTGCCCATCCCCACCAGACAGCTCCTCAGCCCCTCTCTGCACACACATTCCCCAGCCACATCACCTTTCCCACCCTTTAATTTTTGTAAACAACTCCAGGGGAGGGATTCAGTGTTCAGACTGGGTCAGACCAGGTGGGGATTTGAAGGGAAATGGCAAAGATTTTGCCAAAAAAAACATGCCTTATTTCTTATTGGGCATGAGTGAAAACTCATTTTTACCTCCCTCTGCCAAGAGGGTGGTACCCAGGCAGCCCATTCACTGGGATGCAAAAAAGAAATATCCAGGGGGTGGCTGTGCCAGCTTCAGAGGGGAGACCCCAAACATGGGTCAGGGGAGTGTTTCTGCCATGCTGGTCCTCCTTAGTCTCAACACAACCTTTTCCAGCCAGCTGAAATGCCAAAGTGCAGGAGCAAACCCCAAAAGTTGGAATTTCCACCATCTCCATGCCATGGCCAGGTCACAAACCTGAGCATCTTCTGCATGATGGGGCTGGGAGCACCCCTAGAGACCCTGCCAGGACCTTCTCAGGGATGGAGCCAGGGCCATCAGGAGGCCAGGCAGGCACAGCCCTGCTGGGTGAGCTCAGCTGGGACCTCCACCAGGCAGTGCCCATGGGGGCTTTGGAGACCTCTGATCCCACCAGGATCCAGAGGGGCCTGGCAGCTCCAGGCTCTTCACGCCATGTAGAACTGCACTTTTTTACTGTTCTCCAAGAAAAGTCCAGCAGGTGAAGCCGACCCTTCCCAGGGCTGTGCCCGCCCCTAGCTCCCCTTCGTGCCCCCAGCAGGAATGCGGGAGCTCGGGCTCAGGCTGGATGATCCAAGCACCTCGGGAGGCGGGCGCTCCAAAAAACCACCGGGAACAGCGCAGCCAGGCTGGCTGCTGGCTCGCAGCCTTGGCAGGAGGAGGGAGCGGGCGGGCAGGCGGCGTCAGGGCTCATCCCGGAGCATCCCGGAGCTTCCCGAAGCATCCCGGCGCTTCCCGGCTCATCCCGGCGCTTCCCGGCTCATCCCGGAGCATCCCGGCCCGGCGCTGGAGGTAAGCTGGGCGTGGGGAAGGGGCTGGGGGTGTTTCTGCTGCCCCCATTCCCTGGGGATGCTGAGCAGCCCTTTCCCAGCAGGAAAAGGAGCTGATCAAGTGCTGCGGCATGAAAACAGCGTTTGGTCTCCAAGCAGCGTCCTGAGGGGCTGCCCCACGGGACAGGCAGTGTCCCCGTCCCCTCCGGGTTATTGCCGGTTCCCCGGGCGGTGAGGGGTTAACTGCGCAGGGCTCGGCCCGTGTTTGTGCCGTGATTCACCCAGCGGGGCCAGGCTGCTCCTCCAGAGCCGCTCGTTTTGGGCATGGGGAGCAGAGGAGGGCAGCGAGCGGCCCCGCGGGACACCCAGGCCTGGCTGTCCCTCTTTGGGGACACCCCGAGGGCCGCAGCAGAGATGCCCTGGCGGCTCCAGGCCAGCTTTGAAGGGTTCCCGTGGGAGATGCCCGAGGGCACGGGCAGTGTGGGATTGCAGCGCCCAGGGATGCACAGCCAGCCCTGCCAGGGACGAGCAGAGTGGGACAAGGGGCAGGGACAGCTCTGTGGGGATGGCTGCTGGAGGGGACGAGTGGAGATGATTTTCTCCGTTTTGGGTCCTTGCAGGCAGCAAGATGACTCTGTGGGATGGCTCCTACCCCTTCTACCCCGGAGCCAATGCCCGCTTCCCCTTTGACACCACCCGGGCTGTCATTGTCACCGTGTTCCTCTCCATGCTGGCCACGTTCATCATCATCCTGCCAGGGATCCCTGGCAGGAGGGTAAGTGGAGGGGCAGGGGCAGTTCAGACCTCTGGTCCCTGCCTGTGCATCCCACATTCCTCCTCTTCCCCAGCCTCCAGAACAGATTTGGCAAGCAAAGCTGCCCCTGGGCTATGGCCAGAGCTCCGGGATCTCTGGAATGCCATGGGGCTGAGTGAGCACCAAACTCCACCACCCCAGATTTCTGAGGCAGCCAGATCTGATCTTGGCTGGATTTCTCTGTGAACAAGCCGAAATTCTTTCACCAGAGTGGAAGAGCAGGGTGAGGCTCAGAGATCTCACCCCACCTTGCCAGAGAGCTCAGTGAAAGAGGGAGGTGTGTGCCGGGCATGTCCCAGCACTGCTCACCGGGCTCTCTGTGGCCAACAGACCCTGCTGGGAGCCACACCAGGCACTGGCTCTGTGCCTGGCTGTGCAGCAGGGCTGGTTCAGGCCTTCTGTCCCCCAGGGGACACTCTACAAACGCCTGGTCACTCCTTTTTGCTACAGCTGTGGCCAGCTGTCAACACATCCCAGCACACTGAGGTTTGGATAAGTGTGGGAATTGCAGCTGAAGATTGTTAGAGGGAATGTTTCCACCCTCCTTCCCAAAAAAGGGCTGTCACAGCTTTCTCCAGTGGGTTCTTTTGATCATCTTCTCCCTCTGCCTGGATCTCCCTGCTGCCTCCCCCCCAGCCTAGCAGGGATGTACCCCATGCCAGCCCCCACACAGCACGTGGGGTGACTCCCCAGGGGAGGGACAGGTCTGTTTCTCACCATTCCACCTTCCTAAGGGATGTGCTTGGTGCTGAGGTGGTAAAACCTGGCTGACCCTGTGCCCCCACTGCCTCACCCCTTACAGAGACTCTGCTGGTTCCTGCGGCTGCTGCTGGGGCTCTTCGTGGGAGCTGTGATCCTCAGTGAGTGCTGGGGAGCTCATGGGGGCCCAGGAAATGGGGGGGAAAGCTGGGGGAGGATGAAGACATCAGTCAAGGGCCAAGCCCAGGCTGTGGGATGATGAGCTCATGGGGAAGATGGACATGTCTTGTGTCTGGGAGGTGGTGCCAGCAGTTGTGGATGGCACCCATCTTCCTCCAGTATGGAGACTGGTGGTCACCTCCAGGGCAGTCACCAGAAGCTCACCACCACCTTCCAGGGAGTTCAGACACCTTGGCAGGGGCGCAGGGGAGAAGCAGTGCCCAGGCAGTGCCCACGCAGCTGCCCCGCTGCCACCAGGGCTGGGATCTGCCCTGGGGCTGGGGAGACACCAGCCCAAGAGGGGCTTTCAGTGTGGATCTTGAGGAAGGACAGACAGGGATACAGGAAGGACAGACAGGGGTACAGGATGGACATCCAGGACTTCTGATCCTTGGGGCTGACAGCCCAGTGCTGGACTTGGCATGAGGTGGGTGATGCTCAGGCCATGGTGACCATCCTGGCAGGTGCTTCCAGCCCCAGGCATCTTGCTGCCAGGCTGTAAGTAACCCCTGAGGTCTTCCCAGATGTGCAGTTCACCAGAGACTGGGAGAGTGGCTGGGTGAGGGCAAACACCTCCTACAAGTCCTTCAGCCCCGTGCAGGTGAGCGCTGACATCGGGCTGCACATCGGCCTGGCCGGGCTGAACGTCACGCTCAGGGGTGAGTCTGATGGCCCCAGCTGCACCTCTGGGGTGCCCACGGCCCCAGCAGCTCCACAGCTGCCCTGCAGTGCCCTTGGTCTGTCTGGAGGCCCCTGGGCCCCGCTGTGCCCGGGCTGCTGCTGGCAGTGCCCAGGGGCTGGCACAGCAGGAGCCCCGCCGCTCCCTCCCGCAGGAAACCCAGTGGAGCAGATCAACGAGACCATCAACTACAACGAGCACTTTCCCTGGAGCTTTGGGGCAGATTATGAGCACAGCTACAGCCAGGGGCTGCAGAAGGGGCTGCCCAGCCCCATCCTGTACGTGGCAGAGAAGTTCAGCTGGCAGAGCCCCTGTGGCTGGCACAGGCGGTACCGCATCGCCGGGCACTACGCCTCAGCCATGCTCTGGTGAGTGACAGCCCTGCCCTGCCCTGGGGAGCACCAGGGACAGCAGTGGCAGCTTTGTGGAGCCCCCCCTGTCACTGCAAGGCCGTGCCAAAGCCTCTCTGCAGGATCTGGGGTTCTCGTGCTTCCTGGCCTGTCACAGATTCATAGAATTGTGGAATCATGGAGTGATTTGGGTCGGATGGGATCTTAAAACTTGCCTTGCTCCACCCCCCCCACCAGGGCAGGGACACCTTCCACTATCTCAGGTTGCTCCAAGCCCCATCCAGCCTGGCCTGGAACACTTCCAAGGATCACTTCCCTAAATGTCTCCCATGTAAAACCAGGACAGGCAGCCACAACTCCTCTGGACACCCTGTGCCAGAGCCTCCTCACCCTCACAGGGAGGAATTTCTTCCCAATATCCCATCTAACCCTGCCCTCTGGCAGTGGGAAGTTATTCATCCTCACCCTGTCCCTACAGGCCGTTATTCAAAGTCCCTCTCCAGCTCTCCTGGAGCCCCTCCAGGCACTGGAAGGGGCTCTGAGCTCTCCCAACACCCCCCATCAAGAGGGAGCTCATGGAACTTAGAGCCCTAGTGTGTGCTGCTGTGACTGTGGGCTCCCAGAGCACCCCCACGAGTCTCAGAGGTCTTGGGAAAGGCACTGCAGGGAAGAGAGAGCCTTGCAATTCCCCCAGGAATGTAGGGTCCAGCTCCCTGTAGCCATCTCCTTTCTCATGTTCAGGAAAAATAATTATCCCCACTCAAACATTCCTGTATTTCAAAGCAGAAATGTCCATGAAAACTTTTTTTGTTTGCGTTTTTTTTCCCTTGGAATCAGAAAAATTTGTCAGGCTCACCTTCCCAGGGGAGCCAAATCCAAGCCCCAAGCACAGGGTAGGGCTGGCAGCTGGGTGCACTCCAGGTGCTGAATCAGGTGTGGGCATGGCTAATGGTGCAGGTCTCCAAACAAAGGTGTCCCTCCATGCCATTGTCCCTCCATGCCATTGTCCCTCTGAACACCGGGAACTGCCCGGGGGTGACCAGTTGTGGACAATCACAAGGCTCAGGAAAGAAGTTGCTTTGTCAGGACTGGAACAATCTGATTTTTAGAGACATCCTCTGCCCAAATCAGGGTGCAAATGAGGCCACGTGCTGAAGTCCACAGCATGGGTTTTGTGTCACAGGAAATAGGATGTAGACAAAGATAGAAAGAAATAGAAAAAGAAATTGGGAGGAGAGAGAGGGATTAAGATTAAGTAAGATATGACCACCCATGGAACCAGACAGTGCCCCACTGATGCTCCACCACTCGTGTCTTTGCACAGTTTTTGGGTTGTAAGGGACTCTCTGGATCAGGCTGAAGCAAGGCCAGCTAGACCAGGTGTCCCAGGGCTTTATCCCTCCTTTGGGACATGGAGAGCAGAGCCTGAGCTGACCCTCCAATCCTGATGTCCTTTTGCAGGCTGGCCTTCTGCACATGGCTCATTTCCATCCTGCTCTTCTCCATGTCCATCCTGCTCTATGGTGGCCAGATGCTCCTGCTCACTGGGACTCTGATCCTCTCCTCACTGCTGCTCTTCTCCACCACGAGGAACACCCTGGGGTGCCCCATCCACTTTGGCCCAGCCTCCTTGAGAACAGACTATGGTGAATCCTTTTGGCTGGCATTAGCCACAGGTGAGTGCTCACCTCGCTTCTGGGGCTTTCCTCCTCCAGCCCTGCAGAGGTGATGGCCCAGCAGCTCCTCAGCCCTTCCTTCCCCATGGCTGGTCACAGAAAATGATAATTTTAGGTTAGAAGATTTTAGATTAGAATTGTCAAGTTGGGGTGACAGAGAGATGAGCAGTGCAGAGAATTGAATGTTGAAGTTTCCTGCTGGATAGAGATTCCCTCTCCCTTCAGGACTTCCAAGCAGCAATTTTCCTTGGATCAAACCAGAATTTTCCATGTCACAACATCACCTCCAGGGAGAGCAGCCCTTTCCCAGTAACAGGTGGTAACCAATTCCCCCTGGGTGCTCCTCTTCTTCAGGCTAAGCAAGCCCAGGTCCTGCAGCCTTTCCCAACCCTGCCCAGCTCACTGACCTCTCTTGTGTGCTGGGGAGCCCAAAGTGATGCCAGAATCGAGGTGGGAAAAGAGAAAAAACCTTTTCCTGCCAGCTGGGGGATGCCACAGGTCCCTGGTGTGCAGCTGGGGAGAGCTGGGCCCAGCAGAGCTCCTGCAGAGGGGTCCCTGTGTCTTTGCAGGGCTGCTGTGCCTGCTCCTGGGGCTGGGCATCCTCATCCTCAACGCTGTGCAGCCACAGAAGCTGAAGCTCATCTTCAGCCTGGACAAGAGGGGCGAGGAGGAGCAGTGGGACAAGTGCTGGCTGCCAGCCCAGCCCAGCTGCTCTGCCCAGGATGGGTTCATGGTGCCCCTGGGGGAGCTCTGCCACGGCTCAGCCACCCAGCTCTGAGGCACAAGGGAGCAGGTGCTGCTCCTGGGCTCCCCAAATCCAGAAGGAGCCCACCTGGGAAGAGACATGGCAAGGACCAAGTGATGGGAATACCCAGATCTGACAAAGTGTCTCAAATACAACAGTTTTGGGGTGGGTTTTTTTTTGGTTTTTGGTCTGTTTTATTGCCCTTCCCCTCGGTCCATCCCAACCAACCCTGAGTCCTCCTCAGGATACAGAGATTAAATCAGAACAAAATGGGGAGAAAGGAAGTAACTGCAGACTCACAGTCATGAACCAAAGGCAAAGCAGAGCCCACACGAGCTCCCTGCCCCTGAAGACCCTCAAAAATTCCCCCTGCCCTTGGATGCTGTCCCCATCAGCAGCCAGGGAGCTGAGGTGGAGCTGGGCTCCCCCCTGTGCCCCACAGCTCCTCTCAGTGTGAGGGCAGGAGGGCAAAGAGGAGCACAATTCCAGGAGGATGCTGGAGGAACCAGACCAGCAGGGAGGGAGGGGGAGGTGGGAGAGGAGGTGGGAAAGGAGGAACAGTGCCCTGGAAAGCAGCTATAACCATTAGGGAGAGTGAGCAGCACCTCCAGTCTGGGCTCCTCATGACAAAGATTTCTTTGTGGGTGACCCTGAAATGTGCCAGGGAGACATTTGTGCCCATGGACAGGAGGCTGCTGCTGGGGGCCTGCCAGAAGTGACCTCCAGATGTGCCCCATGGCCCCTTCTGAAGAAACCTTCAATGCCCACAGTGTTTCAAAGGAGAGGGGTTTTAGTAAAGTTTTATTGAAAATAATTCCTGTGCAGACCAAACCACGTGAGGGACACACAAGTATCACCTGACAGAAATCAGTAACTCGCCAGCAAGGATCTCAGAAAGAAAAGTCAAAATGTTGGAATTCTGTACTTTACAATCAATGGGGATGAAGGTGCCCAGGAGAGCATCTCCAAGGCCTCCTCTGGGCTCTCTCCCACAGCTCTGTGTCCTTCTCTGGAGGCAGCTCTGCAGGTGGGGTCTCACCTGAGTGAGGCAGAGGGACAGATCCCCTCCCTCCCCTGCTGCCCAGCCAGCCTAACTGTGCTCCAGCTGGACAGGGATAACTTCATCCTCCACTCTCCTTCCCTTCCTATGGCATCCTTCTGGCCCACAGCAGGCTACAAGTTTCCTCTAATAAAGGCCAAATTTGACAATCAAATCAGCACATCCCCCACAGCAAGCTCCATGGTACATGTACTCAGTCTTTGTTTCTGGAGCAGGTTTTTTATTCCACCTCCTGCAGCTGGATCCATACCTGGCTTTCCTGGATACACCTGAACCAAAAATGTCACGTTTGGGGAAAAAATTAGGAGGTTTAACCCCAGGTTGTGGAGTGGCAGGTGCTCCCAGGCAGAAATGTGACCCATGAGCTGCTCCTCAGTTTCAGTGGGAGCAGACCCTTGGAGAATGGAGCAGGGAGGACATTCCCCCTGGGACAGGGGTCCCCAGGTGGGTGTGCAGCCCAAGTCTCAGCAGGGTGAGCTGCTCTGATGGCAGCCTCCAGCACAGCCTGCCCCTCCCAGAGGGAGTCACAGGAAAGTCAGTCTGGGAAGGACTTCCCAGCAAGGACCCATCCCAGCTTGGACTTCAAAGGCAGCTGGGTGGGGAAATGCATCCCTGGGGACATCAAGGAGAATTTGTCCTGCCCTTCTGGGTCCATCCTCAGGGCCAGAGGGAGGAGTTTCTCCTAGAGGCTGTTGATTTCAGTGGGCTCAGAAGGAGGCAGGCTCTTGCTCACAAAGTGAGGGTTGCTGAACACCCCAGGCATCTCCTGGTGCTCCTCTGCTTTGTCCTCACGGAGATCAAAGAAAGTTTTCAGCAGGTCGGGACGGAGGTGGTGCATGGCCACGATGGTGATCCCAGCCACCAAACAGAGCAGGCCTGGGAGCAAACACCCACTCTGGCTGGGGTCCTGTCACCCCTGCAGTGTGACACTCACCCCACAGCTCTCCTTGGATTGTCCCCTGCCAGAGGACAATGCCTTTGCCCATGGAAGGTGGCCTGCTATTCCATGAGCTGTTCTGAGCATCCTTAAAGCCCAGCTCGGGTCTGAAAACCCAGGTGAGTGATCCCAACGTCTTTGCAGCTCAGGAGCTGTGTATGCCTCCAGATGAGGATGGTGTTTCCCCTTTTCCCATCCCTCCCCACATCTCTGCCAGGATCTGCTCTGCCAAGGCTGGGGCTCTGGGGAGCTGCACTCCCCGCTTTGGGGGGAAGCCCTGGGCTCAGTGATGTTTGCTGGGGCACCCCAATGCTCTCACCAATTGCCAGCATGAGCCAGAAGGATCCCCCATAGGCCAGGTGCAGGGTGCTGGTCCCAATCTGGATCAGGCACGTCGGGGAGTTCCTCACGGTGGAGAAGGAGAGCAGAGAGAAGATCATGGAGGCCCCTGTGGCCAGGAGCATGTATCCTCCATAAACCAGGGCAGGCATGGAGAGCAGAATGTTGGACATGACCCACGTGCAAAAGGCCACCCTGGAGGCAAGAGGAGCCCAAGAGATGAGTGTTGTGAGTGCCATGGATTGGGATGCTCTGTGGGAGGATTTCCAGGTGGGAGGAGCAATCTGGGCTCCAAGAGCACTGCGGGAGGTGGAGGAGCTCTGTGGGCAGGCAGGAATGATCCCTAATCCCCACGCTGAGCCAGTGCACGTGCGAGGCTCACCTTGCTACATCCAGAAGCAGAAACACAGATCTCCTCCTCCTATTGCTCAGCCCACAGACAGCACCAGCCCCAAGGAGGCTGTGGCAGCCCCCTCAGTGCATCTGGACCACCCCAGCTGCCTGCCCTTCCACACATGGGGCAGCCTGGTCCCCGAGAGCAGCGCCCAGGACTGAGATGAGTGCAGGAGGCAGGCAAAGTCATTTGCAGTAGCTCTGCACTTGCTGAGGAGCTGGGCTACAGAGGAAGGCCTTTGCTGTGGACCAGGAGCTCTTGTTCCATGGCACAGCCAGGCTCCTTGCCTGGTCTCTGTGTCCCTGCTGCCAAACACCAAGCAGGGAGAGCAGCACTGCAATGGCTCTTGATGGCCAGCACGTGGTGGAAGGGACCATCCCCTGCCAGCTGGGGACCAGCTCCCCCCCAGCCCAAGTGGGCACTGACACATCTCTGACCTTGCCAAGGAGTCAAGATCAACTCCACAATAACAGCAGCAGCGTCTTGTCCTCACCTGATCCCAATCCTAGGTACAAAATCCGCTGACAGGGAGGGCTGGGAAAGCTCTTTGTGTGTCCATGGGCCTCTCTGGGCCACCAAGGACAGCAGCTTCAACTCCATCCATGGGGATGGACTTCTGCCACCATCAGCACACCACAGCAAGGACCTGAAGCACGTTCCTCTCTCCAGTGCCCAACCCTGTGGATTTCTCCAGCAGGGAGACCAGAACTTCCCCTCTGCTCATCCCAAAGTGTCTGCAGTGCCTGGCAGGGCTCTCTCCATGCACAGAACTTCCCTCCTGACAGGATGCAATCCCACCCACCCCAAAGGCCATGGGGAAAGGCAGTCAAGCTCTCCAGACCCCTGCACCCCCCATGCTGGCAGCAGGGCAGGAGGGCTCACCAGAGCATGGCTGAGGCGTAGTGCCCGGCGATGCGGTACCGCCTGTGCCAGCCACAGGGGCTCTGCCAGCTGAACTTCTCTGCCACGTACAGGATGGGGCTGGGCAGCCCCTTCTGCAGCCCCTGGCTGTAGCTGTGCTCATAATCTGCCCCAAAGCTCCAGGGAAAGTGCTCGTTGTAGTTGATGGTCTCGTTGATCTGCTCCACTGGGTTTCCTGCGGGAGGGAGCGGCGGGGCTCCTGCTGTGCCAGCCCCTGGGCACTGCCAGCAGCAGCCCGGGCACAGCGGGGCCCAGGGGCCTCCAGGCAGACCAAGGGCACTGCAGGGCAGCTGTGGAGCTGCTGGGGCCGTGGGCACCCCAGAGGTGCAGCTGGGGCCATCAGACTCACCCCTGAGCGTGACGTTCAGCCCGGCCAGGCCGATGTGCAGCCCGATGTCAGCGCTCACCTGCACGGGGCTGAAGGACTTGTAGGAGGTGTTTGCCCTCACCCAGCCACTCTCCCAGTCTCTGGTGAACTGGACAGCTGCCAGGAAAAATAAAGCTGGGGTTAAAGCAGGTCCAGGCTTTGCTGGGCTCAAGGGGAGAATCACAGGTGAGTGGCAGTGGCAGCATTCCCACCATGGCACTGGAAGGGAGTGTTAGGAGGGCAGGAATGCTGATTCAGCCACCAGGGCATGCCCCAACCAGCTCCCACACCCTGCAGAGCTCAGGTCCTCCCCTTGCTAAGCACCCACTCCCTGGATCCGGGAACAGCGGAGCTCTGATCCCCGGGCATGAACATCCTGATCTGATTTCTCCTTGGACATCCTCTCCAGAACTTCCCTGCAAGCTGTCCAGCATGGCAAGCACCACGCCACCCAGGGACAGGGCTCAGAGATGAGCCTGTTTGTCAGCCACAGGAACAGGGGTGAGTCTCATTTCTCACATCCAGCTCCCCGAATTGCACTGTTAGCAAATAGTAAAAGTCATGGTCAAAAGGAGGCGGTGAAGAGGGGTGGGAAGTGCCATCACAGCTTGGGCAGTCGTTCCAGCTGGGAAAAAAGGAAAAGTTGGAAGCTTTTCTGGTACATGTCTTTGGGAATAGGGTATCCTTTTCTGAGCCATTTCGCTGTGGGCTTCGTTTTCCAGCGGGGAAGGTAAAGCCAGTGGTTTGATGTCAGGCTGAACAACACCTTCCTGAGAAAATGTTCAGTTGCTGAGTCAACTTGTGAGGGCATTGATGCAGTGGGAGCTCCACAGGAATGTTTTTTTGGCTGCAGGGGTGAGTGTGCCCTGCTGCTGCCAGACGGAAACTCTGACGCTGGCTCCAGAACAATTTGTTCCTCCCTGTGCCCAAGCAGAGCCCGACTGCAGCCTTGTCCCAGAGTGGTGCTGATGGCTCTGCTGGGCTGAGCTGCCTATGGCTGTGGGACCAGCTCTGCCACCTCCAGCCTGGCACCACGTTCTCAGGTGGCTCTGGTGGCATTTCCCAGAACCTGGGCACCCCCCCATGCTGGGATGGCCCCTGTGCCCCCCAGCTGGTCCCAGTCCGGCTACCTCCTTCTGGTGCCTGGTCAAATCAGAGCTCAATCTTTTAAGTCATCATTATCCCTCTCTGAGCAGTCCTGTAATCCATCTTGTCCCTCACAGCAGGAGGGATGCTTTGCTTTAGGGTCAGGGCTGGTTTCTCTTGCCACCTGGCATCTCCTGTCCCCTCAGTACATCTTTTCTTACCCATCCTGTTGCCCTGAGTTGGAAATCCCACTGCCTGGTTTCCACCATCAGTTATTACAGGAGATTTCCTGGTTTTTACTAAATTAAATCTTCTCTTTCATCTCCTCTGACCTTGCTCCTTGGGAGGTCTTTACCCCCCTGCTGCAGTCTCTGCCCTGCCTGTGCTTTATTCCAACCTGCTCCCCCCACCTCACTGCAAGGCTCCTCACAATCTCCAAACGTGCCTGGCTGCAGCCCCAGGCAGCTCCAGGGGGCTCACAGAGTGGGGGGAAATCATGGAAAACTGGTGAGGGGCACTGTAAACACATCAACCAACGTGTGGCTGGGGTGTAGAAAAACCCAGAGATCACAGTGAGCACTGTCCAGCCTTGCGTGTTGGAGAAGCGGAGAACCTATTGAACAAGCTTGGGATCCAGCCCTGTCACAGGGAAGATCAAAGGACATCAGCGAGCTCCACCTGCACAAATCCCTGCGGCACAGGGGAAAACAGCAGCTTTGGTGACCCTTAGTGCCAGTCCCCTCCTTGTCTCTACCCAGCGCTGCTCTGGGGGTCGTCTGGAGGGCGAGGCAATGGAAATAAATCTGCTCTTTGCATCTCATCCATGCTTTTGTGGTTGTTCCTGCACCCTGCCTGTGTCGGGTGGCGCACACAGCCGGAGGAACACGGGGCTGTGCAGCCTGATGGAGCTGGGGCTGTTTGAGCTACAGCCAGCAAAACTTCCTGGAGTAACCACAGGCACCTCCAAGCGCCCTCAGCCCCAGGGAAGGGGAAAGGAAGGGTAAGACTTTTTGGGAAGCTGTGGGGCTGCTTTGCAGAGCAAGGCTAAGGCAGCCCCCACGACCAGCTGTGGTTGTGCCCCCCAGCTCACATTTCCCAGCCGCAGGGTTCAATCCTTCCCCCAGAGCCATCCCCGGCGCTGCCCAGCACTCACCGACGATCACCGCTCCCACGAAGAGGCTGAGGAGAACGCGGAGAGTCCAGAACAGCCTCTGCAGGGAGAGAGGTGGGACATGAGGCAGGCAGGAGCAGCCCTGCCTCTGCTCCTGACATCCTGGGAGGGTCCCGGCGTGCGGGGCACCGGGAGCAGCCGCATCCCGCGGTCACGCACCGCCCGGCCGCGGATGCCCGGGGAGATGAGCAGGAAGCTGCAAGCCAGCGTCAGGAACACCACGGTGACTGTGATGGTGCCGATGTCAAACCCGGCAGCCTTCCTCTGCTGCGGGTAGAAGGGGTAGACGCCGTCGAAAAGAGTCATCCTGCACCTCCAGGAGCCTGTGGGAGAGAGGCGGTGACAGCGGGGACCCTGCGCTGCCCTGCCTGGGTGCCTCCAGTGGTGGCTCAGTTCTGGAATAACCAGCTGAGGGAGGTTCACCTAAAGGGTCCCCAGAGGGACGAGGAAATGTGACGCTGCCAGCAAGCGGGCGGGCAGAGCGCTCGGAACCCTCCCAGCAGAGGACACACCACCCAAACCCTCGCTGGAGGAGAGGAGGTGCCTGGGGCAGGGCTCAGCAGCCCGAGGGGCTGTGGCAGCCCCAGGAGCCGCAAGCCCTTGTCCTGCTGCAGCCCAGGAGCAGCTCCAGAGCAGGAACCTGTCGAGCAGCTCTTGCCTGGACAGGGCCGGGTCTTTCCCTCCAGCAGGTGCAACCAGGGCTTTCCTCTTTGGGGTGGAAGTGCCCAAACCCACTGGGGAACTTCCCAGTGGGGAAAGAATGCAGAAAGGTTTTCCTTCAAAATTACAAGGAAACACTGAAAACATGGATTTCACAATAGCAAAATTACCCCCAGCCAAGGGCCAGCAGGGCCAAGTGGAGCAAAGCCCGCTGCTCCCATTCCTGCCCATTTCCTCCAAGAAGATTTTCCCCAGGAGCTGCTGGTCTGAGGAAGGAGGAAGAGAAAGGATTTGTCCTGCACTTGGATGAGAGGGGCCAGAAGCAGCCCCTATTCCCAGCATGAGGGTCCAAAGAACATTCAAAACTCTGTGAGCACATCTCAAGGCTAAGGGAAGCTGAATTATAGAAAATTAAAAGGTGTATGTAATTCACACAAATGACCTTGAACATCCTTTGGCACTCTGCTTCCAGCAATTACACACCTTATTCCTGTGCCTGGGTTAGATCTTCTCTACCAAAACAGATAATATTCTTAGCCCTCTTGTTTTGCTTATTTAATAGCCTCTCTGCCTGTAACTGCCCCAGGAAGTTTGCTAAAGCCAGGGATTGCCAGAGCTGATCTGACTCGTGTCCAAGGAGCATTTTATCCTGTTCCTGTATGGAGCAGGTGATTTTATTCTCATTTTCCAAAAACAGTTTTAATCATATTTTTAGGTAAGATCCAACCCAGAGCAATTCAGCCACAAAAAGCTGGGCCCAAATCCCTGGGGGTGAGTGGGGATCACAATAATTATCCTAAAACAGTTTGTTTAGGCAGCTGAATTGCTTTTCAATACCTAAAGCAATATTTGGTTTGAGAATAATTTTCTGTCCAGTAACCCAGATAACAACAGCAAAGAGTGGAACAGAGACTGGGATTTCACAATGGCTCTGAATTCAGCTTCACTGCTACAGACTGACAGAGCTGGAAGTTGTGTGCTCTTACAAATCTTTTTTGGGGCTTTTTTGCTGTAACAGCTTTGGGTTATTTCCGTGGAAAGCCAAACCTGGAGAAAGGCAGCCTTCAAGTGTATTTACCTGGCAAGCAGGAGCTGCAGCTGATTCTTGATGCTGCTGAAGTCCAACAAAAGTGCCCACAAAACAGTCAGAGCTGCTGCAAGAAAAGAAATAAATGAGTAGTTTAACCTAGGACAGATTAAGTTATGATGGCTTGAATTCCACTTGTTCCTGATACCTTTGCCCAAATTTCCTATGAGACACAATGAAGCAGGAAATAATTCCAAAACACAACTCTTCAGAAACATTAAAACCCAAAATGTAACATGGAGAATGCTGTCTTGTTAAATCTAAATTTAACTTTCAACCAACACCAATGGATGTTTGCATTTCTGTACTCTGGAACTTGTTTTACAGAGAATTTCCAGGGAAACAACTCTTTTGCTGTCTGCCCATCTCCTCCCTTGATTGCCCTTCCAGCATTTTTGCAGCTCTTTGGCATTTTTTTGCAGCTTTCAAGTGGAAAAGTGATGCCTACAGCTCACAGCAGGAGAAACTGAGCTTGTTGCACCTTGGGAGGCACCCTCCACACAGAAGCATTGCTGTGACCTTAGAGGGGACCCGTGGGTCCCTCTGGAGGGGGGCAAAAACTGGGAACATCTTCAAGGAAGGATCAGCAGTGCAGCAGAAGCAGACAAGTTAATCTTTTATTTTAAAATCGTCTGGATCTGGAGGAAAGACAAAGGAGGCAGAAATTTTGCCCAAACCCCAGAAGTTTCTCCTTACAGAATCTCCATTTTCCTGCTCCAAAATGGATTAAGATAAAAGGATTTTTTGGAAGTGCTCAGCCAAAAAACTCCTGGTGGCAGAGCCAGCAGCAATCCTAGCTGGGGCTAGCAACAATCCTGGCTGGGGCTAGCAGCAATCCTGGCTGGGTCGCTCAGGGCTGCAGATTGGTATTTTCCCTAGGAAAAAAAAAAATCCTGTCCCCTGGAAACTGAAACATCAGAACTGCAATTCTCAGCGGGGGTGAGAGGGGCCAGGGGGGAACCTGGCTGCACTTTCCTGCCCCTGTAAGAGGGTGGGATAGAGGAAACCGAGGGTTAACTGCGGACGGGCAGCATCCTCCCCTCGCAGCGTCCCGCAGCAGGGACGGGGGTGATGGGGGTGCCGCCCCCTCCCACCACCTACCTCCTCCTCTTCCTCCTCTTCCTCCTGCTGCTGCTGCGGGCGGCTCCGTCCCGCAGGGCGCTCTTATAGGGCGCGGGCCATATGTAACCCGCGGAGCGCCCGCCCCGCCGCACTGCCGCCGCTCCGCGCCGCGCCGCTCGCAGGTGAGGCCGCCGCACCGGCACACCCGGGGGACAGCGGCCACCGGGGACACGCGTGTCGCTGCCCGGGAGGGGGATCGGGATGGGAGGAATGGAGGACACTCGCGTGGGGGAAAGGGAGGTGGAGCGGCCCGTGGGGGACTCGTGTCCTGCTCGGTGGAGCGGGTGTCTGAGGCCGTGGTGTCCGCGCTGGGAAGGATGTGTGCGGGACGAGGCCACGCGTGTTCCTGCCCGCCCGCGGGGTCGGGGCCGCGCGCGTTCCCGCCTGCGTGGGAGCTGCGGGGTCGGGAGCGCGCCTGACCCCTCCGGCCCCGCGCACGGCCAGGGCCACGCACGCTGCTACCTGCTGGGCTGGGACTGTCACTTCTGGAGGGGACAGGGTTGGGAGTGTCACTTCTGGAGGGGACAGGGGCTGGGGTTACTCCTCCCCACATCCTGCTGTGGGGACACGCAGGGATGGGGCCGTGCCAGGGGGTGGAAGGGTCGGGCCGTGTCCCCGTGTCCCGAGGGATCCGGGGGATGGAAGGGTCGGGCCGTGTCCCCGTGTCCCGAGGGATCCGGGGGATGGAAGGGTCGGGCCGTGTCCCCGTGTCCAGAGGTATGTGTGAGTGAGCGCGGTGAGATGGAGCCGTGCGTGGCCTCCCCTGCAGGGTGCGGTGGGGCCCCGCACATCCATCCCTGCCGCTCAGGGAGAAGGCACGGGACAGAGCGTGTCCCTGCGAGGGGACAGGACACCGCGGGCACAGGCAGAGACCCCTGACGTTCCTGCAGGGGACAGAGTCCCTGCCGTGCTCTGGGGCGCTGGGGAAACCGCCCGTCCCCGTGTGCAGATGGTCCGGGGGGTGTGCGCACCTCTAGGACACTCTGATCCAGGGCTGGGGACGTGGAGCCCGTTCTGAAATCCCGGGACTGATTCGGGTCTGGGGGAAGGTGACAGCCCCCACGTGTGTGCCAGCAGCACTGGGAAGAGATAGAAATTAGCTGTGTCTCACAGGGACCATAGGGATGAGGCTCCAGGTTTCTGGAATGCCTTGGATCTGCTGTCCTCTGGGTGACCACACCGGCTCTGCCATGGAGGGGATGCTCTCTCATGATGCTGGTGTGTTCCACAAGCCCAGGTGACCTGTGGCTCCAGGGAACCTTTGGATGCTGAAGCCTTAACATTAGGGAAGCCTAAAGTTAAATCTTTAAAATCTGCTGGGATCAGGTGGAACAGGAGATCCTTGCTCTGTGGGAAGCTGTGTTTGCACTGACATGTGTTTTTTGAAGGAGTGTAAAACTCCAGGCTCTGACAGGACACAGGGATTCTCTCTGATGGGAGGACACAAGGCTGACAAGCCTAATTTCTCTAGAGGCAGAGGGAGGGAGGGAGTTTCCAAAGGTGGCACAGGGAATCTCTGGAAAAGCAGAGTCTGGAGGGCTCATCATTACAATATTCCTGGAAAGCTTGACAGGGCTGTGGAAATAATTCAAACTTGCCAAGCTTTCCCTCAGCAAGCTGCACCAGGGGCTTCCAAGGTCAGTCTGTGAGGTGACCACTGTGACTGTATCACACTGGCCATGATCCAGACTGGAAAACCTCCAGAGTCTTGGATTGATTAGGCAATAAGTAGATTTTAATTCCTGGGTGTAAGGAGATAAAGAGTTCATGAGAACTGTCATCTCATCTCAAGGCTTGGGACAGGAGTAATTCCCACACCTGAGGAAAAGGGAGGTGTGCTCAGTGGCAGAAGGAATTTTGAAACACTTGTTGTGCTGGAGCTCCATGAGACGACCCAGGGGGAAAGGGGAGGTGATCTGTGCTGTGGCTGTGGTGATGTGCTCTGAGCCTTGGCTTTGCTCTGTGTCTCTGTGGCACCTTCAGACCTCGCTCTGGGTGGGGGTGGCAGCTGCACATTTCCAGTCAGGAGGAGAAAAACCCAGCTGTGCCTCTGGGATCTCCCTTCCACAGCACAGGAGGCCGTGTGGACCTCCAGCAACTGCTGCCCCTGCTCAGGGAAGGGGAGAGAGCTTTCACCAGGGAGAGCTTTCAGGCAGCAGAGTCCCAGTGCCCTGTGGCCATGGGGACAGCACCCTGCCCCTCCTGCCAGTGATCACAGGCACCTCCACGTGTCACTGTGAGCCAAACTTTCCTGTTCTTTGTACAGAATGGGGCTCACAGAGCCTCTGGTTCCCACCAGCTGCACAGAATAAATCCCACATCCCCCAGACCAGCACAGGGCTGTGGGGTGGAAAGGATGGAAGAGCTGTTGTGATGGTCAAGGAGTGTGGAAACGTCACTTCTTGAGACACAACTTATTTTCTAATGCAAAAAACCAAAAGTACAGGAATGTCTGGCAGAAGGGCTGACCACAGGGTACATGCTCTGCTCACAGCCTGGTGATGAGTGCTTAAATTGATGAATGCAATCAATGTGAGTGCAAATGATAATATTTAAGTCTCAGACCACTTTGTTTTCCAAGCAGACAGTTCAACATGAACTCATGTTTTGTAGTTTGCACCACTGGGAGTTATAGGTGAAAAATCCCCACTGCAATTCTCAGTAAATCAAATATAAAACCTACAGAGCTGCTGGAAATGTGGAAGCCTTTCCAAAACCAGATTTTATTTAAATTTTAATTAAAATAATGAAAAAAATTAGAAATTAAAAACATCCACTTGGATGTGACAGAGTGGTGTAGGAAAAGCTGCAACCTGCATGTTGCTGCATCTCCTGGCAGCACAGCTCTTCTGAAATAGTGCTGATCTTTGGATGCACACTGAAACAGGGACAAAGAGCCACATTTCATGGAAAATCCTGTCTTGGAGTTGAATTCAGGTTTGGCATTTCTGTGCATGGAAAGCAGTGGTAGGTGGAATTGTACCATTTGTGACTCTAAGTCACTTCACAGCTCAGAACTGGGAGTCCCTTTCTGCCAGGTGTTGTCTGGGATTTTAGATGTTCAGTTCCCAGTGGTGAAATCTGCTCTGGATCCAGGGTTTTTGTGGAAAGTGAGGTGGTAAAGCACCATGAGAAAGGCTGGTCAGGAAGGATGGCCATCAGGTTAGCTCAGAGGGGGTCAGATTGTCCCATCTGCAGGACTCACACACTTTGGGATGTCTGACTGTGTGCTGAGGCTTTTCCATCCTGTTCACAGCTGGTTTTGCTTGGATGGGTCAGTGCAGGAAAAGTTTCCAGCTGAAATGAGCCTGTTTCTGTAAAGAAGGGCTTTCTGCAATGGAGCAGACACAGCTAGATGGTGAGCTGTGAGTCTGAACTGGGACACCCCAAGGCAGCCACTGGTGCTGCTCCAGCACAGAGGTGTTCTCAGGCCAGCTGCCCATCCCAAGGTGATGGGGTCTCACACAACTCCTGCCAGCTTCCCAGAGACCACATTAGGACACGCTGCTGATGGATGATGGCAGCACTGAGGATTTACCCAGCAGCACAAACCACAAGGAGCTGAGGTTTGCCCTTTCCACGTTTCCAGCCTCTGGGAAGAGCCCACCTGCAGCTCCCTCCCTCTCCTCTCCATTTGCAGGTCTCTGCTTCCAAAGACCCAGTGGCAGATGGGACCTGCAGCAACGATGCTGAGTTTGGTTGTGGCTCTGGTGGGAACGTGGACCTTGGGGAGTAAGTGTGATTTTGGGAGGGGAACACAAGGGGAGATCCTGGGTAGCTGGTGCCCTTCAGGGGAGTTTCCTCTGACCCACAGGACAACCTTTCAGAGCACCCTGTTCTTGTGGAAGTGTCTCTGCCCACGGCAGGGTGAATGGAACCCAGGTGGTGTTTATGGTGTCTTCCAACACAAATTCCATGATTCTGTGATGCAGTTTGTGAGGAGATAAGAAAAAATTGGAGCAAAGGGCAGGTGGTGGGACTGCCCTATGGCAGCTGAGTACACAGCTTGTTAGCTGGAGCTGGGAGTCTTTGCTAGTATTAGCAAAATCAAAAGTAATAAAAATTAACATGAAGGAAATAAGGCTGATACAAAAGTGCCAAGAATTTCCTTAACTCACATGAACATTGTAGGAGTCAGAAGGAAGGAGAGGTTTCTGATCCAGTGGGAGAGAAGGAAAAAAGGAATGTCTTTTGGGATTAGACTGGTGGTGGCCACAAATTGATCTGGGGACATCAGGATCACAAGCATGAGTTTCTAATTTTAGCTATTGTCCCTCAAAAGGAGTGAAAAACTTGTCTGGAAACCTGCATAACTGGGAAGTTTCAGAAAGAATATGGGGGGAAAAATCCCAATACAAATATAATTCTCTAGTGGTGATGCTTGTTTAATGCTTTTTTCTTGCTGCTCATGAAGTAGGTCTTGTCTCTTCCAGGAGCCCAGGAGAGCATCTCCTGGGAGGTGCAGCGCTACGATGGCTGGTACAACAACCTGCTGCACCACAGCCACGGCTCTGTGGGTGAGTGCCAGCCATGGGAAGGGTGGCTGGGGCAAGCTGAGCTGCCCCTTGGCCCTTGGGCTTTCTGACCTGAGCCTGGACCAGGCAGGTCAGCAGGCAATGCCACCTCCCGTGGCCCTCAGTGGTCCTTGGATGCACCTGAGAGCCCTGTTAGGGCAGCATGGAGGGGCCAGACTGCCCCTGTCTGGGCATTACCACGTTTTGCTGCTGCCCAGGCACAGTCTGCAGGTCATGCTGGTGTTGGATCAGTCCCAGAGCAAAGCTGTGCCTCTGTGAGATATCTCAGAATAGACTCAGCTCTTTTCAGCAGGTGTTTCTGTGATGGTCAGGGATCTCAGAGCTGTAAAAACCATCTTTAGCCAAAATCAACACACAGTTCAACAAGGATTCAACACAAGGCAGAAGAGTTCACGGTCCAGGCATGCTTTTGATTTTCTGCCCTACAGAGAGGTGATACCATGTACTGGGAGAGGCTTTTGGGATTTCCCTGTGCCATTTGGTGAACTGTTTCCTCATGCCTACGGCCAGCCCATGGGCTCAACTCTAGATGTCCCTGAGCCAGGGACCAGGACAGATCAGGCAGGATCTTATTTAAAACACTGAAGATTCTGAATCCTCATTTCTGGCAGGTTGGTCACTGCTCTGGTGACACACTGGCACAGGATGCAGTGGCAGTTGCACAGCTTGGAGTCCAAAGGGCTCTCGACACGACATGTGTGTCACCAACCTTTAGTAACACCAAAGCCTGACAGGAAAAACCAGCCCTGACAGACCAGGTCTTCCTCTTCTAGAGCAGACAGATCAGACTTTAACTTTTGGAAATGAATATACAGAAACTAAGCCACGAACTAAGGCAGGAATTCAGGATTTCCCCCAGATCTGGGGAACTCCAGTAAATGGAGCCCACCACGCTGGTGACAAGGCTTTTAAAATCAGTGAGAAATGACCTCCTGCCTCTGGGCTTTCCAGTTTTGCAACCAGCAAAATCAGGGTGTTTCTCTCTCATCTTCACACTTGTCTCTGGCTGTTCCCTCTGCTATTCCCTATGGTGCTGGAAAACACCACACTTCTGTAGGATTACACTGCTAATATGGGGCAGCTCAACATCGCTCCAGTTACCCACTGGAGCACCATCCCAGGCCTCCAGGAGGCAGCAGGGATGCACAGGGACAAGAGAAGGACAACTGGAAGAGAGGAGGACCCCTCCTGGCTTTAAGAGTACCGATTCCCCTGTTGCGAGCAGTTTTGGGCGATGCCACCAAACCTTGCATGTCCTTGGCCACTTCTGGGACCTGAACACGCACCCACACGTCCCCCTGGGTAGCAGAGGGCCCATGTGAACCATAACCCCGTGTGTTTTGGTGCTGCAGGAGCCAGGCTGCTGCGTCTCCTGCCGGCCCGCTACGCGGACGGCGTGTACCAGGCGCTGCAGGAGCCCCGCGTGCCCAACGCGCGCCGGCTGAGCGCCGCCGTGGCACGGGGACCCGCGGGGCTGCCCTCCCGCAGGAACACCACCGTGCTGGCTGTCTTCTTTGGTAAGACCTGGGGCCACACACCCGCTGCAAAAAGGGTGGTTTGGGTGGGAAAATGTCGGTTTCTCGCACACCCGAGGCCGCGCATCGGAGCGCTCCTCGCCCAGCTCTCCGCAGCAAACCCCCATGACCCATCAGACACTTGTGGATGTCACACTCCTTGGGTATTGTTGGGACCCAGGACATCCCTCTGGCTGTCCTGGATGGCTCAAGCCCATGCCAGGGCTCTCAGAGACCTTGGCACAGAGCCCAAGACCCCTGCGACTTTGATTTTGATCCATGGAAAAAAATAACCAACCTTATATGAGGATTAACAAGCCACAAAAGTTTAAGTAGAATGATAGTTAGTTTGTCACAGAGTGGAAAAGTGGAATTTGGGAGTTTTTAGAATGGGGGCTCGGGGTCCCAAGATGCAGGAATTTGGGGGTGCCTTGCCCTTTTTTCTCCTTCTTCCTAGCCTCCATCTTCTGGGTGATGGTGGCACTTTTGGATTGGTTCAAGGTAGAAGCTCACTGTCTAACATAGGTGACAGGTATTGGGAAATTACTGTAAATAATGCACACGTAGTTCTTAGTATAAAAGACAACACTGCCTCTGAAGGCAGTCAGTGTGCCTCAACCCAACCTGCCAGACAGACCTCAGGGGATTAGAGAAAGAATGTTACAGATAACAGAAAATAAACAGCCTTGCAAAGCAGAACAGAAGAATCCCAACTCCTTCTTCCGATGCCAGGCTGGGAAAAGAGACTCCCTGACACACCTCGGGGTCATCCTGACCCAGAGACCCCCTGAGAAGATGTGACTTCACCATAGCACTGTGCAGCTAGGAGAGTTCGTGTGGGTTTTTGGTGACCTTTGCCAGTTGACCCAAGTGCTGATATTTGTCCATTGGGAACTTCCTCATTTCTTTTAGCAGCGGAGTTGCCCCACGGCGAAAACACCAGACAGGTGTGATAAGAGCCGTGCTGGGTTAAACTGCTGCAAGTTGGAGCAGTTTTTTCAGTCTCCCGGGAGCTCAGTGGGATCTTAGGTCTCCAGGCCTGGAGATGTCTGTCTCTGGGAAATCACAGAATCCCAGAATGTTTGGGTTGGAAGGGATCCCAATGGTCATCTTGTTCCAGCAGGCCAGGTTTCTTCCAGCCCTGCTCAGCCTGGTTTGGGTCACCCTTGCTGCATGTGGTGGTGCCCTCAGCCTACCCACAGCTGCCCTCCCTGGTGTCCTGCTCCAGTGGCAGTGCTCCACTCCTGCTCCACTCCTGGCAGCAGTGCTGGCAGCTGCTGACCACGCTTTGATGCCTGCCAGGTTTCCATGTGCTCTTGGACATCCTGGAGATAGAGAAACCCGGCTGCCCTGCAGAGTTCCTCAACATCCACATCCCCTCTGGAGACCCCGTGTTTGACCCTGCTGGCACTGGAGATGTGGTCCTGCCCTTCCAGCGCGTCAGCTGGGCAGCAGGGACAGGACAGAGCCCCAACAGCCCCCGGGAACAGGTAGGTGTGCTTGCCTCTGCTCTTTGCCTTTCGCCCAAATTCTTCTCCACCCACCATCAGGGTCAGTAACACCCAAGATAATTCACAGAAATAAAATGAGAGCGCTACTACATCCCTGAAAATACACAACTCTCCAGCGTTTGAACCGACTAAATGAACCCAAAGTCAACTTCCAGGTTTCACTTTGAGCAATGCTAGTGATTGCCAGGGTCAAAGCATTTCCCAAATGAAGAAAAGGTAATTAGGTCAGTTAATTATTGCACATTGTTTTAGGCACCAAGTCCTATCTTTATAAGGTAACACAAACTGCCACAAAGTTGTGGTGCTTCCCTGAATTTCAGTCATTCTGGAAAATAAATCCGGGTTTTCCCCCAGTTTCTCTGGATTTTGCTGTTCTGCTTGTGTCCCTCAGATTTCTTTCATGCTGGAGATCTCCCCAGCCAAAGTCACCAAAGTGAAATACCCCCCTGAACCTTTCATGCGACAAACCTTGAAGAGAAGAGTTTAGCAAGTGATGATTTTGTCACCATTTAAAAGCTTAAAAAATTGGAAACTCCAGCCTGTTTTCAGAATAAAAAATATGTTTCCATGCAAACATTTGGCAGGGGAGATGCTCAGCGTGCTGCCAGGACAGTGGGATTTCCAGCTGCGGGATCAGAGGGGACAGCTCTGGTGTTCCCAGTTTCCCCAGGGATGGGTTTAGTCCCCTTCCAGCCTACATAGGGACTCACAGGTGTCTGCTTCAGGGCACAGTCAAAATAACTGGGGAAAAAATAATCCCAAATGCAGTTTTGAAAAGCTTGTACCTGGTCTTTTCCTCTACCTGGCACTAAATCCTGAAGTCTGCACAGAGATTGTCTGTATTTATTTGCTTCCTGAGAGCTCTTGTTAAATTGGGGTTAAAACAGACTGCTTTGCAAGAGCAAAAGAGGCAGACTGAGGTTTTCCAGACCTCTTTTTTTACACCTTTCCATGAAACCCTGGCCCCTGTTAATGCCTCTTCCCTGTGCCTGCCCTAGACCAACGAGATGACAGGCTGGCTGGATGGCAGCTCCATCTACGGCCCCTCACACTCCTGGAGTGATGCCCTGAGGAGCTTCCTGGGGGGACAGCTGGCACCAGGGCTCAACAGGAACCTCCCGAGGCAGACAGATGGCAGGGTGCCCATGTGGAAGGCACTGGATCCATCCACGGGACAGGGAGGTCCCCAAGGAATCTACGGTAATGGTGGCATCCCAATAGTTCTTCATCCCCAGTTGGGAGCAGGGGATCCCTGGAGCTGAGCTCAGGAAAGGGGAAAGGGCAGAAGATGCAGAGGGAGGCAGGATATGTGGACCAGGAGGGCTGTGGGAGAGCAGGCAGTTTCCCAAGGGGGTGGAAGATTTGAGCCCCAGCAAGGACACACCAGGGACTCCAGAGGCCACATGCCCAGGTGGCAATGTCAGAGCCCAGCTCTGATCCCAGCTGGGGAAAAGGGGAAAGGGGCTGCTGCTAAAACAAACCCACTCAACTTGCTTTGAGTTCCTCACCTGCCCATCATTTGCTCCATGCTGGGGGCCCGGTGCTGCTTCTCACCTGCCTGGGGAGAAGGAAGGGCGAGGGGACAAGGGGACACTGGGCTGGATCCACAGGGCTGGGTGTGCTCCTCCAGCCACGGGCAAAGCCAGACCCAGCGGTGACACCCCCCACTGATGGTCGTGGTGGCTCTTGCAGACCTGGGGAGTGCCTGGGGGAATGAGAACCCCTTCCTGCAGGCTGAGAGCATCGCCTGGTTCCGCTACCACAACCACGTGGCCGCAGCCCTGGCCCAGAAGCACCCTGCCTGGTCCGATGAGGATCTCTTCCAGCACGCGCGCAAGAGGGTCATCGCCACCTTCCAGGTGAGGCTGGGACCCCCCCAGCTCGGCTGGGACCCCCAAGATCCTGCATGGTTCTGGCCCTGACCCAGCTTCCCTGTTCCCTAGAGCATTGTTCTGTATGAGTGGCTGCCGACCCTGCTGGGCACGCGGGTCCCGGAGTACCAAGGTGAGGGGTGGGCAGGCAGGGGAGGGTTGGAAGCAGGGGAGGGGGACGAGGGGAGCTGGGGAGTGGGGAGGAAGAGGGAGCTCGGCCCCTCTTCCCTCCAGCCTGGCTACTGCCCCACAGGTTACCAGCAGCACCTGGACCCCAGCCTCTCTCCTGAATTTGTGGCAGCTGCAGGGCAATTCCTGGCCACCATGGTGCCTCCAGGAGTTTACAAGAGGTAGGAGCAGCCTGGTGGGACCAAGGTGTGAGGGGAGGGGATGCCCAAGCTGATTTGGTGACTGGGAATGGTCTTGTTGGGATGGTTGTTGGGGAAGAGGAAAGAAAGCCTTATAAATATGATTGTCTAGCAAAAGATTTTGAGAATATAGAAACTATAAGCGAAATTGAAATGAAAGCAAGCTTTGGGATATCTTAGTTACTAAACAACTAAAAAACAAGAGTATGACCAGCTAAAAGTAATCCCCTTTTAAGGAAACTATACCCACTAGCAAGACCAAAAGTCAGAGTAGACCCTACTAACTTAGCAAAAAAATCCAAAGAGTAATTTTTAAAATTTAAAATGTAACACAATGTAGTAAAGTAATAATTCTTATCAACTGTGTGTAAATACTATAAAATTTATATATTGTACTAAATTGGTTAGTAAAAATTAGAATATTCAACACAAAAAAAGATTTATTGTATTGTAATAAGAGCCTCTCTCTTTTATCCTCCTTTACTCTCTCTCTTTCATCCTCTTTACCACTCTCTTCTCTCAAGCCTGCTCTGAGTTCTGACTAGCAGCTCCAAGCAGGGCCCCTGCACCCACGCCCTTTACAATAAACCACAAATTCCACAACCTAACATCAAAAATCTCTCATCTCCGTCTGTCCCAACCATCCTACCCCCTGTCACTCCTACAGATGGGCTCTGTCCCTTCCCCACGTCTCAGCTGAGACAGCCAAGCCCTGGCAGCTCTGGGCATTCCTGGCTCAGGGCTGTGGGCTCAATCCTTCTCTGCTGTTCCAGGGACACCAGGTGCAGGTTCCAGAACGTGTCTGTGTCCGGTGCCTCGTTCCCAGCAGTGAGGCTCTGCAACAGCTACTGGAGCAGAGAGGTACAGGGGAGGGAGCACGGGGGTCCTGAGGATGTGGCAGGCTGGCCAGGGGGCTTCATCCCTTGCTCTGTGTTATGGAACACTCCACGGGGATCTGTAAGGGAAACTGGGTGCAGAGGATGACAGCCAGACAAGGGGTGAGGGATCCTCCCCATCCAGCATCCCCAGGCTCAGACCGCAAGGCTGACCTGATGTGGAGAAAATGAGCCTGGAAGGGGTCCCTGTATCCCCTACGCCATGAGCCTGCCTGGGGGCACCAGTTCAGGGTTGTGGGGCTACTTTCTGTCCTCCCTTGTGCAAGAGCAATCACCTGCTCTTCCCATGCCTGTCAGAGCCCTGGGCTGCAGCAGGCAGAAGATGTGGACAAGCTCCTGCTGGGGATGAGCTCACAGATAGCAGAGCGGGAGGACAACATTGTGGTGGAAGATCTCCAAGGTCTGTACTGTAGCTGGGGGCAGGGTGGGGAGGCAGCTCCCATTGCCTCCTTCCTCAGCACCCAGCCACACTCTTCAGCCTCCAGAATGGAGGTGCAGAGAGCTACAGGACACAGGAAGCATGTCCACCCACAGATTACTGGTACGGACCCCTGAAGTACTCCCGCACTGACTACGTGGCCAGCTGGATCCAGCGGGGGAGAGACTTTGGCCTGCCCACCTATAACCAAGTGCGGCAGCATTTTGGGTTGGAACCTCTCCAAAACTGGTCAAGCCTTGCCCCACACCTGGAGCCACAGGTAACAGGGCAAGGAATGTGTGTGGGCCAAAGGGTGATGGGATGTTCCAGGCAGGAACTGAATTCTGCAGCTTCATAGGAAGAGGGAGATCAGGGCATGTCCTGCCCTGGCTGATTTTCATGCCTGTAGGGGAGTAACTGTGTAATTTCATGGCATGAATAAACCATCCTGCCCCAGTCACACTCCTGTGCCACTGGGCACTCTGCTCCTCCTAGAGCTGAGATGCCCTGGGAGTGATGCTCAGTTGCTCAAGTTCAAGCCATGGGCTCAAGGCTGTGTGAGGCTCAGCATCCTCCCAGCCCACAGATGTGTGTGATGCCTGGGAAATGCACGTTTTTTACACCTCCTAAGGCTTGCCAACACTTTCTGGTGCCCTGGCAGAATTCCCTGTGCTCACGGATGTGTGGTGGGGGTTTCTCACCAGGTCCTGCAGAAGGTTGCTGCCCTGTATGGCAACAACGTGGCTGAGCTGGAGCTGCTCCCTGGAGGCATGCTGGAGGCTGATGGCTCCCTCTTCTCTGCCATCATCCTGGAACAGTTTCTGCGCCTGCGTGACGGTGACAGGTTTTGGTTCGAAAACACCAAGAATGGGTAATGGCCTTGTCCCTGTCTGGGAGCTGCTCTGCAAACCCCAGTAACACATGAAAACTGGAGGAAAAAGCATCCTCCATCTTCCTCAGTTCCCTCCTGGTGCTGGTCAGTGACACCTGGGGCAACCATTTGTCTCCACGTCCTTTTCCTCAGGCTGTTCACAGAGGAGGAAATCAGGGAGATCCGTAACACCACCTTTCACAGCGTGCTGACTTCTGTCACCTTTGCCAGACCCACAGACCTCCAGCCCCACGTGTTCATTTGGAGAGAGGGTGAGTGCACCCTGCAATGGGAGGGCACAGGGAGGGAATGGCTTCTGCACGGCAGCAACAGAGCCATCCCAGTGACACAGCTGGTGAGTAAATGGCACAGGGAACACATCAAGTTTGGAGTTTCTCAAGCCTCACAGATGCTATGACCCTAAACCAGCAAAATGGGCACAAAATGCAGGGGTTGCTTATGAGCAATACGTTGATGCATGATGCAGATGTTGAAAGAGGGTTGTAGTGCAGGCAGGCATGATCCCAAAGGAAAAATGCATGTTACTGTTTGGCAAAATGCCTTTTCCTCTTGGAATCTTGCCACATCTTCCCATTTACTGTAAGCGTTACATTTGGGCAACGCTCCAGACCTTGCAAGGTGCTTTTATTCCCTTGGTGTGCTTTCCTTGTAGTCACACCAGGAGGACTTCCTGGATTTGCAGCATCCAGATGAGCGCAGGCTCTGAGCCCCAGATTGCTGTGGCCCAGGGTGCCTCTTGGTCAGCCCATCCCAACAGGAGAGGTGATGGTGCTGAACCTGCAGAGCACTTGAGCCCAGTTCTGTGCTTGGTTTGCTGTGGCAGGCAAAAGCTGAACCCAAACCCAAAGGCTGTCCCCAAGATATGGAGTTTAAATCAAACACCCCAATTCTGCACTGCTGGGTCACTCAGCCGTGACCCCCATCAACATCTTAATGCAGAGGGGGTGATGCAGGTGAGCTGGCTACAAGGGCAATGACACTCACAGCCTGTTTCCCCCTTGCAGGGGACCCGTGCCCCCAGCCCCAGCAGCTGACAGCTCAACACCTGGCCAGCTGCACGCCCATGATGGTGCTGGACTACTTTGCAGGCAGTGGCGCAGGCTTCGGGATCATCATCGCTGTCCTCTGCTGCCTGCCCCTGGGTTTGTCATTGTGTTTCCTCTCCCTGTCACTCTCCTCCTCTTCCACCTCTCCATCACAGAAAGGGGCTGAGTGCCCATGGACAATGCACCTCCCAGCAGGAGCTGCTGAGTCCCGGTCTCTGCTGAGGTGCTCGAGCTGGCAGGGTCCTTGGGCACCAGGGTGGAGACAAGAGGGGAAAGGAGCTCTGTGGTCCCTCATGCCCCCTTGTCCTTTGTGTCCCCAGTGACTCTGTTTGTTGCCTGGGTGGTTGCTGCTCTCCGCAAGAGAGATTTCCAGAAGCTGCAGAGGAAGCAGGGCACCAGCGTGCGCAGGGAGGTGTCCGGCGAGGCCATACACGGTGAGGTGGCACTGTCAGCCCCGAGGTGGCATCTGGTGCTGCTGCTGCAGCCAGGGCACACTCTGAGGCAGGGCTGGGCCTGGGGCTTGTACCCAGATGGGATGTAAGGAGGAGCTGTTTCCCCAGGAGCATAGTTAGCAGTGGGACAGGGAGCCCAGAGAGCTTGGTAGCCCATCCTATCCAGAGCCTGACCAGATACAGCATTGAGCAGACTGACCCATGGCTGGTCCTACTCTGGCCAGGAGGTTGGGCAAGACACCCTTACAACCTGAGCTCCTTCCAACCTGTCATCCTGTGTCCCTCTAATTCCAGTCCTCCCCAAACCACACCTTGCTTGAAGGAAACCCGTGCAGGGCAATTGCACCAGTAGCTCCAGGGCAGGGACAGTATCTCCTTGCTCTGCACACTGGAAAAATCCTGCCTCCCTGCTCCATAGCTTGTACTCCTCCTGTGTCCACGTGCTTGAGCTCTGCAGTTAGGAGATCATCATTATTCCTGAGACCTTCCTGGTCATGAAATCACTCCCAAACTGCCTCTCAGTGAAGGAGGTTCTGAGATGAGCAGGAACCTTTCCAGCTGAGTCCTGTGCTCTCTCCCACCAGCCATGGAGTGGCATGGGCCCAAGACAGACAACTGTCCTGTCTACATTCAGCTCCAAGCTGACAAAGTGCTCAAAGTGCTGGATAGCAGAGGGTCTGTGCTCCGGAGCATCAACCTGAAAGCCCAGCCAAGAGTGGAGGTGATCCTCTCCAACAACAAAGGGAACAAATCTCTGCTCCTGAAGAGCCCCAAGGAGTACGACCTGGTAAGTACCATGGTGCCTGGCTTAGGGCACCTTCCCCTGGACCCTCCACATTCCTCTGCACCACTCAGCTGGGGGCACTGGGAGCACTGTAAGGCCTTGAAGGGAGGTCGTGGCCTCCTGAGAGCCACCATGTCCAGCAAATACCATGGAGCTGAGCCTCTGGTGATCACAGCCAGTCTGTGGGTCCTTTGCAGGTGCTGCTCTTCAGTGAGGAAGCCGAGAGGAGCATCTTTGTTGGGAAGCTCAGAGAGTACTTGAAGGAGAGCAGATTTGACCTGCATCTGTCTGAGATGAAGGAGCAGAGCCTGATGAAACGGGCAGTCACCCAGGAGCAGAGAAAACAAATTCTAGAGACTTTCTTCAGGCACCTGTTTGCTCAGGTGTGTAGAGGTGTAGCAAGCCCTGATGTATGAGGGAAGGTATTTCTGTATTGATTAAACAATGAACACTGGGGCTGGTGCTTTCTGGAAGAGCTGGTAAGCCACACACAAACAAGCTGCCAATACTTCCAGGAAATGCATTTTACCTTGCAGAAGACAAAGGGAGATCCCCGACAGTGATACAAGTGTCTAAAGTGGCAAAGAGACTATGGGGTGATGTAAGAGGTCTCCAGAGTGGTCAGTCACGAGGAGTGTGAAAAGTCACATTGTGTAGGAGGGACACGGAACTTTCTCCATGGTATCTGCCATGAGTTTGGTGCCAGGGAGCCACCAGTCCTTGTGCAATAGGTCAGAAAGGAAACACCAGCCTTCTGCTTAGCCATCACTCACAGCATTCCTTTTGTGGGACACAACCTGCAGGTGCTGGAAATCGACAGATCCGACGCCGGGGAGCTCAGCTTTGAATCTTCACAGAAGGCAAGGGAGTCTCTTACCTGTGAGCTGAGCAGGGCTGAGTTTGCTGAAGCCCTGGGGCTCAAAGAGCACTCCATGTTCGTGGAGTCCATGTTCTCCCTGGCTGACAAAGATGGCAATGGCTACATCTCTTTTCGGGAGTTCCTGGACATCTTGGTGGTCTTCATGAAAGGTGGGAGCTGGAGCTGGTTAATCCCTCTGTCTGCTGCCCTTGGACCTCTTTCTAGGCTCTGTCAGAGCAGAGGACATGGTTCACCCAGCAGGTCAACCTGTAGACACTGCTACAGGTTAAAATTTCCTTCACTCAGGACAGCTTCAGCTTGGGTTATGGGGCATGACAAGGTAACTGTGTTTTCTGGAAGATGGTTCACGAGGGGAGCTGTCTTCCACCACCACAGATATGTCAGCCCTTTCTCCTGAGGGGAGATCCTGTGCATCCTGGACCTGGGAGGTCACAGCAACTGTGTCTGATATCTGATTCTCCATAAATGACCACTGGAATGGTGGATTCACAGGTGGAAGTGTTGAATGCCAGATTCAATCAAAAAAACTCCCAGAAAAATCATTGCTCTGCAAAAGCACACTTTGAAAAATAATGCACAAGAAAGAATGTGTGTCTACACAATATTTCACCTTGCACTTGAGAAAGTCAAGTGGAAGGGTGAGACTCCACTGCTGCAGGGTCCAGACACTCAAAACCAACATATGAAATCATCTTTGTTGATGAAGATAGGATCTAGTTCTTACTTTGCCTCTTCCTCTCCCCACCAGGGTCCCCAGAGGAGAAGTCCAAGGTGATGTTCAGGATGTATGACATTGATGAGAATGGGTTCCTCTCCAAGGAGGAGTTTCTGAGGATGCTCAGGTACTCTCCCTCCTCTCCTAATGTTTTCACAATGTTTATAGACTTGTCTTCAGAAGCAGCTCCCAGTTTCTGTGCACAAGTGCAACCAAGAGCCCATTTCTCCCATGAAACTGGTCTGGGACTCTGCTCTGTGTTATTTGAGGGACTCAGCTGGTGTTTCCATCTCACCTCCTTGCTCCAGGTCCTTCATTGAGATCTCCAACAACTGCCTGTCAAGAGAACAGGCAGAGCAGGTGACCGAGTCCATGTTCCGGGCCTCGGGCTTTCAGGACAGGGATGAGCTGACGTGGGAGAATTTCCATTACATGCTGCGGGACCACGACAGCGAGCTTCGGCTCACCCAGCTCTGCGTCAGAGGTCAGTGGCACCAGCCCTGGGACAGCCCAGCTCCTGCAAGGCTGGAGGCAATGGGCACCACCACTGCCTCTCAAATCCTGGCCCTTCAGCATTCCCACATCCACTGCAGTAATGGGGCATCAGCTGTTGCTTTGTGTGTGATGTCTGGGTCAGTTCAGAGCTTTTCCCCGCCCACAGGAGATTCCTAAACTTTGTCTTGCACTTTCTGAATGGTTGTTTGTCCTTTTGTCTCCTCAAAGGTATCCCTGAGGTCTCCAAGCAAAATCTGCGCAACTGCGTCTCCTTCATAAGAAAGAGCGAGCCAAAAGGGTAAGCTCCCTTCCTTGGTGCCACTGTTCTCTTCCTGCCCTGGCTCACATCCATCCTCCACCCCAAGCTTCCCAACAAATGCTCCCACCAGATGTTGGAGCTCCCAGCACTGGGGAAGGGGTGGGAAGTGCATGCTGCGGTGAGGCTGCTGTCCTCCTCCCCAGGCACAGCCAGAAGGGAGGAACTGCCTCCTGCAGGGCCCTGTTGCACCCTCTGTGTGGAGATGGAGTCCTGCATTGCTCTTCAGATGGAGGGGTTATCTTGGCGTGAATCCAGACCATGTGCAATTGGAGTCAATGCAGGCAGGCTTGCGGAAAAGACTGGACATGTTCCCAGCTGAGCTTGGGATGGGAAGTGGAGAGAAGGGGAAAATTTTGGCGAGCATCTCTAACAAATAGAACTGTGGGCTAGACATAGCTCTTTTTCCACAGAACTATCTCAGAGGAGAGGAAAGACACAAATCTGGACACTGTGAGTCACTACATGGAGCGAAAAGGCCAAGAACTGAGGAGAAGACCAGGAAGAAAGTGAGTCCCCTCCCCATCTGTGCTTCTGGGGCTTGGGCTTATCCTGTTTGCTGTTTCTCATACCTCCATGTCAGACTGGGTAGCCCTCTAGTCAAATGTCACTGCTCCAAGGAGGCACTCATTGGCCAAGGAGCTACAGAAAGAATCCCATCTTGGCGGGACAGCACCATAGCTGGGTCTGGGTGATGTGCCTCTACAAAAAAAACCTCCAAACAAATGAAGTGGCCAACTCCAGAGGTTGGCATAATGGCTTTTAGAGAGGGGTCTTGTCTGACAGTTGCTGCCTGTGTTCCTCTGCTTCTTGGGCTGCTGCTGGTTCACCTGAGCTGCCTACAAGGCGGCAGGAGAGAATTTGGTCCTCCCTGCTGTGGCAGCAGCAGGTATTTCTTCAAGGAAGCAGTTCAGCTGCTGTTATTGTTGGCCATAATACCTTGGTTTGCCTTAATTGCACCAATTAAGGAAGTTCGCCTTTAGCAGATAATTTTTTGATGGTTGAATATTACTATAAAACTTACAGTTCTCACCTACAGTTTCATTTGTGAGTCACTGCCTCCACTTCTGCTACCAGCTTTTGAAGGCATTGTAGAGCAGGCTGACCTGAGTTCACCCTCAGATGGCGTGTGCTCTGCAGGTCACCCCTGTCACTGATGTGCAGGAGCACTTTAAAAGGAAACCCAAACCTGGGCCCTGAGCTGTTCCTTGCTAGGGAAACCTCACAGTGACACCAGCACTCCTGCATTTGTCAGGGCAAACAACTACCAGCTGCATCTGTACACGGAAGCACAACGGAAGAAGTACGAGAGGAACAGAGTGCAGCAGAAGATCCAGGAGTTCAAGCGCTTCGTTGAGAATTACCGGCGCCACATCGTCTGTGTCATCCTCTTCTCTGCCATCACTGCTGGTGTCTTTGCTGAGAGAGCCTACTGTGAGTGCCCACCCTGCCCTGCTGAGGGGGCACAGGCTTCCTGCCTCAACGCTGGTCGTTGCCTGGGGCACGATGGGCACAACTTTGGGCAGCAGTGTCAGTCCTCCCCTGGACTGAGTCCCCAAAGGTTGGAAGGGATCTCTGGAAGGGTCTGGTCCAATGCCCTCCTCAGACAAAACCCTTTTCCAAAGCTGAATGAGGGCTGCTGAAGGCCTTGTCTAGAGAAGCTGCAAAGAGTTGCAAGGCTGGTGATTCTACCACCTTGCTGGGCCTGTGCTGGTTTTTGAAATTCTCCCCATGGAGAATTTCCAGAATTTAGACCTGAGTTTTCTACAGTGTAACTCGTGCTCACATCCTTCCACTTTGCATCCCAGAGAAAGACTTGCTCTGTGTGCCCATGGCTGCAGACAGCCAGCTTCCCTGACCCATCTCCTCTAGCCTGAACAAGCCCATTTCCCTCAGCCTTTCCCTTACACAGACATAGCTCTATGATGTCCTCCAGCTCCCACCCCTCCTGGTGGTCTCCACTGGACTTATTCCAGTTTATGGACTCCTCTTATATTGGATTCCTCAACTGAGGCCACAGTCCCAAGGTGCAGATTCCCAGGTGGACATTCTTCTCCCTGGATCTCCAAGGACACCCTGTCATCCAGCAGTTCTGGGTCATTGTGCCCCTTTCCTCACACAAACCCATCCCTGACGTCCTGTTTTTGATGGAGCCACACAGGTGGCTGTCCCCTTGCTGCAGGAAGGGTGATGGCCCTCAGCGCTGGGCACACGACACCCCCTCTGCTCTCTCTCCCCAGACTACGCCTTTGCATCCCCCAGCACTGGAATTGCACAGACCACCTTAGTGGGGATCATCATCTCCAGGGGATCAGCTGCCTCCATCTCCTTCATGTACTCCTACATCCTGCTCACCATGTGCCGCAACCTCATCACCGTCCTGAGGGAGACCTTCCTCAATCACTACATCCCCTTCGACGCCGCCGTCGACTTCCACCGCTGGATTGCCATGGCAGCCCTGATTTTCTCAGGTGGGTGGGCTGCTGGGGCACTGCCACCCCCCAGCAGAGGACCAGCCCATCATGCCATGGCAGGACCAGGCAGAAGCTTAAAGACCTTGCAGAGACATAGATGTCTTGCACTACAGCAAAGGAGTCCTCAGAGTGACTTCAGGTCCCAGGGGACATCAGCAGAGTCTGACACACCTCCATCCACACCAAGCGATGTTTCTTTCTCTGTGTTTTTTCTCTTACAGTGCTCCACACTGCGGGTCACATAGTGAATGTCTACATCTTCTCAATCACACCTCTCAGTGTGCTGTCCTGCCTTTTCTCCACTGTCTTTACAAATGATGGGTAGGTGGAATTTGAAGCAAAGTCCTGGGCATGGACAGAAATGAAAATGGAAACCATTAGTTCATTCTGGTCACTCCACGGTGCAATCTCTTGTTCTTTTCCAGGTCACAGCTCCCACAGAAGTATTACTGGTGGTTCTTCCAAACTATTCCAGGTGAGAACACCTAGCAGGCAGACCTCCACACCTGTGTCCAGGATGGGCAGCCCCCTGTCCAGTGCAGTCAGAGCGCCTGTGCGGCTGCCCTGTTCTCCCCCATGGGCCTCTCAACTCTTCCTCTCACAGGCATGACAGGAGTGCTGCTGCTCGTGGTCCTTGCTGTGATGTACGTGTTTGCCACACGCCACTTCCGGCGCGTCAGCTTCCAGGGATTTTGGATCACTCACCACCTCTACATGCTGCTCTACATCCTGGTAAAGGATCTGGGCTGGAAGGGAGGGATGGTGCCCATGCACTGCAAGCCTGTAGGTGAACTCAGCCCAGCTGATGAGATAGAGTAGCTTGGGGTAGTCCCAAGGGAGATGGTAGCCCCAGTCCTGGCTCCCCATTGCTGTTGAGCTGCCACCAAATCATCCCTGGGGTGATGACTTGTCCTGCTAAAGGGTTCTGCTCCCTGCCCAGGTCATCATCCATGGCAGCTATGCACTGATCCAGCAGCCCCGTTTCTACATGTACTTCATCATCCCAGCTCTCATCTACACTGCAGACAAGCTGTACAGCCTGAGCAGGAAGAAGGTGGAGATCAGTGTGGTGAAAGCTGAGCTCCTGCCCTCAGGTACCACAACAGCACCAGCCCAGCCCAGGCTCCCTGCAAGAGCACCAGGGGCTGCACCACTGCAGGAACACCAACTCCTCAACATCTCCAACTTACCGGAGCCCCCTCCCAATCTCCCCACAGGTGTCACCCACCTGCAGTTCCAGCGGCCACAGGACTTTGACTACAAGTCTGGGCAGTGGGTGCGCATCGCCTGCGTGGGCCTGGGCACCACGGAGTACCACCCCTTCACGCTGACCTCGGCCCCGCACGACGACACCCTGAGCCTGCACATCCGCGCCGTCGGGCCCTGGACCACCCGGCTCCGGGAGCTCTACTCTCCCAAGAGCCTGGCCCTCCTCGGCGCGCTGCCCAAGGTGAGCCCTGCACAGCATGTCACCCACGGGGACATCTGAGCCCGAGAGAGAATCTTGGGAATGGGTTGTGCCGAGGGTGAGGCACATCTCCAGCCCTCCCAAGACCTGGGCAAGCAGAGACTAATGCTAACTGCTGATTCCCTTCCAGCTCTACCTGGACGGGCCCTTTGGGGAGGGCCACCAGGAGTGGAACAAGTTTGAGGTGTCGGTGTTGGTGGGAGGAGGCATCGGGGTGACTCCCTTCGCATCCATTCTCAAGGACCTGGTCTTCAAGTCATCCATAAACTCCAAGCTGCTGTGTAAGAAGGTAAGAGTGTCTGAAAGACAAGCCCCCCTGAGAGGTGGGACTCAGTGATCTCAGAGATCTTTTCCAACCTCATTGATTCATGATTCTGAGATTCCTCCTGCTGCTGCTGGTTTCTTTGGGGGTAAAATCCTCCGTGGAGTCCATAGACATTCATAAGGATGCTGGCCCCACTCTGGGCCTCATTCCAATGTGCCACAGATCTACTTCATCTGGGTGACGCGCACACAGCGGCAGTTTGAGTGGCTGACGGACATCATCCGCGAGGTGGAGGAATCAGACAAGAACGGCTTGGTCTCTGTGCACATCTACATCACACAGCTGGCCGAGAAGTTTGATCTGCGCACCACCATGCTGGTGAGCCTGGGCATCCAAGGGGGAGGGTGCCAGGCCATGCCACGCCAGGCCATGCTGGGCTATGCTGGGCCATCTGACGTGCACCAATCTCTCTTTCAGTACATCTGTGAGCGGCACTTCCAGAAGGTGCTGAACAAGAGCCTGTTCACGGGGCTGCGCTCCATCACCCACTTTGGGCGCCCTCCCTTCGTGCCCTTTTTCTGCTCACTGCAGGAGGTGCACCCTGAGGTCAGTGTCTGGCTGGGGACAAGAGGAGGTGCACGCACTGGCCATTGTGGAGGACTGGTCCCATCCTGTCCCCAAGGTCCTGGAGACCTCATTGGCATCTGCACCAAGAACAGAGCAGAGGGGAATGAATCCTGTTTTCCCTCTGGAGCCAGGCTGAGTTTTTTGCCAGGAGCCAGCAATGCCCCATACCAGCTAAACACCTCCTGCTATTGCAGGACCCCGGCTGCAACCACTTACCTGAGCAGGAGGTGTTCCCATCCTTCCTCCATGGCCGTGGCAGCTCCATGGGATTGTAACAACCTCCCCAAAAGCCTCTGGAGGCTGACACAGGCTGCTCAGCCAGCATCCATGCCCAAAGCTGTCAGAGAGCAAGGGGGGCTGGACTGTGGGGAGAACTGGTGCTGCAGTCTGACCTCTTTGGCTCCCTCCTTCCCCAGGTGCAAAAGATCGGCGTGTTCAGCTGTGGCCCACCCGGGATGACAAAGAGTGTGGAGCAGGCTTGCCGGCAGATGAACAAGAAGGACCAGACCTACTTTGCACATCACTATGAGAATTTCTGACCCTACCCCACACTGTTCCACCCTCTGGCTGCAGCTGCAATTTTTCACCCTAGCACCTAGCAGCAATACCTCCAGCAGCCACAGTCCCAGGCTCCCACCCAGCACCCTCCCCAGGTGGAAGCCATGCACAGCTGAGTGCAGGGATACTGAGACTCACACAGCAGAGACCTGTGTGCTAGTAAAGCCTTGCCATCCCAGCACTGCCCTACATGGCCCCAGTGTGAACCCTTGAGCCCTGCTACCATCCACACATCCCTGCAGCCCCACAGCTACGGTCAGGCTGGTTGTCCCAACCCAGAAAACCCACTGTTGGAGTTAGACCCAGCTCTGCCCCCTTAATCACAGAGGACAAAGCTTCTGCTCTGCTGGGGGGTTCAGGGAATGTCTCTGACCAGCTCTGGGGAGCAGCTTGGTGCCTGCACAACCTGAATTCACAGCACTTTGTTCCAACACCCCTGTGGTGAACAGATGGGAGGAGGAGCCAGCAAGCTCCCTGGTATCCCTCTTTTTGAAACAGCTCTCCTCACATACTCTTCAATGCCTCCTTGTTAATTCTCCAAGCCTTCCCCGGGTTTGCATAGGGCCTTAGTTGTGTTTGCATTGGCTTCTTCCAGCAGAGTCAGTCCTTCAATCAGAAATCAGTTGTACTTGTTTAAGTAATGCCTGGTTTTGCATCATTGCTGCTTTTGCAGGCCATGGTTGAGCTCAAATAAAGCTGATTGAAGTCTTAAAACATTTTCTTGCCTCCTGTAGTTGGGTCTTGGTCACCTGGGGACTTGCAATACTTGTGGCATAGTGTTGGCCTTGCTCCTGGCACAGGGCATTAACTCCAGCCCACTGGAAAATGGGCCAAGTTGGACAGAGTTTACCCTGCCCTGGTGACATACATGGAGTTGGGGTGGGGGATCACAGGCACAGCCCCACTGCTTATGTCCTCCAGCCCTACTGCCTCCCAGCAAGACCTGATGAAGGAGCAGATCAGACAAGGAGCCCAACCAGCCTGAGCTGTGGGAATAATTCCAACCCTCGGGATGCTAAACAGCCCCCTAAGAGTACAGAGAGCAAGTTTCCATTGCCCAGTAAGAACAATCTTGCAACAGCCACTGGTTTTCCAGCCATGCCAATGGGGATCCCCACAGGACAGGAGTCAGGATGGCCAGTGAATCCCCAGCCATGCCAATGGGATTCCTCCCAGCACGGGAATTTGCTGAGCACATATTTTGACCACTTCTTCTGGCTACAGAAAGTTCCCCTGGGTTATGTCTCATCCCTGTAAAACTCAGTATGGACTTGGGGCTTTCCATCTCTGCCAGGATTAACTTGGCCACATCTGGAATAAACATGAGGTTTCATTTGCAAGTAGTTGGGTTGTTTGAGGCTTCACAGTCCTGCCAACACTGAGCTCAACCTGCACTCTGGTGAGGCTTAGGTCTGCACAGTGCCCTGCAAGCCCCTCCAAACCACCACCCCACACTTCAAGGGACACATCAGGTAGGTCTCAGGAAGCCAGAATTTATTGAGGAAAATTCAGTACCAAGGAAGGAACTGATCTCTCAGTAGTAAATTAACATGACTATAATCAAAGACTAGATTTTTTTCTACCTCATTAGTACCTTGTTTGTGGCTCACAAAATCAGCAGGAAGGCTTGATACTCCCAAATAATTGTGATTTGTTTGCAGTGGTAAAACCTTTGAATGATGCTCACTCAAAACAGTGGTAAAACCTTTGAGTTGATGCTTCACCACATGTCCCATCATGTCTTATCTGTGCTCTTTTCCATGTCAAAAGCAGCTGTGCCCCCCAACAGCCCCTTCATAGGAGGCACAGAAGGACAGGGCTCTCAGCAGGGCCAGTTTCCCTACCTGCAATGGTCCCACGAGGAGCTGTTGGGGGGTGACACAGTAGACATGGTCCCAGCTTGCCTCTAAGTTTCCCCAAAACCCCAGTTCTGAGCTTCGAGAAGAGCATGAAGAGAATGACCTGAATGTGCCAGTGCTTCCCGTGCAGTGGGGAGGGCCAGGCTTTGTTCCACAGGCTGTACAGTCCCTGAGCACCCACAAGGGAAGGGGGGATACTCACATAGGGCTATCTTGCATCCAGGGATTGCCAGGCAGGAAATGCTGCAGCCAGGGCAGTGCAGGACAGGAAGGGGGAGTGCCAGCACCTCCACCCTTGCTGTGCCACATGCCAGTTCCTCCCTGGCATGGAGGAACCTGGCCAGGCTCTCCTGCACGTGTGGTCCATGAAGAAGAGCCACCAACCTCACAACCCATCATCTCTAATTCAGCATTTTGATTCAAACTATTGGTTGTCCATTTGTAGTTACCTGTTAATGCTCTAAAGGTGTCTCCCAGTACCATTCACCCTCATTACATGTGATTTTCTAGTTACAAGCAGCAGGGATGAGGGCTGGGCACTGGGACAGCTCAGGGGTTCTGATCAGTGGGGTCACACTTCAGCATGACTTTGACCCCCTCACCCCTCTTGGTGGTCTCAAAGGCCTCCAGAGCCTTCTCCAGGGGAAAGCGGTGCGTAACCAAGGGCTTGACATTGATCCGCTTGGATGCCAGAAGAGCGATGGCCACAGGCCACCTGCAAGGGAAGCAGAGAGCAGGGGATGAGAGCAGCCACTAGTCTGAAGTCCAGGAAAACAGCATGGAGCAGCCTGGATCATCACAGTTATTTCCCTAGCCCAGGGAAATTTTGCCTGCAAAGAATTTTCTGGTGTCTTGTCAGCATGATCTTTTATGAAAAATCCCTTCGCCAGGATTTTTTCTTCTGAGAAGCTGGGAAGCTTCAGCTTCTCCGTGTTTTGCTACTTTGGAATGTGATTTGGAGAATTGTTTACCCAGCATGTGAATTGCTTTAATTTAATGTCCAATCACAGCCAGCTGTGTCAGACTCTCTGAGTCTGTCACAGGTTTTTATTATCATTCTTGTCTAGCCTTCTGAGGTCTCCTTTCTCTTTCTTTAGTATAGCTTTAATATCTCATTTTCTTTTAATATAATATCATAAAATAATAAATTAGCCTCCTAAGAACTTGGAGTCAGATTCTCATCTCTCACCTCACCCTGGGGACCCTCACAACACCACAACAGTGTCTGGCATGGGAGATGGGACAAGCCAACAGCTCTGGTCTGTTGAGCTCTGAGAAGACAGGCATTGCTGCACAGACAGTAGAGAGAGTAAGTGAAATCACAGGAAGCAAGTGAAAATCACAGGAATCTACTACTTTGGAAGGCCTGAATGAAAACCAAAACTGCCATGCTCTTCTCTCCTCTTGCCCAGCCTCTTGCCTGCACACTGACCATGGTGGAGCTCAAAGTCATGGTCTCAGTGCAGGGAGAATAAAGGAGAACCCTCAGCACACAGTCCCTCATAGGGATCATGTTGCCACTCTGTTTAGAATCATAGAAGCACTTAGATTGGAAAAGGCCTCCAAGATCATCAAGTCCAACCTCGGACCTGAGGGCCAAATTAGAGCAACAGGGATACAAAGGGATGCAGCAGCTAACCTAGTTCCTGCCTACTTAATAACACTTCTCATTTTAAGAAGGAGGGTGATGACATCCCATAAATCCTTCCTGGAGAGCCACAGACTAAGAAAAGAGACTTTCTCCATCAGCAAGAAAGTAGAGCTCTGAAGAATTTTAACTTGGAGACACATCAGCCCCCCCTGGACCAGACTCACGTGTTGCAGTAGCGGAATATCCCACGGATATCCACCTCCCTCACGGCAGCGTTCACGATGGGCACCGTCACCATCTCAGGCCCCAGCCCCACCAGAACCAAGGTCCCACCAGAACGAGTGGCCTGGAGAGCAAACACACAAACGGGGTACATTTTGCAGAGCACAGTTAAAGGAGCCTGTGCAGGGTCTGTCAAAAAGAAAGGCACCCTTTGTGGCTGCAATGGGCTGCCTGGGGCACAGCAGAGAAGCCCTGGGGAGAGGCAGGATGCTGTCAGGAGTATGTAAGAGTGAAACCAGTGGTAATCAAAGTGAAAAAGACAATCTCTTGAAAATCTTTGAAGGATTTTATTAGGAATCTAAAATTCCTACTCTGAAAACCCCATTCTGAAAAATGGCTGCCACTTAGGACTACAAAAGTACTTTGGGATTTCAGTGAGAGAGACTTAAAACTAAGAGCCTGATGCTTTACTGGAATTTCTCTTTTTGCAGCTTTTCCCATTCCCCTCCTGTCCTTTCACTGTGAAACTCCACATTAACCTTCCCCCACCCTCCTGTTAGGATGTTTGTTCATGGCATCAAAACATCCCTTTCTTAATTGTTTCTTTCATTCCTTCTGGAATTAATTTTCTTGATTACTCTTTTTATTTGGACATAACTTCAATGGAGGCTGCTGTCCTACTCCCTGGGTTTGGGGATCTTACTGGAGCCTCCTTGGTAAGTGGTTAAGCACCCAAGCATCAAATCAATTATCCCCACGCTGGTGTTAACACTTTAATTATCTCTCTCAGTTTATTGTCTAAGGAGCAGCTCCTCTCCCCAAACCAAGCCCACTTAAATTAAGCACTGTGGAAGTGAAATAGCTCATTCACTGAACCATCCCAGAAAAAAAAACAGAACAACACCATCACTGGTCTGCCTTTGGAACAAGTGGTACTCACATAAATTCCAGCCTGGATACAAGCTTGCACTCCTGTGCACTCCACAGTTATCTCAGGCATGCAGCCAAGCACACTTTCCACTTTGGAGGCCACCTCCTGCGGGGTCTCATTCTTCACCTGAATGGTGAAATCTGCCCCCACCTCCTTGGCTTTTTGCAGGCGAGAGGCAGATAAGTCTGTGGAAATAAAACCAAGCCAAGAATTGGAGTATTATGTGAAAGAGGGGAAGAACCTGAACCTGGCATCTGCTCACTACATGTGTGCACAAGACAGTGCACAACCAGAAGAGGTGAGGATTCACCCCTTCTTGGTAGGCAGGGAATGATCATAAAATCCTGGAATAGTCTGGGTTGGAAGTGACTTCAAAGCTCCACTCCACTTTGAAGTTCCATTCCTTGCCATGGGCGGTTTCTCTTTGGTACTGCCAGAACACTGAGAGTGCACCAAGACAATAAACATGGCTATGGACAGCACAAGAAATCTTTCCAACAACAGGTTCAGAGGATCATTAATGTGGCCATTTCACTTCTAACAGTACCCAGTGAGAACAGACCATGAGCTCTCCGAGGGCTTCCTCGAGGAACCCTCAGCAGGTGCCTTCAGCTGAGCAAACTGCAGAATGTAAACACTCAGTGTGTCTGTGTCTGCACTGTCACAGTCCTGGCCTGCTCTTTACCCTCCTTGTAGCAGCTTTGGAGGCTGCTGAGCATCTCTCAGACAGTTTCTGTCACAGATGAATGAGCAGGCAAGCCCATAAAGAAAAAAGGGAGTGGATCTGGTAATAAGATGGACCTGAGACACCCCATGAACCTGGAGCAACAAAGCTAGTGATGATAAACATCTGTGAGGGCATGGCTGTACTCCTGTACTCTGTTCTGGAGGATCTTGACACGGCTGTAAGTATCACCTGAAGATCCACAGGGGGTTTGAACCAAGCTGGGGCATCCCACATCCCCTGGAGGAAAGCCACCTGTTCCTTTCTAGACACCACTGGTAACCAGGTCACCTCTGGAGATAAGGATGTGGACAGCTGAGGAGCAGAGTGGGATTTCCCAGGAAGGAATCACCTCTTTTCCCTACACTAAAGCAGTGTCTACAGGGTCTGCATGCTGGCACTGGAAAAGATGTGACAGCCAAGATTTTCTAGACCCAAAATTGAGGAGTGATCTCCTCCCGGAGGTCCTGGGCTTGAAGACTCAGAAAACAATGCCTGTGGTAGGGGCACACACAGCAAAGAGGAAAACACCCCTCTCACCAGGGCACAGTCTTCAGAGAAGTCAGAGATGGGGTGGGGTGAAAACATCAAGGGAAAGAGGAGGAGGATAAGGCCAGTTCTCCAGCATGAGCCACTCTGACTCAGCTGCAGTCTTGGGAGTGAGCCAGAGGCTCTACCCTGCCCATCCCACAGCAAAAATGATGGCACTCACTGGCAGGGCAGGGATGGACAGGCACTCACTGGCAGGGCAGGGGATGGACATGCCCCCACGGGCAGCTGGAAGGCTCAGGATGCCAAGTATGGGCACAGCTACCAAGCTGAGCACCCAGGAGAGCTGTGGAGGGCGTTTCAAGAAGGGGTAACAAAGGGTAATAAAATGCAGACAAAATAGGAAAAGCCAAGGCTGAAAAGAAAGGGCAGCATCACCCTGGAAGCCCCAACATGGGCTCCTTCCTGTGGCTGTAGGAGTCACCTCTATCCCTCCCAAGCTCTGAGCACTGGGCTCCAGGCCCATGCTTGACCCCTCTGAGCTGCACTCAGACATTTCCCATGCACCAATTGCATGGCCAGGAGCTTCCTGAGGCACTTCAAGTGCTATGAAACACTTTTGCCCAGCATGGTTGGTGTCTCCCAAATCTCAGTGTATGGCAAGGAGACCACAGGGGCTCAACAGTCCTCTCAAGTAATGACTAAACTCGCTGTGAAATTTGGTATCACAATACCACTTCACAGCAGACACAGATCCTGGATTCTACCATTTTTAACATCTCCTGAGTCACTAATGTGTTTTAAATTATAAATATATATTTTAAAATATTATACAGATATAATATATAAATATATAAAATATTAGAGACATTCTAGTCTATATTTTACATATTTCATACTTTCTCTCTAGCAGAAATAATCCACAGGTAGTGTCCTACAGTGACAATGCAGCCAGTGCATTTCAAAGTGGCCAAAAAATCACTCCAAGGCAGCAAAAAAAAATCCCACATCTTCCCTGTAGCTGGCCTCTGGTTTGCTGAGCTGTTCAGGAAGGAAACCCTGGCTCTAAGCAGCACATGGAGTGCAGCAGCAACACTGTCAGCCCTGGCCAGGGCTGCAATCACATCCCAGTACACCTGAATAGCCAGGAAGCACTTAGTGAAGCAGACAGATCTGCAGGTCACTGCATTGTTCAGAGCTCCAGACACTTGTGAGGCTTGGGTAGGATCAAGTCCTTTGCAATTTAAAACCCACACAGCTCTTGGGAAACTGGTCAATTAACCAATTAATGGCTTGCATCTTGCCTCCAGTCAGAAGTTTGTTTTCACTTCCCAGCCCCTGGAGCTAATTAAATTTTGGTTTGCTTCCAGTGAAGTTATCAGATTACCCTTAAGCCTCTCATGATGGTTTATGAGCCAACTTAACAAGCAAATAAATACTCTTGATTATTCTCAGATTTTCTTTGTTCATCTTCTTTCTCAAAGGAGTTGAGCTCTGTACAGTTACTCACCTCCCCTGACCTTGAATTCCAGGATTCCTGGAGGCATCAAAACCTAGACCTTCAGATTCAGATAGAACAAGGAGAATAATTTCCCTTAAGTAGGAATTATTAAGTGCACCTTCAGTGACAGTGCAATGCAAGACAGCCCAACATGAACACCTGAACTGCCCCTTCACCTACTGGGGAGGAAGGCTGATCTTTTACATGCATCTGAGGAGAAAAGCAGCTTTTCTGAGCAACAGCAAGGCAGGAGGACAGGAGAAGGTTGCCCATAAATATCAATCACACCCACTCAGGGTGGAGTGGAGAAAGACACAGACTTTTTGGAAAGTAGATGAGGACCCATGAAACAAATTGATCTTCTCATCCAACTGGAGTCCACGAAATACATCAAACACTCCAGGTGAGCCAAAGACAGAAGTTGTAGGAGGTCAGTTCTCACAAAAAAAAAGTTTTTCTAAATATTTCTATACCTGTAAGAAACTTGTCAAAACAAAAAAACTTTTAAAGCCGTAAGTGCTGCACAGACAAAGCTCCTCACAGACACATGATAAAAACACAGGGCAATGACTTCAGATAACCTGGCAGTAAAGTACAAGAGACAAGAGGGCCTCTGTGGGCAGACAGGTGCCTCACAGGTGTTGGCTCCTAAAGCCAAAACAAAAAGCAGTTCCTTGAGACAGGCAGCAAAATCTCCAGCAGCACAAGCCAAGCCAAACCCATTCCTCAGCTCATGTCATGCTCAAATATTTGATTTGGGACAGCACCTTCATGGTTTGAGCACCTCAGCCAAACCCCTCTCGTGTGGAAGAGACATCCACAAGTCAGAATCAGCACCTAGGTTGGCACATAAAGATAAGAAAGGGTAATTCCATGTGTCCAAGCTTGCTGATCCTACAAACCAAGCAGCAGGCACCTCCTGTGGCACATGACAGCCAGCTCAGCTTGCCAGAGCCCCCATCAGGAGCAGCTCCTGGCACTAGAGGGAAGACACACCCATTCCTGGAGCAGGAATGAGGGGCATGCTGAGCCAGCTGCCTCAGCCCCACCAACCCCCAGTCACCAAACCTTCCCCACCCAGGGAAAGGGACACCCCCAGCCCCTCACCAGCCCAGCTGGGCACGAGGTTCCTCGTGCATGATTCAGGAGGCAGAGCTGTTTTTCCTGCTACAGCAAACATCATCCTCAAATGACAGCACTTCACAAAATCTGAGGTGTGGACTGACCACATCCACCAACACCTGCAGGGTGAGGCCAGCACAGCTAAAAATGCCCTGGACTCGACAGCAAAGGGATTAAGGGAGGAGAAGACCTTGTGTTTTCTGCTTTGACCTGAGCTACTACTGAAGGATGTTTCTGTGAAGGCAAGAGGGTGGGACCTGAGTTTCATCTCTTGACCCAAAGTGGGTCAAGTAACACAGTAATGGAAAGGTCAAAAATACACCTGGCTCAAAGAATGGGATGTAACAGCCTTCTGAAAGGTCAAGGTCCTTTAGGGCTTTGACATAAAAACTGCAGCAGTCTGTACTCAATATCCAGTGGCACCTCTAACTGCTCCTCCTGCCATCACCACTCAGAAAGACTGAAGACTCATAGTGGGAGCTGGAAGCACCATTTCCAGACCCTGTTCAACCCCCAGGTGGAAATTTCAACCAGAGAACATCCTGAGGTTACTCCAGCTCTCAATCCTTCTGGGCAAGCTAGAGAGAGAGAGGGCCTCAACTTAGAGGAGAGCTAGGAGGAACTGGGCTAGGTCAGCATGGCAAAAAAAGGGGAGGATGGAATGGCTGTCTCAACAACCTGAAGAGCAGCTTCAAAGGTGAAGACTCATTTCAGTTTTTCCATAAAGGGGGAAGCTCCATAAATGACAGTTTGTGAGTGGACCCTAGAAAAAGCTTCATCATTAAGAGCTTCAAACCTGGAGAAGGTATCTCCAGACAGGAGATAGATGGGATCTCCTTCCTCTGAGGTTTTCCTGACACAGCTGGACAAAGACATTCCTGCAAGCAGCAGCTCAACTAGAAACATCCAGGATACAGTTATGCAAGGGACACCCATTTCTGAAAAGCAGAGACCCTGAAAAGGCCATTTCAGTCACTGTGGATAACCAGTGAAAAATGAAACCCCCAGCAGGAGCAGACAGAAGGACAGAGAAAGACAAGTGGAGAAGCACAGTGTGGCTGCACACAGAAAACAGTGGGCAAACGCTGTCTGGGCCATCATCCAGCACTACCAGAGGTAAAAATAACCTAAGATCAAACCTCCCTGGAAGGGTGGTCAGGTACTGGAACAGGCTGTCCAGGGAAGTGATGGAATCACCATCTCTGGAACTGTTCAAAAAACAGGTGGATGAGGCATTTATATGGACATGGTTGGGCTTGGCAGTGCTGGGTTAATGGTTGCACTCGATGATCTAAGTGTTTTTTCCCAACCTTAATGATTTTGTGATTCTGTATGGTGGGAAACAGGCACACTTTGAAAGGGCTAAAAGGACTTACCTGTAACTACCACAGCTGCTGCACCCATCATCTTAGCAATAATCACATTAACGAGGCCAATTGGTCCTGGGGACAAAGGGGAGAAAGAGAACATGTTCCACTGCCAGGCAGCATCAGCCCCACCTCTGAGCATGCCCAGAGCTTTGGCAGCCCCAAGGTTCCCCTCATCCCTCATCCCTTCCAGCAGAGCCCAGAGGCAGAGCCTGAGCCTGCCCATCCCCTCCCAGCAGGCAGGGAAGCCAAGGACTGGCTGTTCTCACTATACCAGAGCCAGACACGAAGACTTTGCTTCCCAGAGTGACTCCTGCTCTTTTGCAGGCATGGATTCCCACTGAGAGGGGCTCAATGAGGGCTCCTTCCTCAAAGGTGACATTGTCTGGAAGCCTGCAAGAATGGGACACAAGGAACAGTCACCAGTGTAGCTCATGAGGGTGATGGGGAAAGCCACGACACTCAAAAAACAAACATGGGTGTAAAACACAGTGGCAAAACACATTGCCACCTGTGGTCAGGGAAATGTGCTGGAATACACTTCAAGAGATTCCATTGCTTCTTTCCCTCCTCTGCAGCAGCATCAAGTGCACCTGAAGCATTTTTCAGTGAGGTTTGCCCCAGCACCACACCCAGAGACCCACAAACTTCCCCACATCATCTCTCCAGTACTTGGTGAGTCAACAAGGATTCCTTTGCCACTCATTCCCTTTAGAACAAACCCCCCAGCTGTATATGTACCACCCCAAAGCTGCCCTATGGCTCACCCACCAGTGAGCTCCCAGAACCATCACCAGGGCTGAATCAGCTTTTAGAAAACATCCTGCTGTCAAAGGTGAGGCCACCAGGAAAGGCAGCCAGATCCAGGTCTCCCTTCCTGGTAACAACCAGGATCACCTTTCCTGATGCACCAAGTGGACTGGTCCCAGTTTGCATCCTCCCAGCAGTCAGGGACAACGTGTGTGCAGTGGGTATCAAATGTGTTTTGGACAAAAAGAGCCCTGTTACACAGCCAACATAAGTGACAGAAAAATGCAGAGGGAGTGAGCCCTTCTGAACTGTTGAAAGAAATCAGTGTCAGCCCCAAAACACTGCCCACCAGCAGTGTGTTCTCACACTGCCCTGGGAGCTGTGCCTACCAGGAGGGTCAGCAGGGACAGTGACAGCACTGGGAAGCTCGAGGTCAGATCTCAGCCAGGCCAATGTGAAGCCAAGGAAATGGAAGTGATGGCTGTGGGAATTCAGCTGCAAGATATCTGCATATCCCTTATTTCCAGGAGGCTTTAAAGGTCTGACTCCAAGAGTTCTGTTGTCACAGACTCTGGCATCATGTTTGCTACTGCTGGGTTTGGGCACTGCCCTGTCAATGGGGAGGGCATGATCCCACCTCCATCAAGTTACTCTGAGCACCCAACACAGAGTCTGTCCACCAGCAGGACACACAGTAACTGCCCAAATGTGTGAAAGCTCACTGAGCTCAGCCATCATCTGTTCTTAGCAAATCTGTGCTGGCAGAGTGACTGTGTGCCAGGGAATCTGCTGTACATGAGCCAGCCACAGCACTGCTGATCTGAAACCAGGAGCAGGCTTTGCATCCCAAAGCTTAAAAAAAAAAAAAAAAAATACAGCCAAAGTAATATTTGCTCAAATTGGAGGAAAAAAGCAAAAGCCTGGAAGAAGCCAGCTACAAACCAACCACTTCCTCTCAAGCAAAAACTTATGATGTTGTCAGAAAATGTTATTCTGGTACACAGGAAATCAATGACAGTGGATCTGGACAGTGAGATGCCAATCCCACCCAGACCAGCCCCTCATCCTGACAGCAGCTGCTTGGTATCTGCTTTGAAAGCCTCCTGCCTGAGGATTCCCAGGAGAGGAGCAGTCAAGTGCCTCCTTCAGACTGACACAATCCCGAACTCATTCTGTGCCGACATCAGAGATCAATCCCAAGGATGTTCCTGCTCATGGAAGCACCAGCTCCATACACACTGAAAAAGAACAAGCTCCACAGGTAGGGCAGCCTCAGGGGGAACACTACTTGGGCTATTTTTGACTCCTTGTTAAAGGTACTTAAGTGGGTATAACAAGTTTTTTCAGGTCTTTGGAGTATTTGAGGCTCTGGTACAGGTTGCCCAGAGAAATTGTGGCTGCCCCATCCCTGGAAGTGTTCAAGGTCAGGCTGAATGGGGCTTGGAGCAACCTGGCTTAGTAGAAGGTGTCCCTGCCCATGGTAGGGAGTGGAGTGGGAAGGGCTTTAAGGTCCCTTCCAAACCGAACCCTTTTGGGATTCTATGATTTGCCAGAGTGTTTAAGCACAGATTTGCTTCTAAGCAAATGTGCCCGTGCTGCCACAATTAATAATATATTCAAGTTTGCTGAACTGGACGTGAAAACGGATATATTGTAATGCTGGTAGCTTAGTGGAGACACTCTGATACACATGAAAAAACAGCTCAGCAGGGCTACTGCTTTCTGCTCCTGCTCTGCTCAAAGTGGGATGACTTTGTTTCAAACCACAGAGTGAGATGTCAGCAGTCACCCTGGTGTTTCCTGAAAAGCAGCAGCAAAACTCAGCTCAAAGAACCAGACAAAGACCTCTAGGCACCGGCCTAGGAAGGCAAGGACATGAAAAGAGACAGGAGAGAAACCAAGAGAAGGGAGCAAGCAGGAAAAGGAAAATAATTAAAGGGTAACCCAGTGGTGATATACCAGGAGACATGCAAGAAATGTTTATGTCTGGCACCTGAGGGGATAAACTGTCTGCCTGACAAACCCTTTGCAAAGTGGCTGCCATCCAAGCTTAGGCATGTTATTTATGGATCAGAAAGCAATAAAACCTGTTGGGATCGCATGAAGAGTGTTCCAAAGGGCTAAGAGGTGATTGCTGCAGCTAATCTCCCCCCAGGGAGTGTATATTTCTCTCTGTGGAGGGAGCAGGGACTGACTTGTAGCAGTAGCTTGCGCTGTGCTTGTAGTAGCGGCAGAGGTTGCCGTCGTCGGGCGGCGTGGCGCAGAAGAAGATGGTCGGGGACAGGTTGTAGCGCCCAGATTTGCAGAATTCATCCATTTCCCTCGGCACACCCGGCTCGATGGCCACACGGTCACCTGCCAGGATGAAAGCAGATGGAGAGGGTCAGGGACAGGGTGGCACACGAGCAGGAGTAGCACCAAAACCCACGGAAACACTGGCACCATCCAGGCTGCAGGGACATGAGGAAGGTCTTGCTGCACACACCGGGCTGGTTCCCAATGCTCCCTTCACAGCACCCTCCTGTGAAAAATGCCAATCACTTGTTTTTTTCAATTTTAAAAGTTTAATAGTAATAAAGTGGTTATGAAAATAGTAATAAAATTAGATTAATAAAAATTTGAAAAATTGATATAAGGACAATACAAGACAATAAGAACAAAAGAGTTATGGACGGTCTGGGTACCTTTTTCTGGGCAAAATAAGCCCAGAATAGGACTCACATTAACAGAGAATTAAACCTTTAAAGCAATAGCCTGTTGCATATTCATACACCTCATACATGATGCATAAATTCAATTCAAACAAAGGATTCTGTCTGGTCAGTGTCAGCTTCTTCCTCTTAATCCTGACTGTGTCAAGGGCTGAGCGAGGCAGGAAGAAGTTTGTTTCCTCTGATAATGGGGCAATAAATTCTTTTTCTCTGAAAGATTTAGGTGTCCTGTGATTGCTATCTGGTACAAGTACCTCATTCCTTTCTTTAAAAAAATATCTCACATGCATAGTTTCTATTTCAACATTATGTTATAACCTAAAACTATATTTAACACAGTACTTAAAAATCAATACAGCACAACTTTCTATCATATCACATACAATATTAATTTTAATATTTGCAAAAAGCCAATCATACAATACGCATTTTTCAAACTCATCACTGAGATCTTTCCAGGTACTTGGGAAGAGATGGTGTTTCAGAGGCACAGATGGAAGCTCAGCCCCCCACACACATCCTCCTCCAGCTGCCTGGCAGCCAACCTCAGCAGATGAAGGGGCAGCCCCCAGGCAATCACACTTTGACCAGATATTTTGCTGAATCTGTAGAAGAGGAAACATTGAGGATGGAGCAGGTGAGCTTGGCTAGCCACCACACTGCCAGCTGGAAAGGGCTGTTCCTTGGGAATCGTAGACTCATGGAAGACTTTGTGTTGGAAGGCACCCTAAAACTCAGCTTGTTCCACTCCCTGCCATGGGCAGGGACACCTTCCACTGTCCCAGGCTGCTCCTAGCCCTGTCCAACCCGGCCCTGAACACTTCCAGGGATGGGGCAGCCACAGTTTCTCTGGGCAACCTGTGCCAGGGCCTCACCACCCTCAAGGGAAGGAAGCTTAAGGTGCAGAACACCCAGGAGCCTGACAGGATTTATCTGGGAACAGAGACAGCTTGGTGCTACAGCAGAGTAGCCCAGGGTGCTGGAAGGACACAGGCTGCAGGACAAAGAGCTATTATTTAATTGCAGTCACAAAGCAGGATGGACCAGAGAAAACAGTGCGAGCATAGTACAACTTATAAGGGACACAAAGCCTCACATTTATTTAGCAGAGGAATCAGAGCCAAACCTCTGAGCAAAGCTCTCCCCCAACAGGCTTTCAGGCAGGCACAGGGATAAGCAGGATGGAAGTAAAGAGCCATCTAGGCCACTGCATGCCCTCTGAGCTGGCCAACAACAGGTGTCTGACAGGACAGGCACATACTGAATACTCTCACATTATATGCAGCTGTGAAGCCACACAAGTCACAGGTGGTTTGTTTGTATTTAGTAACACTCAACAACTTCTCCTCCTTCCACCACATAAACTACATGGTCTGCTACATCTCAGGTGAATGCTGCACCTCACTGTGCCTTGCTCTGGTGCTGGAGCAACCAGAGAACAGGCCACCTGTTCTGCCTTTCTATCTTTGAGTTGTCTCTCTAGCTCTCAGCTCGAGTTCCTGACTTGGACATTTGTCAGAAATGCTGCTCCACATGTTGTTATCTCCTTGTCCTCCTCTGAACCTTTCTCTCTTGTTTTACATCCTTTTGGAAAGGAGGAGAACACAACTGCATGCAGAGTTCCAGATGTGCACTGACATCCTCTGAGTCTCTGTCCCCTTCCTAACAGTGATTTCCATTTTCAGTGTTGTGGAGCCAATGCTGCTATGCACAGTGTCAGAGCCAAAGGTCTCACCCCTCAGCAGTGATGGTCAGCACAGCATTTTAGATATTAAGCTGGTTTTGTTTGTTCTGCTGTGGATATCACTTTGTGTTTGCCTGTGTTGAATCTCACTTGCATCTCTGGTCTCTCTGTAACTCTTGATGGCTCTCCCCCACATCTCTCCACCTTGCCTAAGTTGCTGTCATCAGCAAACTTCACAAAATTCCCTGCTCAGTCCATTTTTTAGGATATTCATGGGCACAGTGAGCTGTGGAGGTCCCACCACAGGGCCTGGAGCAGTGGCTCCAGTGACCTCTGCACTGCAGGAAGCCATTTGCTCCTTCAAGAGCACACACAGAGAAGAAACACTCACAGCAGGTTGCTGGCAAGAGCTATAGACGTGGTTTCTGCAGTTTTATCAAGTTGCCTTAAAAGGCACCTTGTACCAGATCCACTCTGCTCTGCATTAAAATATAAAATACAGCCAGGCCAGCTCAACACATCCCAGCATAAAGCTAATACCAGTGGCCAAGATGGGTGACTAACAGCAGCACAATGACACTTCTTGAAGGAGGTCACACTGTGAGATCAGAACTCCAGATAATTTTACATGACAGAAAAAAACACAGCCTGGTATTGACACATTCTCGGAACTGATTAGGAGGAAAACAAACAAATGGGTTTGGTTCCAGATACCTGGTTTCAGATGAGTCACCCCAGAGCCCACTTTTACCACGGTCCCGGAAGCTTCGTGTCCCAGCACCATGGGATCCTTGACAACAAAATCCCCGATCCGACCGTGCTGCCAGTAGTGAACGTCGGAGCCGCAGATCCCAACGGAATGCATGCGCAGGAGGACCTCTGCCAGGAAAGGAGAGAAGGTTCCTTGTATGAAAATCAGCCTTCTTGGGCACTGGGAGAGCAGCACATGGGCCCCAGAGCAAAGGCTGAGCCAGTATGGACACATCCAAATTTACTGGCATTCAACCAACCCGGCAGAACTGTGCGTGCACACGTTGGGAGAGCGGCACGGTCGTGAGCCACCTGCTGAAACACAAAGCAATGATTCACAAAGCAAGAGGGCTCAAAACAGGGTAAGGCAAAAGCTGATGTCAATAAAAATATGGGCAACGAAGTAATGCCATTTAAGAGGGGTGTTATTATTGCTGGAGCAGCTAAAAAAATAGCAAGTCCATTTAATTTTCACTTCTCCCAAAGCTATGATTTCAGCCCCAGACAGTTAGTGAATCAAATTTCTATCAGCCCCTATGTCCATTCTATTAATGTTTAGTCCTGCATAAGATCATCTGGAATGTCCCAAGAGCCATTTACTGTGACATACACAAACTGATGGAACAGGAAGCAAAAAAAGCCAGATAAAGGAGTTTATCTGTGACTGCTCCAGCTCTTCTTTTCAGCTGGAAAAGCAGCATTATCTGTTTCAGCCACACAATTGGTTTTTGAATAATTTTATATTTTCTCAGAAATATTTTATACTATCAAGGAGCAAGAAAAGACAATGAGAAAACAAAGAGATGTAAAGGAAGCAGCCAGAATCAGTCATCTATAGACCTACCATTAGGGCCTGGTTCTGGGATTGGACGGTTTTCCTATGGACAAAAGGAAAAAAAAGAAAAGCATTTAGCTGCTTGTTCGTATCCCTGGGAATATCTGTGGGAGCTTAGCTCAGGTAAATCCATAAGCAGACAAGGTTTTTGGTTCTGTCTGCTCCACAAGACACAGCTGTGCCACATGGAGCCTGCTCCTAAGCTCCCCTCATTTTCCATGCTCAGTGGATAACACAGGTAGCTGTAGGAGTAAGCACACTGCCAGCTTGTAAATCCACCCTCCAAATTATTTTGTAGTAAATTCCCTTTCCCAGCCCAGACAAGAGACACATACTAAATTTCCCTGCCCTGGAGCAGCCCCAAATTTCAGCTGAATCCTTCATCCATACCACTGGCTGGCAAAAAAATCACCTTTTGTAACCAGGAAGATTCTGAACTACAGGTTCTATAAAGCCTTAGTATTGCAGGACTTAAACTATTATTTTAAATAATACAAAACTTTTTTTTACTACATAATGACAGAATAACAGAATCACAGAATGATTTGGGTTGGAAAGGACCTTAAAGCCCATCTCATTCTACACCCTGCCATGGGCAGGCATACCTTCCACTAGACCTGGTTGCTCCAAGCCACATCCTTGAACACTTCCAGGGATGGGGCAGCCACAGCTGCTCTGAGCAACCTGTGCCAGCAATACATAATTTACATATAATATTTTTACAGAATATAGACATAATGATTTATACCTATTAATGTAGACATTCACTTTCTCTTGTAATTGCCATGGCAACTCTTTATGGGATGAATGACAAAACCAGAGTGAGAAAAGTGCCCCATATTACCCTTCCACCCACAAGGCCTGCAGGGCTTTTGCCTTCACTCAGCTCCCTCAGCTGCCTCAAAAGCCAAAGGAATGATTTTGCTGGGTTTTACAACATCAGGACAATACAATACCCACCCTGAGGATTGTGTCTTTAAGAAAAGCCCCCCAGAGTAGGGCCAAGAGTAAACCCTTAAATATTAATTTGCTGCTCAGACTTTGAGGAGTGCTGTTCTGCATTTTAACTGTTTAAATCCCAGCATATTCCTCAACTCCTATTTTGTACTTCAGCATTCTAAACATCATGGAAAGACCAGCTCTGGAAACATATTCTCATATGACTAAACTGACTGACATTTTCCACTTTCAGACCTGTATCTGCAATTTTTCTGTGTGTGGGGTTTGTTTTGTTACACTGAGGACACAGCCCAGAGCAGAAATGCAACAAGCACAGGATGTGGTGACACACCAGAGGTACAGACCACCTCAGACTGAGCAGAAAGTCCACAGTGAGAGATAAAGCCAACTTCTAGCTGAAAATCAACCACTTTTTTTTTTTTTTTTTTTTTCTGGCAATAACAACTGTGCCCAGAAAACCTAGACACCTTGGTGGGAAGTGAATTCTCCAGGCTGATTTGGAGAAAATAGGAGTGGCCAAAGTGGAGAGCAGCACAGACACAAATTCTGCTCGTTGTCTGTTGTTCACTGAAAAGTTCAGAAAATGGTGACTGGTAAAGCAAACACAGCAAATATTTCCTGTGAAAGGAGACAAGGAAAGAGAAGCCATGGTACAAGTATAAAACAAACAAATCCTCAATGGGCAGCAAAGAGGAGCCTGTGCAACTACCTAAGGACAAGAGGAGGCTCAACAAAAACAAAGCAAACACAATTTCACACAGCACAGGGATCACAGCAATTCTGCCCATGGGAAACATGTCCAAAAATCAAGAAAGGTGTGGGAGTTACAGGAAGATGCAGTCACCCAGCTTTGGGTATCAATAACAGATAACAAGTTCAGAGTTCACCGCCGAGACTACTCCTACCACCAGTGGGTCAATATAGTGAGCACCATCCACATGGTGGGAAGAAACTTCAGGGAAGCCCAGGAGGAGCACACAAGGTGCTGCCAGTGAGGCAGGAGGGCACTGGTGACCAGCTCTAAGGTCTACAGAAGCACAAATATCCAAGGAAAACTCACACATCTGGGTGTAAGCCAGTTTAGAGACCAGCCACACAGATGTGATGGAGCCAATGCCCACCTTCACAAGTCTCAGACACCTTTAAATCACAGGGGTTTGGAAATGCACTCCTGAGCTAGAGGAACCACCTCAGTCCTCAACCCATTTTCATTTCTTTTGGTAGTCAGGCTACATGTGACTGCAGGGAAAGCACAATTGTGTCAAAGGTGCCTGGGAGCCACCAGGAGCCACCTACATGGCACGTGTGGCTCCTGGTGGGTGGGACTGGTAAAGATTCAACCACTTCCCTGGTAATAATCATCCCCTAAACAAGGTGTGTGTCCAAAGTCTGTGTGCTCCCCAGAGCCCTCCTGCCAGGGTTCTGTGTACAAAAAGCTGCCTGCCAATGTCTGCCAGTGGAAATCTTCCTTCCCCCCTTTGGCACTCACCAAACATGCAACACACGGCATAGTGATTCAGCACCCAGAAAGAGCCGAGCGTTAGCAGCCAGAGAGGCAGAATGAGCCTCAAATATTAAAAAAGTACAAAATAAAAGCTCCCTCTGTCCAGGAGGGTCCTCCAGCACCTGCTTCTCCTAAACCCTCTGTCCTGCTGCTCACCTGGGCTCTGGCAGCCCAAAGAAGCAACAACCACTCTCCACCTGCTCCCTGGGAGGGCCCATCTCAGCTGTGAGAATGGCCAGTTGGGGTGGAGGGAGAAGTTTTTTGGGGATTTTGGGTTTCAGGGATAAAATGTTCTCCACCTAGAGTTGGCAAAGTTCTTAAGATTATCCCCTCCTGCGTCCCCGAAGCGCAGTCTGCAGCTGAAACCTATCCAAGACCGGAAAAACAGAAAATATACACACAAAGTTGCCAGAATTAGCTAAAAATAAATCACTCTTCTGATACTGTTACATCCTTCTAGCAGAAGGAACGAGCACGCCTCTAGCACGCTTGAATGAGTGTATCTATGAATTCATTTCTCTTGCAAAAATATCGCACCTCCCAAGTACACGAGGGCTGGTGCTTTGGGGTTTTTTTTGTTTTATTTTGGTTTGTTTTGTTTTCCCTGTGCGGGTCATTCCCCGTAACGCTGTGCAGAGCCCGAAGCGGCCGCGGGCTTTCCCTGCGAGGGCACGGCAGGGAGGGCCCAGCCATGGGACACCCCCGAATTTGGGTCCCCGCGCCCCCCGGCCACCCCCCTGCCGTGGGCAGCTGGGGTCGGTTCAGGCTCTCCCGGAGCCGGTGGAACCGGGAGGACCCGGGAGGACCCGGGGCTGCCGTGCGGACCCCGCCGGTGCCCCGGGCTCACCGCAGGCCCGGGGCCGCTCCCGCCCCGCCGCCCCCGCCCGGCCCCGGCTCCGGCTCCCCGCGGCCGTACCAAGCGCAGGTCCCCGGCTCGGTGAACCACCACGGCCACGTTCTGCCCCGGCACCGCCATGGCTCGGCTCGGCGCGGCCCCGGGTCCAAGGATCGCTGCTGGGGGGGCCGCCCGTGCTCCGGCCCCCGCCCGCCCGCGGGCCCGGCACCGCCCCCGGCACCGAGCGGGCACGGCCGGCTCCGGGCACGGCTCCGGCCATGGCTCCGGGCCCGACCCCGGCCACAGCCAAAGCCACAGCCACAGCCACAGCCACAGCTCCAGGCCCACCCCCGGGCCCGGGTGCTTCAGCTCCAGGCCCCAGCTCTGATTCCAGGCCTCAGCCCCTGCTCGGCCCCAGCCCCAGCTCCAGCCTCAGCCCCGACCCTGGCACCAGCTCCAGCCCCAGGCCCATCTCCGGGCCCAGGTCACCCAGCTCCAGCCCCTGCTCCAATTCCAGCCCCTGCTCCGGCTCCAGCCCCAGCTCCAATTCCAGCCCCTGCTCCAGCTGCAGCCCCAGCTGCAGCCCCATCTCCAGGCTGTAACCCCTGCTCCAGTTTCCAGCCCCAGCTCCAGTGCCTGCTCCAGACCTGGCTCCCAAGCCAGTTCCAGCCTCACCCCCCAGGCCCCAGCTCCAACTCCAATTCCAGCCCCATCCCCAGTCCCGACCCCAATTCCAGCCCAAATCACTGCTTCCAAGCCCAATCCCAGCCCCAGCTCCAGTGCCTGTTCCAGCCTTGGCTCCTGGGCCAGTTCCAGCCTCAGCCCCCAGTCCTAGCTCCAACTCCAATTCCAGCCCCAGCTCCATCTCCAGTCCTGACCCCAATTCCAGCCCAGATCACTGCTTCCAGGCTCAATCCAGCCTCAGCACCAGCTCCAGGCCATCCTGGTGACAACACTGCACCCTGCACTTTGACTAAAATTCAATAAAATTCAATAAATGGGCTTGCCTGGACATGGCACAATTGGAATGCGGTTATCTCACCTGCAGAAATAGCTTATTGGGGGGAAAAATGGAGACTTCAGGGATGTTGACAAACACCTCAAATAGATTATCCCCTCCAGTGTCACTGAATCATGGAATCGTGGAATATCGTGGGTCATTCCCTAGAATATTTATTGGAGTCAAAATCGTTGCAGTGGTTACTCTGAGGGTAGGGGAGCAAGTTCATGGGAAGCTGTGACAAAACACCTCACTCAGTGTTTACACACCAATATAAATCCCAACACCTCCCTGGAAGAAGGAAGGAATATTTGCATTTTATGAAAAGGTTGGCAACAGCTATTTCTTCCTGGACATGCCTGTTTTCTCAAGGCACCTGCTTGTGCTTTTCCTTTTCAGGGTGCATTTGCCTCCAGACTTGCCTTGCCACTTAAAATTATCTGTGTGGGATTCACCATGAAACCCTGCAGCTCTGCCAGCACAGCTCAGCCTGATGCCTGGGCTCCCTAAACCTGAAATAATGCTGGAGGCATGGGCTGGGATTTTCACTGGGAACTCAGGGCTCTTGCTATGATACACTCCTTTGGGTTCTCACATCCGTTCCTTGCCAGCCTTTGGGCAAAAAGTGCCTTTTTGTTGGGGCAGGGAAGCTGGTTCCTTCAGCTCTTCTGCTCCTCCCTGCCATGGCTGTCAGCACTTTGCCCTTGGTTTTCTTCCCTTCTCTTCCCTGCTTCCTTTCTGAATCAGATTCCCTTCACACTTCCATGTTTTCCCTGCCAGAATTTGCTCCCTGTGCCTGCTGGGCCTGCTCTTCCTTCAGGACCACAAGGACTTCACCAGCCACCACAAATCCTCCAAGATCCTCCTTTAAAAGATGTTTTGAAGACCTTGCAATGGTCAATTTCTCTGGGTTTGCCTTCCAGCATTGCCTGACAAGCCCTTTTGACTGCCACCCAAAGACAAAACACCTTTAGGACTTAGTCCTAATTAATTTCTCTTTCAGCTCTGTGTGTGGGTGTCTGGCTTTCCCTGGCGAGGCAGTTCACGTTCCTGCAGGCACATTGGGGCAGTGCTGTGGGATTATGTCATAGCCATGGTGTGAGCTCTCACAACAATCCCCACTGCCTTATTTCACTTCTCATTAACTCAACCAAATGTTTGCCCATTTATTCTGTGATGGGGATTGTTGTGGTCTTGCTGGGTAAACATGTGGGCGCTCTGTTGACATGAAAATACCTCAGTTCACCTGCAGCAGTCAAACTCTGTGTGTATTTTCCTTGTGTGCAAATTATGAAACACCTCAGAACTAATTCAGTGAGGAGAGGTGGGGCGTGACCTCAGGGAGATGCATCCCCATGTCTTGGAGGATGAACTCCCCAAAATAAAGAGCAGCGTTGCAGGTCCCCACGGAGGGGGAGGACAGTGCTGGAACCCAGGGCTCCCTGCAGGGATCCCTCAGCAGTCCCACAGCTGGGCAGCCTCGGGGTGATGCTGTCCTGGGGACCCTGTGAGGAGTGGCCAAGTAGCTGCTGTAAGTTCAGATGTCAGGGTGAGCCTCTGCCTGGTCCAAAGTGCAACCAAAGGGCTGAATTCTCTGAAGCCTGGGCTCAATCCCTCCATCTGCATGAACTCTCCATCTCCATGCACAGGACTCACATTGGAGGCAGATGCTCCTATTCTCCCTCCCTTAGTGAGCTTATAAAGGATTCTGGTGTTTGCCTGGGAGGTGTTGTCACCCCCAACAGGATCCCTCTGGAGCTTCTTCCACATCCCAACACCACAATTCTATTTCTGACCAACTGCATCAAAGCGTTTTCTCCTCAACTGACACAGAAAATTCCAAGGTGCCTGTCCAAGATCTACTATCACCTAGAGCTGGAAAAATAAGTCAATTATTAATTACAGTGGCTGTGATAACTGCACCTCAGCTGTAAAGCCACCATCCTGTGACAGTCTGATCTCCCCTCTGAAACAAAGGGACCTTGAGTGGTAGGGCTGTGTAAGAGAGTGACCTACCACCCAGCCTAGATTAGGATGAGATTCAGTACTCCTATGGAATACCTCCAAGTGGGATAATTAGATTCTGAAATAATAATTAAACAATCCAATGGGAGAAGGAGGCCCTGTTGTGGCTACTGGTTGTTTTTGCCTTATTGATCTATCCTGGGTCAAGACTTTCATCCACCTTCTCGTATGTTCCACTGCTCCCTCCACCTCTTCTATAAATGCCATGACTCCATCTGTTGGGTATTTACTAAACATGGAGCTGTTTGCATACTCAGATTTGTGATTTCCACAGAAGCCATCCTCAGCCCTGACTTCCTTGTCCCCCCTGCTCCCAGCTCTGCCTGCTGATATGACATGACACCACATATCATCCCAATCAATAAATCATTATTTAACACAACTGTCTCCAGGGAAACAGCACTCAGGAAATCATTTGACATATCCTTATGAGACAAACATTTAGGGACTGAGTGCCAGATTTTTAAGTTCCCCCTTCCTGGGAGAGGTGGCTGTTCCCTGCAGGACAACCACCCTGTCCCCAAGCCCAAGGTGGGACTGGAGCACAGTGTCTGACAGTCCCTCTGCACTGTGTGCTCACCCCCAGAATTACAGAATTCACCATCAAACTCTTCTGCAAATGAGCTCCGTCTGAGTGGCAGTGCTGGATCTGTGATAGGTGTTGGTAGTTGGCACTGGGGCAATGTGTCCAGCTAATTTTTTGTGTGTGCTTTCCTGGTAAATCCTGTAGCTGTGTGAGTCATGCTGGAGGCTGGCAGGCTATGCCAGGGCAGGGTGCAGGCTGCAAGAGTCACCCAGGAGTTTGGTGGAGTTCAGGGTCAGGGTCATAACCCACAGAATCTCTGCTTTGATTTGTGACTAACTCCTGCACTGTGTGCCCACAAAGAACCCTTCTCTCTTCCCCCAGGTATCTGTGGCTTTACAACTGCTTCACAATCAGCAAGATCTTCCTGGTAACCTCTTTTGGAGCCTCCCTTGCTGCTTCCTTCCTTGCTCTGACCAAGGAGCAGACCCCCCAAGAGCAGAAAAATCCATGTCCACGCCCCAGCATCGTTCTCTTCGTGGTGTTGCCGTGCCCCCACCTGCCTGCTCTGATCCCCTTCTCTTTGGAGTACAATTTTACCAATGTTACAGACACTTTTCACTCAAGAGGCTGCCAGAATTCCTCTGGCAGCTTCGTCTCCAGCCTCCATGGGAGACAAGCCCTGTCCAAGTTCCCCAGGCTCACAGGCTGCATGTTGTGGATTATCACCAGGAGCTTTTGGAGAACACTCTCAGATGCATGGGGGGATTCTTGGGTTGTCCTGTGCAGGGCAAGGAGTTGGACTGGATCCCTTCTAAGTCAGGATATGCCATGATTTCGTGATTCAATGATCTACTGGTTGGTTTAAATCAGCAGAACAAGGCATTCAGCCCATGCTTTGCTCCTAAAGGCCTCAGTCACATAAGCACCAGTGCTGGTGCAAAGCCTGCATTTGCTCTTCCCTTGAGGAATACTTTCAAAATTATCTAAACCAGCTGACCTGTTTCCCCCACAAAGAATTTACACATCTTTTAATAGTGACCACAATTATCACTATAGCAGGAGATCCTAAAAAAGGAACAAAAGAGTGGGATGCAAGTGACAGAGAGAAGAAATACATAAATCAGTCCAAGATCCATGGAGTGGGAGGTAAGGAATGTGTACCTAGGAGCACTCTCTGGACATGAGGGTGTGTGTCCCTCTAGCCCCAGAACTTCACTGAAGAGGTTGGGTTTGCCCATGTTTACTCAAAGGCTCTGCTTTGAGCAGCAGTGGGATTTCTGTGGGCAAGTCAGGGCACCTCAAGGCACAGAACAAAGTAAGTACAGAACAAAGACTGTTGGATGCTTTCCTGACACCATTTCTGAGCAGTGCCAACCCTGGAGATCTGCTCCTGCACATCTCGAGCCCCACAGGGTTTGCTAGGCTGACATGGAGCTGGCTCACCCCAGCCAAGGCCTCTCTTCTTCCTGGGATGGTTTTGTGGAGCAGCTTGTCCAAGGGAAGGTGTCCATCCCTGCTCCTTTATCTCAGGGAGGAGATGTCTCCTCTCCCTGCATCTCTCCTTCGTCACAGCCTCTGGAGATGCTGGTCCTGACTACTCCATTTGGCTTTTGTCACAGAGATATTTTCTGAAAAACACTTTGCTAGGATTTTTTCTCCTGAGAAGCTGAGAGGCCTCAGAGGAAAAGAAAAACAATAATTGTCTGCTGCTGTGGAATGCAAGAGGTGCATCTTTGATTGGCCTCATGAGGATGTTTTTTATCAATGGCCAATGACAGTCTGGCTGTCTCGGACTCTCTGGTCAGTCCCAAGATTTTATTCTCATTGCATTCCATTCCTTTCTATTCCTTTCAAGCCTTCTGATGAAATCCTTTCTTCTATTCTTCACTGTAGTTTTAATATATCATTTTCTTTTAATATAATATATATCATAAAATAACAAATCAGCCTTCTGAAACATGGAGTCAAGATTCTCATCTCTTCCCTCCTCCTGGGACCCCTGTGAGCACCACCACAGGCTTTTCTTCTGGGACTGTCCCAGAGTGCTGCCTTGCACCCTGCCTCATTCATTCAGGGCCATGCTTGGAGGAAAGACGTGAAATTAAATGGAAGTAGTTACAAAAATGCTGTTTTCCCCAGTCCACTGCACAGAGCATTCCATGGGGTGGCTCAGGGGGGATTTTACCCTGAGCAGCTCCACCCAGCTCTCCCCTTTCTCATCCTGATGTTGGCTTTGATCACTCCCTCTCCATCCTTGGGGCTGCAAGCTCTGACATTCATCCCTAAAACTTTGCCCAGAAAGGAAAATTCTGATAATTTTCACTGAGAAAAACACGAGAAAACTAATTTTTTTTCCATTGCTCACCCCAAAGCACCTTCTGTGAGTGTCACCAGCATTTGCTTTCATTTTCCATCTCGAGGAGCATGGAGGTGCATGGGAGCTTTGCTCTGATCCCATACACAAACACACACTGCTGGAGATCACCTTTTTCTTCACCACAGCATATTTTCTTTAGAAACCCAAGGTGTACTTACTGGCTTGGGATTTGTGTGTCTGTTTGTAATAATCTTTTCTAAGAATACAAACAGATTAAAAAGAAGTTGTCTTCCTGTTTTGTTTTATATAATGCTTTTTTAAAGGGCAGGCATGAAGAGAAGAGAACACTCTAGAAAGGTTTAAACCTTCTGGAAAACATGGCCTGCATTCGGTGTCATGTATTTAGCCCCTCAAACAATAGATATTTTTTATTCTAGCTAAAAACTTTTCTTTTTAAGAAAAAAAAAATCTGTTCGTCCTCATTTATTGAGTGATAAATGACTCCTGACAGCGAGACAGACAATTAGATATTTCTGCAAATCAAATTTAGCCAGAGTTACCCCTCTCCCATGCAATGTCCCCTAAATTGCAAGAAACAGGGGAAGTTTTGAGTTGGAGGCAATTCTGGAGATCTCCAAGGATGGAGAGACTCCTCACCACTGCTCCATACCCTGACCAGTCACTCTGCCACTCCAATGGAAATTTTTCCCTTGTATTCAATTGGAATTTCTCTCATTTCCCAAAAAAGTCGTGCCCCAGACACAGACCCTCTCCATCAGAAGTGAAAAATAATAATTTTATACTGAGAAATGCTAAGAGAAGATTTTTAGCCTTCATTAAATGCTCACACAGTTTTTAAGGTTCCACCACCACATTTTTTTAAACATACCTTGGATATAAGCTTTCCATGTCTGTTTAATAAAGCCAAATCCATCACAGGACTTCAGCATATCATCCCAAGAGGTACCCTGGAATTTTTATATCTTTGGCATGGATAAATTTTTCAGAATTGGTTTTTTAAATAATTTTTTTCCCTTTTCTCTTCTCTCTCTCTCTTTTTCTTTTTTTTTTTTTTTTTCCAATGAACAAACCTTCCCTGACATCCACTCTAAGCCTCCCTTGGTGTCACTTGAGACCATTTCCTCTCCTCCTGTGCCTGTGCCCTGGGAGCAGAGCCTGATCCCCACCTGGCTGCCCCCTCCTGTCAGGGAATTGTGCAGAGCCAGAAGTTTCCCTCTGAGCCTCCTTTTCTCCAGCTGAGCCCCTGTCCCAGCTCCTTCAGCTGCCCCTGGTGCTCCAGACCCCTCCCCATATTTCCTCATTACATCCAGGTGGGATTTGGGAAGCAGAGGTAGGTCTGGCTGGAGGAGCTACAGGAGGATTTTGTGATGTGGGAGGTGTTACCAGGTGTCTCTCACCCCATCAGGGGCCCTGCTGTGACACTGGAGGCTCACACTGTCTGCTCTGGTAGAACTTGTTCCCAGGGAAACCTGCTGGGATCAGTCAGCTGGAGTCCACCTGCACCAGCAGGCACCTCTGGAAGTGCCACCCAGGGTCACCCACCAGGGCAGGGACCTCCTGGGGACATTGACAGACATGAACCAACCCCTGACAGATGTTTGGAGCTGGCAATGAACTCTCCTTGCTGAGGGAGGAGTGATCCAGCTCGGGCTGACACCAGGGACACTGTGCACAGAGAGCAGTTCCTGTGCTTCACCACAGAATTTCACCACCTCCAACCTTTCCCAGACATTTGCAAGGATCAGGCTTCTCTGCCAAAACCTTCCTCATGATCCTTAAGGGTGACAGATCCCTGGGAAACTCCTGCACATTCTGACTCCAGCTGGGGGTGGCAGGTCAGGCTGTCTTTGCCACCAGAGAGAGAAGAGCATTGTAGCTGTCCCCAGGGGGACCATGTTGTCACACACAGAGCCCTGAGCAGCCACCAGCCCTCAGCATGATGCCAAGGACAGGAGAGGACAGGAGAAGGGATGGAAACCCCTCAGTGGAGGGACCAACCTGCCCTGACAGTCAGTGACTGCTGCCACTGCCAGGAACTGGCTTTAACCCATTGCTCCCCTGGCTTTAACACAAGCTGCCCCTCTCCCTTTGCTGCTGGAGCTGCTGTCCTGGGTCAGCAGTGTGGACACTTGGAACCCAGGGGAGATTCAGGAGGTCAGACTCACTCCTGGCACCCAGAGGAGCAGCAAGGAATGGGTCAGCCACACCTGAGCCCAGCAGGTGAAGCCAAATGGGCAAAGCCCGAGGATGATGCCCAATGGATGAAGCCCACCAGGTGAATCCCACCTGAAGAAGCTCAGGATGAAGGGCAGGAGGTGAGGCAGGCTCTGCCATGCCCAGGGAGTGTGGGAAATGCAGGGAATGGGAGAGCTCTGGGTTCCCACAGCAGGACAAACACTCTAGAGACTCCAACCCATCTGCATCCCAGGGGAAAGCTGGGATTTCTCCTGAGCTGAGCACCCCAGACCAGGAGAGCAGGACATTTTGGACATATTTGGAGATCCTTCCATGATTTTATCAGGAGCTGGTGATCCCCTATCCCAGAGGTTGCTGCAGCTGGTTCTTGGGCTCCTGCCTGTGCTGGGCTGGGACCTGCAGCCTGAGCTGAATTTTGATACAATAATTTTTTTTAAATCAAAAGAAGTGACAGAGACAGCTTCCACCAAAAACATATTGAATGTTAAAATTGTGGCAGAGTGGAGGAGAGGACTTTGAACCCCTTCAGAAAATGCTTGAAACAACTTCTTCTGGTTTTGATGTTGTCACTTTCTCATTCTCCTGACAAATTTAAAAAAAAAAGAGGTGACACTTTTAAGATGATGTGAATACCTGTTGGAGATGCCCTGAAATGTCTGTTAGATAAATGACTATGCTTTGAATTTGCTTTTGACCTAGTTCAACTTTTCCATAACTTACCATGATGTCTCAAGCACGAAGACCAGAGCCACTTTGCATGTGCAACACCAGTTTATAAGCTGTAAAGGATAAGAGATATATTGAATTTAGCATTAAACAGCAGGATGCAAGAAGGCACCAAGTGGCCTCTTCTCCCTTCAGGCTTGTCCCGTGCCAGTCTCCAGTGCCATCTGCCATCTGTCCCGGCACACCGAGGGCTGGCGGGCTCGGCTCACTCGCCAAAGGAGCGGCTCAGGTTGCCCCGTGCCCCGCGGGGGTGGCTCCCACTCCCCCTGTGGATGGAGTGTGTAATGGCTGCGTCATCCCAGAAGGCATCACACTTCTTCTTTTTGAGTTAAATGAGTAATACCAGCAGCTATGCACAGGAGAGGCGCCCAGGAGAGCGACAGCTCCAGCCTCAGGGGGTTCCCAGGCTCAGCTGGAACAAGCCAGGACCGGCCTGAGTGGTGACAGTCCCACCTCAGCCCGGCTGGACTGTGACAGAGCCCCCCCATCCCATCCCGTTCCAGCTCAGATTCTCTGTATTTTTGATAACAATGCTGTAGCTGACCAGAAAACCAGAAAATATTTTCCTTTATGAACTTAATATAGAGCTTCTTTGCCTAAAGTATCACAGAATCACAGAATCATGAGGTTGGAAGAGACCTCTGAGATCATCAAGTCCAACCTGTGCCCCAACTCCTCAACCAGACCATAGCACCAAGGGCCATGTCCAGCCTTTTTTTCAACACATCCAGAGATGGTGATTCTGCCACCTCCCTGGGAAGAGCATTCCAGTGCTTTGTTATTCTTTTGGTGAAAATTTTCTTCCTGATATCCAACCTGTACCCTCCCTGACCTAGCTGGAGGCTGTGTCCTTTGGTTCTGTCAGTGCTGCCCTGGGGAAGAGACCAAACCCCACCTGTCTGCAACCTCCCTTCGGGTAGCTGTAGAGAGCAAAGAGGGCACCTCTGACCCTTCTCTTCTCCAGGCTAGGTCTGTCCTCTCTCCCCACCCCGAGGAGGAGGAGGAGGTGCATGACAGAATGCCCGCGGGTTTCCCCCCCGGTCCGAGCTGAAATCGCTGTCGGGCTCCTGCTGTTGCAGTTTGCTGTGCTCAGGTCTCGGATGCCACCTCCTGGCTTTGCTGCTAAACTGTCCAAGTCGTGACAGCGCCCACCCGGAGAGCATTTCTCATCACAGCATCCCAAATAACAACGCCCTTAAAGCCTGCCTGGCTCAGAGCAGTTTTTGTTCTTTGTGGACCTGACCCGATGCCATGCGTTCTTTAAAGGTGATGGAGTTACCTCCTGTAATCACTGACCCTCAGGATCCCATCGCAGCAACACCTTGAGCCCCAAGGCCTCTCTGGGATGTCCCCCATCCCTTTGGGGGTGGGACCTGTCCCCCCTCACCTTTCCCTGGCAGTTATTTTTGCGGTGATTTTGTTGCACGATCCCTGTGGCATCCGTTGTTTATCACCTGTGTCTTCCCAGGGGTGTTGGGATGCCAATTCCAAGTCTCTACAGACTTGTTGCTGGGTTGGGGGATAATTCAACAAGAAGATGTTTGGCAGGGGGAGAGCAGAGATGGTTTTGGAGCTGTGAGAGTGTGGTGATATCCCAGCAGAACTCCTGAGAGGGGGCACTGTGCCACAAGGAATCTTGAGGCAGCCAGAACGCTGTCTCCTCCCTGCTCAGTGTCCATCATTCCCTGCCTCTTCCTGCCCTCCTGGTTATATTTCCCAGAATCACAGAATCACAGAATCATGAGGTTGGAAGAGACCTCTAAGATCATCAAGTCCAACCTATGCCCCAACTCCTCAACCACACCATAGCACCAAGTGCCAAGTCCAGTCTTTTTTTCAACACATCCAGAGATGGTGATTCTGCCACCTCCCTGGGAAGAGCATTCTAGTCCTTTATTATTCTTTTGGTGAAAATTTTCTTCCTGATATCCAACCTGTACCCTCCCTGACCTAGCTGGAGGCTCTGTCCTCTGGTTCTGTCAGTGCTGCCCTAGGGAAGAGACCAAACCCCACCTGTCTGCAACCTCCCTTCGGGTAGCTGTAGAGAGCAAAGAGGGCACCTCTGAGCCTCCCCTTCTACAGGCTAAACAGCCCCAAATGTTCCTCAGAGGGTTTGTGTTCCCAGCCCCTCGCCAGCCTCGTTGCCTCCTCTGGATGTGCTCAAGCATCTCCACATCCTTCCCAAACTGAGGGGCCAGGGCTGGACACAGCACTCAGTTCTGTTCTGGAACTGAACTCCTGCCCTTCATCCTGAGCTTCTTCAGGTGGGATTCATCTGGTGGGCTTCATCCACTGGGCATCATCCTTGGGCTTTGCCCATTTGGCTTCACCTGCTGGGCTCAGGTGTGGCTGACCCATTCCTTGCTGCTCCTCTGGGTGCCAGGAGTGAGTCTGACCTCTGAATTTCTCCTGGGTTCCCAAGTGTCCACACTGCTGACCCAGGACAGCAGCTCCAGCTGTTGTTCAGTTCAGGCCTGGCTGAGCCTGCCTGTACCCCTGCCAGCCCAACCTGCCTCTTCCAGAGGTGCTACCGAGTTCATCCATCATTACACATCCCAGACAGTCATTTTATCTGCCCCACAGATGGGTGATGCTCCCTGACCACAGGAGATCTGCTCCTCACCCTCACAGGGGTGGACAACACATATTTGCCAGGGGAATCCAAGCAAGCTTGCATGAGATGCAAGTTCTTGCTACAGCTCAAATTCAGTGTTCAGCTTTGGGCCCCTCCTGACACTGAGGGGCTGGAGAGTGTCCAGGGAGGGGAACTGAGCTCCGGAAGGGTCTGGAGCACCAGGAGCAGCTCAGGGAGCTGGGGGAGCTGAGGGAGCTCAGCCAGGAGAAAAGGAGGCTCAGAGGGGACCTCCTGGCTCTGCACCACTCCCTGACAGGAGGGGACAGCTGGGGGAAAAGTTGGGCTCTGCCTCCAGGGAACAAGGGACAGGATGAGAGGAAAAGGCCCCAGGTTGTTGGGGAAAATTTGTTCCCTGAAGGGGTGATCAGGCATTTGAAGGAGCTGCCCAGGGAGCAGGGGAGTCACCATCCCTGGAACTGTTCAAAGATGTGGTGCTTGGGAATGTTGGTTTGGTGGTGGCAGTGCTGGGGAATGGATGTACTCAATGATCTTAGAGAGCTTTTCCAGCCTTAAAAATTCTGTGATTCTATGATCCATGGAAATCAGCAGGGAGCAGCAGCTGCTAAATCCTGCTGCAGGATGGAGCTGGGGCTCTCTGAGACATTTTCCCACAGCTGTGCATTGTTCTCTGCCTGATGGACAAACAACAGGCAGGTCATCAGTGGTGTCCAGAATGATCTCTAGCCACGACAGGCTTTGGCCTGAGAGAGGACAGGGCAGGGGACAGTGGCAGCAGGGCTGGCACAGACCAGCAGATGGGAATTGCTGGGCTGTGGTCCTTTACAAAAGCCTTTGAGTTGTTCTTCATGGCATTTTCCAGAGAGATGGGTGAAAAGCACTGACATGACTGAGCTCCATCTGGGGACCCTTAACAATCAGCAGAGGTGTGAGGAGCATGAGGGGAGCACCAGTGCTGTGGGATGCCCCTGCCTCAGAGACAGGAGCTCGTGTGAGCAGCACCTCCCTGGATGAGTGCTGGTGTGAGATGACCTGAACCCCTTCCTACCTCTCTGGGTGCAGCAGGGACAGAGTTTTGGATCTGGCCTCCCTGGCTGGCTGTGATCACCTCCAACGGGAGCAGCTTCTCCAGCACAGCCTGCTGAGAGGCCCTTTTGCATCACAGCAGCTGGATTTTCTGTTCTCAAAGTGTTCCTTGCCTCACTGCCCAGACCACACACTGTGGCAGAGCACAGCATGCTCAGGAGAAGAGAGTCCAAAAACTCCAAGATTTATCTTTTGTCCCACCGTCAAAACAAGGACAAGGAAAAGAGGAGTTTCCAGTAAAGTGTAAAAGAAAAGCATGACAAAAGCAGCCTTTCCCCCTATATTTTTCCAGCCTCAGTGTCACCTTCTCTATTCCCTGGCAGGTTTGTCCTTTGGCTATGGGCTGACACGCCCAGGCAGCACAAGGACCAAAGGTGCCATAGACCCGCACCCTTTCCCTGGTGAGGCCAACAGAGTTTCCCTGCACCTCGAGCTTCATCCTGTCTGGCGATGAGGATATTTTGGGGACATCCCGTGTCCCCAGATCACCTCGCAGAGCGTCTCTCCGAGCGGGACCCCGTCGGGAGCAGGTGGGCGGGGCCGGGGCAGGGCACACGTGTGTCCGCACGCCGGGTAAGGGACGCCCGGGGACCCTCGGAGCAGAAGTGACCTACTTTAGCTCCGAGGCGAGCCAGCCCCAGTGTAAAAGCTTCGTAGAGCTGGGCGTAAATTATTCATGGCCTGACCATGTTAATGCATGTGCTAAAGGCTTTAAATAAAAAAAAAAAAAAAAAAAAAAAAAAAAAAAAAAAAAAAAAAAAAAACCCACCAAACCAGAACAGGATAAAGTCTGCTCTATAATTTAAAGCCTTGCACGCTCCCGTCACCATGCCCCGCTGCTCTCGGAGTGTTTCCGCTCAGGTGAGCAGGGATGCGGGCAGAGGCAGCAGGGATGGGCCGGCCCGCTGGAGCTGGGATGGGGGCGGGAGCCGGGATGAAGGCAAGAGCTCGGGCGGGGGGAATCCCATGGGAAGGGGCTGGCAGCCCTGCTGTGTGCGGGCAGCTCGCAGCCCCACAGCGAGTCACTTCCCGGAGCCGCAGCGCTCGCTCCAGTCCATTCCCAGGCACAGGGGCCAGGCCGGCTATTTTTAGACCTGCCTTTTTTTTCTTTTGCTAATTTTTTTTTTCCCTTGCTTTCGTACAGCGCTACCCTCGAAGGCCTGGGGAGAGAGGAAAACACTGATCCCTGGGCCGGGAAGCTGCGTGGGAGGGCTCCGGAGTGCCCCAGCGCAGGGGTCAGCCAGCCCCAGCCGGGCCATGGGGACCCGTGAGGCACCGCAGGGAGAGCCCCGGGCCCCCGCACGGAGATTCCCACCGGGACAAGCGGCCCCTGGCTCCTACAAGGAGATTCCCACCGGGACAACTGGCCCTTTCCAGGGCTGCCATTCCCAGCGCCGCTGTAGCAGGCACAGATAAGGGCCCGGGAAGGTTGGGCAGCGCAGGCAGCAGAGCAGGAGCTGGGCGGGCGCAAGGGGAGCGCTCCAGCCATGGAGAGCGTTTGCCTTCTATGGAGATCTCCTTCTGCACTGCTGGCACGGAGGAGAGGCCTCAGCCTCCACAGACGCTGGGAAGGGGGAAGAAAAACATCCAAAAAAGCTCAGGGCTGCCCTCGCAGAGGCCTCCGGCAGAGCTTCACACCGCCAACCCCCCACAGCACATGCCTGTCCAGGCGAGGGCTTGCCCTGCTCCCGGGGGGGAAGGGAAGAGCCCAGCTCCTGGTCCTCAGCCCCATCCCAAAGCAGCCTGCATCCTCCCAGCCTGGGAAACAGGGCCAGGCCAGGCCAGAAGCATCCCACACCATTCCCACAAGAAAACACCCAAGACCACAGAAAAAGTCACAGCAGCCTCTGGGTATATATATATTTTTTTTGGTTGCATTTCATATATTATCCAGTTTCACATTCTCATAGGATCAGCAATTATAGAGCAACTTATTCTCAAATCTTCTAATACAAGCGAGACAGCCATGGTCAGATAATACTTAAAGCACTTCAATACCAAGCAATAAGATGCTAAAACAAAAATTGCACAATTTCTTGTTTACTATGCCTGACTGAATCATTGGTACAGAAGACAACCCTTCTTTTTCAAGCTTTTAACTAAACATTAACTTATCTTACAGGATTACAATTTCTCTTTAATAATAATAATAATAATTAATTGCACACAAACACACAAGAAATTCTTTATGATGCATAAATATTTCCTTATTACACATGGTACAAAAATACTCGTACTTTTTTTTTTTTGTTCGGTATTCCCATAAGGATGGCTGATTATTTGGCAAGACTGGATGCTCTCCAATCAGAAGAATGTAGGGGAAAAAAAAAAAAAAAGAGGTTAGGTATTTTACAGCTGTTCTATATATAGAAGTTGGAAGAAGGAAAAAAAATAATATAATAACCCTGACTTTAAAACAAGCAGAATGGATGAGAACAAAAACCCAGTGCATCATACTTAAAAAAAAAAAAAAAAAAAAAAAAGAAAAAAAAAAGGCATTTTTCAAATTTTTCTGGTCATCCTGGGGAGGGGAGGGTGGAGGTGGGAGAAGGGGTGAGACAAGGACAGTTAGTATTTCTCAAAGCCAAGTCTTCACCGAAGCAAGAGGAAAACCTTGATGGATCAATCTGTTGGGCCAAGACCTGTTGCTAACGGTTACACAAACGCTAGAACAAACAAACTTACACTCACACAGACACAAGTTAAGTGTTTTAATTCATGCCAGAAAACATGCAAAACCCACGTTGCCTTTCGATTCCTTCAGCCGAGCTGCCCCCGGGGCAGGGAGCGCCTGGGGAAGCCCAGGACCTGACCCCCGGCTGGGTTTCAGTGCAGCCGGATGGCAAAGCTCAGGCAGGGAGGAGGTCCTGGGGATGGCTTGAGGGAGGGATGGAGGGAGGGAGGGATGGATGGAGGCAGCACACAGCCCGTGGCTGGGGCTACCATGGCTTCACAGTCCAGGGAAAGGGGTGCTGGCAGCCCCGGGGGCAGCGCGGCGGGGCCGGGCGCGTTGTCCTCTGGCCACGTACCAAATCCAGAGGAGGGGGAGCCATTGTCCCTGGCACATCCCTCTGTGGAGAGGCAGGGAGGAGGAACACAAGCCCAGGAGAGACACTGTGGGAGAGGAGCACGGTGAGCAGGGCCAGCTGGACCTGTGTCCTGAGGGTCTCCCACAGCCTCCGCCCCAGCCCAGGGCTTGGGGGTCTCCCTGCTCCCATCCAGGAAACCCAACCACATCCTTGGGTGGGTGTGTGGGGCTGAGCCCAAGCTCCCATCCCTCCTCCCAAGAGTCCAAGGAGCCCAAGGAAGAGCAAGACAAAGACCTGACTCCAAGAGTAATTAATTACTTACTAATGAACTAACAAAACTGACGAGACTTCCATCCTTGCTGGGTAGCTTCAGAGGGAGGATACCAGCGCATCTGGAAAAGAAAGCCACGGCAGAGGTCCATGATCCAGGATTACCTCAGCCAGAGCACAAACCTTCAGCTCCTTCAAGCCATGTGCAAGGTCCATGGAGCAAAGATTACTCCAGCATAGGAAAGGAGGCTCCAGGGTGAGCTCCAAATACTGCCTGAATAGCTCCACCCTCAGCCAGCCAAAGGAGGCATCTCAAGACCACACATAAAAACCAGACCACCTCTACAGGGCTTGTATTGGGGAAGAAGTGGCTCATCCACTACCACAGACACCCACAGAGCTTTCCAAGCCCCAGCTCTGCTACCAGAAATGGCTCCAGGCAAACCACACCATGGGAAGAACTTGGAAGAGCTGCAAACCAGCAAGACTTGGAGGCTTCCCTTGGAAGCCCTGGAGGCAGGTGCTTGCTGGCACATCTTTTTCTCAGACCTGCTCCTTGCCAAAGAAATGGCTGGATGGGGACCTAACAAACAAACAAGGGACAGTAGCTGAACAGACACTTTCCAGCCCCTTAGGAGACACAGCGAGCTGGCAACACCCAGCCCCACAGCCTGGGACATCCAGATGATCCCATCTGGTCAGCAGGGACATTATGTCCAGCTGGGCTGCATCAGCAGCTCCATGTCTGACAGCAGGCCCATGCCACTTGACTGAGCACAGATCCAGCAGCAGGAGCAGCAACTGGAACTTGGAACTTGGTCCTGCTACTGGAGCACAGCAGCCACCCCCAACTCCTCCCTCCCCAGCTGCCAGGAGAGGAGCACAGCTTCAGCACATTCAGGGCTGGGAACCAGCACAATGATGGACTTGGTTCTAAGATGAGGAGAAAAGCAGCAGAAAACCCCCTGGAGCCCCATGTGAGCCACTCCCCTTGTCCCATTCGCTCTGGCACAGATGTCCCCTCACCCAAACAATCCTGGCTGGATGCTCCTCTCCCAAGGATGTGCAGCAGACTGCCACAACCTCAGCACTGCTGCCTGCAGTGGGGCCAACTTCTCCCACCACAGGCACTGGGGCTGCAGTGCCAGGAGCTGCAGCCACATGAGCTATGGACCTTGAGTCCCTCTCCAGGAGAAGGCTCCTAAATGAGCCCTGCCAGTCAGCAGAAGCTCTGTCCTCACAGGAGCCTCTCATCAGCTCAGAACAAGGCCAGTCTGGACAAGACTTGAACAAGCTGGTCTAGTGGAAGACATCCCTGCACATGGCATGGGGGTGGAATGGGATTGGTTTAAGGTCCCTTCCAACTCAAACCTTTCCATGGCTCCATAATCTGCTGGACTCTTGCCAGACACCTTCACAAGGCAAGTGGATGCCACTAAACCAGCTCCCAGCTGGGCCCATACCTCACTTCGTGGCACAGCATCCCAGTCAGTCCAGCCATGGCAATCAAGGGCACGGATGTTACCAAGACCCTCCTCCCCAGTGAGGGGTCCCACCTCGTGCCAGCACCTAAGTGCCACACAGAGTGTCTTTTCACTTCTCCTTTAGCCTGGGAGAGGGACCTTTGCTGCCCAGTCAGGGCCACCACACTGTGCACAGCCACCACCCAGGAAGGCTTGGCACGGCCAGCAGCACCACTGACAACTTACAGGGCCACCCTCGTCCCCTGTCACCAGGAGGTGCTTGCTCAGCTGAGCCACATCTCCTCTGCAGCCTGGCCAGTGTCTCCCACTCCACACTCCTCCCCTCGACAGCTGGAAGCAGTTTCCTCCTGCCCAACAGGAAACTCCCCCTTCCTTCACAAGGCTGTAAGGGCTTAACCCTGAGAGCTGCCTCCGACCCACACAGCTCAGCCAGGCCATACACAGCCAGCCCAGCCCAGCCTGGTGGCCCTCCATGCTGCCTCAGAGCCACCTTCTGGCCCCCCTGCAGAGCCCCAGCACCCCCACTTGGAACAGAAGTCCTGGTTTTTTCTTAAAACATGCACTGTTTGTAGCTCTGGTGCTAATAAACCATCAGTGCAATGGACCACCCCTCCTTGCCTTCCTCCTGCAGGTCTGCAATGCTCACACCCCAAACCCAGCCAGCCTGACCCACCGTGGCCCCCACCAGCCCAGCCCTGCACTCAGAGGGTTCAGCCTGGAGCCCTGCAGGAGCTGCTCCAGACGTGACAATCCTGGGTACAGTCCAAGGCTCTGACATGCTGGCAGGGTGAGGGAATGACCTGCCAGGCCCTTCAGCCTACAGAAAGATTAAGGGCTTGATGGGATGAGGCAGGAACTCAGTAGGAGGGAAGTTCCCAAAGCCAGAAGAAAAGACTGGAAGCTGTGGATCAGAGGGAGCAGATAGCCAAGAGGACACTCTCCAGGCACCTGCCGAGACAGTTTTCTCTTCACACCCCTCAAAATACCACATCTGTTAAAGAGGAAGATGAGAACTGATGGAGATGTTCAGCACTGGGTGAGGAAAGCAGAGCAAGAGAGGCTTTTACTGGAAGAGACACTGTTGTTTCTGGAGAGGCATTAGCTCACAATTGGAAAGGAGTCTGGTCACACCACCAACACATCTGCTCACAGGGATGAGGCAGCCACTGCTGGCCAACTGCAGCAGCCTCAAGCTGCTGCCTTCAACATCTGTCCCAGAAACAGCTGGAGAGGAGAAATGTGTGCCTCTGCCTGCCACCTCCCAGAGGCCAGAACCTCTCCCTTTCTACAGCACACCACCAGCAGCTGCCTAAAAGTCACAATGAAATTATAAATGGGGCAGAGAAACAGCCCATCAGAGCTTCACTCTCCTTGTCAAAACCTCCTTTATCTCTCCCAATTGGCTCAGAATTTAAGTAGCCAATTGTCCACCATCCTCAGGGAGAGCAAATCCTTCAGAAGTGGGGAAGCAAGGACCAAACACACAGGTCCCTCCTCAGGGCACCTTTGGCTTGAAGGACCTGCCTTTTCTCCTTAGTTACCTCTAGGTCTGCAGCCAGCCCCAGCATCTTAGAGCTCTGACCTGTCTCTGCAGTTGGAATGGTCTCCAGGGATCAGGAACTGTCTCCCAGTGCAGGCAGGCACAAAGCACTCCCTGGGCTCCTGGGAGCTGGTAGGATCCAAACAACACATCCAAGAGCTGCATCTTACTGCCAAGCTGCTGAAGTGCAGAGCAGCATCTTCCCTGGTGCTGCTGAGATCCTCAGCAAGCCAGGAGCACCTGCAGGCAGCACTGCAGGTCACCAGGAGTGAGCCCTGGGCAGCCCCTGCTGAGCAGGGAGAGCTGCTCTGCTCCCTCTGGACACACAGCCCACGGAATGTGAGCAGGCAGGCAAGGACAGGCAGCACCTCACCCACCGGTGTGTGCTGGACACACACCCACCCTGGCACCTGCTGGAGGGTCCCTCAGGGGCTGGTGTGGGACCAGAGCAGCTCAGGCCATCACCAGGAAAACCAGACGCAGTGGGATGGAGCCCGTGCACCTCCCCAAGCAGCTCTGGTGAGGGAGAGCTGGAGAACCAGCACATCATCCCACAGCAGGGCAAGGAGTATCTGGGACAAGGCAGGCACTGATCCATCCTCTCAGGAACATTTTAACAGGTGTGCATCCATCCATCAGTCCAACACCTGGTACCCTATGGCTCAGGGAGACACACCCCCTCTGAGACTGCAGCAAAGAAGCATTTCTCTTTTTACAGCAAGTTGTGTTGCTTTCTTTTGGATTGAGCCACCCAGGGAGAGCCACTGCTGGTCACAAGTCTCTTCTGATGGCCCAGCAGTCCCTTTCACCACCACTGAGCAAGGAGAGCTGCTCAGGAGCATCCTCTGCTTGGAGGATGCTCAGGGCATCTCCTGCCTGCTTTTCCCTGGCTAGGAGGGAACTGCTGGCCGGGGGCTGCTTGGTCAGCTATGCCACCACTGTCACTGGAGCTTAAAAAGTTGCCACAACCATGAATGTCTTGAACAAGAGGCTTCAAATCTCTGGGAAGCACAGAGCTTGGCCAGAGAGGAATAATCCTGGGAAGTCCCTACATGACAGCACCAACAGGCAAAGGCTGACCCGGGCCCTCATCTTTGGTGGGTTCTTTTCTATCATCACTTCCACAGAGAGAGGAAAAGGTCTGCTCAGAACCCCTGCTGGAGAACTGAACCAGGGCCCATTTCCTTCAGTCAAACATCAACCATCCCCGTGCCAACCAGCCCCAGGCCCTTCCCTCTTCCCAGTCTCCTACACCGCACACCCCTCTCTCCCAAGGCTGCTGATTCCCTCCATTACAGCTCACACCACCTGTGTCCTGCCTGTGATTTCAGGCTGCAAGAGAGAAGTCAAGCTCCAGGTAGGAACTGGCTCCGTTTCCATTGCCAGAGAGGAAAGCAGTGAGATGAGACCCATGATTAGGGCAGGGTCTGTCCCGGTATGCGATTCTGGAACAAAGTGACCGGCAAGTGCTGTTGTCTAAGGTGCCCACTAAAATTTAGTCGTGTGCTATCAACTACCACGTCACTCACCTCCCCCACCGTGTGCCAGGAGTGAGGTCAAGGTGTATTTCTGGTTGCCCTCGAAGGGGTCAAGGTTGGGGAGAAACCAGGTTTCTTTCAGGCTGAGTGGCAGGGTGGTCTCTGCCCCAGCTCAACCGGGCTGCTCCCCTCCCAGGGGCCGGGCCTGGCCGAGCCTGGCTCAGCTGGGAGGAGCTGATGTAAGATGGTGCCATGCTGTGTGCGCCATGTCATGTGCTGCCAAGTTGGAGATGTGGGTTAGAAAGAAGGCCTGGCATCTCATTCCCCAGGCTCTGGTGGGTGGGTAGCGTGAGGCCCATGCACTGGGTTGCCAAGGAGATACGGGCTACAGAGATGGGCAGAAGCTTGCAAATCCCACAGTGCACCTTGGAGGAGAGATGGTTACCTTACCAGTCTTTCCAGACGTGGCTGCCATCATGCTTAACACTTCTAGGAATGGAGCTGTAGTACAGCCACTCCACTAGCTGCAATAAGGCATCACTAGGGCGTCCCATCTCCAGGGACAGCTCTGAGCTTCGGGGCTAGCCTGCGCTGGCATCATGGCTGGAGTTCACTAGGGACATCAAAGGAGGGATTTGAGAGAGGGTGGGAGGGAGGGAAGGCAGATGGGACAATCTTAAAGTCAGCAGAGTCCCCACTGGGGCAGGGTCGGGCTACAGTCACAGCTGCAGCAGCCTGGTGCCCGCCCGGAGCATGGCCGAGGCACGGACGTGCCAGGAGCAGCAGCCATCGGCTGGGAGTGGCTTACCAAGGGTTCCCGAGGCCAGGCCAGCCTCTCACCACCTCCTGCCCCTCATCCCTCCTGCCAGCCCTCTGGGCAGCTCTTCAGGAGGCCAGGCCAGGCCACCTCCTCTCCCCGTTGCTGAACTCAGCTCTGCAAGAAGATGAGCCCTTCAGGTTTAAATCTCTCGTGACAAGATCTTGGTTTTGCTACATCCTCCAACTTCTTGCCTGCCTCAAAGCTGATCACTGCGGAGCTGCTACAGCTCTGGCCATCCCCATGGATGCCCTCCAGCCAACACCAGTTCACCAGGAGGAAGAACTGTGACTGTTCTGGGGACTAACCCATAAGCCCATCACATGAGTGAGCCAGCCCCTCCCAGTGAGGGCAGAGGGCTCAGCACATGGGGACTAAGGGCACAGCTATTAGGCCAGTTTGTGAGCAAAAGTCATCTCCCTGTTGGGCTCCACCCTCAGCTCTGCAAGGGACAGGGCTCCAGCCCAGAGCTGCCAGCACGAGTAATGTTTAACCCCACTCAATTTTATTGGTAACATATCCTGTGCCAGGACATGCCTCTGCAGGGTCAGCACTGGCACAGCACAGCCAGGAGCAGCTGGGACTGCTCAGCAGCCTCTTTGGAAAAGAGCTGGGTCCAGGCACAGCCTGGAGGGGCTGCACTGGCTCCCTAAGGCTTGGGGCCCATCACCACCCATGGACCCCCTTGGGCAGGGAGCTCTACCTACACAGGGAGCTCCTCAGACAACCTCTTAGAAACCATTAGCTCACCAGCTGGAGGGCAGGAACTAAGACCCAGAGGGAAGAGATGTAGCTGGAGGCCTCCTTAATACCCTCCAGAAAAGCAGACTTTTCTCCCCCACTTTGCACCATAAAGTTTGGGTGCCTAACCCTCACACTCAGGATCCCTGTACAGTCACCAGTGACCACCCTGGAAGAAACTGCAGTAAAAGTTTCATCTCCCTCAACCACCTCAGACAGGCCAGAGGGGTTGACTTTTCCCAATCCTCCCTTCCAGGGACAATTCAACTTGACCACCACCCAACACACACAAGGGGCAGGAAGACACCTCTCCTGGGCCACTGAGGAGCACAGCACAGCCCTGTAGTTGTGGGCACCACCACCAATTTTAGAAAGCACCAGCAAGCACAACCTTCCCAGTGAAGAAGCAGCCTGGCTCTGGAGGTCCTTGGAAGAACATTCCAGTGCTCTTCCTGGCCCTGTCCTGAACCCCTGTGTACTTCTCCCTAACCCCCTGGAGCTTCAGCCCAACAACAGCTCACCTGTGGAAGGGCAGAAGCAGGAGAGATATGCAGGTGTGAGAGGGGCAGGACAGAGGACAGGAGCTGGCATCCACCCCACATGGCATTTGGGAAGCAAGCTTGGCTTGAAGCTGGGCAGTTACCATCACAAAGCTTGCAGGAAGCAACAGGATGCCCAAGGGCCAGCACAGCTCACTGCCAGCCAGGACAGCAAGGTGAGAGGACACAGCTCCTCCTGCTCTCCACTTAAGCAGGGAAGAGTAGGAGTCAATACCCTGCCTGGCAGGGCAGAGAGCAGAGGTTAAGCCCCAATGCTCAGTCCCACTGCCCCAGTCTCCCATGGCACCACTACGGGAGCAGACACAGAAGCAGGCAGAGCACAGCTGGCTGGTCACACTGAGCAGGGCAGGGACAGGGATTCCAGCTCCTCCTGGACAAGTGCTTCAAACCAAGCACCTTAACTTGGAATTAGGACACTGCTACTCTGTTTTGATTTTCCCTGTGCATGTTCACAGTTTCAAGGTTTATGTGGTCTCTGTACCTTAAAGCATCCATGTCAGACCAGCACAGGCATCCCTGCATCCTCAGCTGTCAGCAAGCAAACCTGGGGACACCAGGCAGCAGGCTGCACCACCATCAGTATTTCCAGAGGCTCATGCATGGAATGACTCTCCTCACTAGCCTGTACCGAGGGTGGCTAACACCCTGCTCCAACACAATTCCTCACTCTGGCAAGGCTCTGCTCACTTATCTCCTCCAGCTCTGGAAGTGTTTGAGTCATCAGGCTGAGCCCCTCAATTTAGCTACGTTGCTTTTGCAGTGACTTGGGATGACATTTCATAGCAATGTTAAGGGCAGGAAGTGTTTCCTCCCGGCAGTCCCTCAGTGTAGCTCTGTGGCCATGGGGAGCAGCAGGACCAGCCAGAAATGGGGCCCTGACTTCCTCCCACCCGCCTGCCCCTTGCAGGGTCAGAAATCATCAGCCAGCCCTGCCGGCTCTCGGCTGCACAGACCCCTCCTTGGGCTGCCCTGCAGCGGGAGCCAAGGTGCAGAGGGCAGGGTGGAGGCGGCCAAGCGGAGCCCGCGGGGACGGAGAGGGAGACAGGAGGGCGCAGCCCCGGCACGGGAGGTGGGGAGCGACTCACCTGAGCGTGGAGAGCGGCGGCCGCGGCTGCAGCCGCCGGGTAGGTGAAGGCGGCGTGGGGGATGGCAGGGGTCAGCTCCGTGGTGTACAGGGGGTAGGGAGCCCACGCCTCCGGGGACGCTGGGATCAGAGCCGCTCCAGTCAGGTCATCTAGACAGGAGGAGGAGACAAGGGGACAGCGTCCCAGTACTGGCCCAAACAGCCTGCTTTGGGGACAGGCTCCGGATTTCCCGCCCCAGGCTAAAGCTTTGCGCTGCCATCGTGATCAGGTATAAATTCTGTGTGCACAGCTGCTCCTCCGGCCTCCCAGCCTCGACAGGAGAACCCAGGAATGTGTTGCAATACAGCTCCACGTGGGCTCAGGACACTAGTCCACACAGGCAGCTGAGGGGTGGTGCCACAGGATGCAGGACAGGGGGCTCAGAGCCACATTACAGGTCACCCCATAACCCTCAGCAGGGCTACTCAGCCCACCAGGCTACAAAGAGGGTGACAGCACAGGACTCATCCCTCATGCTTCACATTTAGGGATGCTTTAAAAGATTTACAGTATCACTTGAGCTACCAAACCCAGCTTTCATGTCTCAACAGGTCTGTGCTGCCCAGATGCCTGTTACTCTCCTGTGGCTCCAACATCCTGCTGGCCTCCCTGCTCCTGGCAGATTTTAGGAAGAGCAGAGGTGGGTCTGGGCTCCTTCCCACTGTGGCAGCATTCACAGAGTTGGGCCTCTCTCAGGTTGGAGCCACGACCTCCAAGCCCCTCCCAGCATACTCACAGGGGTCCCGTGCAATGAAATGTGCACCCAAGGCAGGGTGGATGTTGGTGGGGTTCGGCGTGGCCATCAGCTTGCTCTTGGCCATCTTGGTGTTGGCTTTAGCAAACTCTAACCGCAAGGTCTGGGGGTTCTCGGGGTCGAAGCGGATGCCCTGTCACAGGAAAGAGCACAGGGGCTTCTCAGAGGGGAAGCTCCAACCCAGGCACAGGCTGTGGTTATTCATGGAGCAAAGCCCAACTGAGGAACCAAGGCCACCACTCTGCAGTCACACGCCCAGATTTTTGTCACCTCACTGCAACACTCAAGTTCCCACGTGCTTTTGTTTTTACATTTAGCTGGCCAGGGCTAATGTTAGACACAGAGCCACTGTTTCCAACATGAGGGACACAGTTCTGCTCCTTATGGGCAGCTCACCAACCACCACAGCAGGGATGGATATCAACACGGGTCAGGAAAGCTCTGTCTGCTGAAGCTGGGCTAACAGTCTATAGTGCAGTTGGAATAACCCCCATCTATGTGGGAGCTCCCATCTACACCTTCTACACCTTCTGCCAAGCCTGAGCAGAGGCACTAGCAGATGTCAAAAAGCCCAAGGCAAGGTCTACAGCACAGCAGAACCATGTCTTGCTGACCAGATCCCCCCAACACTCCTGGAGGACGGGGATCATTTTGGGTGTCCTTTCCATGCTGACTATCATGACATTTTACTGAGTCACAGCAGGTCCCCACAGCCTTAGAGCTGTCTTCCAGTGGTCAAAATCTACACAGAGACAGCTTGCATCCATTTGCTTAGGCTGATATCAGCCTTGAACAGCTCTCCCACCTCCCTGGAGGGATGCTGCAGGACCATTTCACTTCCACAGCTGGTAGAGGACCCAGCCCTGTCTCTGTGCTCAGCTCTGGGTCCAGCCAGGCAGGTGTTCCCCAGCCCTTTCAGCCCCCCAGCACTTTGGGTACTCACATTCAAGGCGTTCTTGGCTGCTTCAGCGCCAGCCCGGCTGTCGAAGGTCACAAAACCCACTGGCTAAAAGAAACAACACCCATTTCAGTTTGGAAGACTCTTCCAGCTCCTCAGGCTGCCTTGCCACCCCCTCTGCCCCAGACAACCAGCAGAAGAGACCACCCGAAGCTGCACAGGGGCTTCAAGCAGAGTTTGGGTCTCTGGCTCAAGATTCCTGCTCTGATCTGCTCCCACCACCAATGTTTTGGGGTTCTTACGTGTAGGGACACTGCCCACTCTGCCAAGCCCCCAGCATGGCTACCCCTGCCTCGATCAACATGGCAGTGGGGAAGGCTGATGGCAGCACAGGGTCTGAGGCTGAAGCCCCAGGTGGTCTCACCCAGGGCAGCAGGAGAAGACATGGGGACACTCAGAACATGCTGGGTCAGTAGAACCCCACTGGTGCTGGCCCAGACAGTGCACCACACAGTGGAATGGGATCCTTCCCCTCTCCCCTCCTGGCATGTCCACTTTGATAGCAAAAGCCAAAGACACACAGGCTGGAAGGAGGTACCTGCTTTGAAGTCAGCTTGATCAGTGACCCCTCATAACCCTGCAGGAGAGAAGAAAGCAAGTCAGTGTCACGCTCCTGAGGAGGCCATGCTACAACCAAGACACAACCAAGACAGCCCCAAGGCCTCCACAGGGCAGGGGCCACAGTAGAAACAGGGACAAGAACACTTCTTTTCCACCATTAGAGAAGACTGGAGGCAGGGCAGGTATTTTAGCTCTTCCATCCTGGCCCTTTGGGAAAGAATCCCATTTTCTAGCTCTTCATCCAGCTACAAAGATGAGCACCCTGCCCTGGCTCGTGCCTAGAGAGAGCAGAGCAGCCTCCCTGTGCTAGAGGAGAGCAGACAAGGGAATCCCACTTGCCCTGAGACAGCCTGGGTGGTTTTTGGAGAAGGATGGAGAGTCTGGGGCATGAGGACACATCCTCAAGGAAGGGTTGGTCCAGCTGAGCAGCAGGGCTGACCAAGCAGGTTTCATCAAGCTTAGAGACAGCACAATTCCACAGACCAGCTGGAGGTTCCCAGTTGAGAACAATTCATGGACCCCATGCTGGCTTCAGGCTCCCCTGTCATCCCTCCTTCCCCTGACAGACCTTTTGGTGCCAGGTCATCCACAAAACAGCATCTTTCCCTCCAAAAACCCCATCTGAAGAGCTCCTTACCTTGAATGGCCGGAAGAGAAGGTAGAGCTCTCTGGGTTTGATATCCACAGGAAGGCCACTGACAAACAGCGTCCGTACCTAGGGGAGAGGCCAAGCAGCTGTACTGACAGGAGATGTTTGGTGCCCAAGCAGGAGCACAGAGCACAGCTCAGAAGGGCACTGAGAACAGGACACCTTCCATTAAAGGTCCACTAACCCTTCCCTGCACTAGGGGAGCGTTGTCCAGGATAAAACACACCTGGCCCTTCGACCTCCACCTCAAAGGATTGATGCCTTTACAAAAACTCAGTCCCTGGCACCATGGCCTGGGCTGCTGAAGGCATGGACACCAGCCCCACAACCTGACAGGACCTTGATGGTTAAACTGGCAAAGACCACACACTGCCACAAGAACTGAGTTTGACACATCCCAAAGGTCCAAAGGGACCAGTACAAAGCCCAGCTCCCTCCAGATCTTTCTACAGATCACATACTGGATCTCCTCTCCTCAGCCTACCCTGGCACTTCAATTCCATCACCAGTTCAAAGACAGCCTTCAATTTTGAGAAACACCTCGCTGTCCCATTTGTCTCTTTTGACCTCTGCAGCAGCCCCAGAACATCACTGCAGGAAGACTTTTGGGTCCATCCCAGCTCCTTCCCCAGCACACCTCAGACCCTTCAGAAGGTGCTCCCAAACCCACTCTCAGAGCAGTTATTTTGCTGTGTCCAGCCAAGAGCAGCTGTGCTGGGCCAAACCCCGTAGCCATCTGCTCTTCCCAGGCTGTTCAAGTCATGGACCAAGTCCAAACACACTCCTGTCAAAGCAAAAAAACCCAGTGCCAGGGGAGGATTTCAATAGATAATCCATTAAAATTATAGATAATAGTTCACTTGAATAACCAGGAAGAGAAAGTGCTGAAGGCTCATGACCTGGGAGAACTCTGCCCAACAGTCAGACCCATCATGAGCACCTTCTCTCTGCACACTGGCTGGCAGACTATTCCCATAGGAAGCAGCATGATGAAGCTGCAGAGGCTTTCTGTAAATCAGCACGGAGCTGGAAAGGGAAGCTAAGCACAACCAAAGGGGTGAAGACACTTGTCATTATTAACAAGGAGCAGGAGCCCCCAAGGAGCTCATCTCCTGGCCTGCCTCCAGCACAGAGTGACCCTTTATGTCTGCAGGGCAGAAGGGCTCTGCTCCTTTTTTTTGTTTTGCTCAGCCATTTCCCCTTCTCCAGGCAGAGTGGGCTGTACCCAAAACCACTTTTACCAAGCACGTGCTTGCCCTGCTCCTGGGCTGGAGGCAGACCTGGAAACACAGGAGCCTCAGCCTCTGTAATTCTTTGGGGTCAGCCAGATAGACTCCAACACACAGGGAGGTTTCTCTTACTTACAGATGAAAACTCACCTCCTTGAGCTCCTGTGCCCAGGACAGTCCTGCCAAGGCAGAAAAATCCCGTTCCCAGGGTAAAGCCCCTCAGGATGAACAGTGATTGTGAAAGCCTGGGGGTGCTCCTGCTCTCCTGTGCATGCTGAGACTAAGGGCTGCCACTGCCCCCCACTAGAGGAGTGTGAGGAGCCCTTCTCTGGCCCAGCACAGCAGCAGAACCAGATCATCCTTCCCACCCCCTCACCCTTCAACATGGATGCCTCTGCCACACACTCTTGCTTTGCCCTGCCTTGGGAAGCAGGATGCCACGAGGAGCATTCAGGAACACTTTCCAAGCCCAGGCCCAGTCTGACAGGCTCCCCAACCATCCCACCCCACATCTGATGCTTTAAGGCACCACTCCAAGGCCACCCCATGCCTGGACAGAGGGGACAATGCCACTGTATCCTGGCTTGCTGCCTGCCTCAAAGACCTCAGCACTTACACTTCAGCATGAGCTCCACAGAGCGTTCCCAAAAGACCCACAGCCATCTCTTGCAGGGGAGGACTGCAGAGTGTGGCGGCACACATGTGCCTCAGCCATGTGAAAGCATTGTCCCTTTTCAATATTTCAGGATCCAAGTGCGCTCAGCCCCCAGAATGGATTTTTTTCCTCCGAGCAGACAGAAATCCACATCCCTGCTGGGTCTCTAAATGGCCCCATGACGCGTCACTTGGTAAGTCCTTGCGACAGGCGTGACAGGATGGAAGATGCCTGGTGGCTCAGGGAAGGGGGAGCCAGGGCTGGAGCCCTCACATCAGCAAGGCAGGTGCCCAGGAAAGCTCTTTGTCAGAGGTGACAGGCTCCTAGTGCCAGCCCCAGAAGTTGCTGCTAAGGACGGGAGCAAGAAATCTCCTCTCGCTGGCCAGAAGTTTCCCTTGGCCTCCAAGTCCTGTTTGTCACCATCCACAGCATTGAAAAGGCTTTGGAAAGCCAAGCCACAGCACCCAGCAAGGGCTTCCATTGCTCCAAAGCCTGGGCAATTCCAAATGCCAGCAGCTAACCTCTCCAAAGAGGGTCTCAAGGCAAACTAAGGAAGGCCCTGCTCAGAATGGCTTGTTGGAAGCAACAAGACCAAGCAGTTGGTTTTATCTCTGCAAGTCAGCACATCCATAAGTGATCTAGAGAAGGGTAAGGAAAGAGGGAGACCAAGTTGTTCAGCGAAGGGAGGGTGAGGCTGGTGAGAGACCTGAGCAATATTTTCAAGGGACAGAGTGAGCTAAGCCAGGGGGAGCTCACTTCCAACACCAGGAATAAAGCAAAGGAGATTGAGGTTACCCCACAGGAGAAAAGCAGGAGACAGCTCACCAGTCTGAGCCTCTTGTGCACTGTGGGCAACCTGGTCCAGCCTCTTCCCCTGCTCCCAAAAGAGAGGAAGCTGTGGATGTGGGCAAGGGGGTCTAGACAAGCATCTTCCAAGTGGGACTCTCCGGTCAGCCCAGGTCCTGCAGGCTTTGAGAGCCCAGTAGTACCACCCAGGGCTGACAAATCCAGGCATCCAGCCTTCACACTCAACATGCCACAACATGCTAAAACATGCCAAAACATGCCCTACTTCAAGTCCCTGCCACCCAACACCAAATCCAGCCTCCCCACAGAGCATCTATGGATAAAAACACCAAACCAAAACACCATCAAAAATATCCATCCAGGGCTGGATCAGGAAATGTCTGGGCCAAACTCCATGTGCAGACATCCAGCAGGAGCAGATCTCCAGGAATACCACGTTCTTCTGCTCATTCCTAGGCTCTGATGCCAGGTGAGAGCAGTCACATCCCACCCAGGACTGATCTGAACTGGACACATGGACATGTGGGGAAGTAGGACAGGGAACAGCTCTCACCTAGCATAGCCCAGCAGGGCCACACGGCTGCAGGCCCTGCAGAAAACATTCTCCCTTCCCCATCCCTGCCCCTCCAGGGATGTCCCCAGTCCAAACACCTGATAGAGATGGAGGAGAGCCATGGAAAACAGGATTCATGCCAGGAGGGACAAGACCATCTAGGCCATCTCCGAGAGGGAGGATCCCAGCACAGCTGCCCACGCAGCGGGAGGAGGGACAGGACAAACCATTTAGCCCTCGAGTTCTCAGTGTCACAGCTGCATCTCCCCAAAGGGACACACACCTTGGGCCAGCACAGCCAGGAGCTTCACACCAAGGCTGCAAAGGAGGAAAGCAGCAGCACCTGCCTTGTGCTGCCTCAGCCCCAGCACTGCCCAGAGACCAGCACAGCTCCTGGCCACAGTTGCTTTGGAGTCAGAGCTCTCAAAAGAGAGTTCTGAGCTGCCCTGCAGCCCAAAGTGGGTCGAGTTATGTCAGAAGTGTCTGATGCAAGGGCACAGGTACCCTGAGGGTTCAGTGATTGGGGATTTTTTTGTTAGAACACTGATCCTAATTCCCCTCCCGGAGCCAGCAAGGCCAACCCTCCCCTTTGGAGAGATCAGCCCTTTAATTACATCACCCACAGCACAGCTTGGGCTACTCCAGCCCCCCAAAACTGGCCTGGTCCTGGATCTATAATTCCAGCACCTGCAGCACAGCAGTGGCTCAGAGACACCTGAGCACAGGTACAGCAGGGATGTGCTCTAATGCCTCCCCCACACTGTGCCATTGGACATTCCCCCCTCTCCAGGAAGCCATCCCAGTCACATGCCAGTTTTCCTACAAACGAGCCATTTCCCACTAGTTCACACCAATAAGTCCCCTGAGCCTCCTTCCCCAGCCATCCCGCTGAGGACAGGGACAAGCTCTGCCACAGCATCCCGAAGGCACTTTCCACTCCTGGAAAGCTCAGGGATACAGACCACAGCTTTTCCCATTGGAAAGCACCTCAGCGGGGTGCCTGCCTGCTCTCGGGGGCCAGAGGGGGACACGGAGCCCCGGTTCTGGCCACAGTGATGCAGCCAGGGCCACTTGAGGCGAGAGCGCTGGAATGCAGCGAGGCTGCGGCTGCCCCCGGAGCCGGGACTTATAAGGCACGGGAGCGGAACGGGGCGGCGAGCTTGCACAACAGGGCTGCGGGGAGGGGAGCACACCGAGCCCAGTGAAAAATGGGACAGGATCCTCCCCTCGGGGTCTCACACGGGCCGTGAGGCTGCAGAGTCCTGCCACCGCAACCCGGCGCTGCTTTGGTCCTCGGCACAAAGTCCCAGGAACAGCAAGGGAGGAGAAAAGTGGGAGAGAGGGATGTGTGGTGTGTGTGAGGGACAGCTCGGCAGGCAAGCAGGGCAGCCTCCACAGCACGGGGCAGGAATCCCGAGAGAAGGGGCTCGCAAGTGGCTACTTCACTGCTCCGTGCCTCAGTTTCCCCTCCACCAGTCAGAAGAGAGGTGGCAGAGCCGCCCTTGCAGCCCCAGCAGAGCTCCGGTGTCTCGGGCAGGATCGCACCGAGCCTCGGCAAAGGATCAGGAGCCGCTCCAGCCCGGAAGCCCAGAGCCTCCCACCCGCTGGAAAGATGTTCACCCATCCCCAGAGGGGAAAGAGGGCCTTGAACCTCCCCCAGCGCCTGAAGCAAGGCAGCTTCAGGCATTTCCCTCCGAAAACAGCCTTCTGCACAAAAGGCACACGAGGACCAACGTCCCCCCGGCGCAGAGGGAAGAGGGCTGACCACAAACCAGCCCAAGTGCACCAGCATTTTGTCCCCAAGGCTGTGGGGAGATGTGTTCCACGCTGCTCATAGCCAGAGCAGCCTCTCCCCAGCACTGCTCTTCCCCCACATCAGGCAGGGGATGTCAGCAAGGCTCAGCCACCCCTGTGGTCAGGGGAGGAAGACAAGGGGGAAGCAGGGAGAGGCACCAGCCCCACTCAGGGAGAGCAGGAAGCACATGGGAGCTGATAGCTCCAGGCACAACAGGACAGCACCCAAGAATAGACCTTGGGCCTGGCAGAGGAAGCTCTGCTGGTGTGGCTTTGCCAGGGATGCCTGCTCCTGCTATCAAGTCCCACCACCTCTGTCTCTGCAGCCTCTCACAAAAAGAGCAGCACCCAGATGGGTTTGGGCCACAGCAGGGGCTCAAAGCTGATGAAGCATTTGGAAAGGTCAGCCCCACAATTCCCAAGACATTACTATCCAACAGGGCAGCTCCCCAGCACAGGGAGGGGCTGGCTGAGCACCCTCAGGTTGCCTTCATCACCTTTCACCTAGCCAAGAGGTCCATTAAGCCAGAGGGGACAGGCACCAGTGCCACAGCCAACATGCTAAATCCATGCTGACCCTACCCAGCCACCACACTGAGCCCTGGGCTCCAGACACCCTCCCCTGCCACTCTCTGGTGTTGGGGACCCGCAGACACCTGTCACCACTGGCTGGAGCCATGGATTTTACCTGCTATGGACCAGCTTTTCCTGCCCACACACAGGCACCTGCTCCCCAGGAAGGAGAGAGCGGTGAAAAGGGTTCCTCCCCAGGGTAGAGACTGCAGGAGACATGGGTCTGGAAGCAGGACCCTCACCAGAAACATTCTCACCTCAGATCCTTCATTGAGTACATCTGTATCTGCCTCACCCCAGCACACGGTGATTCCTGGGCACTCTTCGGTCCTGTGCCTCCCAGGACACATCCAGAGACTGAGGAATCTCTCCTCAAATCAACCCACTTTGGGGCAGCCCCAGCCCCATGCAGCATGTCAGGTGCCTCCCCAGCCCAACAAGCAAGTACTCCATAAAACCCAGGTGATGGAGAGCTGGAAGTTCACAGCAGCTCTTCACTGTGGACAGCAGTTATTGGAGTGTCACCCCCAACCCTTTGGGGACACCAGGAGGATGACAAGCACCCACAGGACTAAGCCAACACTGAATCAGCCCAGCTCTTAGCAAGACAGCACCACTAGACAGCAGGGAAGGGCTGGGCTACCAAAACGTGGACCAGAAGTGCCAACCCAAACCCACAACACGCCCTCTGGCTGCTCTCTCCCAATCCATGGCCCATGTTGCACTTCAGGCCATTGCTACAGGTGACCCAGGGCAGCTACACATTGAGGGAGACACAGGACTTCTGTCCATGGAAGTAGATGGGAAGGACACACATCCCCAGCCAACAGCTTCTGACCCACAGACACACACCATGACTGACCCCACAGCAGTGCAGGAACCTGTCACCACCTGCAGCACAGGAGGGCAGGCACCACTCCAAACATTTCCACAGCTTCTCCTGGGCTGTCTGTGCAGCAGGGCTGGAGAACCTCCACAAGGGTGAGGCCACGCTCAGGTTTCCAGCCACCTCAGCACACCAGGAGCCCATGGGGCAGTGGCCACAGCACCCTTGCCAAGCCTGTAGCATCCACTCCTACCATGCCAAGGCAGGGTCACCTGGTGCCACTACCCCCTCCTCATCAGATGTGCTGCCTGGCTCAGGATCACACCTCAGTAGGGGCCAGGTTCAGCAGCTCCAGTGTTGGAGCTGCCCCACACCGCCCTGCCCCTCATCAGGTCCCTTCACAGGGCCAGGCACACAGGGGGAACTTGGTTTCCACTATCCCACAAGGTGCAGGAAGATGCTGAGTATTGTAGTGAGGTCCAACCACCTCACTTCTGCAGTCATGCCACAGTGAAGCTTCAAGCTGAAGCCTTTATTTCAGGCAGAGCTCCAGAACAGCAGCAGTGCTGCCTGTGACCCAAGCAGCAAAGTCTCCAGGATCTGGCATGGCCAAGACCAGCAAACTCAAAGGATCTTTCACTCCACAACCTTCCACATTAGTTCCAGCAAGAGTCTTGAATTCCTACAGTGCCAGATCCTCAAGCAGAGCTATGAGGAAGGACGAAGCCTGAACTACTCTTAGCTACCTCCCAGACATCTCAAAGGGCATCCTTCCTACTTTGGTGAGGGCAAAGCAGAGACCTAGAAAGGGAACCATTGAGTTTGGCCCTTCCTAACTTCCACCGGCACCACCAAAAATCCATTAATTCTGAGGCTAAGGAGGGAAAGCCCTGCTCAGAGCTCCTCAGATTAGCCAAACTGAAGCTGGGTCTCATTTAATAGCCCAGCTGGCAGGAGAAAGAAGTTGCCCATCACAGGGACTAGCTGAGTTGGGAGGTCGATGCTCAGACTCACATCTAAGAAGTTCAGATTTGAAAGAGTGAGAAAGGAGAAGGAAGCTCCTTCAGAGGGTATTCACAGGACACAAGGAGATAATGGGCAGATTCCCACATCCCTCCTCCTGTCAGAGCAACTCAGTGCTCAACCCAAGACCAAGAGGACGTCTGGGAACACATCAGTTCCCAGAACCCCTGTGTGCATGGTGACTCCAGGGTGTCTGCTCAGCCAACAATCTGTCACTGACAGAAAGCTGCATCTAACACTTAGGGGGCTTTTAGGATGCATGAAAACAGCTCTGAGGCACCGTCCTGCTTCAGCCAGGCCAAGTGCAGGAGGATTAGCGAGCGGTGACTGTAACCACTACAGCCTCATGTTCCTCACAGTGAAGAGCAGCATCAGAGGAGACATTTGACTCCAGAACTCACACTAACCTTATTTGTTTGCAGCTGCAGAGCTGGAATCCACACATGCACGAGGTATCTAGGTCCACTCAAGCAGAGATTACAGAAGTCAAGAGATGCCTGGCACCAGTCCATGAAGTGCTACAGACATCCAGCACATAACACAGCCCACTCACCAGCAGCATTCCCAGGCAGCTCCAGCAGCCCTAGAGTGCAGCAGCTAAGGAAAAAGGGATGTAGGACTTGCTACTGAGGAGGTTGTCTGGAAGCCAAGAGTCTTCTGCCTCTCCAACACAGAGTTTTCTAACCCACAGCTTTCCATGGACCAACAGGGAAGATCACAATTACATCATGATGTGGTTTAGAAGAGACCTTAAAGACCATCTCATTCTACCCCTTGCCATGGGCAGGGACACCTTCCACTAGACCAGGCTGCTGCAAGCCCCATCCCCCTTGGCTTTGAACACTTCCAGGGACGGGGCAGCCACAGCTTCTCTGGACAGCCTGTGCCAGGGCTTCACCCTACCACATGGAAGTATTTCCTCCTAAGATGACCCTCTCTGGCAGAGCTTAGCCAGGTCCTCACCTGGGCTCTCTCAGCACAACTTCACATTTAACGCTTCCCACCTTCAGCACTCCAGGATCCCCAAGCTCTACCTCAAGAGCAGCAGCCACCAGCCATGGAGCTGCAAACAGGCCCTTCAGACCAGCCCGGAGAACACACAGGATAACCACAGACTTCAACTGCCAGTGTGAGCATCTGCTCAGCCAGCTCCAGATTCCTCCCACTCCTGGTAGACCTACAACTTCCCAGGAGAGCAAGAACTAATTTCTAGAGTAGAACCAACACGTCTGCATCAGGCACTCCATAGAGCAGGGTGAACACAACAGGTTTCACTGCTATGCAGCCATGGACACAACACCCAGTGTCCACGGGAAGCATGAGAGCTCCTCCAGCTGCTGAAAAAAGCTCTGCCTGCCACAGGGGTGGGAGTGCAGCACCTAGGCAGCTGCCTGTCCCACACCACCCTTGGGGGCTGCCAGGAGAGATGCAGCCACGCAGATTGGTGGCTGCCTGGAAAATTAAACAGAAGATAGCAGCAAGTGGGGAGGGATCGCGTTTGGGGAGGTGTCTGGTGAGGAACAGCAGGGACTGACATTAGGCCCTGTTTGTTTAACATTCCCGTTAACGACCTCGAGAGGAGCGAGAGGCATTCCTGTCCTCCGCATGTCACCAGCCAGGAAGCGGCTGCGAGATCCAGGGGCTCACAGATAAGATAAAGGGAAAGGCTGAATTTGGGAGCTTCACCCCGCTGTATCTGGGGCACACGGCGCCCTTCTGTGAACGCCTGGGGAGGTGGTGAAGGAGGTGCGTGGTGGGGGGGAGTAGGGGGGTGGAGGAGTGTCCACAGCGCCAGGATCTGGCGGTGTTATCCATGCAGTGTGGGAAAATATTCCAGCACACCCTCCTGCATTTGTTGGGACTGAAGGATTCCACTTCGCATCGAATGTATTTATCGCTCTGTATCAAGGGGAGCTACTGGGCAAGAATTTGGGCCCCCAGACCGTGCTGGGATCCTGAGTACAAGGCCACTCCTGATGCCTCCACTAGCCTCTGCAGTGAGGAACAGCTCCTGGTCAGCCAGGAGGTACTGGAAAAACAAGCATTCAGAGTAGGCTCAGGGTAGCAGCCATGGAGCTCAAACCGTGCTCACCACCCACAGCGTTATTTCTGATGGATTCTGGTGGAGAAAGGACTTTCCAACAGCAATCCCACCAAGGATGGGGACATTAACCCCCCCAGCAATCCCAGCCTAACCCAGGTGGCAGGTCTTTCGCTGCAGCCCTGGGTGCAGGGTGACAGACACACCCAGTGAGGCCAGGGACCATCCAGCAGGGCAGACGGACCGTGCCCCTCCCCGCACGCCCCCGGAGGCTGCAGAGCGGAGAGCAGGAGCCCCTTCTGTCCAACCCCTGCACGCTCCCCAGGGATGCCATCTTTAACTCAGTTTTCCAGCCATCAAGCTCCACTCCTGGGAGGACCAGCCTCTCCAGAGGGTGAGGATTTCCTGAAACGCTCCAGCACCCTCTTTGCCAAACAACCACCCGGCAGTGGGGAACAGACTGGCTCTTGCCCAACACCAGGAGCTCACCTGACCACCACCTGTGAGGCACCAGCCCAGATGGAGCAACACCACTGGATGGGACGCACCAAGTGGCACCAACCTTGGGGACCTTTGCAAGCCAGTGAATAATTGGATTGAGGAGCCACATAGAATCTTCTGCGCATGCATGCACAGCTCGTGAAACCCACAGGTACCGAACCTCCCTCCACCAGGAGCGGCACAGGGCCCCAGGTGCTCAGGCTCTCAGCCCACCCACCCCAGTGCCACCCGGTGACACTGGGACACGCCACCGGCGCATCCACATCCCATTGCATCAGCGCATCGCCTATGCCCTGCTCCACGCTGCGGACAGAATTGCTCCAGCCACCACCTGCCAATCCATTCCAGGCCATTACTCGGGTCCCCCTGGCCGGGGCTGAAGCCCAGGGGACACGATGGCCCCGAGTCAGCTGGCGCGCAGGGCCCGGCTGCCCGGTGGGTGGTGGAGCAAGCCAGGCGCCATGTTGCGGCGGCGAGAGCGCACGGAGGATAGCGAGGGGAGGGGACTGAGCACCTCCCCGGTCCTGAGGGCCGGGCACGGAGGACTGCAGCAAAACGTTTCCAAGGCCAGGCATTTTCCAGAGCCCTCTCCAAGATGGAGGGCAGCTAGTAACCCACTATGGCAATACCTGCTCCAGGGGTGCAGCGATGACACCAACCAATGGCTCCAACAGCCAAAGCGCAAATGTGGAGGGCTGCAAGCTCTGGCGTGTGGCTACAGACAACCGACCCTTACTAGCCTTCCCAGCCCTGAATCCAGCAGCATTCAGGCTCTGGCTTTCAGTGGTATCTGGGGGAAGGGGCTGCCAGCAGGTCAGCTCAGTCCTCCAGCCCCATCCAGGCTGTCAGCACACACGGAGCAGAGCAGGGGCTCCTCCACTATTGTCCAAGTGTCTCCCTTGCAGCCCACATGGGCAAAAAGGTGCTGGATCCAGGAGCCTCCAGGAGCCTCCAGCTACAGGGACGTGGCAACAGGACACCATGCCCACGGGCACCGGCAGCGCTGGATGGAGCAGGGACCTGCCAGCCCTCTGCCCCACAGGGCTACAGGGACACCGAGCTGAGCAAGGGACTCGCCCTGCCCGGCCCCAGCCCCTCCTCGGGGCGGCCGGGAACTCCAGCACCAGCCCGCTTCCACCTCCGTACTCCGGCTCCCACAGCCCAGCCCCAGCTTCCCATCCCGCAGCAGCCCCGGCATCTGGGCTCCGGTTCCTCGACGACCCGGGGGTCCAGCCCTGACATCGGATCCTCTACGCCCCAAAAGAGGCGCTGCGCTCCTTCCCGTCTTCCCCGACGCCCCGCTGCCGGCTCCGCGGTCCCCGATACCGCCCTGCTCCATCCCCAGCAAACCAGCCCCGGTTCCCCGACGACGCTGCGCTCCACCCGCCGTCCCCCGACACCCCGGCGTTCCATCCCCGCCGCCCCGTCCCTGGTCCCGCCGGCTCCGCGACCCAGCCCCAGCCCCGTCCCCGATCCCCAGCCACTCCGGTGTCCCAGCGCCGGCGCCGCTCGCAGTTCCCCGCCGCCCCATCTCCCGCGCCCACCTCCTCCTCGACGGTGCCGCCGCCGTTGGTGTGCTCGGTGTCCTTGTTGAGGTTGCTCATGGTGGGGTGCCGGGGCGGGGGATGGTGCCGGCTGCTCCGGAGCTCCGCGGGGCCGAGCCGGGGTGCCGGTGCGGTGCTGGTGCGCGGGGGCGGTGCGGGGCGGTGCGGGGCAGTGCGGCGCTGCCCTCCCGGCTCACATACGGCGTCCCGGGACGGCGCCGCTGTTAAGGGCCGGGCCGGGCGGAGCGGGGCCGAGCGGAGCGCAACGAGCCGCAGCTGCGGGGCCGACGCGCCCCAGCCCCAGCCGCCGCTCCCGGTGCCGCCACCGCGCACCGAGCAGCGGGGCCGGGACCCGCCCGCCTGCCCCGCCCGGGGCCGCCCCCGGCCGCCGCCGCCGCCAATCCCGGCCCGGCCCGGCCCTCCGGGACCGCGGGGAGGTTTTTTTTTTTGTTGTTGGGCTCGAGTTATTTTAATTATTTTTTCCCCTCCTTTCCACGAAAAACTTTGTCAACTTTGATGAACTTTCGGGTTTCGACTTTCTTAAAGGGCCCGCCGGGCTCGGATCTCGCGGCGGGGCTATGCCGTTCTCTCCGCGCATCCCCGGGGCGGGGAGACATGGCTCAGCCCCGCGGGGCTCCGAGAGCCCAGGGACGGCACCCCTGTGACCCCCGATGAGAGCCCCGAGCCCCAAGAACAGCAGCCCTGGGAGCTCAGCACGGCGATCCTGCAACTTCGGCACAGCCGCCCTGAGCCTCAGGAGAGCAGCCCCAAGTCTGCCCCGGTCCCCTGGGGACAACAGCCTGGTTCCTTCTGCCAGGGCAGCCCCACAACCATCCTCACGGACATCGATGTGTGCAAAGCCCTGTTCTTGGGCCTGGGAGGAGGAGCAGGGTTGAGGCACAGAATCATGGAATCCATGTGTGGGGTGGGTGGGAACGGACCCTAAATTTCATCTCATTCAACCCCCCTGCCATGGGCAGGGACACTTTCCACTAGATCAGGTTGCTCCAAGCCCATCCAACCTGTCCTTGGACATTTCCAGGGATGGGGCAGCCACAGCGTCTCTGGGCAACCTGAGCCAGGGCCTCACCACCCTCGTGATCCATCTGCTTTCCTTTCTCCCTGCCCACATGGGTGCCCAGTTGGCCACATCCTAAAGCACAGCTTGCAGCTGGATAACACGAGCAGAAAATGGAATACATAAGCATTCCTCTATACTGCAGCTCCCAGCTTGGTCTCTCTGTGAGGTAAAAGTGTTAAACCCCAAGAGCTTGGGTCAACCTGCCAAGTGAGAGATGTCCAGGGATCTGAGCCCTGTTATTTTAACCAGCATTTCTTGTGCCCAGCCCGTGCTGCTTCCCCAGCACCGAGGCCAGGTGAAAGAGGAGAAACATCAGCCCTGCCCTGCCCTGGGGGTCCCGCAGCCCCCTCTCACTGCAAAAGACAAGCGTGTTCCCTGTCTTCCACTGGCCTGGCTGGAGACACCTGTGCTGTCCCCATGGCACTGAATGTCACTTCAAAGTCAAACTGAGTCCACACCTGGCTCTGAGTGACTGCTTCATTCCAGCAGGAGCTCAGGGATGTTTCATTTTGCTCATGTGAATGTTGTGAAGAGGTGTGAGCCTAGCTGGGGGTGACCACAGCTGAGTTCCCTGAGTTCCTTGGCTGGGGGTGACCACACCTGGGTCCAATGCCCTGTTCAAGCCCCAGCCTCTGACTCCATTTGCCACCTGGCTACAGGGAGGGACCCTGCCAAAATATAACCCCAAACTGAGCCATCCCCATGCACAAGCAAAGTCCAGCACAACCCACGGCACTCTGAGTCTGGCACCAGAAAGCCAATACAGGAAACACCATCACCGAGATTATGCCCACAGCCAAGTGCATGTGGGGCCAAGTAATTCCCTCATAGGAATTAGGAGGTGTACTGGAAGGGATGAAACAATCTCCTGGGAGCATCAGTTTTATGTTCCCCTGCTTTTTAGGTTCTGGCTTTTAGCAGCAGCAGCAGCTGTTTGCATGCAGCACAGAGGGTTTGTGTATGGAGCCCTCACACAGTAGCAAAGTGACCACTTCTTTTTTCAAGGCTTTGTAATGAGCTGCTAAGCCAGAGAGCTTGATCCCTGCCAGGTTCTGCATGAGGGGAGAAAACTCCCACTTTTTGACTAAAAAAACCCAATTTATTTATTTAAAATGGTGTCCTACAGAAGGATTTTGGAGAGACTTCACATACCAGCTGTGAGCACCACAGCAAGAGCTCCCCCAATCCACCCATGGAGCTCAGCACAGACAGATCCAGATCAGAGCAAGGGCTTTCTCCACTCTTCAGGGATACTGTTCTTCACCATAACTTTGTCCCCAAGACTGGGGGACAGTCCCAGAAGGCTGTACAGGAATAACTCCCAGAAGAGTGTTGCCTAGCCTTACTCAAAGACTCTAAGAGAGCCCACCCTCACAAAGAGCAGGAATATTTGCTTCCTGTGCTGATTGAGAAAAACCCAGTGCAACCTCACAGTGCTTTCCCTGTGTTTAGGTTTGGTGTTTCACTTTCTACAGACTCTGAGTGCAGAGCCTGAGGCAAGTGGAAGAAGGCACAAAAGGAGGGAGCAGCAGTGGGTTTTCATCAGACCCCCAAGGACCCCAATGCTGCACACACATGCAGACATTCTGCCTCTTCCAGAGCAGGAAAACCCTGGCCACAAGCAGAAGAGTTTATGTATCCACCATACTGGGGCAATAACAATGGGTCCACCACGTCAGTATCATACTGATGGCCACAACCTCTGGTTTATTTTGTAGGCAAATCCATGGCATTGGGCTGGAGATAAGCATCCTCCTTGCACACCCACCCCTCAGAGCTGTATGTGGTGGCAGCATCCCTGCATCCCAGTATCTTGTGGCTGTCAGTCCCTTTGATAGCTTCATAAACATCACACCCAGGCAGCCTCTCCCCTCCCAAAGCACTGCAGCACAACACATGAAGCCCTTGATGGTCCAACCAGCTGCACACAGAGGGGATGTTTTCTCCCTCCAGGAACTTAAAGGGATGGACAGAATGGGACAAATGAAGCTGCCACTGCTACCAGCTTGTGCAGGTGAGCCAGTCCACCAGGAAATGGTGATATCCCTGCAGAGATTTTGGCTGAGGATTCCACTTCCACCTGGAGATGCCCAGCTTTAAGTATGTGATCCAAGGTCACGCCAGTGCAGGAGCACTGAACCAGTGCAGGAGCAGGAGACACTTGGGTTTGGATTTTGCTCATCCATGCCTTACAGCAATGTATTTTTACACCAACACCTTTCCTCCAAAAGTATCACTCAACAGCATCTGGCTCTGCAGTCTGGCCAAGGGCTGCACCAGAGTTTTATCCTTGTGATACCATCCCCACTAAGATGGGATGGTTAGAAGAGCAGACGTGATGCTGTGACCCATTCAGCATCCACTTTCCTCTCCCACATCAATTCCTCATCAGGGTGGACATGTGGACAGTGAAATAATGTCCCACACAAGCAGCTCCAGCCATGCTGTCCTGCCTGCAGAGCCTCACCATGGAAAAGAAGTAAAAGCTGTGAGGTGCACACAACCAACAAGGTTGGTCTAGCAGGCCTAGAAAGTGGGGTTAACAAAGTGCCTGAGACAGAAACAGGTTGAAATCAGCTGAGAAATCAAGATGAGACTTGAAATGACAGCCAGTTGTGGACAATCTTGTGTTTTCACAGTTTCTCAGCTTTGCATTGTCCAAGGGCTCTTTCTCATTCTTAAACAAGCAGGTGACCAGCTTGGGTGATAACGAGGAATGTCTCTCTCCAGCTGGGCTCCTGCATCCTGCCCACTCATTCTGTGATCCCAGACCTCCTTCACCCACCTGTAGAAAGGCAATGGATTTTATTTTGGGCATCATGGTGGTTGTCATAGGGGGCACTTTAGGCCCCTGTTCCTGCTGAGCCCATCACAGGCAGTGCCACACTTTGGCTGAGTTGCTGGATTGTTTTTGCAGTTCCTCGCTGCTTATCTGGGACAACAACTGAGCCTTGGCACTTGTCCCAGGGCAGAGAGGATGCTCCCATGCCGCTTCCAACATTTCTGAGGTATGGAGAAGGGAGGATTTCCTCTGCTTGCCACTGGCACCAATTTCTCCTCCTCCTGTCCTTGTCCAGGAGATCCCACATCTCCCCAGACTGCTCTGCTGCTTTCCTCCATCCTCTGCCCATTCCAGCTGCTCTTGCCTCATGCTCTTAGTCTTTCTGGTTAGTTATTCTGGACTGGGATTTGCTATGCTGGCTAGAGAGAGGCCACCAACCACGGGACACGGAGGAACACTGATTTCCAAGCAAGCAGTGAGACCAGACAACACCCTGGCACTGCTCACACCAGCGATGGGCACATGCAGGCTGGGTGCTGGTGCCACCAAAGACTCTTTACAGGGCCTCAGACAAGTTCTCAGAGAACTTTCTGGCCACAGGCAGGTGAAGGCTTTGGGGCTGCTTTTGGTATGGATCAGCACCCAAACATCTGGAGGCTTGTTACAGCAAAGGTGGGAAGGGACCTCAGAACTCACCCATCCAACACCCTGCAGAACTGTCACTAGCACTGGGTTGGGTTGGTCCTGCCTTGAAAACCCCTAAGGATGGACCAACCCCACCTCTCCAGGTGTCCATCCCAAAGCTGCACCATCCAGCAGGGAAAAAGTCTTCCCTAACACCTATCCTGACTCTCTCTAGCCACCATGTGTGGCTGCTGCCCCGTGTTACATCATCTGCTGCCTCCATCAAGCAAAGTGTAACTCCACCATCTTTGTAACTTCCCCTCTAGGGAGCTGTAAGCTCCAAACAAACCCCTGTTCAACCTCTTTTGGCCAGACTAACCCAGCCCAGTTCCCTGCTGACCCCTCACCAGCACCTTCCGTGCTTTCCCCCCTCCCAGTCTGCATCTCTGCCTGACACAGAGCCTCCTCAGCCATTCCTCCCACCCTGCAGCCTCTTTTGGTCTGTCTCCAAACAGCAGGGATGACACTTGGCCAAGGCCAAGCTGAAGAGGAGCTCCCAACTTCTTCCATTGGACCATGTGGCTACAACAGCCCTAAGCACCTCAAAGGGCAGAGGATAAAAAGTGTGGCAGAAAAATTAGTACCAGAGACCCCTGATATTTGGGTACCAAGGGACAGGATGCAGTTAGCCCCATCCTGAGCTGTGCAGGAGTTTGGGTGGCCCGGTGGGTGCAGGGCAGAGACGAGCAGCAGTGGAATTGCAGAGTTCATCCAGCATCACATGCCTGGAGTAGCTGCTTTGAGGAGGGCAGCGAGTGCTTTCAAACTTTAATTCCTTTCCGGACGTCACCGCTGGTCTTCTCCAGCTCCGCCTTCCCCCAGGAGGACCAGCTGAAGCTAAGTGAGAGAGACAAGGGCTCGGAGGTGTGCGCAAATGTTTGCTCAGAGGCATGGCAGCGCCGCAGAACTGCTTTTATGGGCATTTGGGAGCAGCTCCTGGCAGCCCAGCTCCGGGGATGCTGCAGTGCCCCATGACGCCAACCACCGAGTGGGCTCCCCGACCAAAAACGGGTGAGGAGAGCTTGTGTTTACACAGTTTGAATAAAAAGATAGCGCCAAACAGAAAAGCCTTTTAGGAGACGGGAGCGGGAACAATAAACCCAAAGGCTTTCTCTGATGGGTTGCAGATGCAGCATTGCTGGCGATCTGGTGGAAAAAGCACGGCTTGGTGGAGGGATTTGTCACTTAGTCACCTAGGAAATGAAGACAGGACTTTAGTCTGCCCCAAGACTCATACTTTTTTTGCCTAGAAGATGAAATACAGAGAAGAAAGAAGACAATGCTCCTCCTTGCTTGTGCAGCAGTGAAACAGTGCACTCTTATCTCTTTACTTTCATAATTAATGTGTCATTTGCACTGCCAGGCATATTAATTATGAGGAAATTAACCAGGGGGAATCTTTTGTAGAGGTTTTTTTAACTAAAGACCCCAAAGCCAGTTTAGCCCTGTGCATGGGATGGCCACACACCTGCCTCTACCACTCCTGCACTGAACTGCTGCCCAAGGAGCATCCATGGCTGATTTTTAACGAGGTCTTTTTGAAGTGTGGGGTGTAGGTTCTCTCAGCTCCAGGTCCAGACCTGGTGGACATGTTGGAGCATCGGGGCTCTCCCTCTGTGTCCATCCCCTGCAGCTCCTTCCACCATCGTTCAGCCATGAGAGCAGCTGATGCCACCACCATGGTGCTCTTGTGGGTTAAAATTCTCAGCTGGACTTCACCAACGACAGGATCATTCCATCCCCTCATCCACAGAGGAGCTGGGAGCCACCCAGGTTGCAGTGGTCCCATGCCAGCTGTAATGGAGGGATTTTTGCAGTTGAATCTGTCCTTCCTCACTGGAGCTGTGCCAGGAGCTGCCCCACTGGCAGAGGGATTGGCTCAAGGCTCCCCAGCCCCACTGTCACTGCCCCTGTCAGCAGACACAGCTCTACTCCAGAGCCTGGCATTCGGCATTAACAAAGTGGCACCAATGGTCACCAGACCTGTCCCAGCAGCAGGGAGGAGGGACAACACATCTGGCAAGTCCTGCTAGGCCAGATCCTGCCCCTTCCCTGCTCTGCAGTTGTTTGAGTGAGGGTTTGACCAGGTGCTCAGTGAGAGCTCAGCTTCAGTGCCAACAGGGATGTGCAGCAGAGGGATGGGATGTGGCTCGACCCAGAGCACTAAGAGACAATCAGTGTTACTGGTGTCCTGAGCCCTCGTGTGTGGTCCTACCCCCAGGATCTGCCCCAGGCCCCTCAGGGTGTCAGCAGATCCAGCTTTGGATCTCTCAGCCAGGTGCCACCCAGTAGAGTACCATGTCCCATCCTCTCCAGAGCCACCTCTGACCATCAACAGGGCTCTGCAGGCCTCATCCTCTGCTACATTTTCTTCAAGTCTAATCAACAGACATTATTGATCTTTTGGAGGGGAGAACTACTCCCAGAGTTTGCCATTAAGTATCTGGGCAGCCAAAGAGGGCCACCTCTGTAAGGGAGATGGGCAGCTTTGGCTGTGGCATGTGACATGTCCCCTGGTCACAGCAGAACGCACCAACCCCAACTCCCCGAGAGGAAGGCATCCCATTTTCACCAAGGTTAATCATGTCCAGCCCCTCTGCACACTGGAGACCTTGTCAAACAAAACAAAAAGACTTGTTGTGGAGGAATCCTTGGCAACACGACCAACATACACATGACCTTCCGACTTGGAAAACAGACTGTCAAAAACCCAAGTGAGCGCTCTGGCCACACGTGGCATGGCTCAGCTCCCCAGCCCCTGGCGCCAGCCTGGGATGCACCACGAGTCCCAGAGCCTGCTGGAGCACGCCACAGAGCAAGAGGGGATGAACATCGCTCCAGCCTGGATGGGGCACTTTCTCTGTGGCAGCTGCAAGCTTGGAAAAGCTCTTTATCAGCTCACTTATCATGTCCTTCCCCAGGACACTCGCGGCTCCCATGGGTGTCCCTCAGGCAGCCCTCTGCACATCCACCCCAGGGCATGTGTCCATGGGTGCCCTCAAGGGTAGCAAAGAAATCTCCTTGCAGCTTCCTCCCCTGCTGTTCTCCTGGTGCTGAGCACTGTGGAGGACAGCCAGGGACACCTCCATTGCTGGGCACCCTGTGTGATACTGCCCAGAACGGGGGAGATCCCAGCATGGGTGTGGCACAGGGGAGACTTCCTGCTGACTCCAGCTTCCCATCTCCTCTGGCCAAGCAGGGCCCATGCTCCCCTCCTGGAGATGACACTGCCCATCCAAGGGTGCAACCTGCTGTGTAAAAGCTGCTGCCAGAACTCTGAAGGCTGTTCCTCAGCCATGTGAATAACAAGAGGTTTTACCAAGTTGGGAGGATGAGGGCTAAATGAAGCATCGCCTTGCAAGGGGCTGCTCCATTCATCCTGCTTGTCTTTGGGCAGAGAAGGGAAGGTGGAGGGCAGCACTGGGGCAGGCCAGGCATGGCAGCAGGGCTCCACTGTTCTTCCTGGAGCTGGGGGTACACTGAAAGACAATGTGCCACAGCAACAGCCTTCCCAGTGCTGTTCCCACATGGGGGATGCACCACAGCCAAGGCTCCTGCACCACCTGCGGGGTTTTCACACACTCCTCAGCTTGGCCACAGCCCAGAGTTCCCCACAGGCACAGCTAGTGGCCCATCCCAACCCCAGGGCACCCCAAGTCTCACCCCTCGGAGTTTCCAGCCTTGGCAGCAAACCAACATATCTTCCCAGTTTTCAATCCCAAGAAGGCCAGACTTGTTTAAAGTGGGTTGTTTAGATGACTTGGTGTATGTTGGACACCCAGCCTGAAAGACTCAGCTCATGATGAACGTTTGGCAAAGCCCTAAAACCAGGGAAAACAAAGAATTTTATCATGGGAAGGACTAATCCCTGAGATGAGCTGTAATTATTTCTGTCCTGCTCCGACCATAGTGCATAAACACCGAGGACTGATGGCACAAGGGCTGATTTTCCAGAGCCGATCCCTTCGGCTGATGGGACAAACTGTGGTGCAAAGTGCTCGTGTTCCTGCAAGGAACATTCTGAGCTCCCATCTGCAGTCTAAGCATTTCCCCCAAAATCCCTATGAAACACCCATTGCACCGCTGACCATCACCAGCACAAACTTCCCTGGAAAAATTCATTTTCACACAAGGAATACAGCTTGGAAAATTCCAGCCTCAGTGGGGAACAACAAGCAAGGGGCTGCGATGGAAACTATTTTGCAGCCTTAATTATTTTACCCCAAAGGCTGGCAGCCTGTAATCACATTAGTCTCCTTGAGAAAGCCTGCCCCACCAGAGCCCCTCTTGCCCTCTTATCACTCCCCCCAGGCCTGAAAAAGAGCCTGCAGGGAAGCTCGGGGGCCTGGTGAGCCCCTGCATGCAGCCTGCCTGGCAGATCCCGGGAATGCCTGATTTATAGTGTTATGCTTCATTCTGTTTACGCCAGGCGAGTTATTTAAAACGAGGAGAGTGAGAGGAGCCCGGGTTTTGTTTAAAAGTCCAGCAAGGAGATTTGCCTTAAATAGTCAAGAGCTGAGGTTGGAGGGGAAGCCGCCCAGCAGCATGGACCTCCGGGATGGGAGCGGAGCTGGCACCCGCGGGGGGAGCTGGCTGGCTGCGGGAGAGGTGGCAGGAGCCTCACATTTAACCCAGGGAGTTCAACCATCCTCACAGGCTTTGAGTGGCCTGGGGCACCGGGGATATGGGTCACCTCCACAGCATGAAACAGTTCCAGAGGAGAAACAGCGCTGGTCTCACAACACTCTGAACCCTAGTGATGGCAATCCAAAAAGCTGCTCCACGGCCAGAACTGGCACAGTCATCCCAAAGGAAGCCGTGCACAGACTGGCACAGCCCCAGCCCTGAGCCCGCTGGGCAGCCCCTGCCAGCCCTCCAGGCCTCTTCCTCCTCCTCCTCCTCCTCAGGGCAAGGCTCAGTGTGAGGCCACTGCTGGAAGGGCCTCCCTCGGGGGACCCACTTGAGCTTGGTTTGCTCAGTGCTGAGCACAGATCTGATTGCTCTCTATAAATACATCCGGGGTCAACACCAGGGACGGGGAAGAGCTATTTAAACTCAAGGGGGACGCTGGCAAAAACAAAAGGCTATATATAAACTTTCCATGAGCGACGCCAGGCTGGAGGGAGGGTTTTAACTCCTGGAGCAGGGAGGTGGAGAAAGAGCCCCACAAGGAGTGGGGTGAGGCAGTGGGATGGGGCCAGACATGTTTCACTGTGTCCCCAGGGTGAGTCACCTCAGTTTCCCTCCATCCTCAAGACCAGTAAAACCAGCTGAGGGGCCAGGAACCACATTGGCACCACACAGAGAGCTCCCAGCCCCACCTCAGGCAGGACAGCAAGGGGCAAGAAGCTCTTCAGATATTTTTCAACTTTCTTGACTTATTTGGTCAAAACTGCCGAGGAATTAATCAGAATAATGAGTAACTCGGGTGCCTCAATACACTCAGCAGCAAGGGTCGACTCCTCAAAGGCTGAACTGTTGTACCAAGCCTGGCAGCCCTTGCTGAGCCCTTCACTGCATCACCCCTAATGCCTTTATCCCACATAATTCCTGCTCCTCCTGCCCATCCTGCACCCCGAAGTTCTGCACCCACTGTTAGCACATGCATCATCTGCTAATCCCTAACCCTGGCAACCTTGCCCATCCCTGAACCTCTCTGATCCCTGCACCCCAAGGAGCCGTGATGTCTGCTCCCAGCGTACCCATTGGATCCATCTCCCAGATCCCTGAACACCAACTGTGCCTTGTGGGACCAGCATGGGTGAAAACCCTTGTGTTTGGGAGGTGCTACAGAGATGGTGACGAGGAGGACGAGGAGCTACATGGAGGGGCAGGCTGGTGTCATGGCCCCAGTTAACAGGCATGCTTGTGGGACACTAACCTGACATTTTTTGGAACCTGTCTCAGACAGAACTGAGGTCAGGATATCACCAACCCCAGCAGAACCATTTGCAGGGTGGGGGATTAAATACTCAGAGAGGTTAAAGCAATTCAGTGTCTCCCATGGAGCAAGGATGAATTTTCAGAGGAATGGGCACCCTAAAAAGGTCTGGGAGCCAACTGAGCATTGCAGCAAACAGCCACCTGGTCACCACAGCGACCATGGTGTGGTCTGGCAGGGATGCTACTGGGGATCAACTTGGAGCAGCCTATTGGAGTATTGGCCAAGGAGGACACTTCTTCTGGAGGTGTACCACGTCTTCCTGCTCTGCCCCCAGGGATGCCACAGCAGTGAGGGTTTGTTCCCATGCACAGTGCCATCCATTAGATATCCCAGTCACTGCAGAGTGGCTTCCTGGCAAGCACCAAGGCAGATCCCATCTTCCCAACTCCTCCCAGCTCCCCCCATCTCACTCATCCCCTCCAAGCAGTGTGGTCACTGTGCTCCCACACTGTCAACCCACATACTGGGCTCACTGCAGGGGGAAGGTGACAACATTGGTACAGAGGACATTCATCCCTTCATGGGAAATCCCTCTCCTCACCCCAGTCCACGCAGTCTGGTCCTTTCCAGGCTGTAAGAGGAGGGATCTGACTACATGGACAGTGAAGTGTGGGCTGTACCTAAGGCCCATAAACACTTGTCACTGTAAATTAAAGCAGACCTGCCCATATCTGCCACTCTCCCAAATCCCCTAAGCCACAGCCCCAAGAGCAGCCCCACCGGCGCCGGTTTTGCAATGACCAGGGGAGTGTGGGGAGTCACGTCCTGGGTGAAAAGTTCAGGTCCAAGCCAGAAGAGCTTCTGGGGTAGAGTAAAGGCTCTGGGATTTGGGATGCACTGCCAAAGGATGTGCTGGCACCTCACTGTCTCTACCTGGCATGGAACTGCAAGCCACCAATGGACACATGCCCTCTTTGCTCTCGCAGAGTCAGCGCAGGGCAGGACTCCAGTGTACTGGGAAGGGATTTTAACTCCTGCTGCATCCCCCAGGAATGGCAGCAGCAGGTCCAGGAGCCAGCAGAGCAGGGATGTGACTGGCTGATGGGAAACTTTGGGGTAGCAAGAGGCAAGGCAGCATGGCTGTCGGCACTGACGCCACAGACTCAACCAGCACCGGGGCCACATTCCCCAGGGAGAGATAAAAGCAGCCCTAAAAGGGGAGAGCTGTCACTCAGGCTGGCCTGGCTTGTCTCAGCACAGCAGGGAGAGTGGAGCACCACTCAGCAAGCGGGTGCCACCACAGCTCCAGCGGCTGAGGGCCACCTTATCAGCTGCATGTCACAAGCCGGGTGCTCAGGGATGGCTGAGTGGTGCCAGGGAAGGCACCAATTCACCAGGCACTCTGAGCAGCCTCAGTTCTGTCCCCTTTGGGATGGCAGCCTTATGCCCACTTGGAGCCATCACATCCCATCCAGCTCCACTGGCCGCCTGGTCCACACACTGTCCCCATACCACTGCAGCCCTTCAGTGGGAAGTTGGGATGGCTCCTGGGTGAGCCCAGGGTTTCCAGGGATTCAGCCATACCCTCTGCATACAAGGGAGAGGGAGCTCAGACAAAGAGAAGGCAGGAGAGAGCAGCCCCCTGCAAAGAAGAAATGAGACCCTCAGCTCTCCCAGTGCAAAACATATGCAGCAGGAGCTGGGGGAGAAGCCACCAGCTGCAGCAACTTTTGCTTACGACGAGCAAAACACTCAAGATCCATAAGCAGGAAGAGGCTCTTTTGGAGTGAACTGCAAAATATTGTCTTTGCACAGCTAAACTCCCCCGCTTGTGCCTTCTCCTGGAGGCTCAGCAGCTCTCGGGGAGAAGGTTCCTTCCTGCTCACCCTCCTCGAAGGGCAGGGTTCCTCCTCACAGTCAATTAGTGAGCTGGGGTCGGGGGTCAGGGGGCTTCCCGAGTTCATGGCGCCTCTCTTTGAACCGCTGCCGAGCGACGCCAGCACCGAGTGGCACATGCAGGGCAGTCCCCATGGTTGTCCTGGGACACTCTGGGTACAACCAAATTGAGTGTGTGTGTCCCGAGGTCTGCAAATTCCCCTCCTAACCACCAGCTGCTGGGTCCCCCCCTGCACCCAGCTCCCTGCTTCATTCCTCCCTCAACCTGACAGCCTCCAGCTGCCGGCCCGGCCCCCACACATCCCTCTGCAGAGCCTTTGCGGCCACATCCCACCACCGGCAGGTTTGCAGGGGTGGAGGAGGAGCTCACATCTCTCCAGCCCCATCTCAGCACCACTACACTGACCTGAGCAGCTCCACTGCATGCCAGCCCCATTGCCAGCCCCCCACAGCCCCATTGCCAGCCCCATTCCCTTCCTCTGCAGGCCACGCTGCAGCAGGCCAGTGGCCGCTATCAAATATTGATGGTGCTGTGTGGTAAATAAGCATTATGAATTTATGACTTGCTGAATTAAACAGGCCCTGCTTGGGCTGGCTGCTGTTCAGCGAGGTGGAAGGAACAGGGGCACTGCTGGCACATGCAGCGGCAAAGGCACGGCCCTGCAGCCAACCACGTGCAGACCCAAACCGAGCCCTGCAGCCCTGGGTTGCACCAGGCAAAGGGATCCTTCCCCTCCTGCAAATACCTCTCTGCCCCCTGTATTTCAGCTCTCCCCAGGGCAGCTGACAGTGCAAACTTCCCCCTCCTTGGAGCGGCAGTACCTCGGAGCAGAGGGAAGGAGGGAATTGAGGCTCAGGTTCACTGGTTTAAACAGCAGCGAGTCCAGCACTAGGGTTATGTGAGTAACTGGGTTAATTAATAACATGGCAACTGTTGCCCGACACTGGAAAGAAGCACGAAATGATTCTGCTTTGTAAAAGGGGATGGTGGAAAGTCACCTGTGGAAACCCCAGGCAGAGGGAAGGAGAAATGTCCAGCTCTGTTGAAAGAGGCAGGTTTGCCACAGCCAATCCAACATGCTGGATGCAAGGAGAATCACAGACTGGCTTGGGTTGGGAGGGACCTTAAAGCCCACCTCCTTCCAATGCCCTGCACAGGCTGGGACACCTTCCACTGGACAGGTTGCTCAGATCCCTGTCCAACCTGGCCTTGAGCACTTACAGGGATGGGTGTGAGAGGGTGGCATGGCTGGACATCTGAGCCTGTCTGCCTCTCTGGAAGATGTCTGGGTGTCCTTGTGCACATCTTTAAAAGAAGCGAGATGTAAGGACAGGATGGTGGGAAAGGAGATGGGATAAACACTGCAGCAGCATGTGAGACATCACCTAATGTGGGCCAGGGAGGTAAGTGCCAAAGGAAAAGCCAGGGGATGGGATTTCCAGGATTGACACAAGAGGGAGCACAGGGAAACAAAAGCAGCATAAAGGCTCCCTGCCAGCACCATTTCCCAAGGGAGCACCACGCAGGGCTGGTCCTGTTTATCAGGACCATAGAATCACAGTTTGGCTTGGAAGGGACCTTCAAAACCATCTTGTTCCACCCCCTGCCATTGGCTGGGACACTTTGCATTAGACTAGGTCACTCTAAACTCCTTCCAGCCTGACCTTGGATCAAGCCCAGAGAAGGAAATATTTTTGCCCATCCAAATATGGCCCTTTACACCTCCCTGCCACATGACAAATTGGCCACTCAGTTAGGCCTGGGACATTGCTGTCACCATGTCCCCTGTGAGGTGGCAGCAGGGTGTCACCTGGACTGGCTGGTCTCCATTCTTAGCAAAAAGAACCCCCACCCTTGCTGTTAACCCAGCAAATGATCTCCTCAGCCCCCTTGGTGTACCAGGACGGGGCTGGCTCCCAGCACTGGGTACATCCTTCAAGGACCAGCGTGGCCAGGCCCTGGTGTGACACCACAAAGCCACTATCCTGGAATTGCAAAGTACCCTGCGCTTCTCAAATCAGCCCTGGCATGTCTTCTCCAAGCTCCTCTTCCTTAAGTGACAGTGGAGCTACCAAGGAGGATCAGCAGAACAGCTGTCTGGAGTTGCTGCTTTGGGTCACTGCTACCCCCTTCCCACCCCATCTTCCTGTCCCCATCAGGTGTCCAGGACTTTGCCACCCAGTGACGGCAGGAACCACAGACACTGCTGGCACACTTGGCTCATCACACATCAGGCAGAGCCAGCTGGGCTCTTTCACCATAACTAATTTATCCCTGAAGACCCCCTCCATGGTACAATCAGTTCCCATCACCGAGTGATGCTTCACTCCCACCCCCGCAGTTCCCCCCACCTCCTCCCCCAGGGCAGGACATTCCCACGTGGCTGGGCTGGGAGCAGCCACATTCACACGGGACAGGCACCAGAGGGGATTCTGCTGTGCCCCCCACAGGCCAGCCCCACGCACCACCATGGCATCAGCTCCTCTCCCTGGCTGGGCAGGGGGCTGCAGGGTGTGTGCAGGCAGACCAGGCATGGCTTCTGGGGGTCAGTACCCTGCTCACACCGAGAAGAGGGGAAAAGCAAACATGGGATAAGACCTCCTCACAGGAAGCCCAGCAGAGTCCTGACATCACCTCACACTCCCCCTCATGGAACCATGGAGGGTTTGGGGTGCTTAAGGGGCTGCAATGAAAGCCATGGCATGTGCTCACATGCCAGACCTGGGGATGACACCGTGAGCTTAAGCCACATCACTCCCTCCCCACTGGTGACAGCCAGGAATGGCCAGACAAAGAGCAGGCTCCAGCTCCCTTGCTGGATCCACACCCTGAGGAGCCCAGGGAGCTTGAGCACTAATTTATCGAGCTTCCAAGACAACAGAAAAAGCATATTTCTGTATGGCTGCAGTATTAAAATCAGAGATATTGCTGATCCCGTGTTTGTCCAGTGAAGAGTCCTGGGAGCTTGAAATTCCAGCCAGCACAGGATGCAAAGCTCCGAGCTCGTCCTATTGGAAAGCGCAACCGGAGCTCAGGAGGAAAACGCTCGTTGTGAAAGAGTGACCCCAGCTGTCCTGATGGAAGGAAACCATTGCTGGAAAGCTCAGCTGGGAACCTCGGCTGCTGCTCAGCTGTGTGACGCCAGAGAGAGATGAAATCTCTGGGGCAAAGCGTGAAACCACAGCGGGGAGACACAAGACAGAAACAGATTTTACAGAGTCTCACAGGAGACTCGGCTCCCTATCCTTCTCCAGCTGCAGGGACAGTAAAGCAGGATGGTTTGGCATTAAAACACTGAGAAATATATTGGAGTCCCAAAAATTCAGCTGAGATTTAAATGCACTGAGCTCTCCATTTTCACTGCCAGCTACACTGAGACACAGCACTGTTCCTGGTGTCACCTCCTGGGACTGAGAATCCTCCTGGCCCACACCAGCCACCTGTGCCCTTACAGAGCCACAGGAGTTGACATGAACCCCAAAAAGGAGAATACAGTCACTAGTGGGAATGTAGGGGACAAGGACCAAGGGAGGGACAAAGGACCAGTAATGGAGGAGGTGACAAATGACACTGACAGGGGCTGCCTGGAGATGTGGCGCAGCAGGAACAGGGGGGCTGCAGGGTGAACATGAAGCCTGGGTTTGGTCCCAAGGACCCCTCACCCCACAGTGCTCCCCTCTGGCTGCGGGGAGATGGGGAACAGCCCCCTCAGCATCACTCTCACACCTGGATTCACTCCATCACAGCCTGGGACACCCTCAGCAACTGACACAAGCCAGGGAAATATAGACTAGCCTGGGAATGCTGCAGAATATAACACACCAGCTGCCTGAAAATCCATCCCACACCTCCCAGAGGCTGTGATGGTTGTCCTGTGTCCCAAGAACCAGTGAAGAAGGCAACTACAGCTTTGGGTCAGGATTTTTTCACTGCCACAAATAGAAAATTCTACAGGAAAAGCTCTGCATCTTGCCACTGCTTCCCTGCTCTGTTGTTGCTCGCTTTGGCTTCCAAGCAATTCCACATTCCTGTCCCAAATGAAGCACCTTCTTCACATGCATCCAGCCCTGCTGCAAGAGAATGACCTGGAAATGTGTGGAGAAAACATCTGGAAGATGGTGGCTGAGCTGAATGTCCCATAAAAGCCCCACAGGGCCGTTGGTGGAAGCAGGCCTGGCAAGGCTGACCTTGGAACAGGGCACAGCTGCACTGATGTTTCTGGGGCTTTTCCTGCTGGATAATGGCCCCAGCAAGTCCTGGGAGAGATCTGGAGGACAAGAACCTCCAAAACACAGCCCTTTTTGAGCAATTGAAAGGAAAACTTGGCAGATCATTATAAAAATACTATAACAAATATGCTGTCAGTGCTAAAAGTGATGCTTTAAGCAAGCACTCAGAAGTTTTAGTGTTCAGAGGCAGCTCCTCTCTTAATAAAAAGAAGGAAAACACTAAAAGGCACATGAGGCATTTCAGCTGGTCCACAACAACCTTCCCAGCTTCACACAGCACCCAGTGCCTGCTCAGACAGGGGTATGGCGGGGTAGTGATGGCTGAGGAGGGAACAGGGTGTGCTAGGCACCCACACTCCGGTGAGGAGCACACGGGGTGCGATGATGCCAACACGAGGCTGGGCAGTGAGGGGCCGTGTCCCCGAGCTGGAGGAGGGTGTACCCCATTCAGCCCAGCTCCCCGGGGCGCTGCCCGACTCCTCGCCGGGGGGATGGAGGCAGAGCGCCGGGCGCTGCTCTCCTGGCTCCCGCGGCGGCTCAGCCGCTGCCCCCCGGGCCAGTTCCCACGACCTGCTGCACTTCCTGCGGCTGCTGCACGGCTCTGGGACATGGTGGCGGAAGCGCTGCGATTTGGGTGGAAGGAGAGGCCGAGAGCCGGGAACAGCCTGGGAACGGCCTCCATGTGATGTTCCCCACGGCCGTGACACCCGGGGTGGGATCCGCTGCCGGCCAGGAGCCGCTGTGCCTGCCTCCAGCGGGTTAGGGGATGCCCTGGGAGAGCGGCTCTTGGGAAACTCGGTCCCAAGTGATTTCTGCTCCTTGTCCAGCACAAGGCTGTACCCCAAGCAGAGTTACATGAGTTTGTAAAATGTCCAGGGGTGGCTCCAGCCCAAAACCACTTCCCCTTGCACCGGATGGGCCGGCTGAAAGGGGCACTCCAGGAGGCAGGTGCTCCCAGCCTTGCAGTGGTTCCCATCCCTTCTTTGAGAGATGTGCAGGAGAAGGCAAATGTGCAGGCAGATGTGCAGGGAGCAGCAGTGCTTCCCTGCTCAGACTGGGCACCAGAGCTCATAGAGGAATCTGTCTTAGGTACGTTCCACACCGACCCATCACACACGTGGCAGGGCAAAGCCCTCCAGAAACTGAATTTGGGAATGCCCTCCATGTACGTGTCTTGAGAAGCTTTTTATCGGTGTTCCAGAGCACTACAGATGGCAGCTCATGAATCCCTGACTCAGCTGTTTGATAGGCATGTTATCAAGTTTCTTCTTGCAAAACATTTAGATTTTCTGGAGCTTAGGATCACTTGGAGGTTAGAACTGGAGCTCCAGGACAGCAGGCTGCCCCTGCACGTGGTGACAACAATTACAGCTGAGTCTGCACCTTGTTTGGCTCTCCTGAAGGAGGGAGGTCTCTGGAAATCTGTTTAGCTGTGGGCTCTTGAAGACAAACATTGGATTTCTTAGGGACTCCTCCTGATGGTCAACTCACCAGGATGAATCCAGCTGGAGTCACCTGCAACTCAAAGGTGTTCCTGTCCCAAATCACAGGCAAAGCCATGCAGAGCCTGGGGGGCCCTTTTCCTGTCTCTCTCTTGTTTCTTTCCTTTCCATTCTTTGAGCAAAACTGTGTTGGAATAACACTTCCGTGGGACAAGGAGAACTGCAAGGTAATGGGGATGAAAAGGTTTGGCATCTGGCCACCTTCTGAGCTGACAAACCCTCACCCTGCCTCCCAGTGCAGTTATAACAATACTGGAAAGCTGCACTCAGAACACACCCCTGCCATAAGCCCCAGGCCCAGCAGGCAGAGGAGCACAGAATATCAATGCAGGCACCCACAAACACTCACAGGAGCTCTGAGAATGAAAGATCCTCCTCTCCTACTTCATGGAGGCACAGAACCCTCCCAGCTGTGTTCCCTGCTCCCAGGCAAACACACACACACACTCTCAGCTTGCTGTGGATATGTGTGCCAGCAACCCCCAAAAGATTTGTAGTCATTTTTGTGAGGTAAAAACCAAATCATTCATCATCTTGTAACAGGAAACTCCATGAGGAACCCTGATTTTACTTTCTTTCTATTAGTTTGCCCCCAGAGTTCCAGGTGATGTGAGTTTTGAGCTTTTGAGTCTTCTATGATGGTAGTGTAGACCTTTGTCAATAAAAGAGCTCATGGCATTTTGCTCATTCTTTTCCCAAACTGCCCCTCCTAAATGAAACTTTCAGCTCCTTCAGAATCCAAGCTTTTTCTCTCCCTCTGCGTGCCCAAGCAGTGGTTTCTTGGAGAGATTCAAACAAAGAATGTAATTTTACAAGAGTAAATTAATTGAATCTTAAAAAATCCAAAACCACAGTAACTTTGAATCACACAGAAAGGCATATTTGGTGGGTTAGGAGCACGAAAGGATCCTAAGTTTATATTAGATTAAGATATTTAGCATTTGTGAATAAATAAGTGAGCTACATCACTTGGAAAAAAGCACAAAATGCAAGGAGACTAGCACATACATACACAGACATTCATAATAAAACTATCCAGAGGACAATTTTAACAGTTTTGGGGTATAATAAAGGAGCTAATTTCCATAAAATGAGCGACCTGAGGAATAGCAGCACCTTGGCTTGTGGTTAACACACTGAAGCTGCTGACAGGAGCCAGAAGCTGGAGCAGGGAACTTTGCAGAAAAATTTTCTTCCATCAGTCCTTTGCCTCTGCTTGCAAATGATGCAGAGGGCTAACACCCAGCCAGCCTCTGCAGGGAGCCCCCAGCAATTCCACTGAGCCTGCAAATTCTTGTGGGGCTGCAAAAACAGGAGCTTTATGAATCTGACTGCACTGGAACAGAAATGTGCCCAGCAGACATCTCACACACACCGAGGCACGGAAGGGAAGAATCCAAAGAGATTTTGGGTGTTTTGCTGGGAGTGCATCCCCAAAGCCAGCTGGCAAAATCCACGTTTGCATGTGTGGTATGGAAAGAGAGAAACAACACTACCTTTTTTTTCCAGAGGACGGGACAGAGGCATGATCATGTTCTAGAAATATCTGGATCTCAGGATGAATCCTCTGAGTGAAGCAGTGCAGTGAAACAGGCCTGGACACATTATTATGGGGGTGTAGAATTGAGAAAAACAAAATTATTAAAGCAAAAGGAGGCGTTTTGTCTGGACAGGTCCTTGAGCTTCTTGGCTCTTTGTTTCCAACGGCTTCAGCACCAGCACAGGAGGTGTCAGCAGACAGGAGCTCTGCAGCCAGGGGTGAATCCTCAGCCCTGAACCACTGGTGCTGCCTTGCAGCATCCCCAAGACTTGACATGAGTCCCTCTGGAGGATGGAACCAAGCTCCTGTGTTGGATCCATGGGTCCCACTCCTTGGTTCACTTCTTAAACATGAAGGGAGAGAGAGGCTTTGGGTGCTGCTGGTGTCACCTCACCAGGGAGCACTGTCTGCTCAGGGAGCTTTGGGGCAGCACTTTAAGCATTTCAGATCTGCAGGGACTCCAGATTTCCAAATTTGGGGTTTCCAAGATTTCCTATTTTATGATACAGCCATAGGTTAAGAGGAATGATACAAAAGAGGCTCCCTCAAGACACGGTTCTGAGTTCTTGACATGTGAAATTTCTAAGAAGCCTCACTCAGGTACTGTGAATGCCATGGGCAGACACAAGACTTTAATTTTTTTACTGTCCTTGCAGTGTGCAGCCAGCTTGTGGCCTTAAAAATGCAACTCCAAGAGGCCTTTTGGATTTTTGGCTGGAGTAGCAGTGGCTCATCACCATGTACCAACACACCAACCAGTCTGTTCCACAACTCCACCTCTGTTCATGGGAACTTTTCCTAAAGTATTGACCACAAAAAAAAAAACAACAGTTTTGGGGCAAGTCCCACTGCTTAGAGGCAGCTCACAGGCCCTGTTTTGGCAAAGTTCAGACAGCTCCATCAGAAACACCTCCAGCTCCATCCATCCCACCTTCACACAGTGCCTACAAGCAGCCAAGACCTCTTCTTCTCCAGGGACAAGCAGCAGAGCTGCTGTTCCCAGCTTATATGTGGATGACTACAGAGAGGTGAACCACACCTGCCATGCCAGTATGGAATGCACAGGGAGCAAGGATGGGCCAGGAAAGATGAGCTCATTGTAAAAATAATTGAATGAGCTTTTAAAGGAATCAATACAAAGCCCTGGCTGGATTCAGATGTGCAAATGCCAGCAGCAAGGCACCTCCCCACCACCCGAGGGCTTTCTTGTATGCTCCTTTTTATCAATTTGTCCTTGATTTTATCCCTTTTTTGTCACTTTGTGCCACCCACCAGACCTTGCACTGAGTATCCTGGAGTGTGTTGTACTCCACAAGCCACCAAGGAAAAAAGCTTCGGGCACAGAACAGCAGGGATGATGCAGAAAAGCTACAGGCAGTGGAAAGAGGGACAAGGAATCACTGAAGTATTTATTTTGGCCAAGGAAGAAGTGACCTCCGGAGCAAACCCCAGCTCCCACAGATATTCCTCACTGCCAGCTCGGCTGACGCAGTCCAGAGCCGGGAGCTGCGTGCCTGAACCTCCCATGCACACGTTCCTGGCTGGCTGGAGGCTCTGCACTCCATGGATCATGTTCTCCATCACACCCCATTCCCAGGTTCTGTTGTGCCAGATCACCACAGGTGGAAGAACTGCCTTGTTTTTCAGTGTTTGCCAGTAAAACGCCTCTGCCTCTTCAGGTTTACACATTCCAGCACTCACTGCTTGGAGGGACAGTCAGGGACTTGCACTGGCATGTCTTCCCCATGGCCATCCCATCATACTAGCAGAGCCCTTTCCAAAGGCATTGACAGTGGCCCACAGCATCCTTCTGGAGCACAGGGCTCATCAATGGCACAAGTTTGTGACAGACCCCTCTCAAGGTGGGCCATCATGTCATATCACCAGCCTATCCCCCCGACACCATCCAGCTCCTCAGCCCACCCCAATACCACCCAAATTCAGGCTGCACAGGAACACCTTTGCTTGGTGCTGATGCACATCCCACTGGCACGAGGAGGGACAAGGCCTCCTCAGGGCGCAGCAGTGGGAATTCATCCCTTGTCATGATTTGTAAGTTTTCTTCTGCCCATTCCCTGGTTCCAGGCCTTGGACACACCAGTTATTGCCATTCCCTGAAACAAGACGTTCCCTGACCTCCTTTTCCCTCATCACTAATTCACACCGAGCAGGTTTCAGCTCAGCTCATGCATGAACTCCACGCTGGCACCACTTAGTGGCTAAAGAACGAATTCTGACAAAGCTCATTAAAAAACCAAGCCACTGATGTCAGCAGCATGCCTTAAATCTGACCCTCAGCTCCAGGCAGGTCTGCCAGGAAATCAAGTCATCCTGCTGGAAATATAAAGGGAGAGCAGAAAACGATCAGCACGGTTTGGAAGGAACCTCATTTGTTGTTACAGATGTGAAGCAGATCGAAGACACAGGTGAGTGACACCAACCAATTTGACTGTTCAAACAATTAAAACCCACCTTACAGATTTAGAGATGGGCTCTCAAGACAATTCCAGATGCACTGATGGGCCAGCTTTAGGGAATTTATGCACAGCTCACCTCAAAACACAGGGAGCCAAAATCCCAGGAATGCTCCTGGTGCTGTTTTGGTTGTAACAGACACAGACATGTCAGCACAGGAAGGCCTAGCTGGCAGAAGGGCTGGGACTGAGGTATGAAAACAAAATTCTCTGGCAGGGTTCATTTTTGTTTTTTCCTCAGGAAAACAAGATCCTCACATTAAAAGGAGGATCAGTCATAGAAGGGGGATGAAAAGGCACTGTTGAGAACTTAATTACATCCCCAGATACATGTCCAGCCCTAGAAAGTTCTGAATGAGACCTTTCTAACAATGTTTTTAAATAACAGGTATTCATTACACTAAATCTACCAACCCTTTTCCCTCTTTGTCTGGAAACCCGTGGAAGTGTTTTCCATTAGGCAACGCTTTTAAGCAGAGCCAGCTGTGCAGCACTCCTGCAGGTACCGAGGAACTGTCTGTGTGATGTGATGCCCATCACACACCCCAGCGCTGCCTGCACTCCGCTGCAGGGAGGCACACATGCAGCACTGCCTGGGGAACACACACAGGGAAAGGCTGCAAACATCCCAGTGCTTCCCTGGTGCAATCCCCTCTGCAGCAGTGCTCTCTCCCTTATCTGAATGGCCACGGAGCCACTGAGCTGGTGAACTCACTCTCACACACAGGCAGGGCCAGGGCTGAGGCCAAGGAAGGACCTGGAGCAAATGTCAGAGGCACAGCCTGTCCTGCAGGAGCCCCACTTGCCTCCATGGCCCCGAACATCTGGGCAGTGTCTCTGCTGTCAGCCCTGTGCTCAAGCAGGCTGTGACCGAGTGATCTCGCCTTGGCCTCGCCTCTCTCCCATCTAGAAGCTTCTGTCCTGCTGGCAGCAGCTCTGACCCCAGCCCACAAGTGTCACCAGCTTCAGGCACAGAGGGGCTCTGAGTCTCCATTCTCCTAGCTGGGGAAAAATTTATTACTTCTTTCCATAGTTTGTCCTCTTGGGAAGTTTTTTTAGGAGCTACACGGTCCACATTTAATCACAATAATTAGAGATGCTCAATTAGTGTTTGCAAGCTTCTAAAACAGAGATGCTGCAGATTCCATCTGTTTTGCATCTAGAGTTTGGGATAGTCAACCCCAGAACCCAGTGTAATAGAGTAAAGCTATTTGGAGGTGTCTGTCCTTCATCAGACTGGCTGTGGCAAAAAGAAACTGTCCAAAAATACAGTGCAACAGCTTTTCTCACTGCCAAAATCCTGGGCAGGGTGATAAAACCCAGGGAGAGCAGGAAGGCATTGAGACACAGAGGGAATGGAGCAGTGCAGGACCTTGCAGAGCAGGGAAAGAGAGAGCCAGGAGCACTGCAGGCAGTGTGGCCAGGTGACAGTGACAAGGGACAGGACAGGCAGCACCTGAGTCCAAGCAAGGTGGTTTTGCTCTGTGAAACACCTGCCTGCCTGGGGGCATGGGAGCTCAGGGGCAGCCCAGAATATCCCACAGCAGCTCCGTGCAGGGAACAGCCTCATATGGCCAAGAATGGCAAATAAAGAACCTGCTGGCCTCTGCTGGCACTGGCACTGCACAGTGACCCCACAGCCTGGCTGTCAGGCCCAGCCTCATGTGGCAGCTCTGCCACCCCAAAACTGTGACACGAGGGCGTGTCTCAATGCCAAACCCCAGGCAGAGCAGGAATGATGAGCCCATTGCTCCCAGCAGGGGTCTTGGTGTTCTCTCCTCTGCACTCAGGGGACACTAAGGCACAGAGCCGGCAACATGATGGGTGTCCCAGGGTTTGGCACTGAGACAGGGGCTATTTCTTGAGGGCAATGCCCCTCTTTGGCCTCCATCTTCACGGCTTGTCAGGACTCCTCTCAGTGCACCCAGCACCCTCCCTGGGTGGGCTCATGGGCACAGACCCCTCAACCAGCAGCGGCAAAGCATTGGAGAGCTGTGAGCAGCACCAGGCACCTTGTGCTTCACACACTCTCCTCCTCAGCACGGATGGGGACACAGAGTGACACGCAATAAAAAATAAAAACCCTTCCCAGGGAGATGCAAAAATAATACCATGTGCATTCCAGCTTCCCAAACAACAATCGCCTGAGAAGCCAGCACTGTGGGAAAGTCTCAGTTCGCTTTTCCTGGGCATTATAAATAGAATCAGGGCTTCAAGCAGGGCTGGAAATGCGAAGGAAGGGGGAAAAGGCCATTTAATGGGCTCTGTTTGAACTTGGGCCCTGGCTGATGTCCAGCTTTCTGCAGAACATCTGGTCCTTTCCTGCCGAGCAAGGGGCAGCGCCGCTGCACTGGGAAGCGGGAAGCGCCAGCCCAGGGATGCTTGTCAGAACCCAGGGCCCCTGAGCCTACTGGGGCATGGCACCTCAGGCTGCTGCATGTGTCACTCAGGAGCTGCCTCTGCCATGCCCAGGTGTGAGACCTGGTGGGTCAGTGTGAGATTCTGCAGGACTCCAACCCTGGGGGCTGGGCTGGCATCCACAGGGACTCCCTGTGGAGCTTCTCTTCCGGAGCGCTGCTCAGTCCCTGACCCCGTGTGAAGGCTCAGCACCCACCAAGCTCTCTTGCAGGACTGAAGCCCACAAGTTCTTCTATCTGCCTGGTTCTCCAGGAGCCTCATCTTTGGCTGTGTGACTTCTTTTCTCTCATGGATACAATTGCTCACCAAAAGCCCCTGCAGAACCCTGTCATGGCCAGCTCCACATTCTGTTATCCATGTGTTCATTCTTTACACTGGCTACTACTTACCTGGATTATGGCTGGCTGCTACCTATCTACCAAGCCACATTTTATGCACCAGCAGCATACTTTAGGCAGGATATAGAATCATCATGTCAGGAGATGGGTTGGGTTGGAAGGGACCTTAAATCTCATCTAGTTACAACCTCTCTGCCATGGGCTGGGACACCTACCACTATCCCAGGTTGCTCCAAGCCCTGTCCAACTTGGCCTTGAACACTTCAACAGATGGGATAGCCACTGCTTCTCCGGGCAACCTGTGTGCCAGGGCATCCCCACCTTCACAGGGAGGAATCTCTTCCCTCTGCACCAGTGGCTTCCTCTATGTGGCTCCACTACCTATTCCTCGGCCCTGTTCCCCAACCTCTCCTCCCACCACCTCTGCCCCTGTTCCTGCCTGGGCCTTGTCACTATGGGACATCTGCCCCAGAGGGGTGCTGGGGAGAACTGGGAGCCTGAGAAGAACGGAGAGCCTGAGAGGGGAGGACCAGGAAACTGTAGGAAGAACCAGGCCACAAGAGCTGGGAGTGTGAGGGGAGAACCAGGAGCCTGAAGGGAGAACTGGGACCATGGGGAGAACTAGATCATGAGGAGATCCGGGAGCCTGAGGGGAGAGCCGGGGGCTCCACAGGGGCCCTGTGGATGATCAGGAGGAGCCTGAGGGGAGAGTCGAGCTCCTGTGAATGAGCAGGAGGAGCCTGGGCAGAGGCAGGACTGTATGGCTGACCAGCGGGAGCCTGGGCAGAGCCGGGGCCCTGTGGCTAACAGGGGGGAGCCTGGGCAGAGCCGGGACCCTGTGGCTGACCGGAGCGGGCCTGGGCAGAGCCCGGACTCTCCGGCGCGCTCCCCTTCGGCCCCTTCAGGGACGCAGCAGGCGCGCGCGCCCGCGCGGCTCGGTGACGTCACGGGCGCGGGGCGGTACCAGGCGGGGGCGCGGCCGGGCGCGCGCCTTTGTTTGGGGCGGCAGGTTCCCAGGCTGCCCGCGCGCCGCGGGGCGGGGCCGGGGGCGGGGCCAGGGGCGCGCGGCGCGGGGGGCGTGTCCGCGCGCGGGCCCGTGGGGTCAGTCGGAGCGCGGCGCCGAGCGGAGCGGAGCGGAGCGGAGGAGGGTACAGCCGGGGCACAGCCGAGCACCAGCGCCAGCAGCGCCGACAGCCACCGCAGCCGCACCGGAGCGAGCGCACGATGATAAACACCCAGGACAGGTGTGCAGCGCGCTCCCCGCCCTCCCTCGCTCCTCAGCGCGGCGGCGGCGGGCGGGCCTGGGGCGCGGGCGGGCGCGGAGGCGGCGGGGAGGCCGCGGGACGTGGGGAGGCCGCTCGGCCTTTCCCCGTTTAAAATCCCCATCGAGGCGTTGCTTCCCCCTGGAGGAAGTCTCCGGGGGTGGGTCTGTGCTCGCCAGGGCCTGAGCACCTCTCGCTGAGCAGCCCTGGCCGCGGCGGGGTCCGAGCGCTCCCTCCCCGCGCCTCTCTCTGCCTGGAGGAAGGTGCTTTTCCAGGCAGGTTGGGCGTCACCAGGCACGAACTTGCAGGATCTGTGTATTTTTCTCAGCTGACCGATTTATCTCGTGTGTGTGTGTTCCTTGTTTGGAGTCCCCAGAGTGTCATTTCCTGCGCCTCTGTCGCCGATAAGAGCCCAGAGGATGCGTATGGAGCAGCCTCGGTTCTTTCCCGTTGCCTGTGTGGGAGATGCTTGAGCTGTGCTGTGTGCATCAGATGGTTATTTACAATTTATTCTTCAAATCGGGCTCCTGGATATGTGTCCAGCAATAATAATAATGTGATAATAATTGTTCATATTATTGTTGTTATTAGCGTTATTATTAGTATTCAAGTGCAGCTGCATCTCCAGAGCCCGTTTTGGGAAGGGGCAGAAAGGAAAATAAACAAAACAGTCATTTCTCCAACGTCAGGAGAGCTCTCTGGATCCTTCTATCTGGTCTAAGTGATCAAAACAAATAAAACCCCCAAAACACAAGGAAACGTGTCGATTTCAGCCCCTGATGTGCTGGCGGTGCTCTCAGCCTGGCTCTGTGTGCCAGGGCTGCCTAGGAGCAGTGATGATGGGGTTCTGAAGTTGCTGAGCTGCCCTTTGCACTTGCCCAGGGACAGGGCACGGGGTTGGGATCACTGGGAGCTTAGTGAGTTAAAATTACACCCGCGGGATGAGAGCTTAACATCGACTTCCAGCTCCCCTTTCGGGGAGGGCACAGAGAGCAGCTTGTACTGAGGAGTTCCTCCACGGAAAGGCCTTGGTGATCTAAATGCATCTTAATTTCAACCAAGCTGCAGGAAAGCAGCTTCTCCAAGGAGGACAGACGTCAGAAGGGAGCACAAGCCTAACTTTTAAGCTGCAAACAGACCTCAGGGAGAGTTGCAGTTTGTGTGAGGATGGATGAAGGGATCAGATGCTGTTGGGTGTTCGCATGAATTTCTTCCCAGTGAGCTGAAGCACAGCTGGAGAAAGCAAAAGCCCTTTTAATCTGTGCCCCACACACACTCTCTTCCCTGAGGGTGCTGATTTCAGAACCCCAATCCTTGGTGGGGATAATGGTGGTGTGCAGGCACCCTGATTTTGGGGGGAGGACAGTGGAGGTGTGCAGATTTGGGCCAGGGATTTGCAGGCAGCAGCTGAAGGGGGCTGGTGTTTTGACTTCTGCATGTGCCAGAGGAAGTGAAACCGGGTAGTGTCTTTGGCTGCCTCTCTGTTTTAATTTTTTTTTTTTTCCCCACAACTCCACTTCATTATCCAGTTTCTCGATGCCTTGGCCGCAAGTTGGAAAGAGCTATCAATAGTACATTGTTGGCTGGAGGGTAGAGGGAGGAGGGAAGGGAATAACAAAGCTGCCAACAGCTTTCGGGGGTGGGGACGGCACAAAGTGCTTTGTCATCCTCTCGACATCCTCTACTACTGAACACACACTGGCCCATTGATAGCCCCAGGCACACCAGGGAGCACAGAACACCCTGCTTTGCCCCCAGACATCTCCTGGTGCATTGAAACTGCCTTTTCTCCAAGAGGTGCCTGCTCTAGCACATGGGAATGCTGCCCCAGTGCCCCGTCTAGCAAACCTGGGGGAGGGAATATGTGGAGGAAGAATATTAGTGTTTCCTGTACAAAGATGGTTTTGGTGGTAGGTGGTAAGCAGAGATCTGTGGTGAATTCTGCCTTGTGCATTTGTGAGTTGTTTTTGGCACCCAGAAATACCAACTTGTAGTAGTTTTGTTTGCAGCTGGCACAGGCAATTTATGAGGCCAGCTTGGATGGGGCTTAGAGCAACCTGATCTAGTGGAAGGTGTGGAACTGGATGGGCTTTAAGGTCCCTCCCAGCCCAAACCAGTCTGATTCCCTGTTTCTAGGCATCTGAGGTGGTTCTGACAGTGCAGCTCTGTACTTGCTGTTTGGATACTTAAGCCTGTCTGCCTCGTGGACAGGGATTAGAGTGGAAAAACACTGCATTGGGAACTACTTCAAGTGAGAAGTTTCAGGGCAGACAGTGGCTGTCAGAACAGCTGCAGAATTTTTTCGCTTTAGCCTCATTCCTCCCTCTGTGCTCATGAAACCCCCCCTCACAGCATTGTTTTGGTGGTGCTTCCATAGCTTTGTGCTGCTGTGTTTCAGAATAGGAGCACAGAGAAGAACTGTTTTCCCTGCAAGGCCTTTGCAGGCTGTGCTAGAGGAACATTGCTGGGCCTCAGCACAGAGCTTTTGTGGTGCTGAGAGAGGAACCAAGGCTCCAGAAGTAAAATAATTTGCTTTGATGAGCTTCCTAAAAACTAGAGCAGATATTAAAGCCTGTGTCCAAAGAAATTCTGGAGGACCGTGTGTAGAACTTCCAAACAAACTCAGAAACTGCAAGGGAAATGTGTTTTCTTGATGTTCAAAGTAGCTCTGTGGGGTGAACTTGTAATTTTTAGGGTTGGGGTGGAGGATGCTTGCATGGTGCTTCATGTGTGTGTGAAAATATTGTCATGGATGTTGTGGAGCCTATTGAAGAACCAATCCTTTCCCTTCCCCTGGATTTGAAAATGTGAAACTTAAACCTTCTCCTCCTGGGCCCTGTTGATCTATTTGTGGATATTTGCCTCTAGAAAATGTGTGCTCATCTGGTCATGTGTTCCCAGCCATCTGCTCCTGGCAGCCTTCCAGGCCTCCCTTATTAGCATGAGGTTGCTCAGCACTCTCTGGGTTCCTGGCTCTAGCCCTTCCTCCATTCGCTGTGTTCTGGTGCCACTGGGGCAGTGGGTGCTTTCTGTGTTGACCTCTGGGTGCTGTGGAGGAGCAAGGATACAAATGATGTAGGTTTTTGAGAAGCTGGAGCCTCCAAAACATGATCCCTGCTAATGTAACACGGTGTTTTCTCTCTTTTTCTTGCAGTAGTATTTTACCTTTGAGTAACTGTCCCCAGCTGCAGTGCTGCAGGCACATCGTTCCAGGGCCTCTGTGGTGCTCCTGATGCCCCTCACCCACTGTCGAAGATCCCCGGTGGGCGAGGGGGTGGCAGGGATCCTTCTCTTTCAGCTCTGATATATAAGGTAAGATACATTTAACATCTAAACATTGACCTGTACCTGTGTTACAGCTCTGTTCAGTTCCTTTCACAGCCTGGTGGGAATAAATGCGAAGAACTCTGAGATAATAAGTGGGAGAACAAGTAATTTTTCAGGGACTGAGCTGCAGACAGGTCTCTGCTGCTTAAATATCACCTGTTTATTAAGAAATGAGAGACCATTTTGCAGCAGATCATTCACTAGCCTGTCCCCAGGGGCCTGCTGCAGCTATTGTACGTGGAACCTGCATTATCAAAACGTGAAAGGGCTTCTGAAATGCCTGGCAGAGAAAGGAAGCGAGAGGCAAGAAAGGTGAAATGGAGCAAGGGAGGGGTTGATAAGCTCCTTCCTGCACCCTGGTCCAGAGGGTGAAGCTCTCAGGGCCTGGGAGCTGCCTGAACTGAGGTGCAGATGGCAGAGGCAGCTCCCAGACAGAGCTGTTTCTAGAACATGAGCACAGGCAGGGCAAGATCAGCAAGGGTTTGTGTCTGCAGGCTTGCAGCTGTCTCATTTTGTGTTCCTCTTCATTCCATGGGACCTCTCCTTTCAAATGAGGAGACCGGGCCACTCCTTCCTGTAGAGTGATTTGTGTGACTTGGCTCAGATCTGTCTCCTTTCTGGGACAAGGGCTGCTTTTCCTTTTAGATGAGGCAGACTGAATTTATGCTGACCTTGCAGATTTGGCTGTTGAGCCAGGGGTGTTGTCATAGGTGTTAGACCTGATTTTTAATGAACCCGTGGGCGGCACACAGACGTCACCTGATGAAAAGATACAGACCCTTTTGGGCCACAGCTCCCAAATCTCCTCTTGGAGTTCCTGAGAGAATCACAGACCTCATGGTCGCTCCCAGAGTTTCCTTTGGTGAGTTTTCAGCACTTTCCTCACCTCCTTCTCTTGCAAAATGTCATCCTCTGAGCCTCCAGTGATAAGGTCCCATCAGTTTAATGCTCAGGGTGAATTGTCATAGATGTTTGGGGGGTACAAACTCCAGAGAAGCAGCACAGTGGGCTTCCTGTCACAGAAGAAAGATACAAAAATAGCTTCAAGAGGGCTCAGGACAAGTAATGAATCCCCTCTGAGTGGGGGGAAATGGGACCCTGCAGCCTGAACTCCTGCCAGCCAGCTTTGCCAAGCCTTGTGCGTGCACCAGGCAAGGCTCAGAGGCAGAAAATGAGCTCAGCATGGAGGAGGAAGGTGGAAGGAATCATGATTTGGAGACTTTGGAGTGCTTGATTCCAGTACACCCCTGAACTTGCACAGATTTTGGCAGTGGTGTGTAGGTAGGGGGAATGTCACACAGATAGCTGCATCCCAGAAATATGGATGGAATTCCTCCTGGATTTATTGCTTGACAAAACTAGCAGAATCTGTTAGAAAATCATCCCCTTCTGTAACAAAGAATTATGGAATAGTTTGGGTTGGAAAAACCCTCTAAGGTCATTGAGTCCAACTGTTCCATCAGCACTGCCTATGTTCACCACTAATCCATGTCCCCAGGTGCCAAATCCCCAGGGCTTTTAAACCCCTCCAGTGATGGTGATTCCACGTCTCTGGGCAGCCTCTGCCAGGACTGGACAGTCCTTTCAGTGAAAACATTTTCCCTAAAACCCAAGCTGCTCTGGCCTGGAACTGGTTGAGGTAATTTCCTCTCATCCCATTGTTCCCTGGGAGCAGAGCACGACTCCCACCTGGCTGCACCCTCCTGTCAAGGAGCTGTAGAGAGCAAGAAGGGCCCCCATGAACCTTCTTTTCTCCAGGCTGAGCCTCCCAGCTGCTCCTCATCAGATTTGTGCTCCATCCCCTTCCCAACTCTGTTCCCTTCTCTGGACATGCTCCAGCCCCTCAGTGTCTGCTGATCCCAGGATTTGAGGTGTGTCACACTTTAGAGTGGTGACTGGGTTCTGTCTGCCCTCTTGGTCACCTGCTCAGTCTGGCAGCACTGTAGTTACAGCAGCTGAGCCTTTCAGCCAGCTGCCACCAGCATGACCTGGAAAGGCATCTGGATCTGAAAGTGTAAGTCCTTTTCCCAGCTGTATCAGCTGTTCCAGTCCAAGGGATGACCTTTCTGAACACACCTGCCTCTGCTGGGGCAGGCAGCACTCGGATACACCACTGCCATAAACTGGGGATCCCTTTAAGTGTTGGAATTTTTGTTAAGAGACTTTTAAGCTCAGCCCTCCATCCAGGGAGCCTTGCTGGAGCTGGGAATGCCACAATGACCAGTGTGGGTGCTGCAAAGCTGAGATGTGCCCTGGCTGGCAGAGCTGGCAGGAGGCTGCAGGTGTAGCACATGGCAGCAGTGGGTGCTTCCACAGCTTTCTCCAGCCACTTGGCCAGGGTGGATTGTAACATCCTTCCTTCTGACCCTGCCAACACACCAGGGCCTCCCCCATCCTTCCTGGGACATCTGAGGAGCAGAGCAGGGTTGGGAAGTCTTGTGCTTGGTGAACTGGAACCAAGTGGAAGTGGTCCTTGCAGCTTTGCATTGCTGAAATGGAGCTGGAGGGCTGGGGAGCCAGGGTTTGGGCAGCTGGGTAAAATTCAGTCTGGTGGCAGGGGTTTTGTCCACAGGAGAGTGCTTGTTGTGTAAACAGGATTCTGCTTTGAGCAGCTTCCAAAGAGTTTGGGCTGCTGTTGCTGCTTCACAGGAGCAGCCCACAGAGCCTTTCTCTTCCCTGGCATCTCTGTTTGGATGCCTAGAAATAAAGTGTCAGCTGCCCTAGCCAGGCTGTGCAAACGTAATTCCCACTGAACCGGGGGAACTGGTTCTGCTAATCCCTGTGGTGGTGCTGCCTTTGGCTCCTGGGCTGTCACAGGGGGGGTCAGTGGAACAATCTCACTGGGTTTAGAGCACTGGACACAGCTTCTGGTGACAAGAAGTTCTGAACCAAATGTCTCAGAATGCTTTTCCCTTCCTATGGCAGTGCCAGCCTTCCCACTCAAAGGCACACCTCCTATGTGTCAATCCCAGCCTGCTTTCTTTACCTTCCTCACCCAGTTTTAGTTTTGTGAGCACGGGAAAAGCATGATCTGTGAGCTTTTCTGGAGAGAAGGATGTTTTCTGGAATAGAAACAACAACTGTAAAGGGTCCTGTAAAGTCATTGCTGGAGGATATGCACATAAGCCCCTTGGATTTGTTTAAGAACCTCTGTATTCAGCCCTGCCTCTCTGCTGGCTCCATCACAGCCACAGATTGACCTCACTGGAACAGCTCTCAGTGTGTTTCTTGGTGCACTCAGCCACTCAGACTTCCTTCATACTCAATGAATAAACTTGTTTCCTACAGGATATTTATTCTGGTGAAGTGTAAACTTGTTTTTCAGCTCAGCTTTGTGAGCTTTCAATGAAAGGCAACTTCCTCTGCTTGGCTTTCAGAGGCCAAGCAGCTCCCAATTTGCCCATGGTATTACTTTGTCACCAGTGTGAATGTCCTCAGAGGCTTCTCTGTCACACAGTAGTCAAACCAAGGGGTGTCTATTTTAAGACAGGAGATAATAGGAATTAAAGCATTGGGACAGTGGCTTGGGGAGCCTGTAAGGGCTTGTGAGGAGCTGCTGAATTAATCACCCTGTTAAAATAAAATATCTGGAGGCTGGACATTGCTCACCCAATGACCCAGAGGAGTGAACCACTGCCCACCCACCTGCTGAGGAGGGAGGGACACATGGCTCTCCAGGTGCTCTCATGACTTTGGGTATCTGCTTTGCTTCTGCCCTTCAGAGCTGCCCAGGTGCCTGTGAACGTGAGGGACAGGGACACACAAGCTGTCACCAAGCACAGGGGACAGTTCAGCTCCACTGCAGTAACAATGTTAACTCGGGGCTCTGCTTCTTTCACTGGGGCTTTTTGCACTGAAACATGGAAATCATTACTGGGCAAGCCAAGTGCCTGCAGGAATTGTCTGAAGGAATGGGGCTTTAACCACTGAATTGTTTTCTAGGAACTGCTGAGCTGATCCCAAGTAATCTGCACGCTTGGCATCCTCATGGGGCAGGACTGGGGAAGGACATGTGCATTTGTGGTCTCTGGAGAAGACCTCCTCACAAGCTTAAGATCTGCTCTGGAATTTCCCTAAGCTCTGTGTTTTCCTCCCTTACACCAGGAGGCAAACCATAAACTCTGGGAAAGCAATTTGTGGTCACTCCTGGAACAGAAAGGCTGTTTTGGGTATGGGGGAGGCACCAAACCTGGCTGGGCTGTGGTAGCTGGAGCTCTGTGTTGGATGTTGGGTCCAGTTGTGTTCTTGGAAGGGCAGTTCCTGAAGCACCACCAGATGTGGCTGGAGCCTGCAGTGAGGGAGTGGAGTCTTCTACTCAAATTTAATATTATGTCAATACGTAAAACTACATTCCTTAACAAGAAAAAAAACATGGTTGGAAATCACTCTGAGGGCTGAGAACTGTGTGATGTGTCCCTGAGCCAGCAAAAGGAGAAGGGAAAAGCATGATCCTCTTCTCAGTAAAACCCTAAGACCATTCCTTTGCATTTGCTTTCTCCAGTTGTCTTCTGGCTGTTCAGGACTTTACATTTTTCATTTTCCCAGGATGAGAAGATCACTGTTAGCCAAGATGTCCCAGTGCATGAAGGGAAGCCTCACATTGTCCACTTCCAGTACAAGGTCACAGAGGTGAAGACCTCCTCCTGGGATGCAGTGCTCTCAAACCAGAGCCTCTTTGTGGAAATCCCTGATGGATTATTAGCTGATGGAAGCAAAGAAGGGTAAGTTCTGGATCCCAAATGTGCAGCCATGGCTCCTGGAGGGCAGGACTTTGCTTATATAAGTGATTGTAGATGAATACCTCATCCCTGGAAGTGTTCCAGGCCAGGTTGAATGGGGCTTGGAGCAACCTGGGATAGTAGAAAGTGTCTCCTGCCCATAGCAGGAGTTGGAATGAGATGAGTTTTAAGGTCCCTTCCAAACCAAACCATCCTGGGGTTCCATGCTGTGTGTGGGGAAGATGGGCTGTGCAATAGCAGCTCTGATTGTGGTTTCTGCCCATTCTGTTCGGTTGTCTGTGGAGTCCTCCATAGGAATATTTTCCCCCAGTGATATTCCAGATGAGTTACCATTTTCTGAGTCCCAACACTAATGAAAAACAAGCAATAAATGAGCAGAGTGAATCTTTGTATACTTTGGTATAGAAAGCCAGAAGATTTTCTCTGATATTTTATTATTTTTTAATTTTATTTTTCTGCTGGCCACTTTGCAAGCCCATCTTGGCAGATTTTCCTCTCTTTGAGGGAACTAAAAACCCCTCCATCCTATTGATGCTGTCCTCCTCAGTAGGTGGATCTGCTCTTGGAGCACTGCCACACTGGTGCCGGGCTCTGCCAGGAGCTCTGATTTTTCTCTTGGCAGAATCCGGTCATGTTTTGTCCAGACAGCTCTGCTATGGGAAGTTTGTGTAAATGCAGCTTCCAGAGCAGCTCCTTCCTGCCAAATGCTGTGCCAGAGGTCTCTGCTGCAGTGTAGATGTGGCTTTGCTGGATTCCTCAGCTCCTCCTAAATCTCCAAGTAGGCTTCATCCCTCAGTGACACCAGCTAATTAAGGAAAAACCCACGGCTGGGCACCTTCAGGAAGTGGCAGTGTTGTTGCTGTCTCACACTTGTCTCATTTGACTCTGAGTCCAGATAAATGTTTGTGTAGTTTCTCCAGTTGGCCCATAAATCTCTGGGCTCTCCCTGGAATGGGTCCTTCTGGGAGGGGATTTATTTGCCAGTGTCATTGTGACTTAAAGCGCAATTTTGTCAGGTTATTTTTAGCTGGCTGAAACAGCCGAGGAGAGGCCAGAAGCCATAATTAAAGTAGTTCATTAACATATTAACAGAACCCTTGCAAATTTAATCTCCTGTGCTGCGCTGACAGCTGGTTACTGAGATGTGGAGTGAAGGCCCGTTTGTCACTGCTCTGGCAGTGCCAGCGGTTGCAAGTGACAGCAGTTGATTGGTGTGCCACCCTGGAGGCTCCAGAGGGGTTACTGCAGCACCACTTCCATCACGAGGTGGCAGAAATAATCCAGCTGGAAAGGCAGGAAGCGAGGATTCAGGGGGCAGCAGCTGTGCCATCCAGCTCAGGAAATGGCTTTGCCTGTGCACGTGTTCTCTGGGGATGGTTTGTTCTCCTTTTCTGCCTGCCATGAGCTTGGTTCAGGGCAGTTTTCCTTCCCAAAAAGCACAGAACTCCCAGAGCCCCCATGTGCATTGCCAGGGAATGCAGCCTGGCCTGGGAGCAGCTGCGATATTCCGCTTCCTGACTACGAAGGCTTCAGTCCCAAAGCACCACGGGTGGGGAGGGTGTTTGTGGCTCTGAGGACAGGAACTTATCCTGACTGGGAGCAAGGACAGCTCTTGAATCTGCAGGGCAGGAAGCCCATTGTTTCAGCACCCATTGTTCGCTGGAAGGGTGCTGTAAACAATCTTTGTGTCCGAAATCATCCAAACAGTTGATAATTTGATAATGCTCAGAGGCTTCCTCAGGACAGGACTTCCCAGAGCTGATGTCCTTTTGTCTTCTCCCTCCTTGGCAGGTTGTCAGCACTGCTGGAGTTTGCTGAAGAAAAAATGAAAGTCAACTATGTCTTCATCTGCTTCAGAAAAAGCAGAGAAGATCGAGGTGAGGGCTGGCCCGCGCTCAGGCTCGCTCCTGACATCCCACACGGTGCTGCTGAGGCTGCAAAGAAACTTGGTCATCCCAGGGCAAGACCCATGGGATCCTCCCTGTGCAGGGATTGTTATGTGCATAATTCCTGTGGGAATAGTTTTGTGTGGAGGAAATAAGGCCTTTTTGGAGGGTAAGGATGAGGGAGTGTTGTGGTTTCTCCAGCAGATCTGCTGGACAGGGCTTGGAGCAGCCTAGTCCAGTGGAGGTTGTCCCAGTCCATGGCAGTGGGTTGGAACTCAATGAGCTTTAAGATCCCTTCCAGCCCAAACCAGTGTAAGATTCCATGGGATTCCATTCATCTGCTTTGCTGCACTGCCATTAAATACTCTGGTGCAAAATGCTGCTCCTGAATGATTTGGGGTGATTATTTCAACTGGTGTCAGTTAATATTCCCCTTTTGGTGAGCAGTGAAGTCTCCGTCTGGCCCCAGGCTGCTGTGACATCGAAGGTGAAAGGAAGGAGTTATTAGATAGAAAACAAGCACTTAGAGCTGTTGCCCTGAAATTCATCAGCTTTTTAAAGATCTCCTGGCACTTCTGTCCTTTCCAGGCTTACAGGTAATCCTGGCCCTGGCTTGAGATACTTATGGCTTTGGGGGCTGAATTAGGGTCTAAAGATAGACGTGCTGGGTGAGGGATTACAGCCTGGGGGGCTGGGGGATGTACCAGGCTGGGAACGTGTCACTCTAAATCCCACCAGAGTCAGGCTGTATCCTAGCAAGTAATTCCAACCCCAATTCTAATTTTACTCTGCAGCTTCATGAGCTGTCCCGGCTTCTCTGAAACGAAGGGCCTTAGTAAAGCTGAGCTGAGCCCAGGAAGATGTCATCATCCCTCATTACCATGCCAAGAATAATTTCCAAATCAAGTCCTGGCTGTTATGTCACCACTAGCACCGGTTGCATAGGTGGCCCCCACAGAGGTTGGGAACAGGGGACAGCCAATGCCAGGGGTTGTTTGCAGGAGTTCTGGAGTGGTCCAGATCCTGGGTCCTTGTCTATGCAGCTGAAATTCAGTGCTGCCAGAAAATAGATTCAGGAGCTCCTCTGCGTTATCACTCAGTGTCCTGGAGCTGATTGCCCGAGGGTGCCATAGGGGTGGGACCATGCACCAGGGTGAGTGTCACAGGTCACAGGGCAGCCATTGCTTCAGTGACACAGGCACGGTGCCACAGAACCGTATGTGTCTGGGCTGGCCCTGCTCTGAATTCCCACAGGTAACCATAAGTGGCTTTCCTGGCATCTCACCCCGACCTGTGCAGAGCTGTCTGGAGTTTCCACTGAGCTCCAGCACCTCCTTGTGGAGATATCAAATTTCTCCCTTGTCCCTAAGGAGATTCCTCTTTGCTTCTGTCTGTCCTCTCTCGGTGCTCCAGGGTTGCTGGGGCAGGACAAATCCTCTGGGATGGCCACCCACATCCTGGGAAAGCGGAGATGTGCAGCTAGTGCAGGCACACAACCAATGATTGCTGTTTCTCAAGGGGATAGAAGAAACATTGCAGGAGAAGCATGGACAAAGCTACTCAGCTGCACAGCTAAAATCCATTGACACTTAGGAGCAGCTGCAATGAGCACAGGAGGAGACAAAAACCCCTGCTGGAGAGGGCTGTGCTTTGCATAGGAAGCTCTGGATGCACTCACAGAGGGTGTCCCATGCACTTTGATACTCATGGCTCAAGGGAGAGGTAAAGAGGATTATTCCTGGTGGTAACACATCTCCTTCTCTTTGGTAGCTCCACTCCTGAAGACATTCAGCTTCTTGGGCTTTGAGATCGTGCGGCCTGGCCATCCCGCTGTCCCATCGCGGCCCGACGTGATGTTCATGGTGTACCCCCTGGATCAGAGCTCTTCCTCCGATGAAGAATAGCTGCAGAGGGAAATCCAGTGGGACCCTAACATGCTGTGGAGGGGAGAGAGGACCACCTCCTTTCCTGAGGAGAGGGAAGCAGAGCTTCTGTTGGACTGCAAGCGCATTTCTCATTGTTAGATTGGGCTGTGTATCCCCAGAGTTGACTCTCATTGAAACATGTTGCCTAGAGAACTATCTATCACACATGTAATCATCACTAGGAAAAGGAAGATGTTTATGAACTGGCATAGGAGCTCTTCCCGTGCAGCTGCATGGTGTGGGAGCCCCGGGGTCGGTACCAGCTTTGGGACTCCTCCGAACCCCACTGGTGCCTCCTGCCTGCCCAGCGTGGGCTCAGCTGGGACACGACCCCTTCATGTCCCACTCAAGACCTTACAAACAGCCTGCCTTGGTGTGGGGCACGTGCAGGAGACGCTCAAGTTTATCCTTTAACACTACATTAAACCCCCCATACATCTCCACTCCAATGCTGGTTTAACTGGTCTAACCTTTTTTTTCACCCTTTTTTTTTGAAATTTCTTGCTCTTCCAGCTTTTGTTTTATGCAGTCTTAACCCTGTTCCATGTTCCCACTACACTATCACAGCATTCAATAAAAGGGGCATTCAGATGAACTTCACACACCTGGGGCTGCTTATTTGGGAGGAGCAGTTTCCTGACCTGCACCATGCTGGTTGGGGTGGTCTAAAGAGCCAAGAAAAGCTCCTTCCTTTACCCTGTGCCCCAGGATGGGTCTGGAGCAACCCCAAGCCCTCATCTCTGCTCCTACTCATCTTCCCCCAGGGCTGAGCTCAAGGCTTCAGATGCCACCAATAGCTGTATCCAAACCAAAGGGTTGTGTGGGGGCAGGTGCTGGGATATTCTCCCCATCCAGGGGCTTTTCCAGGAAGGGGCTGTGGTGACAGCAGTAGGTCATGGCTCTCAGCCCAGCCCTGTCCCTGTCCCATGGCAGTGTCCCTCTATCTGGGCTGGCTCTCTCTGGCAGGCTCCAGGGAATTGGGCTGTGCCCCAGGGCCACCCTACCCTCAGCTCTTCCTGGCCTGACTCCTTATTGTGGGATTGTTCCTGTTGTGCCCTTGCCCTTCATGGATGATTCTGTTGGGAAGCTGGACCTGTGTCATTCCATATCCACCATGGTGAGTGGTTAGGGAGAGGTGGGGCTGGGCTATGTGTGTGAATAAATAATCATAAATTTGGGTGTCTTTTGCCCTCCTTCACCTCCATGAAACCAAGAGGGAAAGGAGCTCCGCTCCCTCCACCAGGGCATTAGACCCTCTACCAGTTTAAAATCAACCAGGCTGTCCTCTGAAAGAGGAGCCCTTGGGAGTGGGTGTTCCCTGGCTGAAACTGCTGAGTGCTGCTGCTGGCTTGAGAGGGGTGCAGTTTTATCTCTTCTTGTAGCTGGAGACTGGTGGGTGCCTCCTGGGTGTCCCTGCATGTGCCAGTGGCTGGCTGCCACCCCATGGTGCCCCTGGCTGGCACATCCCACCTGCTGGGATGGGAACCACTTTGCTTCTTCTAACTGGTAAAATGTAGGATTCTGCCTCACTCCACAGGAGCTAGAGTGAGACTGATCTGAGCTCTTCACTGTGGAGGAGCTATGAGGCTGTGCTACTGCATGTGCTCCTCTGACAGTTTCAAATCCTCTCCTGCTCTGTCTCAGGTAAAGGAAGGCTAATGTGGATATCCAAGATCACCAAATGCCTTCCAAAACAACCTCTGGAAAATCTGGAAGGTGCCTCTGGTGTCCCTTGGTGCTGCAGCCCACATGGATCACCCCCATGGCAAAGCTGGAGGAGCCAAACCCTGCCTTGTGCCTGCCCAGTACCTCCTGTACCCTGAGGCCATGGTGTAGGGCAGGGCCTTGGTGCCCAGGGGTTCAGCCCTGGGGGGTTCTGCCTCCAATTACCAGGTCTGAGCTCAGCTGCAGCACCCACCAGAACCATGAGTGCTGAGGCAAAAGTGGATCCAGGGGTCAGTGAGCACCAGGAGCCTTCTCAGATGCCCGAGATGGGGAAACCCCCCCTCCCACCCCTAAAAATAACTGTCCACGCTCTTTAGGGATAAAGGACCAGACTTGGGGGAACAGCAAGAAAAAGCCACCCTCACAGGTTTGTGATTGTCTCTTAAAAAGATTTATTCTCCCTCCTTGCCTAAATGTACAAAGGCAAGAAGAGTACAGTTTGTATATATATATATTTATATATATATATATAAAAAAACAAGGAACTTGGTAATAATGTACACTTTACAGAAGGGCAGAGTCAGGAAGACTGAAATGAAACCCAACACAGCAACGCCAATGGAAACGAGCTATAAACACCAACGGTCTGACACCGGGGCTGGGGGTGGCCCCGTGGGCAGCAGCTGGCCCAGAGAACCCGGAAAATGTCAAACCTCAAACCTATTCTGCATAAACTGTTGTTTCATTTAACACCTAAAGGGAGACTCAACTGGGACCCAAGTGGGAAGGTGGGGAGCAGCCCCCCGAGCCCCTCCGCCTGCCAGCAAAGCCTGTGGCACCCCCAACACCCCCAGGCACTTCCTCTGCGCCGCTGGAGCCGCTGTGGGCCCCGGCCGTGCTGGGAGCCCGGCTGTGCCGGGCCGGCCGAGGCTGGAGGTAGGAGCAGCCAGCGGGACACTCCTCCACGGGTGGGATGTGGGGCTCTCCAAAGCACCCCGACCCCGCCAGTCCCCGGTCCCGTGGCTGCATGTGGCTCTGTGACGGGTGCGGGGTGGGTCCATCAACCCACCATGTCCCTGCGGAGCGTGCCGGGCCACGCGGCCCCGTCACCTTCCAAACACAACAAAGAGTGGAAGAAAAATGAGTCAGACAACAAGAGCAGGCTGGGGCCACTGCGCCGCGGGCACCTGAACTGGGCCGAGAGCAGCCAGCACCTCTTTTCCAACTGGGTACAGTGGGATGGGGAAGAAACGGGGAAAGAAAACAAAACCCAAAACAACAGCTTTCAAACAATTGCTTTTTACAGTATGTACAGAGCCCAGCAGGCAGAGCATCCCCGTACAGCGGCCCTCGGGGCCGGGTGCAACACGGACACACACAGCTGAGACCGATGGCCCCCCTGTCCCCCGGCCGGGCAGGGGGAGAGGCGGGGCAGAGCGGGGGCGGCCCGGCCGCTGCGGGGCCGAGGTAGAGTGTCGGCCTGGGGTGAGCCGCTCTGGGGCTGGGGGCAGAGGACCAGAAAGCCCCTGTCCTCAGAGCTGGGAGCAGCCAGGAGTGGGGACCATCTTCCTCCAGGACCTGGTGACCCAGCCCTGGCACGAGGCTGGAGCGGGGACCGGCATGGCCCCACATGCCTCTGGCAGAACCTAAGTGTGCTTGTTTCTTGCTGCGCCCTGCCTGCCGCCTGGGGAAGCTGCCCTAAAAGCAAAAGGTGGATGAAAAGGGGGGCCAGAGCCCCCCACAGCAGGATGTGCTGCCCAAGCGTTTGGGGGGCACTTGCCGTGATAGTGGGGCAGAGAAAAGGCTGGGATTTGCAGCTCCAAAACCAAAGCAAAAGCCACAGGCGAGAGCTTCAGGCAGGTCTTGACCGTGCACAGCCTGGGAGGCCCTGGAAGCCTGTGGGGTGACAGACGCAGCCCCCATCTCTGTCCCCTGCAGCCCCAAGCCCCACAGAGCCCCGGCCCCCAAGGGCACAGGCTGCTTTGCTGGGGCTAAGAGCTTCCCCAGCCCCACAATGGCCATTGGCTGGCAGCTCCGGCCCCACAGGCACAGAGTTGTAGGTGCTGTGGGGTGCAGGACCAGATGAGGGACTGGGAGAGCCCCACAGCTACCTCCAGCCAGGCTGCCACCCACCCACCTGGCTCACACCAGCCCCCTGACGCCCGCCAAGGCTCTGTGAGCCAGTCCTTCCTTCCTTTCCTGAGACTGTGGCCACACGGCAGGCTCGGCCCCATGTTCCAAGTCCCCGCCTGCCCCCAGTCCTATCGTGAAGCAGCAGCTCACAGAGACACGGCAGGGTCCCAAATTCATCAAGAAACCTCAGTGCTTCTGTTTCCTCTTCATATGCACCAGGCAGGTGAGTCGTCTCCACCCCAAGTGCTGGTGCTCAGTAGAATAAATATATCCGCAGGTACCAGCTCACCCACTCCCCAGAGAGGGGTGGGGTGGGGAGTCAGTGTGTGTCCGACGAGGGGAGAAGACAGAGTCTGCCTCAGATCACGGCAGGAACGTCAAGCAGTACAATTAACACCATTCAACTGATGTCTAAAGGAGTCTCCAGCGCTTCTCCATGTGAGCCAGTCACACGTCTTGTACAGCCCAGGCATCCCGGTGTGTCACATCCTGCCACGACCCAAGGGCAAGTCAGCTCCCACAAGCCCCAACAGGCACAGGCAAACCCTAAACCCTCGAGGGCATCCCGTGAGCGCCCATCCCGGCCACCTCGGGCCCAGCCCGGCCGCGCACGGGGAGGTGCGGCAGGAGCGGAGCCTTACCGTTCTCACCTCCGGGGAGGCGGGTATAGGGAGGGAGCGGAGCCTTGCTGGCTGGCAACGATGGCTGTGGAGGAGAGACCTGCCGGGGAGAAGAGGTGTCAGCAGCTGGTAGGCAGGGCCCTGGGGAACAGTGTGAGCGTCTCATGGCCCAAGGGCAGGTGCAGCTCCCCCCCAGCCCAGCCCCACTCTCACCTGTTGCATAGGGCAGGTTGTACTGCGCTGGCAGCAGCGAGTACCCGAGGTGGTGGTGGTGGTGATGCGTCGAGAGCAGGCGCTGCGAGGGTGACGTGCGGGGCCGGTCGCCGCTCCTCTCCCCCGCACCCGCTCCTCCGACGCTGCTGCAGCTCCCGCTGCCCCCCACCACCCCACAGCCAGTGCGGTCCCGCTCCTGAGACGTCTTCTCGCTTATCTGGAGAGGAGAAAGCAGACACGTGCTGAGGGACATGACCAGCGACCCTGGGGCACGTATTGGGATGTTCCCTCTGCCTTTGCCCAAAAGGTTCCCATGGGGTGGGATGGCCAAAAGCCATGTGGAGGACACAGGGCCTGTCTGAGGACCACTCTTTCCTCACTGTGTCCAAGCTCTGTCTCCCAGCTCAGCCCAGGAGGAGCCACAGGGTGGAGACAGCCCCCACATCCCACCTGCCAGCTCCAGGGCTGAGGACAAGTGTCACTTGGTTGCTGCAGGGCCTGGAGATGCCCCAGTGCTGGGGTACAGGTTTGGCTGGTCCATCCCAAAGGATTTGCAATGTTGGAATCCATGGCCGCAGGTCCCCCACAGAGGCAAAAACAGCAAAACCACACAACAAACGGAGCTGCTCCCACCTCATTACAGGATCTAGGGACTATCCCACAGAGCTGGGCAGTGGCCTGCTGATGCTCACCGTGGGTGATTTGCTCTTGTAGTGGCTGGCATGCTGCTGCAGGATGTCCAGGGCCTTGGACTCCGAGCTGGATTTACAGCTCACGCTAGGGCTGGCTCGGGACTTGTCACTGTCATCACTGCCGGATGCCTTGCTCCCATACGGAGAGAAGGAATAGCTGGAGGGTAGGTATGATCCTGGGGGAGAAAGAGCAGTCAGGGCACCTGGAGAATTCAGGCACAGGGAGAGCATGTGGCTCTGTATGTGTGCGAGAGGATGTCCCACAGCCACCCCCCACCCTGAGAGCAGCGACAGCTGGGAATGGACACCTTTGAAGCCCCCAGCTCCCTACCTGGGTAATTCTGCATCATGACGGTGGGCATGGCACGGTAGCTGGGGTGGTTGGGGTCATACGACTGGCTGTAGGAGTAGCCGTGCATGTACGGGATGTAGGACTGATGCTGCGTGAGGGGTGAGGACACGGGGACGTGGACACTGGGCCTGGGGTCCTTCCCCACCATGCGAGCCTCCTCAGTGGGGGTCAGCTTGCACTCGGAGCTGGTGCTCTCCTTGCCGTCCTCCTTGGACGAGGCTTCTTTGCTTCGATTTCTTTCTTCCTTCAACTTTCGGTCCCTCTCCTCTTTCCACCGCTCATCCTCTGTCTTGATGTCTGAGTACTTTGCTGGGTACACGTAGGTCCACATCCGGGGCTCAGCTTCCTGCAAGAACAGCCAGCCATCAGAACAGCTGCCTCCCCCTGGTCCTGCCTGACCCAAAACCAGCCTGTGTTTGGAGGAGGCCGGCAAACCCCATTCCCCTTCCCTGGGCTCTCCTTGGCCCACCCGTGGCCTCCGCTTCCTGCAAGAACAGCCAACCACCAGAGCAGCTGCCTCCCCACAGCCCCACCTGTCCCAAATCCAGGCTAGGTTTGGAGGAGATCAGCAACCCCACTCCCCTTCCCTGGGCTCTCCCTAGCACATCTTTGGCCTCACAGCCCCACCCTTTTTCTCTCATGGAGTCCCACCATAAGCAGAGGACAACATGTGCTCTCTGAGGTGATGGCCCCAGCAAAGCCTGGTGAGCAGCTTCCTCCAGGAGCAAACCCAAGGAAGTCTGGGCTGGCAGACAGGGCAGGGCATTACCTGTCTGTACCAGAGAACAGGATCCACCTCCGCTTGCCGGCCACACTCGGAGCCAGCCTTCGTCTCAGCTGCCTCCTTCCCTAGGTGACCAGCCTCACTCAGCTTCACCTTGAGCCCCTCAGCAACCTGGCTGCTGGACAGCTTGGACGAGTCCTCTAGCTTGGGGATGATGACAGATTTGGCCATATCAGGACCTCCCTGCTCCTTGGGCTTGCTCAGCCCTGACTTGACGAGGTCCGTGAGGCTTGGGGCTTTGGTCAGTGTTGGGGGCATGGGTGGCTTCTGCTTCCATTCTTCTTTGAGTGCCGCCTCCCTCTCTTTCAAGCCCAGCTCCGTCTTCTTCTCCAGTCCTCGCTGCTGCTGCTGCTGCTCCAGGCTCTGCCTCTGCTTCTGCTGTTCCTCGTACTGCTGGCGGTACGCAGGGTTGGTGCTCAGCAGGTGGGCATGGTAGCCCTGCTCGCTGTAGCCGTAGGGTGGCACGTAGGCATACTGGTTGTAGTAGAGGGACTGCATGTACATGTTGGGGCGCTGCTGGATGACTGAGGGCTGCTGGCTGGAGCCACTGCCAAGCTCTGCCTTCTTCTCTTCACATCCTTCACTCTTCACTTTCACCTCTGGGTTCTCCTGCTCCTCGTCCTTCTTCAGCTTCAATGTCTGTGTCTCGGCTGCAGACTGCCCGCTGGGGTTCAGGGGTCCTGGGCTAGCCTGGGGATAGCCAGGGGAATAGTAGGTTTCAAAGCCTTGGTAGAAGGGAGACTCTTTGCTCTGCGGTTGTGGTGGGAAAAGAGCTTTTTTGGCACCTTCCTTGACCAGCTGCTCTGGATCCTTTGCCTTCACGCTCTCCAGCTTGCCCTCCCCATCCTCCCCAGCATCAGAGATGTCCGAGTAGGCCGGGCTGTTGGTCTTCACCGAGCTGGCCTCTGCCCCATTCTGGGTGACAACGTGCAGTGGGGTCAGGGGCTGGGCTGGGTTGGCGTTCTCCAGCCTGCTGGCCCCGCCGATGGAGGGACTGGGTGCGTTGTCAGTGAAGCTGTAGATTTTATCTGCCTCAGCCTTGATGCTGGCGAGCCGGCTCTGGTGGGGGTCAGATGAACCATTCAGCAGCCCCTCGCCTTTCATCCCCAGCTCACTGGATTCCCCCCGGAAAGGGCTCTTACCTTCCTCCGCTCTGCAGGCTTTGCCAGGAGTCAAAGGGTTTTCCACCTCTTTGGGCTCTTTCTTCTTTTTGTCTTTCTTCTTCTTCTCCTTGGAAGGGGTGAGGGCAGGATTGACAGCGAAGGGCTCTCCCATCACTGTTGGCTTGGGCTGGATGGGTTTGAGCTGGGGGCTGTTGGGCATGGTCTGGACCACAGTTGTGGCAAGGCCAGCGGAGGAGCCAGGGCTGGCTGTGGTCAGCGTGGCAGTCTGGAAGGTGTAAATCGGCTGCGGGGGGATGGCTGGTGCAATGGGTCTGGCCGACTTCAAGCTTTTGGAAGGAATCTTCTCCTGTTTAGCACCAGAGGCCTTCTTTGACTTGTCCTTATCAATGCATCGCTTCTCCAGAGAGTCAAAGTCATCGTTACTCGTCTCATCGGCCACCGAGGGACCATCCTCAGAGCCATCATTGGACAGAGCACCCAGGTCTGTGTCCCCTTCCCCACCCACCTTCTTCTTGCAGGGGACCTTGGCGCTGAACTTGCTGGATGGGGAGGGGCTGTGCGGCTCCATCAGACGCACCTTGGGGGTGGCCGAGCGAGCAGGCGAGAGGGAGCCCTTCTGTGTCCCGGCAGCACCATTGCAGCTCCCAATATCGGCATGCAGGGAGGACTCCTCGCCATACTCGCTGTCCACATCCGCCTCTAGCTTGCTGTCGTCATCCGTGTGTGCGTGGGCCTGGTGGTACTTCAGCCCATTGATATGCTTGTACTTCTTGTTACAGTTGGGGTGGGGACAGTCAATGAGGATGGGAGAAGGGCAGTTGCGCTCCAGGACAGCTGGCTCCACCTTGACTGTGGCAGGCGGCACCGTGGCCGAGCCCATTGAGTTTGTGCGGATGCGCTTGCTGCCCTTGGAGTCCTCCGAGCTGGAGTTCAGATCCATGTCGGAGAGGGGTTTGCTCTTCCGCTTGGTGACGGAGGAGGGGCTGGCCTTCACGTCCTCAGCAGTGCCACCGGGCGGGGTGCGGTGGTCCGAGGAGTTCTGGCTGCCCCGGCGCCCCTTGCTGTTGGCTCCCGCCCGTGTCTTGCTGCTGTTGCTGGTCCCCTTGCTGTCCGAGGCAGCGGCCGTCTCGTTGACCGGCGTGTTGCTGTTGGGGCGCATCCGCTTGCCCCTGCCCCGGCCGTTGCGCATCTCCAGGTCACTGGTGGGAGAGTCACAGAACCTACAGGGAGGAGGGACACAGAGGTTTTAACAGAGAAATGCCTGTGCTGTCCCCAAGGCACAGTGGGGACCCCCTTACTCCCCTCACTACCAATCCCATAGACTTCTCTCCCCACTGACCGATAAAGAGGAACCAGAAAGGTCCCCTGGGATGTGCCAAAACATCTCCGGTGCCCAGGACAAGGGACGTGTGACTGCAGGGGCAAAGAGTTATGGGAGCAGCTGGGTTGGGCAAGACGGAGATGCCAACCCCTGTGGCGGCCCCATGGGCACAGTCCCAGGTGCCCTGGGGGCCATACAGGGCCAGATCTGCCCTCAGCACTAGGAGCCCACCAGAGCCCCCCACCCACTTACCGGGGAGGTGCCCAGTCATGCTGCGTGCAGTCCAGCAGTGTCCCCACGTACGTCTTGTTCCTCCAGGTGACATTGACCACCAGCATCCCTGCAAGGCAAGGGGAAAGGGTCAGACAGGGCCAGATGTGATCCCACAGTGCCAGGAACTTTCCCCTCAAGACAGGCAGGAGGAAGAGATTAGCTCTAGAGTTGAAGGAGGGCTCTGAGAAGAGGTGAAACATTGGGCTCAGGGCTGGAGGGGCACCAAGATGGGAATTGGAGACTCCCAGCTCATCCCTTCCCTTGGTATGTCTAACCTAACCTCTCTTCCCATTCCCTACTTTCATGGGATGCTAAAACCCAGTGATCCCCAAAGGGCTGTGGGATTTCAGCCTTTCAGGGGGAACCTGAAGATCCACATTGGCTCCATGTGTGCTCAGGTAGGGTAGGAAATGTGATCTCCAGGGAGAAAGAGCAGGGAAGACCTTGGGGGAAATGCAGAAAGCTCCTAACAAGGCTGTGGACCCCAAAGTGGAGCGGCAGACCCCCCAGCAGGGCTATGAACCAGCATGGCCATGAACCTCATGACTCTCCGGAAAAAGCTGCTACTGCCACTAGATGGCAAGCTGAGCCCAGCATTCCTGCTCAGGCGACTGTCCCTGGCAGGAAAACCCAATCCTGGCAGAATAACCTTCTGCTGCCCTGGGCTTCAGCACCTCCATGGGAATCCCTCTGCCCTGTATTTCCATCTGGAGAACCATCCATGGAACCACAGCCTCCCATCATGGAGCAAAGTCACTGGGCATTCAGAAAACCTTGGAGTTTCAGCTTTTCCACACTAATTCAGAAGAGGAACTGCCTGGCTCACACCCACGCCGAGGACCCTCAGCACCTCTTCTGGGAAGCAGAGGGGTCCTCCACAGCACCCTTCAGCATCGTGGTGTCCCCTCCTTGCCACGGATCACTGGAGCTGAGTGTGTTGTGCCAGGCACATTTATCCAAGCAAGGTAAAACTCGGGAACACGTTTGCAAGGGTTGATGAGTGCAGCAAGATATACGGCCCTGGGAGATGGATGGAGCCGAGGGAGCCCGGAGCAGCTGCGCCTGAAGCATGTTTATAAATCTCAGCCCACATCCCCCGTTGTGCTATGCCAGCAGCCAGCTGCAGGCTTCGGCATGGATAATACATGGAGCCAAGGCCCGACACGTGGGGCTCCTTCAGAAAGAGAAATGAAATGCAGACCTCCTCTTTCTCCTTTTCCTCCTGGAAAATGTTGCGAGCAGATCATGGGAAGAAATGGTGCCAGCACATGGCCAACAGCCACAACTGGCTCATCCCAGTGAGCAAGACTCCATCAGAGGAAGGTGCTAGGGACCTGCCTTAACAAAGACATGGCCAGGCTGAGAGGATGGAGACAACCTGAGGGAGAAAACAACTGCTGGGAACCCACAGCCCCATGCATGGAAAGATCAGTGGGAACAGTGGGATGCTGGTTCCAGGCATCCCAAAGAGGGCACATGGCATGTGGCCTTCCGTTCTTCCTAATGCAGCAGTTTTTGGCAGGCAGGAGCTTGTCCCCCTTTCCTTAAAACCAAAAGAAGCTCCTGGCTGCCTCCTTCACCCCAACCCAGCCCCACCATTCCCAGGACACGTCTGGGAAGCTGCTGTGGGATCCTCCCAGGAGCCGCCTAAGGACCTGGGAGCCACTGAGGAACATGCAGCACCAACCCAGGCCCCATCCCTCTCAGTCCCTCTGATCCCCCTGCCAGTTCAATCCCTCTGAAGGCAGAGAAGACCACGTGAGCCACTGGAAGTTAATTGCATGGCAAGGACAGTTTTTACAGCAAACCACCGGAGTCTCTTGTGCATCCCGGGGTCAGTGTGTGATATTAGAAAGAAGTGCTGGCATTTTTCATCCTGACCACCACAGTCACAAGAGAGAGATGAAAGAGGAAGGGGCAAAACAAGCTGGCACCGTTGTCTCCTTCCCTGTTGGAACGCCAGACCTCCAATACGCACCAGCCTATATTTAACCCACTGCAACCAATCATACCAAATCCCCTCCTAATCCTCCAACAATAACCCAGGACAATTTAAACCCCAGGATAGATCCTAAGCAGCTTTTTTCACCCACTGTGTCCCCCTCCCACGGCAGGATGATGAGCAGGCATGACAAGGGCAGCAATGAGGAAGCAATGTTTTTGCATCTCCAAGAACACTGATGCTCTTGAACAGAAGGAATCCCACTCGGGTAACTCCCACCCCACCTGGTTTCATGGGAAGGTGACATCTCTGAAGCTCTTAAAGAATCAATATCACCCAAATCTGGGTGCAAACCACTCAGCATCCTGCTCACCAAGTGCTCACATCAGAGCTGTGTCCTGGGTGGAAAAATTAAAGGTTGGTGATGGTGCAAAGTTGCCATTCAGGAAGGCAGTGTATGAGAAAATCCTGGGATTACGTGGGATGGAGTACAAGGTGCTGTGGGCACCAGGAGCCATTCTATTGGGGCACATTTCCCCCTTTTCAAAGATGAATCCCCCAAGCCCAACCAAGAACATCTCCATTAATTCCTCCTCTACCTGCATCACTTCCAGGATGCTCTGGCTTTGGGATGCCCCTTCTTCCATCCCCAGCTGCATCATCTTTAAAATGATCTGTCATTTCCCCTCCAGCAGCATTACTTTCAGGATTCTCCAGCTTTTCCATAAGCCCAGCCCATGTGCAGAGATCCTGCCTGACCTGTAGTGCCCCGGCTTTGGGACACAACATCCAAGCTGCTCATGGCCACCATGCTCCTGCCAGGAGACAGGGGACACCATGGGGCTGTCCAGCATAATTGTCACCTCACCCAGTGAGGAGACATCACTTACCAATTACAATAACAGGCAAAAGAGACTCTCCCTGGGAAAACTAATTTATTACAGATCAAGTCAGAGTAGGGAGAAATAAAGCCAAACCTTAAAACACTTTCTCCTGGCTTCTTCCCAGGCTCAACTTTACTTTTGATTTCTACATTTCTGCCCCCAAACAGCACAGGGGGAGGGGGAATGGGTGCTGCTTTTTCTCCCCTTCCTAAATACACTCTCCTAGGACGAGAGATGCCATGTGACCGGAGCCAAGGCACGCAGCAGACCAAAGAGACCAAAGGCAGTATCAGGGCTTTTTGTACAGGACTGGATGTGAAATTCATCCATCCTGGCACGGCCACCGTGACCCTCTCCTGATTTCCACCCAAAACCACCATACAAGGTACAAGCTCTTATCAGTTTTGCTGCTGCCCAAGGGGCTCTCTAGCAGCCTGGGGATTTTCAGGGAATTCTGCACCTTCAGGGCTTTTTGGGTTGAGGGAAGTCCCACCAGAACAGCAGGCTGATGGGGCTAGGGAGATGAGGGAGCCCCACAAGTGGAGGGTGCCAATGCCCCTCTGTGCTGCTGTGTCTCCCAAAACCCAGCCCAGCTGTGCCTCAGTTTCCCCAGCTGAAAGCAGTGTATCGTACAAAGTGACCAGGCTCTTGGAGACATTGATCACGCAGTGCTGGGGAGGTGAGTGCTTCCACAGGTTTCTTTGGAGCAGATCCACCCTGCAGATCCCCTGGCCCTGGGATGCACAGAGCAGGACTCCAGAACTCTCCTGTTTTGTGTTTCTTCTCACAGGTCTTACATGTGACATTCCTCTGCTTTGGAGCAGCAGAAAAATCACACTTTCAGCTCCCAGCTGCCTCAATCAGGGTGAATTTTTTTTTTTTCCATATGGAATGGATGGTAAAGGGGAAGAGTGAGGAGGTTCACATCCCAAGCTATACATCCCAGTCTTCCCTGGCATGGTCTATCCACTGCTCTTTTCCCAAACAGCTCAGGTGCTATTTCTCAATATCTTTTCCAAGGGGAACAACTTCGGTGCTCACATCAGCAGTCACTGCAGCACTTGGTCCTGTGCCAAACATGGTTTCAAAACCAGTTTGCTAGTAGGAAGAGAGAAAAGGCAAACTGGACCCACCCCCACCTTCCCAAAGCATGGGACAAGAAGAGAACCTCACTGGAAGCAAATAATGGGAATGGAGATTTCAGCTCAGCTTCCATCCCCAGTAATAGAGTCTCAGTGAGGAGTGGCTGGGATAAAGGCCAACAGCTTCATTCTCTGCACAGAACAGCAATGGAAGAGTAGGAGCAGATGTCCAAGAGGAGCACATGGATGCCTGGCTGAGATGACACACCAAGCAGCCTCCACCACCACCACTACCCTCTCTCACCTTTGTGCTTCCGGACTGTTTCTGCTTCCAGACACAAACACAAGGACCTGTGCCTCCCAAGGCAGAAACCTCCAGCATCCCACTCAGGCTAGAGGGAAGGCCAAGTTCCAGCGCTTGCCATGGGCCACTGAGCCACCTATTCATCCCTGCATTCCTTGGCAGAGCCCCAAGAGCAACGAAAACCCATCAAAGGACCTGGGAAAGCAAACCAAGCTGTGCACGGATGAGATGAGCTCCAGTGGAAAAAAAAGATTGGATTGGCTTGGCAAGAGAGCCGAGAGGCTGATCTCCCACTGAGTCGATTTTGAGAGCTCCATTGGGGTTTTTTAATCCAGCAGGAGATTTCTGCCACCTCCCAGGGTTTGAGTGTTTTTGTGACAGACCTGCGGGTTGCCAAGCAAAAATGAAGTCAAACTCTGTCGAATTCCCGTGCCGGCTGGCACAGCCTTTCCCCTGGCACCTCCAAAACAAGTCAGCTCTTGTTGAAGGGCAGAGAAATGGCAGCTTAGATTTTCGCCTGCTGTCTGGGCAAAGGGATAACGCAACACATGGGGCTGATGCAAGTATTGGCCCATTACTCCCTTTACTGGACAGATTATGGACTGCTCTCACACGGCTCCTCTGTCCTGACCACCCAATTGGCGGCAGGAAAGCCCAGGACATGCCAAAGAACAACGCAGCAGGGACATGGGAAGAAAGGGACTGCCACAACTCCCCCATGACGCTGTCAGAGAGCAAGCAGCTCCGTGACACTCACCGTCCTCCGTCTCCTGCCAGACGATGCCCTCCAGGTTGACGCTGGTGCCAGGCTCGCAGGGGCCCAGGCACTCGGGCTCGGTGGCCAGGGCCACATCGCAGGTGTTCACCCCCACCGAGCGGGTGCGTACCATGATCTGCTCACATGGCGACGAGATGTCGTTGTTGACGACAGGGACAAGAAGATGCAAGGGCAACACTGCGGGCGTAGAGACTGGAGATTCCATCTGTGGGGAAAAAGAGAAATGTGGTCACCGTCAGGAATACTGCTGGCAACACAGAAGGGAGAGCAAATATCAACAGACGTTTACACTCCTGGAGAACCTCAAGCTCAGGACTGCCACCTTCAGTTCACATCCCACACGCCATCAGAGGACAAGGATCTCACAGGGCTCTGGCAAGCCCATACCCATGTAACCCTGGGGAGCTCTGTAGTCACAGAGATCACACCCAAAAGTCCTTGTGCAGGAGATATCTGTGCTCTTGCTTGAAAGAGCTCGTGGCAAGTTCCTTCCCCGACGGCTTCTGTAATCATGCCCGGTGAGGATGCCTCTTGGCTATGGCTCAGATGTTAATGCAGTCAATGACTCTGGACCCCATGGCTCACTAGAAGAGCTTCTGCTCAACCAGCAGGACAGGACAAACGAGTAGCAGACTCCCTCCGGCACCCATGAAAACCAACATCCTTCTTCCAGAACTACCCTGTGACCACCTGCAGACACAGGCACTTGGATCATATCCCTCTTCCCTATGCAAGTATCTGTTTCAGAGCCTGATCCAGCAATTGTGCTCTCTTTGCACATAGAAACCAGATCCCACAGCCAGAGCCTGGCTTGGAAAGCCAACAAGCCCACATGCCAAGTGGAAGCCCAGCCAAGCAACCCTGCTGCTGAGAAGCCAAGGTCCTTGGCCGCTCTGCCACGCAAGCAGATTACAGCAGTGTCAGGAGGAGGATGGCTGATGGGCTGATTCTGTGGCTGGCCAAGGCAAGGTGGAGACCTTCTCCTCCTCTGGGGTTCATCAGCCAAGCCAGCCACCCCCAGCCTTGGCTTGCAAGGACCTGCAGCAAGGGGCGAGTGGCTCCTCTTCAGCTTAGGCTCCTCTCTTCACCATTTGTGATCTTTAGACACTGGGCTACCTCAGAAGAGAAGCAGAATAGGAAACTGATCACATCTGCAGCCAGTGCTGACCTCGGTTCCAGTTTTAAACAGGCAAAGACTCCTCTAGAGCACCCAGTTGTACTCCCAGACCCCCTAAAACTCTGCTGAGGGAAAGCAATAGACCTGGAGAGCCCAAGTTTGTGGTCACCAAGTGAGGACACGGGCACCAGCCCACAATCCCTTCCAGCCTTGCTGCTGACTCCCATCCTGGTCCTGACCAGCTGCCAAATTTGCCTGCCCCCTCTCTTGCTCACACATCTCCATCCTTCAAGCAAGAGAAACAACTCCAGCAGAACCCTGCATGTCCAACCTAGCCTGCCCTACCCAACAGGGTGCCCACAACCACAGCAAGTGCCTGGAGCATCCCACCTCCCCACCAACTCCTGACCCACAGATTCTTACCACATCCCTGGTGACACAAATCTCTAGACAGAGGAGCAGAGATGAGGATATCACATCCTGGTTCTGACAGGGCAAGTGGATTTGCTTTTCCAGCAGAACACAAAGCACTTTCTGTCAGCAGCCCTCTCCTTGTCCTGCATCCATCCTCTCTCTAGACAGCTCATCAGAGCAACAGGCAGCCCACTTGGCACTAAAGATGGCCTGGAGGTCTCGAACAACAGTGGCTGGACCCCACAGTCCCCTCCCCAGCACCACAGCTTGTCATCCACAACCACCTCCAATCTCCCAGCAACAGAACCAGCTCTCCCCCAGGAGCCCATCTCCAGATCATTCACCTCCAAGGCTGCCATAGGGCCAGTGGCCCAACTGCACCCCATGGGATTCAAGAAGGCTACCAGAGGAGCTTCCAAAAGACTCCCACAGGAAAATCACCCCCCAAAACACAGCAACCTCATCAGCAGATCCAGGGCAAGGTACTCCAAGGGAGCATGAGGCTTCTTTGAAGGGGCTCCTCAATGCCCCATTCTGCAAACCACAAGGCAGTCTCTAGCAAAGGAAGAACCAGGGAAGAACCAAGCAGGGCTGCCTGGCTTGGGTGGGCAGCAGGAAGAGCCCAGGGAGTGGCAGGGATCACTGGCCCCCATTGCCAGGGGAGTGGAGGCTGCATGTGCACGTTGGAGACCTGCTGAGACCATTCAGCTTCCTTCCACTCTGCAACAGAAACCACAGCGCAGCTCAGGAGCGTTTAATTACAGTTCCAGCTCTGCTAATTATCGCCCGGTCACATTCGTAATCTGCATTATGCCATGGTGCATAATAAGCAGCTCACTGAGATCTCTAATAAGCAAGGCGGCTTGATGGGATTTCATATCTCACCCTGCTCTGTAATAAACAGCCTCTTTCAGCAGCCGTGGGGAGACAAGGCGGCTCTCCTGCTCCCTTGCCTGAAGCTCCAGATCAAAATAAAAAGGTTCAGGATGGTTCTTCAAGGGTGAGGGCAGGAGCAGAGGCTCTCCACTGGGACACAACCAAAAAAAGCTGAAAGCTGTGCTGGAGGAAAAGACATATGGATCAATCCCTGAAATTCACCTCCCCCTCTATGTGTGCCTTATCTCCTGTTGCCATGATCTTTTCACCCTCCTGCTTACTGAGCAAGGTCAGGAGATGCAGGATGGCTGGGAGAGCCCTACATATCATGGGGTAGCTCCTCTGGCTGCTCTTTCCCTTGGAGGGAGAGAGGGAGCCTGGGGCAATGCCGGCCTGGGGGTAGTGGGCAGCACTCCCACCCCACAGCAGTGCATTTCACATCACCTCCAGGGCTGTGCTAGCTGAGATCTCTGGCTCTAAAAATGAGCCTTGTACCTTCTGGCCACCCCCCTATGCCAGTTTTGGGCCCTAAATACCCCTTGCAGAATTAAAATTTATTTCTCTTCCCATGCTGGATAAACTCTAAGATTAAATACTGGCTGCACTCTGACTGCTGGAGGAACCTGGTGCGTCTGCAGGCACCCCTGTGGGAGTTAGATGGGGTGAAGCTTCTGTGTGCCAGCTCTGGCCATCCGTGTCCGCCCGCCGCTGCCTCCCCTAATGAAAGCCCTTTGTGTTTCTGGCGGAGGCTTTCCCATCACGAGGAACGTGCTTTCACCACCGCCGAGGACAGAAGTGGAACGGAGCCAAGCCTGGGCGGCAGCGGCCAGCACAGGCTCTGCTCGCTGGGGGAAAAGCAAATCCACCCAGAGTCCCGAGTGATGCCAACGGCACCATGGGATGCCAGGCTCTGGGGGATAATTAAAACCTAGTCCTTGTTACAGCCCCCCAGGAAGGTGGAATGGGGTCCCACATGAAGGGAAGGACGGCAGTGGGTGCTGGCATGGAGAGATGCACACAGAGCAGTGCCTGCCATCTTAGCATCAGCTGCCCTCAAGGGGACATCACAGCAGCAATTATTAATTAGAGAGTGAGAAGAGGGCAAACCAGAAATAAAGACACCCCACTGGTTTTAATGTCACTCCCTGGACCATCTAGACCACCCATTCATATTTATGAGAATTTTGGTTTGTCCCCAATAATAAAAGTCAGGCAAGAAAAATGCATTTTGGAGTGATAAAAGCCAAAAGCAAAAACCCCTGAGAAGAGCAACTAGCAGAGATATCTGCTAGTTTCCAAGGGCAGAGAGGGTGTGAAGATGTAGGGCACCCCCAGATCTGCACCCCATCTGTCAGCCAGAACTCAGGGTGAGACCACCAAAGCATCTGAGATGATTCTAGGCTCCATCGTATTCCCACCTGAAGCTATGCAGCACATGTACTGTTTTTCTCACCTACAAGGTCCTTTCACTCCTGCAGACACAGAGACAAGAAAAGCCAAGAGGGAGCCTTGTTACTAGTCACAAACTCATGACTGTGTGTATAAGGAGACAGAACATGGACCAAAGGTGCTCCATCACAGGAGCACTGCTCTCAACACATCTCATGTCACTGATAAGCTCTACTCAACCTTTGGGTGCTTTGATGTTCTCACTCCTTTTCTGGTCTGTCACTACATGCCCCACAGCTTTACTTTTTCAGAGTAGGAGCTGGGAATGTTAGCTTCCAGCTCCTTGGTGAGAGACCCTCAGGGAGCAGATCCACTCAGGTGACAAGCATCTTCAGTGGGCATCTCTAGACCCCAAAACCACAGCACCACAGTGCCTCTTCCCCTCTGCTGACCTTGGAAGGAATTTAGAACAGTCTTCTCCAACCTGATCCCCAAAGCTGGGTATGCAGAGCCTGAAGACAAAATCACTTTGTTTGCTCTGGTGCCCACCATGTCTATGATTCCATTTTAAATCCACCTGCAAGCAGAGCTCCCAGTCACAGCCCCCAGCAACATCATCCCAACACACTGGAGGTACTTAACTCCAGGCCACGTGCAACAGGCTTCAAAAGATCCCCTCCCCAAACAGTGCAGGTGCCACTTAATACTGACTGTTTGCTGGCTGGATTTCTCCAGCAAGAAAGCAGCCAACAAGAGCCTCCAGCAAACACCCACATGCAGGGAAATAATGGTGGCACAAGCGTCAGGTCCAAGGATGGAGCCAGAAGCATGGTCTGAGGCACTGATCCCAATGCTGCTGCCCACTGCTCTCCCCTCTTGCTATAGCAAGAAGTTGAGGTTGCTGGCATCAAGATGTGAAAAAAGGATTCTGTTCTAGACAAGTCCCCCTTCCCTGGATAAACACAAGCTCAAATAAACAAAGCCAGTTATTTCTACAGGCCACAGGAACAGTTGGGGAATAGATCGGGTTCCTTAGCTGGCAAATCTGAGCCCACAGGGCAACAGGGCAGTTGCTCCAAGAAAAAGGGATTGACATTTGCGACAGCCCTCCCTCACCAAGAAGCAGTAAATGCCACAAGAAAGGATTAATGCTTCCATGTGCTTCCATCTGTGCAGAATAGAGTGGGTTCAGCATAGCACTCCCCAGAGAAGACAAGCGAACGTGGGACCTCCTGACCAGCACCACCACCAAAGAGCCAGGCAATTCAGATGGGAAGTAAGGAGTTTTAAGGAGCAGAGGTCCCAATTTCCCAGCCCCAGGGCTCTTAGCATCCACCTAAAAACATGCCAAGAGAAGCCAATTCCCCACCACTCTCCTTCACAACTTGGTCCCAGTGCTCATCACCATCTGCTTCCACCCATCAGACATGGGATTCATGGCATCTCCCAGCTGTGGGGCTGTTGATGCCAAGGTGTAATGGGAATGCTCCACCTACAAAGGTGCCTCTGTGTCCTTTCCTGGCCATGCCAAGCATCTGTGCTCCAGCTCTGAGATCCAGAAGGGGGTTTGCCTCCATCCATGCAAACACCTTCCCTGGCCAGCAAGTACCTGCAGAATGACCAGAGCAGATCGTGGCCAAAAGAATGGCACAATGCAGCACAAGGCTGGGGTTGCCAGCACATTCCCAACTCAGACTCATTTTTATCTGGGCACTTTGGGGTGGACCTGCCTGATGAAGTCTGTTCTGGCCACAGGTGAATGGGCCACAGGAACCAAAACCTGGAAGAGGATTATTTGCATAAAGCTCACAGCCCCACCACCAGCACCACCAAAACCTGACCTGGTCACAGTTAATGGGAATATTGGGGTGAGACATCTCATCCAGTGACACTGGAGGCACAACCTCCCACCATGCCAGTGATGGGGGACTGATCCAAGTACCCAGATGATGCAGACAGCCGGATGCTATCAACCTCAGCCACACTGCTGGAGAAATGCAAATACAACCCAGCATGACTTATGAGAGAGAGACTAAAGAGAGCTGCTTTCTCTCTGCAGAGGAGAGGGGAATAAAATCACTGCTTGAACACAGCCTGTCTTATCTCAGTGCTTGCAGCATTTTGAGATCAAGAGGAGGCAGACACCGCAGAGGCACAGTCTTGCATATTACCGTGTCTTCAATAAGGCCAGGAATAGTATCCAAGGCAGACGTGCTGGCACCAGTCACCTGCTCCAACCACTTACAAGACTATCAGATCTGCTCCTAGAAGGGAAAAAAGGTGTCTCCAGCAGGAGAGAAGTAGTGAAGAGCAGTGATGAAAGGGGACAGGTGACATAAGTGAGAGACATGGGAAAGAAATCCAAGCTGGGACCTCTGTGCATCGGTCCCACCACATGTCACTGGGTCTCCGTTCAGCCATCATCAAGCACTGATATCCCACAGTTAGGCCACAGGTCTACTCATTTATTGAATTAAAATGTGAAGCAGCTCAGTTTGTGGGAAAAATGGAAAGATCTCATGTGGAAAAGCAATGGAGATGCATCTGGGTCATGGGAGAGCAGAGACTATTAGAAACACAGAGCCTGACCACGGATGGCTACAAGCATCCTTCACAAAGACCAACCCAGCCTCCAGCTCCTTCTTCAGCACTGCTGCTGCCACAGCCACCAGCCATCCTCACCTCTGGCAGTGCTGCCTGAGCAGGAAAGCTCTGATGACAGCAAGTGACTTCCCAGTGGGAATCCAGGTCTCTCATCACGCCCCACAACCTTCTGTCATCACAGCCAACCATCACAGATGCGTGATATATGCTTCTCATATTGCTGCTTCCTCCATCTCCATCCTCCAGTATCCCCTGCACTGCTGACACCAGCCATGTCTGCTGCAAGTCAGGTTTTTATGTGGAAAAACCACTGTGAGGGAAAGTCTTGCTTTTGCTTATTTTCTTTCCACCAAAATAACCAGGCAGCTGCACCCGAGGATCCGAGCAGTGCTCAATAGCTGCCATTAACAGCACTTGCTGACCAGCACATTTAAGCAGGCAAAGGAGAACATAAAAGGTTTCACAGTGCCTCAGTGCATCAATCTCCTGGAAGGAGGCTACAAATCTATGAGACCTTTCACAAACCACTGGCAGCTCCAGCCACTGTTAAGAGCCATCTGATAACCACCAGCTCCACAAACCTGGCCAAATGACACAGAGGCTGAAACAGACAAACTACAGACATCCCTAAAACCATAATCTGCAAGGCAGGCATGAGAAATCAGATGAAAAAGCAGGATTTTCGTAGCAAGTGGCTTTAACTTGCTTACAGGGTTTGCCTTGTGCTACATAGCACACTGGCCAGCATCCTGAGCACCAAGCACGGGCCCCACCACCCTATGGATGGTGGCCTAGGGATGTAAACCATACTGCAGAGCTTGGAATCTCCATTCCAACAGATCAAGAGATGAGTCGGAAAGAGGCTGGAAAAGCAGGCTCATGGAGACAGCAAGAACACAAAAGTTACCAACAAACCTTGGCGAGGATCACCAAGGACTGCAAGCCAAAGCTGACACTTGGTAGGTCAGGGCTGAGCACAAGAAGCTGGCACAGCAGCTCAGCTCTCTGTTAGGGAGTAACACAGCTCCACCTGCTTGCCTCAACTTTTCCTTCAGTTTTTTCACCCATTTTTTCCTCTACCTCAGTCTCACCAATCTAAACTCCTAAAACATGGACAATGTGGCTGCTAGGCCTCCAGCAATTCATGTCAGGGCACAGCCACGTGTGCACACACACCCACAACCCTGCATGCAAACTCAGAGCATTAATAATTCAATCAATCTTAATTAATGCTTATCCAGGCACAGAGTCCTTACCTTTGAAAAGCTGCAGTATATAGGAATCAGTCAGAGGGGAGACAGCTTGGGATTTACAAATCATTTCAGTACAAAATTGGATTGTTGTAAATGTAAGAAGGGAGAAGATGGATCCAAGCCTTGAAGTAAAAATGAGCTGGGCTCAGACCTGTCTCGTCTAGAATGGGTTCCTCTGCTTGGTGCACAGTCCAGGGACCAGCTTTGTCCACATCCATCCCAATAGCCAGTGCCCACTTCCAGGTGAGAATGGACAAAGCCACCACAACCACTCTGTCACTATGGACCTATGGCAGACAATGCAACCACGTGCAGGGATGTGGTTTTATTACACCACTAAGAAACCAACTTTTACACTCATAAAGCACAAGAGATGATGTGGTAAAAGGCCCTGGTGTTTTCAGAGCAGAGCTGAGAAAGAAGAGATGGAGTGTGGGGTAAAAGATGGGCTTTGTTTTGGGGTGTTTTGATCAACCAAGCTGTGAATGTGGTGTGGGGGCAGCTCGATCTTCCACAGCAGCTAAAGCTGTGGCATTGGGTTGTGCCTCCAAGGCTTCAAAGAAGGCCAAAAGCAAGTCCCACTCACATTCAGAGTCCTTGTGCAAGAAAACTGGGGGAATATGGAGTTACAGACATACATAAAACAGTCAAGCACCACCCCAAGGTGATCCTTTCAGTGACCTAGAGGAGATCATCTCCAAGATGCCATCTTAATATCCCAGAGTGGTTTGGCTTGGAAAGGACCTTAAAACTTATCTCATTCCAACCCCCTGCCATGGGCAGGGACACCTTTCACTAGTCCATTCATGACAGAAAAGGACGCAAGAGACAAACTGAAGGAAGTTCAAAGAAGAGGCACAAAAATAACAGGCTGATAGGATTGGTTTGGAAGAAGAGATTAGAAGAGCTAAATATGGATAGCTTGGTTCAGTGACAGCTATGTGGGGACACAGCCATAATCTACAAATACATGGGGGATGAAAACATCAAAGGAGAGAGAGGAATTACGCAGAGGATGATGCAGAGGAGCAAGGAGGAAATGGGACGAATCAATGAGAGGAATGTTTAAGGCAGACATCGGCCACAGCTTTCTGGCAGGGAAATTGCTCCTAAGTATACCAGTATTTTACAAGTGAGAAAATCCTTCATCCTTCCATTGCTCTGCTCCTTCTTTCTTTCCTACAACCCTCCATTAATATCATACAACATACATCACGTCCCCACAGCACCTCCTAAATGCTGCTGACACCCCAGATCCACCCCTGCCAGGCTCTGAATCCCCAACAAGTCACATTCAAGGTCTTCCCAAGACACAGCAGCACCCCTTCTCCTTTTAGAGAGCCAACATACAGCAGTTTTGGAACTGCCCAAGTTCAGATTAGATTTGCCAGGTTTTGGCAGGGTTTTACTTAAATTTTGGCAGAGTTATCTTTTCTTGATGTTCTTCCACACTGCGACCATGATAACAAGCATCTCTGACAAGAGAACAGCTTTAGCTCTATGGTTCACCTCCATGGCTGGACCAGGAGGTTCATGGCCAAGCAGATAAGGAAAAAATCCTTCTCTCATCCCATCCATCTCCCAACAACCGGCAGTGGCAAGATGGAGGGTTTTCTAAGCAGTTCTCCTGAACAATAAGCTGTCTGCCCACGGCTACAAACAGCATTTGGTCCTGAAGGTTCTGTGGATCACAGATGAGAATCCAAACCAGGTGCTCAGGGCTCGCACCTGCAAAATTTGTTTAGGGAAGGGGTGGGAGGGAAGGATACAATGCTCAGTCCCTGCAAAGCAGGGTGTACCTCCTGAGGCACCCACACAGCTCCTGGAGGAGGTTTAGCACTGAGAGGGCACCAGAGTACCACTGCTGTGACACTTGCTTTGGTGGCACCATGAGAAGCACCATGTCCAGACCATGGGGTGCACATAGGTATGGACTGGGGAAAAAAGAGGCAAATCCATTCATTGGATGCTTCTCCCAGAGACTTTCCATCACATCTCACATACACCATGAACACCAGAGCATTTTTACACATGGGTTGTAGCCAGGTATTGGCAGCTCCTGGAGAGGCTCTATTCCAGGGTGAGACACACATATTTCAGATGCAACAAGCAGCAAAGTCTAGGATGAGTTTCAGATCTATTTATCCCTCAGGCAAAAGGAGACATCTTCCTTCCATCTATTTAATATTAAAAACCTGCTTTGGTATGATGTGCACGTCCCAGCCCCTGCAGGCTGCACGTTTAGGAAGCCGCCCACTTGGCTCTCATCTCCTCTTCTTTGTAGGTTTTCCTCCAGTTGCCAGGAGAGATCCTGGTGCTTTCCAGACACAAAGCCAGCTCTGTTCCATGGCCTGATGGGGAGGTTACAAGAGAAGAGAGAGCAAGAAATGAGCCTAATCACATGATACACAAGAATGTGGGTGAGGAAGATGGTGTCACCACATGTGTCTCATACCAGTGGCCACAGAGAGGGGACTGGTGTCTGGAATGTGCCTCTGTTTCCCAGCACACAGGACGGAAACCTGTCCTAACACAGGAATGACAAATGTGCTGTGTCCCATGACTGCATCACCCCCACTCCCCAAACCCCAGCTTTTCAGCAAATTCTTTCAATCATGCTGGTTTTAAAACAGCACAAATCAATATTCCTATTCTGGCCAATAAATGCTGGGCTCATCCCAACCCTTCAAGCAACAGTTTGCACCCATGTCCATCAGGAACACGCAGGAATCAGTGCCTGCAGGACACAGCAAATTCCACAGGAAGTTTTTAAAGCCATTTCCCAAGGTTTTATTAATTACTGAAATAAAGATGCTGCCTCACTATCCCTGCGCAGAACAGTGCCCGGGCAACGACCCCAAAGCAGCACAACATTTGCTCATATTGCCATAAAATCTCTAGATGAGCTGCAAGAGAAGCAAGAATGAGCTTTCCACGTGAACCCACAGGTTCCCACCACCAACCCTCACTCCAGACTTTAATTCCAGCCTCGAGGAAGAAAAGCAGTTTTCCTGTCTTTGGTTCAAATGCCTCTTGGTGCCTCTGCTCTGATCACAGAATCACAGACTGGTTTGTGTTAGAAGCAATCTTAAAGCTCATCTAGATCCAAGCCCCTACTGTGGGCAGGGACATTTGCCAGGAGGAGGCAGAGCCTGTGCTCCTGTGGGAGCCAGTGCCTGGCTGCTGGACACAGCTGGGCTGTGATGCCTGAAGGTCTCACCTGGCAGGTTTTGTGCTGACGACCAGCAGCCGCCAGCGGTCGAGCAGCAAGGCTGGGGAGGATCGATCGCTCCCTGCAGGGAAGCTGAGCAGCCAGGGAGAAGAGGAGCTGAGCCAGAGCCAAGCCAGAGTGTAACTCATCACCTGCAGGCCACCTACAGCCAGGGAGCAGTGGAGCCACAGTGGGGCAATCAGCATATCTCAGGGAGCAGAGGGAGCTTCGTGATTCGCATCACAGGACTGTGCCGCTCACAGCCATGCTCCTCCTTGAGAGTACTTCACATAAAAATAGAAAAATAGCTTCAAGTAGCTGCTTCATCAGCTCCTCTGGACCACACCAAGGGGAAGAGCTTGCATTGAAATCCAAATCAGCCTCCACCAAACAGGGATGGATGCTGACACCACCCATGGCTGAAGCTTTCTGCTAGTCCAATTAAGCTCCAGGAAGGTTTTTAGCCTCTAACCTCACATTTCTCAGGCTATATGCTGGGACACCCACGGGTCACCAAATTCCAGCTAATAAGAAATTGCTCCTCTTTGCCACAAAACAAAGCAAAATGAGAGAGAAAACAGTCACCACCGAAAAAACACCATCCAATGCCAGCAGTCACTATGCTTCCTTCCACCCAGCAGCACTTCAGACAGCACACAGACATGTCAAAATGAGATGCCGGGGCTGGTGGGCACATAGATCAGGGAGTAGCAGGGCCAAGTTTATATTCAATCAACACTGGGTTTTTAGCTGGCATCCCTAAAATAAGGCAAAGATACTGCTGGAGTTAGACCCATCATAAGCAAGTCCACTCCAAAAATTTCATTTCTTGCCTGCCAAAATTTCTTTGATTTTTCAAATTACGAACCACCTATGGCAGAGAAATCCTAATGGCATGAGGAAGAGTGGAATAATAATAATAAATAAGGAAGTTTCAGCCCTAAGCTCGAGTATTGGGGTTTGCAGGCCACCGCAGACCCAAACCTGACCACGCATCATTAAAATTCAACCATTCCCCTGGGGGCCACAGAGGGACCACGGTGCTCCCAGCTCAAACAGGCAACCTATGGAGGATAACACAAGTCTTGTTTGGAAAGACACAGCAGAGTCATAAATCAGAGCCTGGAAGGTTTTTATACCCAGCAAGGGGGGCATAAATAGAGGGCAGGAATGGGGAGCCAGTGCTTCACCCCAGGCATCCCAGCTGGCCTGAGAAAGCAGCCATGAGCTCAGCAAGGGATTAGCCCACAGTGGCCATTAAGCACCCCCTTGCCTGCATGCAAAGGGCCCTAGCTGCAGAGAGCTCTTCCAAAGCAAGAAAAGTCAACAAGGAGCCAGCATCGGGCTCAACAACCTGCTGGGTGCATGTTTCCATCTCCTTCACCTCCCCTCCTGCCTTGGAGAGAGGTGGGAAGGGATCAGGAGCTTTACATCTCCTCTCCAGGGCTCTCCATGCCCAATATTTGGCTTCGAGGGTTGATAAAAAAGTCATTTAGACCAAGAAATGCTGGGGGTTTGGGGTCACATCCCTAAAAAGGATGTCCTTAGCGCAGGGGAAGCCACGACCCCACAGCTCCACATTTTCAGGTTCTTTGGGAAGACAGTTCCAGTGTTTCTTGGCATTTAAATCTTAATTAGTGATAGAACTCTTTTTTATAGTCCAGGATCTTGGAGAGCTAAAACAAAAAAAAAAAGAACAACAAAAGTACAAAGTCAAGGTAAGCAGGACAAGCAGGACACCAGAGTCCCCCAGGAATGCCACTTGCTCAGTGTCGTGATCTAATGGAACCCTGTAAGAGATATTCCTTGTTACCAGTGGGACAGTCTTCCAGAGCCTACTCTGACAGTTCCAGAACCCCCACAATGGTTGTCCAACAGCTTTTGATACCTCTCCTCCAGCCTGAAGCAGCCAAAATGCATTTCTGTCTGTAATAAACCCATATGACCTTTATTCACACTGTCTCTCCTGAAAACACACAGGCAGCGTGTCCAAACACATCCTCTACTGCCGCTCATACCTGAGGAAAAGGAACAACAGATTTTTATTGATAATAATCACACAAGATGTTGTCTGGACAGAGGGAGAAGGTTCCCACCGTGCCAATCAGCAGCTCTGGGATGGCCAGGACATGCTAATGAGCTGCTAGTCTGCAGGTTGGGGCTAGGAAAGCAGGCACTGGCCAGGGAGAACCAGGGCTTTGTACAGCTCTACAACACCCAGGAGCAGGCAGGAAAGTGTGTATGAAGGAAAGATGGATGGATGGATGGATGGATGGATGGATGGATGGATGGATGGATGGATGGATGGATGGATGGATGGATGGATGGATGGATGGATGGATGGATGGATGGATGGATGGATGGATGGATGGATGGATGGATACTTGTGCAACCCCTGTGCTCAGAGTGGTGTTGGCAGCAAAAGTCCTCCTTGCTCACCCTTCCCATCATTTGGGATCTCTGCTGACATCTGACCTGATGCTGGCTTTTACCAAGCCAAAGCAGGTGACTGGTGCCTGTCTGAACACCACACAGGTCTTCTCTCAGCAGAGACCATGGCAATGTCCCCTAAACATCACAGAGCTCATGTGGGGACAACCAAAGAGCTTCCCAAGGGCCTCTAAGAGGCTGCTGGTAAAGGAGAGGGGCACAGCTGATCCAGCAGATCCCAGAGATGCTTCTTGGCCATGGAGACTAAAAACCAAACACTGGCATTTGAAGGGCAGTGTCTCAGAGAAGGAAGCTGATGGCTGCAAGGATGAAAGCCTGAGAAAAGCTGCATGGGCACTAGGAAAGGACCTGGGGCTGGGAGGGCCTCAATGGGATTAAACAGCTGAAACTTGGTAAAAAGCCTGGAAATCACTCCTTTCACATGGAGGAACAGCAAGGGATAGGAGGAAGAAGGGGACCTGAAGAACACTCCTGGATATGGTAACAGTAGCTAGGCAAATAAGTAACAAATAAGCATGGGAAAAGCCAAGGGGACACACCAAACTAGTGGAGAAGTACTGACATCCCAGAGGAGCAAGTGAAGAGACAGAGCTGGCACGCAGCTGGAGTCATGCCGAGGACACTGCCTTGGGCAGTGCTATGCAGGCAGGGAGAGACGTGGGAGGCAGCTTGGCAGAGGGAAAAAGCCTTTCTCCATCACATCAGCAACTTCCCTTCCCACCCAGAGCAGAGCAAGTGCCCTCTCTGCCCTCTGCGCTGGCAGTCTCCACAGCTACCATCCTCAGAGATTGCTGGGCTGGGGTCCTGTTCCTTTAGCTGAGCATCTCCCATGTCCTGGAGCAGGGTGCAGGCAGCAGTGACTTCTCTCGGAGGATACCTCCAGGAATGGGACATTTGGCACCCACAAAGGATGCTTTCACTGCTTCTAGAAAAAGGCTAAGCAGCACAGACCTCATTCCCAGCATGGGGATGCTCCCAGGGCAGTTTGGGAATGAGCACAGCAGAGCAGTGGAGACCTGGGTAAATTTAACCCCCATGAAGAAGAAACCTGATGCACCCCATGACTGAGCCCTCAAAACCCAGAAAACACACCCTTTATCATCAATCCTTGACTTTTAAAGACTCAGGCCATTATCAGTAGGATTGGGCAGGAGTCCTGGTGTCCATAAGGAGGCGTGCTCCCCAGCACAAGGAACACAGCAAGACAGCAGTTTATCTAAGTTATTTTCTCTGTCTGAGGAATGTCATTAAAGGGGATGAGGGGACTGGACAAAAGCCTGCCCTGCCTCCTTGCCCTGCACAGACACTGACTCTATGCTCACTCAGTGGCAAGGAGCCATCCAGAGCCCCGCTGCAGATATTGAATTTGCCAAGAAGCTGAAGAGAGGCGCAAGGCACGGGCAGCAGCAGGCAGTGATTTATGGAGCTGACGTGCCTTCCCAGGTCACACATCCATAGGAGCCTCACCTCCTCTGTGGGCCAGCAGCCAGGCTGATTATCTGTCATATGCTACAGGATGCAGTGCCAACAGCTGAGCGCAGATCACCCAGCTTGTTTGCAAAAAAAAAAATAATAATAAATAAAACTATGTAGATCCAGGTGACCGGCTTTTGCTCAAGCCCAAGCTTGCTGGTGGTAGGTGATCATCACACCAGCCTGCAAGAAAGCATGTAATGCCTGGAGGCTGACCCTCACCAGAGCTCCTGGAAAGCACAATGGCAGCTGGCAGCAGGAGAAGTGCTCATGGGAGCAGCTCTGCAGCTGCCTGGCATCTGCCCATGGGTCTTTTCCCACCTCGACTCACCCTATTCAGCCCTAGGGTTTTCGTGGTGTTACAGGCATCAGGAGAGAGCTGGCTGCTCCATGAATCCTGACACTGGTACAGAGCTAAAAAAGCAGGAAAACAGCCTGTGCAAAAAGGGTGCTCACAGGGCTGTGTGCACAAGCCACGTGCCTTTTACAATTAGCCCCTGCTGACAAATGCACTTTTTTCCCCAAAAAATCAATTTTAAGAAATCAATTTTTCAGAAATTTAGATTTAATATGGTATTTCCTCCAAATCCCTTTTCCTCTGGCAGACCTGAGGGATAAGCTGAGAACCACCTGCACTCAAGTCACCGAGCTGAATCACGGCAGCCTGAAGGACACGAGCTTCTGGAGCTGCCTGCTGCCAACACTGCATTAACCTTTTTTTCTCCTTCCTTCTGTTTTACTGAGTAATCCCCAGATGCAGCCACTCAGCAGCAAGATGCCATTCAATACTCCTGGGGGAGTCTCAGAGCCTTTCCTCCCACTGGGATCAACAGTAGAAAAAGGTTTATGGTTCTTGTATGACAGTCCTGTAATACGAATCCCATAAATTCTAAACTGTATTTCATCAGGAGTTTTAAGGGAGAAACCAAATTTCACAGAAGAGAAACTCAAGACATGGACTGAGACTTTGAGAAACCAATTTTTTATTCTCTTGGATTCTGCCAAATGCCTTGGACGATGTCAGCTTTTGAAGCAAGGGATATTCAGAGATTCTCCAAAAAATATGTACAACACCTGAAGCTCATAACCTAATCACCAATGAAAACACAGCCCAAAACAGTGACCCAACCTTGTGTTTTTAGAGGAACAAACAAAACCGAATGAGCCAGACAGTCATGATGGAGAGCAAAACATCAAAGATTCAGAGTTTGGGTACATGACCACAAAAAAGCTTTACTCTTATTTTTTAGCCCATTTTGGCCCCATCAGCTGCATATCAAGCTCATGTAGGCAAGAAACAGGGCCAACACATTCTGTCCCACAGGACAGGTGGCTCCTCAGAGAGGTGAGACTTCATCCACATGCAATCTAAGGAACATACTCCCATCTGTGATTTCACACCACCTGACACACCTGGACCCCCTCATTAGGTAATCCAGAACCTGAATGGTTTTACACCTCAGATATATCATGGAAGGTCCCACACATGCATGAGCCATCCACTGCTCCACAGCCATGGTGAGAAGCCTGCAGTGCCAGCCAAAACTGGGACCAGGAAGGACCAGAGGTGATAATCTGGGAACAAAAATGAAACTTTGGGGTTGTGAGCCAGGCTCCGTCCCAGCCGAGCTTGCGTGCTAGAATTTTAAGAAGGGGGTTGTTTGCTCACAGCTTAAAGGATTTATGGGAAGGATTAACCATGGCTTTGCTGATGAGGGAACTGGTGGCAAACTAGGAGCAACCCCAGGAGCATGGGGAGAAGCTGGAAGAGGACAGGGAAAGGGCGGATGAGCCTACAACAACAAGAATAGGGACAGTTTGTTTTGCACAGTGAACTCAACCATGAGCGGCTCTTCCCAGCATTAATAAGCTTGTTTTGGTGCCCACCAAACACAGGACAGGCAGCTCTGGAGTCCTGCCTTCACAGCACTGGATCACTGGGGTAACTGGAGGTGCCCAGGAGCCATACAAGTGAGAACATGACAGACCTCAGCCATGAGGAAAGGTGCCCAAAAAGAAGAGCATGCAGAAGGTCTGGAGGGGAAGGATGTGGTGGTGGTGAGAGTCCTGCTCTGGAGGTGGGGGAGGAGGGAAATACTGCTGTGAGCAGCAGGCAGCAAGGAACTGCAGATCCACAGCACTGGAAAGCTTTGTGCTCTTGCTTAAGAACTCTGTGAAGTGTCTACAACTGAATTGGGCTCATATCCAGGTGAATAACACAGATAAAAAGCAGGAGGCTACAGATCTGCTCCTGACTGCCAGAGGAACACGAACCTGGAGGGGTTTGCTCCAGGAAGCACAGGATGCTGGTTACCAGGAACACACATAGACAGATCAATGGACTTGTCTGGCAGGCTGGAGCCCAGCAACAAGGGCATGTTCCAGCTGTGAACAGCTAATCCACCCTCTCAACCCAGTGCAGCTGCTCAGCAAACAAGCACGGTCCCCTTAAGAGAAAGCACAATCAGCCCAGATTTAGCTGGAAGAGGGTGGGGATATCGCTGAGCTCCAAGCCATGGTCTGAACCTTATCTGCTGCTTTAATACCTATCAGTGTTGATACAGATTAAAGGATTAGTCAGGATTACTGAAGGCAACCCCCCTTCGCCCCAGGCAGTGAGGATGGGCATGGGTGCAGTGCAGTTCCAGTCTTCCCCTGTGACCACAGCCCTTGGCTGCACCCTTGAAGAGAGGGAGCCTGAGAAACATCTGATGAGAGGCTTTCCATGAGCAATGGCAGCCATGAAACAGACACAAGGGAGTGAGACTGGGCTCCCTGGGAAGAAAACAAAGACTCACCAGCCAGAATCCAAGTGGGAGTTGGGTTTGTTGTCCCTACAGTTGCCTACCAACACAGCAAGCCTTCATGGACAAGCACCACCACCAGAAGAAACCTTCCCACTACAATCCATCACCCATGGTTGTTTATTTCTGCTGTGGTCCAAAGCCCTCTTTTCCTAACAACAGGCATTTGTGGACTGTCAGGAAACTGCCTGGTTAAAACCTGCCTTCGATGTCACTCAGCACAGCTTTTAATTGGATCATGTCCCTGACCCAATTCCCCACATGGCTGCACAAACCCTCAAGCATCGATGTGGCCAGGAGCAGGCAGGACACCTCCTGGAGGAGCAGCAAAGCTCCAATGACTGCACAAGGAGGCAGGAAGGCTCCTGTGCCACGTTTAGGCTGAACACAAACCTGTGAGGAAGCTCTCCATCCACTGAGATCGCCCATCTTCCAAGAAATCATCACCAAATACCATCTGTATCCAGAGAGCTTGGTCCTAAAACCTGGCTGGGCTGAAAGTGGTTTAGGACAATGGCAAGATGACAAGGTGAGTTTAAAAGACCCTTCCAATCCAAACCAGCCTGTGAGTCTATGGAACACTAAGATGGAACCACATCTCCAGTTTTCTTGCTTCTCACACCAGGACAACAGCAGGGAATGGCAGAGGCACTGAAGCTGTCAGCAACAAGAAGACAGGCAATGCTGGGGCAAAGACCTGCAGAGAAGGACATCACTGATCTGAAATGATTGCTTGCCAGAGCCAAACTCAGCTTACAGAACCACAAAAAAGTTTGGGTTGGAGGGGACCTTAAAGCTCATTTAGTTCCAAACTCCTGCCATGGGCAGAGACACCTTCAAACTTCTCCAGGTAGTGCACTCACATCCATATGTCAACATCCCACACCCTGCAGGGATTCAGGGATGAAACCTGACATCAAACCTCAAGCCTCTGCATCCCCACTCCCCCCAAACCATCTCCTCTGCAGGGTGAAGCCCAGGCACCTACTTCAGCCATTTAGTTTCTTCCCACTAAAACACTACCAGGCTACACATGGCTCAGGAAGGAACATGGAGCCCTGGCCACCAAAAGTACACCCAGATAAAATACTCTTTTCTCCAGTGCAGAGAAGATATGAGTAAGGGAGAAGACCAAAACTTTCACCAAATTGGTGACACTTCACTCAAAAGCACACACAGTACAATCACCTCACTGTAAGAAACCAGCTGAAGACCTGCAGTGTCAGACATTCAAATGATACTAAAAAGTCTAACTATGCTGAGATGTTAATTTTGGTCCCATAAAAGCAAGCAGGGTTCCATAAAAGCAAGCTGCACTGGGCATTCAGGGGCCAACAGCAGTAAATCTGACACTGGAAGAGTGTGCCAGCCCAGTGCCAGGACAGGGTGATTAAACCCTTACAAATTCTTGGCCCAGATGGAAGAGTGGCTACTTTCAGCCTCATTGGGTCACAAGCCAGCTGGAACCCTTGAGTGAGTCTCCAGAGCCAGGGCCCCCATCCTGCACCATGACCCCAGGCAGGCGCCAGAACGGCTCCCAGCCAACACTGATGTGTTCAGCCATCCTGGGAATTTCAGGAGCTCTGCAGACAGAGACACCAAGGTGGTTTTTGATGATGTTTTCTGATGGTGCTTTCCAGAGTTTCTGTTTCTAGAGCCAAGAGAAATCCCTGAGCAGGAACACTATCCCACCAACACTGTCTCCTCCAGGTTAATACCATAACTGTTTATTGAGTGAAGCCTACCAGGAGTTGGACTTGGTGATCCTTGTGGGTTACTTCCAACTCAGGATATTCAATAGGTCATGACTTCAATCACCTGCTCACAGGCCATAGTATGATTCCCAGGTGGGATACACAAGCCACTAGCCAAGAGTCTCAGAGAAAGTCCTCCTAAGAGCATGCTTTTAACAGTGCCTTGTTGACTATGAATTAACTAAACTGACCCAGAGCAGCCAACCTCATGTCCTTTTGGGAGAGGCACGAGGCAACATACAGCCCATAGAAGTGTGTTAAGCTTCCTCCAGCAGCTCTAACTGTGCCCTTTAGGAAGCAGATGGCATCCAAACCATATTTTGCTTCAGGGCCACGCAAGTTTGGAGAACACATGCCGTGTGTACCTACATATCTCATCAAGGAAGAAGTTCAGCTCCCTGTCACTGCACAAGTTGTCAAACAAAGTCACAGCATAAGGACATGCGATTTTTAGCAAAAACACTGCCAGAAGGAGAATGACAAAGGGGGCAGCATTAAGGCTGCTGTGCTCTGCTGAGCTCGGCACCTCGGCAGGTGCTGAGAGCCAAACTCCTCCAATGTGGCACCAACCTACTTTCAGATGGATCTTCATACAAAACCTCACGGATTATCTGCATCACACTGCCACCATCACATCCTCAACACCTAAAGTTACACCAGTTATCACCCTCATTACATCAGCTCGTCACAGGAGATGACAACCCATCCATGAGCAATCCATTGTGGGGTGTGAGGAAGATGGATGTGTGCATCAGCAGTGTTCCTATCAATCCGACCACATTGCATGCAGATCTTTCCTCTCAGGGATTCAGTCACTCAGCCACAAACTCCCAAAACTTCCCTGACTGCTATTAGATCACCTCAGGCAGCACGAGACAAATTCAAACACTTTTGTGGAAAATTTATAGTCCTCCAACCCCCCAGCAGGAACAACGATCCGGAGCATTTGGGGCTTCCTAGGATGGCTCTTCATGCTCACCCACAAATTGTTTTACAAGACAAAGTCCTGAGAGTGATACTTAGTCTCAAGCAAAGATTATTTTTGGCAGCTTTATCAGAGCAGTTCTCACTCCCTTAATCTCTCCTTGGATGAAAGCACATTTAAGAAAACAGTCCAGATGCTGGAATATCAGTAAAAAAAAAAGCAGTGGTACAATGCAGTCTTGAAAAGCCCTTTACAAATAAACACAACTTGGGGGGGTTTCTGCTCAGCAATTTCTGGTTTCTGCCAGGCCCACACTCATAAACCAGAACTACATGCTCCCCTCCCCAGGAGTCAGAAAACAAAAGCTGGTTTGGGTTACCCAGCTGCAGGACACACACTGCTCTTGCAACTCTCCTGCCCCTAAATGGTCAAGCTACTCATACCACTCCATGGATTTTTAATCAAATATTCCAAAATAACAATTTACAAAAGGAGTTACAGCTGAGACAAGAAACTTGGACTAAGAAGATGTTATGGGAAACTCACCATCAGCTCTAAGTGAGGATTGGGAGAGCTGATGAAATCTCCCATCACAGCAACAGGTTTGTCCACTCCTCACACATCTTAGTTTGAAACCAGACATCATCCACAAGGGCTTTGAACCACATAGCAATTTCTCACTCCCAACAGCAGTCACCAGCAACAGCTTAGCACCACTGAATCACAGACCAGTTTGGGCTGGAAAGGATCTTCAAACTCATCTCTTTCCAATCTCCTGCAATGGCAGGGACACCTTCCACTAGACCAGGTTCCTCCAACCCCCATCCAACCTGGCCTGGAACACGTCCAAGGATGATGCAGCCACATCTTCTCCAGGAAACCTGTGCCAGGGCCTCACCACCCTCAGAGGAAACAATTTCTTCCCAATATCCCATCTAACCTTGCTCTCTGGCAGGGCGAAGCCATTTCCCCTTGTCCTAGTACTCCAGGCCCTTGTCCACAGTCCTTTTCCAGCTCTCTTGCAGCCCCTTTAGGCACTGGAAGGGGCTCTGAGGTCTCCCTGGAGCCTCCTCTTCTCCAGGTGAACACCCCCAGTCCTCCCAGCCTGGCTCCAGAGCAGAGGAGCTCCAGCTCTCTGAGCATCTCCATGGCATTCTCTGGACTCACTCCAGCAGCTTCTGATGTTGGACCTCCAGACTGGAGGCAGCTCTGCAGGTGGGGTATCACCTGAACAGGGCAGAGCCCCCTCCCTCCACTTGCCAGATCCACTCCTTTGGATGCAGCCCAGGTTGGCTTTCTGGGCTACAAGCAGACATTGCCAGGTCACATCCAATCTGTCACCCACCAGTATCCCCAGGCCCTTTCCCCCGGGCTGTGCTCAATCTATTCTCCACCCAGCCTGATTTTGGGCTAGGGATGGCACCAACCCAGGGGCAGGACCTTGTACTTGGCCCTGCTGAACTTCATGAGCTTCACACAGACCCACCTCTCCAGCCTGCCAAGATAAACCTCTTGAAGAAATCCAACCATACCACAAGACTCCCTCGAACTCCAAGGCCACTATTAGTAAAAATTACATCAACTCCTCCTCCTGAACCACGCTCGCCATCTCCAGCACGTCTGGGATGACTTTCATCATCTACTCCCAGAAGATTCAGCCTCGTTTCCAGCTGACAAGTCTCCAGCATTTTGAAGAAGGTTTATTTTCCCCTTCCCCTCCCAGCCAGGGAGGGCAGGAATGCTAATGGCATCCCATTAAACGAGCCAGAAGAAACCCAACCCACCTGAGCCAAGGCCCTGTCTTTGCCCTTCCCATTCACTGGCAATCTCAGTGTGAAGTGCGGTTGTCAGAAGATTTCTTGGGTTTCCTTAAGTTCTTCTGCCAAGTTCTGATTAAAATCCTCCTAAGTGGTTTTCTCTTTATTCCATTTCCTAGAACTGAGAAGCAAAGCAGACCTGAGAGCAGCTCTGAGTGCTGGAGTTAACAGCCCCCAACACAGCCAAGCCATCTGAGTCTCCCACACTGGCTCATTAGGATCAAAAGGAAATTGAAAGCAACACTCCTTCCATCTCCCCTATCAGACCATCAGCTCCCAGAGGAGACTGGGTTTTAATGGCCTCACTCCCTGGCAGGAGGCTGGGATTGCTCAGCTGACAGGGGCTGCTGAGCTACCTCATTGGGTGCTGCTTCAGCGTCATGTTTGAAACAGGTCAATCAGGAAGGAACATTCCCAAAGGTTTTTGGGTAACACACAACAGTGGAGCAGTGGTAAGGAGTAAAGCACTGCACTGTAACACATCTCCATGCCCAAAAATATCCAATTTACTCCAGTCTCTCAGCCCTACTTGACTTGCTGTGGTTCATGATGGTGACTTCAAAAGAGAAGGTAATCTCTCATCACAGGCTCCTTGCACTACCGCCTTGAGATCTACACCAAACTGGATCCCCTCTTTGCCCAGAAAAAAACTGTCTGCTTTGATGGCCTGGAGGATGAAACCATTGGTTTCTTGCACAGAAATAGTCACCTGCAAGTCTAGTCACTCATTCCTGTGGCTGAAGGCTGGAGGCCATCAGGTCACCACAAAGAGGGCTCCTGTTCCCCCAGCCAAGAGCTGAGGAGAGCCCCTTCCCTGTCAGAAGGCAGATGCATTTGGTCCTGGGGCTCAAGCACACTGAGAGCACTGTACAGAGGTGGTGCAAGGGAACTCCAAAACAGCTTCTGTTCATACAAGAAAAACCAGAACCAGATATGCTGCTGCCCTCTCTGCTGTGTCTTCCTCCTTTGCAGGGCCCCACACAGGGAGCTGCTCCTGCCAGAGCCAAGGCATTACTGACGAGTACACAGCCTGAAAATCCCAACACTTCCATTTTTTAATGCCATGAACCTCCTCATGGTCCCTGGGGGAACAGGAATACACTGACCCTACTGAGAGACAGCATGGACAGGACACACACTGGTCCAAGCTACTGCTGAGGGATCCATCACAGAGAACACCAACAGCTCCTGTTTTCTTGGTCCAGAGGAAGCAGCAAGGGGGAGCACAGGCAAATATGCCATTGCATATTTGGTCATGTTAGGGTGTGGTTTCACATGCAACCTTGGCTTTTTGTATGCAAGGTCCAGACCCAGCCTGAGAGCTAAACCACCTGCTCTCCTCACTACCAAGGGGCTTTGACTCTTCCCCCAGGTCCAGGCAGCTCTTCCCATGGCCATAGGGGTTTGACCAAAAGGCTGGTTTCCTTCAAAGGGCCATTCACCACTCAGCCCCTCTAGCTCCCTCACTCTACCCACAAAGAAAAGCAGTAATAGCCAGCCTGTGAAACCATAAAACACTAATGCCCGAAGAGTTCCTGCACCTTGAAGTGTTAATGCTGAGCAAAGAAAGAAACCTTCCTGTCAGCAAACCAGGTCCATGATACATAGACACAGTCACCTTTCTCCCCTCCAAGCCACAGAACAGCAAACAGCCCTGGAAACCCTGAAACCTCTCTCTGTGTACAAAGCCCCCATAGATCCACTGGTCCCACCCGGGCAGGAGATGCTTTGCCAGCACAGGACAGCTCTGCTTGATGATCCTGTCATCACCTCCAAGGGCTGCCTGGAGCCCAGCCATCCTCCCCTTTTAGCCTTGGAAAGCAATTTCCACTGGCCTCTGAGCACATAGAGCCCAGACCCAGTGCTCCTCTGTTCCTCCAAGCCTCTCTTAGCCATTTGATCCCCAGAACTTAGCTCCAGCTTTCATAGATTAAGTCTGAAGAAGACCTCCAGTGGCTGGACCTCAAGTCCAGTTATTAACTCAGTGCCACCATGTTCACCACCAAACCCCAAGTGCCACATCCACACACTTTTTGAACACCTCCAGGGATGGTGATTCCACCACTTCCTTGGGCAGCCTGTTCCAATGCCTCACCACCCTTTCACTGAACCCTTTCTTTGTTCCCTTCTCCTTGCAAAGGGGCATCCATTCTTTACACCACGGTGGGTCAGAGGGACACAGAAGTGCAGACCTGGGGCTTGGTCAGGATCCCAAGCTGGCAGGACAGCACCACCTGGAAATACTTGCTAGTCACAGCAGCCATGGCTCTCAGTGTGCACCATGTCTGGTGTGGGACCACAGGGACATCACAGCCTTCCCTGTGCACCACAACGATGATGGAGCATCCCAGCTGCAGTGGTACCAGTGATTTTTGGGATGGGCTTCCCTTTCAGACAACAGACCCCAAGACTCTACTTGCCACCAGCCACAGACAACCCACCAGGTGGCTGCAGCTCTCCCTCCTCTGGTCCAGCTTGAACACAGGACCAAGACCCAGCTCCAGGGTCCTTTTTCTGAGGGCTGATCTGAGGATGGTGACCACCAGCCACATGGCAGCAGCTGACTCCAGAACACACCTCTACCATCTGTTAACCAGATGAGAGGGCCATTCCCAGTGTGGGAGGCAGTGTACCTGCACCCCAAAGAGCGGAGAGAGGAGTGGGAGAGTCTGGGAACAACATTTGTTTACATTGTACCTGGAGAAAATATCACAACACTGCATTTCTGGGGCTAACTGGGGGAGAGAGCGAGCTTCCCAGAAAGAAATTACTTTCTGCCTTGGGAAAAAAACCAAAACCATGACCTGTGATACAACCACAGGACTTGTAGCTGAAATGGTGCCTTCTCTACCCAGAGCACCCTCATGCTCCCCCCCAGCAAACCCCATGCTCAAGCCTAACAGGAGCAGCCAATGCATGCAGAAGACAGGGGAAACTGAGACACACTGGCTCCAGCATTTGCATTAAGGGAGGGCAGCCCAGGGCTTCTCTTACTCCCTCAGCACCAGACAAAATCCTCTTTTGAGCTTTATCACATCCCATCTCCCACCAAAACATGGTGACCTCCACATCCACATCCTAACCAGAATTCCAGCTCAGGCCTGCAGAGCAGGCATGCTCTCTGCACTATTCACCACAACACATTCCAAGACATCTCAAGTGAACAAGAGCCAGACAGTACTTTAAAGTAAATCTAGATACCAAGTTTTAAAGCCACTTCGGTGTCAAGGACAGGGGAAAAGTCAGCAGATGTGAGTGCATGCCAACACCACACAGTACAAAAGCTCCATGCTAGCATCTTCCTGCAAAGGGATTTATCCTGCCCACAGAACACTGGGATGGAGCTGGCACCATTCAGCTGGCAAGGCTGGGGGCACAGGAGGAGGAGGAGGGATGGGGAGCACAGGCACCATGTGCTTTCCTGGGTTGAGCAGAGCTCATCAAAGCTACTGTGAGCCCTGTTAGAGGCCAGTGAGCCCCTAAAACCTTTACACCACAGCATGGCCCCAGCAAAGCCCCTATGTCCAGCTCTGGGTGCCACCATCACTGTCATGCCCCATCTCCAGCCCCAGTGCCATCACCACTGCCCATGCCCCAACCATCCCAGCCCACAACCTGAGCTCACCCCAGAAAACCCTGAGCACATTTATTTACATCAGATCAGTTCCCTGAGCTGGTCCGTGGGCAGGAATGAGTAACAGGGACAGGAATATCTCGAGCAGATGTTGTCACCAAATACAACATATCGTCAGGCTGCTGGTGCCTTTAAATCATTCCGGAGCCTGGCAGTTGCTTCCCAGCCCTGGGCTGCTCTCCCAGCTGCTGCTCAACAGCTCTGAGCCCTGGGGTGGCTCCTCCTGTACCCAATGAGCACTCAAGCTCCAGGCACTGATCACCACGAGGTAGGAATGTCACAAAACCACCCCAGAAAGCCCACAGCAATCACCACTGCCTTTTCTCCTGCCCAACCTCAGCTCTGGGGATTTAAGTGCCCTCTTGCCCAACACATCTCCAGGCTTGCATGCACACAAGGATTCACAGGAAAAATGGATTTCACAGCTCCAGCCCAAGGCATCCTCAAGAGCAGCAGCAGAGCAATGCAGCACTGTGAAAGCAGTGGCACAGAAGATGTCGTGCCTGCAGCAAACAGGGAAAAGGCAGTGAATCCCCAACCAAGCAGCCTCTAAAAGCATAGGAGGGGAAATGCAGGCAGCCTGTGCTCTGCTGCCCTTTCCTGTGGCCTCCCTGGCTGCCGGGTGGAGAAGCAGCTTTGCTCATTAGCGGGTTATTCCTGGCACACTCCCCCTGCATCAGCTCCCCGGCAGGGCTGCGGGAGCAGCTCACTGGGTTTTGAAGCCTTCGGGGTTGCACAGCGCTCCAGAGGCGCAAATCTTCCTTTAAAGAAATCTCCCTCGGCAGATAAATGGTGCTGGGTAACTGGGGTCATTAGGCTAATGAGCAGCTACCGCCAGCCTGGAAGCAAAGCAAAAAAACACCACTGAGTCTACCAGAGCCCGTTAGCCTCAAAATCTGACCCATCTCCAGCAGTTGCTTTCGCTCTCAAGGGAGGAATCAGGTCCATGAGTCAGCAGGATCAATCACCCGCCGGCCTTCCCATCAAAATCTCTCATGAAAGCACTGGGGGAGCAGATTTGCAGGTCACTTGCACCAAGGTCCCGAGAAGGGGCTGCTCCACCTCTGTCTCCCCTCCACCAGCCCCTTCATTACCATGGTGTCATTCCACTCTCACTCTTCAGGAGCGGGGAGGTTTTTTCTCTTCTTTCCCAGCGCTGCTCCATTTCCTACCATCATGTCCTTGACAGGGAGCCACATGTCCTGCTGTCCATTCTGGTGGAGACTGAGCCGTGTTTTGGCATGACAGCCAATTCACTGCGATACAGCAGTGCTGATGGGTCGGGCATCAAAGCTAACTCAGCCTTTTAGTCCTTCCTAACACAGCCATCTGGGAAAGCAACCAGGGAAAGATGCAATTTTCCCTTTGCAAAGCCTTCAGAGGTGGGATCAGCTGGAACTCCCAGCCTGCTACATCCAGTGGTTATAAAAGAAAGCCCACATATAAATAACCTCTCAGCAGGAGCCAAAACTCCAGCAGTAACCCCATGGTTTGAAGTGAACGAGGCCAATTTCCTCCTTTGTAGCTCTTGACACATGTTGGCTGCGTGCCCCCTTCTTGCCTTGTTCCTAGAGCAGAAGGCTCTGGGCTGCGGAGCCGGGGACAATAAGGAAACGAGTGGTGTCATTCCCAAGGACTCCCAACACAGCTCTGTCAGCAGCTCTGGAGGCAGCCAATTCCAGCACGGCTGGAGAAAAAGAACCACGGTGAGAGGATCAGGCAAGAGCCGGTAGCTGCCTGCACGTCCCTGCCACCTCCCTGAGCTGCCCATGTCATGCTGGCTGCCATTGCCTGGAAAGAAATGATCCCTGCAGAGCAAGGGCTGGGAAACAACTTCTCCCCACAGTTCTGGGCATGAACAGGTCCCTACTCAAGCACTGGGCTTTCCACATGTCCTAAAAATCCCTGGGGAAAATAAGGAACAGGGTGAACACTAGCTCCAAAGCCAGCTTCGGAGGGGCTGAAAAAGCAACAACTGTTTTCCCCAAAACAGCTCTACTGGGAGTTTCTCCATCCAAACTCTGGCCTTAAGACAAGGAACCTCACAGGAGTCAAAATCCCAAGCACGTCTTCAAAGCGGAAGGCTGGGACCACCTCCAAAATCTCCTCCTGGTTCTCCCCCACATCAAGAAACATTCCTGAGAGTGTCTGTGGCCATCTCCTGTTGGACTTGGACCTAGTAGAGGGACTGGGAGATCTCACCTCTTCGAGCTGGGGACAAACAGGAATCCCTCACCCCAATCTTTGCTGCTGCATGCACAACCAAGCTTCACCCCTTCCCCCAGCAGTGGAAAAATGGCTAAAGAAAGGCAACCACACTTTCACTCCAGGTAAAGGATTAATGGTGCAGGACACCTGGCACCTGGGGGGCCCACTGAGGCTATAGGACCAGCACTGGAGGCACCATGCAGGTCTGCAAACCTGGATTAGGGCAAGAAGATCCACAAAGGTGATACCAAAGCCATCCTGCAAACTGCTGGATAAGCCAGCAGCAGGGACAGTGCCCAGATGTATTTTTGGGGTGTATTTCTTTTTTGGCAGCTGCCACTGGTGTGGTGTCACCACCCCACTCTCTCCATTGTCACCTGACCCCAAGCACTCCCTCTGTTGCCACACTGTCCTCCCACAAAACGGCAAGGGCATTTTCACACCAGTTTTGGTGTGAACACACTGCAGTGTCCCCCATCTTACAATAGCCCCTCTCTATCAGGTCACCCACAGCAGGGATGTCTGCTCTGACCACGCACAGGGCATCACTACACTGTGCCGAGGGAGAAATTCAGAAGAAAAAAAAATGCACCAGTGGCTTCCACCCTCTCTCTCACAGAGGGACACGGATGAATCCACCCTCCTGGCTGCCCAAAACCGCAGCACACGTGACCCAGAGAGGCTTTTCAGAAGAGCCGAGTCTCCAGCGGCTTCTGTTTGCCTTTCCCTTGTCTGCAGCAGCATCACATCTGGATGCTCGTCAGAAGAGAAGGGAAAAAAAAAAAAAAAACCCTCCCTCCTCCTGCTGAACAACCTCTCAATCAAAACAAAGCCGGAGCGGCAGCCAAGAGCTGGGAGGCTCTTTTGTTTAATGCTCAACATCCCCCAGCTGGGCCAGCACGCCCCAGAGTGCCAGGAGCGGGTGCAGGGGCCCGGTGTGGGCAGTGTGGTGGGTGCAGGGCTGCTGAGGAAGGGGCCAGCTCAGCCACCAGCCCCCAGGCCAGCTCGGCCATGCCACAGCAGCTGGTGGGGCAAAATCAGCGCTGCTCCTCCGTGCACGGCCATTTTGCTGAGCTCGGCTGCTCACCGAGAGCTGCCATTCCCTCCCAGCACCGGTGTCCCTGCAAAGCAAAGCAAAGCAAACTAAACCTCAGCTCAGCTCCAGCCATCCCCAGTGACCCAGGAACTGACCCAGCCACTGGTCGCCATGCTCATGAGTCCACCAGCACAAGCTCTTTTCTCTCCCTGCTGCAAGTATTTTAAGCTCCCACTGCTGCCCCTCTTAATATTTTTTGGAGCTCCAAGGACCTACCCAGGCACTGACCACAGCCAAAGGCAAACCTTCTCAAGGGGTTCAGCCCATCCCATCCCAGAGACCCTGGAAAGTCTCAGCAGGTTTATTACCAGTGGGTTTCATCAAGATCAGCCCCATCCCTGGAGAAGTTATCACCTGTGCCCCAACACACCGATGGCTTCAGGTTTGAGGAGAGCACATAATAAGCCAGGACAGCCAAGATCCACACCAAGAAAAAGGATATTTGGGATATTCAGCTCCTGACGCTTCACCCCAGAAAGCAGCAACCAGAACCATGGGGTGACACTGGCAAAAGACATCCAATGGAGCCCAAGGGCCATGTTTACAGGCTCCATCACTGCTGTGTCAGACACGGGAGCAAGGGTGAACTCGGCTATGGACAGAGCCATGGAGCACTGACTGATGTGGGAAACTGTCTGGCAAAACCCAAAGATCCTTCCTACACCCAACATGGCTGCCAAACCCTAGAGCAAGATACTGGAAGAACACAAAAGCAGAAGTAGAGGCAAGTGGGGTGAGCTGGTTGGGGCAAGAGCTGGCTGCGGCATTGAAGCACCTCATCAAGGAAAAACACTCCCTGCCAAAGTGCTCATTATTCCAACTGTGGAGATACAACAGAGCCTCCTGGCTGGCAGCTATTGGCTCAGCACACATCTCTTTTGTCTGACCTCCAGGGAGGTCACCCACCCCAGGCTTCAGCAGTGGAGGGACAGACAGTCTCCCTTTCTTCATCCGCAGATGGAGACCAGCTTCCCTGGCCGAAACGGAAGTGGGAGCAGTACAGGGTTAAGCAAAGGACAAGCTGACGGAGACCAAAGGTTGGGCTGAGTCACACTGTGGCTGTTCCTGTTTCGGTCTGAGCAAGTTTCTCGCTTGCCAAGCAGGGTTTGTCCCCAGGCCAGAATGAACCTGCCACCTTAATCCTCTCGATGCACTGCCCGGAGGAGCTGCCCATCCTCCCACAGCCAGCACATACCTCTGCTCTTGGCTTATCCTTTGGACTCCACATGCAGTTTTTGGGACATCGCTGCAGTTTTCAGGAGACAGGACAAGCCCAAGACCACATCCCCCACTGCATCCCATTGGTCCTCCACCCTGCCCCAGGCATCCACCCAGCCTCAGTCTCTTCCTCAAGACACAAAATTGCTTTCCCACCCCTTACCATGCAGACACCTTTCTTCTCCTCGCCCACGGCTTTCCCGACCCAAAGGAAGCTGCCCCAGGAGGCTGATGAAACACAGACAATGCTTCCTCCTATGCGACACATGTTCCTGCAGATCCAGACATCAAATCCCTTCTCAAAACAGGGATCAGCCCTCCAGCCTGAGCTTTCAGAAAGGGGGTTATGCTTGAATCTGGCCAAGTAAAATGGCAGCACCATCCTCACCGTCTGTCAGCATGGAGAAGATAGAAGCTACCTTACTGCCCATCTTTTCCACCTCCTGCCATGGGTAGGGACACCTACCACTAGACCAGGCTCCTTCAAGCCCTGTCCAACCTGGCCTGAAACACTTCCAGGGATGGGGCAACAACAGCTTCTCAAGAGAAACCTGTGCCAGGGCCTCACCACCCTCACAGGAAAGTGTTTCTTCCCAATATCCCATCTAGCCCTGTCTTCTGCAAGTGGGAAGCCAGTGCCCCATGTCCTGGCACTCCTTGATCAAAGTCCCTCTCCAGCTCTCCTGGAGACCATTTAGGCACTGGAAGGGGCTCTGAGTCTCACTGGAGCCTTCTCTTCTCCAGGTGAACACCCTCAGCTCTCCCAGCCTGGCTCCAGAGCAGAGGGGCTCCAGCCCTCAGAGCATCTCCATGGCCTCCTGTGGACTCACTCCAGCGGTTCCACGTTCTTCTCATGCTGGGATGCCACAGCTGAAGGCAGGTCTGCAGGTGCAATCTCACCTGAGCAGGGCAGAGAGGCAAAATCCCCCCCATCTCCCATGCTGCTCACACAGTGGGAACGAGCCCAGGACACTGAGGGGTTTCCAGGTGCCAGCACACATGACTGGGGTGTGTGGAGCTTCTTGTCCATCAACACCACACATCACATTCGTATTTCCAACTGCAAAGAGTTTCTGCAGCAGTATCAGAGGAAGAAAAAAATCTTTAATTGTAAGAACACAGCAAAGCCGTGCAGGGTATGACCCAAGGTCCAGCCAGCTCCAGTGTTGGCTGTCACAGCAGCCAGCACAGATGGCTATGAGGGAACACAACAGCCAAGCATGTTGAGGTATTTCCCAAACCAATTCCCAAGCTTCTGTCCTCCTCAAGCTTTTCCCAAGCCAAAACACATTGCCCTGTACACCACCCCTGATGAGTTTCTCTTCCACAAACCCACTCAGGTGCCCCAAATCACAGGTGGACTTTCAGCATCCACAGCTTTTAGCAGTAGCATTCCAGTCCATCATGCAAAAGAGCATCTGCTGCTCTTCCTGGTTTCATCCACTTTGGTTCCACTGCCAGAACAAAGGAACAAGATGTCTCCACACCGCTCCTGAATTTTACAGGCTTTAATCACCTGCCCCAGGATGCCACTGTGCCTTCCCCACCCATCCCAGTGCCCACATTGTGATCCCCATGCCAAAGCAGAAATCCTCCCAGGGAACCTCTGGCTGCAAACATGGTGACAATGCTTTTCATACTCCCCAGCCACTGTCCTGACACCCCGGCACACGTTGATGGCAATAGGGCCAATCCGACCCAAACACACAAACTTGTGATGCTCACCCTGTGTGTGACATACACACAGCTTCACAGGCACACACCAGCCATACCCCGTGTGCAGCTGGAACAGAGGAAAGCATAGACCTCCACATGCTTAAAGCTTTCCCCATCTGAACCAGAAATCACATCAGCCACTCTGATTCCTCAGAAACCAGAGAAGAGTCCTGAAAAGTGGCCACATCCAGACACAGAGTAGCCACCCAGAGCCCAGCACCACCCAGACAGACAGGCTCTGGAAGAGCAGCTTGGCCAGCTCAGCATCACTGCCACGTGTTAGTAGAGGAGTGACACGTCAAACATCACCCACAGCCACCCACCAGCCCTGGATAACCACCACAAGTGGGACAGAACCCATGTACCATTGACAGACCTGGGAACGAGGCGGTGACTCCTGTCAGCCCTGCTCCTTGTGCTCACCCACATGCCCATGCAGATCCCACATCCACTAACGTGTTAAGGGATCCTTCTCTGCACATGATGCAACTGGAGAGAAATACATTCCTTTGGGAGCTGCAGGAAACCTTGACACACAAGGTGAAGCCAGCATGACACAGAGCACAGCACACACTCTTTGTGTCCCCTTGGGATATGTAGCAGACAAAGCACGAGGACATCACCTTGACTTCAGCGTGACAGAGGCCAGAGAGGCCTGGACCTATTCCACACAGCCAAAGCACTGAGGAAAACCAAATCTCAGCAGAATGGCACAGAAAACACAGTTTGTAGGTGATGTGCTCACACATGGTTCCCAGAAGCCAAGCTTGACCATTGTCATTCCACTGCTGTGTCCAAACACCAGCACATCACATGGCCAAACCACACTCATGCCAAAACCAGGAGGCACCAGCCACATGTCAGTGCTGGCCCCAGCAGTACAAGACACACAGTCCCACCCCTTTGTCACCCACAACACCATGTCACAGCAATGCCACGTAAGCAGCAGCAATGGCACCCATGCCCCAACATCTTTCTTACCTTTTCTGACTTCACCTTTTTCAGCTGCCGGCACTCACTTTCTCCATCCTCCAGCTCCGACTTTACTCCCAAGGGATTGAGCGCAGCTCCCGTGTCAATAGCTATACTCCCAAGCTGCTCAGCAGCAGCAGGCTCTGTCCCCTGGCCCCCGTCATACTGTCCCACCCTCACTGCCAGGGCCAGGGGCTGCAGCACGCTGGGCTCCTTCTCTGCCGCAGTCCCTGCACCCTCACTCCTTTCCTTCTTGCTTTTCGATGAGCCGCCCTCCTTCTCCTTCTTGGAGCCAGCCACACTGCGAGACGCCTTGGCTGACTTCTCCGAGCTCTTCGGGGCAACGGTGGGCACCAAACCACCCGAATTCGCACCATCCCCAGAGCGTCCTTGAACTTCCTTCTTGCCACCAGCTCCCTCACTGGGAGTGAACAGGGAGGACCCTGGGGTCGGCTTCCCACTGTCCTTACCAGTCTTGCTCCTTTTTGACTTTGATTTGCCCTCCTTGCCTTGCGGGCCTGGCACTGGGCTCACAAACTTGATGTTATCCGGTAGTGTTGCCACTGCGTTGGGTGCCGGGAGCCCCACTTCCTTGGAGCCCGACATTTCCAATTTCTGCTGATCCTTCTCCAAATCAGCGTCCAGGTCAATGATGAGATTCCCTACACCAATGTCCCACTCATCCCCACTGTCATACGTCTCAACCGGGTTCGCATCAATTCCTTTCCCTCCGGAAGCTCCGCTGCTCAAGGACATCTTAGAGTTAACAGCCCCTCACGATTCAAGGCTCTTCCCTGCCTCTACGCCCTGGGGGTCACCTACGTCCTTGGGGGGCTTCCAGTGGTCCGGGTCTGCCCAGGTGACGGCATCGCTGCTAGAAGGGAGAGCAAAGAGAACAGGGTTACACATGAAGAGCCATGGACAGGCACACCTACAGGCAGGGGTGATCTGGGCAGTGTGAAACCCCCAACCTCCCAAATCCCCCTCACTGCATCCTTCTGCCACCCCCTGGGCTGGGGCTGCTCCACAGCCACCCCCGCAGCAGCGGCCATCTGGCACCGGTCCTCGATCAATACCAGCCCTGGCAGGTCACGGCTCTCGGCTCCAACAAGACATTACTCACACATTTCCCCGCTCACCATTTCCCTCTGAATTATCGAGCGCTGCCCCTGGGAGGGAGGATTGATTCCTCTCCTGCCAATGCCACCCAGAGGGAGGGCTGCTCTCCACGCCAGCCTCGCTGCGAGGGACAAGAGCTGCTCACCAGGGAAGTCAAGTGCCTTGGTGGGAAATAAATCCCAGGCTTTCAGAGTGCCTGTGACACTTGGGACGTGTCTGAGCAATCACCAAAGGCCAAATTGCAGTGGGAAGCATAAGGGTCCCCATCCCACACCTCTGGGCAGAGAACACAGTACCCAGATTTGGAGCATTTACCACCATTGCCTCTGGCCACGATAAGCTTCCAATGGGAAACAGAGATGCAATTGTATAAGTAGCCAGTCTTAAATGGGAAGAGGGGACTCAGCCCTACCTGCCCACACCACAGCTGACCCCAGTGAGCCCAAAATATCACCTCCCTGCTTCCCAGCCTCGCCCCCAGGGAGAGAAACAAAAAAGACACCCACACTCAACCTGACACAGCACCCGAGTCATGGCAATTACCCTGACGAGACATAATTAACACATGTAACAGCTTCTTCCCAGCACCGCCCAGCAAGGCCACCTGCTCTCCAGAATACTTAAGAAATCCTTGACCACCCATTTGGATGAGACTTCTCCCCAGCAGCACTGTCCTCCCCTTCCTCGCCAAGCTCCAGGCCTGCCTGCTCCTGGTACAATTTACAAGTGACACTTCAAAAACAGGTGACTTATAAAGAAATAAGAAGTCAAAAGAAAAAAAAAATCCAAAAAAAACCCACACCACACACACACAAATTTCTTCAAACCCCAGCAGGCAGGAGCCTGGAAAGCAGCTTCATGGTGCGTTTCCAGAGACGCAAACACTGTAAAAATGCCAGGGATTCTTTCATCAGCCAGGCTGCCGCAGCCAGACCATTTTCCATCTGCTCCCCACAGCATCCTCAGCTCTGTACAGCTAATAATCCGCTCTCTGACAGGTCATTACGGAGATTTTTAACCCCAGGAGCTGGGGGGCTTGCGTGCAAGCTGGAAATGAAAAGCACTGACCTCTCATTTCAGCGGCAGGGAAAGTGCCGAATCAGGAGATCACTTTGTGCACCAGAGTCGCTAACAGCTTCCCAAAGCTGACCTGCGTGTTTCTATGGCTGCCTCCTCCTCCTCCTACTCCAGCACCTGCTCCCCAGTTCCAAGCTGGTGTGTCCAATCCCATCAACCTGTCTCTCCAGAGCCTCTCTCCAAATCACCAATGCGGCCAGCAATTGGCAGCTATCACCTCACCCCTGCATGACACTCTTCGTGCCATGGATCCAAGGCAATTTCCTCTGTGCAGGTGGGCAAAGCCAGTAACGAGCTGGATGAACCAGATTTTTGGCTGATACCAGTCCCTTCCCAGCCCTAAACTGAGGCATGGAATCCAGGAACAATCCAAATGAATCAGTGAACCACTGGTCTCAACCGATGACCACTGAAGAGCAGGAAAAACCCACAGGAGAAGAAAGCAGAGGATGAAATTCAGTCTCCAAATCCAAGAGTTGCCGACCCAAAGCTGGAGCAGACAAAGAGCCACGGTGAGCTCAGGTCAGCGGGAAAAGCAGACAAGGATCTGACCTTGCAGTGACAGGAAAACAACAGACAATCCTCAGGGTTGTACTGCAACATGTGTAGCATCACCTGCTCCATGCAACACCTGCACAATGCCAGCTTGGCCAGCTCTCCACTCCCACCACGGAATTCACCTTGCTGCTCCAAACGTGCACATACACACGCACACACATCTCCATAAGTATTATTTATACATGTGGAATAAGCACAGCAGATGAGCGGGACTTGGGTCTGAAACTCTGCAAACAGCAGCAGCTTTTGCCAATTCCTACCACAACAAAAGGAAGAAGGAGCCCAGAAGTCCGCTGGGTCCCTGGCAATTGGAGAGCCAGGAACAATCAAAGGAGTAGAAAACAAGAGGAGCAAAAACCCTCACCCTGCAGAGGAGGTGCCGAGGGAGCCCAAGCTCTGCTAAGGCAGACAGAAGGGAACCACAAACAGGACGGACAGGAACATGCTGGATTGGCAAGAGCAGGGTAAAGGCACGTTGTGACGAGAGTGAAGCAAAGAACTCAAGACATGCCACCACAGGAAGAGGGACTGGAGCAGGGATCAGCCCTTTCCAGAACAGAGCTGGAGACTGGGACCCTGGAATGTGATCTGCGGGGGGGATCTCCTGAATATGCTCTATTGCATGTGGTTCTAAAGCATTTTCTACAGCTTTTTCCCTCCCCAAAACTCCCATCCCAGTTCCCCATTCCTCTACTCCACTATTGGAGACTGGAGGCTCAGACTCTGCAGCCAGAGGAGCATCTGGAGTCCCTCTCCCAAGCCAGACCCGCAGGGACCCCAACCTGACACACCATCATTATTTTGGGTGCATAGGAGCCCCTGGCTACCACACCCCAGAGGTGCCTTTCCCACTGCCTCCTTTGCCCAAGCTGGAGAAGCACCGGGTGGTATCCAGATCCTTCCCACTCTCTTGCCGGGGGAGTAACGCTGCCACAAATCACAGCCTCTCAGAAAACAGAGTGAGGAGATTGATTCAGCTGTAAACGTGTCCTTCCCCTTACCTCCTGCCATCGCAGGATTGATCCCCGCACAACATGAAAAGCATGTGCTCACTTGTTGGCCTGGAGACCTGCCAACAAAGCGTTTTAAGAGCAGTCCTGGAGCGCAGATCCTACAAGGAGACAGCTTTCTGCTTGGGAATGCTGCACACACACAGCACCAGACATGAATAATTCAGCTCCATTAGGTGCTGAGACCTCTATAATCCACATCTACAGGCTGGGACAGAGCCAAACCCTATTCAGACACAAACCTGAAAGTTCACTTTCAGGGCTGCACACACACCTAGAGACAGCTCTTCCACCAGAACAGCTCCACTTCCAAAAGGCAGCAAGGAAACTGCGCCAGCCCCTGGCTTTATGTGCTAAAACCAGCGCAGGATGCTCAGAACCTGCCGAACCCGCGCCACTCCGGCTTTCTCTGCTGGTTGCTGGAGGCCAGGAGACCAAAGCTGGGAAGGATTGACCGCCCAAGGGCGACAAGATGTAGGAGAAAGCTCTTCTCCTGGCAGCAGCCAGCCCACACATAGGGAGACTGTCTCATAGCCATGTGCTCCAGCCTGCAGCGCTCCAGGATTAGCCTCTGGTGGCTTCCAGACATGACTGACTGCAATTTTCACCCTGATTAACTTTCAGGAATGCCCACAAGAAGGAGCGGCAAAGAGGACAGGGAAGGGGGGAGAAAAATCTGCAGGATGCAGCATTTCCTCCAGCGGGCACAAGGCAGGGAGCAGAAGGTTTGGTGAGATGGCTGCTCTGGCCAGCAGCGACCCGGGAGAGCAGAGCCCTCTGTGCCCTCCCTAAAGAGCCGAAGGCAGTGGCATAGAAGGGATGCTGCCCCCCCCCAGCTTGCCAAACCCCCAAAGGGCTCCCCACAAGCCCCCAGCTGAGGCAGCAGCACCAGGGGCTGCACTGCCGAGGCCCTTCCTCCAGCTGCTGGCAGCCAGTCGGCTGCTCTCCCCATCCACTGCCTCTGCATGAGATCCCTTTTTGTTTCCTTTTACGACTAAAGAAACTCGGGGCAGTGGGGGGGGGGGGGGGGGGCGATACACTGCCTTCCCCATGCTGCTGCACTCACTCCCCACTCAGCTCCTACCACCGTGCCTGTAATCCCCCAGCTGGGCTTGTTTGGGTTGGATTTTTGTTAAGTAACTCCCATGTCTTTTCTGCAGATTTCTTTTTAAGATGTTCCCTTTCTCCCCGCCCCCTCTCTCTAGAGCTGGGGGAGAGAGGAGAGAAAAAAAGAGAGAGAGAAAAAAAGAGAAATGTTGAACGCGAGCCAGCTGGCACGAACAAGAGGAGACGGAGAAATCTGCACAAAGGAGCTTCCTCACTCACTTGCTGCTTTCAGCTCAAGAAATCACGCAGGGGAGGAGGGTTCACTCTCCCCCAGACATCAGTCAGGCTGTAGCAGACAAAGGAGATTTGCCATGACACCCTCCAGAACTGCCACCCATCGGGGGCAGGATCCCTCCACCGCCTGCGCCCTGCGGGAGTCCGAGCTGTTGCAAAACACGCCAAGGCGCAGAGCTTCAAAACAGGCTGTTCAATGTGGAATTAAGCAAGATTTTGAATGGAGGAGTTGTGCTCCCGCCTCTGCACTCACACAAGGCGCCCGCAGAACTTCAGTGGCTCTCAGAGCTGAGGTACAGTGTCAGCAAGCTGCCAGGAGGGAGAAGGCTGAACCCAATTTGAATAAAATGGAGCCACCCTTCTTTTTTTAATATGGAGGTGCACCCCACCAAGACTACATCTTCCAGCATGCACTGCAGCCAGAGCGCTGAGAGAGACACAACAAACTTAGGCCACGACTCCCAAGTTTCAGAAGGCTGAGCCTTGACACTGGAGATGAACCTGAGACAGGGCAGCACTCAAGAGATGAGTCATTTGTTGGCATTCTTGAGAAAAGCTTGAAATACTTCAGTACAGGCATGACAAAAGCAGGACATACAAGGTCACTGGAAGAGGCTGGAGATGGAGGAAAGTGGAGAGGTGAGCAGAGACCACTTTGCAGGGCAGCCAGGCAATCACCCTACCTGAAGCAAAACTCCAGAGGCTTAACAGCCACAACACCTACCTGCTCCCAAATACACACTCAGGCCTCAACTTCCACATTAATCATCAGGCAAAAGATGTTCCTGTGATGAAAATTCAACTTCACACCCACTCCCATTCACTCATAACCTTAAAACATGACTTTTCTAGCAAAACTCCACAAAATTGCAGCACATGTCAACATCCAACAAAGCTGTCAATACAAAAGATAGACACACAGTGCCAGAGTGCTTGAAGAAAATACCAGAATAGCTAAAACCTAGCATTTGCTTCTTATTGACACTTCTATAATCTCAATACAGTGAGGATCAATCAATGTAGGGTGGAAAAACCCAGGGTTCTTGAACATGTCTGACTAGCAAAGACACCCTCTTGAGAACCTCTCACTTCCCTCAATTCCCAATGGGCTATACACAGCCCTGACACATGAGGCACACAAAAAGGGGGAACACAAAGAGAACCAAGAGTTTCAGGCTTTCCTTTATATCATTGAAAGGGGGAAAACTGGAACAAGTACTTATTTAATCCTCCCACCAGTTTTGCAAGTGTCATCACCAAAGTCCAAATTTTTTGTCTGTTCATGCTGTGAGATTCTGCAGGTCAGATTTACAATTATTTGATTTTGATGTCTCCCAACTCGTGCATTTTTTTCAAGGTATCACTTCTGTATGTACTTCTGAATAAAACACAGCTCACATTTCTTCCACCAACTCACAAGGAAGTCCAAGAGTTTCACATTTCAAGAAAATTATCAGCAAGGGAACCATCCCATGGTCCTCAGCACATGGTTCTCAGGTCAAGCAGGAGGCACATTGATACCTACACCAAACCCTCCATTCCGTTCCTGTGAAGGATGGCTGGCAAACAGCACCTTCTCAGAACATCTGCTCACTCTGTTCCAAATTGCACTGTTGGAGTCACTTCTCCTCTGGGAAGCCTAGCAAGGGCCACTGTTACACACAAGCTTGAACATATGTGTCTACATGACTCAGGTCATAGAACCACAGAGCAGAACACGTTGGAAGGGCCTTGAAACATCACCTGCTACAACCTTTTGAGAAAAAAGTAGATCAGGTGAGATTACCCACCACCCTGTCCAGTCACATCTTGAAAACCTCCACCAGCATGGACCCTTACTGTGTCCTGGAGGGGATTGCTGCCAGGAGAGGCTATAAAAAGTTTCTTTCTTATGTTGAGATGAAACCTCTCTCATTACAATTTTTATCTGTTGCCCCTTGACTTCTTCATATGGCTCCTCACTGTAGGTGCCCTTAAGTCCAGCAATGTTCCTGCACACACAGCCCCCCTGCACAGGGCTGACTGACCTCCTGCCAGGCAGGAGCCATGTTTGCAGGAAAGGCCATGGTGCTAGGATAACACAGTGGCATGGACTGGAGGAGCATCAAGCACAGCATGAGCAGACAAGAGTCATCATGCCAGTGCTTTGTTACAGCTCTGACAGCAGGGTCCTTCCTGAGTGAGCCACATCCTCTTCCCGAGCCTTTGCCATGGAGATGAGCAGGGAGTAGCAAGGCTCAGGCTCTGGATCACAGCCTGTTCATCCAAAAATGCCAGCATAGACATCTTCCAGCAAGCATGACCTTGCAGACTCTAAAATCTCAGGCAGCTGAATATGGCCAATATTTTTCCAAGAGATCCCAAATCCACAAATGCAAACTGGTGCCCAGTGTCTAAACTTTCTGCTGTATAAAGAAAGAGGAACTGAAAAATCCACAAGTATGGGAGAAAAAGTATTCAGTAGGTAAAAGAACATAGCAGCTTCCTTCCTGCAAGCTCAGCTCTCAGATCTACCATGAATGAGGGCTGCCCAACAAGGACTGGGTTGGACAGCCCTCACTCTTGTGTCTGCATGCTGGAAGACACCCCTGTGTAACTGCCATGCCCAGACCTGCACATGTTGGTTTAACAAGAATCAGAAACACAGCCCCATCTTCACCCAAAATCTGCATCCTCTGCTTGCCCCAGGATCCTCATGTGCCACCCTGTGGGTGGCATGGCATCACTGGCACCCAGCAGGTGCCCGGCAGGCACTGGCAGTGCCAGAGGAGCAGAGTAGCGGCGCCACAGGGTTTGGCTGTTGAAGGCTGACACACAGACCACTGGCAGCTACACAGCAGCACAAGTAAAGCAACACCATGAGCAATAACCAGCCAGCATTAACACAGCAGCCCTTTGGGTGAGTGTACCCCAGACAAACCAGCGCACTCCGGCAGCACCAGACACGGCCCTGATGTTCCTCTACCACCACAAAGGCCATTCTTGTTGAGCCCAGCCAGCCATGTCGCTGCTGGCTGGTGCCAAAAATAACATTAAACACTCAAAATGAGACATCTGAGCCAATCTGCTTGGCACTGCAATGCTTCCCATAGTGATAAACCTGGGGAATGACTGCCCCTTGAACAGAGCTGGTTTCGACTGGGAAAGTAGAAGAGTCGGGTGGATTTAAAACCAGTGCAGTTACATCCTTGCTAACCCCAACACAGAAGTGAACTGATTTATGAGAGGCTTAAAGGTATCTGAACTGGTGGCCTGCCCTTTTGCACAGCCTAGAAGGGGGTAGAGGGCACATAAAAATAACCCAAGAGGTTCCCAAACTTCAGCACTCCATGCAGGCTGGAAGATTGCCAGCAGTGAGAGGAAGCAGCAAGTCGGATGTGACCAGGAAAGATCCTCAAAGCATCAGTCACAGAGATGGGAGGAAAGAAGATCTGGCAAAGACCGAAGACAACCAATGGGCATAAGTAACCACAGGAATAAGTGCCAGAAGAGGGAGCTTGCCCTTTTCCCCTGCTCACTCAACACTGTCAGCAGGGATGCAGGAAGACACCCAGGTGCTGGCAGCATCCCGAGCTCAGGGTGTTGTGGGAGCAGGGCTGAACCAGCCATTTGCTCCCCTTCCTTACAGGGCTCCAGAGGCAGCGTGGCTCCTCATCTTACTCCTGGTCACCCTGCTGTCCCCCAGGCCCATTGCTGGACAATGTCCCAAACTGGGTTCTCATGGTCACAGAGATGCAGGTATCCAACAAGGATCAACTTCCACAAAGGCACAGCAGAAACAGCAAACCATTGGCTGCACTGCCACTCTGCACCAAAGGCAACATCTCCTTTCCATCTTCTCATCCAAAGGAAGAGCACTGTGAGTGATCTCACAGCCACAGCCCTGCTTCAACAGGAGAAGGGCACAGCATTGGTCAGAGATGACAGACAGCCACTGGTTTCCTTGCTCCCAGGGAAGGGAGAGCTTCTGGGCTTTATTTCCTTTATCCTTCCTTTTAGGAGCAGAGCATGCAGCCAGTCTTGGCTGTTTCCCAGCCTTCAGAAGACGATGAACATCTCTCCACTGCTCCAAAACCGAAGGAGCTGCCACTTCACCTATTAATGCCTTTAATTCCCTTCATTCGATAACCAATTAGGGCACCTTGGCTCCCAAAGCTGAGGCTCCCTTTGTAGCAAGGCCAGTGCGTGCGGCTGTAATCCCTCTTCCTGTCACATCATCAGCCTGGGAACACTTTGGGAAAAAAACAACCAGACTGTGAAGTAAAGGAGGAGGGAAGGCAGATGCAGACAGGGACAAATGCAAGCAGAGCAAGTACCATGCCAGAGAAATCCCTTTTTTTTTTTCCTGGGAGGGATAATAAATAGGTGTATCTCTCAGATTAATACGGCACATTTGCACAGCTCTGATATCCATCAGAAAGTTGCTAATTCGTGCTAATGACCCATTGCAAATTGCCGAATTTTGTGAATTAGCCAGTGCACAGGAATACAATAAAACCCAATGAAAACCATGCATCAAAGCAGGCTGGGCTTATTTGGGGAGTCCTAGCGCACTTGGAATTACTTGTGGCAATGGATGCAGAGGGAAGGTGCAGATGAGATGTGAAACCCCCTCAAAGATAAACAAGAAATCCTCAGGACAAGAAGAAATTTCAACAAGGCTACGAAACCTTTGGGAAAGGAGAAGTAATTCTCCCAGAGATGAGTAAGATTCTTCCTCTCCTACTGGATTCATAGTGTTTATTGTCAGTGAAGTCATTACACACCTCCTTTTCACTCCTTTAAAGCCACACAGCACACTCCTCCTGATCCACCCTTCATCCACTTGGAGAACCACCAGGAAAACTCCAAGTCAAACCTTTGGACCCACTTGAACCAACAATGCTCTACCAATCCAAAGCACAAACGGGCTCAGCAAATCCATTAAAATCAATTTTTTTATCATTAAATCAGCACAGTCCCATCACACATGATGGTGCACTATAGAGGTCTCACCATCCCAGCCACTGGAAGAATGAGTGGCCCAAGAGCAGCTTAGAGGAAAAATTCCATGCCACAAAGCCCTTCTGTGCTTGGGGAAAGAGGAGCATAAAGCAACATCATCATCTTTCCTTTTCTTACACCATGAACATGGCAATTGTAGAAGTTGGACATTTAATGATTCAATATAAAATATCAAGGTTGTCCTGAAATTATCCTTGTCCACCCACAAAAAACTACACTTGGATCCTTTCATACCCCTCACACCACATCTGAGCTGACACTCAGCAGCTACGTCAGTGGGTTTTGTGCATGTGAAGGACACTCAGCTGCAGCGAAAACAAAACAACCTCTTGGACTCATCACAAAAACTGATTTTTCACCCAAATGCAGATGGGAATTGGCTTCCTTTAAAGAAAAAAATCAATCACAAGAGCAACTGGAATCCCAGAGCAAGTTTCCTGGTCAGGCAGCCATTCCTTATTTCCTTACTAAGACTGTAAGATTGTTCAAGCTCAGTCTCACTCCTTCCTCTGACACAATGTCATACCTCAAGGCACCGACCCTCGGTAGCAGGAAAGCGTGTCTGCATGGCAAAATAAGCCATATCCCAGTGGGATCTCTCTTCCTGCCCTTTCCCAACATAAAGCAACACCCTTCCTCATCCAAGTCAACCCAGCATGGGGACATAAAGCAGACTGGTTGCTGCTAGGGTGGCCAAAGCTCTCATTCAGGAGCCACACGTGGCCACCAATGAGCTCCCAGGACAGTTGCATGCTCTAAGCCAGCTCATCTACTGGTCCTTCACACCCACATGGGCTCCTCAACACACCCCCACCCCAACTCCAAACCCTGATGGAGTCAAGCACCCCCATGCAATGCACCCTCATCCCTCCACCCACTGCCACATGCAGGATCTTCCCTAGCAAGCAGGCAAGACCCAAGAGAAAATTACAAGCTCTCCCCATGCCCAGAGAGCCCACGAAGCATCAGAAGAGGAGTCATGGAAGAACTGCAAACAGCCTGGCCCATCTCCAGGAGCTTCAGAGACTTTGGTGCTTCCCAAAAAATATCTCCACAAACCACCATCAGTTGCAATGGAACACAGGTTCAGGAACAGACATGTGACTCTCTCACCCCCAAAGTTGGGGAACCAGCAGTCCATATCTTGCAGGAAGCCTGCTATGATAACCATGGACTTCTCCATGACCTCAGTGGGCAACCACCCCACAGACTCCAGCACCAATCCACTCGCTGTCTTCATCATTACAAGCAACTGAGCACACTGATACTGTCACCAGCTCCTGGCACGGTCACCTGGAGCCTCACCTCCTCTCTGTAGGGAGCCAGCATGTGACACATTGCCCAGAAGCACCTGCCCCCAGCAGGTCCCTGTCTCTGGCCAGGAACACTGGCAACGAAGCCAACGCTCAAAGGGCATCGCTGCACACGCAGGATGTCACACAGCCCTGGAACAACATACCTGGGACCATAAATACCATCTTATTTACATAATGCTCTGGATAAAGGGGACAAAGAGGCTTATTGCATTACATCTGGGACTAGTATTGCATCAGTGCCCACAGGCCCTAATCCCAGACAGAGCTGTGCTGCGCGAGGCATGGTGGGACAGTGCTAAGGTGCATCCCCACTCCCAGCCCAGCCAAGGTCGAGCTCAAGACTCTTCCAACCACAAGCATGTAGAGAAAGATCCCTACACCCTGAAAATGCCAATTAAATCAGGCACCATAGGTGCCTTTGGTCCTCAGACGTGGGTGTCCCACCTGTTGTGGCCTAGTCACAACACAGAAATTGACTTTGTCTGGGGAATGATGCCCACATGGAAGTGCTAGAAAGACCAGGCAGCTCCTGGTTTTCTTTAATTTATGCAATCACAATTAAGGATACACTGTAAATATAACCTGGAGGCAATTTTTGATTCAAGGCAGCCCTGTTCTCCAAGAGAATAAACCAGACAGAGCAAACTCTGGTCTGTTCTTCTTGTTAATTCAAAATAAAGACACACACAAGCTGTTGGGTAGATCCAACACCACGTGAGAGCACCTCAACCGCCTTTGCAAGCCCTTTCTTCCCAGAAATGCACCTTTTCAGCTCAATTTACAGGGGAAAAGCTTTTGAGGCAGAAGAAGCGATGTCATCACCACTGACATAAGACAAGCCAGGTGCAAGGAAGCGCGAGGGGACTTTGCAACTGAGGCAAGGGAGGGATTTGGGGCTACCAGCCAGCACAGGGCTCCAGACAGACAGATGGATCCCCCTCAAAAAATCACACCACTTTCAGCAGAGAGATAACAAGTATGTTAAGAGACACATCCATGCACACACACACTGGCCCCTGAGGCTACTGAGCCTAATGGTGACTCACCAAACACACAGACCAAGTCGGAGTGCCTGGCTTGGAGAAAGGAATAAAACCCCCTCCCCACGCTCTGGCCATACTCAATTACAGGTCATTCCAACTTGCTTGATAATTAATTTCCTCCAGTGGCTCTAACCAGAGGCAGCCCTTGCCCTCCATGCCAGGCCAGTCCAGGTGAAACATTAAATCCTTTTCCACCACACAGACACCATGCTCCCGGCGCTGCGCACATTCCCTTCTCCTCACAGGAGAAGGGAAAACCTCACTGGATGAACAAGGGTGTAAAAAAGCAAGAATATGTGTTTTGCGACTGAAACAGCTTCACAATAATAAAACAGAAATTATTTTTGGCCAAGAGCTAATCAATAAAATCAGCTGCCTGGATTTTCTGAGTGCCGTGCATGTGCGGTCGCGTACTGCCAACAAAGAGCTAGAAATGTGCGGCATAATCTGATGCTGGAGTCATCGCACAAAGCGTGGAAATAGGTTTTCCTGAGGATGTCCAGGCAAGGAACTGCCTGCACACGATGGAGCCCAAAAGCCAGCCCCAACACCGGCATCTCTGGACATTCTGGAGGAGGGGGGAAGAGCCCATGGGGCTCTTCAGAGCACACTTTGGAAAATGAGTGTATAAAGCCTCCTCCAAGGGGAAGGGCCTTCCCAGAAAGCGGGGAAAAAGGAAAGAAAGGCAAAAGGAAGGCTGCTGGGAGATGGAGGGGAGCCAAGTCTCGCAGACCAGACCTGAACCTGTGACCTTCCCCGTGTACACAACGGGCGGGAGAGCGCACGGCAGGAGCGCTTGCCCCGCCGGCCGCCCCAACCCTCGAGGGACACCCGGCCACGTTGTCACCGTCGGGGTCACCTCCAGATGGGCCCCGCTGGCCAACGGGGGCTCGAAGGACTCGAAGGAGGGCGGCTCGTACTGCGGCACACGGCCGCCGACACAGGGCCCGGCCCCGGGGGTGATGCCCGGAGGGGCTCCGCTCTCGGGGTTTGACCCGCCCCAAACTCACAGGGACTCGCTAAACGCGTTGGGGAACATTCAATCTTCCGATATTTGTGCGGAGAACCAATCCCTTACCGGCACTACAAAAGAGCCGAGGATCAGGGAACCTCCGCTCGCGTTGTCCCTCTGCTCCTGTGGCCCCCAAACCCTCCCCGCACGGGGGTCAAGAGGGGCGACCCTCGCCTCCGCCCAGGAACACCGCCATCCTCTCGAGAACCCCCTCCCCATCCGCATCACCCCCCCGCAGCCCCGATCCTCCCCACAAAACCTGGCATGGCGGTGACCCCACGCAGGGGAGGGACACCCCCTGCCAGCCGTGGGGACCCCGGGACTCCGTGCGCGACCCTCGCGACGGCGAAGGCGGGCCTCGCACCGCCCGGGGGGACCCGACCCCCAACGGCCACAACACCCGCGGGGGCTCCTTCCCAACGGCCGCGGGAGGGACCCGCAACCGCCCCCGTGCTCCGGCGGGGGGGAGCGAGGGGCACACAGACCCTCGTCCCCAGTGGTGCCGGGGGGAGGCTCCGGAGCTCCATCCCCACAGCCAGCGATGAGGGAGGGGGAGGCACATATCCTCGCCCCCAATGGTCGCAGGGGTGGGGGGGCACACAGACTCCCCATGGGTCCGGGGGGGCGCACAGCCCCATTCTCAGGGGTCACGGCGGGGGGGGGGGCTGAAACTCCCGTTCCCAATGGTCCCGGGGTAGGGGTACCCAGATCCCCGTCCAAAAGGGTCGCGAGGGGGGGCCGCGGGGAGGTGGGGGAGGGCACAGCCGCCTTCCCGGGGGTCACAAGGAAGAAGCGGGGAGGGCACATATCCCCGTAACGGCGGTCACGGCTCATGGCGGCGGCCCGGGCCCAGCCCGTGCAGAAGAGGCGGGGGGGGATGCCCGAGGCCCGAGGGGAGCCCCAACCGCCACCCCCCCCACACACCGCCCCCTCCCCCCCCCCCCGCCCGCGGCGGGGCGGCGTGGCGCGGGCCCGGCTGGGCGCGCACTCACCCGGTCGCTGGGGTATCCGCCCTAGGTGCGCTCCATGTGGGTCGCGCCGGGGCCGGCGCTGCGGGCCGGGGCCGGGGCCGGGCCGGGCCGGCCGGGGCCGCCACGCGCTGAGGCCGCGCCGCGCAGGCCGCGCCGGGTCCGCCGGGCGGGGCGGGGCGGACGCGGCGCAAAACGCGGAGGGCGGAACATGGAGCGGCGTCCCCGGGCGGCGGGAAAACACGGAGCGGATACCCCGCCTGAAGCATCGGGAGCCGGCGACAGACAAAGCCCGGAGCGGAGTGTTCCCTGCCTTGGGAGCCGGAGCCGCCGTAATGCCTCCTCGGAAATGGCGGGGGGAATATTTCGGGGGTGTTTTATGCTCTGAGTGGTGTCTGGTGAGACCTCAGGCCGGCACGGTCCCCCCAAGGCCACGCTTTTAGCTTCCAGAGCCAGCACAGAACAGCAGGGGCGGGAGTCATCACCACCCCCGGCATCCACACCTACCTCAAAATCCACCACATCGTGCCCCACGCTGCCCCTTTTGCTTTCCAAACACTCTTCTGGACGGAAAGAGCGCCTGGGGCCCCAGCCGTTCTCATGCCCTGAGGTGACATGTCCCCTAAACTCTCTGCTTCCCACCTAAAGCGTCAGCACCCACCCTGCGGACCAGGGAAGAAATTCCAGCTCATCTCAACCCTAGTCCCCAGACAATCCAAAACCTCTGCTCCTTTTCCCAAAGCCTCAGCATCAGCCCCACTGTTTGGTGAGGAAATTTCAGTTCAGCTCAGTGGGGATGTCCCAGTCCTCTCTCCATGACACCCCAAAACCAGGAAGGTGAAGCAGTGCAGCAAGCTGTGCCAATGGGAGGTGGGATGCAAGATCCCAGCTGGCATCTGTCAGGGCTGAGCATGGAGCAGGAATATGCAAAAATCTGCAGGTCCTGCAGAGGGAGAGAGCAGCACCAACTCCATCCAGCCAGCCAGGGTCTGCTGTAAGTATTGCAGCCCAAAGATGTGCCACCATTCCTTGAGTGTACCACCATACAATGTGGATGCAGGAGAGCACCTAAGGAGATGCCAATTTCTTCTGATGCTTTGTGCCCCAAACAAGGACAACAAAAGACCCAAATCCCTGGCAAAGAATGCCAAGAAGCCCAGAGGTTTGGGTGTCTCACCAGTTTTTTGGGGCTGGGGAAAGTGGGAGGGAGCCATAGGATGTTTAAATCAACAGGAAAAGAGGCATAAGAATTCTTAAAGCCCAAAAGAGAGAAAGAAGAGAAAACCTTCCTTATCCTGATGAGGAGAAACATTCTCACAGAGCACTGAGCCAATGTTAGCAGGCTCCAAGAGAACCTGTATTAATAAAACCAGGTCACTTTTTACTGAAGTATTTTCAAGGCTTGGGTAAAAGGTTTAATGAGCATTTGGTGTTGCTGTTCAGCAAATCTCAGACCAGGAATGGTGCTTCCAAGGGTGGAAAAACCAGCGTCAGTCAGGAACACAGGATGAACCAGGGATGGGTCAGTGCATCTTTCCTGGCAAAATTGTGATGCCACTAACACCGGAGGAAAATAAAACCCCTGCCAGGCAAGGCAGTTCCATTGGGAATGATCTCAGCATCGCTCCAATGATGTTTTGCCACAACCAGGAGCAGGGCCTGTGATCCAGCCTGCTTGCTGGTGCTGGAGATCCCACAGGACCCTACAGATGATGGTGGACGTGGAACCCTTAGGGATGAAACCTGCAGGCACCAGGTAGACATGAGCTGTGAGTGACAAAGGACAGGGAGGTGACAAGGCAGCAGCCACTGTCAGAGGTGGATGCAGGAGATGGATCTGGTTTAATATGGAGCTCATATTAAAGCCTGGCTCAGGCATGGGATGGGTGACCCATCTGGGGAAGCAGTACCTTGGGATGGGGATTTTAACAGGCACTAGGCAGGATGGGAAGGTGGGATTTAGTGGGATCACAGAGCTGGTACAAGATCTCACTCTGTCATGGTCCTCTCTGATGGGGCTGCAGTCCTGGGACAGGAGCAGGAGCTGGGGCTGCAGCACCTGGAGCCAGCCTGGCACCTCCTCCCTGGATGCTGACTTCCAGCCCTGTGTCCTGCCTCTCCCACACAGCCCACAAGGAAGGCCTCTCCTGCCTCCTTCTTCCCAAGGCATCAATACCCCAGGATGACTCCCCAAGCCCCCCATCCCTCTCCAGCTCTGCTCCTATTGGCACCATAGATATTCTCCATCACTCTCAAGGGACATCCACCAGGACAGTAGGATCTCCATGTAAGAAAAGCGCAGGGAAGTCTCCAGGAATCCCAGCATAGCTGACTGGACCACAGTGGTGGGACACAAGGGACAGAGCAGATGGGGGGATGCAGCCAGAGGAGGAAGGAAGCAGGAGACTCCCATCACCCTTGGCCACATTGAACAACAGCTCCTGTGCCAACCGTGGGCAGCTCAGAGCTGAAACACCCACGAGGGTTTTCCCACTGAGGGATAACGTGGGTGGGCGTTGGATCCAGCCCCAGCATTTCCAGCACCTCAGAGATCCCACAGGCAGCAAATGGAGCCAGAAGACAACTCCCAAGGCAAATGGCATGGGATGACTTCCAGTGCTGCAGCATGAAGGCTTTGCACCCTCCTCCTCCCCCATGGGGCAGAGGTCTGGGAAAACCTACACCCAGGGACTGTGCCAAGCACTTGGGCTGGCAGCTCCCACATTCCTGGGAAAGAGGAGGAAAAGGGATGGTGGGAGTGCTGGGGGGATCACTCCATCCCCACCAGAGCAGGGTGGGCTCAGGGTAATGAGGAGGAGCTCTTAGACCGTGGCAAGGCAGAGCCTGGAGCACCACAGCTCGAAGGGATCCCAGCCCAGTACACACAGTGCATGATGAGCATGGACATGGTAATGTGGGGGTAATGTGGGCAGAGGCTCAGTGTGAGGGAGTAGAGAAAAAGGCAAAATTCAGCTTATTCCAAAGCTGTTCTACACACAGCTGCTGGGGGACAGGTCTTGGGGGGGGGGGGGGGGTGGCTGCTGCTTTGGTACCAATCATCAGAAGGATGTAAGGTTGGGCACTCAGCAGTGATTCCAAAGGTCTGGAAGAGCACCTGTGAGCAGGCACAGAGCCCACCTCTAACTCCAAACCTCCCATCCCCACTTGGAAGGGCTCAGGCTCTCTGGCTGTTGGGAACCATCCCCCTCGTCCCCTCAGCTTCTTGCCCTTCTCCTCCACGTGTCTGACCCCACAGAGCAGAAAACACCTCAAGGCACTTTTTGGAGAGGGAGATCCTGCCAGAGCCAGGATGGAGCTGGGCTGCCTGCTGCCAGAGAGCTCCCCATGCCACTCCTGTGGTTGTCAGTGATTGTTGAACTGCCCCCGTCAAGCTCCATCTCCCACCCACCCTTGTCTGCAGCACGGGATCTCCCTGGAAGCACAGGGCTGTTGGGCCAGGTCTTGGTGAAAACAAGTCTCTTTTAATACTTTTGGAATACAAGAGAGAAAGCAATACCTAAACACAATCTGGGATCAGGGATCCATCTTGCACCTGCTTTCCAGAGCTGAAGACCATCCTGGCTCCCTTCAGAGGCAGTTGGGTCCTTCATGGGAACCAGTGCTGCTCCCCCGGCGCTCACCCCACGGCTTTCTGCTTCATTAACCCCTTCTTTGCTCCCTGATGGATCTTTGCATCCAGCTTCCCTGTAAAGAGGGGATTAAAGAAAAAAGAAAAACACAACAAACCCTCATCACTCTTTATTTTTAAATGCTATTTGCAATGCAAATGAGCTGGAGGCAGCGAGGTCTCCTAGTTAGTGTGTTCCTGTCACATCCAATTATCCTGCTTGAGGAGCCAGGCGTTTCCAGCCGCCCTGGCCTCCCTCTGCAGGCGCGACACCGGGGAGCCAGGGGCAAGCGTGTCCGACTCAGCCAAGAGACACCCGAGAGGGGGAAATTCAGCCAGGAGAGGAGAGAATTAACATCCAGCACTCTCCTGCTACTACCAGGGGGGAAACCAATCCCTGTGCCTGCCCACAGGATGCTTGGAGGAGATGGGGAACCAACCAGCAATGTGCCAGGGATGTGTTTTTCCACGGTGCGGCAAAAGGGAGGAGTGGGGACAATAAACACTCAGTTTGGGATGATGGTGCAGTGGGTATCCAGTGTGATGGGGACACCTGCTCCACGTTGCTACGTGCCAGGTTGGTGGTCTCCAAGGCCACCTGGGAAAACCTCTCCCAGCAGATCCAGTGGGACCTGGAGAAAACACTGCCTTCTCCTTGTCCTTCACAGCCCTTGGGGGCTTCACTTGCCAGCTCTGCTTTCCCACCTGGGAGAGGAGCAGGACACCAGAAAATGGGATTTTGGGCAACTCCTGGTGAAGAAGCCAGAAGCTAGGCATAATGATGTGCTTCCCCAGAGAAGTGTCCTTGTCCTCTTCTTCCTGTCTAAAAAATCCAAGTCTCCCGGCTCCCAGAGCCAGCTTCCCAGAGAGGCTCTGCCAGCAGCCAACACTGGTCCCTCCTCTAATGCCACATCTCCCCAGGACTTGCCTTCCTGCAGCTCCCTTGGATCTTCCCATCCTCTAAATGCCAGCCTCATCCTGTCTCTGTAGCTGAGAACAGAGATTGGTTCTTGCCCTAAGTTCTACTTCAGCCACTGCTCCAAAATCTGCTGGTAAATGTCCATGTGCCATAAGAAGTGGGTGCTTCTCCAGAGAAAATGGCTCCTAACCAGCCAGTGACCATCACCTTCTCTTCAAACCAAGAAAACTTCTCAATTCCAGTTCAACAAAGTCAGTTTGCAGACCACCATGCTATAGATCCACAAACTGAAACATGGCTAGGAAGATGTTCTGGGAGATCCTCCATCCCCTTGGCCACCCCAGAGAAGACTTTCCCCCCACCACCTTAGGATGGGGAAGAAGCCCCCACCTTGCAATTGCTGTTTCCAGGCACTGCCACCCAAGCAGGCTGAGCCAGCCCAGCAATGTGTCAGACCACCCTGTCCCCACGCCAGGGGTGGTTTTGGCAGGAGAAAGGCAGCAAGTTCACATTCTCTCCATGCTCTGGTCCCCCAACACCACCTACTGTCACCAGGGCTGTTGCTTTTCATGTGCCTGCCTGCTTCTCCTGGACCCCAAAAACACTGGGCAGCTTCTCTGCTCTTCCAGCTCGCAAACACCACACACCACACAGGTAACCTTTAAGAAAAGGCTAAAAATAAGGCAAAGCCCCAGGGTCCCTTGCTCTTTCTGCTCAGTGATTCAAGGCCTCTTGTCTCACACCATGTTCTCTGCTCCTCTTCACTCTTCCAGACACTGGCTGTTGGAGGGAGGCTTCTAATTGATGCTTCAGGGTAGCTTTGCCTGGATTCAAGGAAATCTCCCATGAGAAAGGCCAACAAGCTTTGTCTTCATGCACTAAAACTACACAGGGACATATCTGGGGAGAACTGTGCTCCCAGATGCAACATTGTGCCTACCCCTTCCACAAAAACAATGACCCTGGCAGCAAAAATTGAGCCATGCTAGGGTTTTTTTCCCATCCCCAGGCTGCTAGAAACAATTTGCAACAGAGAAGCATCCGGATGTCACTGTGGCGAGGTCCATGCTGTTATCTGGCAAGGAAAACTGCTCTGGCTTGGCTTCCCAACAGGACAAACTGGCATTTTGTCATGGTTTGAGCCAGGTTTCAAGGAGACCAGGGCAGCCAGCAAGCCCAAGAGGGGATGTGAGCTGGCACCTTCCCTCTGCTCAGCTTCCAGCTGGGAGAATTAAGCTTCTGACTGCCTGGGATGCAATGCCAGCTTCTATTAAAACAGCGCCTTGCTCCGATGAAAGGTCAAAGGCTTCCCTGCTCCTTCCTTAGGCTGTCATAAATATCACCCAGACGGACCATGTCCCTTCTGGGAGGTGAACACACAGCTCCACAGCCGTCCTGTGCTGCTCCTGTGACAGCTCCTATTGGGATGGAGGGCAGGGAAGGCATGGCCATCAGTGGGAGTGGGAGCACAGGCAGCCGCCAGCACAGCCGGCTTCCTTCCAGGCTGTTAGACTGATCCTTCTCCAAGCAGGAAAGTGTCACAACACAAAGGAGATGATGTGACAGATGGGGAGGGGACTGGCAGCACCTGCACCCGGCAAGGCAGACGCGCAGGAGCCGCAGAGCAGCTTCGCCCTCTCCCACCCACAGCCATACAGAGGCAGAGGTGGGAGTGAAGGAGCACGAGAGCCTGGCGAGGGCAAAGGAGAGGTTAAAACAGGAGAAAAAAAAGGATGCAGTGGCTGCATCAGCAATGCAGGGGCCACAAGGCTAACCCACAGCCAAGATTTGCATCCTAAATAACTCCTGCCTGCTCACTGGCACTCAGAATAACCCATCTGGGGGAAGACCATAAGAGAGAGTTGAGCGCTTGCAGGTCTCCAAGCACTGGCCAGCATTGGCTGAATACACCTCCCAGCTGCTGCTCAAAAAGGGCAAGGAAGAAACCAAATGGTTTCGCAGGACATCCCAACACCCAGCTGTGGAAAAATGGTGCTTCCCTGAGCAGAGAAAGGAAAAAGACCCTCAAAGCCAACAAAAATAACCTTCTGCTGTGTATCAAAAAGCCCTCATTAACCAGTCCTGAGAAATCCCAACACTCCTGAGCCCCAGGTACTAGCCCAAGGATCCATGTGGAAAGGAGGGAGATCACCCAGTTGTCAGGTCTGCTGAATAAACAGCCAAGATTCTTCCTGCTTCTGCTGCTTTTAGCCCGTCAAATTAATTTTTCACATCCCCTGCAAGCGCGTGCGGTGCCTTCCCCGGGCTGTGTGGTGGGGAGGCTGCTAATAAGGACGGAGCTGACTGCGGGCTCCCCAGCTGCCGCATTCCCTCCTCCATCCTTTTTATAGCAGCGGGCAGGAATAACTGGCAGCCTGCAGAGGGGCTGGTGGCTCGTAAAAGGGACTAACGACGCTGGCAAGCGGAGCGCGGACAGATGCTGCGGCGCTTCCCCGTGCGTTCTGCCAGGACATCCCATCCCATCCCATCCCACTGGCCTGCAGATGGGGAACATCCACCTGGCCCTGCAGCTCTTGCTGTTCAAGCCCTCGCTGCCCTCAGGGGCAAGAGTGTGGTTAGAAACTACAGGACACGGAGGTTGCCTGGATCTGCCTGGGCATTGCTGCACCAACTCCTGTCCTGACCCAGGCTGGTGCCAGCAGCAGATCGGCCACTGACACTACTCCTCTTTGACTCCCCAAGTGTTTGCAGAGGCAGGAAGAAGCATGTATTTGGAAGGAAGCAACATCTGGGGAAAGGGGAACTGAAGACAAAAAAAATTACAGATGTATTTGAGCCATTAAACAAACACCTCCAGATCAAAGAGCAGACGGCGAAGGTTGGGAACTCATCTGGCAACGGCAAGCTGGGGTGGCAAGGGGAGCCCGGCTCTGAGGGCTGGGGGGGCACCAGGGGAAACTTTACTACTTACAGATTTTGTGTTTTCCTTTGATGGGAAACTTCAGAACCATCTCCTGGGGATTAGTGCAGATAAAGACAAATGGAGAGCCGGACTCCTGGCTCAGGTCCGGATACTGTGAAACACAGAAAGAAACAGAGAGCAGAGTCAGGACGGCTGCATGGGCACAGAAAGAGCTCAGTGGGCAAGAACAGAGGGATCTTAACCAAGACATGGCTGTATGGAGGCTGTAGCAGAATCAAACCACTTCAAGAACTCCTAATGAAAAAAATCCCAACAATTCCAGGTTTGGGTCTTATTCTGCAATCTCCTTGCTCAGGCTCTTCTCACCATGCCTCTGCTGGAGTTCACTGCCTCTTTGGATCCGCTCACCCTGGGTGGTCCCAAACCCCTTTAGCACCAACCAGGGCTAACCCCGAGGTTTCACACTTGATTTAGGCTGATCAGAGCCCTGGGATGTTGAGAGGGAGGTGGTTAGGGCCCTAGCATCACCAGCCCACCTGTTCACTGGGACAAGCAAGGGACAGATTTTCAGCCTGATGCATGCCCAGATTCAGATCCCTGGGAATGTGAATATTCACACTAACCCCTAGCTGGTCAGGGACAGCACACCAGCACCACAACCAAAATAACCTGCCAAACCCAGCCTGAAATGATCACCAGAAAGGTGGCCACCACCAGCTGTCCCAGCTACAGATACGTCCCCAAATGTTCCCCAAAAAGCTCAATCCCAAACACAAGGATTTGAGACTTGGAGAGTGTGCACAGTCCTGCTGTGGGACACACATTCCTTGATATTCACTTGTATATAAAGGGTGAGCAACACACCTGCTACATACCAAGGTGATGGCTCAGAGAGGCCAGCTCAGGGCTCTATTCACAGAGTCAGTGGAGGGATTTTAAAACACTGAAGACATGGGGGAATTTTATAGAAAGAGAATAAACAGATTATAGAATCATAGAAGCATTTAGGTTGGAAGAAGACCTCTAAAATTGTTTTTCTCATTAACCATGTGGGGAAAAAGGAGAAAAAACCCACTCCATGCAGGAAGCACACCAAGATCCTGGCTGGCTGCAGCTCAGCCTCCCTGGCATTCAGAGGTGAAATGCAAAACAGTCATAAAAAATGTATGCCTCAGCTCTCACCTCAGATTGTCCATGAGCTGCAGAGCTGGTGCTGACAGGCGCTGAGGCCAGCACATGCCACGAGGATGCTCCAGCCCAGGAAACCCTGCTCAAACAGACTGAGGAAGTGGTTTTCCTTCCATGGGAAAAATGCCTTCTTTTTTTTTCCTGCTCCCCTGCCTTCCTCGAGCAGATCCGTCAAGGCTGCTGGAGGGGACAGGATGCCAGAGCAGATGGAGCTGCGTGTCCTGGCAAATCCCCCATTTGTTACTAACAAATGACTCCTAGGCCGAGTGTTTGAAAAGCTCTCACCGACCTGCCAAAATGAGTTTGGATTTGCCCTGGAACAGCTGGGCACGGCGAGGGAAGCAGGGAGCGACCTGCTCTCCCCACACTGCAGCAGGGTTTGGCAGCATTGCCAGCAGTTCAGGGAGATTTACAGAAGCCCAACGCTGGGATTGGATCGACCAGGGGAAGCGTTTCCAAGCCCTCTCATTTTACAGCAGCCTGTAAGAGCTGTGCACTGGGTAAGAGAGAGGTACAAGCACTCAGCTGCTCCATGCAGCTCCGTGCTGGGGAAGAGGAGCCGCCCTGATCCACTCCATGCGCCCATGCCCTGCTGCACCGACCCAGCCTTGGACAGGTTTCTTCCTCTCTGTTCTTTTTTGGCTGAGTCACTTTACTTGACTTGCTTCCACTGCTCCATGCCCATGCCAAGGATTTTCATTTCCCATCTGCAGGGAAGGAGGATCTTGGAAGGTTAGGAAGAGCCAATATCCCAGTCAATGCCTGGAGAGTGTGAAATGCTGGCACTGCTTTGTCGCTCTCGGCATCTCCCGGGTGACTGGTGGCACCTCCGTGGCTGGAGGACCTGAGGACAAGCCAAAGGACCAAGGTTCTTCCTGGAGGACCAAAGGCTACCCAAACCTGGTTGCAGAGGTGATCCTTCCTGCTCCACTACACTTGGTTCAGCCCGTGGCTTCTTCAGCCAGGTAGAGCAGCCAGGATGGGTTGCTGCAGAGGTCCTGCTGCTGTAATACAGCTGCTTCCCAAATCCCCTCAGCCACATCTCCCAAGTGGAGCTGGACACCACCATGTCCCTCCTCACACCTTTTACAGCCACATCCTAGGAACACCTCCCAAACAAGCATCAGCAGTGAAGCAAAGGCTAGTTGGTTTTTCCACTGACAGCTTTCATTCAAAACCTGGATCAAGCCTTCAGCTCCAACAGTTCCCGCTCGAGCCGATCTCAAGGCCCAGGTGGATGCCACAACTGTGACTTGAATTCCTGCTTCTACATCACAGCCTTTCATCTTTGCTCCCTCTCTTCCAGAGACCAAGAATCAAAACCCAGCCAGGAGTCTATTGGGGGATGTCCCTTCTTAAATTCAACAGCACTTATCTTTCTCATATTGGGGGTGTTTAAAAAGATAGGTGCTGGTACTCCAGGCTTTACACTGCCTCTGCCTGGAAGCAACTTGGCATTGAGATGGTGGATACAACAAAAAGTCCAGAGACCAGATTGTCCCTCAAAAAGAAACAAAACTACTCTTCTCCAATCCTGCAGATGACCAGGGAAGCTCAAAAGAGAGAGGTTATGCAATGCAACTACAGTGTGAAAAAAAGATTCAGCCTCCTTTCAGACCTTCTGCCACCTTGCAGTCAGCAGGCAACAAGGCAGGTGGGAGGCCAGTGGGCTCTGTGGGCTGCAAACAGCTGATGTGGCTCACCAAGAGCTGCTCCTCCCACTGCTTCACACCAAAACCCCACAGACTCGCTCTACACACAGCCTCCACACAACCACTGCTGCCCCTGCTCGTCCCACCTCTCCAGCTGGGCTTCACTTTGCTGCTAACAGGTCTGGAAGACCCCAGCTGTGAGGAGATTAGGTGGGAGGGAAGAGAAAAGCAGATCTCAAGGCAGCTTAACACCTGCAGGAAGAGCTCGAGGTTAAACGAAGGTGGAAAAGGGAGCTGAGCACTGGGCTCCTCCAAAAACCAGCCACCAGACTCACCCTCACACCAGAGCCAGCGCTTTGAACGTGTATTAAGTGGCTATCAGATGTCCCCAACAGCCACCCAGCTCAAGCTGCAAGCAGGGATAATTGCTAATGAATGTTCCATACACTTTGTTTTCACCATCCCTCGTCTCCCATCACCAGCTTGTCACCACCAGGAATAGCAGCAGGGCTGCCAGCCTCCCGCTCCACAGCCCACAGCAAAAGAGCAAAGGAGGGGACGAGCCAGCTCAGAGCCAGCAGAGACACAAACCCACCTTCTCTGACATCTGAGAAAAAAAAAATCCTGCTATATTTCCCCCCCACACACACCAATCTGTTACACTTTTTCCTTTCCCAATTTAGGTAAAGCCTGCAGCAGGATGCTGGGGCCATGCAGGCTCACCCAGCATTCCTGGTACCAACACAGCATTTGGGACCCTTTGCTCATCCTGACTGCATTTCCACAGGAGTAAAAAAACATCCCAAAGCCCTCGATTGCTGCACCCCTCCCCAATAAGCAGCACTGGCTCAAACCCAACTGCTGTGACCTGAAGGCAGGGGAATGGAAAGAGCAGAAGGAAAATATCCTGGGGGGAAGCCAAACCATCACTAACGAGATGAGCTCTGCTCCGGTGCATCCAAGGCAGGAACAAAGGCACCGCGTGCACGGAGCAGCGGCTCCGCACAGCACAAAGCCCCAGCGCACCCGGCAGCTTCTCTAGCGACCCTCCAGCAGCATTCTTGCTCTCATTAAGGCCTGGGGACACAAAGGGGTGGGAACAGTCCTGGTTTCACACACGCCAGCCTATGGAGCTCTGCAATGCAGCCTGAGCTCTCCTCTGCTTTCCTTGCCATGGGAGCGCGCATCCCGGTTAGCCGGAGCGTGGCGGAGAATTGCACGCTGGAACCTGTGGTCCTTCCCCTGGTCACTGCCACTCGCTCCATCTTACAGCTGCTGGGGGCACCAGCAGCCAGGAGGTGCTTGAGATGCTCTGCAAGGTTCATGATGGAAAGGGGTGAATCATTTTCCTGGCGTGGCTCCTCAGTGAACAACAGGGAAAACACGGCTCGCTCTGCCAGGCAGCGCCGGGCCAGGACACCCGCTCCAGCCTTCATTTCCCTGCTGCTCTCCAAGAGCCTTGAAATAAAAGAGACAGCACTGGAAAGCAACGCTGTCTGGAAAGAATAAAAGCAAGCAGACCCCATGTGTTGGCAAGAGAATTCACCATAAAATGTATTCAAAGGGGAAAAAATCATCCTGGTGGAGGCAGCATCTCCTCTGACAGAGTGGGGCTGCTGGATCCAGCAGTGGCAATAAATCAGCGCCCCCCAGCAGGCAGAAACACACACTGGGCTCGTCCTGGGTGTTGGGAACCCTCTTAGCCACATGCAAAAAGAGGAGTGGGATGCAAGGGATCCCCTGGGAGCCCAACTTCCTTCACCCTGTTTTCTTGGTGATTTGTGGGAGAGGCGGATCCGCTCTTCTTTCATGCCTCATAAGCTTCATCGCTGTCAGAGACACGTAACAGGTAATTAACTACTAAACAGCCATTTTCTCCTCCTCTCCGGAGGGAAATTGCTCACCATCCAGCTAGAAAATGTTTCTTCGGTGGTTTGCAAGAGGGAAAAGAAAATGGGCAGCTTTTTGGGAGGGATGGGGGTGCTGCAGCCAAATAAGGGCACTTGCAGCAATGCCTGCACCACAAACACATGGATCCAGGAGAAATGAAGCCATCAAATCTGAGAGATAATGCTTAATTGGATGTGGGTGCCACTGTACCTAAGCCACATTTGGTCTGTCACTTTTCCAAGGAGAGTGGTTTAGGAGCATCAGCTCCTGTCATTTGTTCTGAGAGCAGTGGTCTCCATCATCTCTTTACAAGGACACTCCCTTTGGGGAATTATCCAACACAGCCTTCACACTGAGTGCTTCAGGGCACATTCACCCAAAGGTGACACCCAACTGCAAACAGCAGATCCAGGTTTACCACCACTGTGTCACCTCCTGATTCAGCCCTCCAGTCCTGAAAAGTGCTTGCAGAGCACCAAGTGCTTCACTCCGAGTTTTGATCGCCCTCATGACACAGTCTTGCATCACACTTCCAACTCCAAGCACATTCTCAAGCACCATCATTTAAGGTCATATGCCAACCAGCCTTTGGCCCATGAGAAACGTAACATTTTCCTAAACAGAAACCCTAAAGCAGATCCAAGTTTCTAGAAATGCCAAATTTTCTAGCTTGAGGCAGACACATCCAGAACATGCACCCAAAGAACACTACAAGCTGTCCTTGGCCATGGAAGAGCTCAGGGATGCAGCAGAGCTGCTCCACAGAGGCTGTGTTAGCAAAGGGATGCATGTCAATGTTCAATTCAAATCAAGAGAACACGAAAAGAAGGAAAAAAAGTAGGATCACAAAGAAATCCAAACAAAAGCCGTCAGCCAAACTTTTGTTTGAAAGCCTGTCAGGTCTAGACTGCAACGTGTGAGGAAGGAACAGCTCGAAACCACAGCTGCTAATGGTTATGGATTTGGCAATCAAAATGTCTTTGTTAAAAAAAAAAGAGAAAAAAAGTTAACTGCCTGACTATTGAGGCTACAAACCGCAGCCTTGATGCATTGTTGCAGTCAACATCCTCCCTGCTGTTCCTGAGCGCTTACAGCTGCTGCTGGCAGCTCATGTGCTGGCACATGCTCCCTGCACCAGGATGCACAAGGAATTTTGTGAGCCTGCCTTCTTTTCCCCTTCTTCCCACCACAATGCCTGGCAGTCCTGGGCTGCTCTGCCCCTCGCATGCCTGGCTGGGATGCAACCAGCTGCAGGCTGGGATCGCCGCAGGATTCTTCCCTGGCAGGGCGGATCCATCTGGTGGGTGTTCTCCGCCTCCAGCCCAAAGCCCGGCTCCCATCGAGGTGTCTCTACACCACAGGCTGTACTTTGATTTGAAGGGCAGGGGAAGCAATTAAAACATAGTAAGTAATAACAGGACTTTGAAATGTAGATTTAAAATTCAGCCTTGTGCTGGTGCACTCCGAGCGGTCTGCCAGGGCTCCAGAGGATTCACTGCTGCACACCCCAGCTCTCCCTGAACCGGCAGTGCAAGACCTACAGACACCAACACCCTCCTGCCCTCACATTCCAGCCCAGGACAAAACCCGCCCATGGTAAACCCTGGAAAGGCTGGGGATATTTATAGAGTGCCTGACAACCAGTTCAGGAGAAACTGGGTGGACTTGGAACAATATATGGGAAGGCACTAGGCTGAAAGGGCTGTTTGCATGTCCCTGTGCCAAGGGACAGCAGGGGCAGGGCTAAGCTCAGCTCCACTGCAGCCCCATCTGCAAAGAGAAGGGAAAAGCAACAGGGAGGAGGAGCTGAGAGGAACCAGGGTACCTCATGGAGCTGCACCTGGCTGGCTACACACAGTCAGACTTCAAGCAGCTTCACCAAGTCCTTTCACAATCAGAGCTGGGAAGCACAGGGGTAGGACACGCAACCGAGCCGGAAAACCCAAACGTTGGGAACACAGCCCTGCCCCTGCCCTGGCTCGCTAGGGCAGCTGCCTCTCCCCATGCTGACCCTTGCTGCTGCTCCCCAAGGAGGAATGATGGCAGCACCTGCTCCCAGGACTGATTCAACCCCTCGAATGGGATGGGATCTCTCACAGGACCAGGAAATGCATTGGAGCGACCGGTCTGTTCAGGGTTAGGAAATCAGTGACACACCAACAAAAGCTTAAGCAAGCAGAGACCTTGGGCACTCTGCATGTACTGTGGGGGTTGCATTCTGTAGCTGACACATCATTTGGGGTCACCATGGAAAGGGTGGTCACAGCTCAGCCTGGATGGAAAGGCAGTGGGGCACCCAACCTGGGGCTCCAGGTCAGTTTTATCTAACCCTCAGTTTCAGGATTAAATAAAACCCAAACACTGAGAAGGCAGCAAGTATCAGTGACCACATCTGAGAGAGGGAAAAGGCCCTGCCAGCTCATGAGTAGTTTGCTGAAATGGTAGCAGAGGCAAAGTCCACAGTCATCATTAATTAAGTCATATGCTTCAGCCTTGGCTTCGCTTTCTCCCCTGGGTCTAGGAAACCAGAGGAGAGGGCAAGCAGGCCTCTATCATTCGATTTCTTTGGCATGCTAATGCATTCCTAAATTAATCATCATCAAGTGACAATCTCTCCTTCATCTTAACAGCCTGAGCAGTGACCTGAGCAAACCTGCTGGCTTATGCAAGGCAGCTGGAGCCTCAGAAGAGCCTCTGATGAAAACCAAAGCACTTCCCATATGGAAAAACTCCCCCATCTCTTACCGTCTCTAATCCAAACCAGCTGCATTCCTGCTCTGCTCCCAGAACCACAAATCAGGGGATTTTGTGGGGTGAGAACCTGAATTAAAGAGATGCATCACCCTGTGAGCCAGCCTAATGCCTGACACCACTGGATTTGGCATCTGGCTGCACAGAAAAGACAAATTCAGCTTAGGAGAATGCAGGGCCCTGTAAAGTTCAAAGGCCTTTCGTGGGTTGCAATCATTAACAACCACCTAGACTGCTCCAGGAGGAAGGATATCTGACCTAGCTAAAAATCCTTCACTGGGAGAGGTGCCTCAGGAATGAGAAGGCAAATATCCTGGTGGTGGAGGCAAGGAAGGGGCCAGAACAGCCACAGCACCACACAAACAGGCATTTGTCTCACTCGGAGCCTGCACTAGGAAACCTTTCCCTCAGGGACCAGGTCCTCATAAAAAGTCTCTATGCATTTATACTGTTCTTAGAAGTACACATCAATGTCTATGTTTGTGTTTCTCCCTCCCATTAACTCCTTAGGAAAATACTCCCAGAGGGCTTTTGTTCCTTTATTTGGAGATAATCTAAACAGGCACCTTCTGGAGTCTAAATATAGAAAGTCTCTACCCTTCTTCACTCCTATTTGAGAATCTAAACCAAGTTCTGTACACAGGGCACCTGAGGTTTTTTTGGGGGTTTTTTGGTTTTTTTTTTTTTTGTTGTTGTTGTTGTTTTTTGTTTTTTGGTTTGGGTTTTTTTTTGGGGGGGGGTTGGGGTTTTTTGGTTTTTTTTTTTTTTTTTTTGTTGTTGTTGCTCTTTTCATCAGGGTGGGAAGAGGAGGCCAAAAGTTTAAACCCAAATTTCCTGAGTGAGAAAGCTGGAGCCTATTTAAATGATAGTTGCAATCTCGTGGCACAAAAATAGCTTCTACATAGCTTCTCACTGTTCCCTGAGCAGATTTAGGACACTAAGTGATCACCTAGAAATGAAAAATAAACACTTAACTCCCATCAAACAAAATTAGCCAATATTTCAGCCCGGTATAATAGCTCCATCCAGGTATTGGTGTGTGTCTGCACTCAAAATAAGCCAAACACACCTATCAACCACCAAAACAGCAGCAGGAAACACTTTTTTCCAGTTAAATAGCCTCTGAGATCAAAGCCATTAGCAAAAGGAACATGGACTTCAGAGGACATGGAAATGGCATCAATGTAAACACTTCCCTGCTGGCTTTAGTCCTGTGCCAAGGCCTGCCTGCCCCATCCCACAGATCCCAAGTGGGCACTGCTGAAGTCACTGACACCTCGTGCAGGAAAACAAGAGCAGCTCCTTGCTCTGCTCAAGGTGTCAGTGACGTCAGCCCCAGGGCAAGGAAAAGCCTCAGTGAACATTTGGATCTCCAAGGAGGAAAAAAGTTTCCAGGTCACCTCTAGCTAAAAAGTGTAACAAAGGAATCATTCTGGTCTTGAGCAGGGATTTTTGGGCTGCTGCCAGGAAGAGAAGGAAATGAGCCCAGAATGTACTCTGAGGAGGGGCAAGATGTGCAAAGCTCAACTGGAAATCCTGAGATTTCAGAGGGATCTCCAGGCACCAGGCAACCAGGGCTGAGTTCAGGCTGCAGCTCCCTGCAAACAGAACAAGTGACACTGGACACCTGGGCTGGACCCTCCTGCCTGAACACAACTGCTGCTGCCAAAGCAGCTTCAAGCCAAAGATCACAGCTCTGAGCAGCTAGATGTGGTGTAAATAACCTCTGACTGGAAGAATTGCTTTATTTTTCACATGGGAAAGAGACCCAGAGGAGAAGATTTAACTAGTTGATGCAATAGGCAGCATAACTGGGATTAGGGTACCTGACGTGCCACTGATCCTAATCACAAGGACATCTCTGCTCTTCCTCTGCTCCCTGCCAGCTCCAGCACTACAGATCCTGTTCCATCATCACTTCCCACACATCCTCAGGATCTGCAAACCATCTCAACAACGTCAGCCAGGCCTCAAATGCTGCAGGTAGGGCAGAGGAAGGTAGGGACCGCCCCCTCTCAGTGGTGATGAAAGGCCAGGCTTACATGTGCAGCAGAAATGTGCTTAAATAACCCCTCCCTGGTCATAATGCAAGAGCTCTGGCAGGGAATGGGTCTGACTCTGCTGGGGCAGCGTTGCTTGATTTTGGTTTTTTGATCACAAGTGTAAAAAAAAAAAAAAAATTAAATGAGGATAATGATAGAAAAATACCAGCGGGGTGCCACAATATCTTCATTAGCAACTTGAGAGAGGATGCAAACAGCAGGGAAATTAAATCTGCAGACAGTGCTAAACAGAGAGTGGGTGACAGCAGCAAAAGGGCTGAGAGGTAATGGGAGAGTTACAGCGGGGCAGACCACAAGGCCATGGAATCACAGACTGGATAATGTTGGAAAGGACCTTAAAGCTCATCCCATTCCACCCCTACTATGGCCAGGGACACCTTCCACTAGACCAGGTTGCTCCAAGCCCTGTCCAACCTGGCCTGGAAAACCTCCAGGGATGGAGCAGCCTTACAGCTTTTCTGGACACCCTGTGCCAGGGCCTCACCATCCTACCATGGAACAATTCCTTCCCAATATCCCATTTAAGCCTGCCCTCTGGCAGTGGGAAGCCATTTCCCCATATCCTGGCACTCCTTGTCCCAATCCCTCTCCAGCTCTCCTGGAGCCCCTTTAGGCACTGGAAGGGACTCTAAGGCCTCCTCAGAGCCTTCTCCTCTCCGGGTGAGCACCCCCAGGATGAAGAAAAACAGACCCAAGACCAGGAAGAATCTCCCTTGCCTATGGGAACAAATAGTCACAAGAGTCAAACCAAACTTCTGTGGCTGCCAAAAACCACTGGATCACCATCAAAACACCGTGAGCAAGCCAGGAACTATTTCATCCTCGGGAGGTTGGTATAACCTGCAAGTGAGGCTCACCCTGCACTTGTGAAATGATTTCTTCTGGAACATGCAGGAGCCTCAAACAGGAGGTGGTGAGGAGGAGAGGTGTGAGTCAAAGCACAGCGCCTGGAAAAGCTCCACCAGAGCTCAATCCCCGAGAGGTCTCTGCTCTGCATCACCTCCCCTCGCCTGCTCACACATTCCTTGAAAATACCCAATGTTTCTGCACGCCCTAAGTGGTGAAAAAGCATCATGTTCCTTGCCTTTCTGCCTGAGCTACAAGGCATCTTTGCACACTGGGAAATGGCTGGATCACAGTGCTGACACTGCTGATGAACCCAGGCTGAAACACCCACGTGAGCAACAGGAATTTCTTACTCCTGGTGAGACCCAACTCAGATTTCTGAGCTTTGTCATCTTGCTGACAATTGCAATTAAATTCAGATCAGCTTCCTTCAGATGCACTTGCTGCTCCTGAGAGCCCAAGAAATCAGACATTTCCTCAGAAAGCAACTGCAGAAAGGCTCACATCTCTGGATTTTAGCTCACAAGTGAGGGAAATTACCGCTGCTTAAAGGAATCCCGGGAAAAACAGACAAAATCACCAAAAAAGGCAGGAAAATAGGGATTACAAGCAGCTTGGAATATGGGAGCAGCAAAAAGGCAGAGAAATGCAACCCAGGAAATACCACAGCATTGAGGAGAAATGGAAATCTGTCCCTAACAGGTTGGATAATGGTGCTCCTGGAATACACTGCTCTGTCTCCAGTTCCCTCTGCATCCAAGCAGTGCCCACAAACTGGGAGGGATTTCCAGAGAATGTGGCTAATTGTGAAGGTCCTCCCTGGGAAGATTCAAGCCAGTTACCTACAGCACAATTCTCAGATCAGAGATGCTGTCACAGCAATTCTACCAATGCCTGAACAACACATCCACAAAGGAAGAGGAGGGATTGTGACAAACAGAAAAGTACTTGTAAGAGACCAAGATCTGTTTTCCCACCACTGTTACAGACAGCAGGAGATGGACAGGAACCTACACTGAAGTCCAAACTGCAAATTAGAGGATGTTACAAAAGCAAATCCCTACAATGGCCTCAGTGCCCCTTCCTCTCTCTCTCTCTCCCATGGCTTGTTCCCACACAAAGCCAAATACTCCTGTAGGTTTCATGGTATTCCAGTCCCAAAGCTCCCTCTGCTGCTCATGCTTTAACTTCTCTGCCTTCCCCTGTGATTAAGAGATACAACCTCATCAGAAATACACTTCCTGTATTTCCAGGCATGTTTCCCTGGTAAAAACCTCACAGAGTTTGGGAAAGCCAGAGGAGCACTTCCTGAAAAACAACCCCAACTCCTGCTGCCTCTCCAGCTCTTCACAGCAAGATCATCCTTCCCAAGGTAGATTCCTCCCTAAGGAACTCATTTATTCCACCTCACAAGATGGTCATGGTTCACTATCAAGCCCTGCATGGTTTAGTGATTCCCACCAGACCAAACCTGACATGCACAAGGGGCAGTGGAGTGAGCAGGGATGAAATGGGATCAGGAACAGCCGTGCTGTGCTTGGTGCTAAGTGCAGGTTTTCTAAGTCCATAAAACATACCCCTAGGAAAGTTCCTGCTCCAGATTTTGGGAGCATGGGGTCAGTCACAGCCTCAGACTCAGGTCTCAGAAGGTCTCTTGTCCAACCTTCCAATCAAAGCAGGGCCAACACTGAATTCAGGTGAGGCTGCCCACAGCTTTGTCCTGATGGGTCTTTTCCCAGGTGAAGACTGTTCAACCCCTTGGGCAATGCCTGCCCCACTGCTGGGCCATCCTTATGGTAATTTGTTTCCTCAAGCCACATTGAACCCTCCTCTTTCAATTTATGACCCTACTGCCATGTATGTCAGCACAGAGCCTAGCTCTGTCTCCCAACAATCTCCTTGCAGGAAGTGGAAGGTCTCTGTGTCTCTTGCCTCTCCTCACAGGGCTCCAGCCCCTAACCACCCTTGTGGTCTCCATGGGATTTGCTCCAGTTTTACAACAATTTTATAGTGACCCAAGTATTCTATACATGGCTTAACCACTGCAAAGACAAATAACACTTCTATTGGTTTGGACTCCTCTGGGATTTGTGCTTACTCCAGGACAGCAGGTTAATAGATACCCTCCACTCTATCTATTTGATCTAAGAAGGTCAGGGGGTTAGTAAAGCATGAGTTTATTCTCAGGTAAACCCACACTTGCTATTCATAATGTCCTCTTCCTCCATGTGCCCAAAACTGGCCTCCAAGAACAATCTCTCTATGAGGTTCCCAGAGACCAAGGTGAAGCTGACTGGCCTGAAGTGTCCAGATCTCCTTCCTTCCCTTTCTAACCACGAGTGTAACAGTTACAGAGAGTCATCTCCTGGTTTCCATAACCATCCCACGCTAAGATTGGCCCCACAAGGCCACCTGCCAATGCTCTCAGCACATCTGGACACACATCATCATCACCCATGGACTTCCATAGGTTGAGATTTCTCAACAGACTCCGGATTCCAGCCTTGCTTCGCTGCAGGTAGTCCTGTGGCTCTCCTGTCCATCCTCCCTGGTGGGAAAGAGCTCACCTTTCCATGCCTCCATCCCCCTCAGTGCCTCAAACAGGACACAACACTCACCAGCTAGGCCAGTGTGACATCACCAGTGAGGTCACTGTGACCTGCAGCTCCTGTAAGGAGCACCAGGCAGATCCAGCAGCTCTGGACCATGATCCCTCTGCATTGGCAAAGCCACTCTCTCCTACACCAGAGCAGCCAGTGCCACTGGCACCACAGAGCAGGGACAAGGTCCCAAGGCCCAGCACCACCCCTGCAGCAGAGCTGTCCATGTTTCCATGCTCTCCTGAATTGCCACGCCCCCTCATGTCCTCTGCCACATAAATCCCTGCAGTAAATTGTGTCTTCTCAACACAATCTAAAATTCCCACTCAATGTCTTCTCCAGAGGCAAGTTACACTGCTTTAAAAACCTGCTGGTTACTGCAAGCATGGAAAGGCTCATTTCTGTACTCACCTGCTCCTGAAATTGTTCCTGTGATAAACAATCAGTCACGTCCACACAGCCCAGGAGGCATCCTGAGGGATAATCACTTGGAAATTCCACATCTGCAGCAAAAGAAACAGCTCTTCAGGGAGCCCATATTCCCACATACAGCTGGGGTCTTCCAATCCCCAAGTGCCCTTCCCTCTCCTCCAGGCACCTTTACTTTTTGAGGCACAAGAACACATACAGCAATTTTAACTTTTTTTTTTTTTTTGATGCCTTTTCCAGGTCAGGATCTTTCTCGTGAAGGATTAGGGCTGGGAAATTTAATTTTATATATAGCACTCTCTACTCAGCAGAGAGGGATTTCTGACATTGCTCATTATGTGGCTCAGTGTACCAAATCACTCCAAGAACCAAGGAGAGGAGTTCACCTTTCCGGTGCAGCATTCTGTAGGTGGCCTCCAGTTCAGAGATTTCCTGAGGGGAAGGTCTTTTAGCAGTAGCTGCAATCCATAACCTCCCTCGATGAGATGTGTACCAGGTCCTGCCCTCCACCCTAAAAAACAGAGGAAAATGTAGCAGAAATCACCCACATTTTCATTCGAACATAGTCAATTCCTGCTAAGCTTTGCCCTGATTATCCCAACTCAAACGATGTGTCAGGACCACAAAAAAAAAAAAAAAAAAAAAAAAAAAAAAAAAGCTGAGATAGGCAAAAAACAATGTCACAAATAAAGCAGAGCATGTCCTCAGGGCTTTAGAGGACATCAATCCCCAGCAGGGCCAGTAGAACACATATACAGGACAATGTGCTCACAGATGTCCCTTACAAGCTCCCAAAGTCACACAGAAAAATCAAGGGAGCAGTAAGGGATTAGGTCTCTGCATGGAACAGTTGTCTGGAGATCCTGGAATTCTGCAGCTCTACCAGAGTGGCTGGAACCTCCCCAGAACACCTGGATGAACAATTCTGGCACATTAGGATTTACAGCATCCTTAGTTTGGGGGAAAAAAAAAAAAAAAGCTTTGGTCTCCAAAATGAGAAATGTGATGAAGGGGAAAAAAGCTAAAGAAGATTCTTTGTTCACTATTAAAAGTAACAGTTCCTTTTTGTAACCCAATTCCCAGCCCGGGGCAGGGTGGGAGGGGAAAGTAGTGGCAAGGATTTGGTTTCTTTTAAACAAAGCCTGGTGCCACTGTTGCCTTCTTTATGCTGAACAAAAAAGCCAGAAGAACATATTTCAAGTGAGTACCTTATTTGCTTTTCAAATTCCACACATGAATGTCCCAACTACAGCAGTGAAATCTCAGCCTCTCTCTACACTCACCCACTGTGAGGAAATTTGTCCCTTACAGGTTAGGTACTATCCCAAAAAAAAGATTCTCCAGCTCCTCAACCCACTGGAAGAGGAAGCACAACTTCCACACCTGGAGCTATCAGAGGTATCAGTCACTGCACAGGGCCAGTGGGACCACAGAGATCCTCTGAGGAACACAACCTCCCACCTCCCCTGTGGAGCAGGAGCTGCCTGGGACACCTTCACCTTTTGATTCCTCTCACAAGCAAGGAAGCCCAAGGCTGGTGCAGGCTGAGGCACCAACCATCATCCGAGATCTCCTGCAGCTCCCGGTCCTGAATCCGCAGCCGGCTCCGTTCCAAGCCAGACTCACTCCCAGCCTCCATGGAATGAACAGTTTTCCTTTGTGGGAGCAAACCAGTTTGGTCCACCCACTTGAGAGTGTTCAAAAGAAACAGGAAAAAGGTTAGTACCTGTCCAGGAGTAATGTGTATCAAGTGCAAATCCTATCTGAAGTTTTCCTTCATTACCCTTATGCTCTTTGGAAAATGGGAATCTGGCAGAAAAGGCTTCAAAAAAATAGAGGTGAAAGGGTGACACAGCCTTAGGCTGACTCTTAGAAACTCTTCTGCATGCCTGAAAAGGAGGCAGGATGCTAAACTCCAGTAAACCAACCCACCAGGGCATTGCCAAACCTTCTCTATCCCAAACTGAGATGGCCAACGAGAGACACGGGGGAAGAAAGAGGGAGTGAGAAACAAGGGGAAACAGGGGAAATGGCTTCCCACTGGCAGAGGGCAGGGTTAGATTGGATTTCAGGGAGAAATTCTTTACTGTGAGAGTTGTGAAATACTGAAACAGGTTTGTCTAGAGAAGTCACCCCATCTCTGAAAGTGTTCTTGGCCAGGCTGGACTGGTGAAAGGTGTCCCTGCCCATGCAGGGGATGGAATGAGATGGTCTTTAAAGGCCCTTTCAACCCAAACCATCCTGTGATCTTTTCCCCAAAAGATCTCCTTTTACAGACGTGCTGGAATTGACAATTCTCAAGCTCAACTCCCCAAAATTAGTCACTACTCTGGAATAAACCCCTGAAGCCCCACTGACCAAAGGAGCAGGCTGGAGGAGACGGGGATTCACCAAAACCCCAGAGTTTGGTGTCATCTCTGCCCCAGGGCTCCTGGCTGGCTCGCTCAGTGCACCACAGCTCATGGCTGCAATGGTCTCATCCAGTCTGCAAGCACAAAGGAGAGGGATGAACATTCCCTGCTTCCCCTGGGAACATCTCCCTTCTCCCCACACACTCTGACTCAAAGCATTTTTGCCCCATTCCTCCCAACTAAATTACTTCCTTGCTCGGTGTGATTTCCAGTTGGAGCAGTCACTACTCTCTAGTGCAGAAACTCAGCTTGATGTGAATTTGAGCTCAAGTGGCTCTGTTGAGACAGGCCTTCTGAAACACCTCTTTCCCAGGCAGCTTTAACAGGCGTGTCAGACCACTCTCCACAAGGATTTGCACCTCCTCGCTCTCGGGCACGCTGCCAGCCCTCACTCACTTGCTGTGGTACTCAGCCATGTTGTTGTCTTCCTCCAAGATCTGCCTGCCAGCGAAGTCGATGGTGATTTTCTTGGCCAGCCGAGAGGCGTGGCGCAGCTCCCGCAGCTCCTGCTCCCTCTTCTGGAGCGCTTCCCTCTCCTGCTTGGAGAGCCACTGGTTGGAGTCCGTGGCAAAGTAATCCGACTCGTCATCAATGACCTGGGTGCGACGCACGCTGGGAGAGCAACCCCCACAGGAGAAGATGAGCACAGCAGGACCACGGCACAGCCTCAAACCCACCCTCCAACCTGTGTAGCCCCACATTTCTCTTCACAGAGAAAAGCAAGGCACAATTCTTCCCAAGAATGTTCTTATCTCATTTGCTGTGCCTGTGTTTGTGCCAAAGTAGAATGCAATATGGAGATTGTTTACCCAAAGTGATGGTGTTTTGTTTCCTTGGCCTGTCAGGGCCAGCCATGTGTGTGTGTGGGGACTGTGGGCTGACAGCCATGAGATTCTGTGCAGTGTGTGCAGACTTGAGTGCTTGGCAGATTCAGTTTAGATGTAATATAATATAGAATAATATAGTATAATAAAGTAATTAATTCGCCTTCTGATAGGATGGAGTCAGATGCATCATTCTCTCCCCCTCGTCAGGGTTGCCTGTGAATTCCATAAACCTGCTCTTTCCCATCTCTCCAGAGAGCTGGACTGTCAGGGACAAAAAGCAAGGACACCCAAAAGGGATCCATTGCAGAGACTCACTCCTGTCCCACCCAGATGCCACAGTTAAGGTGTCAGTGGCTGTCACCATGAGACTTTATGATAAATCCCTTTGTCAGGATTTTTCTCCTGGGAAGCTGAGAAGCCTCAGAAAAGAAATGTAAACAATAATTATCTGATTGCTTGGAATGTGGTTTGGAGGTTGCTTACTAACAGGTACATCTTTGATTGGTTCCAGGTCAATTGTTTTTACTTGATGACCAATCCCAGTCCAGCTGTGTTGGACCCCCTGGTCAGTCATGAGTTTTTATTATTTATTCTTGTTTTAGCCTTCTGATGTCTCCTTTCTCTCTTTCTTTAGTATAGTTTTAGCATATAATTTTCTTTTAATATAATATCATAATATAATAAATCAGCCTTCTAAGAATGTGGAGTCAGATTTTCATCTCTCACCCTGTCCTGGGGACTCCCAACACCACAAGAGGCTGTGGGTTTTAGAAGGAATTCCCAACATTTCTGCTAAAGGCACCTCACCTGCCAGGCCATTCATGCTGTTCATGACAGTCTCCCACCCAGTAACTTACCTTGTCCTATCAAACTCCAACAGCTTGTCTTTGTGCTTCACAGCCATCTCCAGGCCTGATTTGAGCCTCGCTTCCTGCTGAGGCAGCAAGCCTTTGCCTATGGCATCCAAATTCCCTGAACTTTCAGCACCTGAAGCACAAAATAAAACACAGCTCAGCAGTCAGTGTGTTGAAGCCATTTGGGTGGGCCAGGCTGCAGAAAAGCCCCCTAAACTAAATGCATGCCAGGAGCTAAGAGTACAGCTTTGCAGCAAGATCAGCATCTTTCTGGGAGGTTAAAGCTACAATTTTCCCTCAAGCCCATCTCAAAGACTCCTTCCTCCAAAGAGGAGGAATCACTCAAATATCACAGTGATAAATTCTGGGTAGAGTTTAAGGAGAAGCTCTTGGACTTTGGTTTTCCTTCACCCTTCCCTAACAATTTGGGCAGCCAAAATTCCTCCCATCACCAATCACAGGTCTCAGGCCATAGAATTATGGAATGGTTTGGGTTGAAAAGGACCTTAAAGCTCATCTCATTCCACTCCCTGCCATGGTGGAACACCAAGAACACCTTCCACTATCCCAGGGTGCTCCAAGCCCCATTCAGCCTGGCCTGGAACACTTCCAGAGATAGGACATCCACAGCTTCTTTGGGAAACCTGTGCCAGAGCCTCACCACCCTCACAGAGGATTTCTTCCCAATATCCAATCTAAATTAGTTTAAAACCATTCCTTCTTGTCCTATCACTATCTGCCCATTTGAGTAGCCCCTCTCTCTCTCCTTTCCATAAGCCCTCTTAGGCACTGGGAGGGGCTCTAAGGTCTGGAGGCTTTTCCTTCTTCAGCAACAAGCCCAGCTGTTTTAGGAGTCCCCTCCTAAAAGCCAAACCCTTCCCACATGCTGTTACCCTCACAAAGAGCCTCTTGCCCAGGAAGACTCCAGGGAGACCCAGAGCCTTCTACTGCTGTTTGTGCTTCCCATAAACAATATCCTGTTCTGACACACCACACCAGATTCCCCAAACCAGCTCTTTCCAGAGATAGAGAAATCTATTCCCAGCAAATGCTCTTCCTTCTTACCCCTCCTGGCAAGGGGCCCAAACCCACCCAACCAAGAGGGAACAACGAAAAAAGCCACAATAAAAGGCTTGAACCCAGGCCATGATGGAACAAACCAGTGCATTTCACCACACTGGGAAATGCCTTCATTTCAGGGAAACAATTGTTGGTATTTCCCTTTGGTCACTTATCCCCAAACAGCAAACCACAGTCCAGCTTTTACCTACACAGAGAACAAAACAAGAGCTGGCAAGGGCAGGAGGGAAAGAGATAAAATATGTAAGAAAAGGGATCCTGAAGTATGCCAACATCTGTATTGGATGGATAGAACAGACTGGCTGGTGCTCTCAAGGACTTCCATCCTCCTGCCATCTCCACAGCTCTAAGGAGAAGCCCAGATCTGGAGTAAATATTTCCCTAGTTCCTCAGCAAAGTGTATTTTCCAACCAAGAACACCACGACCTTGGCTGTAGTTCAGCTAAACTCAGACAAACACCCCCACAATGCACAGGTCTTTGCTGGGACACTGGGTAGTATTTCCTCTTGCTTTCCTTGGCTCTGTTCCTATTTCTAGCTCCCAAGGTAAGTGTGAGACAAGAAGAGCCATTAGAAAATATTAACCACCACCTCTCTAAGCCCAGCAAAATCAGACAGCAGCACTTTATCTTGCACAGCACACATTCCACAGGAGACTTATCCTAATTTTCAAGGACTGCTACAACGATCCAGTTCATGAGATTGATTCTGGAATGCTGAATGAGCAGCCTTGGGGCCTCAGGGAAAGGACATCACATGCTGCCATGTGACACTTGCCACTGTCACCTCTGCTGAAGCCTGGGAATGCTGCCTAGGGCTTCCAGAAGGAAACAAGGAACAACTTCCAATCCATCTTTTTAATTCCAGACAAAGGGCAACAATGAGAGCAAGTGGCTCAGTGAAGTCTGAGGGAAATAATGCACACAGACCATTTGGATTCATTCCATTCCAGGTATGGAAGAGCTACTGACCTGCCATGAGCTTCTTCAGCAGCTTCTGGCTCTTGTTGGAGTCCCTCTGAAGAATGTCCTGCTCTTCTTTAGTGCACACCTGAGGAAAAAGAAGGAAATGAAGCCTTGGGAAGGACATCTCATGGGAAGGATGCGACAGCTTGACCATTTCAGAGCCCTGGACAACAGTTCAGGCTGTTAAAAGTGGCAGTAACAGTCCACACCTCTTTCTCCTCCCTACTGACATGGGGAGGACCCTGGAAGCTTGTTCTTTACCAAAAGAGAAAAGTAGAGTTTGGTCTCTCCCTGTATTGTAGGTGGACATGTTGCTGACTGAGCTCAAAGGACAAGAGATGAGCTCAGAATCATCCCAGGCAGAACCACAACCCTTAACAGTTTTTCTCTCCTTCTTGGCCATTGGGAGTTAAACTGATCTTTCAAAATAGCAACCAATCTGCTTTAAAACATTTTCCTCTCACATGAAGAATTTCCTCTGCCATCAGTAACTCATCCCCTTTCTCCAAAAGGTGCCCTTTGAACTGAATCTGGCACCCCAAAGGATCCATATCACACAAGAGTTGAAGGAAAAGCAGGACACTGCTCCTGACAAGGTGACCAGGGCTGTGCCTGGGATGGGGCTGAAGCCTTGCAGAGATTTTGGACACTGCAGTGACGCACAGGAGACTGTCAGAAGCCAGACAAGGTCCAAAGCCATGTAAATTATGGGGGAAACCTCCTAACAGGTTTTTTCCTTCCCTGATTTAGAACTCTGCAAGAGGACTGTCTACCTGAAGGGCTAATTCAGCCAACTTCTCCAGGTCCAAGCAGGGCACAGAATTAATAGAATTCACAAAATCACTGGGTTGGAAGAGACCTTCAAGATCATAGAGTCCAACCCGTGCCCTAACACCTCAAATAAACACTCAAATAAACCAAGTGCCCTATCCAGTCTTTTTTTAAACACATCCAGGGATGGTGACTCCACCACCTCCCAGGACAGGCCATTCCAGAACTTTATTGTCACTACAGGACACGAAACAACACAAGCGCACACACCGCTGCTCTCAAGGTGAAGAAAAGGGAAGTTTATTTTCTGACTCCAACATTTATAGTTTTCTAAAAGTGACAGTGGATTGGAGGGTGAAAGTGCCACCTCTCCAGTGACACTAGACAAACTAACAGTCTCAAATTTTCTTCATAAAAGAATGCAAAACAATAAGTTATTTACAGAAAGTGGGTGAAAAAGTTTGCTGCAAGAACGTAAACATTAAAAAGCTTTAAAAAAAAATCAAGACAACATTTTATCACCCTTTTTGTACAAAACTTTTTCCTAATATCCAACATAAATTTCCCTTGATACAGCTTGACACTGTGTCCTCTGGTTTTCTCAGTGCTGCCTGGAGAAAGAGCCCAACCCCAGCTGAGCACAGCCACCTTTCAGGGAGTTGTAGAGTGATAAGGTCACCCCTGAGTCTCCTTTCCTCCAGGCTGAGCACCCCCAGCTCCCTCAGTCGTTCCTCCCAGGGCTTGTGCCCCAAGCCCCTCACCAGCCCCTTGCAGTAACTCCCTGGTTACTCACCAGGGCCCCACAGAAGAGGCAGGGCCCAGAGCCCTCCTGCTCACAGACAATGCGCCCACACTCCAGGCAGTTGTTGATGAGTTTGTGCTTCTGGCCCAGGCACTCGCAGGCGTGGCGGCCCGGGATGAGCACGGCCAGCCTGTCCTGCCCCTCCCTGGTGTACAGGCTGACATACTTGGGCTTCTTCTTGGAGGAAATGCTACTGCTGCTGACCCCACTGCTGCTCTCCTGGGCCTGGGAAGGAAAAAAAATAAACAAACAAACTGTGCTCCCAGTGCAGCACTGCCAGCAGAGAGCCAGCACTGACCCCTGGGCAGGCCAGGAGGTTCAGACAAGTGTGACTCTGCCTCACTGGAGTGAAACTTGGATCAGACCCCAGACTGAGAGGAAAGACAAGCTCAGGCCTGCCAGAAAAGCTCCAAGGAATCCAAACAAAGCAAGGACACCAGGATGCACTCGAAGTTTGCCACCCATGCCAGCTGGAGCTGGTGGGATTTGGGCAGCGAGTGCTGCTCTCTGTGCTCTGCACAGCCTCACGCCTGTTTAACAGCTCCAAACACAGCCCAGCTACTCCTGATGCCTCAGGGTTTGGCTTTTACATTTTTCAGATTCTATTCTGCTTTAGTGTGTGAGTCTAGGCTTCATATTAGGAGATAGTGAGCTCTCTGCACAGAGCAGGGAGACACAACAATTCCTGCTCTAGCTGGGGACCCAAGGACAGCTGATCCAAATCTCAGCCCCAAGAGCACAAACAACATGGACCAAAGACAGAAAACAAAGAGGATGGGACTGCATGGGCTGGAGCTGGAATTGGACAATTAACTCCAATATGCAAATGGACCAGAACTTAATAAAAGTGTGAGATTCCATGACCTGTGGTCCATTCTGTGGCCATTTTGGGTTGTGCTGCCCAAGGTGGATCCATTAAGGCCTCTTAATAAATCCCTACTTTATTCTTTAGTTTTGTCTAGTCTCTGTTCTAGGTCAGCCTTCACAAGGCATCACTCCCAAGCTCACTTCCAAGGATTATTTAGACTCCCTGTTTGTAGCTGTGCACCCTGGGCATGCCTGTCCCCAGACACAGCCGGGGGTGGCAGCAGGGCAGGTGACAGCCATGTCACCTCCCAGCAGCCTCCCCAAATCCCACCTGGCACAGCCACCTCAGCAGAGGTTTTCCACACAGGAGGGTTCAAGTACTGAGCTGTAAAATAAATTCTGCTCCTCCTTCAGTGATCTGGCCTCAGTGATTTCATGATTCACCTCTGAGTTTCAATCTGGTTTAGTGACAAGCAGATGCAGCATTTCCAGTCCCCCCAGTAGAGTCCAACTGGTTTTAGTGCCACTGCCAGATTCAAACACTGCCACCACAAAATAAACCCAAAACAAGATAAAGTGACTTTGGCAGATCTTTCTCACTTTTTTTTTATTTTTTAAGCAAGTTAGAAGGTAACTACAAGGAAATGGAACATCATGGTCCACTTTTAACTCACCAATTCAAAAATGTTGTGGTTTATCCTATAAACACTTTTACAAATATTTTCAGCCTTTGCAGCCTCCCTGCTCCAAAAAAGTTCCATTTAAAAATGTGAATTCAAGTTCCACTCCTTACCCAGGAATGGCAGCATTTCTCAGGTTTTGGTGTTTCTGTGCTCTTATTCCACACTTTCTTTCTGAAGTGTTTCAGTTGCTAATGAAAGCTTCAATCAGTGTGACTGAGATCGTTCAAATACAGTAGGAAAGGATGTTCTAACCACTTGATGGCTTAAATTCCTCACCCTCATATCTGATTTGAAGAAATCCCTTTTATTCCTAATTACAGCTTCAACTTCCTTCACCTGCTCTCTCCTCTCAGGCTTTCTAGGGGAGAAAAATCCATGCTGGCATATTTGCTACCTGATGATTATTTTACTCTCAGTTATAGACACAAACAGACACAACTTTCTCCCCAGCCTGGATATCATAGAAACATGGAAATGGTTAGGTTGGAAAAGCCCTCCAATATGAGAGACCCATCAATAACTCCCCCTCCTTTCCTCTCTATCACCCTCCCTCCTTCCCTTCTCTCCTTTCCTCCCTCCCCAAGTGCCACATCCACATGTTTTTTTAATCCCTCCAGGGATGGTGACTCCACCACTGTCCTAAAGAGTCCATTCCAGTATCTGACCACGGTTTCCATTATTTTTTTTTCCCTAATATCCAACCTAAACCTCCCCTGGCACAGCGTGAGGCCATTTTCTCTTATCCTGTCCCTGTTCCCTGGGAGCAGGTGCCAACCCCCACCCAGCTGCCCCCTCCTGTCAGGGAGCTGTGCACAGCCAGAAGGTCCCTCCTGAGCCTCCTTTTCTCCAGGCTCAGCCCCTGTCCCAGCTCCCTCAGCCACTCCTGGTGCTCCAGCCCCTTCCCCATCTCTGTTCCCTTCCCTGGACACACTCCAGCTTTCTTGTGAGGAGCCCAAAACTGACAGCAATATTTGAGGTGTGGCCTGAGCAGTGCCCACCTGGGCATCCCAGTCTGACATGTCCCAAACATTCATTTCCACCTTCCAATCATATGTTCACCAGTGTCTGACACCCTCTTTCCCCAGGCTCCAAGCCTTTCCAGTGACCCCCTGGCCCCCACACTCACCTTGGCCAGGTCCAGGGGGGTTTTCACCTCCTCCCCATGAGCACTGGGCTCGGGGTATGCCGGGCTCTCCTGCTTGTTCCTCCCTTTGCGCTTCCCCTTCTTCCCTTGGTCCCCAGCCCGCAGCACTTCCAAAGCCTCTGGCAGTGGGAGCAAGCACAGACAGAGGGATTGAAGAGCAACATTAGATCACCCCAAAGCTTCTCTACTCCAGGCTGGACAATCCCAATTCTCCCAGCCTTTCCTCCCAGCAGAGCTGCTCTATTCTCTGAACCTTTTGGTGCCTCCTCTGGACTCACTCCAACAGCTCCATGTCCCTCCTGTGCTGGATTGCTCTCACACATCATTACCAGATAAAATCTGATGGAACACACCAGGCTGAGTTGCACAGAAAGAGCCTGGGATCAAATTTGGGCCTCTGTGCTACCCACCCACCCTGCTGGGAACCTCAGGAAAGAGCAACACTTGGGACTGAGGAGCAACTGAACTGCTTTTGCCTCTAATAAACAAATCCAGAGAGAGGCTGGGAAGTGCCAGCAGAAGAAAGATGTCCCTGGACTCTGCTTCATGACTGAAAACGTGTGGCAGCAGCTCTCTGGCCACAGACTTTCCCAAAAAATCCTGGGAAGCTGCACAGAAGCTTTGGGAAACTTAGAGGAAAAGAATTCAAACCATTACTACCTCTCTTTCTGTAACCACTGTTTATAGATATGGTTCTCCAGAGTGTGTTATTGATAGCCACCAATAGTGTGGGAGAGGTTTTCACTTTGAGACCAATCAGGTCTTAGGTCCACCATTGTTTCTTTAAGAACTGTAGATTTCTAATAATAAAGTGTCTTTCATGCCTTCTGGATCATGGAGACAAGGCTAATTATTACCTGGCTGGGGGCTTGCTACCACGAAAACGGGCTTTAAACTGCCCCACAATCAGGAGTGGGATGGTATCCATGCAGGGATTTATGGCATGGAATTGTTTGTAAGCACAACAACCGGGTGTATTTGGGAGTTTCCTGCTCTGCAGCACTCACCGTCCTTTTTCCGGTATGCTGGGAAGGGCTCGGAGGGCAGCTGGGCAGATTTCCTCCACCTGCTCAGCAGCTCTTCCACAAACCAGCTCTTCTTCCCGTCCGTGCCCTGGACAAGGTCAACAACGTACTCCCGGATCTCCTCCTCGTTCGTGATGGACAAGATGTACCTAGGAAGGAGCGGGGTGGAGAAAAATCGGTGACGGGATTGTCCGTGCTCTCATCGCCCAGCTGTGACATTTATCTTCCCTTTTCGCATCAGGTTTCTGTGGAGACCGTGGTAAGACCATGGCAGGAGGTGGAACGATATCACCTTTCAGATCCCTCCCAACTAAAAGCAATCTGTGATTCTGTCACCCCACATCCCACCTCCCGCCACTTCCCCTCCCCAAATCTCCACCCGGGCAAACTCCCGACAGCTGCTCTGACACACCGTGTTTCCTCCGTGCTGGACCGAGGAGCCCCTGCCAAAGGGCAGGAGGGTCCCGCCCGGCCCCGACCCCGCTCACCTCACCACGTCCTCGCCCACGTCCAGCCCGAAGTCCCCGCGCAGGTGTTGGACGCACCAGGCCAGGAGCGCGCTGGGCGCCGCCATCTTCCGTGGGGGACGGGAAACACCGACGCACCGCCCGACACCTTCCCTTTCCTTTCCCTTCCCCCCGGGAACGCGGCTGCAGAACGACGGTTCCGGGACCGGTTCATTCAAACCGGGAATGGTTTGGATTGGACGGGACCGCAAATCCCCATCTTAGCCTAACCCAACCCATCCCATCCCATCCCATCCCATCCCATCCCATCCCATCCCATCCCGTTCCGTTCCGTTCCAACCCCGCGCCATGGGCAGCGACACCTCCCGCTAGACCACGTTATTCCAAGCCCCGTTCACCGCGGCTTTAAACACTTCCAGAGCTGGGGCAGCCACAGACGAGCTGTGCAACTGTGCCAGCGGCCCACTCCCCTCGCAGGGAATTTCTCCCTGATTTCCCCCCGGGCAGACGAGAGCGGGAAGGGGAGCGGGACGGGGGCGGCCCCACGCTCCATTGGCGGGCTGCGGCCAATGGCGCTGCCGGGGCGGGGCCGGGCCGGGCGCTGCCAGGCCGGGATGGCGCGGACCAAGGTGGATCAGCGTGGACGCGCCTTCCGCAAGGGTGCGGGGACGGAACGGGACAGACAGGGCTGAGGGGGTTCTGAGTGGGAAGGGAACGGGACGGGCAGGGCTGAGGGGGCAGGAAGGGAACGAGACGGGCTGAGGGGGATTCCGAGCGGGACGGGGACGGGACGGACTGAGGGGGGTTCCAGGCGGGAGCGGGACGGGCAGGGCTGAAGGGGGTTCCGAGTAGGAAGGGAACGGGACGGGACGGGCTGAGGGGGAAGGAAGGGAACGGGGACAGGCAGGGCAGGGCTGAGGGGGCGGGAAGGGAACGGGACGGGCAGGGCTGAGGGGGATTCCCAAAGGGACGAGAACGGGACGGGTTGAGGGGGGTTCCGAGCGGGAAGAGGACGGGACGGGACGGGCTGAGGGGGGTCCCGAGAGGGACGGGAACGGGACGGGCTGAGGGGGGTCCCGAGAGGGACGGGAACGGGACGGGCTGAGGGGGGTTCCGAGAGGGACGGGAACGGGACGGGCTGAGGGGGGTTCCGAGCGGGACGGGAACGGGTCGGGACGGGCTGAAGGAGGCTTCGAGCGGGAAGAGGACGGGACGAGCAGGGCTGAAGGGGGCTCCGAGCGGGACGGGCAGGGCTGAGGCGGGTTCCGATCGCTGCTGCTGAGCGCCGCTGTCCCCTTGTTTCCGCAGTGTTGGTCGCCCGCGCTCCCCGCAAGGCGCTGGGCTCCGGCAGCGGCAGCGGCGGCGTCAGCGCGGGGCCGGCGCTGCCCGGCCGGAGAGGTGAGCGCGGCCCCTTCTCCTCCCTCCCTTCCCCCCTTCCCTCCCCTCTTCCTTTCCTTCCTTTCCTTCCTTCCCTCTCTCCCTCGCTACTGTGAAAAACGCCAGTCACTTGTTTTTAAAATTTTTAAAGTTTAATCGTAATAAAATGTCTGTGAAAATAGTAATATAATTAGAGTAATAAAAATTTGGACAATTAGGATTTAGGACAATACGAGACAATAAAAACAAAGAGTTACGGACGGTCCAGGTAACTTTTTCTGGGCAAAATAAGCCCGAAAAAGGACACGCGTTAACAGAGGATTAACCCTTAAAAGCAATAGCCTGTTGCATATTCATACACCTCATACATGATGCATAAATCCATTCAAACAAAAGATTCTGTCTGGTCAGTGTCAATTTCTTCCTCTGAATCCTAACGGCGTCTTCAGAGCTGAGCGAGGCAGGAAGAACTCCATAATGGAGCAATAAATTCTTTTTCTCTGAAAGACTTAACTGTCCTGTGGCTGCTATCTCGGTGCAAGTCCTCTCTTAAAAAAAAGTATCTTACTTAGCATACTTTCTATTTTAACATTATAACCTAAAACTGTATTTAACACACTACTTAAGGAAATTAACACAGCATAACTTTCTAACATAACACATATAATACTCGTTTTAATATTTGCGAAAAGCCAATCATAAAATACGCATTTTTCACACTACTTTCTTTCTTCTTTACTTCCCTCCTCCTCTTTCTCCTTCTTCCTTCCCTCCTTCGTTTTGTCCCTCTCTTTTCCCCTCCCTTCCTCATTCCATCCCTCGCTTTGCCCCTCCCTCCGTCCCTCCCTCTGTCCCCGCTCCCTCCCAGGGCTGACCCGGCGCTCCCCGCAGGTGACAGGCGCCCCGTGGGGCTGAACCGGGTCTGTGTGAGGCCGGTGCCCGCCTGGCAGAGGGGCATCAGCGACTTCCTGCAGCTCCCATCCAAGGAGAGCCGGGCATCCGACGGAGACACGCCCGGGACCAGTGGCCTGGAGTGGGTATTGGGGCAAGGGGAAGTGTGGAAACCCAGGGAATATTTCTCTGTCTCCTCTGGGGTGCCCTGACCCTCAGGGAGCACTGACTTTGACCCTCATTGATGGAGAAAGTTTCCCAGACTTCAAGATAGACTGAAATCCACAAAAGTGTGAAATAGATTATCGAAAGCAGTGTAGGTGTGTCACTTGGTGAGAAATTGAGGTTTTGGGATTTTTAGTATGTTGTGGATGGAAGCAAGATGGAGGGCACAGGGTGTTGTCCTGGGTTTCTTCTTCATGCTGCTTCTTCCTTCTTCTTGGGTTTGGGTGGCATTTTGTAATTGGGCAGAAAAGTCTGCATTGAGGGCTCTTTGGGATCAGTTATTGGGTTAAAAGGGAAAATAATCCAGGTGTCAGCTCTTAATTGGATAGTTTAGTGTTAAAAGACCTTGTACCCAGAGATTGTTGGCCATTTTGTGCCTTCTAATGAAAAGCTGCTGAACTGACAGTAGTGAGACTGTTTTACTGATAAGAAATAATAAACACCTGAGACTGAACATGAACTACCCTCTCAAGTGCCTTCAGTCCAGACCCAGAGAAACCAACAACTGGGACCCCCACAGGGAAGCAAGCTGTGATTATTTTTTCTCTGTGAAACTCCAGTTCATCTCTGAAGGGGCAAGTTGACAGTTTGTCTCCTGACCTCTATGTCCTCATGGAAGTGATGTTTGTCAGCAAAGTCTGGCAAAGTTTTCAGGGACCTCATCAAGATTCCTGAAAATGGGTGGAGTAACTGATAGTTGAGGCAAGTTCTTGCTGCTCAGGCATAACTTTGCCAGCACAGTGAAGTTTTGGAGAAGCTTAGGAGAGCACTAACAATTTCTATGTGCCAGGAATTGAATGGCTTTTCCAAGCTGGAACCTCAGAGATTAACTGTAGGCTGCACTACTGACTAAAAAAGCAGCAGCATAAAATATTGTCTTTCAGACACTCTGTTTTCCATAGAGAATTCTGGGTTGAACCTCCATTTTTCCACCAAATATAGGTATTTCCTAACTGCCAGGGGGAGCCCATAAGAATCAGCCCCAAATTGTCCTGCAGGACAAGCAGACAAAGGCTTTTAAGTGCATCCCACCTGTTGGTAAAACAGAAAACGTTTGCTGTAGCACAGGAAAACTTTCATCCCTTTAATTTGGAGTTTGTTGGGCTGAGCAAGAACAAGTTGGTGAGAAGAGAACATGGGATAAAGTAGCCCCTGTCAGTTCTGATGCCTCAAGATGCTGTCTGAGGCTAACTAAGTCATTTGGGCTTTGGGAAAAGGGCTTTATTAGCCTTTCAAACCAGAGCTGGTTTCTGCTAATGCTCCTGAAATAATGCTCCTTACAGAGCTCGGCCCCTGCCACTGGATCCTGCCGAAGAGGGAGAGTGCTTGGAGGAAGAATAGATGTGACCTGACCTCAATTTCATGTTAAAATGCTCCTACTCGAGCTGGTTTTGTACATTTGCATAGCTCTTTACAGTTTTTTATGGCTTCCTTTCAGCTTTTGCACAAGACTAAAAGTCCGAGAGATGGCACAAACACTGGAGAAATTAATTAATTTTTACTGTTTGGCACTTAATGTTCATTGTAAAGCACTGGTTTAATTTTTATCTTGGTTTGCTTGAGTTCCTCCTGCATGTTGGGCAGCTTTTGTCTTTCATCTTCTGCCTGCCTTGTGTTTGTGCAAGACTTGCATGGTCGTGGTTGTTCCGTTACTGCAAAGCAGATCCTCGTTTTTAATAAACTGAAACCATCTGAGCACACACCTGTGTTGTGTCTTTACTGTAGTAGAAGCTGTACATGAAGATTTCTTTGTCCAAAGATGGCAAACTGGATTTGGAAAGACACTGGAGAGGTGGGTGGGCAGCTGAAACTTGCTCTGATTAGAGGTGAAGTTTAATGAAAACAAACTGGTTGTTCTAAAGAATCAGAACTCTGAAAGCTGGGGGGGCAATAAATGGCTAAAACTAAATAAATCTTGTTATTGTGGCTGTTAGAAAATTGCCACATAACTTTTGGGGTAATTCATAGGAAAAAAGCAAGTAGGGCCTTGTGATAGGTCTTGATGTCAGGGGTTCTGCTTCTACTCTTCCTCAGAAGCTCCCTGAAATTAACATGATATTGTTGAGCAAATGAAAAGGGGAAGTTAGGAGGATATTAAGATTTAAATTTAGCACATCAGGAGAGCTTAGTGGCAGCTCTTGTAGGTCAGCCTGGCGGGAAAAGCAGTGAATGCTGTAAAAACCTCTTCCTAAAAAGTCTATTGATAAAAAGGAGAGTTGCTACAGAAAAGCAATTCAAGTTTGAATGAGAAGTAGCAATTGATTGTTCCTTAATATAAATTTTTAAAAGATTATGTAAATTAAGGGGGAAAATCTGAACAAGCCACAGACTTCTTTGCCAGGTGCCACGGTGGCACTAGTGGCAGCTCTTTCCTGTCCCTTTGACCTGCCAAACCAGCACATCCTCAGTTCCATTTCTCCTCTAAAAATGCTGGGAGGGCCTCACCACCCTCACAGGGAGGAATTCCTTCCTAATACCCCATTTAACCCTCCCCTCTGGCAGTGGGAAACCATTCCCCTTGTACTGGCACTCCAGGCCCTTGTAAAAATAGTCTCTCTCCATGTTTCTTGCTGCCTACTTCAGGTACTGGAAAGCCCCAGGTCACCCCAAAGCTTCTCTACTCCAGGCTGGACAATCCCAATTCTTCCAGCCTTTCCTCCCAGCAGAGCTGCTCTATTCTCTGAACCTTTTGGTGCCTCTTCTGGACTCACTCCAACAGCTCCATGTCCCTCCTGTGCTGGATTGCTCTCACACATCATTAAGCAGATAAAATCTGATGGAGCTGGAACACACCAGGCTGAGGTGCACAGAAAGAGCCTGGGATCAAATATGGGCCTCTGTGCTGCCCACCCACCCTGCTGGGAACCTCAGGAAAGAGCAACACTTGGGATTGAGGAGCAACTAAACTGCTTTTGCCTCTAATAAACAAATAAATATGCTCCAAATGTTTACAACAGGACCTGCGGTCTTAAAGCTGAGTTTTCAATAGGAACAAAATGCAGGAGATATTTACTTGGCTGCTCTCCTGCCCCAAGGGGAATACAGGAGGGTGACCTTCAACCCACCCTCCCTGGGGCTGGAGCTGATTTACTTCCAGCTGTGCCCCTGCTGCTAATCTTTGAGTCTATAAGGAAACAGGAGCAGCTCCCAGCTCTCCTGAAAATGAGGGAAAAAATCAGAAAGGGAGAAAGTGCTAAAGTTCAGGAGCTTCAGACAACCCAAAATAAAATTTATAGGTATGACCAGATTTGTAAGAGGTTTCCATGTCCAAAAGCTTGCCTGGTTGTCTTTATTGGGTTTTTTTCCCAGCTATTGTTCCAATAAAAATCTCCTTTAAAATGGCATTGTGCAAGTCTTAGAATGCTGAGAGGGCTGCACCTATGCTCTGTGCTGAAGTGTTTCCATCAATCTCAAATGCTTCAGTCCAACAATAGAATTAATAGTGAAATTTAATGTGGTAAAGAAGGGTCATGCACAGTGTTGAAAATTGATTTACAGATAAATTGTTTGTGTCACTGTACTGGCTGTAATGTTACAGCACCTGACAGGCTTTCCCTGTGAAAGGGGATTTGACTTCCACAGTCTTAGGGCAAGAGGTGTGGTCCAGAGAACCTCCTAAGGGGAACAGTCAGCTGGAAATCCAGCCAGTATTGCTTTTATATCTTCAGAGTAGTTTTCACTTCTGAGGCAATTTCTTTAATTAATTTTAAGGGATTATTCTATAATAATGATATTTTGTTTAAATCTATATGAATACCACAATTCATTGACAGCCCTTTCCAGTCCCTAAAGGGGCTTCAGGAGAGCTGGAGAGGGACTTGAGACAAGGATTTGGAGGGACAGAATGGGGGGGAATGGCTTCCCACTGCCAGAGGGCAGGGTTAGATGGAATATTGGGGAGAAATTCCTCCCTGTGAGGGTGGGGAAGCCCTGGCACAGATTGCCCAGAGAAGCTGTGGCTGCCAAGGCCAAGTCTGATGGGCTTTAGAGCACCAAGGGATAGTGGAAAGTGTTCCTGCCCATGGCAGGGGGTGGATGGAGAGGAATTTAAAGATGTTTTCCAGCCCAATCCAGGCCGTGGCTCCAACACTTTCAAACACCAGTACCCCAGGCTGACCATAGATGTCAGCAGCAGCCCCAGCTACAAACGCTGGGCTGTGCCAGGGACCAGACAAGGCTCCTTCTGCCTCGGAGCAGTTTATTTAGGAAACGTGAAGAGAATATATAAATATATGCACGAGAGACTGGAACTGCTCATTTCCTGAGTCTGTGTTATCTTGCCAGGTAAGGAAATGGCTTCAACAAAATCACCCTCCGTGTCACCGGCTGAATCCCCGTGGCTTCCTCAAACCCAGCGGTGCTGGAAGGTCAGGGATGGGCAGGGAGGGCAACCCACTCCCCCCAGCAGATTTTATTTCCATCCCAACGCATGGAATTTTCTTCCAGTAGTCCAAATGATTTATCTGACCCCTGACCTTGAGAACAGCACAGCCCTGAGAGCACTAATGAGCAATAAACTGTTCTCAGCTGAGCCTGCTATTCACGCCTGAAGGTCCAAGAGCTCCTCTTGACCCAGGCTGGGGCACCCACACTTTTCCCCAGGGGATGTTGGATGTACCCACATCACAGATGAGAGCTCAGGGGGTCACTGCTGGCCCCCCTGGTTCAGCAGGAGATGTTGGATGCTCCAAAAGCAGCTGCAAAGTGAGCAAACAAAGGAGAGGAGATGGAAGTGTTTAGGAAATAAAAATTCCTGAGGGCCTAATATATTGAATTTAAAATCTTACTGGGCAAAATGATCTTTGTTTGGGCAAGAGACAGTGATGGAACAGACTCCATCCTATCTCATCCCCACAGCCTAAGGCTTTTCCTTTTTCTCACAGGGATAATTACAAATTGCTGCTGCTCCAGAGCACTTTTGAGCTTTTCCTGGCAGATCCCTTCTCCCCTCAAGTCCAAAACAGGACAGACAGGCCATTTCTGTAGGATTTAGCTGGGAGGAAGGATCTCCTGCTGCACAGGGGGGCAGCTGCTGCCCGGGGACAGCAGATGTCTGGGCCATGGGGACACAGACAGAGGGGAGGGGAGCAGGGCCATCAGCTGTCAGGCTGCCGACCTCTTACCCCGCCATGGGAAATCCACTGCCAAATGTCATCCCCAGATGAGGGGGTTTCATCATTTTTTCTGATTTTCAAGGCTTTTTCCAGTTTATAGCCATGATTTTTGACTTCCCATCTTTGGAGTGCAGGTTCCCTGCTGTGGACACTGTGCTTTAGCATTCAGGTGTTGCCTGCCTGTGTTAAGGGAGACACACTCGACTCCTTCTAGAGCACTACTAATTTTGGTAAATTCCAAACCTGTCCAGGTATATTCCTGCTCTGGATTGAGTGGTTACAGGGCTGTTGCTATTGGAAGAGAAACAGGTGAGACCTTGGTACCTCCTCTGCTCTCACCTCTCTGCCAAAACACGCGCTTTGAAAGTTTTGTCTTTCCTTTAACTTTGCTTTTTTCCCCCTTTGGACATTACTCAGAAGGATCTGAGGTCTGTGTCTGCAGGGTGCCCCCTGCCCACGCTGGGGTGGTGCCTCCCTGTGCCTGATCCTCAACAGGAGCTTCATTGTCCTTCCCTCTGCTCCGGACAAAGGGGGATTGTCCTGCCCACCAGCCCCAGCCGCCCTGCGGCCACGAGCTGCTCCATCCCGACCAGAGATGCAGGAAGAAAAGCAGGATGCTTCCTTTCTCTTCATAATAAGGTGCTTGGGAATCAGGCTGGAATCTCACCTGTCTGGGCTGAGGATGAGGAGGCAAGGAACCTCTATTGGGGTGCTCCTCACTCACCTCAAATGTTTTTGGGTCAGCTTTGACCCCCCCCTTCATTCAACACGTAGGCTGGTGTTCAGATAAACTCCCAAGGGATTATCACAGGGCTAATGAGAATCCACACGTTTAATAGGACTTAGCAGAATAACTACTCGGACTAAAATTGATGATAAATCATTTTTCAGAATTAAGATGCTCCTTGGGAGTGCCCACAGGGTTCAGAGCAGAAAAACTGGGAGCTGAATTGCAAAAATGCCTCTTCTCCCTTTGATCAAAGATATTGTCAATATTGTGATATCTACATTATTATTATTTTCCACAGATAACAGCACAAAGAATAAGCAAAATAAGCTCATTGTGGAGCAGAGGCTCAGTCAGGGTATAGGGTTTGACAGGATGCTGCCAGGACAGGCTTTTCAGGTGGCTGGATTGAGACATTCTGCTTTTGATATTGACAACTTAAAAGGTTTAATAAGAAATATTAAGCCTTTATTAAACCTATACTTAGTCAGCCAAGTGTGTATAGCTCTGAAAAGACAAAGCAAAACCCTAAAGTGAAATGACCATTTTTATTAGAACTGGGCTTTGTTTTCTGGTTAACTACAGCATCAGGGAAAAATTTCTAAACTCAGCCTCAGGATGATGAGGTAGTAAGGGAAATAAATAATTTTAATGCCTAAATTCTGGATCCAAACACATTTACCAAATAAACCTTTGCTTTATCCTTGGTGGGGCCCATATGCTGGCAAGCTGTTATGTGTGTGGCTGGATAATGGGATTGTCCCCAGGCTGGAGGCCTGCACACCAGGGAGGAAGGTTTTCCTTGTGGTGTTTTTAACCATTTTCAAGGCATGAGCAACCTGTTTGGGTGGAAGGTGCCACTGCCCATGGCAGGGAGGGAATGAGATGGTCTTTAGGATCCCTTCCAACCCAAAGCAGTCCATGATTCCATGAATATGTCAGTTTAAATGAAAGAAAATGCCAAGTTCTTCACCAGAATCAGCCAGGCAGCATCCAGGCGACAACACCAGTGGGTTTCTGCTTCTCTTCCACAGACTCAAGGAATGGTTTGGGTTGGAAGGGACCACCCCATTGGGCGCTGAACCCCGGAGGATGCTGAGCCTCAGTGGGGTGCGGAGCTGAGCCCCGGCTGATGCTGAGCCCCAGAGGATGCAGAGCCCTAGTGGGTGCTGAGCTCAGGTTTGTGCTGAGCCCGGTTGATGCTGAGCTCCGGTGGGTGATGAGCACGGGTGGGAGCTGAACTCCGGAGGACGCTGAGAACCGCTGAGCCCCGGCTGACACAGAACCCCGGCGGGTGCTGAGCCCGGTTGATGCTGAGCCCCGGAGGATGCTGAGCCCCGGCTGATACATAACGCCGGCGGGTGCTGAGCCGCAGTGGGGTGCTGAGCCCGGCTGCTGCTGAGCCCGGCCGGCAGCGGAGCCTCCGTGGCCGCCGTCCCGCCGCACTTCCCGCCCGCCGCTTCCTCCTGGCAACGCCACGCGGTTTCCAGGGCCCGCGGTGCCCCGGAAGCGGCGCGGGCGCGGCGCGGCCATAGGGCGGAGCCGCGCGGGGCGGTGCCGGCGCCGAGCGCTGCCGGGTCGGGCTGTGGCCGTCGAGTGCCGTGAGGGAGGAGCTGCGGCGGGCGCGGGGAGAGCAGCGGCGGCTCCGGCCCGGCCCAGCCCGGCCCGGCCCGCCCGGGGAGCGCAGCGCCGGCGGAGCAGGTACGGCGGCGGGGCGCGGGCGGCGCGGCCCGGGCGGGGGGCGGTGCTCGCGGCCCGCCCGCGGCGGAGGCTCCGCCGGGCTCGGCGCTCCAGCCCTCCCGGTGCGACGGGAACGGCTCCGGCCGGGCGGGCGGAGGAGCCGCCGTGGGGCGGCCCGAGGGCCCCAGCGGGGCGGCGGCCGGGGGTCGCGGCTCCCCCCGGGGCGTGGGCGAGGGGAAGCGGGGCGGGTTCGGGGCGCCGGGCTGGTGTTGCCCGGCGGGGCGGAACGGCGAGGTTGGAGTCGGGGGAAGGCGGCAGCCCGAGCTGAGGGGCTGTCCCGGGAGAGCCGGGCAGGGACCTGCCGGGGCAGGAACGGGAGGTGCCTTGGGAGCTGCTGAACCTGGTGGGGTTCCCAGTCTGAGGAAGCGAAGTGCTCTGTGTAACTGGAGGTGTATCAGCAACTTACTGTGTGAAGAAGTTATTTATCCCCCCTACGTTTGGGAAGTATTTCCATACGCTGTTTGGCACACTGTGGAACTCTAAGGGTTGGGGTTTGTTGTCTTATCCAGGTAATGGATTCGGGATGGTTTGGGTTGGAAAGATCTTAAAGGTCATCTCATTCCACCCCCTGCCATGGGCAGGGACACTTTTCACTAGACCAGGCTGCTCCAAACCGCAGCCAAGCTGGCCTTGGACACTTCCAGGGATGGGGCAGCCTCTGCTGCCTCAGGAGGGTGACATCTGCCCTTCCAAATGTTTCACTGCTACCAGCAGTCCCCTTTAGCCTTTCTCGACAGTGACTTCTCTGTTCCTGGGAAGTCTTCTGAGCAGAGTCCAAGCTCTGTTGAGCAGCCTCCCGTGCCTGACTTCGTGTGACGTTTTCTACCTCGCTCATTTCTGGGCTCACGGTGACCTGCCTGAAGTCCCACTGTCACGGGTGTGACCTCAGACTGGACTGGTTTTTTTTACTAGTGACCTAATGCCTGTCAGCTTGTGCAGCCACTCCCCAAGTTTTTCAGGACCTGCCTTTTCCTTCTCTCAGCTCCCCAGCTGCTGGCTGTGATTTACCCAGATAAACCATCTCCACATCCCTGGTTCAGTGCTGTGTTGGTAACTCAGTCTCTGTTGGGAGAGGATGATGGGTGAACTGGGAATCATGAGCTTTGCTCCTGTTGAGAAGCTCTTATCAAATATTTGCAGCATTTTCCCACAGACACATTCCAAAAAACACAAAGAGTGCCTTTGAATTAGGAGTTTGCAGAGATCCAGGCTGCAGAATTCCTCAATGCTTGCCAGTGGCTCAGGTTTTAGAAGTGCCACCTGGGTGGTGAGGTGTCACTGATGAGAGAGTTTGGGTTTCGTGGCATTGCTGTTGTTGAGGGATGCACACATTGTTTATTTCCATGTGAAGCTGGGCTCACCCTGGAGCTCTTGGAGTCAGGGATGAACTGGAGGTGCTGCCAGTGATAAATACCAGCAGGAGTTCTGTTCAGGGAAGGTGACCGCTGGCAAGGTGTGACCCGATAAGAAAAGAATTTAAATATCATGGTGTGTAATAAAAAAAATCATTATTAGTAAAAAACCATGGAGGTGAGAGGTGCCAGGGAAATCTCAGTTTCCATGTTGAAGGTCTGGCCGCCGGTGGAGCGGCACCCCAGCACCACTGATACTCCAGCCTTTTGGCAAAAATCTTGCTGACTCCAGTGAAATTTTAGACTATTGGCTTGATAAAATCAGGGCTTTATGCTCACACCCTGCGTAAGCACCTAAGCTTTTTTCAGATACAAGTGTTTCTTGAAACAGTTCCTGCCCTGAAATCACTTTTTCTGGACTGGGCTGGTGCATTTTTTATTCTTTAGCAGCTGTTGGGTGGTGAGGAAGAAGAATCCCATCTCTGTGCTTTCCTCTGCAAGTCTATAACTGTGTGTTTTCAACTGCTGGCCAAAAGTCCTCACAAGTTTGGGCTCCTTGCTGTGTTTTGTGTAAGTTCTGTTTTCTGGATGTGAGGGCTGGAAACTCACACCAGATTCTCACAATAAATTTGTCTGGGACATACCTGCCTGTGTTAATGCCAGAGTTGCTTCCTGTAAATCATCTCTTCTCTCCATTGGTGCTTTTGGAAAGCCTGGCCCAGCTGTTGGCTCCTTATTTTCAAACGACAGTCACTCTTTTCCATGTTCTCTGTTGCTCTCTTAACTGCACACATTTGCAGGGCAGGGCAGGAGAGGGCTCTCTGGGATGCTGTGCCATGCCATGGAGGATTCCTTTGTGATGGGATCCTTCATGGATGGGACAGCTTGGTGGTTCACAGGTCATGGCAACAAGCTAATATCCTGTCTCTTTCTTTTTCCTTGGATTAAAGAGGTTTCTAGTTCATAGGAGTGTTTGTTGTGACTTCTGAAGTGCCTCATTCCAGCCCATCTATCTTGCTCTTCCATAGGAGTTTTCATGCTGTTCCAGTTCTCTGAATTGGCAACAACTTGGTTTGCTGTGCCAGAGTCACTGATGGAAAATATTCAGGCAGGTTCAGAACTCCACTCTGAGGGGAGCTGTGAGCTGGGCAAGATCCTAAGTCCATCCTGGTCCACAGCCACTTGCTGTTTTCCCTGCCCTGACGCTGCTCCCTTTTCCAGCTCTTAGGAAGCAATCAGCCCCTGTGTATTTTCAGGTTAACAGATGAAATCCTGTGTAATGCCTTAAAAAGTGCTACCAGATGAGACCAGGAATCCATCTGGCCTGGTATCCTGCTCGCTGGTAACCAGGAGCAGATGCTTGGGGAGGGGAGAACACAAACACAGCAGATCTAATCCAGGGAAATAGTGCTTTATTTTTCTCTCTCCAGCAGTTCATGACCTCCCTGAGCCAGGTGTTGAATTTAGGAGCCTTCACACTTCTCTTCATGATAAACATGATTTTAGGAGAATACTTTTTCCATTCTTGGTAGTCTCCTTGCTGAATTATCCTCATATATTTAGACTTTCTTTGGCTCTTCTTGTATCTCATGTCATTGCCAGCTCTGCTCCAGCCTCCTTGAGACAGGTAAGGCAGGAGGGGTGGGGCACAGGACAAGGGAGGACATTGACAGACCTGCTGGGTTATATTTATGGTGCAGATACCTCTTTAGAGGTATTTTAGGGGTATTTTATCCTATATCACCATCTCTGTAATTACAAGTGTTGTGCTTGTTCATTAGTGATCTTAAAACCATGGATCCATGGTTTTTGGTGGAATATCCTGCTGAAGTCCTGCTTCCTAGGGTTGCTTTGAGTTCAGTCTGTCGTGTCTCCTGAAGTTGATTTTAGGGTGGTTGTTCCTGATGTGCTGCTCTGTGAATTGTATCACCCACTCATATCACGAGATTTTACTGCAATTCCTTGGAGTCATTGCTCTTATTTACTTCTCATCCTGAATTATTCAGAGTAGCAAATGTTGTCATCTTAGTAACACAGCTCAGTGTAAAGCAGAATCCTTTGGTGAGTCCCTCCTGCTGCAGAACAGACCAGTGATACATTCTTCCTCCTTCTTTACCAGTTATTTATGTACATGAAGGATTTTTCCTTTTATCCTGTAGTGTTTCCCTCCAGAGAGCTTTGATGGATTCTGCCATGTAGCATTCTTGCTTTTTTCAATGGAGTAGATCCCCTGATTTTCTGTTGTTGATGTGCTCTGTCCACTGCAAAAGGAAGAAGGAAAAGGAGAAAAAAGGACAGCAGCCCCTGACTCCTGAGACATGGCTTCATTTTGTACAATATAATTAGCCCTGCAGCAATTTAGGCTGGTCTTTAGGCCAGCTCAGCTCTGGTTTGCCCTGCATGGCTGCCTGGGCTGGAGTTGCCCAGACTCTGCTGAATGGTTCTGTGAAAGTTGGGCCAAGACACTTTCAGGTACCAGCTTTAACAAGGGCACTTCCCCATCTCCTCCTGTGTGATTTTGGGGTTCTGTGAGGCTGTTGCTGTCACCTCATCATCTTTTGCCACCAAAAGCCTGATTTTTAGGGTCAAACAGGGAGAGAGGAGATGGCCAAGCTCAACAGAGTGTGTATAAAACACAATTTTAAGTTTTGGGAGATGTTGTCTGATGATTCGTTAACACAATAATGGATCCTGTGGCTTCTAATGTTTTTTTTTCCTTACTAAAAGGTTGTAAATTTACATTTTGTTTCCTTCTTGGACATTTAGCCTTGCTGTACAGATGGGTTGGCTTTGATTGCTTGGTCAGATCACACTGTAGGGCTCACACCAATATTCCAACTGCTACCCAAGGTGAAGGCAGGAATTAGTTCAGATGAGATGTTAAGATGAAATTCTTCTCTGTGAGGGTGGCGAGGCCCTGGCACAGGTTGCCCAGAGCAGCTGTGTCTGCACCATCCTTGGAAGTGTCCAAGGCCAGGTTGAACAGGATTTGGGGCACCCTGGGATTGGGGAAAGTGTCCCTGCCCATGGCAGGGGGTGGAACAGGATGAGCTTTAAGGTCCCTTCCCATCCAAACATTCCATGATTCTATGAGTTGCTGCTTCTCTCATCCACTCCTGGGGAGGAATCACTTTTTGCTGTTTAAGAACTTGGTCCCAGTGTCACACACTGACCTGGCATTTGCTCTGGTGACATGGAGCCTGGTTAACACTGTGTGTCCTGCTTGTGCAGCCCACTGGTGACAGTGTGACAGCTGCTGCTCTGGTGTCTGAGGCTCTGCTTTTCTGGTTTAAACTTGTAATTCTGATTTACAGGGGATTTCTTGTTGACACAAAAATCTTGAGGTGCTCTAATGGTGATGTCAGCTTAGGTCTTTAAATGTTTGCTTAGTCCTTGTGTTTTTTTTTAATGTCTAGTGGCTTCTCTACTCTCCACTGTGTTTTGAATGAACTTGCTCTGTCCACTTGCAAACCAGACATTTGAGTTTTTCCATCATACTTTTAGACTTACAGCACTTGTGAAGAAACACTCCTGAACCTTGTTTTTGTCTTTCCAGCTGACTTGCACTGTGTTGATATTTTTCTAGCTGTGGATTTTCACATGGCTAATTCTTGTCCCATCTGTAGGAGTTCTTGAGGAGATGAGGCTCTTATGAATCACCTTCTTTCCCCCCAAAGATGCATCTTCCTCAAATATACTCCTCTGTGGATCTGCTGGCTTTCCTCTTCTGCAGTGTGAGAGGAACCTCTGGTTTTGATTGCAGGGGCTGCTGTCGTGGTGCTGTTTTGATCCATTCAGTCCTTGTTCTTTTACAGGCTTCCAGTTGTCCCAAAACCTTCTCAGATCCTAATGAATCCAAGCCTGAGTGTGGGAGCCATTCTTTGAGGTGCTGTCACACAGCTGTTGCTCACTGCCTTCCTATTCTCAGCCTGAATTTTGCCTCTGGACACTTCCCTCCTCTTTTGCTGCCTGTACCCTTGCAGACAAGAGCCTGGAGTGCCAGGGCAAGGGGGAATGGCTCCCCACTGCCAGAGGATGGGGTTATACGGGTTACTGGGGAGAAATTCCTCCCTGTGAAGGTGGTGAGGCCCTGGCACAGATTTCTCAGAGAAGCTGTGGCTGCCCCACCCGTGGAAGTGTCCAAGGTCAGGCTGGATGGGACTTGGAGCAACCTGGGATAGTGGGAGGTGTCCCTGCCCAAGACAGGGGGATGGAATGGGATAGGCTTTAAAATCCTTCCAACCCAACCCATTCTGGGATTCTATGAAGTGGTAAAATCTCAGAATTTTTGTACCTACTTCATCTCCATGTTCCACATTAACACCCCCCAGCCCCTGACCTTTGTTTTTTACTTGAGGGAAGAGGTATTTGAATTCCTTGGTAAAATGGCCCATTTAATTTCTGGTTCATCAGACTCTTCCTACCTTTTAAATAATCCCTTTTTTCCTAGAAATTGGCAAAAGCAACAATGAAACTCACTAGGGGTGAAATTACCATTTTCTCCTGGCTTTTCATATCTTCTTCCTTCTTGTCAGATCCATTTGGAGCAGCCCATCTCCTGCAATGGATAGGTGTCTCTTACCTGTCTGAATCTTCTGGTTTGCTTTGCTCATCTTTGAGCAAATCTCTTCAGGAGAACAGCTTAATAGCCTGAATAGCTGACAGTGATTCCACCCTCAAGATCAGCCTGACAATTTCTGTGTTGTGGAAGACAATTGAATAGCTTGGATTTGCTACTCTGAGCATTTAATGCAGGAATTGGGGATATTCACCAGGGAGATGGGAAAATTGTTTTCCTGTCTGCCTCTGCTCTCCTGCTCCTTTTTTTTTTTCTTTTTTTTTTTTCTCCTTCTTTTTATGGTTGTATTATGACATTCCTTTAGGTTGGGAATATTGTGGCTGTTTACAAAGATGTGAAGGTTTTTCTGCAGTCTCAAATCTTTTTCCTGAGATCTTCCTGTCTCTGTAGCTCTCTTAGATAAGTTGGCCACGTTGTGTGGGGTGCATTAGAGGAGGCCACATCATTTATTAAATATCCTGAGTAGCTGCTGTCCTTTATACATGTTTTAATGTCTAGTGATAAAACCTGGGGAGTTCATGCAGTTTGTACTGAGCTTGAAAAAACTCTGAAATACCTGTTTCTTATAGAGCTACTCCTTTTTCTCAGCCCACAAGGAATTGCTGTGCATCAGTGCCAAAGTTGTAGGAGAAACCTATTTGAACTCTGTGAAACCAACCTGTCTGACGTGTTTCCTGGAGCTATTTATTTTATGTTAGAAAAGAGGGTCTCTTCCATCTTATTGATCTGCTGCAGAGCTCAGTTCATAATTTAACCCCTGCCATGCCCTGGGCTGATCCCCCAATGTGGGTGTGGGGGGTGCTTAGGTGAGACCCCACCTGCAGAGCTGCCTCCAGCTCTGGGATCCAACATCAGAAGGACATGGATCTGCTGGAGCCAGTCCAAAGGAGGCCAAGATCTCCAAGGGCTGGAGCCCCTCTGCTCTGGAGCCAGGCTGGGAGAGCTGGGGGCGTTCATCTGGACAAGAGAAGGCTCCAGGGAGAGCTCAGAGCCCCTGCCAGGGCCTGAAGGAGCTCCAAGAGAGCTGGAGAGGGAGTTGGGACAAGGGTCTGGAGTGCCAGGACAAGGCAGAATGGTTTCCCCCTGCCAGAGTGCAGGGTTAGCTTTGATATTGGGAAGAAATTCTTCTCTGTGAGGGTGGTGAGGCCCTGGCACAGGTAATATCTTGTTTGTAGAAAGAAGCCAAACTCAATGTTCCTCTGTTTTGCACATTCATTTCTGAGTTACAGGTCAGAGGATAGATTCAGATCATTTCAGCTGTCATCCTTCACATCAATGGAGGGCTCACAACAGGGATAACTAACACAGGAAATCTGTCTGCATCTTGTGCTTAGCAAGGAGGGGTACATAAATTGACTTATTGACTCATGGACTTGTTCAGGTTGGCATCGCCTTTAAGGTCATTGAGCCCAGCCATTAATGTTACTTACATCTAAAATTCTTTAGGTGGATTTTGGAAGAGTAGCAGTTTGAAGTCTCTCAGACTTGCTGGATCTCCAAGCTTTCATTCCTCATCACTCAAAATTCCTTCCAGATCTGACTGCTGTTTGTTTGGGTCTGTTACAACAAATGAGAGGCAGTTCTCTAAAATGCAGCTTTAATATCATTCATTGAAGGTGGCACTTCTGGCAAGTGTCATGGAAGAGTGTGACTCTTCCCAAAGCTGCTTCACTGTGCAGCAATCCCATCCTGCCCCATCTTGGCCGTCCTTAGTTACCTTCTAACTGTCTTCCTTTGTAATGCACAAGGCCAGTTTAGTTTCTGCAGCTTATTTTTATTTCCTGCATCTTAAAAGAACAAGTTTCAATGAGCAAATGAAACTTAAGAACCTTTAACATCTTATTTTAATGAAGCAGAGGCCACAGGCTTTGTAGTTGTCTCTTTTCAAGTCCGGGTTAGACTTCAAAGGTCTCGCCTTCAGGAGTTTCGTGCAGACTCATCCTTGGTGTCACTTTTTTGGCAGGTCACAGCACTCTGGTTTGTGCTGGGGGAAGGGACTGAGGCAGCACGTGCTTCAAGTAATTTCTTAGATGGAAATAAACACTTCCAAAATACCTGCTATGTGTCATTCCTCCAGGTGGTGAGGTTCTTGAAAGTGTTCAAGGCCATGTTGGGTGGGGCTTGGAGCAGCCTAGTCTAGTTGAAGGTGTCCCTGCCCATGGCAGGAGGTGGGACAAGGTGGTCTTTAATGTCCATTCCAACCCAAATCAGTCTGGGATTTTATGATTCTTCCCCACTCTGTATAATTTTCACTCCCTGGTTGCTCTCTCATTTTTCTAGCCTACTTCAGCTGGCTAGCCTTCAGTGCTGGGCTGGATGCTTTGGAGGCCCTCAGGTTCTCCAAATGATCAACCTGCAGCTGACATCAGGCCTGTAGCCACTTTGGCATCTGATACTGGTTCCCAGCTGTCCTCTGTTTGGAAGGGTTCTGACCAGTTTCCCATTCTGAAGCAGCTCTGTGCAGTGTTGGCAGCACTGAGGCTTCAGTTTGACTTGTGATAGATGCAGTGCCAGTGAGGTAAATCATCACTGGGCTGAGCTCTGCATCTCTGGGGGAATATCTGCTCAGATCCCTGGTATTCTGTGATTAAAATCCAACACTGGTATTAGGCTCCAACGCAATTCACTACTCTCTGGTTTTGTGTGGATTTGCTGGGCACAGTGCTGGTACTTGGTGGTTTTTATCCCTCCTAAGTGTTAGGAATTACTGGGCATTTCAGAGTGCCTTTGCCTGTCATGATCCATGGCTGGGAGTGGGATGTTTTGGAGCCACTTGTTCTGTTCTTCCTGGTGCTTTTAGGAGACAATGTGATTGAAGATGGGGGCTTGGGGGGAATTTGCCTGCTGTGGTGATAGTTACAGGTTTTGGCTGGGGGCCTAGGGGTCATGGCATCCTCCTGGCTGGGGCTTCTGCAAGGACAGGTTTGGTAAGAGCAGTAATGTGCAGGGTGGCTGTTGGATGTTCAGGTAGCCTTCTGTGTCACCATCTGTTTGGAGAGGCAGTAGGGGATGGAGCATGACTTCCAGATGCCTTTTGGACCATATACACTCAACATGTAATGCCAGAAACCTTGTGCCTGCTTGGACTTGGTGTAGTCATCTTGGTAACCCTGGCTTTGCATGCTTGAGCTAATGCTCCTGTTTGAGTTTCTGGCATGGAAATAGGGTCCTGAGCATCTCTGAAGGCCTGTAGGACTGAGGCAGATAGTGCAGAAATTCCTCAGGGGTGTCTTGAAACCAGATTGTTTAAATTGTTTTTTCCTACAGATAGATTCTTGCAGTGATCCTGGACATCAAACCTCAGCTGACTGCTGTGGTCCTTCCGTGGTTTCATGGCTGAATGTGATCCTAAGACCTAACACAGTTGTAAAAGCTGAGTCACCCCTGCCTCTTTGGCTTGGAAAATTATTAAATGTTTGGCAAAACTGTTGGCTGATACACTTTTTGGTAAACTGGGGCTTGTCTTCACAAACTGTTCAATCAGCCTCTGCTAACATTCACAGAAGCTTGGAATGATCCCTGAGTTCTTGTCTATCCGCTCTTGTGTAGCTGTTGGAACTGTAGTGTGAGGTGAGGTAGAGGAGGAAATGTGCTTGCTAAGGAGGTGTTCTGAAATATATTTGTGCTGAAATCCCATCTGTTAAATCTTCTTGAGCTCCTCCTGCTCACTCTGAATGTAGTAGTTTCAAGCAAACCAGCCCTAACAGGATCACGGCGTCCCAGTGCAGAGTTTGTGGGGTACTCAGTGACAGCTCCTCTTTGATGGATTGGGATCAGGCTCCCCATTTATAGCTTCAAGATCATTTGCAATTAAATGGAGTCAAGTCTTCCATGGGATTTACCCTAGGAACAGTGCTCCCCACCAGTATCCGAGCTTCCCATAACTAGCAGACTTGCCTGAGGCACAGGTGGCTAAATTTAGTCTTCCAGCGAGCTTGGTATGACCTTGTGCTGCAAGGACTTTCTACTTGTATCTCTCTCAACACAAAAACACTGGTTTTGTGTGGTGGACAGAGCTTTGAGGCTCGAGGATGCCAAACAGCTTTTTGTGTTTGTCATTGGCCAACGCTTCCAGTGTGGCTGTTGGCAGGAATTAACTTGGGATCTGAATGCAGTGCAAAAGGTTCACGGGTGATCTACTGGTACAAAGCCATCCTCACCAGTGGGTATTATGGCTTCAAAGGAGACAGACATGATGTGGTGGGTAGAGCAGATTACTTGGTAACAGACATTTCTTATTGACAGCTACGCTGAGATTAGGGCTTGAAGGTGGAAGTTGAATCAAAGCAGCTTCATACAGATGCAATTTCCAAACTGTGGCAAATGTAAAGTTTGCCTTCAAGGTAACATAAAGCTTATCTGTGCAAAATAGCTCTTTACTTCAGCTTCTGGGAGAAGTCTGTAGTATGTGTGAGATGGTGCAAAGAGGTGGCCAGTTCTGGCACGTGCTCCCCTGTGTGGGTTTGCCTCCTCGTGTGAAGTGAGATTTATCCTCCATGTTCAACTTCAGCAACTTCTCCTTGAAGCTGTTTCTAATTAAATATGTAATTCAACCTACGAGCATAATGAAGAAGATGCCTTCAATGTGTGCTGAGAGTACTTCTGGAGCTCTTCTGCCGTGCTCCAAAAATGCCAGACTCCTCTGAATTTGGCAGTACAGCTGAATGGGAAAAGTTGCTGGGAACTGGAATAGGGTTTTTGGGTGTCTGCCATGCTGTTCAGGAGCACAGTGAGTGGTGTGGGGCTTTTTGCCTTGTGAAAGAAATTCTTTTGCAGGTGAGTGGGCAAAAACCTTTTGGTTGGCTTGGGCATGGCTTGGAGCCATTGGGATTCGTCTCTCTGGCATTGACTCAGTTGTTAGTGGTGCACTGGTTTCTTGCTTGCTACACATTGTTTTATTTTTTGGAAGGCTGAAATATTAATCTGATTAAGGATTAGGGTCACTGAGTAATACACTGAGTAAATTGCAGTGGGTGACTACTCCTATTGTGTTGTGCATTTCTGGTCATTGCATCTTTACCAGGGTTGGAAAACGTGGAGAGAGAAAGTAGAGTTGAAGGTGAATGAGAAGCTGCCTGTCCTGGGCAATCTAAAATGCCTGAGACTCTTGGGATTGGGAGGATTTCATTAAAAAACAGGCAGCAAACTTCTGAATGTTGCTCTGGAGCTCTGTAGAAGCTGTTAGGAAGTTGGATAAACTTAGGGTCAGCATGTCCATAAAATGAATGCGGGTAGGACAGGGCAGTTGTGTCCATGCCCACATCTGTAATCCAGCAGTGGCAGATCCTGGAGCAGACTGCAGAACTTGGCTGCTCCCTGGATCATCCTCAATTGTCAATTGACACTAATGTTCTCCTACTATTAATTCTACCTTTATGAACTTCCTGCCTTTCCAGAATCCTGGGGCAGCATGAGGAGGTGGTATTTCTGAAGAGCTCTGGAGGATGCCTTAGGGATTCTTAGAGGAGGGGAAATCTCCAGCTGTTTCCAGGATACTGTCCATATCTGCAGGCCTCCCATGCTGTGCTGTTCAAAGAAGATTTGCTGTACAATGTACTGAGGCTTATGAGTAAAAGCATTCCAGGGAGGATAGATAGAAATGGAAAGGAGGGAAATAAAATTAGAAATTAGGAATGAAGAAAGGAATTGAACATAAAGTTCTTGGTCCCTTTAAAAGGGAAAAATTACTGAAATTCCATCTTTTTGTGCAGAAAGTGGGAGGAGGTGATCATAATGCCTCTCTTCAGCTTTCCCAGTGTAGGATCCAGCAGGCAGCTGGGCTGGCAATCAGCTGATAGCCCAGAATGGGGCAGGGACAGCCAAGAGTGAGGCAGCACAAGTTAATGCCCTAGTCCTACTCTGTGTCATACTAATTACAAGCAGTGTCTGTATATGTGTGTGTGTATAGGGGTGATCCCAGTATGTCCCTGGGGCTCTTTCCCTTGTGTTCATGTCATGGCTGACCAACTCTGGGTTGCTTTTTTAGCTTCCTAATCTGTGCCTGCTAAAAATCTAGTTTTAATCAGACATTGCCCTATTCAACTAGTAATTTTAAGCATGGATGAGGAGCCATTAATGTAACTTCATAGCTAAACATGAGACTTGGTGTTTCAATACTTTCCCTGGGATTGAAACATCCTATTGTGGAATGTTCACAGCTTGAAGTCTTTTTTGTTACTTCTACAGAGGTACCTGCTGTGCTCAGAAGGGGAGATTTTGTCCTGCCTTTCTCATATACTGCTTGTCAAACCTGTTCCTGAGCTGCCCTGAGTTTCTAACCTGGCACAAAGTTCTCCAGGTATTGTTGGGTTGGTTTTCTCCTGTTGCTGTAATGAGTTAGACTTGCTCAGCAGTGGGTGTGATAAGGGGACAAACCTCTGGGGGTTCCTGCAGCTCCTTGGTTACTCCATGGTTCAGAGAACGCCTCTGGGTTTTCCTTCAGAGGTGCTGTTTCATCCTGGGGTCAGTTCTAGGCTGCAGGCATCTCCCCAACTTTTGAGGCACATCTGGTTTGTTGTGGGCTTCACATGTGGAGGAGGAGAACCAGAAGCAACAAAAAACCTGAGGTCTCCTAAAAACTTGAGGAGCAGCAGCAGAGGCCCTGAGGAATGGAGACTACTCAGCTTAATTTAGTGTTGCTCCCTCTCTTTAGAGAGCTGTGGTGTCACCTGAGCATGTGATGAGCTCTCTGAATCTCTCCAGTAAGGAAACAGGATCTTAAATATCTGCATTTGGGTTACTGGCTTGTGCTTAGGTCTGAAGAGGGCAGTGAGCTGAGCTGGCTGTTTGAAAGAGCACTAAATCAAGAGTCTGTTAATGATTGAGTAATCCCATGTAGTAAGGGGGGGAATGTGGAGCAAATCATCATTGCTGTGCAGGCTGGGAGCAGTGAGTGCTCCAGCAGCTATGTTATCCTTTCTTCAAAAGAATGTGAAGAACTGAAGCAGCTCATCTTCAGATGTGAATCAAAGGGATCTTGCAAGAAAATTCCTTAGACTAGAGGGGATTATTTTCAAATTTTATTATTATTATTATTATTATTATTTTTTTTTTTTTTTAAAGTATTACTGCATGATGGTCTGGGTTGAGATTGAGACCTGGAGTGTGAACTTGGCCATGTCTGACAGCAAATGCCATTTAGTATGACTTTAAGCTTAGGAGGGCTCTATCCCTCTTCCCAGAGGCACTGGGAGTGGTGACATTTCTTGTGCAGATGATAGAAGGATATTACCTGTGTGATTCATGTAACCCATAAAGGGATCCTTGGAAAAGAAGAAAATAACAATAATAATACAAAATATGAGCAAAGTGCAATGTGATAATGGTAACAGAGAGTGTGTGAGCTGCATACTGTGTGCTTCAGAGGGGGGTGTAAGGGGAGTGAGTGCTGTGTAGAGACACTTGGGACAGATCTCAATCAGAGTCTTCCTCAAAGGCTTTTTCCATAAGACAGTGAGAGTTCAAAATCCCACTTTTAAATATTTTTCATGACTCAATGTTTAGTCAAAGTGGATGCTCTGTTTTGACCCTTCTCTGTGAACTCAGGGCACCCAGCCCTTTACTGGGTGCTGTTGTGGGTTACCCTCTGCTCTTGCTGCAGGGGAAGCCAAAAGGGAAAACTCCATTTCTTTGCAAGAAAAAAAGAGTAAAAAGCAGATGTTTCATATTAAGATATGTGCTTGTGTTTCCCTGAGCCACTCTCTCCTTCTTCCAGACCACTGTTCCTTGCACAGGATCTGCAGCTGCTGCAGGGGGAAAGGTTAAATCATCTCAAAGTGAAAAGTAAAATACTCCTTGGGTGGGCTTTCCCTGTTTGAGTTTCAGGCTCTGGGAGCTGTACCAGGCAGGTCAGGGTTTGGGAGCAGAGGCTCACGTTGAAAGGATAAATTAGAGTTCTCTTCATGAGTGTCCTCAGCTGAGCTGTCACATCTCTGTGCTCCCAGGCTGAGGTGTCACCAAACCACATCAGATGGAATGATTGCTGCTGGAAGCATGCAGTGCAGCTCCATGCTGGGAGTACCTCAGGAATAGTCAGGGAAAACATAGCATGACATTTAATTTAGGATAAGCAGGCCTCTGTTCCTGATGGGTTAAAAGATTTAAAGAATCTCATTCCATGATATTCCTGTGTTGCAAGCAGACTCTACCTGAAGTTGCCTTCATGTTTTCTCTGAATTTTTAATTCTGGTATTATTTGTGGCACTGTTCTGTTCCCTTTGATCACAAAGATGGTTAGCATCAGTTTTGAAGCCTTCAATATTTTGGTGTTAATGAAGTGTAGGCCCCTGTTATGTGTTAGGGACAGGCAGCTTACTGGGAATATCAAACCTTCATGTGCTGGGATGACATTAGGTAACTCCAAAAAATATTTGCTGTTTTCCTCTTGTAAATACAGAATTGAGATCTAGATCTGTTTGCAGCATTTCCTTGCTGTGTTGGAGGGATGCAGGCTGCTCATGAGTTAAGGGAATTGGGAGAGAGATGTCAAGTGGGTTTTGTAAGCCACAGGTTTGTATAATTTTATTTTTTTACCTTGGTGTGAGCTGATAAAGGCAGTTCTGAGCAGTGCCCAAGTAGAGTGTGGGATAAAGGCTGACTCTCTTCAGCTGAACAGAATGAATGTAGCTATCAGCTTTGGGGTGTATTCAGGGAGGAATTTGCAAATTACTGAGTCCAAGCAGGAGTTTTGTTTCAAGTGCAGTCATGAAGGCATTCATCTTTCTGTCCAGCTCTTCCTCAGGCATGGAATGTGTTTGGTTTTGACAAAAAGGCAGCAAAATCTACTCAACAAGGTATGACTTTTCCCCTTTTGACCCTGCTACATTTCATGTTTTGAGGGCAGACAGCCTTAATGTGTCATTGAGGTCCTTTCTGCTTCACTGCTGCTCTGCTGGTTTTGATATCTGCTGATAATCAGCAGATGATGTCACTGATTTATTTGCAGCAAAATGCTGTTTATTGAGTCTGTGCAGTCAAAGTTCATGTCTCTCTCCCTTCTGCCAAGAAGTGGTTCTTTAGACCTGTCTGACACTCGAGGGTCAGCAGGGGGGTGAGTCAGGTCACAAAACCATCAGGGGTGCATGTGGCAGGACAGTCCACTCCTGCTGCCATGAGGTCCAGAGAGGGTTAAATGGAGCTGGCAGGAGGTGAGCTCAGGTGTTGTTCAGGTAGCCAGGGCTGCTGTGGCTACAAAAACTTTGTGTGAGTCTGGAGAAGAACTGGACACACTCACCAAGAGGCTGCGATGAGCGTTCTCCATAGAACTGCAGAATGGCCTCAGTTGGAAGGGACCCACAAGGACCAGCAAAGTCCATCACCTTGCACAGGACAACCCTAGCAATCACACCCAGGACACTCATGTGCCCAAACTGACTTGGGGAGGCCCAGAAATACAAACCACTGGAGGTGGGAAAATGCACAAAATTCTTACTCTCTTCCTTCCCTTCCCAAACACGTGTGCATGGGTGCTCGTCCAAACAGGAGGTCAAGCCTGTTGTGCTCTGTTCTTTGGTTCATCTCTTTGCCTCTTGGAGGATGTGACATGAGGTCTGAATGGGATCATCAGCTCCAACTCCTGGTGCTACACAGACACCCAGGATGTGACATGAGGTCTTGAATGGGATCATCAACTCCAGCTCCTGGTGCTGCACAGACACCCCAGCAATCCCACCTTATGCCTGAGAGTGCTGTCCAAAAGGTCCTTGAGCTGTGGCAGCCTTGGGGCTGTGACCCTTCCCTGGGGACCCTGGGCAGTGCTCAGCACCCTCTGGGGGAAGAACCTTTTCCTTATATCCAACCTAACCCTCCCTGACACAGCTTCAGCTTCATCTATTTAAAGCTGTCTGGCAGAGTTGAGGTGTCCTGAAGAGGCTTTACCACACACTAGAAATGGTCTGCAGAGACCTTGTATTTTTCCAAATGAGTGTGGAATGCTTTGATTGAGAGTCTGCTCATGTGAACCCCCACTGATCAAGGACTGATGGGTTGCTTTTCAGATAAGTCACTTGTTTCTGGAGAATTACACATCCTGGGCACTGCTAAGCCAGGTTCTCATAGTCTGAGCTCAGCACAAGGACTGGAGCATCATGTTGGCTCTTGAGGTTGTGTTCCATCATCTGATGCTGGTGGGAACAGTTGTACCTTTTCTGCTGTGCTCGATGGTGTCAACACTGGAGTAGGGCAGTGTCCATTAGGTTGGAATTTGAATGTTCTTCTTGTGCTTTAATTTGTGAAGAGTACAAATACCTCCAGCCTAAAGATGAGAAGCTGTTTCAAAGTGCTACCCAGAGTTTTGTGCTGCTAACTGGTAATAAAATAATAATGAGCTGAAGTACAAAAGATCCAAAAGCTGTCTGTGTACCAGCTTCTGGGAGAACTAAGGAGAAGGGGATTTGTAGAGTCACCTTCTCTGCTGTGGAACAGGAGCCATGTCCTCCTTGGGGAGCCAAAAAGTGGCTGTGCTGCACCCCCACCTTGGAAGCACCATGCCACAGAAGTCACTCCTCCTGGTTCAGGCTGGCAAATATTTCCCTGGCCCCTGGAGGAGATGAAAGACCTGGTTGTGTACTCTAGGTGCAATTGCAAGCTTTTCACACCATGCCCTCGAGGATGTCAGTTTTTACTCTGGAGCTGAAACAAACTTCTCATCTGCTCCTTGCTTTGAAAAGTAATGTGGAAAATAACCAGCAGGGCTTAAAGCTTCTGGTGGAGCCCTGTTCTCTCACACTGACAGCTCAAAGAGTGTTTGTGGATTCTCCAGCTGGTGTGGTGGTGTTTCTGTGATTCTGTGATATTCAGAGAATGGTTTAGGTTGTATGGGCCCTCAAAGCTCATCTCATTCTGACCCCTACCATGGGCAGGGACACTTCCACTAGACCAGAGCCCTCTGCAACCTGGCCTTGAACACTTCTAGGGATGGAGAGTCCACAATCTGTCTGTTCCAGTGCCTCACCTGGAAGAGACCTCAAGTGGCCTTTGAGTGCTGAGCAGCGTGCTGCTGGTTGGCCATGTGCTGGGAAGAGACCACTTTGCTGTGTTCTGTTGACTGGTGCAGGGGGTCTTCTCCTGAATACAGGTGTGTGGGACCCATGCCCAGCTCCACACCCCTGAGTGCTTCATCTCCTCTTGCCTTTGGCACTCTGGAAAATAAGTAACTCTTCTTGCTGAAGTGCCTGGTATAAAGCAAAGCATTCTTATGGAAGGATCCTGCACAACTCCTGCATGGCTGTAAAACATCAAGGCCTGTTCAGCTCCAGGTGTATGTCTGGGCCTGAGGCCTCTCTGGAGCTGTCCATGCTAGGACAGGTCACAGGAAATGGGCTCAGTGTCTGAAGATGCTAAATAAGTGAAAAAAAGGTTAATTATTTGTCAAGAGCTAGAAAGGGTCCCACTTGCCAGTCATAGTTTCAGATTTCCTCTTTTATGGTCATTCTTCATTCTGCCTTATTCTTCCCTTCACCCAGGGACGTGGTCCCTGGATTCTCCATAACACCAGGCTTTGGACACCAGGGCTGGAGCTTACCATGATAAACTGGTGCTCTAACAGGGCTGTCTACATATTCTCACTAGCTAAACATTGCCAGAGGTGCCCTTCTGCTCCATGCCATGCTTGCAGCTAAACGAGGTTCCTGGCCATGTTTAACATGAGCAGGATTTCTGGGTGTGAGGCCAGGGAAAGGATGGAGACCAAGCTCTGCGTTTTGAACCTGGGGCTCTCTCAAGATGCTGGAGTCACATCTGTGTGAACGTGGGAGTCCTCTTTGCTGTGCTTCAGGTCAAAAGGTCTGTTAAAAAAATGTCTTGACTGAGGTGGGGATGGATTTTGTCACTTGGCCTTGCCAGTAGGAAGTGGCAGAGTCTGACTGGCATGGGGATTTTCCCACGTTACACTTTGATCCTCTGTAACGTGCTGGTCGTCTTGTTCTTTGAGCAGAACATGAATAATGCCTAACCCCTGGTTCAAACCTGAACCTTAGGATGGCATGAGATGATTTATTTACCTTTATTCCTAAAGTGAATCATTGTACCATGGAGTGTGTTATAAATAGAGTCTTCTGTTTCGCTTCCTTGTTTGGAGTCACCACCAAACATTGGGATTGGTGTAAGGAAACTGAGTAAGTTTCTGGCCAATGAACCCATCTGGAATTTTTATGCCAAGCTTTTGGTTTTCTAAGTTTAAGTAGGGCATGTTCCAAGTGACAAGACAGCAGAGCTGAAAGGGTGTTCAGCATTTAAATATGTGGACTGTCATGTTAGTGGGATGCTCCAGTTTTTTGCCCAGGAGTAGATGACAAGTGACTAAATGAAGCTGCAGTCTCTGTTTTCCTATGAATAGGTGCTTGTGTTTTCCCTTTCTTTTAGGTCTTGGTTGGTTTGGTACAAGTTTGGCTGGTTCTTCCTTGCTGCAGCCTCTGACCTGGTCAAATAACTTGGAACTACTTCAGTACCAAGTAGAACAATAGATGGCCTTAAATGCTTCACAGTAAATGTTATATTGAGGGCTCCATTCAGCTCCCTAATACCTTTTCATTTGAGAGGAGTGAGTGTCACTGCTTGCACACTGGAGCAGTGGTATGTGTTCCTCACAATGGTGGTAGGCTTCATTCTGAAGCTGGTGCTGGCTAATTGCAGAGGAGGATTAATTAATGACAGCTGTTGGGAGCTCGTGAGGACTTTCAAAGTCTTCTACAACCCCACCGAGCAATCCTCCAGGCTTCTGGAGGACAGAAACCATGAACAACATCAGAAGGGCACGGGTGTGACTTGGACTGCACTGACAACAAGCTCCTGAAAGGACAGGGCAGAGATGGACACCAAATTCCCACGGGCTGCAGTCACAGTGGTGTCACTCAGCAGCACAGCCACAGTGGCTTTGGTCTGTCTTGCACTTTCTCTTGGAGAAAGCAAAAACACCCTCTGTTTTAAGATACTAATATGGACCTTTACTGTTCCATTGTGTAACAGTTGGAAAAATAAGAATAAAACTGCTAACCTAGCTTGGAATACTTATTGGGGTGCTGATTGCTTGTAGCCCGTGTAAGGGAATCTCCTGTGGTGTTTCAGAAGGATCTTCTTTGATGACAGTCAGAACTTAAAGTTGCTTTTTTAAGATTTTCATTTTTCTTAGAACTCTCTATGTGTTTTCTTCCAAAGAGCATTACATGCCCAAGCTTTGAGTGCAGAACAGAACAGGCTGTCTCTGGTTGCTCTGGGCAGTTACCCAGAAATAGTTTCATTTCGGTTTGACTTCCCCACCTGTCTTACGGTGCACTCCCTTTCAGAAATTGCTGTTTGGACCCTGTGCTCTGGAGGGTGTTTTTTAAGGAAGAAAGTCAGAAACAAACAAAAAAACCCCTTGTGCTTCCTTCTGACCAAAGTGCCTGGAGCAGGGCAGGAGATGGAGCCAGCCCAGGCACACTGCGTCAGGGGAGTTCAGGTTTGGGAACCTGTTTGCCAAGGTGGGGAAACACAGTTTACCAAAAACCAAACCTCCAGTTACTGAAGAGACAGAAAGGTGCATTTTTTTAAGAACACACTGTCTTCTGAACTGAAGTTGACATTATTTATTGCAAGGAAAGCTATCAGTTTGCCCTGACATAGGGTAAAGGGAATTATTTTCCTGTGAGCAGTGGGGTTTGGCTCTGTTTCATCCCCATACTTGGATGCTGCCATATCCAGCTGAAACCAGACAATGCCCTTTGTGTTTTTAAGCAGAATACAGTAAGATTGGAAGTCACTGGTGTCAGCTGTTGCATGGAGACTTCCTAAAATGTGTTTTCTTCCTTACCAGGTTTGGTACAGATATGAGTGCCTGGCTGCCCTGCTGCTCCCGTGCCCCAGCACTCCCTGCCCTGTGATTTTGGATAACAAGCCTAAGAAGTGAATTACACATCAGCTGGTGAGTGTCACATGCCTTTGATGTTCTGGAGTGTCTTGGCTTGGAGCTCAAATAGTCCTTCCTAAAAAAACCCAACTCTCACCTGTATTTGATAAGAGTCACCTCCCTTGTGGAAACAGGGAGAGCTGAGGCTGTTCAGAAGAACCTGGAGAAGGGAAGGTTGCATGGACACCTCAGAGAACATTCCAGGATCTGAAGGGGCTACAGGGAAGCTGGAGAAGGACTGTTCATCCAGAACAAGACAAGGGAGAATGACTTCGAACTAAAAGGGGGGAAGTTTAGGTTAAATACAAAGTAAGAAATTGTTCAATGGAGGGTGGTGAGGCCCTGGCACAGGGTGCCCAGAGCAGCTGTGGCTGCCCCATCCATGGAAGTGTCCAAGGCCAGGACAGGGCTTGGAGCACCTGGGCTAGTGGAAAGTGTCCCTGCTCATGGCAGGGGGTGGAACAAGCTGATTTTTAAGTTCCCATCCAGCCAAAACCATTCTGTGATTCTTTGATTCTCTATATAAGGCAAGACACTAAAAATCCAGTATCTTATCTGGATTATCAATAAAATACCTACCAAGCCTATGGAAGGATGCTTAGAGACCCAAATGTAAGTTGTTTAATTCTTATTCCTTACTTCCATTTTGGTTTTGTTTTTTCCTCTCAGTTTTGTCAGCATTTTTCATCTGAAGTAACTTATCTGGGAACTTAGATCCCTGATTTCCTTTCCCTGGCATTATTTTTAGAAAGACACATGTAGAGCTGAGAAGTAGGTAGCTGCAGTGTTGCTTGTCAGTGACTAACAAGGAAATTGGGCAGGATTAAAGGCAGGGAGAGTCCAGAGTCTCTTGTGGTGAGCTCAGAGCAGAGCTTTTGTGTTGTATGTATAAGTGTGTTTGTGTGACAAATAAAATAAGGGCCAGGTTATCTAATCTGTAACAGCTCACCTATGGAATGGGCAGAAAACTCAAAACTGAAGTTGTTGGGAAAATTTTCCTCTCCAGAAATCCAATGGAATAGTATTTGTAGGTGAGAGGGTTGGACTGATTCCAGTGGGGATTTAATGAAAATAAACCAGTGAGTGTTGGTTTGGTGAGGGTGGTGACCTTTAGGGAGTGCAAGTCCCTGCTTGGCACAAGGGGTTTTTGGGGTATACATAAAGGCTAAACTGGCACCAGAGTTCCCTTTCTGGACTTCTGAATAAGCATTTATGTAGTGATAAACAATTTATTTTTCTGTGCAGACTGAGTGATCCTGATTAAGTCATTGGGATGTTTTGTTTAGGGCCATAATTGTGCTGCATCCTTTGGGAATGCTGTTTCTGTTTTTTGGCCAACAAAACAAATTCTTTTAAAATTGTAATTTTCATTTAGAATTTTCTCTGTAGGAAGTTTCATGAGCTCTTACCTTTTGGTAATTTCAGCTGGGGGTGGGGTGGGGCACGGTGGATGGGCCACAGTTTCATCCTCTCAGCAGTTTCCAGCCTGGAGGAGAAATCTGGTTCCAATTTTGCTCGATACTGTATCTCAGATTATTTTTGCAGCTTCATTCCCTAAAACCAATTTGTCTATTTTTGGTGACAGTAGTAGGAGTGTCATTAATTGTTGAAAAGTGTTTAGTTTGAGCAGTTCAGGCTGGTGCAGTACAGTGCTTTAATATCTTCTATGAGCCCAGCAGAGGCTGTGTCATCTGCCTGGGCCTTCTTTCACTTTTTTTTTCCCTCAAAGAGAAGCCCCTGCAGTCTAAAGTTTGCTGTTGTGATATTGTGGAGAGTTTCTTTTGGAGCTGAAGTCATTGGCTTGTTTTTCTGTATCCCACCTGTAAGATGTCTGGCATTTTGGGAAGCTTTTTGCCTCAGATACACCTATTTCCCAAGGTTTGAGTTCCTAGCATACTTTTTTTCACTTAGGTGAAGCTTATTTCCTGTTCCTGCCTCCTTTAATCTTTCTGTATATTTTAATTTAATATTTAAAGGCACATGTGAGTGAGGAGCTGGCTCTTGGCACTGCCTTGGTGACCTCAGTGTGCTCAGTCAGCCACGTCCAGCTTGAGGAATTTGGCCTTAGGTGCAAATTTTTTCCCTGGATGGCATAAATGAACAAGAGCAACAGCAGCTGCAGCCTCAAGCTGATGTCCAAAACCAGGGATACAACTGTGAGGGCCATAGGTGACTCCTCTGTACCCTGCCTGCATCCTGAGAGCAGCCCTGGGAATGTGGAGAAGCCTAAATTTCTTTTTGTACATGGAGCTTTCTAGTTGTATTAGTCATCCATCTGGATTATTTAAGTGCTTGAGCACTCCTCAAAAAACAGCAATATCTATTTGTAGAAAGGTACATCATGTAAAGTGCAATTCCAGTATGTTAGAGCTGCCTGCTGGAGATGTTCTTGGGAATTTTGCCCTTCCAGTTGTGGGACTTCAGGAGCTGGAGAGCCCCCATCAAAGCTCTGAAATCTTAAAAGGCTTCTGGTTGGTCTTGTGGATGTGTATGGTGATGCATTAGAACTCTTCTCAACTTCTCCCACGAAATCACTCCTCCTGTTCAGCCCAGTGCAGCCTCAGCTGGTCTGTGTTGGTCTCCAGACACTGAGAAAACCTGAGGAGAGGGTGATCTGTAGCAGTAAGGGGAAATATTCTTCCATTAGGCACTGGAAAACTGACTCAAACAGTGAAAAACCAAAACCCTCTTCTCTAACTCTTGAACTTGTTCTGTCTTGAACTGAGTCTGAAAGTGCCTGAAGTGGAAATGCTCCATTTTTAAGCTGTATTTCTTCTGTCTATGCTGTTGGCAGAAAATCTTTAGGACACTTTCTAGCTAAAAAGTTAATTCCAATACAGCACAATTATATCCTCATAAACTTAGAGAAAACTCAAATCTTCATGGGTTTTGTAATGGGTGTGAGTTGATTTCATTGTTTTCCAACCCAGAAATTAAACATGAGGTTTCGTGTAAGCTTTTGAGATTCACAGACTGGCAAAACACTTGTCCTTGCTTATGCAGTCTGGCTTTTATGTAACTCATTATTTTTGCTCAAATGTTGCAGATAGTCGGTTTCCTCTAGCAACAGCCACCAGATGTTTCACTGAACAAGACTTAATTCTTTAAAATTGACCTGTGAGAAATGTGTGAAGGCGAACAGGGAGGCGGAACAATTGTGTGCCAGTGTGATTTCCATTTCCTTGCTAAAACCCCACTGCAAGCCTTGCAGTTTGATTCCAGCAAGGAAGGATCCTGATTTTTTTGTGGTACACTATGAGGCCTTGTCTGTGGTTTTTAGTGTTTCCATAAATGTGGTGTTGGGAGCTGGGGGATGGGATCAAGCTGTCTCACAACTGTTAGTGTTGCTTGGGCAATTAGCTCTATATGGATTAATTCTGTCTGGTGGATATGCCACCGTGGGAATCCTGCTGTCTGTAGGTCTTCTGTGATCAATCATGTGCTTTGCTAGACTATTTCCTACTTTGTATTTCCATGGGAAACCAACCCCTGCCTCAGTTTTCCAGCTGGGGGAAGAGAGTGACCCAGTGGGGTGAGTGGTCACTGCAAGAAGTTCCCAGCAGCTCTTGTCTCTGAAACATCTCAGTTCTGGGGGTTTGTCCTGTCCATCCAGGGCCACTTTGTGTGGGAGAAGATTGCACAGGGATTCTTTGCTGGGGGTGAATTATCTGCAATCTGGATTTTTGGGTCTGTTGTTTTATTGTCCAGGTCTGCAGAGACTACATAAATCAAGGCAGAGCTGTGCCATTTCCCTTCCCCACAAGGATTTCTTGCTCCCATTTTGCTGCTTCTTGTGCAGTTTGTGCATGGGACAGATGATCTTCAAGAGGAAATTTACTGGTCTGTAACTGGGGGTACTGGTGATAGCTCTGTACCTGAGAAATAAGGATTGAGTAGAGAAGTTCAGCTCTGCAGATATTTTCAAAATTCTGGAGATGAAAGTATCTCAAGGCCAGGTTGGATGGGATTTGGAGCACTCTGGGCTAGTGGAAGGTTCCATCCCCCCATGGTAGGGGGATGGAACTGGATGAGCTTTAAGGTTCCTTCCAACCCAATCCACTCTAGGATTCAGCTGCCAGCCAGCCCTGCAGTTCTAGAGTTGACTCACTGAGAGGTCAAACAAGCAGCAGAGCTGGTGAAAAGGAGGGACTTGAGGGTGTTTGGTGGATGGAGCACCAGGAAGGTGCCTTTTGGGGTAGCTGGATGTTAGCTGGGGTACATGTCTGATGTGTGTGTACCAGGCATGCCTGTTTGGTAACCTGGGGGCTGTTCAGCTCTGCAGTCAGAATTATCTCATCCCAGAATTACAGAATCATTTAGGTTGGAAAACACCTTTAAGATGAAGTCCAACTTTTGACCAGTCACCACCTTTTGATCTAGAACAGAGCACAAAGTCCTACCATCAGTTGTTTCTTGAACACCTCCAGCTATGGTGACTCCACCACCTCCCTGGGCAGCCCATTCTGATGTTTCATAACTCCTCCTGAGCAGAAATTCCTCCTGATGTCCAACCTGAACCTCCCCTGGCACAGATTGAGGCCATGTCCTCTCATCCTCAGCCCCAATGAGGCACCTAAAGCCTGGCTTTGCCTCCCACTCTCCTTCCTCATTGTAACCATGCCACTGTGGGGCTCTCTGCTCATGAAGCTGCCCTGTCCCTCCCAGCAGTGTGGGAGGTGTCACCCTGACCTGTGGCTGGGAGGCTCCACTGGGCTGGAATTGCCTTGTTTTTGCCTAATTTCAGCTTTTAGCCTGTCTCAGTCTGGCTGCTGAACTGCTAATGCTCTGCTCATGGTTTGTTCTATCGCTGGAGGAGCCTGAGCTGCTCTGTTTCAGGTCCTTGGGATGCTGTGGGGCATTCTGAGGGTTCACCTGGAGGCAGCTGCTGGAAAGTGCTTGTAGACAGGATAGAAGATGTTGCTGGGATAAACTGATTTTTATCTGGGAAGGTTTCCTTGTTGCTCATTTCCTTTGGGTCATGAGTCTGGAGGTGCAAACACTTAATTGTTTTAATTCTAAGGATCAGGTTCTTTCTCTCATTACCTCAACCCCTCTTTCTGAGCTTCAGCACTTCCAGTCTGAAAGACTAAGAGCAAATCTAGAAGGGACCTCTCATAGTGAGTGGTATCCCTGCCAGTGGCAGAGGGTTGGAATGAGATGAGCTTTAAGGGCCCTTCTCACCCAAACCATTCCATGATTCCACAAGTGTGTGGATTGCTGTACACATGGAGCTTTGACTCACACCCAGACTCTGTGGTTGTGCTGTTGTAAACAGAGTTGAGAAGGCTGGTTTTGAGCTGTGCTGGAGGCTTGGTCTCACTGATTGCTTTCCTGGGGGAAAAAACCTCACTACCAGGAAAACTAAAGCTTGATTGCTAAATTTTGTACCTGATCACCACCTAGATCAGGTGTAAAATGCTTTTGGTTTATATGTGTGAGTTGGGAAAATTGTCATACAGTACCACTGACCTTTCCTTAGAACAAACAAACCTCACTGCTAACATGCACCTATCACAGTAAAGCAGGGAATAATCCCTGGAAAATACTATAAAATCATATTAATCCTTTCATTTTCTCAGCATGCAGGTGCTATGGTCTAGTTGAGGTGTTAGGGCATAGGTTGGACTCGATGATCTTAGAGGTCTCTCTCAACCTCATTATTCTGTGATTCTGTAAGAGATGCCAAAGAATACTTGGGCATCTTCACCTGGATCTGGTAGTGTTTCAGGGGACATCAGAAGAGCTTGGCTCCTGGAAGTGGCATCTCCTGTTCCCTGTCAGATGTCCTTTGGTGTGAGTGGTCCCAGGTTGTGCTGTGGAAGAGATCAGCTGCAGACAGGGACTGTCCAACCTCCTTCCTGGCCAGCTGGCAGGTGATGTGATTTCTACAGGCAGATGCATGGTTGTTGTGATCTTCTCTTCCTCAAGCAGCAGCAGAGGTTTGCAGGGCTGTAAATCACTTCAGAGAGTGCAGGGAATGAAGCCAGGTCCCTTGAGGACATCAGACTGGTACTTTATAGATGTGGTCAAGCAATGATCCATTACAAACAAGGGGTTGATTATATTTAGGTAGGTTGTTTCCTTTTCCATGTGCAGCTTCTCCTTGTCCTGAGATGCAGCCTGGAAGGGGATGATGGCCAGACCAGCATGGTTGAGTTTGTTTTCCATTTTAATGTTGCCCTCAGGTTCTGGGAGGTCTAATTTTTGACATTTCAACAGTTTCATTCTCACTAAACTTTCTTCTCCAGGTGAATGAGAATCTGGGCAGTCTCTGTGATAAAACAGCATTCTTCCAATTCTTGTTGTCTTGCCTATCAATGGAAATGGAAAATGGGTTAAAAAGACTTTTCTGATGCAGATATTTAAGTTGGCCACAGTGAAATTGTACCAAGTTTTGGTTTTTCTGGGATGCCATCTTTGGAGACATGGAGCTCCTGTGAGCAAGGTTGGTGGTTGACCTCAAATGAGCTCTGAAGGTCACAGGTCCAAGAAGGGATGAGCTACCTCTCATGGCCCAAGCTGTGGGGCACTGTTCCCTGAGCTGTGGGAGCAGGAGGCTGCACAGATTCACCCAGAGCAGGGTGAGTTCAGTCAGGTGGGGAAAGCCAATCCAGCATTGATGATATTGCAGGTTCTGAGATGGCCTTTAAGTCCTTCACTCCAACACAGAGCATCACTGTGCTCTCCCTGTGCTCCCAGGGGCTTGGCTGCCTGGTGCTTGTGCATCACACCTGCACTGTCATGGCATCAGCTTCTCAGGAATAATCTGAAATGCCCTTGTGCCACCTGCCCGTGTTCATGATCTGACTGAGAAGACTCAGCTAGAAATAGCCTGAATTTTCTTCCGCATGTGGTGATTCAAAAGGGTATTTTGTGGCTGAGCACAGAGCCATTTTTGGGCTTCAGACCACAAAAACAATGTTTGAAAAAGTGCCTGAAGTACTGGGCAGTTGTCTAGAGATGTGATCAAGAGGTGCTGTCTTTCCTTGTGGAAGAACTGCCTTGTAGGCAGAAGAATTGGGCTTGTTTTTCCAGCTTTCTCAAGGTCATGTTGTTGGCATGGGAGGGGGAACAGGTGCTGTAATGGAGTAATTACTCTTGGAAATACAGTTTTAAGAGAGCACCTAAAGGGGATCTGTGGTTGAGAGAGGCAGGGTTCCAGCAAAGGATTCTTAGAGCTCAGCCTGTATTTAAGTGAAGATTTGGTGGTGGGGGAGGATTTAGGTGGGAGATTTGTGCCTCTCAGAGGGCAAAGAGGCTTGGTAGCAACTGGCTTCTCCCGTGGTTTGGAGGCAAGTCCTGCATGGGACAGCCCCCCATGTCTTGTTTTAGAGGATGGTGTTAAAGCTAATAGGGTGGAAAAAGGTGTTGTGTTTCTGCTCAGTGAGGTTACTGCCTTTGAAATAAGTGCTGGGGTTCAGGGTAAAGAAATGTGCCAGCTGTGGTTAGTCCAGGGCCATGCAGTGCAGGATAAAGGAATGCTATCATCAGGATGTGCTTCCCTTGGCTGGAGATCTCTGTGAGTACCTGTGTGGCATCTCTGCTTTGTTTTAAAAGATAAACTTAACTCTCAAGTCCAGATGAGTGTGAGAGGTAGAATAAACAGCTTTCTCCTCCAGCTCCAGAACTTGCTCTGTTCATCACTCCTTGTTCAGTGTTTTCTCCCATTGCTAATCCAGGGAGTCCATAAGGTGTTTTATAATCTCTCTGCACCAAACTGTTCCTGGATCACAGCTTTGGTTCTTGAGGAGCCTTTAGGCTTCTCTCTGCGGTGTCACTAATTTTTAAGTCATTCTAGGATGGGAAATACAGTTTCATGTAGCTGCACACACTTCCTATAGCTTCTGCTGCTGGAGTGAGTGAATTCAAGGATATCTTAGGAAATGCAGTTTCAGTTCTTGGATGATCCAGTATCTAATAAGGCCCAAGTTCTGAAGCTTTTTCTGTGAACAGGGATAAGCAACTCCATTCCCATGTGCATTCCTTTGTGTTATGCTGCACAGCTGAGCTGGTATTTCATTATTTTCCTCACTGAGGGAATATGTGTGGATAGGTCTCCTATGAGTTTATCATAACAGTGGGGAAATTCGGGGTCTTTGAATCCTTTGTTAAGTGGGATTGATGGCAACTTTATGTTGTGGTCAGCAGGCTGATGGGAAGGGATGGCATGCAGAGGGACCTGGAGAGGTGGGACTGTGGGAAACTCATGGAGCTCAGCAAGGCCAAGTGCAGTGTCCTGCCCCTGGGCCAGGGCCATCCCAAGCACAAACACAAGCTGGGGGAAAAAGGGATTGAGCACAGCCCTGGCAGCCCCAAACCCCAGTGCCCTGCAGCTTGGGCCCAGGGCTGGGGGGGATTCTGCTCCAGTCAGGTGAGACCCCACATGCAGAGCTGCCTCCAGCTCAGGGGTCCCAGCAAAGAAAGGATGTGGGTCTGCTGGAGCCAGTCCAGAGGAGGCCATGGAGATGCTCCAAGGGCTGGAGCCCCTCTGCTCTGGCTGGGAGAGCTGGGGGTGCTCACCTGGAGAAGAGAAGGCTCCAGGGAGAGCTCAGAGCCCCTACCAGGGCATGAAGGGGCTCCAGGAAAGCTGGAGAGGGACTTGGTGGAATGGAAGCACTGCCAGAGGGCAGGGTTAGATTTGATGTTGGGACCAAATTCTTCTGTCTGAGGATGGGGAGATCCTGGCACAGGTTTTCCAGAGCAGCTGTGGTTACCCAATCTCTGGAAGTGTCCAAAGCCAGGCTGGATGGGGTTTGAAGCTACCTGGTCTAGTGGGAAGTGTCCCTGCTCGTGGCAGGGGGTGCAACAAGCTGAGCTTCCAACCCAAACCAGTCTGTAAACACAGGAAAGGGCTAGAAACTTCTGAAACAGGAGTCTCAACATATAAGTCTAATGCCTTGAGGAATGCAGCAAAATCCTTCTTTTTGTTAACCACAAGCCTTCACTCTTGTCCATACTAGCACGTATTTATAGTTTGAGTGGTGTGGGCCTTGTCTTTCCTTCCTAATGGATTGCTGGACCACAAGTGGGTGGAAGATTTGTTTGTTTTGGCACAATATTCCCTTTAGATAGGTATGTCTGGAGTTCAGAGCAAACGGAGCCAGGCCGTGAACTGTGCAAAGTCCTTAACAGGAGGGAAAGGAGAGAAGCAGGAAGAGTTGTCATGTAAAATTACCTCTCTGAAACTGAGCCATCCCTTCAGTTCATTTCCCTGCTGGTTTACAGGCTGCTGCCTCGAGCTGACATTGCTCCATCGGATGCACCACGAGCTTGAACATTTGTGTCAGTGCTGCCTGCTCCTGCCACTTGCCCTCCCTGGGTGTGCTGTGGGTTTTAATCCAGTATCCCTCCTTTAGGGCACTGAGGAGCTCCAGTGGTAGTGCCCCTCTGGCACAGATTGTAATGGATGTAACCAAAACAGCAAGGTGACCTCTGAGAGCGAGCTCAGGTGTTCACTGGCTGTTGAAGTGCTTTGATTGACCTGTCAGATAAGCATCAGGCAGTGACACCGTGCTGAGATGCACATAAAGGGTTATCTGTGTCAGTGACAGCAGCTGACATGAATTAAATCCACTGCCATGACCTTAACACAGCAGCATTTCCAAAATTTGGCTTAATAATGAAAATAAATGTGCTCTTGAAGCTGGATATGGCTTTGGAGTTATTGCTTGTGACTTGAAAAATCATGGCTTATGGAATATCCTGACTTGGAAGGGACACACAGGGATTATCAAGTCCAACAGCTGGCCCTGCACAGGACAGCCCAATAATCCCATGTCCCTGAGAGCATTGTCCAAACACTCCTTGAGCTGTGGCAGCCTTGGGGCCAAGACCATTTCCTGGGGAGCCTGTTCAGTGCCTGACCACCCTCTGGGGGAAGAATTTTTTCCTAATATCCAATCTAACCCAGCCCTACCACAGCTCTGTGGTATTTTTCTCGCCATGCAGGGGTTTTGGGGATTGCAGATGTCCTTGTAGGCATTGACACCCTCTTGGGCACATTGTCCATCACCCAGTGCAAAGGCAGGTGATGTCTGACCCACCCCTGTTTGCCAGCCTGTGTTCAGAAGAGCCAAGAAGGGATAGTGATGTCTTAACCAGGCTGATCCTTCACAAATTTGAATCTGTCCTTTTACTGTGAGCTTGAGGGGGAGATTTGATGACCTTAGTAATGCCCATGTGAGAGTTGGATGGGTATTGGCAAGAAGATGCCTCTGAAACCTCTCCAGACTGTCACTGTGAGAAACCAGAGTGTGTTTGTTGCCATCTCTGGTGCTGCCCATGCCACCCAGATGTGTTCTGGTGTGCACAATGGCTTTACAGGAGTGCTAGTGCAGAGACTCCATCTCTACTGATGCTGCTCCACCTGGAGCACATGGACCTCATCTTGGCATCATTTTACAAAGAAGCTGCACCTGTGAAAGCACATGTAGAAGAACAACAGGTGTGGGGTGGTCCTTCCTAGCACACCTGGAAGGATCTAAAATACCCATCCTGTGTGTGAAGACTTCTGAGGAGCTGACAGCTTCAAATTTGAGGAAGAAAAAAACCAGAAAACCAACCAACAGCACAAACCTTCAAGGATTATGATTTTTTTTAAAGCCTTGTGGCTGCTCCTGGAGTGTTGGTGGCTCCTGCTTGGCTTCCCCCTGTGGGCAGGTGCCATAGGCCACTTCCTTGCCAGATTGAGGAAGGAGCTCAGCACAAACATTTCATTTCTGTGAACAAATGCAACTGTTAGTCTGTGTATTTTGGGATTACAGTGCCTAATTGCCCTACTGAGGAAGTGCAAATTTTTATGGGGCTGATGGTGTTTGTGTGGGTGTAGCCACCAGCACAGAATTAGACCAGTAACCAAGACTGGACCTTGCCCTGGGGAGGAGGCAGCTCAACTGCCAGCAAACAGAGTGACCTTTGCTCCATTTAGAAATAAATGAAGTAAAATAAATTATAAGAAATGAAAATTTAAAAGGCAAGAGATAGGATCTAAACATCTGGCCTGCCTGCAGGGAGGTTGTGCTTCTCCAGGGGGTATTTTGCTGGGTCTGGATGTGATTCTTAGCACCTTTCAGTCACACAGGTAATCCAAATCCTTCTGACAGCTGTGCTGGGAGATCTGGGAGATAGAAGGAGTCTTATCAGAGAGGAAGGAATTGATGGCTCTTTATGTGCCATAAGGATGCTGCCCTGTGGGATAGGTGGGTTTTGGGGTGGGACAGCTTGTTTTGGCACTGCAGTGTTGACATCATGGAATTTTTATAATCCCATACCAGGAAGGGGATTGCTGTAGAAGGTTTCAGGCTTTGAGTGTAACACTACCTTAAATATAAAATTCTGACAGTTTTTAATGGACATTATCTATCCCAATAAAAACCTTCCTCTCCCAAAACAGAGGTGGCAAGTAACCAGGGTGCTGGCAACAGCATTGGGTTGCTTAGGCTGAAGCATTGATTTATTAAGGCCAAATTAGCAGGATTTATTACGTAGGGGTTGTGGTTCTTACCCTTCCAGCTCCCTTGTGCTCTAAGCCTCATAAGCAGGTGAATGGTTAATCACCCCCATCTGACAGCAATTCACCTCCAGAAAAGCAGCCCCATTAAAGGCTGGGGCAGATTTCTCTCCCTGTGGCTCTCAGGTACATAGTTTCCTCTTCAAGACATGGTTTAATTGCAAACAAAATATGTAGGTGATGTCAGTCAAATTCCTGCCAAATGTCTCATTCTATGAAGAGACAGTGTGGTCTGCTCTTCTCTCCTTGACTGCTGGAAAAGGCAGTATCTTCACAAAAGGAGAAGGTAAAGTTCAGGTATTAAAAGGAAAAAAACAAGTCCAATAAATCATGGACTATCAGGTTTTCTTGTGTTTTCCCTTAATACACTCCCTCTCTCTCCTGGTGGCATCACCATTACTGTTTTTTTACTAAATGCTGCTGTTCCAGCTCTTACATCACCATGTTTCCAGTTTATTACCCAGCTCTTACAAGGAGTTTCTAGTGATGAGCAGCCTTGAGTGAAGGCTGTTGGGCACTGTCAAGAGTCTGTGGGATAGATTGATGCAGACTTGGCACAGTTCTCTTCCCCATTTGCTGTGGGGCATTTGGGCTTTGCCTCCCAGGCCAGCTCTTAAAGTTCATCTGCAGAGTGTACTTGAGACTTCTACCCACTCCCCTGTTCTTGGGCATGTTCCCTTCTTATCTTTTCATCCTCTCTTTGTATGAGGCTGTGTCTTGGTGAAGAACAGCTGCTTGAGTTACTGTGGGGTCCTCCCTGGAATCACAGAAGGACATGGATGCACAGTCTCTTACACAAGCTTTGGCTGGTGGCTGCTGTTCATCCCTGCAGGACACACCTGAGCCAGGCTGAATCGTGCCCAATTTGTGGTGCATTTGGCACTTGGTGACTAAATCATCTCACTGAATTAGGTACTTGCATGAAAATTCCTTTTTTGAAGCCACCTACTTCTGGTGCACCCTCATAACTTCATTCCTGTTGCATGGAAGTGGAATTTTCTCCAAGGCTTTGCTGCTCTGTGGTGCACACTTGGACACTGAGAGAGCCCTTGCAGCATGTTCAGAGCTCCTTGCTGTGAGAGTCCAGATGTTTTCCTGTCTCCTGAGCTATCAGGTACAAACACTGAGCACCAGGAGGCTGATCCTGAGTCTAACCAGTGGTGTCTGAAGATCATTTTAGGAGCTGGTAAGAGACTTAGCAGAAGTTTGGTGTCATTTTGAGCTGAGGCAGCAAAGAAACTGTCCTGCTTGCTGGTCCTCAGCTTTTGGAAGTGCTCTAGGTATTGGTGGGACAGAGAGGGGACAACCTGTTCCCATCAGGTACCACAAGCCAAGCCTGGGGACCTGGGGCTTTCTTAAGTTGGATACAAAGACCCTGCATCTGCATCCCACCTGGCTGCTGTTCTGTTAGGACAGTTTTTATGGATACTGGATGGCACTTGACAGGAATGTGTCCTTCCATAGGGGAAACATACCTGTTGGATGCTGAATTCACTTTGGACGAGTCCAGAAGGCTCTCAGCACCTCAGGGCTCCCAGCTATCCCAAGCTGGGTTCCACTAGCACAGCTTCTTCCCACCCTTCAAGGTGTCTTCAGTTTTCTTTGACCCATCTCCTCAGCTTCACAAGGACTTTTCTTCTGGTGAGAGGCTTCTCCCCACCCCACACACACTGTGAAAGCTGCCTTGGCTCTAAACTTGATATTTGCATTCCTTTCTGAAGAAGAAGAAAGCACTTGATGGTTTGGAGACTACCAAGGCTTTTGGGGGTGGGGGAGGTTGTGTTTGGCTGCCAAGTTCACCAGTCCTTTCAGGCTGTCTGAGCCTGTCTGCAGTTTATCCTCTGTGCTGCTTTTCCTTGCCAGACAGAGTGCAGATAAAACAGTCATAGATGATTGAGGTGCATCTGTGTTAAATTAGGCTGTAAATCTTTAAAAAGTGATGCTGCTGCCAGTGATCCAAGGCTGCTTCAGAGCCTCAGCTCCCCTGGTGGTCTTGATGAGGACTTTGATACCATTAACTGCAAACTACATCCATCAACCACCATGGATGCACCTGAATCCATGTGCTGTGAATTATTCCTTGATGATGGATGCACATGGTTGTCCAGAAGTCATCTTTGCCCTTTTCTTCTTCAAATCCATTGCCTGGAAGGAAGGGGATGGTATAGGGACATGTGCACCTCTCTTTTTGCTGTTAAACAACCTGGTATTTTGAGAGATAAAATAAACCTACAGGTTTATGATGACTGAATATCAGACAAGATAACTTCAGCAGGGTCTGTTTTAGAGCTTTTGCTGCTGGCAGGTTTTTCCTCATTTCTTCTGTAGCATCCCCGTAAATACATATTTCTGCTGAAACCCTCTCTTATGTGGCCTTACACAGCATGTTTTGCTAGCAGAGATGGTATCCTCAGCACAGGCTCTCTGAGAAGCTGTTCAAAGATTGGACTTGATGATCTTGGGGAACTTTTCTGACCTTAGTGATTCGAAACACTGGATGATAAAGCTGGGGTCAGTTGCTGTACTGTCAGGAGGTAGATCCCAAAAGTGCTGTGGGTGTGAGAGTCCCCTCCAGGCAGGGACAGGATGCAGGACCCCTGGGATGCAGGGAATGCTGCCCTGGGGCTGGTATGGACTGCAGGGATCACAGGGATGTGCTGCTCACAGCCAGGCATTGGCAATCCAATGGGATTTCTGCAGAGGGATGTGAATCTCACATCTGCTCATGCCTTGCAAGATACAGAGGCACTGATCTGGCAGTTGCACTTCAGCTTTTACTCTACCCAGCCTAAAAAAAAAAAAAACAAAAAAGCCCAAAATATATAGAGCTCAGGTTTCATGAGGGGATTTTTTCATTTTATTCCAGCATTCAGCTGTTCCTTTAGCTGTTCCAGCATAATCTCCTTCTTCATAGACAGCATTAACCCTCCTTTTCTGACAGATTATGGTCTCTAGTCCTTTTTACATCTGCAGGAATGTGCATCCCTGGCTGCTGGCACACGTTTGGCTGGGACTGAGTTTGGGGAGAGAAGTCGATGAATTGATCTCACATCACACAATCCACTTCCCTGGAAAATGCTCTATGCTTTGTTTTGACTCTGCTTTGTTTTAACCCTGCTCATGTGGAAGAACTAAATTTCCAATTAAATTAGTTTTTCCCTTGGAAACCTTCCTGGCTTTCATGCTGAGCTTCTGTAGAGGGGATTGGGAGCAAAGTTCATGAATGAACTTAGAGAATGGGTGCTTGGATCACTCTCAGTGAAACACTCAGCTGAGACCACTTGGAAGAGTAACTTGCCAATGTATTTAGTTGGGGATTATACAATTAATGTGTTTTAGCATGTTCACAAGGCCTTCAAGGAAAAGAGCTCTTGGAAGTTCACTTCACTCGGCTGGAAAAAGGCACGAGTTCGTTTGGGTTCATCCCTGTTTGCAAAAACTGTAACTGGAGGATGCAAGCTTGACAGTCCTGGGCATTCATGAGTCATGAATGAGTGTAGTGATCCACAGTTGTCCATCCTTCTCCCTTCCCAGCAATATGGGAATATTGCTTGTCTGCCTCCTCATATTCCTTCTGTGAAGCACTGAGCAAAACTAACTGCACAAGCTGAAGATTAAAGTGTTGGGTCAAATGATTCAACAGAAGCAATTCATAATGTTGAAAAAGGCATCTGCAGCCTCCAAGGTTGGGAAGACTCTCCCAAGTGAGGGGCATCTGATGTGCACCTGCTTGCTGTAGTTGGCAGCCAGCTTTGTCACTGCTGTTCCCAGCTCTAAATTGCAACAGAGAATTTTGACCTACTTTTTCAGTTTTTCTGTTGTTTTGCACAACATTGAGGACACTGAAACCAGGTCAGTGTAGTGCTGGTTGGAGAAGCAGAGATAAATGCTGATCTCTGTGTAGAGGTGCTGCTGGGGTACAGCGAGGGAGTTGGAATACATCCAGTGGAAGATCCTTGAAGTAACCAGAAAACTCTTGAGTGGGAGATGAAAAGGCAAAAAAAAAAAAAAAAAAAACCACCAAACCCCAAAAAAAGATATTTCTCATGTCTGAGTGGGGAAAGTATTTGACCTTCATCTTCCCTTCCTTGGCTTGGGTAACAGCCAAGCACCAGAGCAGGGCCCTCTTCCAGGTAACACCAAGAGTGTGGATCTGCTGGAGGGCTGGAAGGCTCTGCAGAAGGATCTGGACAGGCTGGATCCACAGGACAAGGCAGTGGTGTGAGGGTCAATAGGGCCAAATCCAGGTACAGCACTTCAGTCACAACAACCCTGTGGAACACTCCAGGTGTGGAGTTGGTGTCTGGGAGGCTGCCTGGTGAAAAAGGACCTGTAATGGTCAAGATGAGCCCAGATGGCCAAAAAGCCAGCAGTGTTCTGGCTTGTGTCAGCAGCAGTGTGACCAGCAGGAGCAGGGTAAGGATTGACCAGCTGTACTGGGCACTGCTGAGGCCACACCTGGAATCCTGGGCTCAGTTTTGGACCTCCCACAGCAAGAAAGACACTGAGGAACTGAAAGGTGTCCAGGGAAGGGAACTGAGCTGGGGAAGGGGCAGGAGCAGCTGAAGGAGCTGGGGAGGCTCAGCCTGGAGGAAAGGAGGCTCAGGAGGGACCTTCTGGCTCTGCACAACTCCCTGACAGGAGGGGACAGCTGGGGAGGGCTCAGGCTCTGCTCCCAGGGAACAAACAACAGGACAAGAGGAAATGACCTCATGCTGTGCCAGGTGAGGGTTTATTTGGATATTGGGGAAAAGTTCTTCACAGAAAAGTTTGTCAGAGATTGGAACAGGCTGCCCGGGGCAGTGGTGGAGTCACCACACCTGGAATTGTTCAGAAGATGTGTGGATGTGGCACTTGGGGACACAGTTAAGTGATGGCCTGTGCAGTGCTGGGTTAATGATTGGACTTGATGAGCTCAGAGAGCCTTTCCAACCTTATGGATTCTGTGATTCTAAGATAGGATATTTGGTTATCTGTTCATTTGTCTCCTCAGGAGCAGGGCAAATCTCAGAACTCCTATTTTCTCATTATTAGAACAGTGACTTGGCCAGGAGTAAATAATGGAATGGCTGCAAAAGGAGAAAATTTTATTGTGACCAGTTGGAAGGACAGAAGCAGGATAAGAAATGCAATGTCATGAAAGCAGGGAGATAAAAGCAGTGGGGTGAGAAGCTTTAAGGGATGTGAAGCCTGTGGAGATGTGTGTCTATGCAGAAGAGAGCTGGGAATGAAGGCTTTACTAATTGCACTTTATTAAAGGCAGAGCATTGACACCTTGGAAGCTGATAGGGCACACAGTGAGGCAGAGCACACAAAGCCAGCTTGATCCTCTAAACTTAGGAGTGTAGGCTCATAAAATGAGTTGGTAGATGCTAAAAACATGAGCAACACATCGTGTAAGTCCAGGTTTCAAAATGTTTCTCCTTACCTGCAGCTTGGCTGCTCTCCTTTTCCAGAGGGTGAGTGCTTTGTCCCAGTCTGTGGCAAAGCCAGAGAAGTTTTCTGCTGCTGAAGGCTCTACTTTTTACACAGTGTGAGGGTGGAAGCTGGTGAGCTCATATCTGTGTGTTTATAACATGTCAGTTGAGAGCCCTGGAGGATTTTCTAGTCTTTGAAGTCATGTGGGAAGTAGCAGATCTTGTCTGGAAAGTGCTCTCCACATCAGGAGACTTACCAGATGTATTTACACAGGCACGTGGGGTGGATGTTGGAAAACCCAGTGGGAAGGCATGTGCCATCTCCTAAAGCAATGATCTTGGAGCTGCTTTGAGGAATTGTGGTTCTGTGTCTGTAGAGACCAGGGTGAGTTCACCCATCCCAACAGAAAATGGGGCTTTCTTGGATGTCTCTTCTTAAAAGATTTAAAAAGGAATGATGGGGCTGAATTCCTGCTTTTCAAGGTGTTGCTTCATCCACCAGGCATTTTCAGTTTTATTTCTGGCATGTATTGACTCCTTCAGGGATCAAAACCACACACAGACCTGGACCAGGCCTGCTTGCCTCAATTTGAAGAAGGGGATGTTCATTGACTATTTCAGTTTGGACAGATTTCTAAAATTGTGCCACAAACCAAGACTTTGAGAAAACTTGTTCCTGTCATGGAATGGTCTCCAGAGTAACTCAAGGAGGTCAAAGAAGTTTTGAGTTCAAGGGAAGTGAGCTTTTTCTTGGGGGAACAAGAATGGCTTTGGCTTCTTTACACCAGCCTCTCATTTGTGATGTCCTTTCCTGTATCTGAAGGGCTCCCCTGAAAACTTGTGAGGCTGTGAGCAGTGTGTCTGTGCCATTCATTAAACACTCCTTCCCACTGGATTGTGGATATCAACAGAGCAGCTGCCCTCCAGACCTGCCTGGAATTGTTCCAATCTGGGCTGGACCAGGCTTGGAGCACCCTGGGATAATGGAAGGTGTCTCTGCCCATGGCAGGGGGTGGAACAAGATGGGCTTTAAGGTCCCTTCCAACACAAACCATTCCATGACTTAACACCACCTGGAAGCTGGTTTCTAGCTGTAGTGCTGTGGGTTTATCAGTGGAGGAGAGGTTGTGACATAGATTTGGGTCTAAGTGTTTGGAAGTGTGTAGGATACAGTGCTGTTGTTTTTTACTTAGCTAACTGAGCTGCAAATAATTTCCTTTCAAGCCTGTTTCTTTCATTAAATAACTGTTCCTGTGTCTCCAACTGTATTGTAGTGAAATCAATCCTGGAATTGGGCTGATTCATCATTAGGGAAATATCTTCATGCAGCTCTGTTCAAATGGAAGTAACTTTGAGGAGCAATCTTGCTGAGTGGGTAGAAAGGTAGGAAGGAATCATTATAAAAAAGTTTGAATCATGGCAGGAAGTCATCCTGGTGTTCTGAGCAGCCTTTAAATATTAATGTGACTGACAGTCTGGTCTTCATTCTTCTGCTGCTTCCCCTCTAAAGCCGAGTTCTCTGCTGGTCCTCAAAGGCCATATTTGGTGCCATATTTACTACTTACACTTTTAGTAGGTGGTAATGATGGTGTAAGATCTTTGTGTGATCCCGTGTGCCGGCAGCTGGGCTCTGCTCCTCGGCTTGGCTGTGATAAAGAGCCTCTCAGAGGCGTGGTTCACTTACCTACTGCTGCTCTGAATTCCTGTTTGCAGGAGGCTTTCAGCTGAGAGAGGATGGTTAGTGTTTGCAGATTGCCAAGCATGACCTTTCCATCCTTCTCCCCAGGGAGAGCTGATCCAGATGGGGAGCGAGGGAAGGACGGAGGCGTAGGAGCTCATAACCCTTAACATCTTCCTTTGTGAGCCAGAGGATGTGTGGTGGGTCTTGTGCTGAACTTGCCTGAGGATAATGGGGTTGCTTGTCATATCTGAGATGTGCTGAGCAAGGTATAAACTCGGCAGGGTTTGTGCTCTTGCTGGAGATTTCTTTCTGTTTCCATTTCTGAGGTTGTAGGTAGTTCTCTGTTGTAAATTATTCAGTCTTGATTGAAATAATGACTTTGGTCTCCAGGGGGAAAAATTCTTCTCTGGCTTTGGCGCGTTAGAGTGTGTTTTCCAAAGTGTTACTGGGTTTTTACTCGTAGAATTCCTGTGTCCTGCTCTTCTTTTTTAGTGATTCAAACTCCAGCATCATGTAATCATTTAGGTGGGAAAAGCCTTGTGAGATCACAGCCATTCTCCCAGCACTGCCAAGCCCATCACTAAGCCATGTCCCCAGGTGCCAGACCTGTATGTTGTATTACATGGAAGATGATAGCTTTAACTGGAAATAAAACATGTGGCTGGAATGTTCTGTGTCTACTTCTCTTGCCATAGCAGAGATAGACCAAATAGATAGATAGACCAAAACTGCCCATGCTTCAGTTTTATTTTTCCAAAATTGAATCAGAAAGACCTGTGTGAGTCAATCTACCTGCTACTAGAAGTCATTCTCACGTTTGGTATGAGTTCAGCAGTAAAACTCTCAGTAGTTTCACTGATGGTTCTTTTTCATGTTGTTTGTTTTGAAGCCAGTTTCTCCTCCCAGGACAGCCTGGGGTGGAGTCCAGTCGAAGTGATTTTCTGATATCTGATAGAGCCTCATCAGTGCTCCTGCTGACTGGTTTCACAGGGCAAACACAGCTCTGCTGTGTCTGTGCCAAGCGTGGCAGCTGAGACTGTGTGGGGATGTCTGTGATGAAAAACCAGCTCAGCCAGTTCACTGGTAACGGATGCTTCCTGCTTATCCATATTCAGTTCTGAGTATTAAATCTGGAATTAATTTGAGGGACAAGTAAAGCTAAATAATTTCTTGTACATGAACATCTCCAGCTCTTTTGTCTAGGCCAGAGGTACAAATGGTGTTTCACACATTGCTTGCCACTTTGGTTGATGGCCAAACTGGTGGTGTGGCTGAGACATGGAGGTTCTCAGGTGACCTGGTGATTGTCACACCTCCTGGACATGCTGCAGACATGCTGTGTGACATTTTCTGTAGGGATCCACAGCTGTCCCAAGTGACAAGGAGAATTCCAGTACTTACATACAGAAAGGCTGAGGGACTTGTTACAAAAGCAAGTGATAGGACAAGGGGGCTTTAAGCTGAAAGGATGTGTTTAGATTGGATATTAGGGAGAAATATTCTTCCCTGAGAGGGTGGGCAGGCCCTGGCACAGGGTGTCCAGAGAAGTTGTGGCTGCCCCTGGATCCCTGGAAGAGTCCAAAGCCAGGCTGGATGGGGCTTGGAGCATCCTGGGCTAGTGGAAGATGTCCTGCCCATGACAGAGGATGAAATGAAATGAGATGGGCTTTAAGGTCCCTTCCAACCCAGAATGTTCTGTGATTCTATAAATACTCAAGAACTGGAATTTCCAACTGGTAGTTCCCTGTATTTTGTGGATCCAGCACGAGTGACCCCCACCTTCTATCCAGGTGCCTTAGGTCAAACAAAAAGCACTTACATTTCTTCATGACATCAGGGCTTTTTATCAGAAAGTTGTTAGGAAAATGATAAAGTTTTCATATAGCTGTTAAATTCCTCGAGGCCAGGAAAGTTCTGGATGTTGTACCTTTCTCACTTGGCATTTTAAAATAATGGTATTTATTTCATGCATTTCTTCTTTTCCCCAGGTAAGAAACCAAAAGCAACCTGCCTTTATTGAATTCTCAAGAACACAGCTGACCCTTTGGTACATTACCAAGATGCATTAGGAAACTGGATCTGGTGCCAAAAGAACTTCATGAGTTTCCATGACTCTCTTGAACTCCAACGTGGATATTTTTGGATATAAATTCCTGTTCTAAGGAGGAGAGTGTGTACTCTAACTCCTTTCTGCCAGCTTGCTGGCAGAGGTGCCTCACTAAGATCATGGACCATCCTAATAGGGATAAGGATGAAAGGCAGCGGACGACGAAGGGAATGCCGGGAAGGAGCGGGCACGGATCTCGGCCAAGCTCATCGGCCTCCTCCGGCGTCCTCATGGTGGGACCCAACTTCAGAGTGGGCAAGAAGATTGGGTGTGGGAACTTTGGAGAACTCAGACTAGGTAAGAAGCAAGCATTTTAGTGGCCTGCATTGTGCAAATTAGGATTCCACCACTGGAATATGAATAGACAGAAACTTACCCTGGCTCGAGAAATGCGTGCGCTGTCTTGTTTCCCAAGTGTTGAGCTGTCTTATCCGAAGCTTCTGACTCAGAAGAGGTAACTCTTAGCATGATTTTGATTTGCATAAAGTCAAAGGGAATACACTGGAGAGGCCAAAGATGCAAATTCTGAACAATCCCAACAAATGACGACCGAATGTCTTGCCTAAGGTGAAAAAAAAAAAATCTTAACTGTCAATTGCTAAATCTTGCTCTCAATTTTTTGTTTGTAAGCTAGAACACCCATTTAAAGGGATGGATAAGACTCTTCCCAGCACTCAGACTCAATTCCATGTCCTTCTCTAATGTCACTGCCCTAATTTCAGCCCCATCACTCTCTCCCTGCTCTGTCTGTGTGTTGCACTGGCTGGCGAGGAGCAGGATGTGCCGAGTGGCCATCTGGCTCCCTCAGCCAGCCCCACACTTGTTCATGGTCTGTTGGTTTCCTGACCACGTCTTGCAGCTGGGTGCCCAAAACAGATGGTTCCACTGATGCATTGTTTGTTTAGGACTACTTATGAGACCAATGCAGAGCAGTGCACTGGGCTCTTAAGTCATGCTAAAAAAACAATGGCTGTGTTTTAAATGAGATGGGGGAAGCAGCTGGTGTTGCTTCACATAACTCAAGGGTCATAACACTACTGATAGTGTCTTTGTAGATTCCTGCTCAGAATCTGTCATCCTAAATGAATCTGTGTGATTTCCCACTCTGAGGTTGGGTTATTGCATCAATACATGTGCTGCTGTTCCATGGTGTGAAGATCAACCAGCTCACTTCTGGTGTGTCTCAGTAAATGGGTATTTTGGTTTCAGCATTGCATCAGAGAAGTTTTATTGATTCATCCAAGCAGAGATAACACTCCTAAGGTGGAGAGAAACCAAGGGCAAGGGTGGAAACTCCCACCTTCCTGCACATGAGTATAATTGACAGCTGAGATAAATTTGGATCCTTACAGTGACATAACATGAATTGCTCTGTTGGATTCTCAAAGCTCCCCCCCCAGCAAACGTCAGGATCTCAGGATCCCCAGGGAGATGTTGAACTGCTTTGTAATCCAAGCTCTGCTCTGAGGTTTAGCAGCTGTAGTGGATCTCTCTGGATATATGCCTCTTGAGTTTATTCAGCTGGTGCCCAAATCACAGGATCACAGACTGGTTTGAGTTAAAATGCACCTTAAAGCTCATCCCATTCCACTCCTGCCATGGGCAGCAACACGTCCCGCTAGCCCAGAGTGCTCCAAGCCCCATCCAGCCTGGCCTGGAACACTTCCAGGGATGGGGCAGCCACAGCTGCTCTGGGCACCCTGTGTCAGGGCTTCACCACCTCACAGGGAGGAATTTCTTCCCAATATCCCATCTAACCCTGCCCTCTGGCAGTGGGAAGACATTGCCCTGCCTGTCCTGTCCCTCCATCTCTTGTCCCCAGTCCCTCTCCAGCTCTCCTGGAGCCTTCTCCGGTCCATGTGAGCACCCCCAGCTCTCCCAGCCTGGCTGCAGAGCAGAGGGGCTCCAGCTCTTTGAGCATCTCCGTGGCCTCTTCTGGACTTGTTCCAGCAGCTCCAGGTCCTCCCTGTGCCGGGTACTCAGGGCTGAGGCAGCTCTGCAGGTGAGGTCTCACCTGAGAGAGGGGCAGAGGGGCAGAATCGCCCCCTTGCCCTGCTGCCCCCACTGCAGGGTGGCAGCTCCTGTTTCCAGGATTCCTTTTCACATTCCTGAACATTTTAGTGGTATTAGGTTTGTGACTCATGTAAAGTTTCATGGCATGGACTTTACAGAAGAGATTTCACTTCTGAAATAGTGAGTTTACAGAGAAATTCAGTTTTAAATTGCAACACCTGTTAATTGAGTGTTTCTTTTTTTTTTTTTAATAATACATGTGTTGTTAATGCTAGTTTACTAAAAATTAAGGCAATGAGCCACACATACTGATAACAATTTGTTGTAAGGTTCTTGCAGAAGCTGTATTACTCTTTCTTTTAAATGTCTCTTGCTTTTTTGCCAGTCACTATCACTTTAAGAGTTCCTGTTTGCTCAGATAGCAGCTTTTTCTCTTGCACAGGCCATGGTAATTATCGCTGGGGGGAAGGAGAAGCAGCAGCTGAAATCCGAGCACACGAGTCTCTGATAACAGTTCTGTCCTGTGAAGATGAATGATGTGTCCTCTGCTTTTTGCCTATTTTTACATGGTTTCAGAGCAGTTAAGCAGCAATATCACAGGCAGAACAAAGTCATGCACTGATAAGCAAAGGGAGAAGAAGCCTTTCCAATTCCCTGAAGAATTTCTCTTTTTTGAGGTGTTGTGTTTCAGTTTAAGCTCCTCTTGTTTGATTCTTCAGGGAGGAGATGGCACTTACCTAATGAAGCTGTTTGCTGTATATATGCAGCTCACTGCTCAGGGTTGATCTTTCTTCCTGAAAATACAGATCACCCAAGGACATGACTTTTTTGGAGCATGTGGGAGCAGCACAGTTGGATTCCAGCCCTCAAGGAGCTGAGATGGGGAGCTGAACATGAAACTTAGCATTTGATAGGACAGGGGAAATGGCCACAAGTTGTACCAGGGGAGAGTAAGGCTGGATATTAGGAAAAAAAAATTATTTATTTTACTGGTTTGCTTGTTTTGAAGCAGAGTTCCCGGCTTCAAACTGCAGCCTTGGAAGCAGCTGAGTGATTCTCACTTTTGGGAGCGCATTCCCAGTTCCAGTGGAACTGCTCTGACCTGGCAACCTACAACAAAGCAGCTTTTCTGCTGGTTTGGAGCCTGCTGCTCTTCTAACATTTTTTCCTGTTTCAAGCAGGGTGAAAAACTGTGTTAACTGCCATTTTTAAATGGTACCTGGAATAATTTTTAAATTATACACTGTTTTGAAAATGCCATCTAATGCTTCAATTAGAGCAAAAAGATCTAGGCTCCAGTCTACAGCTCTGGGACCCCCAACAGCAGCAGGACATGGAGCTGCTGGAATAATTCCAGAGGAGGCCATGGAGATGCTCTGAGGGCTGGAGCCAGGCTGGGAGAGCTGGGGGTGCTCATCTGGAGAGGAGAAGGATCCAGGGAGATTTTGGGGCCCCTTCTAGTGCCTAAAGGGGATCCAGGAGAGCTGGAGAGGGACTGGGGACAAGGACCTGGTGTGCCACAAGAAGGGGGAATGGCTTCCCACTGCCAGAATGGAAGAAGAATGGGAAGAAATACTTTCCTGTCAAGGTGGTGTGCCCCTGGCACAGATTGCTGCAGAATGTCTGCCCCTGGATCCCTGGCAGTGTCCAAGGCTGGGTTGGACAGGGCTTGGAGCACCCTGGGATAGTGGGAGGTGTCTCTGCCCATGGCAGGGGGTGGAATGAGATGGGCTTTAGGGTCCCTCCAACCCAAACCATTTTGGGATTTCCATCTGAGGAGGGGAAGAGGCTCTTCCAGGGAGCAAGATAAAGCTGGAGCTGCCAGTGGGGCTGATTTGCTGGCAGCTAATGCAGAGCAGATAATCCAAGTGTATTTAGATTTCCTTCCCTTAATGTCCTCCCATCTTCTCCGCCCCAGCTGCTGGCTGGAGCCCTGGTCTGTCTCAGAGGGTGGAGGGATTTATCTGCCACCTGCTTTTCCATGGATTTGGCCTGTGAGCTCTTTCAGTGCTTCCTGGTGTCAGTGGGTTCCTGGTGAAACTGCAAAATCTCATTTCTACCCTCAGTTCCACTCTGGGCATAATTTTTATGTCTTTTCTAAAAGATGGAAAGAAGTACATGGAAACACCCCCTGTGTGTCAGGGGTTAATGCTGGGGCTCAGCTTTCAGCTCTGCTGGCAGAAAACACCCCCTCTGAGGATATTTAACCTCACATTTAAATCCCTGTCCTGTGCATCACCAGGTACCTTAACAGGTTGGAGCTATGATGTCTTCTACTACTGAGGGATGTTAGAAAAATCTGCTTGGTGCAGACTGGGCCTGGGAACACCCAGTCACAGATTTAGAGGCCAGAAGTACCCTGAGTGATACAGCAGGGAAAGCATCAAAAAAAGTTAAATGCAGAAAACACGAAGCTGTTATAAACTAAACTGAATTTCCTCTGATATTTCAGGATTTAAAGATGACTTTGTGTCTTCTCCCATGTTCATAATGTCTTTAATTTTATTGAGTCTCCCTGTGCTGTTGTATCCTGTGCTGAGGAGGACATGGAAGGTTTTTTAATGCTGTCATGTGGATATGGAAGTGCTGCTCCAGCTCCTGCCTGCTCTGAGTGATGTCACTCCATGGTCCTGGGCATTCTCAAGAGCTGGGCTGTCCTAGCATCAATATCCATTACAGGAATTAGAAAATAAATGAATAAGAGAGCTGAGCAAAGCTGATGCTACAAATAAGCCCTGATAACTTCCCTCCTGGATTGCTCCTGAAGTTTGGAGTTGCTCAGTAAAAGCATGGCTTGTGCTGTGACACTGATGACAAGGATCAACATTTCCCTGAATAAATCCACAGGGAACTTTTGTGGTGGGAGCTTCCTTCCTCCAAGGGGACAGTGGGAGTGGGACAGAGGGAGTCCAAGCATCTTTCCCTTTCTCTCTTCCAGGAGAGTTTGTTGTCAGGCATGAGCCAGGTGGAGGGGAGGGATTGCTCCAATTCCCTGGCAGGGGAAGCAGAGGACATTGACTGATAGAATAAGTGGCAGTGTCAGAGCACAGGGAGAGATGCTCTGTGACACAGGGCTGTGCATCACTGCCTCAGATCACTGAGGAGGCCCAGGGCTGGCTTCAAACACCAGACAGGCTCCTGGAGGAAAATTCCCCTCCAGCTGTAGCACACATGGGTCCCAGCTCTGGTTCAGTGCACCTGGATTTGAGCTCAGCTTGTTGTGCTCATCTCACGCTCCTGCCCTTCCTTCTTCCCAGTGAAACTCCCTGCACATCCCAGGATGAAATTGTTCAGTGTCCAGCAGATCCAAGGCATTTCCAAAAGCAATGACACTCTGACTCTTCATTTTTTGCTCCCCAGACTTTTTTGGCATCATGGATAATAAAGCCTAGTGTGTCTGGGATACCTCCTTTAACACGTGCATGGAGCAAAAGTGCTGTCATAAAACACAATTACCTTGTGCTGAGTGGAAGGTGTTATTTGCCTGCCCTGCTAAACTGCTGCAGACTGTTCATTATTTTGATTATTTTCAGGCTTCTGCTTTGGTAAAGGCAGGAACTTCGGGGGGAATTGGGAAAACAGCCCTTTGGCATCAGTGTCATTATTTCCCTTGAGCTGCAAGTGTTGAATGTGGAACTAAAATATTTTTTTTCTCCTCCCTTTGCAGGTAAAAATCTCTACACCAATGAATATGTAGCGATCAAACTGGTAAGTTTGTCTTGTACTTTATCTCAAAAATTCAGACCAAAAGCAAGTTTTTCAGTGTGAGCTCTGTGCTGCTCCCACCCTCAGCTGGGAATGATTTGTTAAAACTAAAATAAGTTCTTAAAAGCAGGGAAGAAAACCATCCTTCCAGCTTTGGAAGGTTTTTGGTACCTAAAGGATCTGTAGCTGCCTTAGAGCAGTGAGAGCCTTGTTCCTCTGCCCAGGTCCCAGTGAGGGGCACTGGTGGTGGGTTTGCACCTCCTGCTGCTCCATGGCTCAAACCTTTCCATTCAGGACTCCATGAATTCTCCAGCTGTCAGAATGTTTGGTTAGGAGCATGGCAGGAGTGGAGTCAAGAGGCAGGAAAGAGGGTGTTCCTTTGGTTAAAATTCCCTGGGGGAGCAGAGCACAGTTTGCTCTGGTGTGGTACTGAGAGCCTGCAGCTGCAAGAGGCAAAACAAGATCCAGTTTGGTGAAGGTCAGTCCTTCTTCTGGCTGCCTTGGGTTGCAGAGAAGATATAGTCTCATCATCTGTGGAATCTGGGAGATGGGGAACTCCCTAACTTGTAGCTCTTCAGCACTGATAAACTCACAGCCCAGTAGTTTGTGTTTAGGCCTTTACTTTTCCTATCTGTAAACTCAGACTTTCATTGGTCCCTTGGGGTTTCAGATTCCATGTCTTCACCTGATGGGCTGAGTTCTCATGTGAACACTCTGTAAACATAACCCAAAAATCTGAAGTTAAAGTTGTGGTGCTCTATTGACACTGCAGCAAACCCCCCCAGTTTGCCCAGTTGATGGCATCTGGCAAAGTGACAGGGCCCACTCTGGTGACAGAAAATCAGGATGGATTTGGTGTATTAATTGTGATCACATTTGAGTGCCTCAGATTCCATATCTCTGGCATTCCTCTTATGATGTCTAGTACATGAAAAATAATTACAGGAGGGACTTGTTTTCACACCTGTTGGTAAATGTCAGGAGATGTTCCCTAAAGTAAATAAATAAATGTCTGCAGAGGAATTCAGGAACACAGTATCCCACACAGATTGGGTATCCTGAAAGGGATCTTAAAGTTCTTCTCATTCCACTCCCTGCCATGGTGGAACACCAAGGACACCTCCCACTATTCCAGGTTGCTCTAAACCCCATCCAGCCTGGCCTTGGACTCTTCCAGGGATGGGGCAGCTACAGCTGCTCTGGGCACCCTGTGCCAGGGCCTCACCACCCTCACAGAGAAGGATTCCTTCCCCAATATCCCATCCATCCCTGCCCTCTGGCAGTGGGAACCATTCTCTGTGTCCTGTCCCTCCCTCCTTTGTCCCCAGTCCCAGCTCTTCTGCAGCCCCTTCAGGCCCTGGCAGGGGCTCTGAGCTCTCCCTGACCCTTCTCTTCTCCAGGTGAGCACCCCCAGCTCTCCCTGGCTCCATAGGAGATGCCCTTGATATGGATGCACATCAGAAAGGAGAATTGTTGCTTTCAGGCCATAGAAAATGTGCTGTGTACACATACAAGGTGTTTTATTGAGGCAATAATGCTTCTAATTTGCTTCCACAGATAATCCTACAAAGTTGTTGCATTGGAAACCATAAGATAAAACACAGCTGTACTAGTCCAAAGAGTGTTTTTTTCTCTCAGAAAAGTGGCTGCAGTGACACCTCTCAGTCACCTGAAGCTTTTCCATATGGCAGGACTCAATGGCATTGCCTCATGGCTGTCTCAGCCTGTTTTTCTGGTCACATTTTCATTTTAGTTACTATTTCCCCCCCCCCCCCCCAAATAACTGAGTGTTAGAGCAGTTACACTGCACCACTCTCCAGTTTCATTTGCCCTGTTGTGATCCAGGCTTAAAAATCTCAGGTCCTTTTTGTGTGAGGGGCTGGAATTACTATCTGATGGTCATCCAGGAGTCCATATACTTGCTCTGCTTTGGAGAAGTTTAAGGAGGGAGCAGTAAGAGAAAAGGGGGTTTCTTGATCTCCTAATCTTGTACAAAATTCCACAGGAATAAGAATGACTCAGCCTCCTCAGCAGCAAATACACTTCTCTTACATGTGGACTTAACTGCTATTTTCTTTATCCTTCAAATAATTTGTGGATTAGTGGTGGAGTAGCTGTGAGATGTACTTACAGGCAACATTTTCTTTTATCTTCATTGTTGGACCAAGCCAAAGCACTGCTCCAAGTCCTTCAAGCTGTGAGATCCTCTTCCAGCACTGCAGCCCTGCTGTCTCAGCTATTCCTGCCTCCTATCATGGCATTAGAGCTGGGAAATGAGGGAATTGTGTGATGGATACTAAGAGCCCATCAGAAAGTGCTGTGAAATTCCATGCTAATGCCTCCTGGTTTCTTTTTGGGACTGAGGCTACACCTTGGAAAACTGCTGGCAGTGGAGACTGGTCCTTGTGTTGATGGGGGTGGTGTCACCATGTAGCTTCTGGTCCTGCTCTTCAGCTGACTTACTTGGTCTGGGCCATCTGGTTTATTCTTCTGAGGGTTTTCAAAGCTGCTCTGCCCACATTAGGAATTTCTTCCCTGGGAGCAGCCAGCCTGGTGCCCTCCAGCTGCAGAGCACAAGTCCCAGGCCGTCCCCTCGCAGCAATGATGACGCCGTCGGTTCCAGCTGTGGATTTTCTCTGTTAGGCAGCAGCAATTCAGTTATTTTTGCAACAAACACAAAATCTGCCATCATCCCTAAGCCCTTGGCCTACAGGACAACCATCTGTGCTGGTATGATCTTCTCAGAAGCTGCCATGACTCTGGCAAGTGTCCAGAGCTCTGGCTCCTGCTGCCACCCCTGATTTTGTCACGAGCAGCATCATGTCCTGCTGCATCAATCCTTCCCCTTTGCATGTCTGGATAAATAAACTACTCCCTGAACATGCTGAATTCCTGTTGTCCTGCATCCCTGTGCTCTGCAGGTGTCTGTAGACCCTCCCTCAAGCCACCAACAATTATCTTAATTTTTACATAAAAAACTTGTTGTGTGTTGCTTTGTATTTGCCTTCGGTGCAGGTTCAGTTTTTCCTCCAGAATATTTTTTCACATTGTTTACTGAGTATTTGGTCATCTTTGTTTTCTGGAGCTTTAAAACATCAGGAATTTGGTGACCTTGGAGGCCTTTTCCTACCTCAATGATTGTATGATTAAGCTCAGAAGTAACCAGGAGCATTCGTTCCCCTTGCTGGGAAATGGATGGGATGACTTGAGCTGATGGGGAACAGCTTGGCTACAAGTCAAATGGCCTGAATTCCTGTACAGAATTCCTTCTCCACACTTAGAAAGAAGCCTTGACTGTGGAGTTCACACCCAGAGTGGACATCAGTCTTACAGTGCATACTAGAGGGCAGCAAAAATTGAGGCCAGTCAATCCTATCCTATCTCCAGGCTGCCTGGGCTGTTGGTAAACCCACATCCATGGCTCTCCCAGGTGCACAGTTTTATTGCAAATGTAATTACTCCAGTCTCTTAATCCTCTCCATATTAACTTTATATTTTTAGAACCTCTGTAATCTTGCACGTTAATGCCTTGATGGATTGTAGGCATTAAGTCTTGAATGTAAAACACAGATGAGTAACAGTTAATGAATGAGATGGTTTGGGTGCATTGCAGACTTACCCTTTTATTTTTTTTGATTTTGTGGATAAAAAGAGAATATTATTGAGTGTTTCAAGATGTTTGACTGACAGCTGCCACAAGGAGGGGGAGACTTCTTCCTTTTTCCCAACTGTCTGGCTGCACTGTGGTGCTTGCTGTGAGCGACTGTGGTCTGATCTCAAACACACTCAACCTTGTTTGACTCAACATTTTTCAGAAATACAGGCTGGAGACCAGCAAAAGCACCTTGGACAGTCTCAGTGCCCACAGAGTGAACTGGGGCTTGAGCCTTTGCAACCTTGACTTCCCTCTGCCAATGTCCAGGGTTGTTCTTCAAGGACCAGCAGCTCTGTGGAATGATCCTTGAATTTCACTGCAATGAACGAGCTTTGTATTTAAATCAGGATGTTATTTCTCCTCCAGAGAGCAAATCTTACTGCTTTTTGTTCTTTTCTTATTTAAATGACATTTAATGGTGAAGTCAGTTGTTAGAATTTCAATTTGAGGTGTTTTAATTATGCACAAATCTTCAAGTATAGGACAGAACTTCTTTTAGTCAAACTGATTTTAACCAATTTATTTATTTCTGTTGTAGGAACCAATTAAATCCCGGGCACCACAGCTTCATTTAGAATACAGATTTTATAAACAACTTGGAAGTGCAGGTGAGTAAACCTACCTTAAGCTTATCAAAAGTTTTAATAAATTTCTTTAATAAAGGGATTTCTTTATTAAATCCAACACCACCATAGTATTTGTTGTGTAACTCTGACTTGAACTTAGGGATCTGGGCCAATTCCTTTTAGCCTCACACAAGTTTTGGAAGCAATTTGGTGAGAATGGGATCATAATGATGATATTGGGTAATTGTGTGGACCTAAAATGTTGGATTTGCTGATATGGAAATACTCCTGTAAGTGTGTTTGTAAAACATAGGAATTGTCAATGGATGGAAAGTTATTTGTGTATAGAACAACACCCCTTAAGCAGGTGATCTAAAGTCTAAACCTAGGAAATTGTTTTCATTTTTACTTGATTAATCATAAGAATGTCCACAAGCCCCATGGCTCCTCTGTGCAATCACGGGCTACAGCAAACAGGAGAAAAACAGAGCAGGATCAGCCAAAGGTGGAATTTTTTTATACATTTTTTTCTGAAAGTCTCTGATTTCCCTGATACAGAGCTTGAGTTGTGTCTAATAGTGTTTGGATTTTTCTTCCCTGAATTTATGGTGGTTTTTTAAGCCTGAAGAGCCTTTTAGGATCTGCTGTTTCCCATGCCAAGGATTTCCACAGCTTCGTGCAGGGTGTTCCAATCCTCAAGGAAGTCTCTGTGAAGCAACAACTTCTCTGCTCCTTCTGTGCCTTGATCATGTGTTGACTTTGGGTTTTGACAAGTTTCTTACTTTACTGTAGTGTTTTTATACTTCTGATTTTATTTTTCCTGTTTTCCCTGAATGGACCCAGCTTCCACTTGCACAGGATGTCTGATGGACATCCAGAAATACTGTGGTAATAATTTATTACCAAAATACTAACTTGAACTTCCTGCTGGAGTTCTGTTGGTGCTTCTGATTTCTGGGATACCCCAGCCCACATGTCTTGTGACACATGAGTGAATCCCAGTCTGCTTTTTCTACACCACTTGGCTTCCTTCCACGCTTTGAAGATGTTATTACAGAATTATAAAATGATCAAAGTTGAAGGAGTGGCTTTATTTTGGTCAGATGAAGTATGTTTAGGTTTTCCTCTGTTCCTAAAGAATTTAAGCTTTCCATCCTGTAATACTTACCCACTCAGAGCATTCATGGAATGGTTTGGGTTGGAAGGGACCTTAAAGCCCATCTCATTTCACCCCCTATCATGGACAGGGACGCCTCCCACTATCCCAGGCTGCTCCAAGCCCCATCCAACCTGGCCTTGGATCCTTCCAGGGATCCAGGGGCAGCCACAGCTGCTCTGGGCACCTTGTGCCAGGGCCTCCCCACCCTCACAGGGAGGAATTCCTTCCTAGTCCTGAGTCTGCACTCTTGGAGCATTTGCCAAGGGGCTGTTGAGAAGCCTCCTGAACACCCTGACTGCGTTTCTCTCTCTGTGGTCCCACGGGTGTCACACACCCAGCTCTGATGAGCTGTTGGATGCCTTTAGAAGCTCTTGTGCTGCAGTTTTGCTATAACAGTTGGAAATTGGCCAAGACTGGAGTGGAGGATGTGAACTGCAATTCTGGTCTCACCATGAAACCTGGAATCCCAGCAAAACAGATTTTGGTGGAGTCAAGCTGCCAGGAGCAGGAAGACTTCACTTGGGAAGAGTTCTGGCTGGAAAAACAGATAAATAAGTGCCAACACTGGGGTAATAGAGGGGTTTGTTCTCAGTGATGTTGCTAGTAATGATCCTTGGTCTGGAGCTGCTCAAACAGCCAGGCTTGAGCTTCCAGTAGGGATGTCTGGTTACTTGGAATTGTCCTACACCTGCCAAACCAAGCCTAGAAGTGTCCGAACACATGGTGAGCATGACTCAGAGAGAGCAACAGTAGCTTTGCATGTGACATTCTGCTCAATAAATTAGCCAATTAATCCTGCCAAATGACGTGTCTGGCTGCAGCTCCCACTGTTAGCTGAAGGAGGGAGAGCAGAGGGAGCCTGGTTGTGACACCACGGGAGCCACCACGTCCCCTCGGTGGCACTTCAACTGCCTGTGCAGCCAGATGGTCCCAGTGAGCTCTGAGATGTCAGAATTGTCATCACCTGCAGCTTTGGGAGCAAAATGGGGAATTTTTTCCTAATAAAAAGAGTTTTAATGGTGATTTCTTTCTTGGATGTTCAGAATAAACATTTTTAGATGTGGGTAGTAGTCAGAGGAAAACTTAGGCTGGAAGGGACCGACCTACGTGGCCAGTGCCTGAAGGATGTATGTGGGTATCAGTAACCTGCTGCACTTGACATCATCAAAAACTAGTGAAAATTATCTTTTTTTTTTTTCCCCTTTTTCTAAGCTATTCAGTCAAGTTTTGCATTTCCCTTGGTGCAGTTGGACAGAGCAGCAAATAGCCCAGTAATTCAGAAGCTGAATCCTGAGATGAGCTTCCATGTGAGATGTTTCCACATGAACAGAGGATGTGATAACTGCCTCTTCCTTAGCACTGCCACGTGCTCCATCAGCTTCCATGCTCCAAGACTTTCTGACAGGGCACCAAAGTTGCATCTGTTCCCTCCCAGCAGCTCCAGTTCCTCTGCCTGCCACGTGGCTCGGATGAGGATCCCTAGTCAGCTTGGATTAGCAAAGGAGCAGACTGGATTTCATGTGTCTCAGACATCTTAAGATGCTTCACACTAGATTAAGTGATGGAGCAGTTTGTCAAAGGGATCTAAACTGTAGGAGTGTGGCTCTTGGTGCTTCTCAGAACAGCTCAGTACTGGTGGATGGATCCAGTGGATTCAGAGAAAGTTCTGGGTCAGGAGTAACCAACTGACAGATGTCTCTGATGTGCTGCTTTGGATATTTGATGCTGTCTCTGATGTTTTAGTGCCTCCTTGTTTTAGGGAAACCAACAGCTCCCTTGTAATTCCCTTCCTCTAACTGGAGGAATGTTTGCACATAGAAATGGATTTTTGTGATTCTTCCTCGAACATTTCCCCCTGCAGAAGTCGAGCAAGGCCCTGCTGCACAGTGACCATCTGCTACCTTCTTCTTTCTCATTGTGGAATTAAATATCTAACAGCCTAAAATAGTGTCTGAGCACTTTACCTTCATGTGAGCAGCAAAACAAAACAGCAAAGCTTGGGCATGGAGTCAGAGACCTGATGGTCAGTCCATAGGGTGTCTCAGGAAAGCACATCTTTCCTTTAGGAAATGTAATTCATTTAGGTTTTGGGTAGTCTGGGATATGATCCATTTGCTCACCAAAGTAATTGAAGTAGTTTTAATCATCTCTGTGCAATCTAGTTGAGTTGCTCTCATCAGTCCTCTCATGCCAGTGTTGTACTGAACTGTTTAATGATTGGGTTTTGTCCTAAAAGCCACATTGCTCCAGCATCCTGACTGGAGTCAGGATCATTCAAGTCTCCAGCATGTTTCTGATACTGGATAAATCATTTGAGCATGTCATTTGTCCCCTGTACTTTGGAGTTTGTGAAATAAACTGAGTTATTTGTCCATGGTCAAGCAGACCCAGATCCTGGAATAATTCAACTTCTTGGGCAATTACCAAAGGACAAAGCTTTGGCTTTGCTTGAACTGTCCCCTGCAGAGCCAGCAGCATCCCAGGACCCTCCTGCTTGGTTTGGGATGAGTAAAAGCAACTGCTTTTCCCATGGCTTGCAGGAGTCCTGCAGCAGCTGGGTCTTGCTGGTGGCACACCAGGATCTCAGTGATCCCACTGGCTGTGTCCTGTGGACTCTGTTTGCCTGTGGATAACTGGAATGGTCTTTTTGTTTTGAGGCTGATTCCAGATTAGAAGAATCTAATCTTTTCAGGAGCTGCTGGAACAAGTCCAGAGGAGAGCACAGAAATGTTTCAGGGGCTAGAGCCGCTCTGCTCTGGAGCCAGGCTGGGAGAGCTGGGGGTGTTCATCTGGAGAAGAGAAGGATCCAGGGACACCTCAGAGCCCCTGCCAGGGCCTGAAGGGGCTCCAGGAGAGCTGGAGAGGGACTGGGGAAAAGGGATGGAGGGACAGGACACAGGGAATGGCTCCCACTGCCAGAGGGCAGGGATGGATGGGAGATTGGGGAATGAATTCTTGGCAGTGAGGATGGTGAGGCCCTGACACAGGTTGCCCCATCCCTGGAAGTGCAAGGCCAGGCTGGACGTGGCTTGGAGCACCCTGCTCTAGTGGAAGGTGTCCCTGCCCATGTGGGGGTCAAATGAGATGGACTTCAAGGTCCCTTCCAACCCAAACTATTCTGGGATTTGTTACCACATTTCAAAGCACCTCTGGCATCTCCCTGTAGAGGCCATTTGGAATGCCATCCCTGAAAGCATCACCTTGGAAGGTAAAATGGAGCCCTGCGTGCTTCCGGCTTTCTTCTGGCTGCGTGGAGCTGATGCTCAAGCTTCCACATAGTGACAGCTTCTGCCTGTGCACATCGTGTGCAGCAGTCATGCATTTTTGATTCAGTAGTAGTTTATTTTTATATCAGCTGGCAGATGAGTCACACCTTCCCCCACCCCTCACAGTCCCACCTTGGCACATGTGATTCATTCACACACGTGGCAGCCGCGCACCGAGCTCTGCGCCACGGCTCTGCAGCCAGTGGTCACTCCCAGCAAGGGCAGGTGACACTGGCAAGTGGATGTGGGACGTCACAAACCTCCAGAGTGGCGTGGTGGGGAGCAGAAGAGGAGTCTGATAGGCTGGAGAATCCCAGGAAACCGAGATCTCTGCAGTCCCCAGCCCACGCAGGGGATGAGTCACAGTGTAGGAGCAGAACGTTCTGAGTCAGGGAGGGCTGTGTCAGTGCATATAGAATATTGACGGATTCTGTGGTTTTGTTTTAATTCCTGCTCTGTAAACAAGTTCACCTCTAATGAAGTATGGAGTCTGTGTGTTTACTTTGGGATCTCTCTGTGTTGCACAACTCGCCAGAGCGAAGCAGTCTGTTTACTTGTCAGGAGGTAGGACTGAGGGAAATGAAGGTGTTATAAATAACCAATCCTTTGCATAGTCTAGTCAATATTTGCATATATATTCCTCAGTGTGGCTGAGCTGTCTGCTATCCATGCTGCCTATGGAGTTCTCCAGTCAGGATTGCTGGTGGTGAGCACCTTTTCCTGGGTTGCTCTTGCTTTACCCACACACACTTTGTATGTATCCATGTGCTTCATGAAGAAATTCTTTCCATGCCAGTTGCACAATGCTGTCATTCACATGGCAATTATGGGTCATTTTGGTAAACTCGTTTTGGGGTGGATGTAAACAAGTCTCCCTGGTGGAGCTGCCAACACCACAGTTTTATGGGGAGGTCGTTGGGCACAACTCTCTTCCCCAAGGGAGCAGGAGTGACTCCAGGCCATGTGAGGGTTAGTGCAAGTGGTCCCCACCCTTGTTTAATTAAGAAGTGTGAACATGCCCATTAACAGTGGTTACGGTCACTGTAATCTTCAGAATTCCCACTGATATTTGCCACCTGGATGGAAACGTTTCTGTGGCCAGGAGCTGAGCCAGGTCACCCATCAGCAGGGGGCTGGTTTGGGGGAGATGGAGCTGCTGGGTGTGCATGATCATAAAATCATAGAGTGGTTTGGATTGGAAGGGAGATTAAAGCTCATCTTGTGGCCATATGGGCACACCTTTCACTAGACCAGCTTGCTCAGAACTCTGTCCAACCTGGACACTTCCAAGGATTGCCCTTTGCACCCCAAAGTCAGTTTGGACTTGTGTGGAGCAGCACATGGCTGTCACCTGAGGTATTTTGTGTCTTACTTATTGTATGGGTTTGTTCATACCTGTCACACTGCAACTCTCTGGATGAGCACTGCAGCATCCTCCTTTGAAATACTGGAAATATTTTATATTGGCAGTGTTCAGTGACTGTGAGTGTTTAATAAGTGACTCATCTGTGCAAGGTGATACAAAACTGACATCTCTTTACAAGGAAACAGCTTTGGGGCGCATCTCATGTCACTCATTCCCTACCTCAGATGCCTGCAATAGACCTGAAGGTTTTAAGATGTTGGGTTCATTTTCTACCAGCGAGGAAAGACATCTCCATTCTCAAATCCTGCACAGAAGTGTGCCCTTGGCCAGAGGTGGGAGATATTCAGCAGTGGAGATACAGTTTCGTTCTACTGAAGATGTTTTTCTTAGGCAAAAATTGGAGACCCTAACGCTGAGCTGCATATTAAGGAATGGTGATCAGCAGCTTCATTGTAAAGTCAGAGTAGTTCAAGGAGCTTGAACCTGAGGGATCCTGGCCTTCCAAGCTTTTGAATTGCAGAATGAAATGTAGTGGATTACTGTAAAGTGCTCAGTTAGACCGTGCTGCTTTCAGGGCTGGCTTGCTGTTGATCTCCAGAGAATTGTGTTTCACTGTTTAAAAATACATAGCTTTTCTTTCATGTGGCCATTCCCTTGTTAGGAAGGGCTTCCTGAATGTGCACATTTCAGCATCTCAGCATCAGAAGTTTTGACTTCCTTGGGCTAAATTTAGGTTTTGTCAATTGGAAGTTACCAGATGCTTTTAAAGCAAGGCCATTAATATTTGAATATGAGATTAGGGCAGTTTCCTTTTTATGTTCTGAAAAGTCCTCGTGCATCTCCTGCTCTTCCGGTATTTGGGGCAGTAATCACAAATCAAACACCAGCAACTCAGCTCCAAATTAAACCCCAGCAACTGAAGGGGAGCAGCAGCATGCTGGGAAGCTGGAAAATGCCTTTCCTGGAGACACTTTTCCTTGAAGCCTGACATGGCCATAAAACTGGAGCGGCTGGACTCATCCAGGTCATCCCAGATGCCTCACTGGGTTCTCCTCATGGTCAGCAATGAGAGCAGGCTCTGGGCTGTGGGATGTGCTTTGCTCTGAGGATCCAGCAGGACTCGAGGAGAGGGACAGACATTTCATCATTAAGGTCTCTGGGCTGCTTCTGGTACCTTCTAGCAGACCCTGAGCTGAACTATGCCTTGCTGGCTGTCAGCCCAGGCTGTGCTTGGGAACTGGAGTTCCTCAGCCATCAGAGTGGGGAGGTGAAGACCACAGAACCACAGACTGGGTTGGGCTGGGAGGGACCTTAATGCTCCTCTCACTCCATTCCCTACCATGGGCAGAGACACCTTGCACCAGCCCAGGCTGCTCCAAGCCCTGTCCAACCTGGATTTGAAAACTTCCAGGGATGGGGAGTCCACATGATAGGTGATGCTTGAAGATAAACTTTGGAATGTATATTTACATGGAATGAAAAACCCAGTTTGGCAATGAGGGCCAGGATAATTAATAAGGAGTAGGAGCTGGTTGGCTGTTCTGCTTGTTCCACTTTTCTGTCCCTTCTGTGAACATTCTTCAAGCCAAGGGGATGCTGCGCTTAGAAATTGAGTTGTAAAGCTATAAAATCAGTTTTGAGGGAGGCTGCTGTGTCAGATGTTGAGCACTGCCTTGATCCAAAGCTCTTTCCCCTTTGGAAGGTGGGTGCTGGATTGAGTGGGATCCCTTCCAGTGCAGCAGAGGCATGCTGCACACACTGGAGGTTTCTAAGGTGAAACACTGAGCTGTGCCAGGGAAGTCCTGTTGTGGAAGGCTGCCCACCTCCCAGACAGGCTCTCCAATGGGTTTGGAATTTGTGTTTTGGAGCTGTGCCCTGCCTGCTATTGAAAAACCTCCTCTCATCACTAAAAGATAAGCTACAGGCTCTGCCTCAGTGTGATGGGTCAGGCTGGAATTCTGAAGTTTTGTAATAATTTTTCTGTCTGAAAGTTCCTACCCGCTGTTACTTGACTCTCTTAAGGTGAAACAGAGATGGTATCTGGAGGTAGGAGCTGATTTAGTGCCTCTGAACTTCTGTTGGCAGCAGGTTCTCCTGCCATTAGAGGGAGTGGGAGGTTTTCCCTCAGGCTGGAAGGACCGTGTGGGTAACACTTTCCTACTCATGTGAAAAATCCCTTTTTCCCTCCAATCCTCCAGCAGTGATGGGACTGATGGAGGCCAATCTCTTGCTTTGTTGTGGAGAGTTTACATGATTTGATTCTTATCCATCACTTTCTACTTGGGTGCTGCTGCAGGGACAAACCTGCAGAAATCCACCCTCCCAGTGGGAGTTCTGGGGGCCTGAGTTGGACCCACAGCTTTGCAGGAAGATCCCAGCACAGCTCTGGGGTGACACAGAGCTGTGCTGCCACAAATGGCACCAGATTGTCCCACCACAGTCTGGTGGGAATCTGGCCTTCAGCTGCCTGAGCAAGGCTGAGCATCATCTTCCTCCTGAGCACCCAAGGTAAGTGTCCAGTACCACAGAGAGCTTTATCCAGCTGGAGCTGACCCCTGATCTGCCATCCCAGGTAAAAATGCTGCTGGATCCAGGACAAATTTAGATTATACCTGTAATGTCATTAACACACATCACTTCATGTGCATAATGTGTTGCTGAGGGGCAGTTCTGACCTCTGCTCCCTGTCACCAGGAACACCACCTGAGGGAATACCTGGAGCTGTATTAGGTTGGATTTTGGGGAAAGGTTCTTCCCCCAGAGGGGTGCTGGGGCACTGCCCAGGCTCCCCAGGGAATGGTCACAGCCCCAGGGCTGCCACAGCTCAGGAGAGTTTGGAAAATGCTCTCAGGCACAGGGTGGGATTGTTGGGGTGTCTGTGCAGGGACAGAAGCTGAACTTGTTGGTCCTTGTAAGTCCCTTCCAGCACAGGGTATTCCATGATTCTATGAACTTCTTCTCAAAAGAAAAGAAAATTACCAAGGGACCCCATGATTTCATCTCACCTCCCTCTCAGCAGGTAGGGCTGAGCAATTGCACAGCAAACAAAAACTGATCAGGAGCAACTTCCAATTTCTCCTTGGATTTTTTTTTTTTTTTTTGGAGGGGAGGGAGGGAATTTGTTTCTTTGTTGGTTTCTTTCTCTCTTTTTGGTTGAGTTTTTGTGGGTGTTCTCAAACAGCAGAACCCAGTTGGCCACACAGATGTGCTCTGGCAGAGCTCACACAGGTACGTGACCTGCAGTGGAGCAGAGTCACAGAATTGTTTAGGTTGGAAAAGAATCCTTCTCAAACCATCCAGTCCAACCATACCCCAGTGCTGACCAGGCCATCGTGAACCCCTGTGCCTAGTGTCACATCCACGTGGCTCTTAAATCCCTCCAGGAATGTTATTGAGTGGCTCCACCACTGCCCTGGGCAGTTCCAGTGGTTTTCTTTCATCCTTGGGCTTGTATTGCAGGTGTGTGGGGAAAGGTAATAAGGATAGAACTTAAACTAGAACTTTTTTTGAGTGGTTTAAAATAACTCTTCTAAAATTATTTACTGGTTTTATCCTTCTTTTAAAGTGTTGTTCTATGTGCCAGCTGCCATCATCACTGGAGCAAGACGTTGTGTTGGATATAAAATCCAACAGTAACGTGGAGATTTGAGTGCAGTCATTCCCCCCAAGCCCTAGAAATGTGAATTCAGTCTTTTGAAACTTGAGAAAAATGCAATCTATTGTGCTGTGCTTTATTCTTCTGTGTTTGTCAAGAAGAGAAACAATTTCACTTGACTAATTTAGTTGTTAGAGCTAAGAAACTGCCTGTGAATGGGTGTTTCTGGGTAAATTTCCCAGATTTTGAAAGTTTTCCTGCATTTGACCTTTCCAGATAGGGTTGATTCTTCTCCCAACCATTTTTTATCTTTATGAATGTCTTCTTGGTACCCTCTCTTCAAGTGCTTCTTGCTTTGTGGATGTGAAGTTGTTTAATTGAGAGAAACCATGATGTCAGGAAACCAGTTTGTACCACTCAAGGAAGATTAAATGCCACCCTGTTCTAATAACACAACACTCCTGAGATTTGTTTTTCTGCAGTTGAAGTAAAAATCAAATTGTTTGGATTTTAACCAGCATCAGGAACAAATATGTTCTTCCTTCTGTCCTTCCCCAGTCTGTTTTTCTCCTGTTCCTTTTTCCCTACCTTTTCTTTCTGTAGATTCAAATACTACCAAAATGAAACAAAACACAGCAGGGATTAAATACATCCTGCATATCCTGAGGTAAGCTGGAGTGAGGCTGGAGTCTTGCAGTCCACATGGAACTCCCTGGAGGTGACAGTAGCTCTGTCTCCTCCCAGCTCATACACAGCTGTTGCATTACCCTGTGCTTGGTGTTGTCTCTTCCCATGGAAAGCTCAGCTCTCTCTGCCATCATCAGGAAGAAGGTGTTGATCCAATACCTTCCTCTGGCTTTCCCATCCCTGGAGGTGTTCCAGGCTAGGTTGGGTGGGTCTTGGTCTACTGGAAGGTGTCCCTGCCTGTGGAGATGTGAGGTCCCTTCCAGCTTCTGTTGTTCTCCTTTGAGTTATTTCCTCTCGAGTTCAGAGAGTGTTTGAGCTGTGTCTTTTCCATGTCCAAGGCCAGGAGTAAGGCCTTGCTCTGCCTCTCCTCCTCCTCACCCACTGATGGGCTAAGGCAGAAGGTCCTGCTGCAGAAATTCCTGCTAGGCAGTGGAGCAGAATTCAGCATTGCTAGGAGAAGTGATTTATTGCCCAGACAAGGCAGGGAAAAGACACTGTGAGAAGCTGGCAGCAGAGCTGAGTGTCTGGCAGCAGCTGGAACAAACGGCAGGAGGATTTTCAGGGACAGGAGATGTGTGAGGAGTCTGGACTGCTGGTCTGGCTGCTCTTCACCTTGTTCAGGTGAGCGAGAAAGAACTAAAGGTAAATTTTGGGCTCTCAAACCACAGTCTCAGAGCTCAAGAGAGCAAGGAAACATTCAGGAACGTTCCAGGCTGGAAGCACTCACAGCATGGTGGTGCTCTCTGTGGATCACCAGTGGAGCTGCCACAGTGCTGGCTGTCCTCCAGCTCCTCCAACCCCTCTTCTCCATGTGGATGTTTCTCTGTGTGTGGTTGTTGGATCAGATTCCTGTTTTTATGTTCTTCCCCTAATCTTATACCAGTTCAAGGTTTGTGAAGTCTAGGAGTGGTTGGTGAGATTGTGGCAGACCTTTTCCACCACCTCTTTTTCCACCTGCAGGTGAGCTGGTGCTGGAGTCACAAATTGCATTTTCTGCTTGTTTTCCTTCTCATCTCAACTGCTGTTTCTCAAACAAGAGAAAACACTCAATCACCCAAAATCTCTGTCCTTCCCTAAGCTACTCCAGGGAAGATTGAAGGTGGAGGACTGTGTTAGAAAGCTTTTGCAGCTGTACTTTGAAGGAAGATATCTCTGAAAGGCATCCAATCAAATATATTAAAGACCCTTAAGACCAGGTTATTCCCAGTAACAAGCCCAATCTCAACTCTTCTCCCATCTTTCTATTTTTGAAGCAGACTATTCCAAAATCTGAAGGACAGGATGAGTCTTTTTACCTGCAGCTCACAGAATTGACCTGTTAACTAATGTGCTCAGGTAGATTTACTTGGGACATGTTTGAAGACATTAAAAGCTGAGATCCTGGCCCAGTCAATGTTGATCCCAAATCTTCTCTTTCAGCCAGGATTTTATTCCAATTTGAAAATTAAGAGTAGGGTAGATCCTCATTAGTGTAATCAGCTTAAATGGGTTGACTACTCTAAAGCAATTTGTTTAATTTGTTTGGAACATGTTTAATTTTAGCTATAGATATTCAGCCCTCTCACAGTTGCTATTTATGGTGTTCATCGTGTAATTTTGTGTTCTGTGATTTGTAAAAATAAACTTTCTGCTCTGAATGAGAATTTTGTGACAATCTGCAGCCCATTCATCAGAGCCTCTTTAAAACCACACAGAACTTTCTGTGCACTGATGCTTCTGCTGTGTGTCTGCATCTCTTTCAGTGAGAAGGAGTTCTTGCTGCCCACACAGAGCGTGGGTTTGCATCAAGCATCAGCTTTTTGCTGGCCTTGGATTCCTCCCCTCTCTGGGTGTGGAATTTGGGGCTCTTCAGGAGTGTCTCCCCTCTGCAATAGAGCTCAGTATCAAAACCTGCATGATGAGAGGGTCTGAATTCTTCTTTAATTCTTGAACTTGAAGACATCAGCTTCTCTATTTGGCTACACCTCATTGAAGGGCAGAGGAAACAACTCCCCATGGAAGCAGAAACCATGGGTGGTTCAGAAACTGCTGGTATTGATCACAAGCTCTGGATGTTTCCTGGTATTGGCTCTATGGGGATGTGGCACTTGTCCTTCCCTTGATGTAGATGCCATGTGTAGCTTCCTGCACTCGCTCCTTCCTTCCTCCTTGGGTGTATTTTACTTGCTGTTGATGAAGTTTATTCATAGCCTCTCGTGATGCTCACACAAAGCCTCAGGCTCTTCTGGAGCAGGTGGGTTCTGCTTCCTGTGCCCTCCATGCAGGGCAGGTGCTCCAAACTCTGATTTCCCCCGGGCATAACCTTAGATTGGCATCTCTGCCCATCTTATTTCATAACCAGTCCTGGAAAAGGCTTTGGAATGTCTGTGTGCCTGAACCAGTGTGGGTTTTTGGAGTATGTTGGATGTCTGAGGAGTTTTGTGGCCATTAGTCATGCTGTAAAAGACATGGCAGCAAGATAACATTACTCAAATCATCCAGGGCACTTGATCTTGTGGTGGAAGTTCCTGAAAGGTGTTGCTCCAGGTGTTAATCCAGCTCAGATGAAGCTGTCTGGAAGAGCAACAGTCCTGCTCTTTGTTACTGTTCCCATTCTTGGGTTCAAGCTCAAGCCAAGTGTTTTTTGGGTTGATCCAACATATTGCTCAGCCACAGAGCATGGGGAAGGATGGGAAAGTCCCTTTTGGTGGCAGCCCAGGAGCAGTGAGAGTTTAACATCCCCAGAAAGCCAAGGCCAGTCTCAGGAGTGTGGGGGAATCAAAGTCTTGAGTTTTTGGCTTTGATGTCTGCATTTGCTCTCATTCCAGCAGTGATGCTTTAATCTACAAAATGCTTTGCTAGGTTTTCGCTGTGCTCAGCTTGAATTTCTTCCAAGACATCACTCTGCTGAAATAGCAGAATTTGCCTGTGGATTCCGGTGCAGCAATCAGTCTGTGTTTATTGGGGTGATAAACTTCCTGTGAGAGTGAGGGTGGAGTGGGCCCTTTTCCATGTAGCTGAGCCAAATCACTCAGCAGCGAGACCAAAGCCGTTAAGCAAATTGAGTTGATTTCTGCTTGCAGCAGTCTCTGCTGTAATAAACTGGTTTTCCTCCAAAGGAGAACCTGCACACATCATGCCTGTATTCTCTTCCCTTAGTGCATTGCTCTTGTTTGATACCATGGAGAAATTCTTAGTTCTGATGTGATTTCATGCATTAATTGCATTAAACAGATCCTGGTTTGTACTTCAAGTGTTGAGTTGTACCTTTGAATCCTCAGTATGAGACTCTGCTCTGCTGGTGGCTTTTCATCCCTCAGTCCCTGAATTCAGAGCTGCTCACCTGCAGCATGACACCATGGCTTTGTGTGACCTTTCCAGTCCTCTCCCAGTGTGATTACTTTCCATTAAAAACCTCAACTCCAACTGCCCAGGCAAAAAAAGTCCTTTTTCCTCCATCAATCTCTTTAGTTGGCAACATCCTTCTTAAGTATTTACAGATCTGCTGGTGATATTTATGGAGTTCCTGTGGTTCACTGTGACAATGGACTCAGCACCAGGACACAATGCTTTCTGCTGAAATAGAGCCAAGCTACGTCATAAATTATGCAGATGGACTGTGGCAAAAATCAAATTTTATGCAGATTTTCTTAGGCTGACCCTTTTCACTGTTCAGAATGGCTCTGAAGCTGCCTGTATCTCAAGTTTCATCCAGTTTTATCTGCCAACACACTCTTTAATGTGTACATCAAGTTAATCTTTCGAGCTTTCCCTCTTCCCAAAAAGATGGTGACTGTTGAGTTGAGCTTGAGTCAGCTGAGCATGTGTTTGCTGAGTCCCTCCCAAACTTTATTTCCTTAACTAGTGTGGAGCTGAGGATCCTTGGTGTGGGCTGGGAGCTCCACAGGACTCATCAGCGATGCTCCTTTGGATCCAGGACACAGCAGTGCAGCCTGGCTCTGGAATTCAGAGAGATGTTACAGCAGCTTTATCCTGGCAAAGGCAAGAGGGAAGTCCTTGACTGCAGAGCTGGCAGGCAGAGAAAACCCTCAGGGAAAAATCGAACCCTAAAAATACACCTGAAGCCAATGATGTCCCCTGGATTCTGACATTTAGGATGCTTTGTTTATGTTCTTCTCTAAGGCCTCTCTTTGCCAGAGCTCTCACAGAAAGCAGAGTTTTCCTGAAGGTTTAAGACAAAGAGGGTGCTCCAAGCTCTGGGCTGTAAGCCCTGAGTAGGTATGGCTGAAGGAATGGGGATCCCAGAGTGCACTAAGTGGTGTTGCTTCCTTCCCCACATGAAATCCCCACCTTTTGGGTCTTGCTGCAATCTGTCTTTCTGGGTCTTATGCCCAGTAGGAAATTCATTTTAATTGCTATGCTTTCCCCTTACCAAGTGAGGCTGTAAATTAAATGTTCTCATCTTCCCCTGATCTGCAAACAGGATCCTTCACCTTCTTTAAGAGCCTTTCTGCAATTTCCTTCTCCTGCATACCTTAGTTAGCAGAGTCCTAACCCTAATTCTTTCCTCAGTTCCACTGTTTGAGACTTGTGGAAATTGTGGTACTTATTGTCTGTCTGTATCTAGAATCTATAGTGGGCTCAGGTTTAAACTTTGCATAAAATATTCTCTTACTCTTATATTCTCTATTATTATTCTATTATTCTCTGAAAAATAGAGATGCTTATCTTGGTGTTAGAGGTGACTTTGTAGGTAAGTCCATCAGACTTTACTGAAAACCCAGTGGCTCACCATGAGTCACTTCAAGAGCTGTTGCAATTATTCCAGCCTTCAGCACTAGGCTGATGACATTAAATTTCCATTTGTGTTGATTTGGGGATATTTGAAAGCATCTTGGAGCTGCCTGGATCATATCCCATCATTGTTTGGCTTTCTGAATTGCTTCTGCATCAAACCATCCTGTGTTCCTAGAGGATTTAATGGCTGTGACTGCCAAAAAAGCAGGAGCTCTGTTAGGAGCAGCAGCCTCCCAAACCCAGGTTGGGTCAGTGTTTTACATGGGACACAAAACACTGGTTAGGCAGGGAATTCCTGCAGTGCTCTGTAATATCCCATCAATGCATCCTGATGACAGATTCCCTGAGCATGTGAATTAATGAGATTAAAACCCTGCTCAGGTAATCTTTGTCAAACTGCATTCTGTTCTTCTGGAGCAGGGCTTGGGAGCACAGGTTCTGTGATATTTACAGTTTGGTGATCTCAGTGCTGCTTTGTTATGTTGTTGGCAGCTTGCAGAGTTCTGAGTGCCATTGGGTGGATTAGCAGGGCTTCCCTAAATCTGGAGTAGGACATTCCCTGGTTGTGCTGCTGACATTCTGTCCAGCCTGGAATGTTTCACTGAGCATCTCACAGAGCCGACACCAAACTCTGCACTTAATTAGTCAAGTATTTTGCTATATCTAAGATTGATCACTTATGCAAATCCAGGTGCATGCCTGCACTTGTTTAAAACATGCCATAAAATCAGTAATCACAGTGCTTTCAGGTCCTGTGCACTATAATTTGTGGATCTCTGTGGGAAAAAACATAGCAGTGCTCCCCGTGCTCAGCCTTTACATTGAATAGCAGGACTCCATATCTTTGGGAATTCAAGCAAATATTTTGTTTTGACATAAGACAAAGCTCTGTATTTCAAAGCAAAACCTTTCTGTTGTGTTTTGGAGCTGCTTCTGTGTTGTAGACTGGAAATACATAGATCTTTAAACATGCTCCCCAGCTTGGTGCTGACGCTGGGATGCCAAGGGCTGGTGCAGGTGCTGATTAGCAAAATGAGCAGTTGAGCCTGTGCTAAATTCCTCCTGTATGGGCTGCTGTGGTTTCCTTTTTGACTCAAAGGTAATTCCAGGAGTGCTGTGCAGCTCTCTGAGTCTTCCAACATCAAGGCTGTTTTTTTTCCCTCTCCTTCTGATGCCTTTCAGAAAGCTGATCCACCCAAAAATCCCCTGCCAGCTGAGTATCAACACTGTACTCCCATAGAGCAGTCTGTTGGGTGGGAAGATGGGCTTTGGCTCCTACCAGTTCAATGTTGATAGCTGGGTTGTGTGCACGTATGCTAATGACCACGATCACCTATTTTTGTGTGGTGATTGGTCAAAATTTAAAACTTTTCCCTATTTTATAGGGAAAGGGTTTTTTCCTTTTACTGAGTGTAAACTTGGTGTAAGGTTCTGCTGTGAAACAAGGGCTGGGTGCTATTTTGGTGACAAAGGAATCCTTTTTTGGCCATGCTTCGTTTTCTCCAAGGACTGTCATCTTCCTAACTGCTCTAGCAAGTGCCAGCCCACATCTGGGGCTGTTCTCTGCCTGGTTTTTAGTGGAACACAGGGAACTCCATGTCTTGTTCCCTAAATCCAAGCCTTTAAGCTGCCAAAGCTCGATGCTTTTAGGTGGATTTGTTAATTGCTTTGAAATCCCATTTGTCTGTGCAGGGGTGCAGCTGAGCAGAGCCTGCACTGCTCAGGTTTGGCCTTTGATTCAGTCCCAGTTTGTGCTGGGATTTATTTCCCTGCTGGGCAGCATCAGATAGAACACTCAAGAAGTGACAATAAAACTGCCTAACAAAAGGTGTGCACGCAGGGGGAGGGGAATTAACTTTGTCCCATTGCCTGATTCCTGTTCTTTTCCCATTCTTCCAGCTGAGGGGCTCCCCCAGGTGTATTACTTTGGACCCTGTGGAAAGTACAATGCCATGGTGTTGGAGCTGCTTGGTCCCAGCTTGGAAGATCTGTTTGACCTCTGTGACAGGACCTTCACTCTGAAGACGGTGTTAATGATTGCCATTCAGCTGGTGAGTGGTGGCAGGGCCCTGCCCTGGGGTGGCCTTGGGTGTCCTTCCCTCCTAGGGTGGGCACAGTGCAAGGTCCAGGGCTGAGAGAATCTTCTTCCATCATAGAATCACCAGGTGGTTTGAGTTGGAAGGAACCTTCAAAGATCTAATCCCACCCTCCCTGCCATGGGCAGGGACGCCTTCCACCATCCCAGATTGCTCCAAGCCCTGTCCATCCTGGCCTGGAACATTTTCAGGCATGGAGCAGCCACAGCTTCTCTGGGAAACCTGTGCCAGAGCCTCACCAGCCTCACATTGTCCCCAGTATCCCACCTAACCCTGTGTTCTGGCAGCAGGAAGCAATTTCCCCTTGTCCTGTCACTCCAATCCCTTGTCTAAGGTCCCTGTCCATCTTTCCTATAAAAGAAAACTTCTCAGGGGTGAGGAGGACTCCTGCCCATGAAGGGAAGGTCAGATTATGTTTAGGAGGAGCTGGCTCCCTGCACAGCAGAACCAGTGAAGCCGGATTCCTACGGACTTGCGTCCCACGTCCCCTGCACGCCCCCGCCCCTTACCTGCCCTGGCTCCCTCCCTCTGTTTGGACATCCCAGGAACATCTCATTTCTCACCTTCTCCGTGGGACACACAGAGCACAGCACCCTCCCACTCTCCTACCAGTTCTGCTGGTTTGGTGCTACTGGGCTGCCCATGGACTGAAACCTCACAGGGCAGTGGGAGCTGAGCCCTCCTCAGCCAAAACTGCAGCATTTGAGAGCTCTGCCTCTGTCAAATGTGGTCAAAAATTTGGTCAATCAAATGGGTGTAAATTACTGACAGTTGGAATAGAATAGTTCCATGGGCAGCATCACAGAGCCTTTAATATACCTGAAAAGGAAAGGAAATCAAGCTGGAAGGGATCCAGGCTTGGAAAGCTGGATATTCTATGAAAGCTGAACATACTAAATGTGGTGTGGAAACTTCCACAAGTCAGTGGGACTAGCCAGTCAGTTTGGCTTTTTTTGGTTTTCAGACTGGTTTGCAGATTCCCAAGTACCTAAATATCTGCAGATATCCCAGTTTTGCATAGCTGGACCTTGGGATCACCCAGATACTCCACAGCAGAGTTGGGATTGTGTAGTCACATTAATAGCTCTGTGGATAGAAGCATGGGAGGGAAGAGGAGATAAAAGGGATGAGGAACACAATCCTTTCCAGACAAATTGAAGTTAGACACAGCAGAATCTCAAATGGAAAACTGAGATCAGAATTGCAGAAGTTTGAACAGCACCTGCCTGATACTGAGGCCTCCCACAGCAGAGCAGTCAAGTTCTCTTGGTTTTGAGTGTTTCTTTATCAATGGAAACCCATTTTATAGTATTGGCTTTGATTAAATCAAGTGGCAACAGCTGGCAAAGCCTCAGATACAGCTTGTGTGACCTTTGCAGGGAAAATATAAAGATGTAAATGAATTTCCAAGGGACTGTTGGGGAAATCAAGACTGTCACAGCCATGGCTGCTGCCTTCTGCTGTGTCCTGGGGCTGCAGCTCAGCTCTGGGCTTGGATGTTCTCCACTGGCATCACCTGTTGGTCTTGTGGCCAGGCTGCAGCTCACCAGGGCACTGGTGCCAGGTGGAAAACTCAGGCTGAGGCTGATGCAGGGGGACAGCAAAAGCAGTTGGAAATGGAGGAGCTGATGTTCTCTCTCAGGTGCTCCTCTGGCCATGGGGAGATGCTGTAGGGCCTTCTCAGTCTCCTCAGGGAAGTTACATGAGTTGACACCCTGGAGTGTGCACATCTAAGGGGACAGATCAGACATGCTCAGGTGTGCCCCATCACCTGGCCCTGGGAGAAGTGTTTTCCAAAGGGGCTGGCACTTACTGCTCAAATGAAATGAAAACACTCTGCTCTAGCCACAAGGCTTCAGGGAAGATTGTCTTCCTCCCACACGAAATGATTGCAGTCACTGTGTCACACTCCTGTGTGAGACACATCAGAGAGGAAAGCTGGACTCTCAAACTCCTTGGGCTCACATCCATAAATTGCATTTCATTCCTGCTTCTGACTGGGCAAGTCTGCTTAAGCTGCTGTAATTCTAACCATGGGCATTTGTCCCCTGATCTTTCTCCTCATACTTAGGATGATCCCCCTGTCTGTAGGAGCATCCAGTCCCATGGTCAGTTTTTAACCAGAGGCATCCTGGAAAGATATTTTTTAATATGTATTTTGCTTGGCTGGTGTGAATGAGCTTGACAGGTTGCAGCATCTCAGGGCTGGGGTGGATCCTTTCCAGATGTTAGAAAAGAGGAGTCTCTCTAGGAAAACCAAGGACAATGTCTCTTAAGAAGTGCCACGTGGGATTGCAGGAGAATTCAAACATAGTTTTACATCAGGAAGGCTCTCCTGGCTGAGGGCAAGAGAGACTGGATGACTGAGTCTTCAAGGAAGGCAGCCTGTTTGGGAATTGTTCACTCTAACTGCTTCCTCCATATTCCACATGCAGCTGAAGACATCCAGTAGATCAGATCCAGTGGGTGAAGCTCCTGAACAAAGCCAAGCTTGGCAATTAAAATGTGGTCACTGTGTCAGTCCCCACAGCCCATAAATCAGGGGAGAATGTTTTCTTATTCAGGCTTCTGTTTTGGCCAGGCCCAGCCTGCACAAAGCTCACTGACAGCTTACAACAAGCTCTGTTGTGCCACCAGGCACTGGAAAAATACTCTGGATGTCATCTGGACCAAGTTGTGGCAGGATGTTTTTCTACCAGTGACCATCAGAATTGCCTTTGAACAAGATTAATTTCATTCTCTGCTGATCTGATCTATATTTAAGCAGGTGATGTGTGGAAGAAGGGCTCAAATTTATCAGGAAGGTCTAGAGATGGAAGTGCTGTCAAGATCAGTCCCTTAAGAGTTACCTTTCTGGGATAGGAGGGTTTGTTACACTTGCTGCCTTGGCAGGAGGAAGGCACAGGAAAGCACGGGTTTCTTTGGCACCTGTTAAATGTCACAATATCCTCTCATTTCTCCAGCACAGCACAGGGGTCCTGCTGTGTGCCAAGGGATTCTCCCCCCTCCTTAAGGTTTCTCTGACAGCTGAAATGGAAATTTATGGCTCCAAGGATGGACTCAGGTGGCCGTGGCCATGGAAATCCCTCTGTAATTCACAGTCTTCCATCTACCCCAGTGCTCCCCTGCTTGCTGTTTTCCCAGTGTTACAGCAATTCCAAGTTAGTCCCAGTTCCTCGAGTGCTTTCTCTGCCCCTAAAATAATTAATTCAGAGTGGTTTCAGCCTGTAGCTCAAACCCAAAGGAGTGGGCACTGCACCTGTGCATCCAGCACATTTCTGGAGTGGGAGCTCCACCTCCCCTCTTCCTCAGCCAGGGCTGGTGCCGAGGTTGTGCCCCAGCACTGCTGCTCTTGTGTGCTCAGGCAGAGTCTGCAAGGGAGATGCAGCCCAGACACTCCACATCACAGCAGCCACCAGCAGGGAGAGTGCCTTGTCAGGGTGAATAAAGCATGGAGCTACTCCAAGAAACATCTTTTTGACTCTGGGAGTGTCTTTCAGCTGCCATGGCTGAGCAGAGCTCTCCAGCATGAAGAGTCCAGGCAGGTGGAAGTAAAGAAGGAATATGAAAGACCCCACAGCAGCTGTGTGTGTGTGTGGTGGAAGCAGAAAAGGCAGGTGGGAGGAAAAAAGGCAGGAAAATAAGTAGCCTTGATTGCTGCTGGAGCATAATGGCTCACCTGACACCTCAGCTGTCCAGGTTGTTGTCCTGCCTGCTGCAACTTGTGGAGAGTTTTTAAAGGAGAAAAAAATGGGCCCTTTTCAGGCTCTGTAATTGCTGTTGGGATTTCAACAACTGAGCTGCTTTGGTAGCAGGAACAAATCAAATGAGCCAGTCAGGCTCCACTTGGAAGCTTGTTATGTGTGGAGAGGCGAGGAAACTCTTTGTTCCACTTTCAAGGGTTGCATCTTCATTTGAATTGCCTCCCAACGTGGCTTTTTGTCTCACGACCTGCTGCTGTGTCCTGTAGGTGATTCAAAGTGTGAAGAATGAGTGAAGAGCATCTGCTCTGCTCTGCACCAGCCTGTAATTGATTGGAAATAATGGCTGTTAGCCGTGAAACCCATTTTCTCTGCACAGTGGAATCAATCACTGCGTGGAGGGGAGGGAGTGGCAGCACGTGCTGTTCCCTTCTTTGAAGAGTCTTGGAGCAAATTCTGGTTTTTTAAGCCTGATTCACCTGCAGCAAATTTTTTCCTGTCTGCTTTCCTCCCTGTACAGCTGTTTATTTTATAAGGAGGGCTGCCCCCTCCTGCCTGCTCCTTCTTTCCAAGAGGTAGAAATGCAGCAGATTTTTCTTTAAAATGGTGCATGGTAAGGGCCTGGCAGTGTGATGGAGGATCACATGCATGTGGACTTTTAAACCAGGTGTGGGTCCAAGATCTGTAAATAAGAAGAGTGGTCTGGGTTTGTCAGCTGGGAATGTGTCTGGATTCAGTGAGAAATGAGGGAGCAGTCAGGGTCTGCAGGGTGAGCAGGGGGTTGGAAGGGCTGGTGGGTTTCTGCTGCTTGGCTGGGGGAGAGCTGGCTCCGTGAGCCAGAGACTCCATCCTGCAGAGCTTTCCCAGCAGGATCCACCCAGTGGGGGTGAGCAGCTGGTGGCCATCACCCTGGATGTCCCTGTGCTGTCCCTCACAGTGGTGTGGCAGTGACCTCTGGGGACTGAGGCTCGTTAGTGCAAAACTGGGAGTTGGTGGAACTTTGCAGAGCTTTCATAGCATTGCCAGCCCACAAATATCTGGGTCAATCCCAGTAGCCTTTCCAAAGAAGCACCTTCTTTAAGCCACTGTGCTCTTTGGCATGCAGGGCAGCTGTGACCAGGACAGCCATAAATGGGGGCTCTTGTGTGTTCATTTGAAACATATAAAGGCAATTAAAGGTACTACATGAAATGAAATTGAGAATTATTTTCTGTTGGAATCATCTCCTAAATTCAGGACCCAAATGAGAACTGCTGGACAATACACCTGCAATATGTTTGTTTTCAAAAGCAATTTTAATGATGATCTTCTGAATAAAGGTGGGTTGTTAGAAGCACTGTGTCATCTCAGAAGTGGAGTTCCTGCCCTTCCACCTTCCCAGTCAAACTTCCAGAAAAACACTAGTCAAAAGCTGAAAAATATTCCAGCTATTCCTAGTTGACAGCAATGAGATTAATTATTATTTTAGTCAGCTTTGAAGATCGTAAAGCTTCTGCCTGCCCAAAAATCCCCCTCCACGAAGAATCTGGCATGTCTAAGACAACATATGGGTCGAGGGAGGAAGGTGGTAAGACACAGAGCAACAGGGGAAGGAGGTGGGCAAGGGAAGAGCTCTTGGTAACCGGTTTAGTATGTTTAAAATCAATACAAAAAGGCTGCTGCAGCTCCCCGTGGCATCCTGCCAAGAGCTGCATCCCAGTGGTAACGCCTCAGAAACAGCCTTTGCCATTTCCGTGGGAATAAAGCAGGGAGCACAGCATGATAGCCTTAGAAAGGAGGGGATGACACATTCCTCTTCCAGCTCTGTGGGAGCCAGAGCTCTGCTCACAAGTAGCATTTCCCTCCTTTTTGCAGATCTCTCGGATGGAGTACGTGCATTCCAAGAACCTCATCTACCGCGACGTCAAGCCGGAGAATTTCCTCATCGGCCGGCAGGGCAACAAGAAGGAGCACGTCATCCACATCATAGACTTTGGATTGGCCAAGGAGTACATTGACCCTGAAACCAAAAAACACATTCCCTACAGGGAGCACAAGAGCCTAACTGGAACAGCGAGATACATGTCCATCAACACACACCTTGGCAAAGGTTTGTCTGCACGGGGGTGCTGACAGAGTGTCCTGCAGGCTGGAGAGCTCTCTGAGGTCACTGAGCCCAACAATTGACCAGCACTGCAGTGTTCACCTCTAAACCATGTCCCCAAGTGCCACATTGACATGTCTTTTGAGCACTTCCCAGCGTGGTGACTCCACCACTGCCCTGGGCAGCCTGTTCAATCCTTGACAGCCCTTTCAGCAAATTATTTTCTCTAATATCCAACCTAAACCCTCCCTGGTGTTGCTTGAGGCTGTTTTCTCTTGTCCTTTGTTCCTCTGTCCTTTGTTCCCTGGGAGCAGAGCCCAGCCCCACCCCCTGACTTCCCTCTCCTGTCAGGGAGTTGTGCAGAGCCAGAAAGTCCCCCCTGAGCCTCCTTTTCTCCAGGCTGAGCCTCCCCAGTACCTTCAGCTGCTCCTGCTGCTGTAGCTCCTTCCCTAGCTCCAGTCCCTTCTCTGGACACATTCCAGCTTGCCATTTGAATCCTGCAGACCTCCCTTAGCATCTTGGCTGAGCTCTCTTGTGCCCCTGAAGCTGTTTGTGAACCTCCCAATGCCGTTTACAGTTGTGTGGCTTTTTTTTTTCCCCCTCCCTCCTTTTGAGGAATTGAGCCAGCTGAAATGTTGGAAGCCTCATAATTACAGTTTTTATTAGGAACTAAATAACTGGGAGCAGCCCTGCACTGATAAAAGACAAGCAGGCAGGCAGTGATTGCTGCACTGGATGATAGACAAATAGATTTTTATAGCACAGCACTGTCCCAATGCCTTCCAGTTCCAGGTGTTAGAGTTGGATGTTCCCTGACCTAGTAATTGGATGGAGAAAATGAATGATTTAAATAACTTTAAACCTGGCTTTCATCTCCTCTCCTCCCTGCTTTCTTTCCTACCAGAAGATTACATTTCTGTGGCTGAAAGGCAAAAAATAACTTATTAAATGTTTATATTCTCTTAAATCCATACAAGCAGTGAGATAATGGAATATTTTCCAGGAGGCCTCCTAGCATGTTGGCTCCCACTTGGAGAGCTCACTGTCTTTGGGGAGTAAGGAGGGATGAGCCTGGTTTCTAATTTTGGAAGGTGAGGAGTCAGGCAGGGATGGAGGAATGGGAGGGTGCAGTGGGAGCAGGCTGGGAATTTGCTGGTGCAGAGGAAGGGTCCAAATCAGTTCTGGGGGAGTATTTGAGGGGGCTGTCCCTGCCCAGAGGGGTTGTGAGGAGCTGATGCTTCGCTGGTGAGACCAGCCCAGGTGGAATCAATCCTTTCACATTTCAAACTCAGGAGTCTGCAGTTTTTCTGAGAGACAAGTGCACTCAGCCATCTTCCTGGAAGTCCACTAAATTTCCCAGGGCATCCTCCTTTTTTCCCCTTTTTATCAGGATAACTGCAGGAACTGTTTCAGTTCTCTTCTCCTGAGTGTTCCCACTCCCAGCATCTCCTGCAGGCTGAGTGGCTGCAGGGCTGGATCTGCTCTGGATCATGGATCATGCTGTTTGGAGCAGGTGGGGTTCAGTGGAGGGGAGGGTGCACCAAATGAGTCCACGAGCTCAGTGAACCCAAGAGCGCAGCTCAGCCCAGCCCAGTGCTGCCTCCACATATGTTGTTCTCTTCTATCCTCCCCTGGGGTTTTGGATACATTTTGCCTGCTTGTTTTAGGATATTTTTCCTTTGGCTCCGTGCCCATTTCCCCCCCCTTCACTTATAATTACAACATCTGCATGTGGCAGCAGCAGCAGCAAGTGTTCCATGGCACTGGAAGGAGCTATTTTTGATCTGCTCTGATGAGCTGCAGAGGAAATTGGGAAAGGGCTGGCACTGTGCAAGGGTAGATCCCTGCAGCTGGTTGTGAGTATCCCATTCCAATTTAGTCCAGAGGAAATGATCCAGCACCACATGGCACCATTGACACTGGCAGGTCAGAGAAGAATTGAGGCACTGCTTTATCCCTCTGCAATTAAGAGTTGTCCATTCTGCCTCAGGCTGGGTTGTGCAGTTCCCATGTTACCTCATGGCTTCTGGCTGATTTTACACATTTTCTGGCTTTCTGAAACAGCTTCTGGTTTTGCACAAGATCTGAGCTGCAGACAGTGAGTGAATGTCCCTGTGGTACTGTATCTCAAGTACAGGTGTGGCTGCTGCTGAGATCTCAGAGCCATTTCTGCTTCTGCAGCAATAATTTGTCATCTCTTCTCTTTCAGAGCAAAGTCGTCGAGATGACTTAGAAGCCCTTGGCCATATGTTCATGTATTTCCTCCGAGGCAGCCTGCCGTGGCAAGGATTGAAGGTAGGTTCAAGCTTTAGGTTTTGTCCTTTAAAACTTTGGCTAGTCTCTACCCAAAGGAGAATCCACTGGGGAAACATGGTCAAAATCCAGGCAGAAATGCTGTCCTCTCCTTTGTGTCCTTGCAGCCTGACACCGAGGCATTAAGTTTAGCTGCAGGGAAGATTTTAAGGTAGAAATACTTTACCTGGCACTTCAAATTGCCCAGTTGGTACAATTTTGGAGAGAAGGTGGAACAGAGAGACAGGGACAGCAATGAGAGAGCTGTGACTGGAAGCTGCCTTGAACTGGAGCGTGACTGGGACACGGTGATTGTTTATGAAATTCCACTTACGGCAACACAATCCCCCAGCTGCATCTGTGATCCCTGTTTATAATGGAGCAGTTTGATGGCTTCAGATGCACAGATGGACTTCAGCTTGAAAAACTGGTTTTCTGGCACAAGTATTGGACTTGGCCTCCCTCCAGAGACACTGGACACTCAGTGCTGGGGAGTTTATGAGATGCTGTGTACAATGTGGAGAGCTGCAAGAAATTGAGTTGCCGACTGCTGCCAACATCCATCAGCTGAGCTAACAAGGAGTAAGTCATTTGCTGGCTCCAGAGCTGTTGGAAGGCTGCATTTTCACTTCTCCATCACCTCCCTGATGATTAAACTACTGTGTTCAGCTTTGGCATTGAAGGGAGTGAAGGGACTGATCAAGTTAGGCTCATCAGGAAAGACAGGAGCTCCTGTTGGGAAAAGCAGCCAAGCTTTTGGGTTCAGGAGCTGCTTGGCAGAGCTCTGCATTGGTCAGTGGGTATAGATCCAGTTGGGTTGATAGAACTTTTTCAGCTGTTTTTTACCACCTATCCAGAGTTAGTCTCAGCTCAGCCTCATCAGGCACATGCCTGAAATGTTGGCAAGAGCTCATAAAAGCAAAAAAGGGTTTTTCAAGCATGAAAGGGATTGTGAAAGAAATCAGAGTCTCTCTGATTTTGTGTCCACGCCTCTCTGTAAGTGTGTTATTCTAGTATATATTTTCTTTCTGGCTTAGTTGAACTCATCTGCTTTAAATTAATCCTGTAAATTATTCTAAAATAATTCCAAGTTTATACAAGGTTCACAAAAGATCCTCAGTTCAGTGTTAAACTTGATAAGAATTAAGTTGACTCCCTTTTGAGGTCTGGGGCAAACACAGACTCTCCAGCAGGATTTAGAATGTGGCATCTTTGCCCTTCTAGGTCTCCTCAGCTTAGACTTTTGGTCTGTACTGTCAGGGCTGCATCTGCAGAGCATGTCTGCAGTGCTAATTATGCTGCTGCCAGGTCTAACTGACATATTTTGAAATGGAGGCAAGAAACCCCACTTTTAGGGTGCCAACTGGAGCAGAGTTCTCTGCCTGGGGTTGATTTAGGTGGGAAATCCAACTGCAAATGGTTTTATTTTCTTGTTGACCAGATATTAACCCAGTGCTGAGTGATGGATGCTTTGGGGGTGAAAGGAAAGGCTGTGTGGGAGCAGCCTGGGATTTGGGAGAAGTGTGACTGATCTAGAGTCATATTCAATGTGGTAACATCCTGTTGCACAGAAGAAAACCCAAATTGCTGTGCCATGGGTCTGTGAATTTCACCCAAATTGCTGTGAATCTGCTGTGCAACCTCTGTGCAGTTGTTTGTGAACAGCTCGATGGCCCTAAGCCTGGGGAGGTCCAGATGTGCCATCACAGTTCATGCTCCTTTATTTCCTTCTCCCTGCACAGTCCTCAGGAGTGGGCTGTGAGAAATGAGCCTTGTAAGACACTAATGAGGGTCCTGCCTCTCATGAATGAAGATGTTTTGAACATCCTTGGATGTTCTCTCCTGTGAAATATTCCTACTGCTGTAGTCCAGGATGCAGTTCAGTTACAAGTAGCATCTCCTGATGTCACCCAGAATGGGCATTAAATGCCTTGTTTTTCTTCCCACACAGCATGTCCTTTCTCACATGGTTGAACTCTTCACAACTGTTTTGTCTTTGTGCGCTGCAGGCTGACACCTTAAAAGAGAGATATCAGAAGATTGGGGACACAAAGAGAAACACTCCAGTTGAAGTTCTCTGTGAGAACTTCCCAGGTAAAGCCCTGATGGGATCATGTGAGTGCAGCTGGAGGTGGTCATACCTTGTTGAATAGGATGGGCCTGCACTCCTCTCTCAGAAAGTATTGGATGGTGTGTATCCATCATGCTGGCAAACAACTGAAGCTGCTGCTATAAATTAGCAGGGCCTGAGGTCTTAAAATGAGCAAAACTCTTCTCATCAAGGAGGCTGGACAGTGCTCAAGGGCCTTGTATGCCTGTTTTACTTCTTGGCTTACTTCCAAAAGAGCTCCTCGTTATTTTCCCCCTCCCAAATGACTGTGCTGGAACTACTGAGTTAATTCTTTTCCAGATTGAAGGTTTTACAGGTGTTGCAGGTGTAGGTGGCCGGCCTGGGAGATGGGATGGTGTGTCTGTCCATGAATTCCACCTTCTGGGAGCAGTTTTAAGGAGAGTGTTCCTAAAGTGTGCCTCTAGCCAAGCCCAACACCTGATCTCCAGTTTAACAGACCTTGGAGCTGGGAGGGCAGGGTACAGAGTTAGTGCCTTCCCCAGGGTCCCCTGGCCACAGAATGGGCTTGGGAGGTTTTCTGGAGTGTTTCTGAAGTCCTGACACCAGGGAGAGCACCCACAATTAATCCCATTCCTGTAGGAGCTGTTGTGCCACACGTCTTTGCCAGCATGAGGAGCAGCAAGCCTGGAATGGGATCATTGTTCACTCAAGTTACTGTAATTCCCCAGATATCTCATTCCAAAATCTACCTGGTTCCAAGCTTCAGGTTGGCTGTTTTCATCTTTTTGCCAGTACTCCTCCTCACAGCTCTTTCAGGTCTGAGCTGATAGGAGATGAAAGAACTGAGTTCTGTCCCTTCCTTGCCTGAAACTGGTTGTTCTCCATCTTCTGGAGGTACTTAAAAGAGAGGATTCTTTCTTCTGTTTTTCCTCCCTCTTTTACCTCGTGGAAGCCACAAGCCACAGACAGAGTTAAGTATCAATAAGCAGTTCTATTCTTGGTTTTGTCAGCTGAAGTCAAAGCCATGAGCCAAGAGAGAGCTGGGAAAAGGCAGGACAGGAGCTCCTAGGACTCGATATTCTGTGCATGCAAAGTGCGACCCAGATGCAGGAAAGCAATTAATTATCTTAACACCAAACCCTGGTCTGTAAATTAACCCTCTTCAGGTAAATTAACCTTGAAGCCTCCCCCTCTAGTCTAGTTTTGAATATTCAGGTGCTGCCAATATCATGATGGGACGCTTTCTACTATTCCAGGTTGCTCCAAGCCCCATCCAGCCTGGCCTTGGACACTTCCAGGGATGGGGCAGCTTCTCTGGTCAAAAGCATTCTAAATACCTTTGAGCAGGTTCTCAGGTTCAGTGAGCTTATTTCTCACTCTGTTTATTTTTATACAACTGTATAGAATAAATCAAGGTGTGGAAGTCAGATTTGAGCAGAGGTAGGACATCCATCTTCTCTTGAATTGTTTTCTGCTGAGGACTCTTGCTAAAAACCAGGAGAAAAGCCAGAGGTAGCACTGGCAGCCCAGACACTGGTTTCTAAGAGCTCATTTGGAAGATTGAGGATAAAACCTGCTGCTTTTTGCCTTTTCTGACAGAGGAGATGGCCACGTACCTCCGCTACGTGCGGCGATTAGACTTCTTTGAGAGACCAGACTACGATTACCTACGGACCATCTTCACGGAGCTGTTTGAGAAGAAAGGCTACACCTTCGACTACGCCTATGACTGGGTCGGCAGGCCAATCGTGAGTTGTCCCTGCCAAATCCCAGGCCTTGCCTTCCAGGGGCTGCTTCCCCAGCATGGCCTTTTTGTTCCCAATAATCCCAATCAATGCCAGTGAGTTTAGGATCGAATCTTTCAAGTCTCAACACAGAGAGATGTCCTGACGTTGTGTTCAGGGGGTTTTCCTGAGGGACAGAGGCCCCAGCCTCCTCTCTGGACATTCAAGCCTCATTTTCCCATTTGTGACCATGATCATGATGAGACTGAATTCCCTCTAGTGTAGCACGGGATTGGAGACCAGTATCTAAAATCCATCCTAAAGCAAGAGAATCACAGAAACCCCCTATAATGGTTCTGTTCCCATTGAAAAGGTACAGGAGACTGAGGCAGGCTTCTGATGGATGTTCAGTGGATAGAATCCCAGAATGGGTTGGGTTGGAAGGGATCATTAAGGCCACTTTGTTCCAACCCCCTGCCATGGGCAGGGACACATTCCACTATCCCAGGTTGCTCCAAGCCCCTTCCAACCTGGCCTTGGACACTTCCAGGGGTGGGGCAGCCACAATTTGTCTGGGCAACCTTGCCAGAGCCTCACCACCCTGACAGGGGGGAATTTCTTCCCAAATATCTAATCTAAACTTGCTCTCCTGAACTCAGAATATTTTGGAGGACACTCAGAGGCTGAACCAGCTCTGTACAGTACATGGCAAGGAAATGTGGGAGAAACCAACCTCCATTTAGCAGTTCCATGACTCCATGTATGCCATCACCCTGATCTCATTGCATGACTTTTACCATCAAAACCCAGTTAAACTCAGGAAGACCTTGGCCAAAGGATGTGTCATGGGGAAATACGGTAGAAGAATCTAAAGCTCTTTGTTTTGGGTCATTCTGCTCACAACCCACCCCAAAGAGCAGCAATGACATCTGTAAATGAATTGTCATTGGTGCCAGATCAAATGGCATCAGTGCTAAACTTGGTACCACTGCTGGTGCTTTAGTGTCCCAACTATATTTAGCATTTCCCATGCTTTCTGTGCTCAACAGAGTTCCTAAGAAATGATTCCCTTTGTGAATCAAGATTTTCTCTTCATTTTTCTTTAATTACAAAGGCAGTTGATAAAGAGCACCTTGTAAGACAAGTGTGCTATTGCTGACAACCACGGTGGTTGCCATGGAGATCTCGATGTTGGGAGCAGGGATTATGACTTTGGTGAGAAGAGAGCAGATGAAGCTTTAATTTTAACACGTCCTGTTTCTATGCAAGCGTGATTTTTACAAGTGGTGAGACAATGGGATGAGGAAAACAAGTCTGTATATTTTCAGTTGTAATAATTCTGTGTGAGACACACTAGGTGTGATCTGACATGGAGACAGGCACCTAACTGTATCTTCTTAATTAATTTTTACACAAGACATTCAGTGCCATGTCTGTAAATCACAGGGATTTTATAGCCCTGGCTATAATTCTCCTTGGCTCCTGTGGGCAGTGTTTTGATGTTTTTCTTCTTCCTACTGGCTTGACAAGGTGGATTTGTGCATGTGAGAGTCTTAGCCCTAACCAACACCTTATTTTCCAGCCTACTCCCGTGGGATCTGTCCATGTGGATTCTGGGACCTCTGCAGTGACAAGAGACAGCCACATCCACCGGGACCGACCATCCCAACAGGCCCTTCGCAATCAGGTGCATGGCTTGGCTCCCCTCCCAATTCCTCTGGCCCTGGACAAGCAGAAGCCACATGGCAGTATAGATGGCTGGGGCTGATTCTTGGTCATAGCAAGGACAAATCCTGCTTAACTTAGAGATGGTGATTTGAGGAGAATTTTGTCAAAGCAACAAGCTGTTGAAATAAGGTATCGTGAGCTAAACCAGAGTCCTGTTTGGAATGGGGTTATTTTTCTGTAGTTTGAGGGTAAGTAGGTTAAAGTCTATCATCCAGCATGGTTAGACTCCCTGAGTACCACATTTTTGAGGTGCTTTTAATCACAGCACATGGACTGTGGAGCAGACTGAGAGTTGTGCTGATAGCAGCCTGTTCCCAGGTGTCCTCTGCCCACAGAGCTTGTGGCTGTGACAGGGATGTGTGTCCCAAGAACATCCATATGTCCTTCTTGGAGTGTCCAGTTCACAGTGTGAGTGTTGCAGAGCACAAAGGACAGGCAGGGCAGAACCCTCAGGAAGGCATCACAGTCTGGACGAACTGCCACGGGGAAATGGAATTTCCCATTTTTTCCTTTCTCCTTGTTTTGTTGGTGTTGAGAGTTTGGGTTTGCTGTGTTAACAGAAATCTCAGACTTGCAGTAGATCTCCCAGCTGGAGCTGTTGCTGTTCTTATTCCCAGAGAGTGGTTCCAGGCTTATTCTGCTCCCCCAGCCTCCAGGTTCTGCTCAGTTCCTCGAGCTGGGGTTTGTGGGTACAGAACCAAGCCTGGGGTGTAACAGCCTGTCTGGGCCCTTCCTTCTGGGCTCTGAAGGCTCACACAGCTAACACAGGGCAGGATACATCCCATTCCATCAGCTACAGTCAGGATAACCCCTCCTTGGGCAGTGTTGCTGTAGGAAGCCGGGTTGTTTGCAGCATTTATACATGGTAATGAGTGTGGGCTGGTGTGTGAGCCCTGAAACAGTCACCTGCTTTAATAAATACCCTGATGGATGCAGTAACCCCCTGGTTTTGGGGGGATTGTTCAGCCAGTCTCCTATTGTCCACCTTAACCACAGACCTTCACATTGTGTGTGTGTGAGAGATCGTGTTTCCTTGACAGCACAGTGACACCTGGCTTCGTTTTCAGGCATTTAGTTCACAAAGGCACAAAGAAATTCCAAAATATGCAGGCAGCCTGCAGGCCTTGTTCTTCTGATCTGCACAGATACTCCAGTTCTGGATTGCACAGCAGAATTTTGTCACATTTTCACCTAAACATTACTTAGGGTGATGAATTGTTTAATATGACATGGAGGAAATCAGGTTCTTCTCACCAAAACACAAACAATTCTCTTCTGAGGGATGTTCCCTCTAAGTCTTCAGCAAAGCATTTCTCTAAAGGCAAAAAGCAAAAAAAAAAATTAATGTCTTGAGAAGTGAATTGGAGGCATGGGGTTTGGGTCTCCAGATTTAACAGCCTAATTTTTGTTCTTGGGTCTAATAATGCAGATTCTCTCTTGCAATATTTGACTCCTAGTAAAGAGCTAATGTGGAATCTTCTCTTTGTAGCCTTTTCCTCTGGAAAGTGAAGGGTTTTAATCAAAGATTAGTGAGCTCTTCCTCCTCTGTCTTTAGTCTTGCCATGTGATTTGGAGAGGTTTCTGGAAGTTTTCCCTGGGTCTGGCACTGACACTGCTCACAACCTGGGTTTATTCACTGGAGCCTCTTGTTTCCTGGCCAGATCCATGGTGGCTCATTCAGCTGAGGCCTGAGGCCAACACAGAACTGTTTGTCCCACACTTCCCAGACCTGGGAAGCATTCTTCCCACTGGTCAGTTGGGTTCAGGTGTGCTGAAATCCTCCTAGGTCACATCCTGAGCACTGGATGTGTTGTCATCAAAGCTGGGTGACTGTCTTGGTTTGAAGGACAGGTGTCTGCCAAGGAAGGTGGGAACCTCCCTTGGAATGGAAAAAATATGACCCCCTTCCCTCCCAATTATTGTAACTCTGAAATGAAAGGACTTTCAGGCAGAGATTGGGACGGGATGGACAGTTCTTTAGCAGTGTGTGTGTAACAGGGCCCACAGACCCCAGCTCTGGCACTGACCCCAATCCCGGCCCCAAACCCAGTGCAATCCCGGCCCCAAACCCGGCACCAATCCCGGCCCAATCCCAGTCCCAATCCCAGCCCCGGCCGCTCCCGCCCGCTGCGCTTTCCCCTCGCTGCAGTTCCGGGCACGGCCACCAGGGGCGCTGCTGGCTGCAGGCCGGGCAGGGGGTGCAGGGATTCCCCGTGCCTGCAGGGGGCGCTGTGGCGCGGCTGCCGCTCCCTCACGCGGTGATGGCGGGCGGGCCGATGGAGGTTCAGGGCTGCAGCAGGAACCTCGGAGCGGCTGGCATGGCTGGGACAAACAGATCCCAGAGTAGTAAATGAAATGTATCAGAAACTCTGCAGCTGTAGCAGCAGCTGTGGGGTGTCCCGGTAGGCGGGGCTGGGCAGTGACATCTCGGCTCCTGAACACGGCCATGAGAGGATCCCTTGGAGCCTGGGGGCTCACGGTCCCGGTTTTTCCCCTGAGGCACCCAAGTAGATTGTCCTTTCCAGTTTGATCGGATGTTAATAAGGTCCCAGTCCTACAAACAAAGGCTCTCCCCCAGTAAGGAAGAAGCAGTACAGGGCTGGGCTCCAGCAGTGGCAGTGAATTCTCCCCACAGTAAGCAACAGCTCAACCCTTCTCCCCCGATGCTGACAGCGAGAGGGGAGCTGCACCCAGCCCTTTCCCTCAGCCTAAAAACTCTGGTAACTCTGCCCTTCCCAAGAGAAACCCCTCAGGTGAGAGAGTAGCCAGCTGCACACTTTCCCCTCCTCCTCCTCCCAGCCACATCTCTTGTTCTCTTAAGTATCTTAGCAACAGATGGAATGACATTCCCTGAGAGAAAGATACAAAAGGAAAAACCCTAATCTCCAACAGTGACCTACCTGTGCTTCACCTGCAAGTGCAGAGTGATTCTTCTAAGAAAATAAATGAAGTTCTAATAATTTAAATCACCTGGTGTTCTTCTTTTGGGGGCAAAGAGGAAACTTGTTAGCCAAAGCATCTTATCTGCTTTTCTGCAGAAACCCAAAAAGCCCCCAACCCTCTCTCCAGTCAAGCAGGTGTGGGTGTTTCCTTCTGCACTGCACAGGTGAATCAGCATGTGGAACTGCCTTTGGGTGAACTTAAATGTTTGGCTTTGGTTTATGTTGCAGATTTTAGTTTAAAAATATGTATTTGAGGGAGGTTGAGCTTTGTGAATCCCATCTTGCTGGCGTGCCAAGTGCTCTGGTGTGTGTGGCCTGACAGACACAGTTGAATACTGTCAGTGTAATTGTGGCTGTGCTGAAATACATGGAAGTGAAGCTGTTGTAAAGAAATTATTTCCAGAATAGATCTTTCCTTCATTCTGCAGCTAAAGGAGATTAAATCCACTCCCACAGTGGATCACTGCAGCCACCATGGAAGTAAATGATGAGGTGCACTTGGTAAAGGGGAATTTTAGCCCAGCTAAAAGTATCAATGCCTCACTTTCTGCAGAAAAACTAACTCACTAACCAATACACCTTTATTTCTTCTCCTCATTCACCTTTTGCCCTCCCTTCTGTTTCTTTCATGCTCCTGAGCAGGCGTCATCGGATCGCCGAGGGGAGTGGGAGATCCAGCCGAGCCGGCAGACAAATACCTCGTACTTGACATCTCATTTGGCTGCAGATCGACATGGAGGATCAGTGCAGGTACCTCCTCCTTCTGTTGTGTGCAGCCCTTGTGTTAAACCCCCTGAATTCTCCTCAAATTCCAGCAATGTTGTGGTCAGGAGAGCAGTTTCACTGGTGCCATCCCATACGTAAGCTCAAGCCATGGTTTGGGAGAGACTCAAACTGTGATGGCCAACACCATGGCTTTTACTGTTTCAACAAAAATTTTTAAGCTGTTTTGAGCCCAGATTTGTTAAACTGAAAACAAAAAGGAATGGCATTAGTAGATCTGGTCTATAAAGTACCCTCTGCCCTATGTTGGAAGTGCCCTAGGGCAATACAGGCAGCTGAAGTAGGATTTGTTGTACATAGGCCCCATTAATATTGGGAAAAGAGTTGAGCTGTTCCACAGCAGATCACCACCAGTTTGAGGGCTCAGTGGACACAAGATGGATCTCCAGAGGGTTGCACTGGAAGGAGATGAGCAGAGGATGTGCCACAGACAGTGTTGGAGCTGGCACTACCAGTGTTTTTAAATTCCTGAAAAATTCCTATTTGTGAAGCCCTACATGTCCTGATTGTCACTCAGGCTTGCTGAGGGACCTTCTGGCACTAAAGCCAGAGTGAGGTGGCTGGACAAGCTGGAGAGAAGGTGCAGGAGTCATCCAAGCAAACAAGAACTCTGCTATCACTGCCTCTTTGGCACAGCTTTGCTGTGAGAGCTGGCTCTGCTGTCAGACACAACACTCTGAATAATGGCTCTGCTGAAATGGGAATTAGTGCTTGGAGCAGGACAGAGCTGAGCCAAGGAGACAGGTAGTGCAGGATGTCCCTAAGGAAAATGCAGATTAGGTTGACATTTTTACTTATTCTTGATACTTAGTTGGGCTTAATGTGGTTTTGGCTTGATGAGCCTCGGTCTCTTTTCATTTAAAGATATTTTACTGAGTAACAGAAAAACAAAAATAAGGAGGACCTGATGAATGTGAGCTCACTCTCAGATGTGATCAGAGAGTAACCTGAAGAAGTGTTCCAGGTCAGACTGGGTGGAGTTTGGAGCAACCTGGTCTAGTGGAAGGTGTCCCTGCCCATGTCAGGGGGTTGGATTAGATGAACTGTAAAGTTTCTTTCTGACACGAACCAATCTGTGATTGTACAGCTTCAGCACTCAGTGCAAAGTAGATGTTTTTATTCATATTTTTTAATGAGTGTCCCATTCCACAATAAAAGGAGCCTACAAGCCCTACAAGTGAGTCCCCACTCCCTCCTAGGAACCCAAGGCAAAATGTCTCTCCTTGTGTCGTAGTTAGCTGCTTTTATGTGTTGAGGTTCTTCCCACAGCCTGAATTCCCTAGCCATTCTTCATGGGCAAGTGGGAAGAGGTCACTCACTGTCCCATCACGGAGGCTTTCTCTGCCCTGACTGGCTGTGAGAAGCCTCCCCAGGGACAGGGCTGCTAGCACAAAGTGTACAGCTCTTACAGGAATCTTTCATCTCATGTACAACATATGTTGAGGCATGAATAAAAATCAGATTGGTCCCTCTCAGTGAGGGGAATGTTTCCTTGTGACAGCAGGACTGAAGCAGCCCTAGGAATCGGATGGGAAGAGTTGCCAACCCGAGCAGTTTATGAGCTCCTTGTGCCCCTGTAAGCACTAAAATTCTGCTTATCTGCAGTTGAGAACAGGAAATGTGCTGTGTGTGGCTGCTAAGCTGCAGAGGCTGGAATTGTTCCTCAGCAGACGCCCCAGCTCATGCTGGACTTCGGCAGGTCAGCAGCTTCGAGTCCCCGTTCCCTTTAAGGCAGAATTTGCCACATGAAAATGAAATGGTGGCATGTTGAAAAGCAAGGAGGAAAATCAAAGCCTTTTGTAACATGGAATTTAACAAGTAGCTGAACAAAGTGTGGGAAGAGCCCTGGGAACAATGCAATTAAGTGCTAGTGCTCTGCAGATCTGCATGGGAAGCATGGGGGTCTGGAGAACCCAGGGCAGCCCAGGCATGATGAGTAAGGGAAGAGGTGAAGACCAAGGAGTTGTCACTCGAGGAGAGCTCTGAGCACCATGTGAGCCGAGTTCTAACCAGTCCTGGTAGAGCCCAAAGAGCTTGATTGGCAGAAACAGCAGCTCCTGGTGTTCAAATTGTGTGTGTGTTCAAAATTAACATAATGTGCTGACTAGGGGACATCAGCTCCAAGGGCTTCCTTCCCTTCATCCCTAGTGGTCAGATCATCTGGAGCCACCAGGAGATCTGGGTACCACCCCTACCCCCACCCCATGGGAAATGCCTCCTTTTACCTTGTAGAAAGGCTAAGAGGAGGGACAGAGTGGGGAAACCAGGTATCCTTACAGCTCTGGAGCCAAGAGCGGCTCCCAGTTTTCAAGATGCAGGAGCCTGTGCTAACATCCAGGTGAAGCATGGAAGGGTCAGCTGAACTTTTCCTCCCATGCAGGATGCTTTGGGGATTGTCATAGTAAAGAAGCAGTGATTAGTTATCCAGAAAATGAGAGACTGTGTCAGTAGCTGTGGAGTGAGGATGTAATTCCCAAAATTGGCTGTGAAAGGAATGAGATTTGAGGATTGAGGCTTCTCCCCACAGTCCTGTCAGGCAACAGGTCTGAGCTGCTCACCTGTAAAAATGTCAGGAGAAAACAATCAGCACAGTACAGCTCGTGTGTGTAGATAGGGCTGACAGTCAGTGCTCACACCAGTGCTTGCACTCCCAGAGGGGCCTCTCGATGCCAAGTCATGTGCTGGGCACAGGAATGTGAGCAGGGGAGCACACACACAGGCCTGCTGCTCTGCCTTGGCTGCTGCAGCCTGGAGACTCCATGGCACCCACAGAACTCAGCAGCCTCCTGAGAGAGTGAAAAGAGACAGGAGTAAATGGTTATTTGTCAGATTTCCCTTGCCAGGGAGCCTCGTGAACGGGGTGTTCCTTTGTGTTGCAGGTGGTGAGCTCAACCAACGGGGAGCTGAACGTGGACGACCCAACAGGAGCACACTCCAACGCACCCATCACAGCGCAGGCAGAGGTGGAGGTGGTGGAGGAAGCTAAGTACGTTTGCTTTACAACAGGCTTTCCACTGGTTGGTCATTATCCTTCTCCTGGGAAGCGAGTGGGGACATTTCTCTGTGGCAAAGTCCTCAGTGCTCGTGTCCCATGCCCTTTTCCTTGCGTATTGCTGCTTTTGTGCATGGTGCCTTCAGTGCTGCTGCTGCTGCTGCTTCTCTTTGACACTTGTCATGCCTGGAGAATATAACTCTTACTCACAGCATGTATTGCCAGATAGACATTTCAGTAGCACAGATACCAGAATACTGGGAGCTGATCTCAGGAATCCCGGTGAGCAACCCCCATTGCAGAGGGAGAACACGCTGTGCTTTTGTGCTGAGAGTGTAGGAGTAGCTTGAGCATAGCTCAGCAAAGAGATCATTGGTCTGAGAGTTGTCACTTCATTTCTGGCTGTGAGAGGTACGTGACAGGTATCCAGAACAGTCTGGAAGTAACTCTTGCAGGGATGGGTTGTTCTCCCTAGGGGTTCTCTTGGTCCAGCCCTGAAAAGCTGAGTGAGAGGAACCAGAAGCAGCTTGTGGAAGAGAAAGTGCTCCCTCTAAGCTGACCTCTGCTGTATCGTGTGGTCAGATGTGAGAACTGCTGTCAGAGCTGCTGCTTTGACCATTTTGGCTCCTGTCCTGTATTTGGCACCATCATGTCACCTTTTGCACCTTCTCACCACCTCTGAACTAAACCTGGACCTGTCACTGCAGGGTCACCACAGGATTCTGGCACCCCCTGAGCAAGGGGCCAGTAGGCCCAGGGCTGCTTTTGTACTGGTCAGTGCTGAGACACGGCCCAGCTGCCTGGTTATTATTTGATGGGGTGATCCTGGTGCCACTTGTCCCTCATTGTTTGCCTTAACCTTTGTGGGCACTTCTATATGAAGAGAAAAAGTGGCAGGTGTGAGGAAGAGTACATGGATGGAAAAGGTCCCTAGGTGTGTGTCATCTGTGCTGGTTGTCCTGAAGGTCTTCTGCTCTGGATTCCCCACTCCCTCGGGGATTCCCCAATCCCTCGGGAAGCCATGTGTGCGATCTTGTTCACTGGTAGGTGGCCTGGCCTTGATCCCAGCAGCCACAGACACATCTTCCCCTCCCAGCCCAAGAAGCCTCAGATTTGCTGCAGGCTCCTCATCAAGCTGGGAGAGTGGGGGAGATCTTGAGGAGCAACTTCCAGAGTGCGCAACATTCCTCTTAGATATGGGTTGTGTGGCCAGCAGAGACCACCAGCTTGTCATCATGGGCTCTGAAGGGGCTCCCCCCGGGCATGTGGCTCCTAGGATGGGGCAGATTGTCATCCTCAACAGTTCTGATCCAACAATCCAGTGCAAGGAAGAACCAGGAACATCTCCAGCCCATGCTTGTGCAGCGAGGCCAGGTCCAGCCCCCACTCTTGTGTACTAGGGAGATGTCAAGCCAGGTGGGAAGAGAAGCTGTGCCACCCAGGCCCTATCCCACAGCACATGGAGCTGTCCTGTCTCTCTCCAGCCCTTGTTTTTGTGCTCCCAGATCGGTTTTGGAAGTGCTGGGAAGCAGAGCATACACTGCTTTGCACTGACTGGTTTGGGGTCTCTTGTAATTCCCAAATCACTTCATTCTGTTTGCCACAGGGGGGGCTTTGTCTTTCCTTACATCTCTGATCACACAAGAAGGGCAAAGGACTTTGGGATTCTGCTCTGCAGAAGAAGGTGCCAGAGAGAGCTGGCAGGAGCTGGAGCTGGGCTCTGTGTTTTGAGATGCTGTGCAGTAGTGGGATGGGTTTTCCCTGGCACTCCACAGGCAGAGCTGTGCCAATGCTTCTGGTTGGAGTGTGCTGGAGAAAAGCTCCGGATTCTGGCAGTGGGTGTTGCTGGAGGGCAGGTCCCAGGTGTAGATCCATCATCAGGCCTTCTGCTGCCAGAGCTGCAGGGAACAAGAGCTGATGGTGGCCTGGAGTCCTTCTGATCCCAGCCCCAGATAAGAGCCCGAGGGCTCTGGTGCCTCCGTGGAGAACGGGTGTTTGTCAGAGGCCTCGTGCCTGGAAGAGGTGGCGAGGGCAGAGTGGTGTGAGTGCTGGGGCGGGCGGCGGGCAGGCCTGGTGTGTGTCTGCCGCTCTGCACTGCATGTTTGCATGGCTGCAGTGACTCGCTTCCATCCCACCTCTGTGAACTAATCGCTCTTTCTTCCTTTCTGTGTTTTTTCTCTATACTCTCTGTAGCTGCCTGAAAATGCTCAACTTGTGGTGAGTCCCTCTCTCCAGTCCACATGCAAGGGGGAGCGGACCAGACTAGACTGGGGTTGGCAAAACCAAACCCACCAAACGCTAAAAAGGCACAAAGTCAAAGCCAACCCAGAGCTGTTTTGATTTTAGGACCATTTGCAATATTGGGGAGGGCATGGGCTGTGGCTGACCGGCCACACTAGGCTGAGGGATTTGGCTGATCTCTGAATGGATGGATGCAAAATCAGATTTTAATCCTTTGCTATTTGGCTTTCCATCTCCCCCAAACGTTTACGTCTGTGAGCAATGATGCCTGATGGAGTCGGGCAGAGTCAGGCCTAGGCTGGCTGAGCCTCTTGCAGGAATTCCTCACACAGACGGTTAGAAAGGGAAAACCCTGTACTGAGTGTTGAGGAGGGGGGCCAGTCACTTCCTTGGAAGGTCTCCTCTTGGAGAACCACAGGCCAGAGAGGGTGGAAGGACAAGGCCAGGGAATCCTCATTAGTGACAGAACCCCTACTCAAGAGAGAGGGTAGGTGGGAGGTGGCTCCTTTCCAGCCAGCTGAGTGCAGGTGAATGGGCTTCTCCAGGAAAGAAGAGGTGGAAAGGTTGGGATTAGCACTGGTCCAAGCCCAGATAGGGGCTTTATCAGAGCTTTGAAGCTGCAGCTGTTGTGTCCCAGTCTCAGGTTGTCCCAGGAGGTGCCCCTTGGGGAAACCACGTACCCAGTAAGTGAAGGGCCAAGCAGACACTCAGATGAGTTTGTAGGTTCCAGAGTGGGCTGATGGGTGGAAATTGCCACAGAGCGAGGGGCCAAGCCCGTGTGTGGAGAGGAATGTCCTTGTTGGATGGGAGACTGACTCTGCCCTGCTCTCCATAGGCATCGCCTCCAATACCTCTGGCATCTCTGGCTTCTCTGTATGTCGTAGTCTGGGGCTGTTCTCTTGGGCATCATCTGCATGCAGAGAGATCACGTTCTGTAACTGTCAGCCTGCCTTATCCTTTTATTTTGGTGTTTTGCCTCTGCCTGTCTGAACTGCCAGGACTTCCTTTCCTGAACCCTTCCCTGGACCTCTGAGTAAGAGCCTAAAAAGACAGTCACAAGGAAAACCAGGCAGAAGTCAGTCAGCTCCCTTTGTTTGGTGCCCAAGGAGTCGAGTGCTGCTCAGCCCCTTCTTCCCTTAGCCGCTGCATGCAAAACCATCACTCATGCATCCTCCATCCTCTCCCTGTGACGTCCCCCTTACTCACCATCGCACAAGCCATGAAGGAAGGTGGCTACTGTGGGAGAAATACTGCAGCAGGCTAAAGCAGGAGATGGTGGCAGATGGCCCAGGACAACAAAATGCCAGAGCAGTCCTGGGGTGGGGGTTCCAGCCTGGGATGGGGGTGCTGAGGTGGCAGACAAACACCTCAGGGTGGGTGGGCAGAATGGAGGCATCGCTTGCCCTGAAAGGACAAGGGCCTTGCATTTCTCCTTGTCCCACCGCCAAACTGGGCCTTTTCAGGAGCCTAGAGACAAATCATGGACATCAGTCCATGCACTGGGAGGGGTCCCTCCTCTTGAGGAGCTGTGGGAGCTCTCCATGTCACAGGGAGGGTTGTTTGTTCTCCCAGGCAGTCGGTCTGTGCTGGCAGGCTCAGCTCATGGCGGGTTGTGCTCACACATTGCTTTTGCACCCCAGAGTGAAGCTTGTGCACCCGGGGACAAGTATCTGGGTGAGAGTTCCTCCAGCTCTGAGAGGACAGGGGTGTAAAGCTGACACTCCATGAAGGACCCTATGAAAAATAGTTTGGATAAGATTTTAGAGTGGTTTGGAATGTTTTTAGCCTACAACAGATGGTTGTAGGAAAAAACAGTCTTTGCATCCTCATGTTTGCCTGCCAGAGCTCAGGAAGCATTTGAACAACACACTCAGGCACATGGTTGGATTCTTGGGGCTGTCCTGTGCAGAGCCAGGAGTTGGACTCAATGATCCTTGTGGGTCTCTTCCATCTCAGGATCTTCTAAGACTCGGTGGTCTACTCTGATTGCTTATCCAGGCATCCCTTCCAGCAGCCTGAAAGAGCAGTCTTCCAGCATCACCCAGGCTTCTCCAGGGACAGCTGTCCCAGCAGATGGAGAAAGACATAGACATAGCTCACAGATGTGCAGAGCATTCCTGACAGTGGGCTCAGGGTAGAAAGGTAGATACATGCTCAACACCAAGGAATTCTGCAGGAAGCCAGGAGGAGTTTAGGATCTGGTTGACTGCTCCCAGTGTATCCCACAGGGAACCCACCGCTCCTCACGGTTCAGCTGCGTTGGGCGCTCCTCTCCCCACCTCAGCCTCCACTCTCCATCCTTCTTGCTTCCCCTAATCCTGTGCACCACCCTCACATCGGATGGGGGAAGAAGCAGGGGTTCTGCATCCCGGCACTGAGTGATTGATCCAAGGTGGAAGCTCTGGTTATCGTGAAAGGTTCAGTAAAGAAACCTGGTCCCTCAGCCGAGGTCTCTTTGGAACTTGTTTTGTTAGTGAACAGCAGTGAAAACTGTGTGTCTTGAGGCTGAGAAAAGCCACCAGAGCTCACCTTCCCAGTCCAGTTCCTCTGGGGTGGGGCAGAGGGAGTGGAGCACCCTGGTCCCTGTTTTGCCGCTTTCCCAGATGGCTCCTTGAGTTCCAGTGGAGCCTGGAGGGGAGAAGCCCAGCCTGGGGGGAGAAGCCTGGCTGGCACTCTGGGGCCTGGCAGTGAGACACCCCAGCTGGCCGTGCCTGGTCTCCCATTCCAGGCTGGTGGTGTCATCCACCCACCAGTACCTGCCCCCCATCCTGGCAGCATGGTGGGGCCCAGGCCGGGCAGGCAGAGATGCTGTTGCATGAGGTCAAGTGGGGGGATGGCAGGGACATCGTGGGGACATTGTGGGGACATCACAGGCTGCCAGACACGGGGCTGACTCTCTCTCCTTGTCTTTGTGCCCCAGGTGCTGCTGCTTCTTTAAGAGGAAACGGAAGAAGACAGCTCAGCGTCACAAGTGACCGGTGCCTCCTGGGCCTTGCAGGAACCACCACGCCTGCAGCTCCTGCCCTGTCTTACTGGAAGGGGCTTCTCTTTAGGAGGGAGGAGGAGGAGGCATAGGAGGAAGAGAGAAAAATGAAAACGAAACAAAACAAAACAAAAAAAAAACAAGTGACATTTTAAACCAAAAAGAGAAGAAAACGTTCCAAAACAAACCACTCTGGGGTGGATCTGCTGAATGGTCTCCCTTATTCACTCCAAGCCTGAAGCTCCTTTTGGGACCAGGACTGTGGCTGGCTCAGGTCTTGGTCGCCCTGGGAGGGGGGCTGGCTGGCTGACCCTCCTTCCCATTGTTTACGGTGAAGGCATCGTTGACGCAAACCTGAGGACTGTGCTTAGTTCCTGCTCACTTTCCTCCCCTCCCTCCCCTGCACTCTGCTCCTCTGTCCTCCTCCCTCCTTAATTAAGTGAAGAAATTCCATAGGCTCGATTGGCTGTGAAGAGGGCAGGAGGATGCAGGGCAGGCAGGAGAGTTGCTAGGAGAAGGGCCTGACTGCTGCAGCAGGAAGAGACAGGTTCTCTCTGTGGCTCCTTGGGAACAGTTACACTGTAATGTGCAAGCTGTGAGAAATTTGCAATCTACTGTTCCAGTTAGGGTTTTTTTTCCGGCTCCCTTGACACCTCCCTCCTGTGACAGTAACAGAGCAGTGTGGATTGTTTTAAAGAAGCTGACGTCGTTGCACTTTTTATTATTTTTAGCATTTACAGATGCACATTGTATCTGTGGATCTCTGCGTGGCCACGCCAGCGCAGGCAGACATCCAGCGGGGAGGATGGTGGGGTGCACGGAAATGCCCTTGATTGAGTGGGGATGTCCACAACCCTCGTGCCAGTCTGGGGCTCCTGATGCCCACCTTGGGCCGCGCGCTGAGGAAAGCATACTTGAATTTCCAATCACCCTTCCTAGCTGCCAGTGAATGTCCTTTCCATGGTTTCCTACACCGTGCCTGACCCAGCTGGCCGGGAGAGGCGAGGCTGATGCCCAGCATGGCCTTGCCAAGCCAGAGAAATTTGTGCTGGTCTGAGAGATCAGGATTGAGGTTCCTGGGAAACAGCCATTTCCTGAAGCGTGGGCGTTTCTCGGTGTGGGTAGCCAGGCAGCCTTCCCAAATCCCTCCTTGGGCTGGTTGGGAACCTTCTGCAAGAACATATTAGTGGGAGGAAAGCATCCCCAGCGGGGGAGAGGATACTTCATGCCTTAACACTGATCCCATCTCCTGGTGGTCAGATAGGTTTGACTGGAATCGCCTTCACATCCTCTCTGTGAGCACGGGGCAGGTGCAAGTTCATACGCACCATCCCACCCCCTGCAGCAGCCACGGTTCTCCTGCTCCACTTTGAGCCAAACCAATAGCAAGGAAAGGGCTTGGGGTGCTTTGCACACCCAGAAAAACACTGAAATCTTGCATCCATCTGCAGTGTTTCCTAAATTGGAGATGAGGCTGCCAGGGGTTACTGGAGAGGTGGCAGAGCTCTGGGAGAACTTGAGCAGCTTTGGGGAGGTTATAAGTAATTCGCTGGACTTTGTCTTTCCATGTGTGACACCAGATCAGGCTGGAATAGTTCAGTTGTCATAAACTTGGGCCTGGCTTACCCAAAAATCATGGAGAGCATGAAGGGAGGAAAGGGAGAAACTAGATCTCATTCTTGTTTATTCTATTTAATGCTAAACTGTGTAGCTTGGAGTTCACAGAGCAACATTACCAGGAGGTTCAGTTTCCCCGGCTGGGTAGGAGCAGGCTTAGAGGGCAGCAGATCAGCCTGGGCAGCAAGCTCTGGGCTTGCTCTTCATGCATTCCTGAGTCAGGCAGACACTGGTGTGGTGCCAGGGTGGAAAAGCCTCCCTCCTGGCCAGGATCCCAGCAGGGCATCTCTTCTCCATTCTCTGCTGCGTTCTCTCCATGCCTTATCCCAGAGAGCGCAAAGGAGGCGCAGAGCCCTCGGTTCATGCATGCACCTCCTTCCTCCCCCCTCAGCAAAGCGCTTTCCTCCAGCCAGGCCATGGGCTGGGGTGGGAACAGGGCAGGAAGGGCACCACTCACCTCCCACAGGCACATGCCAGGTGTGCAGCCCTGTCCCCTCCTGCCACAGGGAGGACACGGCCATGGGCACATTCCACCTTTCTCCCTCCAAACTCCTCTGCTGCCAGTGGTTCCCAGAAGCTGCGTCTCTGGCACAGGCATTCCTCTCTCTGCTGTAGGAAACCATGGTCTGGCATCTTGGGAGGGTGTCCAGGGGCACGGGCGCTCCCTGGGGAGCCGCCCTGCCCGCTGCCGACAGAGCTGGCCCTGAGACACTTCCGTTGCTGCCCTCCCAAGCCCCACTAAGTGCCTGTCACCAGAACTCGATTCCTTCTGCATCTCCTGCCGTGTTTGGTCATTCCTCGCTGCCTCCACTCAAGGAGCAGCTTGTAGTTGCAGCATATGTAAGTGTTTGCAGGGTGAGGGAGGGCGGGGGGGAAAGGGGCCATCTCAACAGGTTTTGTTCCTAAATGTTTTTGGTTTCTTTTGTTTCATTGTTTTTTTGGGGGGTTTTTTGGTTGGGTTTTTTTTTTTTTTTAAGTGAATGTATTTGATCGTTTAGAAACTTTCCTGACCTTGTTTTTAAGTGGGTTGGTTTGAAAGCTGTTTCATGGTGACCCACTACAGCTTCTCTCCGGAGATACGGTGTTCTTTTAATCCTACAATGATGTGTTTGTAGGGGAGGACTGTCCCCCCACGGCATGCTGGTAATGCTCACTTGTACCAAGCCCTCTTGCACTATAATCGTACGTTGGACTCTTCAAAAAAAGGGCAAAGATGTGGGGTGTCTTTTTAACAAAAAAAAAAAAAAAAAAAAAAAAAAAAAAAAAAAAAAAAAAAAAAAATAAAGCAGGTTACCAGCAAGTCCTGTGCTTGAGGGAACCGCTGTCCCTGGGGAGCTCGGAGGTGACAAGGAGACGCAGCCAGACTGAGCCAGCCATGCTGTGGTAGGATGTAGGGCATTAATCTGGGCAATCCCTCCTCTCCTTGCCGGGAGCAGTTGGCAGCCAGGAGACCCCAGGCAGGGGAGGGCTCCTGGGGGCTCCTGGTGCAGGTGCCTCTGACGCGGCTCTCGGCCCTCCAACGTTGCGATGCAGTCTTCTGAGGTATCAAGTGAGATGATTTTTTTTTTTTTTCAATAAAACATTGCACTGCTGCATTGTTCTCCATGAATAGAAGTATTTATTACCTCAGCCTGACCACGGCACTTGTGTTTTGTCTTCCTTTGGCTCTGCTGGGCGCTTGTGTCACCCTCTGCTCCCTTTGGAGGGGACAATGCGTGGGTGGGACCTTCTCAGTGCTTTGTGCTTTACAGCCATGGGTGGTTCAGCCCTATGGAGCTGGGCCAAGGCGTGGTGGTACTGATTTCACTTCTTCCTGAGTGCACACATTCCCACTTCAGCCATCCTGGATGCAGGATGCCTTGTCCCTGAGGCAGAAGGGACCACAGGGAGAGGGGTACTTGGACCTGCCCCCTTGGCAAGGCTGATGGGTGGGATAAAAACTGAAGGAAAGAGTGAGAGAAGCCCTAATTCCTCTTAAATACCTGGAGAGGCCAGGCTGGAAGCCCACAGGATTTTCTGTGGTGTTGCAGATGCTTAGCTCCATCACTGAAAGTGTCACTGCCCATGGCAGGGGTTAGACTTGAAAAGGTCCCTTGGAACCCAAACCGGTCTGTGATTGCAAATCCTGCAGTTGGTTGAACATGTGGGAATTACGTTTTCACCAGGTCTGGGTCACTATCAATCCCCAAAAGGATAAATGCAAAGGTGGAGATGTGGGTTCCAAGGGCCAGGGAGGAAACCTTTGAGGTTCATCCCCTTGTCAGAGTGCATGCGTCCCCAGACAAATTTTTAGGAGTGGGAAATTAAAGCTCCTGCTAAAAATGGTACATTTAAAGCTGGGGATTAGGGGAAAAAGTGTCACACGAGAGATCAGAGTGTGGAGCAGGTTCCAAGCGTGGGAACACTTTGGTTCAGGTGCAGGTGTGTCCGAGTGGGCACAGTGCCAGCTGCTCTCAGAGCTGCTTTGGCTCTCGGGTGCTTTGGCTCTCTCCAACGCGCCCGCTCAGCCATTGACCCGCAGCCCCTGAGCTCGCCGGGGGCTCGGCTCGTCCTCCCGCCGCGGGCGCGGCCACCAAGCGGTCACCGGCTTCGGGCGCTCCATATCCCCCTGCCGCAGGGGCCGCGGCTGCCGCTACCGGGGACACACCGGGCCCGGAGCACACAGCGGGGACAAAGCGGGGACACAACGGGACACGCCGGAACAGCGGCCCGGGCCTGCCTCAGGCCCCGCCCTCCGCCCGTGCCCATTGGCCACCGCCACCCTCGGTCCCGTCTCTCTCCCGCCTCCTCCCCCTCAGTGACCAATCATCGCGGCGTTCCGCTCATGATTGACAGCGCCGCCACCGCCCAGCGAGGGGCAACGTGGCGTACGCCCGCGCTCCGCCCGGCCGGAAGGTGCTGCCTTCCCCCCCTGTAGGACCCTGTTGGTCGCGCCCAGGCGGGCGGAGCGGGCGGGCGAGTGGCGCGGGCGGTACCAAGACGCGGTGCGGGCGGGGGTGCGCGGCAGGCGTGGCCGGATGCCGGCGGCGCGGCGGGCGCTGTGGCCGGGCTGCGAGCGGCGCAGGATGAAGGTGCTGGTGGCGGCGGCGGCGCTGGGCGCGGCCCTCCTGCTCCTGCTGCCCGCGGCCTCCCGCGCTGACGAGCGCAAGAAGGGACCCAAGGTCACCGCCAAGGTCGGGGGGGGGCCGAGGCGAGGCCGGAGGGAGGGGATTGGGAAAGACGCCGTGTGGGGGGAGCCCGGATGGGGCGGGGGAGACCTGGAGAGGGGGAACTTGGGGTGAGGGACCCTGGATGGGTCTGGGATTGAGGGGGCCCGGACGGGGAGGGTGGGGTGAGGCCGGGAGGGAGGGAGGGTCGGGGGGCACCTGAAAGAGGGGAGGCGGTCTGGGGACAGCTTGGCCCAGCTCTGGGGAAGCTGACATGGGGGGGCTGGGCTGAAGGTTGGGCTGGGGGATCCAGCTGGGGTGAGTGGTGAGGCTGCTGGGGGGGGATGCAGCCAGAGCTGTGGGGCACCAACCAACATCACCTTGCTAGGGTTCGGGCCTCGTCGGAGTTGGTGAGTTGGAATTTTGGAGGTGGGTTGGCCCAGCAGGGCGAGTCTGGCGCCCCTGATCCCCCCTAACCTTCCTCCGCCCCCCCAAGGTGTTTTTCGACCTGCGGATCGGTGAGGAGGATGCGGGCCGTGTCGTCATCGGGCTCTTCGGCAAGACAGTGCCCAAGACGGTGGAGAACTTCATGGCCTTGGCCACCGGAGAGGTGAGGGGCCCGTGGCACCCTGGGCCTCACCTGCCCCTGCTCGGGTCCTGCTTGGTGCCCCGGGGCAGCGCTGGGGCGGAGCTCCGGTCTGCCCCTTCGCCTCACCCCGTGTTCTCCCTCCACACTCCCAGAAAGGATTTGGCTTCAAGGGCAGCAAGTTCCACCGTGTGATCAAGGACTTCATGATCCAGGGAGGAGACTTCACCCGTGGTGATGGCACTGGAGGTAACTTGGCAGATCCAAGCCCCTGTCTTGGAGTGAGACAGCAGCCGCAATTCCAACCACTGCAGGGCTGTCCCTGTGACCAGTGTAGAGCTGGAACTTGGTGGAATCAAGTGGGCATGGAGCTCACAGACATGGCCTCGCAGCAGAGCTGAGTGCTGGGGTAACTGGGGTGCTGGGAGCCTCCTGCTCCTCTCCCTTGGCATCACACCCCTGCTCAGCCCCAGGGGTGCTTCCAACTCCCTGCAGCAGCCCCTGTCTCATGTATCCCTGTGGCATCAGTGCTAGTCCCTGCTCTGGAATTGCTCATTTCCCCCACCCACCTCATGCTGGAGCTACCACCACCATCACCCCTACCTGACATATTCCATGAGACCACTGTGGCCTTTTTGTCCCCCCCCTTTAGGAAAAAGCATCTACGGGGACCGTTTCCCTGACGAGAACTTCAAGCTGAAGCATTACGGGCCAGGCTGGGTGAGCATGGCCAACGCTGGCAAGGACACCAACGGCTCCCAGTTCTTCATCACCACCGTGAAGACGCCCTGGCTGGACGGGAAGCACGTGGTGTTTGGCAAAGTGCTGGAGGGAATGGTGAGGCACGGGAGAGGGATTGGTGCTCGGGGAAGGGCTCGGCTGAGCTGGCTCTGCCCAGTGTCCCACTGTCACACTGTGCTCCACCAGGACGTGGTGAGGAAGGTGGAGAGCACAAAGACGGACAGCCGGGACAAGCCCCTCAAGGACGTCACCATCGTCGACTGTGGCACCATCGAGGTGGAGAAGCCGTTTGCCATCGCCAAGGAGTGACGGGACCAGGCCCTGCCAGGCTGTGAGGGGCTGTGGGATGGGGGCTGCTGTGCTTCCCCTGCCCTGGGGCCACCGGGTCCCGCTGTGTCCCAGTGCCCAGCCCCTCTCCCTGCTGCCTCCAGCCAGTGGGACAGGGCACACGCTGCTCTTCCATCACTTTTGTAAGAAGCACATGCACCAATAAATGTGACCAATGTGTTTTTTAAAGAGCTGCCTCTCTCCTGCCTTCGGAGGGGTGCAGATCCCTCTCCCAGATGCACCCCTCAACCTTCCAGCCCCCCTCCCAACCTTTCTTTTTTATCATCTCATCCAGCTGGGAGCAGTGACACAGTTGGCCCTGGGTTTGCTTTGCAGAATTCCACAGCACAGCACTTTGCCAGTCAGTCAAATCCAGGAGATTTATTGCACCAAAGCCTGGATGCAGAGAGGTTTTCCAGCACCATTCAACATCCAAAGGCTCATACCAGAGCCCAGAACAGAGCCCCCCTGCAAGCCCAGAACAGCAGGGGGAAGGCAGAGGTCCTCTTCTGCCAACAAAGGCACTTTGCATGGTGCTGGGAGAGCAGTTCCCAACATCCCTTCGGCTTCTCCCAGCAGGGAGGAGTGAGTTTCACCTCAAGGATCCTTTCTCTCACCACTGCATCCCTGGGTGCTGGGTGGAACTCATCATTCCAGAGGCTGGGCGTGCTGCTAGGCCAGGGACACAGCTCAGGGGGAGGTACAGGCCCTGCAGGACCCCGCTGATCACCGTGTTGGGGAGCAGCTCTGCAAGGAAAGGGGGGTGCTGTAACAGCTTGTTCCCGCCTGGGCCCCAGTGAAGGAGAAGCACCTTTGCAGGGCCCAGAGGAGCCTCCTGGAGGTTTTGGAGCCCTGCTCCATGGCCCTGCTCCTTACCAGGGCCGTGTGGCCACACGTAGGGATCCGAGCAGAAGCCGACAGTGGGGCGCTGGGAGGGCAGGAGTCTGGTGCTGCTGTGGAAGAGGGAACACCAGTCCTCAGCCTGTCCCCATCATCCCCAGCCCCAGGTACTCAGGGTACCTAACAGGGACAATCCCGGTGCCATGTGGGATAACCCTGGTGCCGGCAGAACTCATCTACTCACGGGGGGCTGCTGGCCTTGGGGCTCTGCTGGCACCGCCGCACCTTCAGGAAGTCCAGGATGTCCTGGGGCAGCTCCTCGTTGTGGTACAGCACACCCTGCAATGCTTCAGGGGGTCAGCACCCCAATAAGCCCCTCCCAAATTCACCACCAGGTGTTCCTCACCCCTAAAAACCCAGCCTGAACCTGCCATACCCGCCTCACCTGCAGGTAAACCTCCAGGCCCTGCCGGCGCTGCTCCAGCGCTTTGGGCATCCAGTTGGGGACATGGCGTGGGGGGAAGTCGGGCACCTTGCAGGTCTTCTTGATCTGAGGAAGGGTGTGGGGGTATCAGGGCAGGCCAGAGAGGACGAGGCCAGGCCACCCACGTCCCCTCCTGCAGAGCTGGGGGGTCTCACCCGCTTGTGCAGTGCCTGGAACTCGCTGTAGCGCTTGGTCACCGTGTGCCGCCGGCCATTGCACAGCACCTCCACCCGGAACACCTGCGTGGGGACAGTGTGCTCCTCACCAGCCCCAGATTCACCATGCTTGCTGTTCTCTTCATCACCCTCACCATCCCTCATCATCCTCACCATCCTCATCAGCTCCAGCCTCAGCACCCTCACCATCCTCATCACACTCATCAGCCCCCCAGAGGAGGAAGGGGTCCCTAACTCACACACCTGGGGAGAGTACATGGGACACTCCACCCCCCCTTCTCCAGGACAGGCAGAGACCCCCAACCTCCAGGGCAGACCCCCAACACCCCCATGGCCAACAGGGGCACCATGGGACCAGGCAGGACCCCCAAAAGCAGATGGGACACAATTCTCCCTTCCCGAGGGGAGCACAGCAAGGTGTGACATCCCAACCCCCACCAAACCCCACCAGACAGGGACCCTGGGGCTGCCAGGGACCCCCAATACCCTGGGGTGTGCAGGGACACCAGGAAGGGACACGTGGGGACCTCAAACCAATGGCACAGAGGGAGACAACCCATCTTTCCCAAAGGCAGGTCAGGCCCCTTACCTAGGGATAGTCATGGATCGCCACCCTCCTGGGGAAGGCAGGAGAACCCCTTCTTTCCCCACACAGGCAGGGGTTCCTTCCCCCACTCCACTCCCCAGGGCCAGTGGGGATCCCCCAGGCCAGTGACAGCCCCTTCTTTCAAGGGTGGGCCCCTGAGGACAGACAGGCATCTCCAATCCCACAGGGACCCCCCAGGCCAAGGCAGAAGAGCAGAGGACCCACCTCAGAAAGGAACCCTGTGGGGACCTCTGCCCAGCACCCCCTGGGCCAGGGACCCCCCCCCTCACCTCCCCTTCAAGGGCTTTGTGTCCCCCTTCCCAAAAAGGGATCCATGAGGACAATTGGGGCCCTCTCCTCCTCAGGGCACATGGTCCCATCTGCCCCTCTCTCCCCCTGCCTCCTCACTCACTGGATAGCTGGGACCCTGGGAGGAGATAAGGGCTGCTGGGAGCCCCCAAGCACTTGGAGCATTTGGGGACACCCCGGTGGGCACATTAAGACCCCCACACCGGCCACCATCCAGGGCAAACAGGCACCCTCAGGCCCAGGGCAGAGGGAGCACCCAGAGACAGAAAGGGACCCAGGAACAGCCTGGGGACAGGGGACATTCCATCCTTGCCATCCCGGGTGTAAAGAGTATATAAGATCCCCAGAACAGGACCTCGGGGTGGGCAGGAAGAGCCTCCAACCCCTGGGGCAAGTGGAGGCACCCCTGGGGACAAGGCAGGAGCCTGCACCCCGGGGCGAGAGGGAAGCTGGGGACAGACACTCCCGAATTCCAGGGCAGAAGGTGCCCCCGGCAGGGAGCCAGAGCAGGCAGAGACCCCCGGGGCAGGTGGGCACCACCCAGGGGTACTTGAGGACCTCCAAGCCTTGAGGCTGGGACACTTCAGGGTCGCCTGGGGGAACGAGGGGACCTCCAGTCCCAGAGCTGGTGGGGCAGCCCGGGGAAAGAAGGGAACACCCAGCCATGGGGGCTACAGGGACCTCTCCCCTCTCAAAGGTAAAGGGTCTGTGGTCCGCCCGCCTGGGACCTCCAGGGACACGCAGAGGCCGCCAACCCCCGTGGCCCTCCCCAGGCCGAACCAATCTCACCTTGCCCACGTCCCCCATCCCCTCCTTCAATGGCAAAGGGTCCCCGTCGGCAGCGACCCTGTGGGGATCTCTGCCCGGAACCGCCGGGGCAGGGATCCCGCTGTGGCTGCCGGGGGACGCTCCCGGGGCTGTTTGAGATCCTCCAAGCCCAGGGCCAGGGACACCCCGACCCCGGGGACAGAGGGCAGTGCTGGAACGAACAGGACACGGGGGGAGGTGGGACATGAGAGCCCTCCAGCCCCTGGGTTAGGGTGGGAGCACTGCCGGGCAGGGAGAGAGCCCTGGGCAGAGGCAGCAACCTGCAATCCCCGCAGGCAGCGGGGACAGCGGCGGGCAGGATCCCACACCCCCGGAGCAGAGACACCCCCTCTCAAAGGCAGGGGTCTGTGTCTGCCACCGGCAGGGACGGCCCAGGGACACGCAGCGACCTCCACTCCCAAGGCACGTGGAAGACTCCTGGGACAGAGAGCGACAAATGCCCCGGGAGCAGAGGGTGACACGCCGTGGGAACGTGGGGACCTCCAGTGCCAGGGCAGCTGGGACCCCCCAGAGCAGGGAGCCCTGGGGAAAGGCAGGGACCCGCACTCCCGGGAGGGGCGGGGGACACCTGGGGACAACCAGCGCCCTCCAGTCCCCAGGGCAGAAGGAGACCCCCCTCACCCACCGCTCCCTGCGGGCACAGCCGAGCCCCCACCCCCCGTGTGCCCCGTCCCTCACCGTGTGCGCCCGCTCGGGGCTGCGCGCAGCCGCCGGGGGCTCCGCCGCGGGGATGGAGACGGCGATCATGGCCCGGGGCACGGCGGGGCCGCGGGCGGGACCGGCCCGGAGCGGGGCCCGGAGCGGGGCCGGGGCCGGGCAGGGACCGCCCCGAGCGCCCACGGCGGGGTCACGGTCCCCGGAGAGCCCGGGACGATCCTGCGGCCCCAGAGCAGCACAGGGGGAAGGAGCCGCGGAGACGCCGCAGGGAGCCGGTTTACAAGGATAAGGGGAAAGGAAAGAGGGAAGTCAGCCCAAGCTGCCTTCTCGCTTTTTGAACGGGTATCGGTTTTGATAAAACGCACACGCGAGGCTGGGAAGCGGGGAAGGAGCAAACCCACCCCCGGGTAAGGAGGGGGGTAGGAGCACCACAGCCCTAAAAGCTCCACCATGGATCTCTGGGCAATGCCACAAAGTGGGATTGCCACAGAGCCCCGCTGAGCTCAGATCCTAAAAACGGCTTCCACTGGAGGAAAGGCAGAGAGCCAAAGCCTAATCAAGAGCGGGAGCAGGTGGCCAGAGCAGCGTCCAAGGTCACCTCTGTCCGTCACAACACGGGGGAGGATCTGCTGCTTCCCTGGCCTCCAGGGATGCACCCTTACCCAGCCCCACTCCCACCCTGAACACCCAGAGCCTGTTTGCCCTGATAGAAGTTTTATTACAGAACTTTAATGGCACTGCAGGAGTAAGATAATTCATTAGAGCCTTAAAACCCAGCCTGAAAAATAGATATTTGCCAGATCTCATTAACCCCCTGGCTGCGGGTCTGGTCTGGAAGCAGGAAACTAGTTTCTCTTCAGTAAGAAAATATATGTTGCTAAATGAAAAATATACAGTTAGAAGAGTTACTGGCTCACAAGCTGTTCTTCTGGGGGTGACACCTCTACCAGCTCCAGCATGTGGAACGAGGGGTCGCTCACGTGGAAAAGAGGAGGAGGTATAGTGTATATAAAAAAAAAAAAAAAAAAAAAAAAAAAGGCAAAATTCAGGTTTGTTTGCTCAGTCCAATTAAGAAATGGCCTTGGCTTCGGGCAGGAATGCTTCCCAGTACTTCACCAGCTGCAGGGAGGAGAGGGAGAGAGTCAGGAGCCTTGAGATGGAGCTGCAGTGCAGGGGGTCATGCTTGAGAGATTCACAAGCGTGGCCTCAACTTGGACACAAAATCACATCAAGGAGCACTCACCTGCTGCTGAGAGTTCAGTAATGTCTCAAGGTATTTCGTGACGTGGTTTCTGAAGTCCTTAGATTTCTCTTTCTGCAAGAGATGGGCATGAGGCTGGAGCAACCACCAAAACCCTCCAGAGTCTGGGAGGGGGAAGGAGAAACCCCCAGGATTTTCCTGTTCCTCCTAGGGCCCCGTGAGGAGACCAGCACATGGGACACAGAGGATGTTTTCCCTCCCAGCTTCATTTTAAGATTCCTCGTGGGGAAGCCCGCTCAGCAACACCCCAGCTCACACATGTTGGGATTCAGGGATGCTGCTGTGCCAGGAGGAGGGGCAGGAGCCCAGGTCAGTGCCAAGGGCTGCTCCAACATACCTCAAACCGTATCACCTCCTTGCGGATGACGGCAGAAATCCGCTCAAAGTCCCGCTCGTACTGCGTCACCCGGGACTCCCACTGCAGAGACAGCAAGGGCACTTTGGGCACAGCAGAAGGAGCTCCTGCCCCCTCTCCACGGGGGTCTGGAGCCACGACTGTGCATGTGAGAGGTGCTGCTGGAGCAGAGCAGCCCCTCCTGCAGCCTCACTCAAGGCTGGCTTAGCCCTTGGTGCAGCTTGGCCACAGACACCTCTCCCTCCTGCTCAGGAGGCTCCTTCCCCAGCCCAGGAGGCTCCTTCCCCACTGGAGCAGGGAGGGCAGGAACAGAGCAGAGACCCCATGCTCCGCTCCCTACCTCTGAGATCTCATCCTTGGCCTGCTGCAGCTTGTCAGGTTTGTTTGCCCACAGCAGCCTGGCCTCCATCTCCCTCTTCTTCTGGAGCATGGTCTGGGCATCCTGCCACCGCTGCCAGGTCTTCATGCGCTGGTCAAAGGCTCCCTGGAGGGAAGGAGGGGAACAGATCTCCTGACAAGGGGACAATTTGGTCCTGGACCAAAGCTGAGCCAGAACACAGACTGGGTCCTGCTTTGGAGCATCCAGAGCTCCTGTATGGACCAGTGGACCAAGGATATGGTGGTCTGGCCTCTGGGGCAGGACGGGGTCAGCCTGCTGGACTTGCTACTCCTGTGGGATTGCTTCTTCCCAGTGCACCAAGTGGGCACTGTGGACATGATGCCCAAGTTCAGGAGCACTCAGACTCTGACACAGCAGGCACTTGGCAGGTCAGTTCTCACCCCCTGTATCACAGGTTACCAGCTCACAGCATCAGCCTTCACCCCTGGAAGGGCTGGGGTCACCCACAAGCCATGAACTTGCTCCACATCCCCTCTGGAGAACAGCAGCACAGCCAGGACTCACCTACAACCATCTTCCAACCTAACCAGTGCACACCTGGACAGCCAGCAAGTTTTCCCTCTGCCTGAGGAGGCCTTGTCCTGCATGCCCTCTGCTCTTCCTGCGCTTGAGTTTGGAAGATCTCCTGGCATCCCTAAGCCCACAGTGGGTACAAGGAGCAGGAACAAAGGAGTCCTTACCTTCACAACCGAGAGTAGGCGGATGTAGTCCCCCAGGAGCTCGGCCAGGAGGAAGAAGTCATTGTTAGCCTGTTCATGGTGCAGCTGCTCAATCTTCTCCTCCACCTCAGCCAGCTGGGACAAGGCCCGGGACAGGGCTGTGTTGTCCTCTGAGCTCCCCAGCATGGCCAGACTCTTGGCAAACTGGGCTGTGTTCAATGCCAGCTCTGGGGAACAGGATGAGGGTCAGGAGAAGGGCCTGGCTGCACCAGGAGCTCCCCAGCAGAGGGTTCAGCCTTGGAGCTGCCTTCCCACAGCTCCAGGAGATACCAGCTGGAAGAGCCAGCACTGGCTCAGTCAGGGCTAGCAGCTTCCAGCCATGAGGAAAAGGGAAGCAGCTGAGCAGAAGGACAGGGACAGCTTTGCCGAAGTCAGTCAAAAATGCAGAGGAAGGAGAACATCCCACTCCCAGAGGTCAGCTCTGCTCAGGTTTGCTACAGCAGCCTTCAGGCCCATGAGGATAGCCTGAGGGCATTAGGGTTGATCAGCCTGCAGAAGAGAAGGCTCCAGGGAGAGCTCAGAGCCCTGCCAGGGCCTGAAGGGGCCCCAGGAGAGCTGGAGAGGGACTGGGGACAAGGGATGGAGGGACAGGATCAGGAGAAATGGCTCCCCACTGCCAGAGGGCAGGGATAGATGGGATATTGGGAAGGAATTCTTCCCAGTGAGGGTACTGAGGCCCTGGCACAGGTTGCTCAGACAAACTGTGGCTGCCCCATCCCTGGAAGTATCCAAGGCCAGGCTGGATAGGGCTTGGAGCAACCCAGGATAGTGGAAGGTGTCCCTGCCCATGGCAGGGGGGTGGAACAGGATGGACTTTAATATTCCTTTAGCCCCCAAGCCATCCTGGGATTCTATGATCCCACAGGACACAGGTTCCCTTCCACACTGCCATCCCGAGCTTGTGGAGCTGCACAGAAGAACTAGGGTGACCATTTTACATCTGTCTCCCAGAGGGAAGGGACAGAGGGTCCTTTCCAGCACTGTCCCAGCTCCTTGGAAGTGTCCCTGGGACAATGGTGACCCCCTCGAGGCCAGCCCAGGTGAGTGTCCCAGCCCAGATGTCCCTCTGTCACCTTTGCGGTGGTTCACCAGCGTCTCCACCACCGCGTGCAGCTTCCGCAGCCGCTGGTCCTCGCACTCCACCTCCTGCAGCTTCTCCTCAAACCACTGCAATGGGTAAATGCAGAGCTGACTCCCACAGGGGGGGCTCTCCCTGCACCCAGAGCTGGAGCTGGGGACAGCACACAGCTCTGGAGTGAGGACAGGGATGGCCAGAGGTGCCCCGACACTCACCATGTCTGACTCGTTCATCTTGATGGTCATTTTACTGACGGCATCCGTGGCTTTGTTAAACATCTTCATTATTCCTGCTCCACTCAAGGTCTGGGTTCCTACTGCTCTTGGGAGCTGGGAAGGAATGGAAAAGTTTGCTTTGCCATAGGAGATGGAGCCAGGCTGGGAGAGCTGGGGGTGCTCACCTGGAGAGAAGAAGGCTCTGGGGAGACCTCAGAGCCCTACTGAGTGCCTAAAGGGGCTCCAAGAGAGCTGCAAAGGGACTCTGAACAAGGCCTGGAGTGACAGGACAAGAGGAAATGAGTTTCCACTGCCAGAGGGCAGGGACAGATGGGATATTGGGAAGAAATTCTTCCCTGTGAGGATGATGAGGATCTGGCACAGGTTGCTCAGACAAACTATGGCTGCCCCATCCCTGAAAGTGTCCAAGGCCAGTGGATGAGGCTTGGAGCAACCTGGGATAGCAGCAGGTAGGTGCTCCTGCCCATGGCAGGGGGTGGAATGAGATGGGCTTTTTAAAGTCCCTTCCAGCCCAAGCCATTCCATGATTCTGTTTTGCCCATGAGGTACCTGCTGAGGGATCTCTCTCTGCCCTTACCTCACCCCACAAGCCTTTTGTTTGGCTGAGGGGATGGTTCAGCAGCTTTGGTGGGCACCTGGGGCTACTCTGCCACTCCCCACTGAGCTTTGTGGGATCCTGCCTCATTAACTGCTCAAGGACCATTTCCTTCAGCACTTCCAAGGATTCCTTACTCCACCCTACTGACCTCCTCCTTCTCCAAGAACTCCCTGACATCCGGGTCCTGCAGCATGGTTGGATGGCTGACCACTCTCCGTAGGTACCTGTGGGAGGAACAGCTCCAGGAGTTACTTTGGCTGTAGCAAATCCAGCTTTTCATTTTAAATCTGTCCATCTCAGCTTGGTATTTACTCCAGAACAGCAGCTGGGGGGCTGGAAATCAGAGCCAACAGCTGCTCTAATTCACCCAGCAGTTCTCCTGTCTCCCTGGGGAATTTGGTGGTGCCACCATGAAGAGCAGAGCTCTCTGAGGTCCCTCACTCGGGTCAGGGACAGCTGATGGGGTCATACCTCTCTAGAGCAGCCCGACGTTTTTCTAGGAACTCTGCAGAGGAGGAATCTTCTTTCCCAACTTTCACTTTGGTCATGCCTAGCACAGAGGGAAGACTTGATTAATGAGCTGCTCTAAACTCTACACACAAGGTAAAGTGGTTTATTACAGACTATCAGGGCGACAGTGGAGGAGAGGAATCTTACAACAGGAATCAGACTTTGGAAATTTGAAATCTGCCCATACCCAAGGAACTGACAGGCAGGAAAGAGGCAAAGCAATGGGCTGAACTCAAGTGAGCAGCAATTCAGTGACACCACTGAGGTTGTACTCTTCACCAAGCAGGTGGGGAGGCATCTGTGAACTCCATCAAGGATTTAAGTCCAGAGCTCCAAGTATGGAGCTAGAGCTTTGTCTGTGCCACAGAACCCAGATTCTTTTCCTTGTCTACTCTGCAGCTTCCAGTCAGCTCTGAGACTGCTGCAGGCCAGTCCTTGGGCACAGAGCTCCCACCAGAAGGACTCAGGAGAGCTGTGCAGAGGCAGCCCTGGTGCTGTGCAGCTCCTGACTCACCTATGAGGCTCTTCTCAGGCGGTGGAGGGACGATGAACCCGTTCTGGGCGTGCTTCTCCGACAGCTTATCGTAGAGCCCCAGGAAGTCACTGAACCTCCTTTTCACTGAGAACTGCTTGCTCCTGAACATGGGCATGCTGGTCTGGGAAACAGAGGGCACTTGGGTCACACTCCCCCAGAAAAGCCTGGCCCTGATGGCACCTCTGGGGTGAAGTGGGACAGCACCAGCTCTGCAAGATGTGAGCAGTGAGCAGAGCAAGTTTTGGCCCTGGTTTTCCACGGTTTCTCTCCCAGCTGGGTTCTCTCTGGAGCCAGCAGCAGAATTAATGGCATTAAATAACAAACAGCTGTTCCTGCAGCCATGGGCTGCTTAGTAAGCCCTGCCCACTGCCTAATCCCATCATCCCTGCTCCACACAGGAACAGGGACACACCCCTCAGGCCACCTAAAGACTACAGGGGCCATCAGTGCTTTGGACCGGGTTTGCAGAGCAGGAGTTAAGGATAACAAATCCTCCTGTCTCTTCTTCAGACCACAGGTTGCCTGTAGCCCAGCAGCCATAGTACAGGCAGCTGGAGCAACTTTCCAGAGCCAGACTCCAAAGCATTCCAACAGCTGCATTTCTCATGGAAACTGAGGGCAATAGGTCCTGACGTGAATGCAACTACAGCAGCAGCTCTGCAGAGAGTGCTGAGCTCAGGTCAGCTCAATCTGATGCTGCCACTGGCACAGAACCTTCAGTAGCAGCCCCGGGCTCAGGGACTCTCCCAACAGATGTCATTCCTGCTGCTCCCTCCAATGCTGAGCATCCCTGTCAGCCAAGGCTGCAAAGAGGTAACTGGCTGTGAAAACAAAGCCAGTCTCCTTTCAAATAGATTCCAACCCTTTTCCTCTGCTGGGCTCATCCTTTGTGGATTATAACTCCTGAATCCACACAACAAGGCATTCAGGCCTCCTGTTTATTTAGGTCACTGCTGGCTTGGCTAAGGACACACAGTCCAGCTGCCTCTAAGGATGGAAAAATAATGGAAAATTAGCCACAGAGGGGTTAGACATACCTGTGTTGACACTTTGTAGGCTACGTAGGCATTCATGCCATCCCCTAAGGAAAACAGAAAGGGGGTGGTGGGATCACAACATCAGCACTTTCCACTATTCCCTGAACACAAAGCACAAGGCTCCTGACCTTTTCCTGCCTCAGTGATCCTGATTTCGGGTCTGATGGAGCCCTGGATCTTCCTGCAAAACCAGAGGCAGCATCCTGCTGCATGGCCCTGGACTCCTGCCCAGCAGCCACTTCCCAACCTGCTTTTGCCTCCCCACACTTCCTACGGGAGCCAGCACTGACAATTGGGCACTTGTTGTGCCAGCAGCCTCTGGGCTGGCTCCACACATCTGCTCAGACCCCAACAATTCGGGGGCTGTGGGGCACATGAAACAGTCTATTCACGGGATGCAAGTCAGCCTGGATGGGGCTGGATCCTGGAACACCACAGGCAGCTTGCTCCAGCTCACACAGAAATCCCCTTGTTCACCTGGCAGTTCATCTGAAGGGCATCCTCCCAGCTCCAGGGCTACCCTTAAGATACATCTGATTTACACCTCCCTGCTCCAGAGATCACAAGCCATGGAGTAGGAACAAGCTGCCACTGGTGGGGCTGCTCTGCTGGCTGAGATCAGATGTCCCCTTGGGTTTTCTGCACCCCAGGAACTTCCACGTGGCTGGTCATGACACTCTGACCCCTCTTTCAATAGACAGAAACCCTCTTGCTTCTCATTTTGAAGCCAGAGTTGTTTCCCTGGCAAGCCCAGCTTCCAGGGAATGTGCCAGAGCAGGGAACAATGCACTCAGTTTCAGGTTAAGGGAATTTTGCTTAGCCCATGCCACTCCACACAGGGCAGCGCTGCCTGGAGGTCATACCAAGTTGGTCACCACAGTGCCAGGCACCAGGAATCCCAAAAACCTGGCTCTGGGCTTTCTGGAACCTGCCTCTGCCTGGCTCATCCTCACCCTGGGCTTTGTGCAGCATCATTTCTTTAAGATGCCAGAGGAAGCCTTGCAAACGTTATTCAAGGCTCAGGCTTGTGCTTAGGGGCAGGAGCTGCAGGGCCAGCCTGGCTCCCCCAGCCCTTTCCCCTGCAGGGCCATAACTCACCAACTTTCTCTGGGTCACTCACTCCCACAGTCAGGTCAAATTTGTCCTCCTGCTCCTCCTCCTCCAGCTGTTTGGAGAAAGCACAGAGGGACAGCAAGTCAGGAAACCAGGGTTCAACCCACCCCAGACCATCATGGTGAGCTTGTCCCCCTGCAGGGCAGCTCTAGCACCTCCGTCTGGCCAGGACTGCTCTACAAACCCTTCCAGCTCCCCGTCGTGTCCAGGGAGGGATCCCAAACTGGGTTTGCTATTCCCACCCCACTCTCTGCCCAGACTGATGCACAAACTGCTCGGCCCCAAGAAGAACCTACAGAGCTCCCATTCACAGCTTGGACCCTCAGGACCAGATCCACCCCTGTGACAGCTCTGGAAGGAATCTGGACCTCCACAGGAGCAGGAATGCCACCAGGCTGACCTAAGCCCCACTCCAGTGGTATCAGTCCCACACTGATGGCCTGAGATACAAATCAGGGCATTCAATAAGGCAATTACATATTAATTACATCATTTAAGATTCATGTTTACAACTGAGTACACAGAGAGGTTCCTGCCAAAGACAGTTTGAAACCTGCAGGACAGTTTGGAATTCTCACCTCCTCATAGCTCTTTGAAAGGTTTCTGGAGGAACTTGCTGCTACATCTAATGAGGGCAACGGACTGGATGGTTTGGCCACCTCCTTCTTCTGGTTGTTCTGAGTGTTATCAAGGGACAGCTCCACAGTGGCATCTGTCAAAAGAAGTTTGCAAGGGTCAGCCTCTCTCTTGGGGTCTCTGGAAAGGCAATTACAATATTGTCTGGTTTGTGGGATCCAGGAAGTAACAAGAGCCTTAATTAGTAAAGAAATCCATGGGGGAACACCTGTAAGCACTGGAAGAGCACAACAAAGCCTTGTCACTGCAGTAAGAGCATTTGATCAATCTGCTGGAGAACAGCAGATTGATCAAATGATTAACATCATGTTAATCCAAGGAACTTATTCCAGGAAGAGCCAGGCATCACCTCCTTGCTGTATGCTTGGGGAGCTGCACCCTGGAGCAGCTAAAGCCAAGACAGGTTTTACCTGGGAGAAAGTCTCCTTCCCAGGCCACCTCTCCACCTGGAGGATGTAAAAACTTCCACCTCTTAGCAGAATTATCCAGAATTGACTCTCAGCCCACCATGCCAGGGCTGGGGAATGTCTGACCTTCCTCATTTTCCCCTGCTAAGGGGAGTTGTGTTTCCTGTTCCTTGGAACAGCCAGGTCTTTAGTAGAGATGCTTCTTCCATTGGCTTGGAGTCAGGAGAAGGTGGAGAAGGAAAATCCTTTAACTCTGAGGAGACACTCACCACCTCAGGGCTTAAGGCAACAAAAGCAACCCTCACTTTAATCCTCCTCAGCTCCCAAACAGTTACTCCTGTGGCAGGATTATCCTAGAGACCTGGCAGGGGCTGCTCCAACCTTCCTGAACACAACACCAGAGCAAGTGGACTCAAACATGTGTTTGAGACAAGGACTTATGATCTGCTTTGGTTATGGGTATTTCAGGACTATCACTCCAGGCCTGGGGCTGAGAGAGGCCCAGCACACACACACACTCACCTGCAAACAGGTCCTGATCATCCTGCTCCACATGAACTCCGTTCTCTTTGGAGGAGCTGCTCACAGGAAGAGGAGGTTCTTCTTTCAGGGCTGGAGAGTTGCTCTGTGAGAGGATTAAAAGGTCAAAGAAAGGTCATTTACACTGAGGGATGGAGGAGCAAACATGTCACCCTCCTTGTCCACCACCCTGTGCCCTTCAGCATCACCCTTTCTGCCACTTTTAAAGACAACAAGTGTCACACCAAACTCTGGTGCCACTTTCCACCCAGAAAGGACCATCCTGGCTGCTGGGAGCAGGCTGGGGGACAAGGGGACAGCCCACCTGAGAGCTTTTATGCCAACCAGTCCTCCCCACCAGAAGACAGAGCTGCTCCAGCACTCCTGTTACAGATGCCCACATCCCAAGCCATCCCTCATTTTGCAGGCAGACAGATATCCCAAAGAAGAAGGGGACAGCAAGTGCTATTCTGTAGGTCCCAGCAGAGAACAGAGCAGGTCTTTGATGGGCAGTAAATGGAGCTCTATTAGAGACTCCAGAGCAGCAGCTCCTTGGCACTCTCTCCAGCAAGGCAGTGCCACCGGATCACGTCGCTCCTGAAGGAGTGAAGCTGTGCTGAGGCTTCTTTAAGGTGCTAAAAACAAAACAGCCATCAAAACACTCACTTGATGGCAAGAGCTCCTGTATTTTAGGATGTTTTCCTAGAAGAGGGACTGCTCCCAGCTTGGATCACAGCAGTTAAAGGCAGGAGCAATGTGTGTTAGTGATGGAGAGTGGGGAGCAGAGACCCTCCATGCCAAACATGCCCCAGGATCCTTCAGACCAGTGTCCAAGCCAACAAGAGGACTGGTGCCAGAGGTGACCTATGAGGAAAGGGCTCACACAGCTCCTCTGCTCCCCCAGGAAATATTCAGGCTCATAAAGAAGCCCACTGCGCATGGACAAAGTGGCTTTCTGCTGTAACTGCTTCCCAGTTTGCCTTAAATTTAGTTCCTCAGTTCCTTTAGTTCCTCAGATGTGAAAGCACCACGCCCTGCTCCTACTTCTCCATCTGCTGCTACTGAGGAGCCATGGCCTGGTTAGATCAGCCCATACAGGAACCTGCCATGAACTGGGGCGGATTCAGCACCCCCAACATCACAGGTGCAGGCAGAGTTCCCCCTGTGCCAGCCTGACCCTCACCACAGGGAAATAGAACTCCTTTGGGAAGAGCTCATCCTTGGAGGCATCCCTAGAAAAGGCTGTGCTCACACAGGGATCCAACCTCTATCAACAGACAGGAGAGGTCCAGCTCTTGTTCTACTCAGGTCTGACCCAAATGCTGCCCTGCTGATTGCCCAGGTGCTGCTGAGCCTCCGAATGCTGGCAGCCAGGCAGATCTGCCTCCCCTGCTCCCCACAAAGTGTTTTCCTAACGTTCAAGGGCGCAGACAAGCAAAGGCACCAGGTCACAAGAACAGGTCTGCATTAGTTACAACAGTGCCTTCCACGATAAAGCCAAACACCTGATAAGCTGCTGGGGCTCAGCAGCCTCCCCTTCCACTACAGGGATGTGTGATTCCCATGAAATCCCATGGCACTCAGTGCTCACCCCTCTTGGTGGGCCACAAACCATCAGGCCACCTCCTGCACCCTCCAGCTCCCCACCAAAGAAAGCTCCAGACCACCTCCCTGACCTGGTGCCTGCCACAGGTACCAGCACCTTCCTCTTGCAAGACCCAGGGCTGGACTTTCCCAGGTTTCCAAACAAACCCAGCTGCTGCTTTGCCCAGAGCAGTGTGAGTTCCACCCTCACAAGGTCACAATCCATCCACATTCCCCCAGATCTCCCTTTGTCCCTGCTGCAAAGCACAAGCACAGCTCACAGACAGCAGGCAGGAGCTGCACCAGAAGCAGGGCAGAGACAGCTCTGGCTTGGTGTCAGGGGCAGGAAAAGCTTGGCCAGGCTGTTCCCAGCAGGTTCATTTGGTCATGGCCACAATCTCCTGCTCAAGGCCTCCCTAGGCTGGAAAACTGCAGAATGTTCCTGGGGAACTTCCTGCCACAGACACCAACTCCTTCTGTGCCTCCAGCTGGATCTGGCTGGAAAACGTCTGGGTGAGGTGGGCAGAGGCTCACAGAGCTCAGGGAATCAACCCCACAGCATTCCAGCCTCCAGGAAGGGCTTCTGTGGCCCCTCTAGCTGAGATCCTTGCTCCATAAAGATGCTGATCCCAAGGACCAGAGGCTGACTGGGGAAATTCAGCTGACTGGGGATTCAGCTTGGGAAAGCACCAGTCAGTTTTAACTCCCCTCTCGCCTGCTGGTCACTGGAGCAAACCTGGGACAATGCCAGCAGGAGTCAATGCCAGCAGCCTTCAGCAACCTGGACTTGCTGCACAGGAGACTGCTGGAAACAAGGAGAGCTGCTGACACCCTTCACACCTCCACCTTCATGGATTTGTGCAGCAGCACCTGGCTTGCTAAACAAGTACCACCAAAGGCTCCAAAACCCTCCTGCAGCCCAGCACGAAGCCCGAGTGAGCAGGGGACACTGGATGCCTCTGTCACCTCACCACCCTCAATCTCAGACTGAAGGTAGCATGGCAGCACCCTCTGGGTGTTGAGGGGACCAGAGCTGATGATGCTGGGGAAGGCAGACGGGGCTTTTTTCCCCAGGGAAGCTTCACAAGCCTCACAGCGAAGAGGCTGAGCTGTGGCTGCCGCTGTGGGATGGCCGTGAGGAACCTCGAAGCCCACCTCGTTCCACCAGAGCAGGCTGCTCCGAGCTCCACCCAGCCCGGCCTGAGGCAGGAGTTCTGCGGGATCGGAGAGGGAACAGCCCGGCCAGACGGGAGCGGCCGAGCTTGTGCTGCCTTCCCTCAGTCCCACAGCCACGGGAGCCGCTCCGAGCCCCGCCCGGACCGCGGCTCCCCCTGAAGGGACACGAGACCAGAGGCATCGCCCTCCCCCCTTTACTCGGGAGACGTCGGCGTGTCCGCACTATTTTCACCAAGCCAGGAGGATACCCCGGGTAACTCCTCGCACACGGGCCCGGCCCCGCAGCGCCCCTGGGGTGGGGCGCCGCCCGCGGCCGCACTCACGCTGCCGGTGAAGATGTCCTCGCCCTCCGAGTCGCTGTCGGGGGCCCCCAGCCCGCGGTGCTCGGGGAAGGGCGGCGGGCGGCGCTCGGCCGGGGAGGGCGAGCGGGACCCGTGGCTGCCTCCCGACGCCATCGCCGCCGCTTCCGCCCGCGCCCGCCCCGCCGGAAGCTCCCGCCACGCCTTAACCCGCGGGGCGGGGCCTCCCTGCGGACGGACTGCGGATTGGGCAGCGTCCCTGCCCGCCCCGCCCCCGCCCCCCAGCGACAGCCAATGGGCGCCGCCGCTGGCAGGCGCCGCGTCGTCACCATGGAAACGGGGTGGTGGCCGTACCATTGTGGCGGCGGAAGGAGGAGCGCGGCCCCGCCGCCCAGCGGGAGCGGGGAGCTCAGGGCGCCCTGTCCCCGCAGCGCCCCGGCTGAGGGGCCGTGGGACCCGGACAGTGATCCCGTGTCTTCTCGACAGCCCGGGGAGTACTCCCGTAGCGCCCAGAACACTCCAGGCTGAGCCCCTCCCCCCTACAAAAACATCGCAGGATGAACCCTGTGCCTTGAAGATGTCCCAGAATTAGCCCCATAACCTAGAGATGTCCCAGCATGAACCCCATACAAAGTCCGGGACACCCCAGAATGAGCCCTATACCACTCCAGATATCGCAGGATAGCCACAGACCTTGAAGATGTCCCAGGATGAGCCATTTTTGCCCCCAGGATGTTCCAGGATAAGTCCCAGACCCTGACGATGTTGCAGCATGAACGCCATAGATTCACCAAGACATCCCAGGATGTCATATACTCACCCTGATTTTGCAAGATGAGCCCCAGACCTTAAAAATGCCCAGAATGCATCCTACACCCCACTGAGACATCCCAGGATGAGACCCATTCCCCTCAAAGCACCTCAAGGTAAGTTGCACACCACCAAAAACATGCCAAGATAAGCCTCATACTCTGGAGATATATCAGGCTGAGCCCTCTAAGCCCTCCAGAACAGCCCAGGATGAAGCCCATATTCCCTCCAAAACCTCCCAGGATGAGTTCCATAACCTGAGGACATCCCAGAACTAACCCCATACTCCCACAAGACATCTCTAGATAACCACCAAGACAGCCCAGGATGAGACCTTGAAGGTGTTTCAGGATTAACCCCATACAATACCCAAAGACAGTCCTGGATAAGCCCCACACACCCCAAAACATTCCAGGATGAGGCCCATACCCTGCCCCCCTTCCCCCCAGGACAGTGAGAGCCCATGGTCATGGGTCACCACCATCCTGTGGGGCCAACAATGCTCTCAGCAGAGCACCAGGAGGAGCTGGGCAGGTGAGACACCCTAGAGTTCCATCAGCTCTGGATTAAGAGAGAACATCCAGCTGCAGCTGAATGATCTGGGGGTCCCTGACCTGCAAGACACCCCGGAGTTAGATTAATTCCTGGGTGCTGCCCCATGGAGAGGGTCTGTTTCTACAGGTGGGAAGCACTGGGTGCTATGGGAGAATAACAAAGAGATGGGTTTTCCTTCTTTTCCCTCAGCTTTCTCCTGTAATGGAGCAGCAAAATCCAGCAGAGATCTCCAGCCTTCCATGCCAGAGAACTTGGTCTAGCACACATTTGCAGCCAGGTCACATTTTCATCCCTCATGCACACTGGCACGGAGCAAACAGAAAACAGAACACAGCTTATCTTTATCTGAAGGACTCGCCAGTGTCCTCCCCAGCTCCTGCTATCAATGAGCAGCTGCTAATTCCCTCCTGCCTGAAATTCTCCCTGGGATTTGCAACAGCAAGGTCTGTTCTTTCAGTGGCAGGTGAGACCCCACACTGGAATTCTCCCAGATTGCCTCAGTGGAATTGGAATTAGAGGCTCACCCCATGGAGAACGTGCCAGTGTCACTCTTTTGAAGAGGATGGCTAGGAATGAACACAACTGTCCCAGAAAATTCCCTAAGGATAAAGCATGAGGAGCATGTACATCATTTAAGATAAGCAGGAGAGGCAGCAGGAGGACATACACCTTCCAGGAGGATTGGGAAGTCCTGCCAGCTGGACTTTGCACTCTCAGAAGGAGAAGAAACTGAGCTACCTTGATGAGCAGCAGAGATAAATCCCACCCAAGCTCCAACAGCCTCATTCTCTGTAAATTCTCCCTTTGGCCCCTAAAGGATGCCCTTTTAAAGGAACAGTTTTATCCACTTGGGGTTGGAGCTTGGGCAGTCTGAGGATGAGACAACTTCTGCTGCAAACCTCTTTTGAGTACACACCAGGCTTTGGGTGTCAGGTTTAGACCTCTGGGTGGGTGGAGGTGGCCCAGTTCCAGCTCTCCCACAGGCTTAGGGGAAATCCCACCATAAAACCAGGCAGAAGCTACCAAGATTCCCACAATGGGAGCAGACATTGCACACACTCAGCCTCAGAAACAAAAGTAAAGTTCAGCTTGGGGTAGTCAGAATTGTTAAGGAAGATGCCTCAAGGTACTTCATTGTGTCCATGACTGGAAGACTTCAGACTAAACAGCCTTTGGAAGCTCATCAGAGACAAGACGTGCTTCATTACCCACCCACATATGTTTAAGACTTCCCCACCATATCCGTCCCACGTGTACACCAATCTCTACTTCCCTATCAGGATAAGCTCTGAATTATCTTCCCCACCACATCCCTTCTTTCCTAGCCCATTCCCCTCCCTATGTGCTCAGGTGTGTGCTCAGATCCCCTCTCCAAGCATTCCTTTCTCCTCCTCCTTGATCCTCTGCGCATCCCTCCCTTCTCCTTGCCTTTTGCCAGATCCCTGTCCCAGGCCAGGGGTCTCTGCCCAGCAATGCCCATAGGACCACTGTGCATCCAACATAAGCTGCTCCAGGACCTAGAGGAGCTCATTCATCACCTTTTTATTTTATTTCAAGCACTGTACAGAACGTGCCCTAGACAAAATCCCCCCCGCCAGGTGCTCCCAGCGCCCCTGTGCCCTGCCTCGGCCCCTGCCATGACCCAGCACCCACCACTGCCAGGGGGGAGGCCAAAATAAGTTACACCCACCCATCCCCGTGCTCCCGGGCACCGGGACAGGGCGCCATCGGCCCCTTGGCGCCAGCCCTGCCGCTGCCCGTGTCACCCAGAGTGCCCCGCACCAGGGTAAGCGATCGCTTCCAAAGCCACGGCATGAGGCCCTGCCCATTCCCGGCACAACCGGCTGCAGACCCCACCCCCAGCTCCCGGGGCTCAGCAGAGCATGTCAGCTTCCGTGGGCAGCGGGGAGCACCTGCAGGGAAAGGATGAGGTTGGAGTGTCAGGCTGCTGATCTGTCCCAAAGAAGTGGGAGCAAAGGCACCAGGATCAGCTCAGCCCAGCAGATATCTGGAGATAATTCCAAAGGGCGATGGAAGCAGTGAGCCCCCAGTGCTGTCTGCTCCTGTCGCCCTGGGGGATCCCCAGGAGAGCCATTCCAGGCAGTACTCACTCAGCCATCTTGGTTGCCAGGTGGTAAACAGTCTGCTTGTCCAGGTAGCGGCAGAAGAGCAAGACAAGGTTGCTGGGCAAGAAGAGAGGCTCTGCCAGCGAGGCTGCAGGCAGGCGTGACAGCTCCTGGGACATCAGGTACACCGTGTCCGTCCTGGGGGCACCAGCACAGGGGGTGAGCATCCCAGAGAGCAGTGACAAACCCTCCCCCCAGCTCACACTGTCCCTCACCATGCCTCGAAGTCCCCTCTGCATGGCTTCAGTGGCGCATGTGAGGACAGCAGCCTCTCTCCGTGGCTCAGGAGGGAATAGAGCAAGGAGATGCCAAACTGCAGGAAAGCACCAGGAGTGTCACAGCCAGCAGCAGTGGCACCCCAGGGACACAGTCAGGCTTCAGGGCCAAGTACCTGGTTCTTCAAGGCCATGGTGAGGGGGAGCTCCGAAGACTCGGGTAGAGGCCGGGTGAGCTCCTGCAGTACCTCGATGAGTTTGCTGAATGTCATCTCACCCACCACCTCATTCAAAGGGCTGTAGAGCAGGGGGAGAGACTGGGCAGGGCAGAGGGGAGAGCAGGAATCAGATCCTTTCACCTGTCACAGCCACACCCCCATCCCAGCACTTGGAGGGGAGGGTCACTGCCACCAGCACTGCTGGTGGCTGACTCCTGGAGGCCTTCTCCTCCCCATGGATGGGAAGGGGCTCCTGTCTCATGCCAACCCCACAAGGCAGGCCCCCCCCTCATTGCCCAGGGTGCCACCCCCAGCAAGAACAGAGGGGGAAGGAGACAGCTCAGGTCATCCCTGCCCTGGCTGGAGGTGCTTACCTCATCCAGCACATCCTTCTTCATGAGGAAGGGCAGATGGTAGGTGATTGCCAGCAGAATCTTCTCCCTTTGCTCCACAATCAGGTGGGGCAGCAGCCGGGCCACGAGCTTCTTGCCCTTCCGCACACACAGCAGTTGCAGGAATTCATCTTCTGCCTCCCTGGGAACAAAGGCTCCATTGGCACAAATCCTAAGGGACCTGGAGCATCTCTGCCCATCCAAAAGGATCAGTATCAGCTCCACTGGAGGACAAGGTTCACAGGCTGGGCAGCACATATTGCTGCCATGTCACATGCAGTGACATACAGAAGGAAGGACCCAATCCTCCTGTGACCCAGACCTGCTCATCAGTGACCATCTCAGATCCACAAGGACCAGGACATGCTGCCTGCTCCCCTTTCCCACAGCACAGACTCACTCTTCACTGCTGCAAGTCCTGATTTTCAAGGCTTGGTAGATGCTCTCCACTTTTTGGCTCTTCTGCTCCTGCTTCTGGGGCTGTTGCTCCCCCAGGGACATTTTCTGTTGCACCTCCTCTACTTCCAGCAGCTGCAGGAAGAGCTGGAGAAATGACACAGGCTATTGAGGAAGCTTGGACATCTTCTACCAACTGCTATTCAGGACCCTGCCTAAGTAGACATCCCCTTAGAGGAATCCCTGGATGAAAACAGAAAACCTGGACCACGCTACCCTTCCTAAAATCACCACTTGCTCACCTTCTCAATCCTGTGCAGCGCCCGCAGCCGGTTGGTCCCTGCAGCCTTTGGGAGGGTAGAAAGGAAGGCACAAAGGTTACAGCCATCCCCAGACACTGCCACCAGCCCAGCACTGGGCCAGCTGCTCCCTGGGGATCTGAGGTGACTTCAAGACACAGAGTAGTCCCATGGGGAAACCAGAGCCCAATCCTACCCCTTGGCCAAGCACAAGCTGCCACTGCTGAGGTGGTGCCTCCTCCAATTGTGTGCCCCATCCCACTGCTCAGGGCAGCTCCTGTAGCAGCATTCTTGGCAATTCAGGGCCCCAACCAGCCCAGCTTCCCTTCACCTACCTCCTCCTCCACAAGGGAGTGGTGCACAGCATCAATGGCCCGGCGAGGGCTGTAGCAGGTGGACACCGTGACCTGGCCCAGCGACCCTGCGATGCGCACCACTGCGGAAGGGAGGGAACACGGTGACACCACGTCCCAGAGCTCCTCACCCAGCCCCCCCAACGCCTGCCCCAGCTCCTCACCAGAGTCATAGGTCTCCACTTTTTGGATGAACGGCGTGACCAGCTTGGGGGGCTTGTTGCGCCTGCTCAGCAGCTCCTCCTCCTCCTGCTTGCGCTCCAGCCGGTGGTAGTAGGTCTGTAAGGACAGGAAAAGCCAGGAGTCCCCTCCACCAGTCCTGAAGGGTTTCTCCAGCTCCCAATGCCCCACCCTGAGGGGAACAAGCTGCAGGTGCTGCCAGCAGGAGCTCACCTGGTAGTAGTAGTCATCGTCTATATTCTCACTCTGCAGCTGCATCATCTCCACCTTGACAACCCAGTCCTTCTCCTTGGAAGTCATCAGCCCAGCATAAGGGTCCACTTTCCGAGACCACAGCTTCTTGGGGGAGACACTGGCACAGGAGAAGAACTCAGCCCACTGTGCCCACCCAGAGCCCCCCTGCCCTGCACCCAAAAGACCCCCATACCTCTGCACCTGCCTGCCCTGCCGCTGCATCAGGATGCGCTGGTGCTGGGGGTGCAGCTGGGTCATGTGGCTGGGTGTGCTGCAGGGGACACCAGAAAGGGGTCAAGGGAGGGTTTGGGACACCTCCAGCTGCTCTGTAGGACCCCTCCAGTCCCACCCCAACATCCCACTCCTGCTACCTGAAGTTCAGCTGGCCCGTGGCTGAGGGGCTGAAGAAGAGAGCAGGGTCCAAAGAAGAGGCCACGGGCCTGAAGTGCATGCCCAGGGCCCGTGGTGGGCTGCCCACGGTGGGGGACCCAGGCTGGAAAGGGCTCGGAGGCGCATACCCTGCTGTCTGAGAGGGAGAAAGGAGAGCAAGGGTCTGAGCCTTGCCCTGGAAGCATCCCAGGGTGGTCAGCCAGCTCTGTGCTGCCTTCTGACTCCCATCCCTCTGGCCAAGTGCTACCCGCAGACACTGCCACTGTCCTTATCCCCTGCCACTCCAGGGTCACCTCAGTGGGGCCACAGCAGTGGCTCAGAGCCCACCACGTTACCTGGTTGGGAGTGAAGAGTGCAGGGGGTCTGCAAGCTGGCGGGAAGGGTTGAGGAGAGCACGGAGAGCGAGGAGATATCAGGGGTGCCTGGTGCAGAGCAGGAGACAGGAGGTGCCACTCAGACAAGCCTGTCCTTGAGGCTGCACCTCCAAGGAGGGGAGGCAGAGAAAGAAGGGATGCAAGAGCACCCCCAAACCTGTTACCTGCTGGAGAAAGCACTGGGGGAAAGGCTTGGGGGACATCAGTCTTAAGTCAGGGCACTTGAGGCGGGAAGAGCCCCCATAGCTCCTCTGCACAGGAGAGCCAAGGAAGTCGAGAGCCATGTTAGTAGATGGTGGAGGTCTCTCCAGGACCTGGAGGATGGCTTTATCCTGTGGGGAGGAGGCAGCAGCAGGTGGGAACAGGGCACAGCTGAGAACAGTTTAGCTCCCTCAGCAACAGTCAGCTCACTAAAACTTTTGGTCACTGCTCAAACAAGACCAGCAGGGCTCCCATCCTCGTAGTGTGGAGCAGCTGGAGACCCATGGGAACACCCAGCATGAGGGTTCCAGTCCCCCCAATCTCAACAACTTTGCCTTCAAACCCAGGCTCTGCTTTGGGTGGGCACTCACAGCCTTGGCACCCAAGACACATCTGTGCACCTCCCAGAGCCATTTGGAGATGCCCCAGGAGTACCAAATCCCCTGTGAGACCCTTGTTCCAGAGCTGTGGGGAGCCCTTAGCCACTCCCTGAAGGGCTGGCTGGAGGTACCCACCTCCAGCATGAGGTGGCGTGGGACACTGCCAGGGCAGGAGCCCCATGCCGTGGGATCCATTGCCAGCTGGAAAACAAGAGAGATGTTGGCATAAGCCAAGTGAACAGGAGGAGAGAGCAGGGGACACCACAGGAGCCACCCTGCCTCATCACCAGATGGGTGGGGACATTTTTACCACATCCTCCTTGTCAAACTCTTCCCAGCAAGTCCCAATCCCGCTGTCCAGCACTGCGGAGTCCTGGCTCTGCAAGGAAAGAGGAGTTAAAGGTCTGCCTCCCTGCCCCAGTGCCCTCTGTGGGGCAGGACCCACAGGTGTGGGGATGGAGGGGAGAGCAGCAGGACCCCCTGTCTGCTCACACATCACCTCCAGTGTGGGTTTGCTCCGCACAGCTCTCATCACTGCTGGGTCTCCCAGTTCACTGGGCTCCTCAAAGCACTCCTGATCTTCCTCCTGTTCCTCAGTCCCCAGCTCCTCTACCTCTTCCTCCAACTGAGAGCTAACCTGCTCCATCTCTGGCTCCATCCCACCTTCCTCCTCGGCCAGCTCCTCCAGCTGCTCAGCTGCTCTTCCAGTGGCCACCTCTGGTACCACCAGGAGTTTTGGGACATCCTCCTCTGTGGAGTCTCGGTCTTAGAGGGGGGAAGCAGTGCACAGCAGGGTGGGTGAACACTTAGGCAGTGCCCACCAGGATGTCTGCTCCCCCCGAGTGCTAGCAGGTTTCTCCAATACCAGGACTCCCCTGAGGTCTTACCTATCCCAAAAGTCATCTCGTTGTACAGGTCGAGCTCCTCATCCTCCTCAGCCATCTCTTCCAGCAGAAGTGCATCTTCCACCAGCAGAAAATCTTCGATAATCTGTATTTGGAAGCAGCAGATTCCTCTCTAAGGGAGAGGTAACCCTAGCCTAACTCCTAAAGTGGGGGGCACCCAACCGCCCCCTCACTCTACTGGTGGTGCCAGGCAACCCCCGGGGCTCACAGCTGGAAAAGGGAAAAGCAGGAGCCAGCGGCACTGCCAGCGAGGACAGGACGCGCCGCTCAGCCCACGGATGCTGCCGGCAGCAGCGAACGCCGGCACGGAACGGCAGCAGCGCAGCTGGGCTGAGACACCTTTAGGCTTCAGAGCGAACACTCGCTACGAGGGCACGGGCGGCACGCGAGCACAAGGCAGGGAAGAGCATCCCCCAACACCTCCAGGGCAGAGTCTGCTCCGAGACCGACCGCGCCGGGGAGCGCCAGCCCTGGAGAACGAACACGGCAGAGGGAGCGGGACACCGGGAGGCGGCAGCGGGCAGGGGTTAGCGGAGCAGGGCAGGCACTCACAACGCGCTCGCCGCCCTCCGCCATTCCGCGGTGCCGCCTCCTCCCGCTCACCCACCCTCCGTCCGTCCGTCCCGGGTCCCTGTACGGGGCCACACTGCCCCCACCGCCCCTTTTATGGGCCGCCCCCGCCGCCCCGGCATGCGCCTGCCGTACAGCATGGCGGCTCCCAGCGGCGCCCCGCGCCTGCGCACTGCGCTGGATGAAGAGCCCCCGGTGCTGGGGGGGCGGTAGGGATGGAGGGGTTCCGTGACCGCACCTGCGGCTCTCGGGGTGCAGAACAGCCCAGCCCGGCTTTCCCCGCTTCCCCCGTCGTGCTGTTCTCAGAGCTGATATCCCTCTGAGGAGTTATGGAAAACTGGTAGGATGTGGTCTGTCGGGATTGAATATTCTGGTGGGTAACACCGTGCACAGGTGTCAACACTAACGCTATAAATGTCTGCATCCCACAAAGCATAGCATCCCTGAATACCAGGAGCACCTTGGTCATGTCACCCACTCCCAAATAATTCTCCCAATATTCTGCTAATAAAAGCAGAAATGTCCCAAAAGTGTAAGATTTGGCTACTCCAACCAAATCATTGTTGCTTTTGATAAACATCACATCGAAGAGTTATGCTTCTCTTTACTGGGAAATTCCAACAGGTGGTGTGGGTTAGAGTCATTGCCAGGGATTCACATCCCAAAGAGCCCATGGAAAGGATCCATGTCCTGCCATCCTATCCCCGAGGGGAGGGTTGGGTTCACCCCTGGGACAGCTGGACTGGGACTCCTGCTGTGGTGACCCTAACAACAATTCTGCCACCGATAGAGCACTCAGGGATTATTTCTGCCAGAGCCCTGAGATCCCTGATAAGGCTCTGGCCACAGCTGCATCTGTTTATCCCACACTGAGGAAAACATTGAGTGTTTTCAGCTGCGTGGTTGGCACTGCTCACTGAGTAGCCAGCATACCCAGCAGGAGCTGGGCCAGTGGGAACTGATAACAAGTGTTTTCAAGATTTTCCTTTGCTTGGCCTCTCCTGATTTACCTGCTGCCTTTGGGGTGTTCACATACATGCTTTATTAATTTCATTTGTGTTTTAATGAGGTACATTAAGAGGTCCTAAAGGGACTTGGTGTTTTGGTACTTACACCATGCTGCTGTTTTCTCCCCACTAGCAGTGACTTTCTTTTCCCTTTATTTTCCTTCCAAGCAGCACTACTGGGACACTCAGTGGCATTCCTAGCCTTGGTGGACTTTGGTGCTCGCAGTTCTTCTGGAAGAGGCACCAGAAAACCTGTTTCTTTGGTGTCAGAATTCTCATGTTTTATGTCAGGGAGTCTCTGCTGTGCTCCAACAACAGTCAATTTCCCTACAGCTGTTGGAATGAGACATACCACACAGGTTTTGAAAGAGGTTAAAAAAGGAAGGTGGATGGCTTGCTCCACCATAGGTTGTTGGTGCAATACCGGCCATGGATGCAAAATCTTCTGCAAGAGGTGACTTTTACCCCCATTTAGGTTGGAAGGGCTCTCTGTGACCATCAATTCAAATCATTTCTCCAGCACTGCCGAGGCCACCACTAACCCATGTCCCCAAGTGCCACATCCATAGGGCTTTTAAATCCCTCAAGGGATGAGGACTCCACCACTGCCCTGGTAGCCTGTGGCAAGGCTGGGCAGCCCGTTCAGAGAATTATATTTCTCTAATATGCAGTCTAAACCTTTCGTGGTGCTACTTGAAGCTGTTTCCGGTTGTCCTCTCCTTTGTTCCCTGGGAGCAGAGCACAACCCCACCTGGCTGCCCCCTTCTGTCAGGGAGTTGTAGAGAAAGAAGGTCCCCTCGAGCCTCCTTTTCTCCAGGCTGAGCTCCCCCAGCTCTCTCAGCTGCTCCTGGTGCTCCAGCCGCTTCCCCAGCTCTGTTCGCGTCCCTGGACACGCTCCAGCTCCTCAATGTCCTTCTTGGAGTGAAAGGCGGAGAACTGCTCCCAGAATATGGGGTGTGGCCTCAACAGTGTCCAGCACAGGGGCCGGGCGCTGCCCTGGGCCTGTGGCCACACCGGGGCTGGTTCAGGGCAGGTGCCGTTCCCCACCCGGGCTCACGTCCAGCCGCTGTTTCCCGACGGCCCAGGATCCCTGCCGCGGTTTCTCCCCCCACCAAGTGCGGAAGTGAAAGCGAAAGCGCTTCTACGCTGGCTCGCACAACCCCAGAACTCTCGTTCTACCTGGAAACTGATGACGTAGAGGCCGCTCCGCGCCACGATTGGCCGTGGGTTCCGGAGGCTATAAAAGGCGGAGTATCGGGAAGGGGTGGGGCATTCCGGGAAACGGCGAGGCAGCGAGGAGCAGCGATGGCGCGGGGGGTCCTGGCACTCGGGGTGTTGGCTCTGCTGGCGCTGCTCGGCCTGGGGGCGGCCGCTGGTGAGTGTCTGGGGTGGCGCGAAGGGTCCTGACGGGGGTGAGGGGCTGCGAGGTCCCGGCGGGTCCGGGTCACTGTGGCCGGGTGGGTGGGCGAGTGTTGGCATTGAGGCGATGCCCGAGGCAGTCCCGCTTCTCACGCGCCCTCGCCCCTCTCTCCAGAGGCGCCGAAGGTGGAAGTGTACGCCCGTTCACGCGCCGAGGAGGGAAAGGAGAACATCCTCCACTGCTTTGTCAGTGGCTTTCACCCACCCAAGATTGACATCGAGCTCCTGAAGAACGGGCAGCCCATTCCCGGCGTCAAGTACGGGGATTTGTCCTTCAACGAGAAGTGGCAGTTTCAGCGCCTGGTCTATGTGCCCTTCACCCCCACAAGGGATGACATCTTCTCTTGTAGGGTGAAGCATTCCACCATGCCGGAGCGACGCGATTACAAGTGGGGTATGCTCTGCCTTCCCTCCTGCCTGCTGGAGCTCCTTGCTTTATATCCATGCTGTCTCTGTTCCTTTTCCTGGGAAGCGGGTGTTGTAATGGAGTGGGGTTTGAAGGTCTTGTGTTAGAGCCAGAAAGCTAACTTGGCTTTAGCCAAAAAGGTTGTTACACATACCTGTAAAGGATTCAGGGAGGACACGGGCTGGTGTTAATCCATAGGGATTTGGTGATGCCGTGTCACCTGATCTCTGCCTTGATGAATTTAACTGGAAGGCGATGGATCATGCAGTCAATTTTTGCTTTATATTGTGTGAGTATAAAGAAGGATGCAGCAGTCAGGGCTGATGGTGTTGACCTAGCCTGAGCTACAGGTGAAGCTAACTCTGGTTGCCACACTGGGGCTGTTTGTGGGGGGAGCCTTGTGGGGACAGGGGATGGGGGGTGCCATTAGCCCCCTAGTCTAACGCTCTGCTTTTTTTTCCTGCAGAACCAGACTTCTGAGCTGTGTCTGGGATAATCCATGGTGAGTGCCGTGCTGGTAAGGGAAACACAGACCCATTTCTGTAGGGAGGGGGGTTTGAAAAGCTGAGGAACAGAAGCAGCCAAAGTAGATCATATTTGGGGCACAGAAAAAACTCTTCCCACACCCTTTCTGCCCACTATTTTGGTCTGATTTTGGCCATCCTGTGCCTACAAGAGTCATTTGCTCCTAAAAAAGGAGAACTGTGGAGAAAATCTTCCCTGCGTGTTGTTGCTGTGTCAGGTAGATACCGCAGAGAGTTGTCACAGGTCCCCTAAAGCTCCCTCAGGCCCTGAAGTGCTGTTTTCTGTCAGGGGAGGAGCAGGAAGTCACTGTACCCAAGGTCCCTGTGCCTCAGGGTGGGTGGCAGGCTGGTTAACCCTGTGGCAGAGCAGCACCCTGTGGGATTCATGAGGCACCAACCAGAAACACTTTTGGGTTTATTCACCGGTGTCTCAGTCTGAGGACTCCGAGTTCTTCAAACCATCTGTGTGTAACTGATCTGGATGTAGCAAGGGGGAAATTCTAGTTTAACGCTTGATAGGGAAAAGAAACTGAATTTGTGGCTCAACTGATGTAATGCTGGTTGAAACAGCTAAATTATGTGCCCTGTTAGAGGCTGGATAATGATTAACTGTTCCTAGGACAAGCCTTGACAGAACCCTTATATGAAATGCCCCAGTTCCTGCAGAGCTATGAAAAGTTGTATACAGTCACTCCTCTGGTCTGTCACTCACCTTTGGGCAGTGGGGGTGTGAGCCTGGCCCCTGGGCAGGGTCTGGAATGTGCTGTGCTCACACAGCACCATGGCTTTGGTTGGTGGGACATTGGTGAGGGATGCCATGTCTAGCTGGAGGGGGGATATGGGTGACTTCACTGTGGTCTGGGGATGAGGCTTCACTGAGCTGGCATGGAAAGAGTTGAGAGCAGGACAGACTCCTCCCTGGGGTGGAGAACAAGGATCCTCTTGACTTGTTGGACTCTGAACTCCACCAAGGAGGGGACAGAAAAGTCCTGCAGTTTCTGCAGGATTTTTACCTGAATCTCACTGGAAGGTGGTTCTGCAGGGATGCTGCAGTCAGACTGCTCTGAGGAAACTGGTTTTTAGTTCTAAAATAATCGCAGTTGAAGGTATCACTAGAGTGACTGATATCAATCTACCTCTCCATGCAGATTTGAGACATTCTTCTTGCAAGTCAAAGTCTTCTTGAGCTTCTGTCCATTCTTCATCATAGCCACAAGACTGATCAACTTCCTTTCAGAAATTTGCTAATAAGCCTTGTTAAAAATACTACTTAGCCACAGCATCAAGGGGGCTCCGCAGGCCTTTTGAGCGTGTAGCTAATAATGCCCCCACTGCTGCTTAAAAAATAATGATAACTTTTCACTGCTCAAAATTTTGCAGAATTTTTATCCCTTAATAAACTGCTAGTCCTTAAAATGTTTCTTCAGAGTGACTTGACAAGCTGATTTCACAGGCTCTGATGGCCTCTGTGTTGTGGGTGGGTATGTGGCCTTGGTGGCATGATGGGCAGTTGTGCTTTTTTTATCCCACTGAGAAGATGCAAGAACACTTTTCCATCAATAAAACAGAATTAAAGACGTTTTTTTGCTGGTGTGGTATCTGCCTGGCTGGAGGCTCCTGCATGGCTCTGAAGGGAAGGCACAAGGTTTAAAAAGGGATGAAGAACCTTGGGGACACAAGGTGGGACATAGAAGGAGCGATGGCAGGGGATGGTGCTCACTCTAATGGGGAGAACTCTGGCAGATGCCTCTTGGAGTGTGTGGTGTAAAGCTGAGCCTGGGGGAAGCAGATGTGTGTGCTGGTGAATTTCAGTTCTGGTTTTCTCTGTGCTTGAGCCCACGGAGAAGTGCAGTTGGGGCCAGCCCTCTCTTACACTGTGGGGGATTCACACTACCCAAAACCAATGCTGCTGCCATCAGGTCGTTTTTATTTTAACCAGGATCACTTGTGTGGGATCAAGTGATCCTGGTGACTCAGGGCATCTCATGTCTCTTCTTTCGTATATTAAGATTTGCTGTGATGGTGTCACAGAACATACTCTTGGGATTTTTGATTGATATTGTCTTGTTCCATAGCTATTTTTGTTATAACCAGTGTTTTTGTTAGGGATTAGGCAAATCCAGGCTGTTGCACATGCAACACCCACATGGTAGGTTGCTGAGGGGCAGGGCCCTGTGACGGGAATCCCTTTTGCGATTCATCAGGCAGGACAGGCAGGGCTGTCGGGGCTGGGGGCTTGTGCACAGTGCTCATGTCAGCACGGGACTGCAGGACACAGCTCAGCCTGCAGCACCAGATACACTCAGGCAGGCCCAGCAGTGCTCCCTGTGTGAGAGAAGGTGGCCTTGGAGAGAGGAAAAGGTTTCAGCCTCTCTCCCAGACACCCCAGTGGAGGAGCAGCACTGGGTGCTGTGTGAGCCAGAGGAGCTGTGGAACATGTCCTGGCCTCCTCCCCTGGATCATGAAGGGCCACCAAAGTGCTTTCCACCACCTCAGCTCCACCTTTCCTATCCTCAAGAGCACCAGAATAATTGTTGGGTAACCACTCCACCAAGAGAGCTTCACCCTAATTAGGACAGGAGTGGAGATAACTGCAGAAACTGAAGATTCAGTGGCGGCAATGTGGAGTCACCCTGTCTCCAAAGGACCCATCATCATCTTCCTACACTGGGGAGGTTTGCTCTGATTGCATCTGTGGGATTTTTCTGTTCCTACTTAGGAAACACTTTGACAGTTTACTTAAAAATCCCCTGTCTGTGGGAAAACAACACGTGACCACACCAGAGGCTCATTTCCTGTAACTGCTGGATTTCAGGACCATGTCCAGAAATACTTTCTCTGTTTTATCCAGCGTCCTTGGGCTACTGAGGTACTCAGGATCTTGCTGTGCTGCTGCTGCTGCTGGCAACAGTTCCCAGGGGACGGGTTATCCTGAGGGATATCTTGGGAAGCTTCAAGCATGAAACAAGCCTCATTAGTGCTTTATGAAACAAAAGCAATTTTTCTGCAAGCAGTTTCCGGAATCAGCAAAATGCAAGGGTTTTTCTGAGAAAAGCTTCTGCGAGAACAAGGATCGAGTCCAACTCCTAGCTCTACACGGAGACCCCAAAACCCCGCCCTGTGCCTCAGCGTGTTTTCCAAGTGCCCTTTGAGCCCTGTCAGGCTTGGGGCTGCCCTGGGGCGCTGTTCCAGTGCCTGGCCGCTCTGTGGCTGTGGGGGAAGAACCTTTCCCTAATATCCAGCTCCCTGACGCAGCTCCAGCCATTCTCCTTCTCGCCGGGCTTCCCCTCACGGCCCTCCCGCCTCCTTCCAGCCCCTCACGGCCGTTCCCGCCCTCGTTTCCCCTCAGGGCGGTTCCTGCCTCCTTTCCAGCCCCTCACGGCCGTTCCTGCCTCGTTTCCAGCCCCTCACCGCCGTTCCTGCCCTCGTTTCCCCTCACGGCCGTTCCTGCCTCCTTTCCAGCCCCTCACGGCCGTTCCCGCCCTCGTTTCCCTTCAGGGCAGTTCCCCTCAGGGCGTTTCCCGCCGCCCCCCAAGTCCCTCACGGCCGCTCCCCTCACGGCCGTTCCCGCCCTCGTCTCCTCTCAGGGCGGTTCCCACCTCCCCCCACTCCCTCACGGACGCTCCCGCCCCCGTCTCCCCTCAGGGCGGTTCCCACCTCCTTCCAGCCTCTCAAGGCCGTACCCCTCAGGGCGGTTCCCTCTGTCCTCTCCTCCCCTCAGGGCGGCTCCCGCCGCGATGTTCCGCGGACGCTGTGCTTGGTTCTCGCAGAGCGTCAGCCCGGGCCCGCGGGGGCTCTGGGGTGAGGGGGGAGACCACGGCCAAGTCCAGGGGAGCTTCGGGGCACGGAGCTGGCAAGAATCCGCGGGGGAACTGGCAGGAGGACGGTCCTGTCACCGCTCAGGGGGAATTAGGAGGGGGGCACGGCAGTGGGGACACAGCCCTGTCACCCCTTCGTGGGACTGAGACCCACGCAACAGGGCAGAGCATGAGTTTGGCCAGTCCACGGTTCCCCCACACTGGGGAAAAACCCTCAGGGGAGCAATGGGAGTCCCACAGCCATGGGGAGCTGTCACAGCTTCCACTTCAGGGCGGCCCCACACGCAGCTGTCCCACCCCGGGTCACCCCCAGGTGGGACCCCCTGGATGCCCAGGCTCACCTGGCTCCCTGTCCCCCGCAGCAAACGGTGGCGGGACCACTGCCCACTGGCTGGATGCCGACTACCTCTTCAGCAGCGATGCTGCCCACCCCGACACTCGCAGGTGGGCAAAGGGGGCTTTAATGTATTTAGTGAAAAGTGTTTCATGGATATTGACATCCTGTAAAATTCAAGGGTGTGTTTTTAAAGTGGCGACATGGGTCTATCATTGCCCGGTGGGCTCAGGAAAACTCACACCCACACTAAGCTTTAGAGGGACAGAATAGAGAAAAACTGTCCATGTGTTGAGGGGGGCTTAACTGTGATATAAATGAAATTAATTGTGCTGGTTTCTTGCTGGCTGTGAATTATCTGCTGGAAAATCAGCATCTGAAACAGAGGTGATACAATTCCCAAGGAAGGAAGCTGGTGCTAAAAAGCCCGGGTGAATTAACGCTAAAAAGGAAGAACTGGGTTAAAAATGGACAGAAAAGGACTGAAATGCTTAATAAAAAAAATAGAGAGCTATGGAACATTTGTACATATATAAGGAAAGTCTTAAGGATCTTCCTCACTTCCTCAGTATCAGTGAGTATTTGTATTTATTCATTTTTTAGTCATGTAAACATATGTATGGGAAATGAAGCTGTGATGTTTCTTTTAGGCTTTGCTAGGCTGGACTAAGTAGTTTGTTTTTAACACACCAGTGCTTAAAACTGGCTTTGAATTTTGGAATCTTTCAGCCACCTGCTCCAGATAAGCGAGGGGAATTCCAGTAAACACAGAATAACAACTTTTCTAATGCAACAACGTGCTGCCAGACCAGCCTGCTTCCCCAGGGGAATTCTGGATAATATATTTATATATCTCATATATATACTGTACTACATAGAGTATACTACACTATATATAGCATATATAGTATATATTATATAGAGTATATATAAACATATATATACTACTACTAATTATAAAATTTTATATATGTGTATATATATATGTGTGTATATATATATATATATATATTCAATATACATTGCTAGATAGTTCCTTGTGAAAAAATGTAATCATTATACACATCCTAAAACCCAGCAAACAAGATTTAATTCTTCTCCAAGGAGGACAGTGAGGGCTGGGGCACCCTCCACCTCCACTTCCTTGCTCAGCTGTGTGAGCAGGAAGCAGTGTGGTGAAGGATAATTATAGAAAATCCTGTATTTACCCTCCCCGAAGTAGTTTCACCTCAAGAGCAGAGTGGGACTGTGTAATCCCTAAAAATATGTTTACCCGTGTCCCTCCTCCAGGCTGCCCCTGGGAGGTGCTGGCAGCCAGGACATGACTGGTAGAGTCTCACAGGTAGAAAATCACAGAAAATTAGGTGCTTTTGGCAAAAAAAATCAGAGCAAGTTTCATGACAACACCCCTCTAAACGTTTTGGTTTTGGTTTGCTTCCAGGTTCTCTTTGGAAACCAGCTCTTTTTCTCTCTTCCAGCATACACGAGAGTCTCAGTTACCTGGAGGGCAGAGCCACGGTCTTTCACTCCTGTTACCTCTCAGTGTGTGCGAGCACCCGAGCTGCAGAGAGGCCCGCGGTGATTCTGGGCCACTTCGTCCTGCCCCCTGCCTGCCTGCATGAAGGTCAGGCAAAAATAATCTTCTGGGGATATTTTCCCATGGAAATCCCCCATGAGTACAGCCTTGGCACAAACTAGAACTGACAGTTACTTGTCCACAGGGAGGGACTTTTCCTTCTGCTTGGGAGTGGCTCTTCCTCCCAGAGGACAGAGTATGATCCGTCTATTATCACAGAATGGCTTGGCCTTGAACATTCCCAGGGAAGGGGCAGCCACAGCTGCTCTGGGAAACCTCTGCCAGGCCCTCACCACCCTTCACAGCCAATAATTTCTTCCCAGTATCCCATTTAACCCTGCCCTCTGTCAGTTTGAAGCTTTTCCCCTTGTCCTGTTACTCCAGGCCCTTGTCCCCAGTCCCTCTTCGGCCCTCCTGGAGCCCCTTTAGGCACTGGAAGGGGCCCTGAGGTCTCTCTGGAGCCTTTTCTTCTCCAGGTGAGCATCCCCAGCTCTCCCAGCCTGACTCTAGAGCAGAGGGTCTTCAGTCCTTGGAGCATCTCCACAGCCTCCTCTGGACTCTCTCCAGGAGCTCCATGTCCTCCTTCTCCTCAAGGCTGCTTTCAATCCATGCTTGCCCACCCTGAATTTGTGTTTGGGATTGCTCTGGCCCACGGGCAGGACCTTGTATTTGGGCTTGTCAGCAGAGGCACCTGCAGGACAACTGCCACAGTCTTTTTTTTTTTGTGCTCTCACAGTCACTAGTTTTGTTGTTCTTGTCAGAAATCAGAAGGAAAATTGGCCGGTTTATTTGGGAGAAGACAGATGCCATTGAAGAACAGGTAAGATGAAAAATTTGTACTACACATGTATGTGCTGGAGGATGAGCTTGTGCTGAGCAGGGAGCTTGCACAGGAATTCGGGAGAAAAAAAGAGCATTTATAATTTTTGGGAAAAGGGGCAGGCAACTCAGGAAGTGTTTAAGGATGTCCTCAGGTCATGCAGAAAGAGGAAAATTAGAGAGGTGAAAGCTCAGTTAGAACTTAATCTGGCCACCTCTGTAAAGGATAATATTTTTATAAATCATTAACAAAAGGAAGACCAAGGAAAACCTCCATTCTTTATTAGAGTGTCCATCACCTAAGACTAGGAAAAGGCTGAAGCACTTACCACCTTCTTTGCCTCAGTCTTCAACACTAAGACTGGTTGGATCAGCACAAACAGCCCCCTGAGCTGGTCAACAGGCATGGACCCCCAGGAATCCAGGAGGAGGCAGTCACTGCCCTGCTGTGCCACTTAGATGCTCACAAGTCCATGGGCCTGGATGGGATCCATCCCAGGGTGAGCTGAAGGAAGAGCTTGCCAAGCTGCTGTCCATCACCTATAATCAGTCCTGACCTCAGTGGGGAGGTCCCAGATGGCAAGGTATCGATGTGATACTCCTCCACAAGAAGGGCTGGAAGGAGGGTCTAGGGAATTAAGAGACCTTTCAGTGTGACCGGTGGCAGGGGAGGTTATGGAGCAGATCACCTCGAGTGCCATCACACGGCAGATCCAGGAAAACCAAGGGATCAGACCCAGCCAGCATGGCTTTAGGAGGGGCACGTCCTACCTGACAAACCTGATTTCCTTTAATTTCCTTTCACCTGGATGAAAGGCTGTGGATGTGCCTACCTGGACACCAGCAAAGCCTTTGACACCATTTCCCACAGCATCTCCTGGAGAACTGCAGCCTGCAGCTGGGACAATTAGTGTCTGGTCACCAGTGGTGTCCCCCAGGGATCAGTGTTGGGCCCAGGCCTATTCAATACCTTTACTGAAGATCTGAATGAGGGGACTGAGTCCACCATTGGCAGATAGACAGTGACACCAAGCTGAGTGGCAGTGTGGTTCTACTGGAGGCTAGGAAGGCTCTGCTGAAGGACCTGGGCAGGATGGATCAATGGACCAGGGTCATTTGTAGGAGGGTCAACAAGGCCAAGGTCTGGGTCCTTTGTGTCATTTTGGCCACAGTAACCCCTGCAGAGCTACAGACTGGGATGAGTGGCTGGAAAGCAGCACAGCAAGAAAGGTCCTGGGAGTGCTGATCAACAGCAGCTGAACATGAGCCCAGGTGGCCAAGAATGCCAGTGGTACCTGGCCTGTGTAGCCAGCAGGACCAGGAAGTGATTTTTCCCATGTACTGGGCACTGCTGCAGTCCCAACTTGAGTGCTGTGTCCAGTTCTGGACCCCTCAATTCAATTCAAGGTGCTGGAGCACATCCAGAGAAGGAACTGAGCCAGGGAAGGGTCTGGAGCACCAGGAGGGAGCTGGGGGGGGCTCAGCCTGTAGAAAAGAGGCTCAGAGGGGACCTTCTGACTGTGCACAACTCCCTGACAGGAGGGTGGAGCTGGGTGGGGGCCAGGCACAGCTCCCAGGGACCAAGGGTCAGGATGAGAGGACACTGCCTTAAGCTGCACCAGGAGAGGTTTATGTTGCACATCAGAAAGAATTTCTTGCCAGAAGGGGTGATTAGGCACTGGAATGGGCTGCCCACAATGACTGGATGGGGCACTCTGGGCCGCTTGGGAAGGTGCTGATTGCTCACTGGCTGGACTTGATGGTCTTTTCCAACCTAACTGATTCTGATTCCTTGTGCTTGTGCTGTGTGTCCCTCCCTGCATGACATCCCAAGGGGGACAGTACTGGAAGGACTGTCTCCCTTGCCCAGACATATCCAGTCTCCCAGCAGGGATTCCAATTGCCACAGGCTGAGCTCAGCCCTTTGATGTGGTGTTTTCCTTCCCCATGTCACTGTCCACTCTCCTCTCAAAGCCACTTCCCAGCACTTTTGAAGCAGGAATGCCCTTAAATTTAAAACTTAACTCTCAATTATGCTTAAAATTATGAGCCCTAAAAATTCATGCACTGGGAATGTGTCCCAGGTGCTCTGCAGGTGACCTAGGGCACAACTGTAACTCATTCTTGTGCTGATATTCCCAGCCCAGCGAAAATCCTACAGAGGAACAAGAAGCAGCAACAAATGGCTGTGAGGAAAAATCAGAGGAGGAAGTGCTAGACCTGGCTGAGAGGTATTTCCCTACCTTGGGTGGTGGGATTCGGATGCACCTCCACCTCCAAGCAATCCTTACACACAGATTTTTTCTCCCCTCCTGATACAGCAGTGAAGAAACAGACTCTGAAGCACCTGCCCAGGGAGAACTTCCATATCGTGCCCTCCAGGAATACCCAGTAAATAACATGGTGACAGGTAAATAAATCCACCTGGAAAGGGCTGCTGCAGATGGAGCAGATGGAGCAGGGGCTCAGTGAGCCCATTCTCCCTCCACAGGCTATGCCTCTGCACGGGACATGAAGAAATATGAGGGGGAACTCCATGACTTTATCCCTGGCACCTCAGGCTATGCAGCGTACTGGGTTCAAAGCAAGTGCAGCATTTACTGCGAGAAGACCAAAATGAAGAGGAAATGGTAAGAAACAGGTGGCTGGAGCAGCAAAAACTTCAATGTAAGAGCTGCAGGATGATTTATAAATTATGCAACTGCAGCTCAGAGCATTCAATGTTATTTAAGTACTGACTACAGTTATAGCAGTAATTACTTAAACTAAATTTCACAACAAACATAAATACAGACATTTTCTCCCAAAACACATATATTTTCTTTTTATTGTGGGGCGGGGGGGTGGTTTAAGCTCTGCTTTAACTAGTTTAAGCAAGTTTTTCTTGAAGGGACAATCCAAGGTCTCCTCTCTTTCATTTAGTCAAGGAATTCTAAGACTTTTCCCTTTCATTTAAGCACTTGGAAGTGACCAATAGGGTTGCAAAAAGCAACTTTTATTATGGTACAGTCTGATCCTCGGGCTGTTCACTTGGAGGAAGCACAGGAAAACCTAGGACAGGCTCCCACGAGCTCCAAGGAGCCACCATGGTTGTTCTCCCACTGCCCCAAAGGCAGGAGAGCCTCTAAAATTAAACAGCTTTGCACCTCATACCCCAAACCGCCAGGAAAGAGCCCAAAAAGATGCTGGTACACATGAAGGTGTTGAGTCCTGTGTGGGCACCCCGAGAACCCACCCTCCCTCATCCCTTGGCTGTCTAAAGACCAGGCAGGCTGAGATGGTTTCCTCACGTTTATTGGAAAAGCGACACACAGGGACAGACTCAGAGCGCTCCTCGGGGCGTCTTGAAGTTCATTCCCACTGTAGGCTGTGTCACCTGCAGGTTGGACAGGCTGCCAAAATCCTGGAAAACAGCACAGGAACAATGGGGTCAGTCACAGCATCCTGCCCACTGACAGTGGAGGCAAGTTGCTCTGGGAAGGTGTGGGAAGTGGGAAGGTGCTGTGGCAGCACAAAGGGCAGACCCAGGTCTCCTAAGAAGGGGAGGCCATCCTGCTCCAGAGATTGACTCCTTGGAGAGGGAATCATCAGAATGGAGGGCAAGGAACACCCCCACCCTGCTGGTGGCAAAGCCCTACGCCTCTGCCCTTTCAAAAGCCATACATGAACTAATCCCCCCACAGGACCCAGGGCAGAGAGATGCCCTTGACACCATCCAGCCACTCAGGGCAGCAGGAGCTGTGCCAGGGATATGCCAGCAGCTGGGCAGGGAACAGTTGTGGCCACTAACCAGGAGCTTCAGCATTTCCTTGGTGTCCGGGTCCACTTCAATGATCTCCTGGTCAAGGGCAGAGACCTGGGTACAGAGGGGAGAGAAAAGGTGTGATTGAGTAAGTCTCACAACTACCCGGGTGTCCCCACAGCCACGTGGGTCTCACCCCACTGCTGTGGGGAGCAGTTCCAGCAGCAGAGCCAGGAGCATCCTGAAGGAACACAGCTTTCCTAACTGAACACTGCAGGAGGCCACTGGCAGTAGAGGGAAAAACCTGATTTATGGCAAATCTTTGGAAACTGAGGCCCAACCTGCTCCACGCCAAGGCTGCTGAGGAGCTGGCATTGGACCCTCCACTGCACCAGTCCTGGCAGTCATCAGCGACACTCACAGCTGCCTTGTGACACAACACCACCATGGTGCCAACAAAGGTGGTCCCACCTCCAGGACACCGGTGCTCTCCAGCTCTTTAATCCCACCAAAACTTCCTCCAGCCCTCTCCAGACCCCAAAATTCTACCTCCTCGTATTTTCTTACCCCAAGAGCTGTGTAATATCAGGATTTTTCTAAGAAACCACAAACAACACAGACTTTGTGTGCTGACACTGCACCAACAGCTGCAGCATGGACATTCCTTCCCTATAACCCCTCTCTGGTACCAGCACAGAAACAAGCAGCTCTGCCAGGAGCTGACTGGGAAAACTGGGAAAAGGGCTAGATGTGCTGTGCCTGAAGGCTACAGGATTTAGGAGCAACAGGATCACATTCCTGGAACAAGGGAAGCCCTCCTGGACCACCTCACCCAGGTGACAGGTGAGATCTTGACCCTGTCCAAACAGAAAATTAGGGCAAGGGGGTTTTACCAAAACCTCCCTCTGGGGATTCCAGCTGCAGGGCAGATTTTCAGCAGCTCTGAAATATCCTCCTACTCCCCATCAAATTATTTTTTCCCGAATTTTAAAAAAACCAAACCACAAGAAGCCAGCTGTCCTTCCTGTCCCAGGTGACAGCTTTGGAGGGATCCACCTCGGCCTCCTTGTTCCAAACCCTCCTCAGCCCCTCCTGGCTGAGGGTTTGTTTTAAAGAAACTTAGGAGCATTTATGGAGATACAGCGAGGCAGGACAGAGCGATGGGGAAGGTGGGGCCTCACCTCCGGGACGTAGTTGTCCCTCCTCTCCCTCTCTTCCTCCTGCAATTTGATGGAGATGCCGCGGACAGGGCCCCTCTGGATTCGCTTCATCAGGTGGGTGACATACCTGCGGGGACATGGGGGTGTCCTGGGCTTTCCCAGGGTTCATCTCACCCTTCCCAACACCCCAAATCCCGGAACCACAGGATGAGGACAGCTGTTGCCATCTACCCCAGCAATACCCCACCACTGAACCGGGCATCATCCCACCACCTCCAGAGGAAATCAGAGACAAAGTGTCCGACAGCAACAGGGTCTGGGGGAGACACAGACCCCCCCAAACACGGGAAAACTCTCGCACTCCTCTCCCTGCACTATCAATGACCCGGCCACAGGCGGGACCGTAATCACTTTCGAATGCAGGAACCCCCACGCCGTGCCCGACTCCCCCAGGCCCTTCCGATGCCCAAACCCCCCGGGACACCCCCAGCTGCCCTCCGGTGCCCAAAGCCCACCGGGACCCCGCAGTGCCTCACCCCGCAATCTTGTTGCGCAGCTTCTTGCTGGGGATGATGGCGATCTCCTCGCACACGCGCTTGTTAGTGTGGAAGTCATTTCCTAGGCGTGTGTAATACTTCTCGATGATCACCCGCGCCGCTTTCTTCACCGTCTTCGTCCGAACGCGTCCCTACGCGGGGTGGGCGGGAGGGCCGCCGGTCAGGCGCTGCTGAGCCCAGGCCCAGCGCCCCCCGCCCCAGTCCCCCCCTTCCCCAGCCATCCCGGGCTCTCAACGCCCCCCACTGCCCCTCGCCCCCGTCCCCTCCGGTCCCCACCGCCACTCCCCGCTGCGGGGGCACAGGCCCGCCCGAGGATGGCGGCGGATGGCGAGCCCCGGACCCACCATGTCGGCGGCAGCCGCGGAAAAAGAGCGGAGAAGGGCGGGAGGCGCCGGAAGCCAGCGGCGCTCACCGCGCCCCCTGGCGGCTCGGAGGGCTCCAGCAGCGGGGAAGGCGGGCGGGGCCGAGCAGAGGCGGGAGCGGCGGGCGGGGAGCGGCCTGAGGCGCTCCGCACCGCCCCACGCCCCGGAACAGGATGGAGCAGCCCGGGAAGGGAACTGGAAAGAGCTGCGGGGCCAGCGGCACCAGCCCCTCCCACACCTGGCCCTGGGAGAGGACACGGAGCACCTGCACAGTCGCAGCACACAGCCCCACAGGAGGAGGGGTGACCCCAAGGCTGCTGCAGAGTTACACTGTGGGACAGGGAAGGAGCCCAAAGCCTGCCCTGCTCCAGGGACAGTCTCCCTCCGTGGCAGCCTAAGTCCAAATCAGCCCGCCCCAGCCCCACAGGGAGGAGCCCTGCGTCCCTCTCCCCTCACATCCTGCAGGAGCAGCACCGCCCCTGCCACAGAGGGAGAACACACGGCAGCCCAGGCCCCTCCGATCAGCCTGATTAACTTGTTGCAATTAGGGGGGCTCCAACTGGAGCCTAGGGGCCTGCAGGGCCCTCAGGGAAGTGGGATCTAAAAGTGCATTTCCCAGCAGATAGAGCTCCTCCCAGCTGAGTCACCCACCAACAGCATCCACAACTCATAGCTCCATCCATCCCTCCCCCCAAACCACATCCATACCTTCCTCCACACCTCCAGGCAGTGACACCACAGCCTCCGAGCTGCAGAGATCTCCCATGAAGCACACAAGGCACAAGAAATTTTTTTTTTTTTTTGCTGCAACGTGTTTATTATGTGCCAAAAACTACACCACAGCTTACTCCACACATCTGTAGGAGAGTGCAGTCTTGCCTGCATATACTACAATGAGGTAGAGACTTCACACACAGCTTCACAAAACCCCACAAAGAGCAGCTGGGATATGCAACAATGCAACATCAGCTCAGCAGGAAAGAAAAAAAAATAATCATAGTAAAGAGGGAGAAATTATGACACTGGTTCTTTGGCACACAGCTTCCAATAGAGGGGAAAGTAACAAAATAATAATGATCAGCATAATTAAGGTCTCAAATCCCAGCAGCAGCATTTCAGTCGACTGCACTGATACTCCAAACATCTCGGGAAGGAAAGGAAAATTACTTGTCCCCTCTAAGAGAAAGGGCTCCCAGGAACCTTCATCGTCCACCAAAACGCAGCCCTTTTTTAGCTTGTTACAAAAGAAAAGGTAAGTCCTGTGACTTTGTGTGATTAAAAACCTCTATCAACCCCCCATAAGTGCAACTTAAAAAAGTGCAACAAACTATTTAAAACTATATACAGCAGCTCAGAGATCCTCATCCCGTCCAGTTTCAAATCCAAAAACAAAAAAAAAGCCCGGCCTGTCCCGTTGCAAACCCCTGGATTTACAACGTCCTGCCATCAGCCCCCAGACACAAATTGCAATAATGTTAAAAGCTGCCAGGAAAAGAAAAAAATCTCTCATTTCAAACGACTTAAAAACTGTTTTTAAGAGTGTAAAAAGGAACTCGTAAAAACCCTCGAGCGTAAAATATGAAATATGATTTGGTTTAAATGAAGAGCAAAGTCTCCTTGTTGTTACAGTAAAAAACGCCAGCTGAACACCCAGGTCACACCATCCAGGTGGGGGTAAATGAATGGAAAGGCACTGTATGGCAACGGCAAAACAATGACCAATGAGACCTGCGCTCTCTCCACCAGTATTGCAAGGAATGTAAAAAAGCGCCTTTAAAAAATAAAAAAACCAGGGCGGAGGCGCCTGCTGCGACGCCTCCGCGACACATGGCCCTTGGTTGGTTGGGTTTATTAGTTTTCAATTTTTGCTTCTCGTCAGCAAACCAGGAACCAAAGTCTGGGAACTGCAGAATGGCTTGAGGGGCACTCCCCCCCTCAAAACACCCCCAAACAAACCCCAACAAAACTCACTGTGCATTAGTGCAGAAACAAAAAGACCAGCAAGTGCAAACATGAATGTAAGATTTTTGTTTTTTCCCCATCAGTCCTCAGGAAGAACGTTCCCAGCCGGGCCTGGCTCCGGCGGGCGCCGCTGCGCTCTCCTCGTGGCAGGCTCTCCCAGGACTCTGCCCGTGCCAGCCCCGGGCCCGGCGGCCCCTTAGCTGGAGTCCCGGTTCTTCTGGTTGCGCATCAGCGGGCGGTGGTGGCGCAGGACCTCCATGGAGTGCTGCCAGTGCCAGCACGAGCGGCAGAAGTACTTGAAGCAGATCTGTGGGCAGAGCACAGGGGTGACACCAGCAGAGCCACTTCCTGCCCTTCATCCCTGCTCCCACCAGCACAGTGGATCCGTGGGTTGGACAGGGCGAATGCCAGCAATGCTGTGGAGGGCTCGTTCTGCCCAGCTTCCATCTTTTGAATAGGTTTGAAAATCTGGGACTGGGCACTGGGGCAGCAGCTGGGCTCTGCCAGGGCTCCCATCACTCCCACAGCATTCCTGCCCCCTTGCTCATAGCCCATTCAAGGCCCTTTGCCTGTAGCCAGAGCTCCCTGTGCCTCAGCCACCCCCAAAGGTCATGCACCCCAACCCCAGCCCACCACAGCTCACAGAGCAGCAGCCTTCCCTCCCCTCAGGGAGGCCAGTCACTCCCACACTAGGTGCCAGTGCTGGCACAGCACCAGCAAACTGCAGCACCACTGGCTAAAAGCCAGGTGGACATCGCCTGCCTGCGCCTCCTGCCAAGTACCAGAGTTATCCTCCCCAGGAGGGCTGCACCTCCTCCATAACAAGGTTACCCTCCCATCTTGCCCCCTGGGGAAGAACCAGTCTATATATCCCCAAAACCCAGAAGCAGGGCCCGCTTTTCCTTGAGAAAACCCCTGAGCACAGGCTGCAGGAGAACTGGCCTTACCTGGTCTCTGCAGAAGAATGGGCCAGGCTGGGCATTGCACACTTGGCACATGGAGTCCTCCAGGTATGGGTCGATCTGAACCTGCAGGAGAACGAGGCAGTGGGCATGGAGCAGTACCAGGCTGACTGCCCTCTCCCTGATACCTCAAATCCACCCCCTCAAATCCATGCCCTCATGCTCTGGGGCAGAGCAGCATCCCCACTCTTCCCACTGCCTTGAGCAGGAATATGGGGCAGGCTCCATGAACACTGGTGCTCCCAGCAGTACCACCCATCCTGCAGACCCCTCCCTGGGCTGCCCCACCAGCCCCACTCACCTTCTTGGTAAACTTGGTGGTTTTGATCTCCACAAATGCAGCAGTCACAGCCTTCAGGTAACTGCGCTGGTTGTTGAAGGTGACACGGCCTGACCCTGCAATGAGACCACAAATGTTAGAGAGGAACAGCAGAGATCAAGGGGGAGCCACTGCCAGCACCATCCCCACCCCGGTGCCACTCAGACAGGGAAGCAGCTTTGATAGGGAGGTGGTGTCCAAGGCCCTCTTCCTGCCTCCTTCTGCAGGCACCACATTCCCAGGATCAGCAGAGTGCTTCATGCTACACCTGAAATGCACCAGTGCTGAGACAGCTCAGCAGCTTTTATTCCCAGCCCCCCCTCACCCCAGAGCTTTGTGTTTTGCAGCCTCATTGCTGGTCAGCAGCATTCCAGCACCACTTGCTTCCAGCCAAGGTCTATTAAGTTTCAGGACTGACACTGGCAGATCCCTACAGCTCAGCCACAGGACAAACCCATCCATTCCCCTCCCAAAGCATCGCACAGGACACAGGCAGGAAGGCCTGGATCCAGTCTGGGGTTACAGGAGATGCCCTCAATCAGCAAAACCAGCCAGGGCACAGCTTAGTTACCAAAGCTGAGCTCTGACTGCTGTGACTTTAGGACAGCTCTAAGGGTGGAAGTGCCACCGAGCTGTTTGGGAGATGGATCTTGCCTACTTGGAGCAACCTGGGCTCTGCATGAACCACAGGAAGTTGGGGTCATGCACTGGGATCTCAGAGGGCCAGCAGAGGGAGGTTCTGTGACACCTCATCCACAGTCACGCTGAGAAATTGCCTGAAGTCTCATACTGCCATTCCCACCCTCCTTTAGACTGTCCCCCTAAAGGCACTTCAGGGGCTTTGCAGCACAACATGGATGTCCTAAACCGGAGCCTTGCCCAGAAAAGCCTGACTCCTATCCAAGCACAGTGACCAAGCAATGACAGCTCTGCACTACCAAGCTTTGACACTGTTACTGCCTGGCAACACCAGGAGATCCACAGTCTCTCCAAATCTGTGACTTGCTGCAGCCTGAGCCTGGAAAGCTCATCCTCAGGCACAGGCTGTGGAGTTTTTCCAACAGACCAGCCACCTCAGTGCTGTCCCCCAGCCCATGAGGTCCCCAAGGACACACACACATCATGACATGCCACATGATAAGCGATAAGAGCCCAAGAGTGAGTTAAGACCCACAGCTGTCTCTGCCCTGGGAATGGAAAAGCAGCTACAGCAGCATCCAACAACCACTAACATCATTGAACAAGGACAGAGAAACCTTCAGCAATGCCTAAAGGCATATTCAAAACCTCAGGCTGCTCTGGAATGATCCAGGACTATCCAATTCCCCAGCACACAGCTCTATCAGCCCTCCCCAAGGCTGGTCTTGCCTCCCCAGGGCCAGGAGATGAGAAGCACAGACTGCAGAAGAGGTTGGACAGCATCTGCTCCCCGAGCCTGGCACCTGGGCAATCTTCCAACAGAAGGACAAGCCAAGGGCACACTGCAGCCTCCTCAGAGCACGGCAGGGGAAGCCACCAACCCCGGTGGAACCGTCACTTACCTATGGGATACTTGTGCTTGTCAGTGTCGATGCCAGCATAGACCACCCCTCCAAAGAGGTCGTACATGACGGCTGCCAGGGCCTCAGCGTTGAGCATGCCGTGCAGGGCCCCCACAAACACCGTCTTGCTGGGGTCCAGCCGCTGCGAGGGGCTGCGCACGAAGTTGCTGTCGGCCAGCACCCATGGGATCACCTGCACCTGCAACCAGGAGCACCCCTGAGCCTCAGACCTCATCCTGAGCTGCAAATGTCGTTTGTTTTCTATTGCCGCTCAGGGTCCACATCCATCTGGAGCTCCAGACACCTCCAGAGAACCCACACAGGGACAAAACCAACTTTGCTTCCGGCCAAACTGGAACCCAAGCCAGCACTTCCTTAGGGTGGCAGCCAGAGGACAACCCACATCCCTCCAGCTGCATTTATGGCCCAGTCAGGTGCCTCCCAGCACAGGAGCCTGATGCTGGAGGAGGCCACTGGAATACCACCCACTGCCAGCTCCATCTGCAGCTCTGCAGCTGATGGAGGGCTCTGGAGAGAAGCTTCTGGCAGAACTAAATCACCAAGCACAGAAGCTCTGCCAATTGACAGACACTAGGAGAGCTGTCTAGAGCGCAATTAGTTTGTGCCTGTCTAGATTAAGAGCTGCATCTCCATCCTCGAACTCCCTGAACTCAGGCAGTTGCCCGTGAGCTGAGGACACCCTTTCCCATAGGCCTAAATGGAGCCTCTGGCAGCCCCAGCACCCCCAAAACACAGGTCAGCCAGCCAAGGCCATACTGAGGAGCAGCCTGGGATCCAAAATATCTGCCTGCTGAGGGTGAGTTACTTGTTCTGCAAGCAGAGGAGGCCTGACAAAGCACCTGAAGGGTCCCACTCTGCTTCTGTAAGCAAAAGTTTGATGGAAGCAGCACAGAGCAGTCAAATCCCTGTTTCCATGCTCTGTCCCACCTAGCTGAAGCCTGAAAGCAGGGTCTGGCACCAACCCAGGAGCTCTAGTTGGTTTGACATAAGCTGTTGTGAGGGACACAAACACTGAGCTGACACATCCTTACCACCGGCACAGAGTAGTCAAAGCCAGTACACCTTCAGCTGCTGTCCCAGCCCTGCTTTCCTTTCCTCCTGGGATGTCCCTCTGCATCCCCTGCTGCCACATCAGGCTGCTCTCCCAGCTCTGCTCACCTCTTTGCAGCGCATCCTGCGGCTGGACATCTTGAAGTAGTACTCACTGAGCCCGTCGGGGCTCAGCAGGTCCTGGGAGCAGGCCTGGAGCAGCGCACGCACCGACTTCTCCGACTCAAACACCAGGTAGACATAGCCTTTGGAAGGGAAGGGAAAGAAGCAGCTGTTAGAGCTGTGGTGGAGGAGGAACAGATTACCCCAGTTTGCAGATAGCCTCATAATCACTCTTGGGTGCCACCTGAAGTACCTGTGTGGTAGCTCTTGCTGTTCCCAGCAATGTTATCCTCTTAATATATTAAGCCAAGATGGAAGAGCCCAAACCCAAGCTCAGCACGAGGGGCAGGATGCCCAGGGCCACATGAACCACTGTCCATCATCCACAACCAACATCTGGACATGCCAGGTGGACACCACCAACCTGGCCACAACGAGGTCTGCAGAGAAACAGACCCTGCTATGTGTTTAGGATGGCCTGGCTCAAATAAAGCCCAGGGTTGTAAAGTCCCTTCCACGGATGCCAGTGCTCTACACCTCACACTGCTCTGGTGACTGAATGAGGCCATCATTCAGGCACTACAGGGCCTCCAAACCAGCCACTTCCTACCCTGTAACTAATTCCTGCTTACACAATATGCCAGCCCAGCTGCACATGCTGGCAGTGGGATCAGCAGCTGTTCCAGAGACACAGCCCTACATGGAGCTCCAGAAACATCCAGAGAGGGTTCCCCCAGCCCACAGCTCTGTCCCACACTGCTATGGAGGGGTGAGGATGCTAGGTTTGGGGTGCCAGTGCTCTGCAGCCCAGGTGCAGACCCAAGTGAGGGCAGGACATTACCCCAGGTGCTCTGTACCAACCAGTCACCAGCATGCAGCTGTACCACACCAGCATCCGTGCTGTAACATAGCATGGGAAAAAAGTAACCCTACCGTGTTCGCTATTACCTTTAGGCATATTACCTTTGGGAGGACAGCGTGGGTGTTTGCCATCCTTACCAGGCCACTCCACACTCAGGGAGCCAAAAACACGGAAAGTGTTGATCAGCCCAGCTACAGAGAGAAGCAGAGAGGTCAGTGTCCCCTGCAGAAAGCTCCATCCTGCACCCTCCCAGTATCCACACCCAAGGACTTGGCGTGGGGCCTCACTTTTCAGGGCTGCTCACCTTCTGTAATGTCCCATGGGACTCCTCCCAGGAACACTTTGCAGGAGTAGACGGGGTTCTTGTAGTTTCGGGGAGGCAGCTGCCCACTCCAGGTGCAGGTTGCTTCATTCACAGCTTGTAGAAAACACCAGTAATACTCAGTACAGAATCATTTCCTTCCTACTCTCCCACAGGTCTCCCCATATTCCCTAACTACAGGCTGAGCAGAGCTGCACAGCCACAGGCAGCTGCCCTGCTCTCTCAGCAGACAGAGCCAGAGTCAGGCTGGAGCAAACTCTATGTTCAGCCAGCGTCTGCAGAGAGGCCACCAGCCCCCCCAAGTGTGGGACTGTCCCCTGGCCCCCCTCCCAGCTCACCTGCTGCCTGCCGATGAAGCCGGGCTTCTCTCTCAATACTGAAGGGGTCTTCCGGAGAGTCCAGAAGATCCCAGGAAGGCCACGCAGATGCTCCAGGCCATCTTTTCGATGCACTGGCTGGGGAGGAAGTTACTGCAGCCAGGGCAGCTTGATCTTGATCCAGCTGGGATCCCACTCCCATCTTCAAGGGGTCTCTTGACACCCCACTGAGAGGCAAGAAGGGCAGAGGAGGGGAGATGCGAAGGCTTGACTGCAAGAGAAAGGCCATGTTGAAATCCAGCTCCGAGTAAGAGCACATAAAGCCAGTGGTGAGACACCACACTGGGGCCCTGCCCTTGCCCACGGCAGGAGAGGGAATGCTCAGGGATCTCCTGAGACCCTCTGAGGCCTGGCAGAGGCAAGAAAGCAGCAACCCCAACACATCCTGACACCCTAGAAAAGCCCTAGGCCTTTCTCCATTAAGCAGGAGGCACTTCAGAGACAACCAAGCCAACAGCTACTGTACAGCCAAGGGCTGTACAGTCCTTGGCTGTACAGCCTCAAGAACAGTGTCACCCCTGGGGAGCATCAGCCACAGGCTCTGTGCTGTGCCCGCAGTGGGCAGGGCTTGTTGGAAGTGCTCAGGGACTCTGCAGGCACCAGCTGGATCTCATCCTCACAGCCCAGCTCCAGGGCTGCCTGACCAGGGAGCGAGCACCATGGACCACAGCTCCTCCCAGGGCTGGAGGACAGAAAGCTGGATTAATGGAACAGCAGGGAGGCAAGACGCTGCACAGCTCAGTGCCAGCTGCGCTGCGGATCCATCCCTGCGCTGCCACGGCAGCCACCCACGCCAGGCTGTGCTCAGAGTCCTGCCCTTCACAAACAAGGCCAGCACAGAGCCCTGCACCACCTGCCACCATCACTGCCTGGCTGCTGCAGTCACCTAGCACATCCTGATCCTCCAGGGTGGATCACAGCAGAACCAACCCCACATCCAGTCAGTTCTGTCCTTCACAGCCACCCCAGCACAGGGGTCAAGGCCATGGCAACACCACAGCAGAGCCTGGAGCAGCTCCTGGCTTTATCCTCCCATGCCAAAGCCAGCCATGCAGCACCATCCCAGAGCTGGCTGGAGCCAGGCTGCCCTGCTGGCACCCAGAGCTGCCACTTGCACCCACCACAGACCCATCAGAGCAGACTGGGGCAGCCAGCCACACACTCACTTGCTCCCTGCCTTTCAAATTTAGCTGTGCTTTAGGGAATGGGAGCAGGCCAGACCCAGTTTGCTCTAGAATAAACCACCCTGAGATAGAGAAGTGCAGTCAAATGGGAAGAGCAATGAAAGACAAGGACAGTAGCTCCTCAGAAGTCCAGGCTGGATCAGCCACCTCCCTGCTGGGATCAGGGCACAGACACGGCCCTGCCTCACACCAGCTCAAGCACTCAAGATCCCTCTGGGAGCTACTGTAACCCAGTAGGGCTGCAAGCACAGACCCAAAAGGCCAAAATATTAGCTTAGAAGAAAAAATGAGGCTAGGCTGCTCATGCAGTCCTTCACCACAAGCCAGCAGTTTCTCCCAAACCCTGGGCTGTGCCAGTGTGTGCACAACAGCCCCTCCCAGCATTCCCTCCCATTCCTGAGCAGGCAGGGCACTGGCTGGCAGCTCCACTCAGCTGTTCTGTGCTCCCCAAAAAACACAGCAAGACCCCAGGACCCAAACTTACAATCAAGTCTGAGAGGTGGTCAGAACCAGAGCTGAACCCACTGGTGTCCGAGTCCGAGGGGCTGCTGGAGCGGGAGTCCAGGAGGGAGCGGGAGTTCCTCAGCGACGGTGTGGAAAACTTTTCTGGCAGGTCTGAACCAATGGGGTCTAAAGGCAGAAAACCCAGCGGGGGCTTCCCCAGGACGTTTCCAAGAGGGTTACTCAGCATGCTGAGAACTGCAACAGAGAGGGACACAGTCTGTCAGGGCTGCAGCACAACACTGCTCCTTCCTCCCTGTCAGCCCACAAATGTCATGTCCGGGAGGTGGCACCTCTGGTGTTTGCCATCAGCTGGGCCATGGTGCTGCACAGAACCCACAGCAGCCTGCAGTGGCTGACAAACATGAAGGTGGGTTATGAGACAGACTGGCCAGGAGAACCCACTTCATGTGGGAGAAGTTCAGAGACCACACATGCCAGATTACAGACCTCAGAAATGCTCTGGGACAGGGCCCTCTGCCCAGTCCATGCCATTCCCTGCCACTTGTCCTGGAGCAAGCTGGGGCTCGGGGGGGGCAGCTCACCAGGGATGGGGGCACACACCAGTGGCAGGCACACCTGGCCCACCAGCAGGAATTTCCAGGCTCAGAGGTGGGACACTGCTCCCATCATCCCTGCCAGGAGCTGGCTGTAGGCAGCCGGGAAGGTGCCAGCCTGGGCTGCTGACAGAGAGGCTTCACTGTCCCTGCTGTGTGTTCACAGCAAGTCTGTCTGGTCAGGCCTCTGCCCCAGAGCCTGCAGACAGGGATGTGCCAGACTGCTTCCCTCACACTGCAGGTTTTCCTCCCACTGAGAAGAATCCAGGAAAATGCCTCCCTACAAAGAGAGTTGCTTCTGAGCAGAGGACCGGGCCATTCAAAGGTCACAAAGTCACATCCTGGTCAGTGATGTGGGGGCAGCTGCCACCCACAAGGAGAGGGAATGTAGGGCAGAGATCCCACAGGGGCACACCACCAAGCAGTCTATTCAAAAAGAGCAAGTCTCAGCAAGCTGAGTGCGTACCAGAACCAAGTGAAAAGAGCAAAGCATTCAGAAATGGTTTTAATTATTCACAGGCTGCAAAACAAGGCAGCTTGCCCTGAAGCTTTCAGTTTTCAGCAAAGCAAATTTGGGATCCACTCGAGATCCTCCGAGCCCCACCTGATCACAGCAAGCTGAACCATGAGGTTTTAACCTAAATTTTCAGCAGCTCCTATGCAGATGAGGATTAACAAGTCAAACCACCAGCCAAACCAGGAGAGTGACAACTCCACAGTGCTCGAGTGTGCTACGGTCAGACACCAGGACAGTACGGTGTCAGCGCCAGGGAGAGCTGCTAAGCACCACTGAGGCAACATGCTGGGATGTACCTATCCCAAACTGCATTATCCAGTGGCACACCTGCTGTGAAGCTGGCATCTCCAGCCCCACACCTGGGGAAAAAAACCTCACCACCCCAACAGTACACAGGTACAGGTAGTTCCTTCACTTGAACCATCTCCATCAACTTAAGGCAGAGACCTCAGCAACAGTCACAACATCTTCCCACATTTGCAGAGCCTTATCCCTGCAAAATTCCCCTATTCTGGCTACATCACAGGACAAGGAACCACACTGAAAAAGGGACCTCCTGCCCCTTGCTCTCCTGGACAGGCAGCACCTGTGTTCACACCCAGCCCTGCAGCCACAGGAAAATACCAGCCAGCCCAGCAGTCCTTACCTGGGCAGAGCCCGGGCAGCAGCAGCAGCCCTGGGACCGAGGGAATGTGTCACAGCTGGGGAGGAGATGCTCCCTCCTAGTCACAGCTCCGAGCAGGGCACAGCATCTCCCAGCCCCAGCAAGCCGCACTTGCTGCTCTGCTGACTTCTCTGAAGCCACGTGATGTGTTTAAAAATACAGCCGGCGTATTGTTCTGGGGAGACAGCTGAATCTGTCCGACAGGCTCCAAAATCTGATTAGTCACTAAACAGCACAAGAGGCAAAGCAAAGCAGCTGATCCCACAGCCCAAGCCTTGCTGCCAACAAATGCTCCTGCACTGACACCCTCCTCCTTGCCCAGCCAGTGAGGGCCGTGGGTTTGGAACGCTGCAGCCCCGTGCTGACCCTGGCTGCACAGCATTCCAGAGACATGGAGCTGCTAATGCCAAGCAGGCTGCTACCAGATAATGCTGCTCTGCCCCATATCTCCTGGTCAGCAGAGATGTGGAACCAGAACTCTCTTTAGGATGCAACAGCAAGGGATTGGGGCTCATTCAGAGCCCCCAGAGGCATTACAGGGTCCAGCTGCTCTGCCCCTATTTATGACATCCTCATCTCTGCCACCACTAACACATCTCTCCCATGATTTCTCAGCTCTCACAGCAGCCACAAAACCAGTAAGGCCAGCATAAGCACACTGAAGTGGCAGGATTACTGGCCTTTAAAAGGATCTACTGTCTGGGCATTTACCACCACACAAAACCCTGCCAGCTTCAACTGCCCCAATCCTAACCTCATGTCCTGGAAGTGCTGACATCCTGCTGTTAACACAGATGGATTCCATCCAGTCCAGCAGCTTTGACAGCTCTGCACTGGCAGCACTTGATTACACACTCTGCAGGACAAACTGAGCTCATGGGAGACCCCATATCACCCAAGTGGGCCTGACTCAGCTTCACCTGGTACCCACAGCCACTCACAGGGACATTGGGAGGAAAAGCCATGAGTCAAACTCAGCATTTCCTCTTTTACCCTTGCTCTGTGACCAGGCTGTGGGCCCCGATGCCAAGCTGTGCAGGTAGCCTAGGAAACACCTGCATGAGACACCCAGATCATATTCCTCAGCACTATCCCAAAGGCATCCTGATCAAACTCCCTGCTCCAACCCACCAAACCCCTCCTGAGGAATGGGACACAAGAGCCCAACAGAGGCTGCCCACCTAAAAAAAAACTTTCAAGGCACTGGGGCCACACTTCTGCCTGGGGAGTTGGCCTTGTCTCCCCTTCCAAGCAGACAGCTCACGTAAGGGAAAAATAATTTCCAACACACAAGCAAGATGCATCAGCAATTCCTGGAGTTAAGAGCATCCCTTAAAGGCCCAAAGTGAAAAAGCAAGTATCACAGAACTACTCAGGGTAAGAAAAGAACATAAGTGCAAAGAAGTATTTTTCACACCTAGGGGGGAAATTTTAACTTGGGGGTCAACATGACTCCCATTCACCACTCACACACCAAGAGCTTCTGGAACTTCTCCCACCTCTGCTCATGCAGCAAGGGAGGCACATGGCAATGCTCCTCTGCAGGGGACAGCAGAAAAGGAGCTTTTAATAGAATCTGGGCACTGACTTTTGACTTGCTGCTGCAGCTCTAATGCCTGACACAGAGGCAGTGCACTCTGCTCCATCTCTGGGGGTGCCAGCCCAGCACTGGCACCTCTGGGCTCTGTGAACAGCCATGACACCATATGGCACTGCCAGGTCCTGGCCACACAGGCCACTCCCTGGAGAAGGAGCACTTTTCAAAAGTGCTCCCTTTCCCTAGCTGAGCTTTCCCTAGTAACTGCTGTTTGGATACACCATTATTCCTGCATCAACCCAGCACCCCTAAAGAAGCCCAGGGGAGCACACTCAAGACTCCCAGACCCATCATACCTCAGCCAGACACCTGACAGAAACAAGCCATGAGCCCACAGGGCTGGTTTCAACTCTTGAGGTCATCTCTACCTGCAGACCCCAAATTATCCTTTAAATCCCACAGCCAATCACTGAACTACCACAATGAATGTGAGTTTACACTAACAAGCAGATCACTCCACCTGCACAAGCTGCAATTCAGAGCACACTTTGGGAAAGTGTCCCAACAGCAAGATGTCCAATCCAAGCACTAGGAACAGCTTTTACTACTCCATCCACCAGGTAAGCCATGCAATTTAAGCACCTGCCCAGGACCCTGGAGCACACAGTTCTTCCCTGTACACTGTAATTTGCAGCCATTTGACATGTAGACCTTCCTAGCAGCTTTGCCCATGCCTATTCAGTAAGACATGAATGTAAAGATGAGCCCCAAGGATTGCTGGTGGTGGCAGCTCAGGGAAAGAAGGGTTCTGGGAAAATAACCACTATGCTGATGACAAGTGACAGTTTATTGCCCTTGGATAACACCTTAAGAGCAATAGGATCATTTAGGTTGGAGAAGACCTCCAATATAGAGTTCAACATTTGACCAATCACCACTTTACCAGCTAGACCAGAGCCCCAAGTGCCACACCCAGACACTTCACATGGAGCATCCACTGAGTTTATGCCTGATGGACAGAGCTGACCAAACCTCAGCTACCTCCACACTGCCCTTTGAACAAAATGCTTCATGCTCTCTCTGTGGGAGACCACCCTGCCACCAGCATACAAGATCTGTGCTGATGTTCTTCACTCCCTGGTCCATCAGTTAAATCAAATTATCCAGAAACTGAGTCTTGCCCAGAACAAAAATCCCCCTAATCCAGCAGCTGCCCAGGTCCATCCACTCAAGTTCTGAGTCTGGAGAAAGAACATCATTGGGAGCTCCCCCATGGCTGAGAAGAGCATTTGCCACGTGGCCCTGGAGACACATGGAGAGCGGGCCAAGGACCTCCTGCTGCAGGAGCAGTGTGCCAGGCCTGGTCCTTGAGCTGCCAGCTGTGTCTGGCACCCACAGACTCTGTGCACAGGCTGCGTGACACCGCCCTGGCCACAGCCCCAGGGCCAGAGGAGCACACACACTTTCAGCTGTAATGCTCTGGAGATGTGTTCCAGCCTTTAGAAACTCACTGCAGGGCTGAAAAAGCCTACTTTGTAAAGTCCAGGACATGTCTGAGCAAGGCCTTCAAAGGTCACCTCTGCAGGCTGGCACCTCCAGCGAGACAGACACTGCCATCTTCACAAGTTCACCTGCTCAGAGATGGCAAGAAAGATGGCAAGGCTTTCACAAGAAAGGCATCTTTCACAAGAAAGATGGCAAGGCTGTTAAGACCTCCTGCTGCATCCACCAACTACTACACAGGCTGGAAGTTCACCTTTCTGGCTGGATCTCCCCACAGAGCAGGAATGCTCTTTACCAGGAGGAAGAGCCAGGTTTCGGTGACACAGGCCATGCCCAGAGGCTGCAGCACCATATACACATTTGGGGCAGGGCAGCAGAGGAGAGAAGCAGTGTGATTGAGGCCCTGGAGACTGAATACAGTGCACTTTCTTTTGTCATGCATCAAATAAGCTTGTAAAGTTAAAAAAAAAAAAAAAAGGCTAATGTCCTAAACAATAGCCTGCTGCAATTCCAGAAAAACAGCTCGTCTGCAGTTTTTACCACCCAGCCAAGCTCTGCCCTGGTGGGGTGGGAGCAAGCTGAATGTTTTAGTCAGCCAAAAAGCAGCACCTCCTACAGACACTGAGAAACTCAGTGGCAAGAGAAACATTTGCATGTCTGAAAAGCAAATGGGCACCTCAACCAGCTCCTACAGCTGTAGTTCAGCAGTGCCACAGCCAGACAAGCTGCCAGGGTGAGCAGCTTACCCTCCCACACAGCAGCACCAAACAGCTCAAAGCTCATGGCAGGGAAGGGGTGACCAACACTCCAGTCTAATCCTAAATTTCAGCACTTCTCACCTGCAGCTGTGGGACCTGGAGCCGCCTGCACGGGAACATTGACTGAAATGTGGCCAGCAGCAGCTGCAGTGGCAAATATGGGGCTGGAGCACACAGGACAAAGACACAAAAAAAAAAAAATCCAAGGAAAAGCTGCAGCAAGAGCAGTGGCACAAAAATGTCTTCCTCTTAAGTGGAGCAGCCATGGGACAAGGCCCAGAGGTGGAGGGAACTGTGTCCTTAAAACCCTGGAGCTCACCTGAGCAGCACACTGGATACATCCAGAGGATCTGCCCTGCTCAAATCCTTCAATTTTCATTACATTCCCATTACTCCACTGAAAAAAACCAGTCAGTGCTGTTATTAGAGGAGCCATGCAAAGTCCAAGGCACACTGTCCTCTCCAAGCTGTAAAACCACAGAAGCCCCAATAATCTTGAGCCAACTACCAGCTCTGGAGAAAAGCACCTCTCAGAACTGCAGATGTAATCAAAGCAGCAGCAAACACCATCTAAGTAGGACCTACAGCAGAGCCCATTTTTTTTTCCTGAACTACAAAAGAGGAACCTCTGCCCTCACAGATTCTTCATTTGGGGCGAAGAAAAACTGAAGATATTCTGGCAGCTATTTCTGGTTTGCTAAGAAGGGGGCAGGGGAATAAAAAAAGGCAGCATGATCCCACAGCTGAACCACAGAATTAGAGTCAGGACACCTGAGGTCTATTCTTGGTTCTGGCACCAACATGGTAAGTCACTTGCCCTGAAAAATGGAAACAGCAGCATAACTGGGAACAAGTAGAAGATTATTGCATTAACATCTGAGAGCACTGGTCCTCTGCTGGCACTGAGAGCAGGGCCCGGCTGACAACAAGGCTCACAGCTTCCTGAAGCAGGGAATTTACTCCTCTGTGTTTCTAGGAAGAGAAAACAGCTGCCCAAGGTAAATATAAAAATCAGAAAAGACAGCTAAAATGCAATTCAGGATTACAAGTGCCCAGGTAATTGCATTCACTAAGCAGGCTGCCACAACCACAGTTGTCTTTAAAAAGATCAGAACACTGAAATACAGCAGGTTTTAACATGTATCAGTCCCAGAGAGATTTAAAAGCCAACATATTCAGGTCAAATTCTGCACAACAAGCTTCAGCTTTGCAAGCCTCAAGAACAAACACTTCTATATTTAAGTACCAAACTCCTCTCAATTATCTGCTGCAACATCTAGGGTGCAAACTGTGCTGTGTTACCTGACGTGATAGCAAGGGTGAGTGACTCACCCTCAGCTGCATCACAGTTTGGGGGTGTCAAGGCCAGGATACACCTTTAGAAGGGGGACTCTCTGGAAAGAGGGCAGGGTGTTGGCCAGACCCCTCTGCAGGCTGCAGTGGAGGAAAAACAACTGGAAAAAAGACAGACTTTAGTCCCAAAACTCAATTTTGTTTGGGAAATGGCACACAAGCCTCACTAAGGCCTTCAGCTGGAATAAAGCCACTGCCAAACTGGCATTCCCCAACCCCACCAGTGGTGTAGGTTCCCTGTTACCTTCCAGAGGTCTGCACCACTTAGCATCACAGCTTGGGAGTTTGCCTCACCTTCCCCTCCACACTCCTGGGGAGAAAACCAGGCAGAGGGGCAAGGAGGGATGGCCCCATGGCCATCTCAAATGTGTGGCACCAGCTGCTGTGCCCGAGAGCAGCCTCTGTGCTGGCAGCAGCACAGACAGCACCTGTGATTCAGCTGTTTTGTCACCACCTAAGGGACCAGGCACAGGAGAAGTGAGCTTGCAGATGTGGATAGAAAGTCCAACCCTGGCTGGAGATGCCTTGCCCAGTGCCCCAGCCCTACAACAGCACCACTCAGCCTCTGTGCAGACAGCTCAAGGACCACAGCATCCTTTGGAAGGGGATGATTCCCAAGCCAGCTCAGGGGAGGTACACACTTAATGTGTTTTTGTGGAAACAGCTAGGCAGGAATAGTTTTTGGAGCCCCCTTGGGCTACATTTCTGCCCCTCTCCAGCAGCTTTCCTACCCTGCTCTGAGCAAGAGCTGGTCTGGATAACCTCAACCTTCCAACTGGAGCTGCCCCAGCCTGCCAAGAGCACTGCAGAGGGCCCACAAGCCTCTGCTACAGGCACACTGGGAGAGCAGGTCCAAAAGCTGTTCCCTAACCAGCTCCATGTGGAAGCACTTGTCTCAGCACATGCTGGAGAGTTTGCAGTAAAGGCACTGAGTCAAAAACACATTCAAGACCTCTTCTAGAAAGCTCCCATGCTCCTGATGGAGCAGCAGCACAGCCTTTTGAGTCACTTCTGCCCAGCAAGGAAACCTCACATCCACTGCTTAGACATGCAGCAGTGCAAGGGCTGCAGGAAAACCTCATCTCTGCTTTGACTGATGCCATTTTGGGGATGAATCCTACTCCAGGCCAGGGCTTGCAAACACTAAACCACTCTCCCTGCTGCTACCTCCATATCAATCACAGGAAAGACTAAGCCATGAATTGCCTGGGGCAGTGAGGCCCACCAAAGAGCAGCTCCAATGCTCTCCCTGGAAGGGAATGTGCCTTCTAAGGCTCAGTTCCTGAGTGAGCCAAGAGAAATGCTCTCAAAATCACTACTGAACAGTGCCACAGGGCTGCTCCAGAGGCCACAATCAAACAGCCCTCCCTAGGAGAAGCCAAGGGGAGGGTTTTGGGTGGTACATGCCTGCTCCAACAAGCTGCCTCCAGCATAGGACTGGAGCTGCCCTGACCCGTTTCAGGTCTGGCTGAATACAAGCAGAGATGCTGGTTGGGTTCCTGTTCCAGTTACTCCTCTATTTGCATCTTCTGTTTTACAGCATCAGCGCAGATAAAAATAAATCTATTTTAGGAGAAGCTGCTCAAATGGAAGCTTTAAGAGTTGGACTGAGAGCAACTTCCTTTAGAAACCAATTGCAAACTCAGGTTTGATACTTCTTTTACTTATTTGATACATATTTTATTCTGTTAAGGATCAAATACTGCTGCCACATGAGCAGTGTGCAGCTTTTAAGTGCTTCCCACTCTTCAGCACGGGTGGCTGGAGCCAAGCACTGAGGAATCAGACCACTGAGCAGGAGCAGCTCTTATGGAAACACATTCAAGGAACAAGTGCCCATTAAGCACCCACATCAAGTAAGTCCTTAGAAGAGTGCTACAAGCACTAGGATGGTATGGGACAAGCTCTTAGTAAGGCTGTCTCAGGTACTCCTGCAATACCAGCACCAAGCAGGAGACCCAGAGAGCCAAACCAGCTCCCAGCTTGGTGCCCTTACACTGTTGTCATCCACAACCTTCACACAGAAAGCAAAACCACCACCACATCTCTGCTTCCATTACTACAGCAAGCTGCTCCCAAAGAACCAGGCTGCTGGGAAAGTCTGTCTTCCTTTCAAGGGAACAAAGCAAGAACATGTAATTCAGGACCACCACCAAAACACTGGATACCTATTTTCCTGAACCAGGCACAGGGTGAGCAGGAGTTGCCCTTCCCTCCTCATCCCAGCAGCACAAAGGAACCTTTCACTGAGTTTCCTGGGCATACTTGGGCTTAGATGGAAGTAGGTATCACTCAGGTGAAGTGCTCTCCCCCCACACCCAAAGCACCTCTTTCATTACAGAGCAGGAAAAAATCATCCTTGGAGATTCTGATGCCAACCTAGTGCTGTCCAGACACTGAGCTCTCCATCAGGATGCACCTCTGAAATCTTCCCCTGGCACAAGGAGAAGGATTTACACAGGCAAGCCAGAATACCCAAGAGCTGAGGACACACCTAGGTCAGCTGAAGCCACTTGCCCAAAAGACAGCAGGAAAAACATCAAGGAGAGACCTGGACATGCACAAAGGAGAGCTCTATGGAGCTTGGCATGGCTTAGCCATGCAGCAAATTAAACAGATGGAGAACTGGGGACCCAAATCCTCTGCCCCAAGCTCTGCATCCAACCACTCAAACCAACAGCTTGAGGAAAGCCAGTCACTGCCATGCTGTATTTATAAACAGCCACCCCAGGCTGAGCAGCACCTCTCCCCTGGGGGGCTCAGGTGCCCTCCACCACACACAGCATTTGAGGACACTCTGAAAGCAGCCTGACCTCGGGGAGCAGCTTATGAATCCCTCCTGCTGTTATCAAGGAGAAAGGCAAGGAGTCCATGACAACAACCGTTCTTCCTGTGCAACAGGTCTTTTCTTTCATCTTTCAGATGGGGCTTTGCCTTGAAGACTTCAGAGAGATTCGTGCTCTGAGGCCTCACTATCTACCAGGCAACACACAACAGACTGCCCGCAGCTCCAGCCTGGCAGATTTTAAGCAACTACAGATAAGCAAGCTTATTGCAAAAATGAGTTGCTGTGCTCTGGGAAGCAGAAGAGCCAAGGGCTGGAAAGATTCAGCAGCATTTTCCTACCATGGGCCATTTCCCCAGAACCAGAGCGACAGGAGCTGCAACCTTGCAGGCTGGAGAATGAGACAGCAGCAGCCACCCCGCAGAGGGCACAGATGAGGCTGGAGCTGCAGTCTCAAGAGCAAATCCAAGGAAAAGCTCAAATCTGTTGCTGCACCAGCAGCTTTAGGGTCACACAACAAGCAGAGAGGCAGATGCAGCAAGGGGCTCCATCAGATGCCAGCAGGAAGACCTCACCTCAAGAGCCCAACATCCTCTACAGGGGACCTGATCCTGCTAAAAGCACTCCCAGGTTAGCACTGCAGACTTAGTGTTAACAGACTGGTTTTAGGATGATTTCCCTGTGGGCAAGTCTGCTGTCCCACATAGGGACAGCTCCCAATGTAGGGCAGGACAGACCAGCCAGACTGAGCAGCTGGCACACAGGCTGAAAGCCAGGCAGGGAGACCCAAAAATCTGCTGTGCACTGCTGCTCTCCAGGCAAAAACTGGATCGAGGCCCCATTTACCTGCACCCCCTGAGAAACAGGGCAGTGAAGGTAAAGGATATCATCAAGGGCAGTCCCACCTTGCTGCCTCTTAACCCCTCCTTGCCTCTGAACTCAGATCTCAGCACACCTGCTCGCCTACTCAGAGGCTAAACACAGGGAAACAGCCTCAAGAAACACAGAATGGCAGGACTGCAAGTGTTAAAGGCCAGCTTCCTGCACAAGTCCCTCCCCAGGTCACAGAGAAGGGTGCTGGGACTTACTGAAGTATTTCCAGCCTGACAGATCTAGTGGCAGCAGAGGGTTTGAGACACTTTGCCGGCTGTGAGACAGCAGCTCAATCCTACAGCCAGGAAGTGCCAGCAGCTCGAGCCTGCAGCAGCCACTGCCTCCAGAGAGCCTCTCCAGGCACCAGCAGTGCCTCTGGCACACTCCCCAGAGCTCAGCACACGCCCTCTGTGCATTACAGGCCTGGTGCAGAAGGAAAACTCCTCACAAATAACCCTGTCTGGGCGCAGGGGGCTCAGCAGCCCTTTGGGAACAGGGGATGTAGGCAGGACTGGGGCATAAAAACCAGCCCCACTGTTCTCCAGCCCACAATCAGCTGGCATGTGCTCCTACTGCACCAAGCTGTGGTGACAACGCCCTGGGAGCACAAGGTGACACCAGAAGGCTCTGCAGCCAAAGGTCCTTCCCAAGCTGAGGAAGCTCCGTGCTGGCAGGGACTATACAGAGGAGAAGAGGTCCCAGCTCATCAGTACTCAAGCACAGCACTGCAGGGGACCACATCAGCAATATTTTTAGCCTGATTGATAGCTATTTTGTTGCATTTCCACCCTTCCAGCCACCTCTCTGTGGGTCTGCACAGCTGAGTCACTGCTGGAACCTTCCAAGCGCTTGGGTGCCAGCAGCACAACAGTTTGCTTGGCAGTGCCAGCCCTCCCCCGTGCCCAGCACTGCCGCAGCCTCACCTGCCTGCAGGACACCCCGATGGAGACCCCAGCAGCACTCAGACACAGCAACATCCTCTACATATCCTCCCTCTTTCCATCACTGCATGGACAGGCCACCTGGAAGCACCAGCATCTGCCAGCTCCTCAGACCCACAGAACTTTCAGACACGGGACACTTTTCAGCCACCCAGAGCATTCCACAACCTTTCATAAAACACTTCTGAAATACAAGCCCTCTGCTCCCAAGGAGCTCCACTGCCACTCCTCCAGGGCCCTGAGGAAGGGCTAAGGCCCCACAGAGATAGGAGGTGCGGGTGGCTGAAGCAACACAAAGTTGTGCACAGGACCAGCCTTTCACCTCCCTGGCCAGCTCATACCATCCCCACAGCTCTGAGAGCAGAAGAGTAACATCAGCCCAGACCATGAGGCACTCCTGGCCCAGCTGCTGCTCATCTGCAAAGGGAATGTGGGAGTGAGAAGGAGAACATTGTCTCAGGATCACAACACCACCAGCCACAGGGCACTGGACCCTCTGCACAGCCACTGAAGGCCAGAGGCTGCTCTGCACAAGCCGCACAGCTGCACTTGGGCAGGTCTTACACCCCACCAACTCCCTCTCTGTGTACTAATGGGAATACCAGGAGTCAGAAGTGAAGAAACAGGCCTCTTCAGACAGCACTGGGTGCCATCTTCCACCAGCTGTTACCACACTTGTCACAACCACCCAGTGGGCACAGATCAGAGGATGATCTGTGCTTGAGGCAAGATCCTTTCCACAGCTCTATCCAGGCTGCTGCGGCAGGCAGGAGCTCCAGCACAAAGCACTGCAGTCAGTGGGGGCACCTGACACCAGATACACCCTCTGTGAGCAGAGAGGTCACCAGAGCACCTTCAAATCCTCTCCAACTCAATCTCTCTCCTGAGACCAGCAGCCCTTCCACCCCCCTTAGCAGTATATTCCCACCATCAGCATGGCCATGCCAGCCCACCACCCAACCTCCAAGGCGCAGAGCCCGCCCCGGGCTCATGCCAGCACTGCTCGCCTGCCTGCCGGAGCACTGCGGAGACATTCACGCCTCTGCCAAGGCAGGCTGGCAGGAAGCTGGCCAAGAGTGCTCTGGAGATGGCTACAGAGGAGCAGGTGGAGCTGGGACATCCGCACTGAGGGGCTGCCCCCACGCGTGACAGCCTCCTTCCGCAGCGCGCTGCGCGCCGAGCCCAGCGCCAGGGCTGTGAGCAGCAGGGTCACTCCAGGGGATGTCACCTGCTCCAGGTGTGCTCTTCATCCATTAAAGACCCTGTGACACAGGGAACAGCAGGGCCTCAGTCTGCCCACAGCCAGAACAGGCTCAGAGCAGAGCTCTGAGGCACCTGGCTGGCCCACTGCACACTAACAACTTGTTTCTCCTTCCTCCTTCGAGGTCTCAGCTGGCAATGAAAGTACAGGCAGCAGTGTGTGGTATTCCCTGGTTCATTAGGGGAAGCCCACAGGACCATGTGGAGGTTTGCTCATTGGAGCAGAGCAAAGCTTAATAAAGCTACCGCAGCTGGGCTGCAGGCAGACCTCAAGTGCCCATGCCAGGCCCCACATGCCAAGTCTTGTGGAAATTAAATGCAGAAACTCAAACGAGCTGTGCAGATTGAGCTGTTCAAACTCTGCTACCCCACTAGTACTTTTTTTTTTGCACTTTTACAACTCATGCAGCAACTCAGGGCTGTGTCCCAGAAGCTCTTCCTATGCTCAGGACAGCATCCCCTTGCCCCTGCAAACATCTACACAGGCAAGCCCCACTGCCCAGCTCCCCCACTCAAAAAGCTATCTATACTCCTGTCAGCACCAACTCCATGCCTGGGGCCTCCGTGTCACCAAAGTCTGTGCAGCGATGCACTCCCCTTTTAACAAAGCAGCAGCATGCTGCTATAAAGGGATGAGTTTCTGTAGCAACCAGGCTGTACTTGTACAAACTCTGCCAAAGCACTAGATCTTTCCACAGACTGATACTTAAACGAACACACTGTTAGTGAAACTGGTTTTTACATGCCTCAAAGGCTACCAAGTGAACTCTTCCCTGTTTTACCCCTCTGCTCCAACACCAGGCTGAGAGGATGAATTAAGTTTGTGCATGCAGCACTCCTTCCTCCTGGGATTTTACAGGGAAGGCCAGTGCCTCAAACAGTTAACTGGACCCTAGGGGGGCACCCAGCATCCCTGGAATCCCCCAGCCCATCCCAGCTGCAAAAGCAGACTGGAGAGGATCAAGGGGGAAGGGCACACCAGCCAGCAGCGCGTGGCTGCAAGCCCACACCCTGCCCATCACGTAGGTTTGCGCTGGACCAGAAGAGTTAAAACAAGAAGCCATTCCACTGCATCTCCTGCAGCCCACTGCCAGGCACAGCCCGCTATTTCTAGTTGAGCGTGGGAGTGGAGAAGGATCCCTCCAAGTCTCCCACCCAGCCCCAACCTGGCTGAAGTTGTTGGGTGCTGGCTGTACCACACCCCACAGCAGAGTTGGGCAAGTGAGGCTGCCGGGACTTTAGCAATTGGGCACGGGGGAGACCCTCTGCAAGCACACCCCTCCCCACCTGCAGAGCTCCCTGCCACCAGGGATTTCCTCAGGCTGCTGGAGCGAAGTTCAGCCTCACTCCTACCCAGCGTGTTCAGCCTCCTGACACCACACCCCCCACCCACTCCCTCCAAACACAGCAAGAGGATTTCTCCTCTCCTGGTGAGGTTATTCCTCCAGCAGCGTTACAGCTCTGAGCAAAACAACCCCGGGCACTTCTCATCTGCAGTGAGCTGACAGCAGAGCAGAGGGGGCTGTGGCACAGGCAGCCACAGCCTCCCCAACTCAGCTGTCACATTACACAAGCAGCACGGCTCGAGAAGCCCCCATTAGCCGCCGCCAGCGCCCTGTTACACAAGCACATCGCTCCACGTTAGCTTGGAACCGGCCAAAAACACACACAGAATCCAACAACTGTTGCTGCATGTGTCAGCAGACTCACCGGACTGTGTGCTGGTTTGTGCTGCAGTGTCAGAGTCCTGGGTGCTCCAGGGTCTGTCCCACCCTGTCAGGTTGAGAGACTGCAGGCCAAGGCACAGATCGTTGGTGTCTGGGAGGCCACGGGAAGACTCTTGCGTGGACGTAGGGAAGAGCATCCTGCTTGCCACTGCTTCTTCAGACTCCTGGATGTCTGCTCGGATGGAGAACAAACAGAAGCTTGAGAGTTCAGGGCTGTTTTTCTCTTTTTAAAGCAGGAGTTTTCCAAAGCATTAAGCCCCAAGCCGGGTCTCGTGTCGCTCTGAAGCCACAGCTCCTGCAACCAGCAGTTGCACCCCAAAAGGGAGGGCTACCATATGTCCAGAATCCAGCCCCCCACCCCCCTAGGCCCCTCCACCTTCCTATCCCGTCTGCATTACTGACTGGGTCAGCATGTGACCAGGCTGCTGATGCTTACTGTGCTGACAGTGACGTCACTCTGCCATGCAAGAGAACTGCATCAGCTCTTACAAAATAAAGGTAAGAAGAAAGGAAAAGATTTCCCCTGACAGACAAGACGGTAGCAGGAGGAAAGAGGAGCAGTTCCAGTAAACCAGGGAGGCAGGCAGCACAAAGCAGGGCTCGTCGGCACAGCAGACACCAGGCTGGAGGCAGCAGTCCCCCCAGCAACGACGAGAGCAGCAGCGACAGAGCACAGTTAGTTTTAGTGCTACCCAGCTCTCCTGTCCCCGCCTCCCTCCACCCACAAAACCCAAAAACACTTTAGTCCTGGCCAGCTTCCAGCTGCTGGCTCCGATTCAGAGCCGATGCAAAGCTTCGCAATTCTGCTGGCATAATCTGTTTGGTTGAGCCTGGCCACTGTGCCTCACTGACTCGGCATTGTTTACCCCTGAGTAACAAGGATAACCTTCAACCCCCACTACCCAGAGAGCAGCCCATCAGCCCTGCTCCAGCCCAAGCAGGCACATCCCACTGGTACAGGAGGAAGAGGACCAAGCAGACCCATTTCACACCAGGAATTTTTCATGGCCTGTTTACCTTTCGCCGGCCTGGTCCCCCCTTTCCCAGCCCTCCCCTCCCTTGCAGGGTGTTCACAAGCCTACAGTACTGGAGATGCGGATTCTCGCCTTGGTTTAAGGCCGTGCCAACAGCCTAAGGAAACGCAGCAGGTTCATAGTCTGAGAATTCCAGTTTAACGCAGGGATCTGGGGGCTGGTGAAACCACAAGATGCTCAGCTGTGCTACCCGAAATCTGAGTCAGAGGGCATTTATAAGCCAACTCCCAAGCAGCAGCAGCTGTCTCCTCCTCCTCCCCCTGCCCCCACAGACTCCCACTGTGCCATCAGATGTACACCTCACTCCACACACCGCTCCCGGCTCTTCCGCAGTCGCTCCAGTCTGTCACATCATCCCTCACGTGCAGCCCCAGACATCCCAGACAGCGTTCCTGGCCTCCTTTTCCACAGCCCATGCCACTCAGATGCCCATGAGCAAAGCCCTGGCAAAGGCTGGTGGCAGCTGGGTAGCCTACGTGTGACACAGGCCACTGCTGCCAGAGGCAGGACCCTTGCCTCCACCCCATGGCACTTTGGGAGCATCAGCACGCCCTGAACTCAGGGAGGGGACTGAGGCACCACAGGCAGGATCAGAGCATTTAAAACCATAACCTGCTGGCAACATGTCACCTTCCCCCCTCCCAGCTGCAGCCTCCTCCACAGCACTCCGCCAGGATAGCATCCACCAGGGTGTTTCCTACTCCTAGTAGTACTAGTACAAGCTGTAGTGCCAATTCAGTCACATTACTACCAAGCACCTGTAACAGCATCTATTCCTCTGACAGCATCACACTGCATCTCCAGCATGGTATTCCACTGCATCAATTCTTCCCAGACAGTTTTTTGATGGCTTGTTTTGGACATCTCTAACATAGGGAGGAGAGGATCAAGACACAGTGCTCAGCCAACTCAGTTCCCACAGCAACCATAACTTGTCCGTATGAATATGTAACATTCCTGCCTTTATGAAAAGGCAGGAGTGCTGTGCAGAGATCCCTGGCAGCAGGAGACTCCCTTCCCTTTGGGGACCAGGGATCTTGCTAGGTCTCAAAAGAATAATTCCCACCAAGCTTCATCTTCTGGAAAGCACGGACACAGAATACAGACACACAGCAAAACCTGAATCCCAACAGCTTGGATGAAACCCACAACTAAGAAATAAGGAAAATAGGGAACAAATTTATCTGTGACAGGAAGCACTCACTCTGCAGTAGCAGAGCTTTCCCTAACTATCTGCATTTTTCAGGAAATAAACTGTTTCATTTCATCAAACCAAATCAGATTCAAGTAAAAGATCCATGATTCTCTCTGATGACTTCAATCCACATTAAAAACAAACTCCCTGCAATCCAGTTACAGCTCTAACTGTGGAAGCACAGAGCAGAATCCACTCAGATAACCAGCAGTTTTTAATTAGACCTTTTCCCATCGGAAGCCAACAACCAGCTCAAGCTGCTTCCCCTTTAATACTCCCAGCCAGGCTGAAAGACAGATACAGGTCATCCAGGCAAAACATCCACTAAAAAAACAAAGAGAACTTACACAGATTTCTGGACTAGTTATTTTTAAAAGTCAAGAGTCTGGAGATTTGTTACAAAGCGATCAATTGTTGTAGGAAGAAAAAAACTAAACAGATACTAGAGCAGGAAGAATTAAACTTCCAACAAAAATTCAGTTTAAGAGTCATAACCTCAAGCTGTGAATAACTAAACGCCGACCAAATACTAAATAACTTCACTTTGCAATCTGACACAGCCCAACCCAAATGCTTTACTGCAGATTTTTCCAAGCACCAACCACCAGCACAAGCCCTTCCAACCTGGATTTTTCCCTGGAGTTGCCACTGGAAGCCAACCATCCTGGCAGAGGGAGCGGCGCTGTGCTGGGCTCGTGCCCGAGCGTCTGGGAGAGACTGAGCTGCCTCCCAAGCCTGTTGGGTTTGATTTCAACAGCATTATGAGAACAAAGTCCTTAACAAAACACTCCCTCGCTGGCCTTGGAGCAAGTGTCTCTCCTGGGTGACTCCCTCCTGGCCTGTCCAGGAGATCCCTGTAGCCAGGCCACACCACAGCACAGGCCAGACAGCTTTCCACACCACTGCCCACATGGAAAGCTGCATTTTCCAGACTTTAACTGTGAGCCTTGGATTTAAGACATTCCAAAGGCTCTTGAAGATGAGGATCTCCAGAGCTCAGCTCTCACCTGCAGGCAAGGGCAGCTCCCACAGGCCCAGCTCCTGTCCCCACCCCAGCCCACCCTCCCCACTCACACCACTTGAGGCAGGTGAGTTTCCACACAGGAAGCTGGGTTGGGGAGCTCATCTGGTTAAAACCAAGCCACAGGGAGTTAGTTTTAAGCCTGGCTCTCTCCCTTGATCTGGTATGCAGCATGGCTGCACCAACCAGGCACTTCAAACAAGAAAATATTTAGGAAATTACAGCCTAAACCTGCGTGGGAAGGATCCACAGGGCCTGACAGCAGAAGCTGTGATCCACAGGCAGGTTGTGGGTTAAGGGAGCAGGAGGAGCAGGGAGCATGATTCAGTTCCCAGCCCATAGCAGCAGCATCTCTGTGCCATCATTCTGGAAAGGTGGTGCTTCAACCTAGCACAAAGGTGCTCAGGTTTTTGAGCCTTCCAGATCCAGGAAGGCCAGCTAACAATCCAGCAAACAGTTTTTCTTCCTCTGGGTTTTCTCAGAATGGTTAAGCAAACATGAACCAAGTCAGATCCCATTCCTACCACCTCCACAGCCAGGACAGCTCTCCCTTTGCTCCCATATCCTGGTTTCCACCAGGGCCTGAATACAGATTAAACCCCTCCTCAAACGGGCCCCAAGCATTGAGGGCAGCAGAATAAGCCCAGCTGTAAACTCTCTTCTCTAACAAAACCAGATTTACCCCATGGACTAGAGTTCTGACCAAGGCTCAGCTTCCAAACCAAATGTGGAGAAGCCAGAGCCAGGAGGAGAAGTCTTCAGAAGACAAACAGGAAGGCAGCAGCCAGCAGCAGCATTGCTTTGCCTTTCACACTTCTCTGCACCTCCAGCTGTAAAGGCTGGGAATTGCATCCCTGAAAATTAAGCCTCTCAAGTGCATTCTGCACACAAGACAAATATCCAAGTGAAAGCTGTCAGATGAGTCAGTTGTATTCCCAAAGTGCAGTGGAGATCATTAGGGACTTAGAAAAGCACTTGTTCACCATAAACCTACTAGTCATAAGAGGTTTTTCTGAAACACAACTAAGCATCTCCCCTGCAATCTGCAAAGGTCCTGAAGTGGAGACGCTGCTGCGTGACCTGTTTCACAGCCAGATGAAGGAGTCTGCCTTATTCCATAACCACAAACACTTGAGCAGCTGGCAAACAGCTACTTCAGAAACCAAGGAAGAGACACTGCAACAGTCTTGCTGCTCTGCCTCCCTCTTCCAAGAGTAACAGAGACTGTCACAGAATTACAGCACCAAAAACCTGAGTGACAGAGCTCAGAACAAATCATACAACTGCTGGATCTTCAGGAACACCACCAGTCTGTGACCACGGCAGAATACAACAGCTCTAGGCCAAGTCCCTGCTCTGCAGAACGCTGGCCTGCTTCTGTCTGCATATCTGATACAAAACCCAATTACTAGAGGCACTTTCCAGTAGAGAGAAGCATCATGATTGTGTAGGCAAAAATCTGGCCATGTGACACTTCAAATCCAAAGGCCAACAAGACCAAGGGAAGTAAGTCTGCTCTTTTTCTGGGGCACAGGTGTGGAATCTCCCTATTCTGGATGCATATGTGGCATCCAGCATTTCTTTGGCGCAGGCAGAATGGTTCTTCCAGCTTCAGGTGAGCTCCTGTTCAGAATCTTACTCTGCCTCAGTACCTCCAGGTGAGCAGAGTTACCATTTGGGTCCCTGCATGCTAGAGCATTTTATTCCCTGATTCAAGACCATGTATATCAGGTCAGCTGCATCCAGCGCTGTCTGGAGTGTTTCCTTGGGGCCACAGAGGAAGAGCAGAGGAATTTACATTACAGTTTCAGAGACACTCTTTGGACGGCTAAACAAGTGATAGGTCATTAATTGACTGCAGTTAAGAGCAAACAGGAAGCCGATTTAGTCATCGGCTAGTCTAGGTTTGCATTTGTCCTTCAGTTTTCCTTAAATAAAGCAGCCACAGAGTCATTAGAGCCTGATGGGCCACAACTAACAGCCTTTAAACACTGAACTTGGCACCTGGAGCCTCTCCCACCCGAAGGAAGTCATTTAAGCATCTCCCATTTCTTCACACAATAGACTGTCAAGTTAGAGCAAAATAATGCCAGCTTTGTTGCTGTTAAATGAGCAGAGCTTAATGAATGAGAGATCGACGTTGCTGGGACATCTGGGGTACCTAGGTGTCTTCAAAGTTCCTTTTAAACGAAGCACTGCCTTCAGCTGAAACCAGCAACAAAGGCTAGCGTGGGAGCTTTACTCCCAGCTCTACTAAAGCTGGAAGTTGTGCCTACAGTTTCAAAAGCTGGTGTATGTAACAGCACCTTCCACCCCAGCAAGGCCCAGCTTTAAAGCCTGGAAAACGAACCAGCAGCCAAGTTAAGAAACTGGCCTTGCCCACGTTCTTATTCAGAGAGGTGATAAACATATGCAACAGCTTTAAAAGCACATTCCTTGTGCAGCAGCTGCTCAAGGACAGGCAGCTGCTCCAGCAGCACCATCAGGAGATGCTGACTCCTGCCTCTGTCAAGGCCACACTGCCTCTCCCATCTCCAGTGCCACACAAAGAGCCACCAGAGGTTAAGGAGTGCACTGAGGAGCTGCTGCCTTTCTCCAGAGAGGACTGAGGCAGCTGGACACGCAGCAGTTGAGAAGCACCATGACCCTGTCCCAGAAGCCACCAGACAGGTTCTACAATGACAGCTCTCCCCACACCACTGCACCCCAATTTGGGAGAGCACCCCGAGCCTGGTGTTTGGAGAGCTCCTGGAATAGTTACCCACAAACCTCAGGGGGGTGGTCAGCCCGGGCATCCCAACAGCTGGCTCTGACAAGGCAACCAAGTTCACCAAAGGAGGATCATCAGCTGCAAACTGATCTTTACAGACATCCAACTTTAGGTGTGACAAGCTGAACCTGCAGCAGCAGTCCCAGCTCTGCCCAGAAGGGGATAACACTGACTGTGTGGATCCAGGAGTGCTGAATCAGCCTGTCCTCTCACATTGCTCAGGCTGCTGCTGCACTGATCCCAGCACGGCCTCACTGTCAGCCCAGTAAAGTGTCTCCACACGTGCTTCCCCCATAGCTTTAGTGAAAGGTCATGAACTTCTGCCATCTCTCCTCCACCACGTGTAATCCTCTTAGTGCTCAAAGGGGCTTCTTCAACACAACTCCAAGCCGGGATAAATTTAGTTTGACCTGAAGATGACAACTGAAAAGCTTGAGGGACCATGAATAGATTGAAGTCCAAGCATTTACTGCTGGAATAAAGTCTCTTCCCCAGGCTCTGCCATTAAAAGAGTTTAAGTTGTAAAAAGACAGTCCTTTCACCTACTACATTCATGGTGGACCTCCAGATTCTTAAGCCTGCCCAAGCAAGGAATTTCATATCATCTAGTCTTACTAACAGTTGCTCCTGCACAAGTAAAAACCCCACAGACTCAGGAATTCTCCAGAAGTGACTTGACTTGGAGCAAAGACAAAACACCACATGAGATGAAGGGTCTCTGCTCCATTGATCCCCTACCCAGAAGCTGACTCAAGGGCAAGGCAAACAGCTCCAAGAACCTGCTCCAGGCTTAACCACCTGCACTGTATTCTGCATTTTAGCAATCAGCTGCTCAGCCTTACAGCCATCAGGTGTGAATTTCTGCACAACCCAAGCCAGGGTCCAGGTGCCAAAGTAACTCCCCCATTTATAGATTACAGATGCCCCAGGATTCACTTCTTTGCTGACACTGCCAGCTTTTTCACAGAGAAGACTCTCATTAGCAACCTATTAAACATCAGGAGCAGCTCCTGCACTTTTCAGGCCCAAAGACAGGGCAAAACTTGCAGAGCTGCTGCATTCAGGCCCTCCTTACCTACCCAGAGGATCCAGCTCCAACATTAAGGAAACAAGGCTGGGACTGCAAGGAGACCAGTAACTGAGCTGCTGATGCTTTGGCAGATGCTGACTCATTCACGAATTTACAGCTGATAACTGCTGGCCCAGGTTGCTCTCTTATCAGTACCTTCACACTTCTACTGGCCCAAGGCAGCCCTCCTCCAGCCCAGCTCAGCAGGGCCCAGTATCCTTTGAGAAGTGAGGAATTCTTTTCTCACATCATCAGCATCTGTGTCACTATACAAGGGATTTGACACAAGCTAAAATCCTCCTGGTTTAGATAACTACTGCTGAGCAAGGCCCCCACCCTGGTCCCCAGCACTCACTGGTCAGACTGGTCTTCAGCTACCAGAGCAGGTAAAAAAAGCTGCTTAGGGCATCCCCAATGCACAACTTTGGTTTCCCTGCAGCAAAATAACATTTGCTAGAGGAAGCCCCTCTTTTTTACAAATAAGTGCCAGTGTACTTGCCCTATGAGAGGTCTTCCTCTTATCACCTGAAACAAGCAGTTTAACAACACTGGGAAACTCAAGAGTTTCCAGACAAGGCATCACCATTCCAGCAAGACCTCCTGCTCCAGACACCCCTAGGAAAAAGCCAGAGTAAGTGACAGAACACACAGACTTGCAAGCAGCAGGTCAGTAAGAACTCCTACTTCAGTGCCAGGCAAACACCCCCATCCCTCAGAGAAGAGTTATCAAAGTCAAACACAGCACTATAAGTTAAAATTGCTGTGCCAGCTCTTAAGCCCAGACACAAAACCAGAACTAACCCACACCTTCACATGATCAATCTGCTCAAGCAGGCAGAGACATCTCCTTTATAAATCAGGTTAACTTTGGCAAGCTGAAACTTAATCAGGAAATACCATCAACATGTTCTAAGAGTCTATGAAATATTCCCATTCCAAATTGAGTAGGAAGGACTATAGCAAAGATTTCAACAAGGAAGCCAGAAATAACTTTCATTCACCCCCTGCAAGGAGATAAAAAAAGTATTACATTTATTTCTCCTTTATGCTTCCACTGCATCCAGATCAGATACAGCACTGGCTACTACTGTGCCAGGAGACCAAAAAAAAAACCCAAGGCAAACCAGCTCAACACAGCAGCAAATATCTAAGAGTGCACCACTAACCTGAAAGGGTTAACATTCACTACCACCACTGCTCAGGAGTAGCCAGCATAGCCTCCAATGCCACTTTACCAGACAGGTTTCAAGCAATGCTGGCGATGGATCCAGGCCTCGAAGCAGGCAATTCACTTCCTCTGGTATTTCTGCCTCGCCAGCGTGGGATCACATGGCCAGATCAGCCCCAGGTCCACACTGCTAAGTCCTCAAATACCCAGGAGATTAAGCTGCACTGGAAGTCATCTGGTAGCAGTCATTTTGTTAGCCCAGAACAAAGTTGCACTGTACAGGCATCAAACAGACCCACACAGTGCGCAGGCACCCAGTTAGAGCTTTTTTCCACACCCATTTGATTAAACTCAGATTACCCACGAGGCCAAGGCAACCCTGTCTCCACGTGACTGCAGAGAAACCTGCTCTGCCCAGGGAACCCTGCAAGGTCATCAGCTGGGGAGGTTCAGCCCTTTACTTCCCACTTTGTTTTGGGACCTATCCTGAGGGGTCAGTTTGTTTCCAATAACAGCTCAAGTGTTTATTGACCCATAATTCAGAGGCTGGAGAGGCAAGAGCAATCCCTTTCCAGTGCCCAAATCATGGCATGAGCACTGCTGCTCAGAGGTGTGCTGGCAAAAGGAGTAGCAGGCACAGGTACACTTACTGGCAGACCTAGGCTGCTGCAAAGGGACAAAAGCACGTCCTTCACTTGGATAAAAATAAGACCAGACCAAACACTCTCTGCTTTGGCACAGAGCTTCTGTCTTGAGGCAGCAGAACATGCCCACTCCCCTCAGCCTGGAGCAAACAGAAGCTTGCAGCACTGATTTCATCACACCAAGCTTGCTTTGCAGGGAAGTCAGCACCCACCTGTGCTCTTACATGCATGTTAACTGACCTGTGGCAAACATGGTTTTTCAAAATTCTTTTGCAATTTCAATGTATGCAGCAACTCAGCCTGGCCAACCTTGAGAGTAGATGAATCCTGCCTCCAGGAGAGGCAGACTAAAGGAGTCTGCTGAGGTATTCCCACCAGCAGTTGGCAGGTCAGGCAGGGAGCACTCACATCCTGCCCACCATGACCTACAGCACCACAGAGAGGCAAGCAAGCCTTCCCAGGCACTTCCACACTGCCAGGGAATACAGAGATTACCCATTTCAGGCACACAAGCTAAGACCCCTCCCACGGTACCAGGCATGCCAGCACCCACACCACTGAGGATCACCACCACCAGCTCCCAAGTGCCTCCCCAACCCAGCAGCCCCCCTCCCTCACCTGGCAGGGTGTCACATTTGCCTTTTGTGACAGGCGTGGTGCAGACTCCACTGAAATCCAGAGAGTTGTCCAACATGGCATTTATTCGGCGGAATATATCTGCATTGCTGCAGGTGGAAAGTGCAGGGGCATTCGGGCTATCCCAGCAGTCTTTTATGCTCCTCACAGGATCTTCTTTCTGTTAAAAAAGAACCAGTACATGTGTCAAATAGGCAAGTACTCGGCTTTCAACACATTGTGGAAAGCCTGGACTGCCTCCAATACTCACATTAGCTTAGGTCTTAGCAACACTCAAACCCAATTCGTGGCATTAAAGAAGCAGTTAAGCAAACGGGTCAGCAATTTGTCAGCACAGCACACTGGAGCAGACTGCCCATCACACACAGGGAGCACGGATGGACTTCAGGCAGACAGCCACAGCAAACCAGCTGGGCTGTGAACACAGCTCCCTGCTGGTTTTCTCCAGCCCATCACAACACCAGCAGAGATCTGATTAACAGGAGTACACACCTTCTACCCCAAAGGAAAAGTGGGATGCTCATGGTCCAGGCAGACACCACAAGGAACCACAGCAGTTCCTCTTCTGCACAGCAGAAGAGCACAAGGCTCACCTCACTACCCATCTTGGAGTTCTGAGCAGTATCTTGGAATGATCCAAGTCAGCAGCAATCACTTCAGGTTTGCAGAAAAGAAAAAACCAAACAACACTCCTTCCCAGCTAATCAACCAGCCCCAAATCCTGAGGAAAGGCAGAAGACAAAACCCTGATCTTCCCTTCAGGTAGCAGCTCCTGACCACAAAGGTAGTTACTCCAAACCATCTCTGCTTTAGCACAACCCAGCACGGATACAGATCCACCAGCATCAAGGCTTGGAGACCAGCCTAAAAAAGGATCACCTCTTGTAAAGCTTCTTCCTGAGAAACATCAAACCCCTCCTGCACCCCGGTGCCGGTCCAGAGAACAGGGAAGAGCAGCTGCTTTCCCAGCTCTGCTCACAAGCCACTGACATGCAGACTCCTTCGGGAGCAGCTGCACCAAATTCAAGCCTCTTGACAATTCAGAAGCCGCTAAGATCATCTCTACCAGCGTTCTGAGGCCGAAGAGAGGTCTACCCACCACCCAAAAAGCCACTGCAGAACTCTGCCCCCGAACATGCTGAGCCATCGGTATCGCCGGCAGCTAAGACCTGCTTTAAAGAGAGGGGCACAGGGAGGCACAACCCCGCCAGTCCCGGACTCCAAAGAGGAATACTGGCCATTAAATCAAGCTAAACTCAAACCCAAAGAACTGAAGAGCATCAAGTCTGGCAAACGAGCCCCTGCTCCTCCAACACACCGAAGCTCTAAACTGGGCCGTTCGTACTTGTCAAGAAGACAATATAGGCACCGCTTGGATGTGCTTCTGCAAGTCTCCGGCCTCACTTACCTCCCGTTCCGCTTCACTCGCAAACGAGCCTGAAGCACCGAGCTGGTTTTACTTTCAAATGACCCCTTGTGGATCGTTCAAGGAGGCTGGTCTAAACTGAACTTCACGAGGAGACAGGAATATTAGCCCAGCCCACGCCTAGCGCTTACATTCCACCCCCCACCTCGTCATTCAACGCCCTCTATGTGATCCTTTTCTCCAACTACCCACCACATAGGTGAAAAGCACAGGAAACCCAGTCCTGGCAGCAGCAGGAATAAGCTCCTGAACGGACAGCTCGCACCGTGCCTTCAGGCGGGACCTGAACAATTCCTGGAGAACTCCAGCCCCTTTAGGACTATTAGCATTTCTTCAGCGCTGAGGGCTGCGATCTTTGGCTATTGAAATGCTCAGAACTGGGCAGAAAAATCACGCTATGAAAAGTCAGCGTCCATAAAGGAGACAGAGGAGTCCTGCAACTTTATTCGAATAAAGGGAGAGATTGTCCACTGGGACATAGGCTTTCTTTCTTTCTTTCTCGGTTTCAGAGGGCACAGCCTCCTTTTTAGCCCAAACTCCCGGCCGCATGTTGCCCTCTTCCTTTCCCCATCAGCTGAGGTATTCGGAAGGTGCAGCCTTCCCGAACCGCCTACACCACATATTCCCCCCCGTTTAAACACGTCATTTTCGCCTTAAAGATCAGAAAATCAGGCTGAGTTTGTCTGTTTCAGGAGTCAAATTGTCTGGTTTCTCTAACAAATCTGCGGCTTGAAGTTGGTAGAGACATTAAGAACCATTTCAAAGACATTAACACCCATCCCCTCCCCACTGAATTGTTAGTAAATACACGAACACAGAGCACACATCAGAGCCCACCGCCAAACAAGGGAACATTTACAAGAGTGACACAGGTTAAGGCTAAAAGGGAGCTGAAGGCCGAGAGAAGAGGCAGAGCGCGCTTTAAGTCATCTTTATAAAGAGCAGCTGGAGTACAGAAGCTCAAATTACAGAAGTATCGCCAGTCATCTTTAATAAAAAGGAGTGCCGCATCAGGCTGCCTTGGCACAAGGATGAAACTCCGCGTTCTATTCCCGTTCCTGTAAAAGAACCACTTCCAGCGAGAGGCAAAGCTTTTCCCTAGGAGTCTGCACTAGGGAGACAAAATAACCCGGAGCGGCCAGCTGAACGCCCCACCCGTTCCTTCTCATTTAGCCTCCACGACTGGCAGCACCAGTCCTGCTCCAAACAGGCACAGAAACCAGCGAGAACACAGACAAGCCTTTCCACAAAAAGTCTCTCTAGCAGGAGGGATTTAACCCTAGACTGTCAAGGATATCCTTGGGATACTACCATCATCCTGGACACGGAGAAGGGGGGACCTTGCAGCACTACAACCCCTTGTAGGAAGGGGTTCGTAGCACACCCTCCCCTCCCTCAGCCCAAAAGTAAGATACTCCTTTCAGAAGAGCTCTGCAGGTCTCCAGAGCACTCAGAGCCCAAACCACCCCCCAAGAGCCTGGAGAGGATGGCGGAAGAGTTTGCAAACTGGAGAATCCAGCCAAGTGCTTCTGTCTCGGAGTCAACACCACAGCCCAGGGAAACACCTCGCCTGAGGCTGCATCCCCAGAGCCAGTGCTGCTTTATCATCCCCAGCCAAGAGGAGCAACTCCAGAGCCCAGGTAGGATTCGCTGTCCCTGCCCCACCTGGAAGGATTTGGCAAATTCAACACACTGCCTCTCCAGGCTTCCCTAGAAGCCTCCACACTGCAGCTACAAACTACAGATCCCCTCTGCTTCCAGAGGCACCAGTCCAGCAGCACTGGTGGGTTCTCCTAGCACCATGTGAGACACCCTGGGGTGTAACCAGTGACCCAACAGCCATTCTCAGCCATTCCATCCTGCTATACCTCACAATCCCAATCCAGAGGCACAGACACAGTTTTATCAGGGCATAAACAAGTCAATGGAGAAGCTGATCCAGGTGACAGGTGCTTTAAAGCCACCCGGAGTCAAACACCACTTCTTAACACCTGGTAAGACATCCAGTCTCTTGGAGCTGAAAGTTTCTACAGAAGCCCCTGGATAAGAACGAAAGGGTACAGACAATTCAGTTCTCTGCAGCAGGCCCATAGTGGCACAGAGCAAACGATTCTGAGATTGTGGGTTAAGTCACTGGAGGTCAGAAACACAGATCCAAGCAGCATCATGCACAGACACACAGGAAGAGGAAGCTCAGGCAGGAGGCAAGTCCTCCACATCCTGACTCAACTAAGAACTTCCAAGCAGGAAAATTCAGCCCCAGAACACTGAGGCTTCAAGGAGGATACTGAAAGGCTCCAGACCCCTCTTGCAACCCAAACACACACATGGAATTGAGAAAAGGAGTGCCAAGAAACAGGGAAGAGCTCCCTTCCCTCAGAGTAACAGAGGGCCAGCAAGCCTTACCACCATAGCAGAGAGCTCTTGTTTTCCCGCTGTGCATCAGGAACTGGCAGGTCCCAGGAGCTCCCACCCCACCAGTCCCAAGCAGACCCCACAGCCTGCAGAGTTTACCTGCAGGAGAGCCCACTCCAGGTACAACCAGCAGCACTCAGTGTTACAACACACACCTGTGCAGCAAAACACCAGAGTTGTCCAAGGCAAGTGGAAACTAGGAACCTCCGAGGCACACACACCTGCAGGAAACCTAGAGATAATGAAATCCCAGGGCTAGGCAGAACCTGCAGCATCACAACAGCACCAGCACAGGATTAGGATAGCCTAATCCTTAGGGAAGTCATTAAACAGAGCTTGGCTGCCAGTATGGCCAAGATGTGCATTAGCTCCTGGGGATGCTGTGGAGCAGGCAAGGCTCATCCACCTCAGCTACAATCCACCCTTTGCTTTTTACATCTTCCATAGAAATCTCACCCAGGCAGCATCATGCTGATGCCCAGAGGGATTCCTGGAGCTGCAGCTACAGACAAGAGGGCCTTCAACCCCAAGGCAAAATTTAAGATGCTGTTAAAATGGTGCCCACATCAACATAACCAAGCCAAGATGGCTCCATACTTCAATGAAAGGAAGCTCAGAAAATCCTTTTTTGTTGGTATGTTTTGCTTCCCAAATTGAAGTCAGGCATACCCGTGCAAAACACGACATTGGTGTAACTGTTTCCACCAGGCAAACACGCTCCCACCACCCCCAGCTCATCCCAAAAAGTGTTAGGCAAGGCTGCACCAGCTCTCCCACCATCAGCAAGGCTAACGTCAAGCAGCTGTCCTGGGGTTTGGTGAGTAGAGACATATTGAACACACCTGGTTTGAATTAAGACTGGTCTTAATTCACAGGGGAGCATTGACTTCAGAACAACACCAGTTTTGCCAAAATCCCTTTTTTAAAAGGGCATTTCACCAAGAAGGCAGCTATTTTTTAGTGTTTTTTGAAGCCATCACTCACTAGCAGCTTTGTACATGAGCAATACCCACAGCTGCCTGTTGCAGCAGACTGTCAAAGCTGAATAAGGGTTTAATTGGTTTAGGGAGACTGTTCCAGTTGAGACAAACTGCAGCAAAAGTAACGGGATCCCAGAGCTCTTCCCTGAGCCCAGCTCCCACCCTGTGCACAGCTGTACCCGAAGTCCCTCATCAGCACTCCAGGTGCCAGCACACCTTGTTAGCCCGTAACAAAGGCACCAGTAATGAGCGTTAATTGGCTTCACCTGGGAAATAGAAAAGGGTTAAAAAAAAACCGAACTTGTTTTTCCGCAGACTTGTCTCACTTAGAAGAATCACCTTTGTCCATACTCAGTTATGAACTGAGTCTCCTGTGTCACCCCTCACCCTAGCCAGACACTACATGGAGCTAGGAGCATACAGTTTACGAATAAAACAGCACCTTTGGTCACCTTATACATTAAAAAAAAAAAAAGTTTAGAAGTGGGCAAAAATACCACCTGCATGAGTACAAGTGCCCACTCTAGCCAAAACATAACCCACCATGCACACCTGAGCTCAGCTTCATCCCCCTACAACCCTGGGAAGGGTGGAATAACAGGTTGCTAGGCTAGGATGCGGTTTCCTCCGGCGTTTCCCGGAAGGCAGGGTCAGTTGATTTGTCCCCCGAGCCTGAGCTCCATCAGACCCCCTGTTCCCCACGGATACCTCAGCAGCAGGACCCCCGGCAGGCCAGCCCAAAGGGAATGGGGATCCCATAGCAGCGCTCCGAGAGGAAGCGGGGGAATTCCAGCCGCGGCCGTCCTGAGGGCTCGGTGTCCCGGTGCCCTCTTCACGCAGGTGGAACGGGCGGGAACGCCACCCCCGGCAGCTCCACCGCGTGGAACCACGTGGCGGGGCGGCCTCGCGAGGCGGCACGTGCTCGCACTTACCGGCGGGAAGGCCATGGGCAGTACTACGGGCGGGCGGTCCCGGACCGCAGCACAGACGAGCCAAGAGGATAGCGAAGACACCGAGAGCGGCGCAGCCCCTCGCCCGGCCCGCGGCTTTTATGGGCCGGGCCGGGCCGGGCCGGCCCGGAGGCGGGGGCGGGGGGTGAGGGCGTGGAGGGAGGGGCGGGGGTGCCGCTGAGGGGCGGGGCTGCTGCGCATGCGCGGAGCACGCGCCGGCCGCGTGGCGGCTGCCCGCCGCCATCGGTGGGTTCCCGCCACAGCCCCGCGGAGCCGCCTCGCCCCGGGCGCCGTGAGGGGACCGGGCACCCGCGGGTTAACGTGGCGTCACGCGAGGCATTCAGTCTGCCCCTCCGAGGGATGGGGCGGCGGCGGCGCTGTGCTGTCCGGCTTCAGCCACCCTCCCAGGGACACCTCAGCGCTGGCAGCTGTCGCGTGCAGGATGTGACGCTCGCTGTACCTCCGCCGTGAGGGGAATGGGAGGCCCTAGGCATTAAATTGGGGGCCCCAAAGGGCAGCCTTAGTGTCGTCGTTTCTTCACACATGGGCTGTGGTACTCACTCAGCCCCCTCAGAGGAGATGGAAGCCCGGAGTGATTAAATCACCCCCTCTGAGTGCAATGGGGTGGCGGTGGCACTGTGGTGCCCAGCTGTAGCCCCTCGGGGTCACTTCAGTACCAGAAGCTCTCCACTCATGGGCTGTGGTGGTCACTGAACACCCCACGAGGGAATGGGACTCCTGAGGGGTAAGTCAGCTCCTCTAAAGGGAGTGGGATGGTGGTGGCACTGCCCAGCTGGAGCCCCCTGGGGACATCTCAGCACTGGCAACACTCCATGTTCCTCTGAGGGGACCCCAAGGGTCAATGACAGGAGTTAAGGACTTAAATCAGCCCCTCTGAGGGGTCTGGGATGGTAGCGGTTCTGTCAAGGAGAATGGGGTTCCCCAAGAGCAGCCTCAGTGCTGGCAGCTCCTACAGATGAGCTGTGGCATTCACTGTGACCCCTGTGAAGGGATAGGACCCCCAGGGGATTAAACGAGGGGAATAGGGTGATGGCACTGTGGTGCCTGGATGGAGCTCTCCAAGAGGCGCCTCAGTGCCACTAGCTTTCCACTCACTGGCTGTGGTGCTCACTGAGCATCCCATGAGGGAACGGGACCCTAGAGGGGTTAAATGAGCCTCTGTGAGGGGAAGGGCATGGTGGTGGCACTGCAGTGTCCATTTGGAGCCTTCACAAGGACACCTCAGTGCTGTCAGCTCCCACACACGGGCTGTGGTGCTTGCTAAGCCCACTCCGAGGGAAATGGGATCCCCAAGGGCTAAAATCATGCCCCTCAGGACTTAAATCAGCTCCTCTGAGGTACTGGAATGGTGGCAGTGCTGTAGCTCTCAGCTTCAGAACCCCCGGGGCCATCACGGTGCCATAACTTGCCACACACAGGCTGGCTGTTCACTGAGCCTGCTCTGAGTGGAATGGGACCCAAAGGGATTAAAATGGGTTCCCCAAGGAAAATGGGGTGGTGGCAGTGTTGTGGTACCTGGCTTTAGCCCTTCCAGACCTGCTTTGGCTCCAGGAGCTCTCCACACACAGGCTCAGCACTCTTTGGGCTTCCCATGGGAGAATGAGATTCCCAAGGGCTTAAATCAGTCCCCCTAAGGAGAATGGAGTGGTGGCACTGTGATGCCTGGCTGAGCCTCCCTCCCAGGGATGCCTCAGTGCTGGCAGCTCCCACACACAGGCTGTGGTGCTCACCGAGCCCCCATGAGGGAATGGGACCCCCAGGGGGTTAAAGTGAGGTCCCCAAGGGCAGCCTCAGTGCGTTGGCATCTCTCCACACACAGGCTGTGGCACTCTCTGAGCCCATGAAGGGATAGGAGCCCAAGGGTTAAATTGGCCTCTCTCAGGGAAATAGGGTGGTGGCTCCCTGTGAGGCAGCTGCAGCTCCAGGCTCTCTCCTTATGGGAATGGGCTTTTTCCCTATGGAACAAGCACTTGACACCCAGTGGTTGCTGCTGCTGCTCCAGCCAGGGATTCCTCACCCATCAGAAAACACAAAGGGTTTTTTTTCATCTCTTACCCGGAAAAAGCAGAAAGCCCCTCACCCTTTTTGTGGCAGCGGAGGCGGTTCGGGATTCAGACCTTCCCGCACGTCCTTTGCTCATCCTCTGCCTCTGGTGCTGGGCCTGGCTCTGCGCTGAGCTGCAGCTTTGGATGGAGAGAGCCAGTGCTCACTGAAATCCCACCCAGCCCGTGCTGGGAGGAGAGATCCTAATAGAGAGTCAGATTTCCTTCTTTTTTTGTAATCCCAGTTTGGAGATGAAACGCCTCCCTGAGCTGGCCCCAGGAATCCTTCCAGTGACACTGCAGAACAGACCCAGCCCTGACGTAGCAGGTATTTCTGCGGTCGAAGCATGAGCAATTCTGCCTTGAATAAATAGCTGGAACTCTCCCAAGACTCCTCAGATCCCTGGTCCAACTGAGCACCTCCTGCCCTGGGGGGATCACTCCGGTGCCATGTGCCAGGTTTTTTCCAGGACCCAGCAGCTACTGGCCCCTGGGACACTCTGCATCTTTCCAGTCACCTAAGGGATGGCTGGTCCCCTGATGTCCCCTGTGGTTGCCCTGGGGAGGCTGGCAGAGCCCGGCATGGGGGAATCTGGGGTTGATGTGCCCACAGAACAGAGGAGGGAAAGGGAGCAGGTTGGAGAAGAGCTTTATTGGGAAATCCTGGACATAATAAATAAGGGTTACATTGGGAGATGACAGTGAGGGACTGGGGCTACACTGTGCTCCGTGGGGGCTGGAACCGCTTCTGCTCTTCCGAGTAGAACCGCTCCCTGCATCCCATCTGCCACATCCTGCTCCTTCCGCCCAGCAGCAAAGCTGGCCCAAGGGTCACTGCCTGCCGCCCCTTTTGGGATCGGGGCAGGGAATAACCTGGCAGAAACGGGGGCAAGGGAGTGTTTTGGGGAGCAGCATGGGGCAGAAGGGGTGGGAGGGCAGGGCCATGGGCGTGGCAGCGCCCGGCTGTCACTGTGTCAGGGCCTGGATGATGTCCTTCACCAGCATGGTGCCGATGACCATCTTCTCGCTGTTGATGGTCAGCTGGGCCGAGGAGCCCTCCCGCCGCTCCAGAGTGATGAGCACAAGGCTCCCGCTTGTCACTGTCTTGGCTGCAAACCTGTTGGGTGGTGAACACAGGGCTTCAAGGCAAGCTGTCCCCTGTCACCCTCTGGTCTCATGGGATGCTCTAGTGGGGACAGGCAGGTGCCTATCCCATTGGGTTCACTTAGGCTGTCCCATTTGGGTTCACTCAGGCTCCTCGTCCTAAAGGAAGCCGTGAGTGTCCCCGCTGTGATTCGGGTGAGAATGGAGGGGTGACAGCGCCTGCCTGATCCAGGTGTGGGGGTCCAGCTACCTGTACTCATTGCTGGCACCGCAGGGCACGCGGCCCACGTTGGCAGCTGAGGTCACTTGCTGGACGATAGTGTGGTCACTTCGGCATTTCTCAGGCAGTGTCAACTTCTCTGTGATCTCACTCATGCCCATCAGCTTCCCTAGAGCAAGCAACAGAGGCACCTGCCCATCTCTGGTCACACACCCTGCTGCGCCCTGCTTTGATATGCCCAAAGCAAGCCCCTCCAGCTCCCTGCGTTCCCCATGACATCCTGAGCTGGCTGCTCTGCTTGCTCTTGGTTCAGGATTCAGTGGAGTTGGGAAAATCCTTCATAACCCTTTCTGGGCTCATTCCCATGTCCCTGCCTTGTGGCAGCAGCCATGTCCCGGGGATAGGCTCCTCTGGGCAGTGGCAGCAATGGGGCCAGGTGCTACAAGGCACCAAGCACCTCCTACTCAACATTGCCCCCATCCTTGGGGTCAGGGTGGGGATGTGCTGATCCAGAAGCATGAAGACACAGGGTCTCACTCACCAGACACAATTCTGGGAGTGCCAGGGTGACATGGGCTCTTCACAATTTGTGGAGACCCAACACGGCCACCCTGGCACCAGGGTGGTCACCCCAGCCCACAGGCTGGGGCTGCAGGGTGGGGTGAGGCGAGCAGAGCTAGTCTAGGGGCCAGCTGAGCAGCCACTTACCCTCACCCAGCCGTGCCAGGTGCTCTAGGGACACAGCGAGGGCAGCAGAGGGGACAAAATTGTGGGTGAGTGTCAATGGTGGGTGCCTGTGCAGCACTCTGTCCCCCTCCCTGGCCCCACTCACCCTGCTCCTTCTTGAACTCATTCTCGCTCATGAAGACAGGGGCCATGAGCTCCCCCACAGGTGGCTGGATGGAGACGTAGAACTGGCGTGTGTGGGTGCTGGGGAGACAGGCAGGTGAGAGGGGCATGTGCCCAGAATATATCCCCTCTCCATGTCCTGTTACCCATCCCTACCCTCAGCAGGGGTGACCGTGGAAACTGTGGCACAGAAGGGCTCAGGAATGGGGGGAACCTGTCAGGCTGGACCTGGAGCTGCTGCTGCCTCCTTGTCCCCTTGCAGAGAGGCCTGTGCATTTCCTGCTGTACTCCAACCACCCCGTGCCCATCTGAATGTCTCTTCTTCCCTGGAAGGACTCTGCTGCCTGTCCTCCCTCCCCTCATGCCCTGCTTCTGCTGTCTCCTGTCCTCTGCTATGTAGAGGGATGTTGATACCTATCCCACTTTCCCCATCTCTGGAGCACCTGACGCCCTAAATCTTTGGGGACACCCATCTTCCCCTGCCCAGTGCCAGATGCTCACCACAGCTGAAAGTTTGCTGCCTGGGTGGAGTCACAGAAGTCGATGCCCATCACCACGGTGGCTGTGTCCCCTGGCGCCAGGTGCTCTGGAACCACAGGGCTGCCACTACATCCCACATTCTCACCCAACCCCTGTCCCCACTCTCCCACACCATCACAGCCACGCCATGCCATGCCATGCCATACCGATCTCAGGGAACTCCTGTATCCGCATGCCGGATAGTGGCTTGGGTTCGTTGACCCGCAGGTTCTTCACCTCAGTGTCAGTGTTGTTGGAGATCTGGATCTGGACGGCCACCATGTGGGGGTCGCTGGGGAAGGGCCGGCGGCTGAAGCAGTACTCAACCGCCAGCCCCTCGCCTGCCATGCGGTGCAGCAGCTCATAGGTCTTCACCGCACTGAACGCCGGGCTCAGCAGCTGCATCAGGGGACAGTGGGGGCTGCTGAGGGCTCCCTGCAACCCCTGCAGGTGGCAGAGGGCCCAGGAGCCCCCACAGGTGTTAGGAGGCCTGGGACCTCCCCAGGGAGGGCATGGGAAACACTTACGGTGGGTGTCAGGGAGGTGTCGGTGAGAGTGAGGCCCTCCAGGTCAGTCACCAGGCTGGTGGAGATGATGCTGCTGGAGGGGATGGGCTGGGGAGGAGGTGGAGTGACTGCAAGGGGTGGGGGGGGGGAGGAGGAGGAAAGGGTTAACAGAGCTCACAGCCCCATGGCTGTGAGCACAGCCCCATGGGGACACCCACACAGGGACAGTTCTAGTGCCTTAGCTCCATGAGGACAATGGCATGGGGACAGGCCCAATGGCACAGCTCCATGGGGACAGCCATATGAGGACAGAATGGTGGCATAGTGCCATGGGGACAACTCCATGCGGACAGCCTCATGGAGATAGCCCCATGGGGACAGTCATGCGGGGTCAGCCCTGCTGGCATAGTCCCATGGACAGAGCCACACTAGGACAGCCCAGTGGCCCAGCTCCATTGGTGTAGACACAACCCTGTAGGCTGTCCCTGTGCACAGCCACACGGGAACAATCCAATAGGCACAGCTGTCTGTCCCACAGCCATCATCTAGGGACAAGGACCCCTCACCACACCTGTTCTTGTCCCAGCTTTGCGGCTCCCAAAGGACCCATGGAGTCCTGATGGCACTGGGGTGAGTGCTCATGCCTCAGTTTCCCCAGCACCACTGGTCATTCGCGTATTCCAGGCAGCCACTCACAGTCATCCAGGTCAAGCAGGGAGATCTCCTTGGAGCTGGCTTTACTGCTGGGGGGCTGCAGCAGGGCAGAGATGGGGAGTTCAATAGGGGGACCAGGTATCCCTGTGCAGCCCCCCCATCCCAGCCCATCCCAGCCCTCACCGCCTTCCTCTGCTTGGCCTCTGCCTCGGAGCCTGAGTCGGAGCCAGAGGAGCTGCTCTCAGAGGTGCTGGCCTCTGATGACGTTTCGGCTCGGCCCTTCCTCCCCTGCAGGGCCTTCTTCTTGGATTTCTTTGCCCCTTCCTCCTCCTCTTCCTCGCTGGGGCTGCAGGGAAAGCCCAGCTCAGGGGGTTGGGGTGGGGGTATCACTGGGAGCATCCCTCTGCCTTCCTAGCGCATACCTGCCTGCGGTCCGCAAGACTGCCTTATGAGAACCTTCCTTGTCCTTCCTCTTTGGCCTCTTCTCCTCCTCCTCCTCCTCCTCCTCCTCCTCCTTGTCCTCTGACTGCTCCCCACTGTCTTCCTCCTCCTCTTCCTCGTCCTCCTCCTCGGTGCCAGAGCTGGAGCTGCCAGAGCTGCTGCTGCTGCCGTTCTCTTCGCTGCCAGACTCGGGCTCTGTGGGGGCACAGCTCAGCCCTGCTGCTGTGTCCCCCCACATTCCTCCATCTCCCACTTCATCCCACTACATCCTCCATCCTCCCATTGCATCCCCATACCCACTGCTGCCTTTCCACTGCATCGTCCCACTGCATTCCTGCATAGTCCCACTGCCCACCACTGTGTCCCTCCGCATCTCCAGCTATGTCCCTCCCATGACGGGGTGTCCCCACTGTCATGTCCCCTGTCCAATGCCCCACCATTGTGGCACCTGCCTGATGGCCACAGTGACCACTGCCCAAAATCTCATGCCCTCAGGTCCTCACCACTGTCTGCTGACTCTGTGGGCCCTGACTCGCCCTCTGAGTCAGAGTAGAAAGGCTTCTCCACCTTCTCCTTCCTCTTCTCCCGGCTGGTGCACTTGGTCCACTCAGGAACCTGCTGGCACAGGGTTGATGGAGCAGGGCCATCCCTATGACTCGGGAATCCAAACACCCACCTTTGTCCCCCCATCCCCAAGCGGATGTGTGAGCACTAGAGAGGGAAGGGGGGCAGGTGATCAGTACCTAGGTACCTTCTGGGGCTCTTCCAAAACTTTGAGTCGGTGTCCCCACCTTGGCCCCTCCTCCCCCATGCACCCGAGGTGCTCCACGCACCTCCACATTCCTCACAGAGGGGTCAGGGGCCTCGTCTGGCCAGTCGGGCAGCTCCTGGTAGCCCACAGCCTTAGCATTGAGCAGATGGGACAGGGAGCCCAGTTGGAAATGGTCCCGATCTACAAGGGGGTGAAAGGAGGCAGCAGCTCAGGGAGAGCCATGCAGCACTGTGGTGGCAGCTTGTCCCCCATGTCCCAATGCCCTGTGACCAGCGATCGGTACCTTTGAAAGAAGACTCCAAGATGGGAGCCGGTTTTTGGGCCAGGAAGAGCTTCTTGGCATATTTATTGAGGGCCCCGCTCTTCTCAGTGGGCACGATGAGCTGGCGGATGAAGCGAGCCCGGTCACGGATGTCATAATTCTGGTCGTACTTGGCCAAGTTGAGGACGTACTGGGTCAGCAGCTTGCTCTGCAGCAGAGAACATGCTCAGGGCTGGCCTCTCCCTCCCTGACAGGGAAACTGAGGCCCACCCTAGGATCACATCCCTGGTACCTGCTTGGAGTTGGTCAGGTAGAGCTTAGCTGCCAGATTGATGACCTGCAGCTTGACAATGTCCTCCTCGTTGGTGAAGGACTTGGCCATCTTGCGCAGCACATCAGGTGCGATCTTGGGCACGTGCTCACAGTACTCGCCGATGAGCCACAAGATGCTGGCCCGCGCCATTGGCACCTGCAAAATGCTCTCAGGCATGTGGCACTGCTGCCATCCCCTGCTCCTCTGGGTCAGCAACACCCCAACCAACCTGGATGTTGTCAGTGAGCTTGGCCATGTGCTTGATGATCTCGCTGTGCTGGGCCGGCTGCATCTGCAGCAGCTTTTTGATGACCACCACAGATTCAGCCACCACCAGCTCTGCAGGCAGAGACCCAGCCTCAGCTGGGTCCTGCCCTGAGAGTGATGGAGCTCCCATTTCACCCCTGCTGTGCGTACTCACCATCCCTGTTGGAGAGGAGCTGGACCAGGCCGTTGAGGCAGGTGTCCCGCACCTTCCCAATGTTGGTGGCACAGCGTCCAATGGCTTGGATGGTGGCTGCCACAAAGTCCTTGTCCATGCTGCGGATGTAGGTCTGCACAGGCATGGAGGGCACACGACACGTCACCCATGTGCCAGTGCCAGACATCCCCCCCTGGCAGTGGTCACATATTTGGGCCCTTTGGAACCACTGATGGAGTTGGTATGGCTTCAGCCCACTCCTCCTGGAGGGGGTCTCCTCTGCCTTTTCCATGGTGATGGTTTGGCACCAAGAGCCATGCCAAGGTGGCAGCCTCAGTATGGCCATGGCATACCTGGAACTCTCGCAGGATGGTGGAGATGTTGGTCTCATTGGCCAGGTTGGTGAGAACCTCCAGCTGCGTGAAAGAGGAAGAGAGATGAGCAGCATAGGGGGATGGTGACAGGGCACAGGGGTCTTGATGTGCTCCTGTCCCCAGGGTATGAGGACAGCTGACCCAAAGAAAGGGCTCCATGAAGCCACAAACCCACTCCTGACAGGTGTTTCCAGCTCACCTTGAGGATCTTGATCTGTGTGGGGTCCGTGGAGCGGATATAGAAACTTTTCAGATAGGGCTCAAACATCCCCTGCATGCAAAGCCAGAGATATTAGTGTCATCTCTGTCCCCTCCACCTTGCCAAGACCACCTCCAGGCTCTGGTGACCTTGCTGGCTGATCCTCATCTCGCTCCAGAGTCAACAGGGCCAACTCCCCCCACACCAAGTCTGAGACTCACCCGCCGCTTGATGGACATGGTGGCCACATTCTGTAGCACAACATACTGCACCTCACTGTGGGGACAAAGAGGGCACACAGTCACTGGGGCAAGGGCCAAACACCCTCAGCAAGTCCCTGTGAATATGGGCCAAGACCCACCACCAGCCTGGTGCCACCAGGATGCTGTCACCCCATGTCTGGACTGCACCAGCCCAAAAAGGCCTCCAACGTGATGTCCCTCCAGGGATGGGCTTTTTGGGGGTTTCTCAAAAAGGGTCTTGGAGCTCCCCATGGGTTCCAGCCAGTGGGGTGGAGGGGTAGGACACCACCACAACCGAGGTGCCACAGACCTGTGACTCCGCAGGAGTCGTACCAGCGCCTTGGCAATCACTCCAACCTCTGCCTTGGGTGCCAGGTGGAAGTAGAGCTGTGCCACGGCCATCACCACCTGTGGACACACACCCAAGTGACATGGTGGGAATGGGGGACACCCTCAGGAATGGCCATGTCCCCCAGTCCCACTATCAGCACTTGGAGGTAGCCTGACCCTGAGGACACCCATTTCTGGGTGTCCCTCAAGCACCCCATGAGTCCTAGACTGTGGGGACATCATAAGCCCAGACAGATGGACACCACCAGTGGGGAAGAAACAGGGTGGGAGTGAGGGTCTCACAGCGGCGTTGCGGCTCTGCAGCAGGGGCTTGGTGTTGCGCAGGAGGAGGCGATGGTCGGGGTCCATGACGTAGGGCTTGCGCTTGGCCATCGAGGCTGCCTCTGCCTTGGCATCCTTGGTGTCCTCCTCCTCAGAGCCATAGAAAGCCTTCTCAGTGTTCTCCTCCAGCAAGGACTCCTGCTGGCAGGTGGGACCCTTTTCATTCCCAAGAACACTCCCCTTCTCCCCACCTCCCTAGGGGCTCCCAGGACACCCTAAGGCTTCCAGGGCATTCTGTGCTCCTGAACTCACGTTCTGGTTGGGGCTGAGAAACTGGGTGCGGGCGTAGCGGGTCAGCATGTTGATGATGACCACCTGCCCCCACTCCTCCACATCGATGAGCAGGTTGCAGAGCTTGCGGTAGTTCTTGTGGATGAGGTCTATGCGCTCTGGGCAAACCTCCTCGAATGCCATCACCACACTGCCAGCCACCAGCTGCAGAGGGAAAGCCCGAGGTGACTTACTGGAGTGGTGGGATCATCAACAAGATGTTGGTTTGGTGGGATGGTGGCATCTTCATAAGGGTGCTGGTTTGGTAGGCAGCCCTCCATGAGGCTGTTGGCCCAGTAGGAACAGCAGCACTCCCACAAGGATGCATCCCTCTCCAGGGATGGCTTCATCCCCACAAGGACACTAATTTGGTGGGAACATCTGCATTCCTGTGAGGATGCTGGATCAGTGGGGACAGTGGCATCCTTATGAGGATTCTGTCTTGCTAGGGACAGTGACATCCCCATGAAGATGTTAGCTTGGGAGATGGCTGCATCTCTTCATGGATGATGGATCAGTGGGAACAATGGCATCCCATGGGGACACCACCCCTGTGGGGATGCCTGCATCCCGAAGATGACACCAATTTGGTGGGAACACCTTCATCCCCGTGAGAGGACAAGGCCAGTGATGTTCCCAGATTTAGAGGTGGGGGAGAGACAGAATCCTGCTCACTGTTGTTTTGTCAGCCAGCAGCTTCTCGATCACTTCAATGAGCTGGTCCTTCTGGTCTGAGTCGAGGCTGTGAGGGAGAAGCAGGGCAGATGATGCTGGACCAAACTCCCCATCCCTGCCTGTACCAAGCAGCCAAGATCCTTACTGATGTTGCATACAGTAAAGATATTATAAAAGAAAGGCCTTGTAAAATATGATTTAGGCGTTTTTACCACTCTAGCTAAGCTAGCAGTCAGCTTGTAACTTCCCATGTGAAAATAAGAATGAAAGAACTTAGCACAACAAGCTATTCTAGTAAGAAAACTGTTTGCACCTGTAATAAACAAGAAATCTGTCCCATGGGAATCAGTGAACAAAATATGTAAACTAACCAAAAATAGAGAGATTTGACAGATGTACACCCTAGCCATTTACTGGCTAATAAACTGAGTGTCAGTGTTTTGTTAATCAATTAGGTCTAACACAGTGCCATCTGATATTTCCTAGAAATACCAGCTTTGTGACCAAAGAATTGGCTTTTCTGCATGAAGAAACTGAGGCCTGGCTTCTTTATTACAACAACTGGTGTACCTTACATTTAGCAGCTGATCCCCCTCCCCGTTACCTGTACAGCTTGGGGATGGCATGGGCGGCTGTCTTGCGCACGTACGGGGACATGTCCGAGGCGGCCTCCTTGATGGCCAGCATCATGATGGGCACGATGATGGGCACGCGGATGCTGGACAGGACCCGCAGGGCACTGGCACGGATCAGCTGGTTAGGGTCCTGTGGGGACATACGGGGGGCTGCAGTGCTTCTGTGGGAGGCTCAGTGCTCCTCCAGACCTCCCTGGGTCCTCAGACCAGCCCACCTTGAGTCCTCGCTGGAAGGTGGAGATGGAGAGCAGGGCCAGATCCTGTTGCTCCTCTGCATAGCGCACCAGGTACACGTACACCAGCTTCTTCACCTGCAGGGTGAAGGTGCCACCTCAGAGCCCCCTGAACTCCAGCCAATACCCAAAAACAGGGAAAGTGCCAGACCCTGGGATGCCACCAGGGCCACCCAAGATCTTTCTCACCTCAATGTTCTTGCAGGCAACGTTTTTCACCACAGCGGGGAAGAGATCAGAGGCGTTTTTACCACGGGCAATCATCTAGGGGGAAAAGAAGTGGTGTGACACTGGACAGCTGGCACAGCAGGGGCTGGTACAGCATGAGATAGTTCAGCACCAGCAGTGGTCCCCACCAGTGACAACAACACCCACCGCCACAATCCTCTTCATGGCCTCCAGCTTGAGTGAATCCTTGTTGCTGTCGAGCATCTCCTTGAGGTCATCATGCCTGAACCACACCAGGGGGAAAAAAAATCCCATTTTCACATTTTTACCTGTTTTTAGTCTTTTTTTTTTCTGCTCACAGCCTTCCATCAGGCTGGCAATCCAACCCTTCGTCATGAAATATTCATGGGGACAGGAGTTGGGTTACAGCAAGGTGAAAGAGGAACCGGAGGGACTGGCATGGTGCTAGCACCCAGTGCCATCCTCATCCCAGGCACTGGGACAAGAACTCCGTCCCATCCAGGCTGTGGTTGTTACCCTACATTGTTCCTAAACCACGGGTGCCCATCACCAGCTCCATCTGGGCTTGGCTGGGTGTCCCTTGTCCCTCATGGACATAGTGGCATAGATGTGCCAGCACACCCCGATGCAAAGTCCTTCCCTGGTCCCCTCCCTGGACTGGGAAAATGCCACCAGCCTTTTGTAAAGTTGTCACCACTGTCCTCTTTTCTAAGGGACACTGGTCCCTCCCTAAACTGGGGGCACCTGCAAGGCTGCATCTGAGGATGACACCCATGGGACGATGCTCATCCAGAGCCACCATCACTAGAGGGTCCTGGGGGTGCTCCCTGGGGGAGTCTTACCGCGGCGGTGGCCCGGTGCCAGTGTCCACTGCGGGCTTGGTGCCGGCGAGTGGCCGCAGCTCATCGGCTCGCAGGGCGCTGTAGCAGGTGGGTTGTCCAGCCTCGGTGGCCAGCACCGGGCTTGTCACCTCCTCGGCCACACCAGCACCCTCTGGTGTTTTCGGCCAGCCAGCTGGCCCCACCGGCAGCTGCCGCAGCAGCTTCTGTACTGGCGGCAAGGACATCATAGCTTTGACAGGCGGTAGTGGCCCGGGGATGGTGACAGGGCTGTGGCCCCGCTCCTCTGCCCAGCACAGTGGGCTGAAACCTGATGCCATGGTTGGGGTTGGGTTGCAGCCTAGATCAGGACACAGCTCCCAGTGGATGAGGCAAGCTTGAGATGTCAGGTCCAAAGTGACATCTGACCTGCAGTTGGGACCTGGGGACACTGCAGGGAGCTCCTTCCCCAGTGCTGAGTGGCTCAGTCCTGGGCAGGGAACTCACATCATGGTGGGACACTCTGCCTGGGTGGTAGGGTGGCATGATGGGGCACCTGTGGGTGTCTGACCTGGGTGGTGGGGTCACACTTGGTGCATTTGTCTTGCCTCATGTGCCATGGATGGCTCACAGGAATGGTGACAGAGCTGGTGTGGCTCTGGCAAAGAGCAGAATGCAGATTATAGTGACACTATGGGTGTGGGGTCACTGCAGGTGTGAGGGACACTGCCAGGAGGTCAGGGTTAAGGGGACACTGCCGTGAGGGCAGTGACAGGGCCAGAGTGAGAGGCACTGGCAGCAGGTCACTGAGGTAGCCTGGACAGATGGGGAGACACAACCAGAGTGTCAGGGCTGGGGGATGCTTCCAGAGTGGGGGACACTGCCAGTGGGGGTCAGGGACACTGGCAGACATGGGAGAAGGGAGTATTTCCAGGATGGAAGACATTGCCAAGGAGGGGTGAGACTTGGACAAACTGGGGGGCACTGCCAGGGGCTCATGGGAGGGACAAACACTCTGAGATGGGGACACTGTCACTGGGTCATGGATAGAGGGCACTCTCAGACTGGAGGACACTGCCAGTGGATCAGGGCTGGGGGAATTTGTCATACTGGGGGACACAGCCAGGGGTAGGGAGTGTTACACTGCAAGGGACACTACTAAGGGGTCAGGAAGGCGGAGGACACTGAGATGGGGATAGTGCTGGAAGGTCATGGATGCAGGGCACATCCAGAGGTGGGGGACAGTGCCAGGAGCTCAGGACTGGGTGGACACTGTCATACTGGGGGACATTGCCAGAGTATCAGAGGGAAGGGGACACTGCCAGGGGTTCAGGGAAGGAGGAACCCAGCGAGATGGGGACACTGCCAGCAGGTCACGGGGACACATCCAGAATGGGGGACACTCTGCAGCATTAGGAAGGAGTACAGGGAGAGAGGGGACACTCCCAAACTGGGGACATTGCCAAGAGGTCAGGGTGGGGTACACATTCAAAGTGGGGGACACTGCCAGGGAATGAGGACAGGAGGGACACTGTCATATGGGGGGATAGCACCAGAGGGGCAGGGATGGGGAGATCCAGCTGGACTGGGGGACACAGCCAGGGTAGAGAGTGTGATGCTGTCAGACAGTGATTCAGTGATTTCCTGCTGGGGCAGCAGGGAGCGGGGAACAGTGCCAGAGAGGGGACACTGACACGGTAGGGAGGGCCAAGAGACATTCCTGCAGCTCCAGGAGCACACCCCCCATTCCTCTTCACCCCTGCCCCCCGCAGGAGCCTGTCCCACGGCAGGGTGACATCCCCAACATCCCCCCCCCACGCTGGGAACCTCGATGCGGTGGGGGGGGTGTGAGCTCAGGAGAGGCACAGGAGCCAGCAGATCCCGTGGTGGGAACACCGTGCCCGGCATGCCCCAGCCCGAGGGTGGGAGGTTCAAGGGGAATCCCCGCACATCTCCCCCAGCCACACCATCTCCAAAATCCCGCGGTGCTCCCACCCTCTCCGGCCTTTGCAACCTGCAATGACGGTGGCGGCGACGTGACCGCATTCCCTGCTCTATCCCTGTCCCCATCCTCATCCTTATCCCTATCCACATCCCCATCACCATCCTCATCCACATGCACGTCCCTGTCCCCGTGCCCACGTCGGCGGCCGCTCCAGCCCCGGCTCGGGTACCACATCCCCGCCGAGGACGGCGGCGAAGGCCTGCAGCGGCGGCCGCACGGGCAGGCTCGTCCTTGTCCCCTGTGCCCGCATTGTCCCCACCTCTTGTAGTCGGAGGAGAAGATGCCGCCGCTGGCGGGGTCGTGGCCGTACTCGGGCTCGCCCAGGCTGGAGGAGCCGCCCTTCTCCTCGCCGTAGGCCGGGCTGGCGGCCATGGCGGCGGGAGGGATGCGGGATGCGGGATGCGGGGGGGACGCGGGAACTGATGTCAGCGCGGGCGGGGACGCGCCCGGGCCCGGCCCCCGCCCGGGGGCAGCCCGGCTGCACCGACCCCCGCCGACATCGGGAACGGCGACTCAAGGGGAGCCTGGCTGCCCCAGAGGGGTCCCTGCAGCCCCGCACCTGCACAGGTTTGGGAGCGGGACACGGGGGACTTTAGGAGAGCAGTGCTGGGGACACGGCTGTGATGGAGCAGAGCTCACAGTCACACACGTACTCGTCCAGAATCACCAAAATCTATCGTGATTGTAATAGACATTATTGTGTATTATTATAATTAGACGTATTTAAAATAGATTACATTATAGTAAAGAATGTTATATGTTCGGGTGTTATAATATGTATTATTAAATCATATTGTATTACATTTTATTATTATTATATACATTATTATTTATTTATAATATTGTGTGCAGTATACACAGTACATTTATTTATATATTACATATAATTTATATATTCAATTACATGCTGCATGCTGTAGACCATATATTGCATGTTATTCATTACATTACATTATAATATATTAGATTTCATTAATTATGCAATACTGTGTATTTACCATATTCAATCATACTATGTTATACATAGTCTATAAGCCATTCTACATTCTAAAGTTTATATATAATATATGCAATATGTTATTTTTGCTATTTATTGTGCTGTTATATTATGCTGCAGATTATACAGTATTATATAGTGTATGGTATTTAATGAAGTACATATTACATATTGTATATGTATTATCTACTGTATGATAAAATGCAATATTTTATGATCTGTATTCCCGATGATAGTATATGGGATGTATGATATCTGAATTATTATGTATATTAGGTATGGTATTAATTTATATTATTCTTACAGATATTGTTATAGATATTGTAGTTTATATTTAATATTATTATCAATAACATGATAGGAATTATATACTAGATATATGATCATATATTAACTATACTATAGATGTTGTAGATATGACTATGCATATTACAATGTTTCATATATATATTTTATATAGTACTATAAATTATATCAGTCATAAGATATTGTTATTTATGTTATTATAGTTGAGATTTTGTTTGCATTTATTTGATGTTTCCCAGGTACCTTATACTATTGGCAGGTATTCCTGCTATTGTTTCTCCAGGCAACTGACCAGTCCTGGAGCTGTGTGGATGGGGCAACACTCACCCCATCCCACAGGAATGGGGCAGCAAGGGAAAATGGCCATGGTTCAAGCAGCAGAATTGAATAAAGCGTCTAATTAATGGACAGCAATTAATCTTCAGCACAGAGACACACTCACTCCAGCCCTCCCTGGGACCCCATAGCCCTCCCAGGGCCCCCAACCCTGCTTGGATCTCAGACCTCCCTGGAGACCCTGCAGCTCTCCTGGAGACCCCAAACCTCAGGAGACACAGAGAATATTCCCCCTTCTTTCCCCCCCATAAATACTGACAAAATCCCACTGGACATTCCCTTCTCCCTGCTGAACTGCCCCAGCTCTTTCAGCTTCCCTTCCTAGGGAAATGCTCCAGAGTCTTGGTGGTCTTTTGTGGTGTCTCTCCAGTGTGTCCCTGTCTCTCTCCTGCTGGAGAGCCCAGCACAGGACCCAGCACTCCGGGGGTGCCAGGATCACCATGGGTTGGTGACTCGCTCCCCCTCACTGCAGATACACTCTGCCTCATCAGCTGGACCAGTAATGAAGAGGTTGACCAGGACTGGATGCAAAGCTGACCTCTGGGGTACACCACCAGCCTCCAGCCAGACCTGATCCAGCCTTTTGGCCCATTTTCAACCCAGCAGCCCACGGAATACTCATTTTTATGCTCAAAATTAAATGCCAGCAGTGGAAGAGGCAGATGTTTGTCTCCGGAGGCCATGGGGAGCAAAGAGCAGTCTCTCTCTTCAAGGTGTGTCAAAGTGGGACATTGCTAGACAGCAGCTTCTGGGAAAAGTGAGAAAACAACAAATCAAACAGGGTTGGCCCAGGGTTTCCATGCAACTGTTTATTGCCACACAGGGGGGTTGGCAAATCTCTGGTGTGGTTCTGGTGCCCAGGGGAGGATGCTCCAGCCCCACATGCTCCCCAGGAACACCATCACCTCCATCACTGCAGCGCTGGGGACACCTGGGAAAACAGAAGAGGTTTGGTGACACTTGGCTAGAGCAGATACCAAAGTATCCCAGGAGGCTGGTGACACCTGATCTGGCGGTGGCACCCACCATGGCACCAGCAAGGTGGCCCAGCCCCAGGAGGGCGAGGGCGAAGTGGATGCAGTTGCAGGTGAGGGTGTCGTACTCCACGGGCTGCTCCATGGCCGCGCGGATCCGGCGCTGCAGGGCGGCCACGTCCAGCGCCCCCTTCCTGCGCAGCACCCTGGCCCGACCCCGGGTCCGCAGCAGGTGGCTCTTGCCGTGCTTGGCCACGACGCCTGATGGGGACATCCCTGAGCTGCCTGCAGGGCAAAGCAGGCTCTATACTCCTCGTCCCTTCCGTGGAGATGTCCCCGTGCCATGGCAGCTGCCGGGGCTCACCTTCCAGGTGGATGATCTCCCCGTCACCACAGTAGATGCCAGCGTGGGCACCCCACCAGCCAAGGCTCCCCGAGGCCAGCGGGAAGAGGAAGAGGTCCCCAGGCTGGGGCTCAGCCACCCCGTTGGGGACAATGTTGAAGTGTTGTCTCAGCAGCCCCTCGCAGAGGAAGAACCCTGCCGTGGTCACTGCCCCGGTCGCTGCCTGGGGACCCAGCTGTGTTTCAGGGCCACTGGTGCCCTGGGGACACCAGCAGTGTCACTCGTCTGCTGGCTCATCCCATACGATTGGTGGCTTAAGCACAGCTTAGGTCTCTGGTCTCCATGGATGGAAACCTTTGGGAAGAGGCTGCCTCCTCTAGGTGCTGAAGCACCCATGGGTGCCAAGGAAAAGGCAGGGTGGGCAGGATTTGGCCCAGTTTTGAGATAGACAGTGCCAGGCACAGGGGCAATGCCAGCACTTACCTGCCTGGAGCTGCTCACCTGGAGGGACAAACATTTTGCATCAGCCCCAGTGGCACTCATGTCATGGCTCAACCCTGGCCTGGGCTGCTGCCACCCCCTGCCAGAGCACCTGGCTGGGATTCTCATGCCAGCACCCCCAAACCTGCCGTACCCAGGAGCCCAGCCAGTGCCAGGGCTGGAGGAACAGCCAGTCCGGGGCTTGCAGGGTCTGAAGGAGGGAGCTCACCTGTGGGGAGAGGGGGCAGGGCAAGACAGGGACCATCCCCTTCTGACCCCTGTTCCCTGCCACCACCCATCTCTGCCAGCACGCAGTCCAGCACAGCCTCCCAGTCCACACTCCCCTCCCCCCACCCTGCCCAGAGCCAGCGTCAGGCAGGTCCCAGCTGTGGGGTCCAGGGGCCCTGGGAACCATGGCAGAGGGGTGGGATCACCTGGATGCAGGTGTCCTTCCCAGCTGGCTCCCCCTTTACCTGGGCGAGGAGATTCATCTGCAAGGAGAAAACACGATGTCCCGAGAGCTGGGGACGGGCACCCCATACCTGGGGGACTTTGTCCCCACAATTGTCACCTTGCTGAAACCCAAGCTGCAGCCTCAGGGCTCGTTCTGTGCCCTGCTGCCTCACCTCGGGGTCGCCTCCAAGGTCCTTTCAGTGCACTGTGCTTCCCGAGCTGCCGCCGCTCCAAAGGTGCCTGCGGGGCAGGAGCTCAGCCCACCTGCCGAGCGCCACGGTGGCTCTTGGCAGCAGCATATGGCTCCGCCGGTGCCAGGGAATGTGCCCGGACCGGCTGCACCGTGGCACCGTGCCCATCCTGTAAGGGCCAGTCCCAGGGGGACAAACCCTGCCTGGTGTGACATTTCATCCACAAAGCTCTTGGGTGACCCCAAAGGAGTCAGGAAACAGCCCTGTGGCCACAATGCCTTGGTAACCACTGACCACCAGGCTTATGACAAATCACCTCTTGGTGCCAAAACCTCTGGCCCTGTGAGGCTATCAGCTTGTACCCAGCCCCATGTCCCAGGGATGGCCACCAGCCTGTCCCCAGCCCTGTCACCCCAGAATGGTGCATGCCCCGGGGTCAGCTCTAGAGTCACATTAAACTTTAATCCTGGTGCCAGGGGTCAGTGAAGGCTTTAGCAGGGCTCAGGTGGGTGACTGTCACCCTCTGTCATCGGGCAACCTCCAAAGAATCATTTATCAAGGAGCCTCCAATAAACAAGAGCTAATTACAGGTGAAACCCGAGCCTGGCCTGGACCCAGCTCAGTGCAGACGGCCACATTAACCCTTCCCAGCCACCTCCAGTCCCACAGCCACCCTCCTGGAACTTCATGTCATCTTTTGTTGGTCTTGCCCCCTTCTGATCTCCACCATCCTCTCCTGATCTCTGTTGTCTTGCCACATGTACCCATCACACCCTGCTCATTCCCATCCTTCCCTCCCAGTCCCCATCATCCCATCTCAGTCCTTACTATCCCCTCATGATCTCCATTCACCCTATTGCATCCCACTGCCCCCTCACGACCTCCGTCACACCTTCCTGGTCCCCATCATCCTCACATGGTCCCTGTTGCCATGTCCTGGTCTCCATCTCCCTTCCTGGTCACTGCTGTCACCTCCTGCTCATCCCATTTGTCATTGTCTCAGGGTTACCATCTAAACATCGAGGTTCCCATTGTCCCCTCCTGATCTTCATTATTGCCTCCCAGTCCTCATCACCTCCTTCTTGTTCCCATCACCCCGTCCTGATCCTTGTCACCTCTTGGTCCCCATCATCTCCCCTCCCTCCCCCATTGGCTCCTCTTGGTCTTCATCATCCCCTCCTGGTCCCCACTGTCACCCTTTGATCCCCAATATCTCCTCCTGGTTCCCATCATGTTCTCTTTGTCCCCAGTGTCTCCTCCTTGTCCCCACTGTCCTGTCCCATTCCCCACCACTCCATGCCAACACCAACAGGAGCAGGACTGCCAGGACAGTGGTGCTTCCCTGGGTCACTCAGTGTCCCCAGCTTGGCTGGGGACACTCACTGGCCAGGGTGCACCCACCAGCTCCCCACAGCCAGTGGGATTAGGGTGGCTGGAGCCCTGGGGCTGCTCCTGACTGCAGGTCTCAAGCCCATCTCCAGCATCTTTAGGTAATTAGTAAATTAGTAATTAAACGCTCTCTGCCTGCTGGGGGGAAGGGGGGCAGATCCCAAGGTTTTAGGCTGGGTAATCCCGTGGCATCTGCCCCAGCATCTGTGACCGAGCCGAGTCACGACCCCGCCTCGGGCTTTAACGTTTGCTCCTTCACCCCCACCCACACCCACAGCCCCTCGGCCGTGCCGCCAGGCCTGCTCGTGTCGCACCCAAAACAGGCTGGGTTGGGCTCCCAGCAGTGCCCACTTGGGTGCTCATGGAGCTCTCATCCCCAGGAAGAGGACAGGGTGCTGCTCCACAGGGATTCCACCAAAGGCACAGCGCCCGGCTGGGTGCGATGGAGAAACGGGGTGGGAAACCATATTTTTGTAATTATTGGCTTTCCTGGGGGTGCTGATGATTGGCTGGCAGCAGATGGTTGGCCCAGCTAATCCCCCTCCCAAATCCCTGCTCCAGAGCTGGCTTTTACCCAAAGGCAAGGAGGGGACGGGCAAATTAGCCTAACTCAGCTGTACCGCCATGCTGGCCGCTCCCCGCTGTCCCTGGTGCTGGCTGCTGGTGTCCCCACGTGTGGGCTGACATGCCGGGATGCCGGGGTTCCTGGCACCCCCGGGAGTGTTCCACCCTTGGGTGAGAGGTGTGGAGGCACCCAGGGGCCGGGCAGGGAGGTGACAGCTTGCTCCTTCTGCATTAGCCCAGCGTCATAATTCTGCCGCGGGAGGAGGAGGTGGCCCCTGCCGCAGATGGTGGCGGTCAGAGATCTGGGTCAGGACGGGGCTGTGGGTGGGACAGGGCACCGTGGGGAAATGGGGGTGGGAGGGGGCTGGAAGGGCATGGAGCCGTGGTGCAGGCAGGGATGTAGTCATGGTGCAGACGGGAAGGATGATGGAGCCACGTAGTCAGGAAGGGTGATGGAATGTCGCTGCACATGGGCACATGGAGCCATGGCGCAGGCAAGGCTGGTAGAGTGAGTCACAGTGCAGACTGTTGAGATGGAGAAACGCTTCAGGCAAAAGGCATGGAAGTAGGTTGTAGGCAGGAGGATGGAGCCATGCCGCAGGCAGGGGGATGCAGGAATGCTGCAGGCAGCGGCGATGTCGCAGGGGTGATCCTCAGCCCCTGGATCCACTGGAGTCACTGCTGCCAGCCCTCAGCAGGGACCTGCCGCCAGGGCCTGTCCCCTGGGACACCTTCAGGGCACCGACACCCCTGAGCCCCTCTGGAAGGGGCACAGCAGGCCGGGAACCCCTGTCCTCAGCCTGGCCCATCGCTGAGGACAAGCCGGGCCCGTGACGGTGGCCACCCGCCACCCCCCTGAGCGGGGAGGGGGAGGTTTAGCGGCTAAAGCCCACAAATCCCAAATTGTGCTGCCCTGTCACCGCGAGGGTTTAGCGGTGGTTGCGTAACCCCGGGGCCACCTGGCCCCCACCCTCTGCGGTGTCAGCAGCCCCAACATCCGTGGAGGGCCCCGTCCCCGGGAGGGGATGCTAAGACACAGCGGGGCCCCTACCGAGCATCCCCCCTCCCCTCGCCATCAGGGCCGGTAATTAATTACTTGGGGGCAGGGAAATTACCCCCCTTAATTACCACTTTTCGTTATTCCCCTCTAACCGCCTTAGTGAAGGGCTTATGCGCTTACAGGACCTGGTGGGTCCCAAGGGGAGGACGACACACACAGGGGGTCCCCAGCCCCAGCCCCAGCCCCATCTCTCCCTCCTCTGCCGCAATCTCGGCCTCGCAGTGCTGGGGGGGTTTGCAGTGACAGGGTGACACCTCCACGGTGCCCGCGGCGGCGCGGGGGGGGGTGGCTTGGGTGTCGCAGGGTTTAGGGTTACAGGGCTGGGGCTCAGCACCTTTTTAATTCTTCATCGCGTGGCTGATTGATCCCCCCCGCCCCGCGCAGACACTAAAGATTAAGAGGGTGACAAAGAGGCGGCTGCTTACACAGCGCCCGCCGCTAAGCCGCCTTGAAGAGAGCAAGGCAAGAGCCCCTTTGGCCGCAGAGCTGCCGGAGCAGCCAGCGCCTGGCCAGAGCCTCCGCGGGGATCCAGGGACGGGACAGACAGGGATAGGTCGGGAGCGCCGGGTGCGGGATGGCTGCGTCCCCGGCGGGGTCGGTGGTGAGCGCCGGGCTGGATGAGAGTCCCACGGGTAAGAGGTGGCTCCGCTGGAGCGGGGGAGACTCGGAGGGACACGGGTTTTTCTCTGGGATGGCCGGGCCCCCACTGTGGTCACTCCCCAAGATGCCTGGGGGTCCTCTTCAAGTATCCTCTGGGATACTTGGAATCCCCATAGTGGTCAATCACCAAGATACTCGGGGTCCTCCATTGCAGCTTTTCTCTGAGAGGCGTGAGATCATCACGGCCTTCTTCTGGATGCCTTTGGTCCCCATCCTTCTCTGAGATATCTGGGGGTCCCCATTATGGTTCATCTCCAAGACACCCAGTGTCCCCATCATAGTTGTTTGGGATGTTTGAGTTCTCCATTGCCAACCTTTTCCAGAATGGCTGGGCTTCTCCTCATGGCCCTTATCCTGCATGCCCAGGGTCCCCATCATGGTCTGCTACAATGCCTGGGGTCTTCAGCTGCCATCCTACTCCAACATGCTGGGTCCCCACCAAGGTCCTTCCCTAGGCCAGGATGCCTGCAGTGCCCAGCCCTCTCCATGGTCCTCATTTGTGTTCATTCTCCAGGATCCCTGAGGTCCCCAGCTATGACCCTTCTCCAGGACTCCTGGGGTTCCCTGTAAAAACCCTCTCCTGGATACTCTTGGTCCCTGGCCCTTCACCAGGATCCCCACAGTTCCCTGCCGTGACTCTTGTCTGGAGTGTCCCATGTCCCCAGAGGTGTCCCTTCTCCAGGACTCCTCCCATCCCTGATTGCAGCCCTTCTCTGGGATGCTTAGTCCCCTTCCTGAGATGCCTGGTGTGCCCATCCCTAAGAACACATTTCATCCCTGCTTTAATTTTAATGTGAGAGCCCATCCTGGGCCCCTGCTGCGCTGTGGGAAGATGGTGACCCCTGTGTGGAGTCCCTGAGGGGTCCCCATTCATGTCCCTGGGCTAAACCAGCAGAGACGGGAGCGACCTCATCTCCAGGATGCTGGGAGGCAGCAGGGACTGGTGGGTGGTTTGAGGGACATTGGGATGCCCAGAGTCAACCCAGATGTGACAATTCCACTCCCACAGGGCTGAGCCCAGCCCCTGGGAAGGAGCTGAGCCCGGTGCTGCTGTGCAAGGTGTGTGGGGACACCAGCAGTGGGAAGCACTACGGCATCTACGCCTGCAATGGCTGCAGCGGCTTCTTCAAGCGCAGCGTCCGCAGGAAGCTCATCTACAGGTGGGAACAGGGGGTCCCCAGGGGGCAGGGAATGGGGGGACAGAGGGGCAGCCAGAGGGGCAGGGACAAGAACCAGGGTCCCATGGACAGACGCCGTAGAGGAGAGGACACCTCACAGGGCAGGGACCCCAGGAATGGCCACACAGGGTGTCAGGGATCCAGGGGATTGACACAGTGGGGCAGGAATGGGGGGAACCTAGCAGGGGAGGGACACCCAGCAGAACAGGGACCCCATGGGATGGGGCACCCAGCAGGGAAGGGATGGACACCATGTGGGACAGGGACCCTGCAGATGGACATCCAGCAGGACAGGGAGCTTGGGGCAGGCCCCCAGCGGGGTTGGGTACCCTGGGATAGACACTCAGCAGGCCAGGGACCCCAGGGCATGGGCAATGGGTGGGGCAGAGACCCAGGGGGACTTAAAACCGCTCAGGGGACAGGCATACAGGGGGAAAGGCACCTGTGGAGAGGGTGTCCAGAGCCCCCTGATGGGACCAAAACACCCATCAAGGCAGAGCATTCACTGGGACAGGGCACCCTCCGGGGACAGGACACCTCTTGGGGACAGGGTACCCACGGTGGTGGGGCACTTGTTGGGTGGAGGGAACCCATGGGGGAGACATGGTACATATGGGGGAGGACCCTCCTTGGGGACAGGGGCCACCTCAGGGGCTGCAGCCCTGTGCCACCTCTACCCATAGGTGCCAGGCAGGGACAGGGCTGTGCCCAGTGGACAAGGCTCACCGCAACCAGTGCCAGGCCTGCCGGCTCAAGAAGTGCCTGCAGGCTGGCATGAACAAGGACGGTAAGATGGGAGGGGACACACAGTGACAAACAGCAGGGGGTGACAGCGGTGTGGCCGGTGCTGATGCCACCTTGTCTGCACAGCTGTGCAGAACGAGCGCCAGCCCCGCAGCACAGCCCAGGTCCAGCTGGACAGCATCCAGCTGGATGCTGAGCTGCCCCCTGAGCACGTGGCCACCACATGTGAGGTCCCCCCATCACCCTGTCCGGCTCCTCGTGGTCCTGGTGCCACTGTCACCCCGGGTCCCCGAGCACCCACACCACCCACCAACCATCGCTTCATGGCCAGCCTGATGACGGCCGAGACCTGCGCCAAGCTGGAGCCCGAGGACGGTGGGTGGCTGCCAGTGCAGAGGGGGGTGGGTGGGGGGTGGATGTCCCCATGGTGTGGTGACAACCAGTGTCCTCTTTGAACCCTGCAGCTGATGAGACAGTGGATGTGACGGGCGGTGAGCCGGAGCGGGCAGCTGGCGAGTACCAGGTGGCGCCGTACCCGGCAGCCAGCCCCGAAAACATCTATGAGACCTCAGCACGTCTCCTCTTCATGGCAGTGAAATGGGCCAAGAACCTGCCTGTCTTCTCCAACCTGCCCTTCCGTGACCAGGTGGGGTTGGCAATCTCCATGAGGAACTGGGGATCCCGTGGGGCAACAGGAACCCCAAAAAAAGTAGCAGCCCGTTGGAGCATATCCACAACATTCTTAGGGTTCCCCTGCAGATGCTCATCAGCCCAGCCAGCTGTGGTGGCTACGGGTCCTGGAGACTTTGGGGGTGACAGGGGTTTTGGGGTTTCCCCCGCTCTCCCCAGGTGATCCTGCTGGAGGAAGCATGGAGTGAGCTGTTCCTGCTGTGTGCCATCCAGTGGTCCATGCCCCTGGAGAGCTGCCCGCTGCTGGCTGTCCCTGAGCCGGGCCCTGGGAAGCTGCTGCCGGCCACCCTGGACGTGCGGGCGCTGCAGGAGACCCTCGGCCGCTTCAAGGCGTTGGCTGTTGACCCCACGGAATTTGCCTGCATGAAGGCCGTGGTGCTCTTCAAACCAGGTGAGGCCACCCCCAGCAGCCACCACTGGCCATCCCCATGCCCCTCCCCAGCCTGTCACCCCCTTGTCCCTGCAGAGACCCGTGGCCTGAAGGACCCTGAGCAGGTGGAGAACCTGCAGGACCAGTCACAGGTGATGCTGGGCCAGCACAACCGTTCCCACTACCCCGGGCAACCCGTCAGGTACCACTGTCCCTACGTCCTCAGGGGTGACACCAGGGTGGGACACCCACCCATGGCCACTGCTCCATCCCCCAGGTTTGGGAAGCTGCTGCTGCTCCTCCCAGCGCTGCGCTTCATCTCCTCGGAGCGCGTGGAGCTGCTCTTCTTCCGCCGCACCATCGGCAACACCCCCATGGAGAAGCTGCTGTGTGACATGTTCAAGAACTGAGCCCCCCTCCCGCTGTCACCTGGCTTGTTTGTCACCCTGCGCTGGCACCCTGTCACCCCCAGCCTAGGGCTCCTCAGCCTGGGCTCTGAAGGTGCCCACGGTCCCATCTCTGGGGCAATGTCCAGGACCATGGAATGCTGCTGGCAGCTGGGAGGTGGGAGCAGCTTCCCTGGGGGATGTCCCCAAGTGCGTGCCCAGGGCACTGGCAGCACCTCACTGGGTCCATCTCCATGGTGTCCCAAATGCTGGAGGAACCCAGGCAGAGGCACCTTGGCACCGTGAGGAGCTACTGCCACCCAGGGGGCAGCCTCGGGGACACTAACCCAGGGATGATGCCAACCTGGCGTGACATCAGCCAGGGTGACAACAGCCAAGGGGTGACACTTGGCAAAGGTGGTGACACCTGGGGGTGACACCAGACTGGGACAGCCTCAGGCCAGGGTGACAGACCCTTGTCCCTATGTTCCCGGGTCTCCCACTTGTGTCCCCCATTTTATACTCGGAATAAAGAGAGTTTTGCAGCCAGAGTCCCTGTGCCATTGACTTGGGTCCCCTTGCATGGGGGACAGGGGGGACCCAGCTGAATGTTCATAACCAAAGAGGAATAAATAAAAATCAATATTCTGAATATAAGTACCTTGAAAATAAATTATCTGAACAGAAAGAAACTAAATATTAGTAAAATTATTATAAATAATCAATATAAGGAAGACAACTAGAAAAATAGGAATAAAAATAAAATGAAAATAAATAACCTGAAATTATGTGAATATAAAAAAGATAAATATAAATAATATGTTTGGAAACATTAGATTAGAAAGAAGCTGAACAAAATAATTTAAATAGAAATGTAATGAAACTAAATAAACTGAAAATACTCTGAAAATAAACTAAATAAACTGAAAATAAAATACTCTAAATAGAAATTAACTGAAAAAAACCCTATCTTAATTTAAGTAGATGAATATGAATAGTCTGACTGGATAAAATGAGAATTAAATAGTAAAAAACACAAATAAAATGAAATTAAATAATCTTAATAGAAATAAAATGCATGTAAATTATTGGAATATAAATATCTGCTTTGAAGTATCCTTAAATAATCTGAATAGAAAGAAAATAAAACTAAATAATCTGAAATAATATCAATAAAATGAGAATAAAAGACCTGCATATTAATAAGAGAACCATCATGAATCTCATTAGAAATCTACTGAATTAAATTCTGTGGACAGAAATAAAATGAAATAATCTGAATAGAAATAAATTATTAAATAAATCGTCTGAATATGAACAGTCTACCTAAAACTAATAGAAATAAGCTGAAATAATCTGAATAATCTAATAGAAATCTAATAGAAACAACTAGAAATTATTTGAATACAGAAAAAAATTGAAAAATTGTCTAAATAAAAATAAAATAAAAATTATTTGATTAAAATAATTTGTATATAAAGAATCTGTATATACATAAATAAAACCGATGTGAATAACAAGTAAACCAGAAATTCCGTGCACATAAATAATGAGAATCGCCAGCATTAAACGATCCAAAGGGAAGTGCTCTGGAGCCCTGGCTCCCCATCCCAGCTCCTCCCTCCCCATGACTGGGATTGGGAAAATCCACCACTTCCCAACCCCGTGGAACAAATGGAACAAGCCCCAGAGCTCCGGGAGGTGGGCAGGGGCTGGAGGAACGCTGTCCCACTGGGCATTCCGGGCCTTTGCAGAATGACACTTTTATTTGTCCGTGTTTGTCCGTCTGTACACGACTCCGAGCGCGGGACAATAGATCCTCTTACATACACACTCTCTGTAGTTTACAAGCAGCCACTTTATAAATTACTTACAAAACTTCCCGTCAAAAATAACAAGGATTCCCCTCGCAGCCCTCCAGCAGTCAGTACATTCAGCCCTCTGGAAAACCCTCTGGGAGCCCAAATCCTGCCAGGGAAGGGCTGGGAAGGAGCGGGGGAGATGCCGGGGAAGGGGAGCCTGGAACACGCCGTGATCCCTCCAGTCCTGCTCACTCCTGCCACAGCTGGATTTCATATATATATATATATATATATGTATATACTTCTTTACATGTGTTTTTCTTTATACATATAACCACAAATATATTATATATATATAAAGAAACATATTTTTTATATATTCTATATATATTCCATACATTTATCTAGGCCAAGAAGTCTATTTCCTTTATATATTTTCCCTACATTCCATACATTTTTATAGATATGAAGAAATAGAGAGAAAATATATTTATTTATATATACTCCATATTTCCTTTATATATTTCTTTACAGAGAAATATACTCTTTATATAAAGAAATATATAAATATATGTGAAGAAACATATATAAACATACATATTAAACATATATTAAATATATGTTTAAATCATATAACATTAAATATGTTTCTACATAGAGAAGAAATACATTAAAATATATATAAAGTGATAAATATTCTTTATATATAGTACATATCTCCTTTATATATATACTTCCTTATATATAGAAATATGTAAAATATATACATAAGGAAATATATAACTAATTTCCTTTATATACTTCTTTATATATAAATATATAAGCATATATAAAGAAATATGTATTCTTTATATATAGATCTTATACATTTACATATAAATATGTACTATATATAAGAAATAGAAAATACATAAATGTATCTAGTCAATATTCGTTTATGTATTTTTTAATTCTACAGAGCATATTTATCCTTTTGTGCGCGTATTTTCTTTATATATAGAATATATATATTATTATATATGTTCTTTATATATATAAATATCACTTAAATATATTTTCCTTATACAGAGATTAAATATATATAAGGAAAATAAATATATCCCAAAAGAAATTAGATATATATACATATACATAGACACATATATACACATACATAAATACACACATATATGTGTGTGTATGTATATGTAAATATGGGTACTTATGTGTATATTTATATATTTGCCCCAGTCAGATCTGACATCCCTGCTCTCATCCCACAGGGATGAGAAACCTGAGGATGAGGCTGGACCCTTCACTCATGCCCAGGATCTCCTCCCCTGGGGCCATTTTGAGGGCAGTTCTGGGGTTTTTAGTTCAAGTGGCTCAGAAGGCTGGTTTGGCACCAAGCGCTCGGATGCTCCCAGCAATCCCAGCTCCCAGAGAATTTGGGATGACTCCCCAGGAGTTTCCACTCTCGTGGTCACCATCTGCCTTGCCAGTGCATCCGTGTCCGTCCCCAGAGCCCTCTTTTCCCCTCTGGGACAGGGAAAATCCCATTTCCCCCATGGAATGGGGAGACTGACTTGGTCTTGCTCCACTCCCAGGATGCAGCTCTGAGGCTGATGCTGTTCCCACTCTCCCTGCAGCATCTGTCACTTCCCCCGTTGGAAAAAAATTAAAGATAACATGGAAAAAAGGCAAATTTCAAAAATCAAATAAAAAATTACCCCAATAAATAAACCACCCCTGGAAAGGGCAGGGGGAGAGGGGACTGAGGAGCAGCTCAGCCAAATCCAGTCATGCTGGGAAAAGACAAAGCACTCAGGAAAACTCAATTTTTTGCTATTTTCTCCATTCTTGGTGGCATTTCAGGAAAGGATGTGCCCCAGCCCACCTAGGAGGATAGAACCAGCCTTTGTAAATCTAATTATTGCCCTGGGGCTCCTGATTTTGCCTTTCCAGAGGTTTACTGGTACCTGGAGCTTCTCCTGGTGCCACTGAGGATGATGATGAGACTGGGGAGGGATTACAAGCTGAGAAGCTGAGTCAGTAACTAGCATCATTAATTAGTCCTATGATGGGTTATGATGGTATAATTACACCTCCAGGGATTTCCTGCTGAGAATAAAACTCCATGTTTTATTGAGTGATGGCCAGTGACACCAGTGGTGACACCAAGGATGGCTCAGCCAATTGCTCCCCTCCTCTCCCGCCCCAAAATAATAATAACAATAATAATAATAATAGTAAAAAAAAAAAAAAAAAAATCTGTCTGGGGAAAAATATTTAAAAAAAAATTAAAAAAATATATATTTACACAAAACTCCAGGAACCAGCATATAAACAAATAGCGCTTCAAGTAGTCCTCGATTATTATTAATTATTATTATTTTTTAATACTGATGATCTCAAAAAGACTTAAAAAAAAAAAAAAAAAAAAAAAAGGAAAGACAGTTAGGTCTCGTTAAAAAATAAACAACCAAAGGGAAAAGGTGATTTTTGGCAGGTTTTAACACTTTTCCATGCACTTGGCGTTGGCGTGGATGAGGTGGTTAAAGCGCGGAGGGCTTGGCTGCAGTGGAGCCAGCTCGGGATGCTCCCGTGGGATTTTTAGGCTTGGTTTGCTCCTACCAACAGTGATGGCGATTCGGCACAAGGATTTGGCGGCGGATGCTCCGAGACGTGGGATGCTCCGAGGGGAAGGGCCAGGAGCCACTGCCTCCCATCCCCGGCCACCCCCCCGGCCACCCGAAGGTCTCAACTCCTCCAAATCATTAAGGCCACCATTAAAACCGTCCCCTCCCGGCCTTTTTAATTAAGCATTCATCTCCTGGTGTTAACGAGGAAGCCATCAGAGCACTGCCAATGGGGAGGATGCCCCGGCATGGATGTGGCTCTGGGGTGGAGCATCTCAGACCATGAACTCGTTGCTCCCCAGGAGGATGAGGGGTTGGGCGGCAGCACAATCGGCCTCAGGGTTCCTCTTGCGTCCCCCTCCAGGCCCCCCATCCGGGGGCTCTTTGGTTTTTGGGGGGGAAGATTTCACACTCTTCAGTTTCTGTTTGCCTTTCTCCGGGTTGAAGGTCCCGCGCGTGGTGAACTGCGGCCGGTCCTCGGGATAATGGAGAGGCCCCGTCAGGCCCTCAGGGCTCGCCCGCGTTTCGGGGGCCTCGCCATGGTGTCCCCCTGCTCGGTAGAAAGGAGATTTGGAGTACATCTGGAAGCGCTTCCGGGGCAGGTGGGGCAAGCAGGAGGTGGATGACTGGGAGGAGGAGGAGGAGGAGGAGATGGGGGTGTCGGTTGGCTCCGCCGGGTCCAGCCGCATCCTGGGGTGCCGTCGCAGCCGGCTCGGCCCCTCGGCCTTGGCGGGGCGCAGGGAGCTAAGTGCTACACTTCTCTCTGCAGGGCCAGAAGGACCACAGGTGGTCAGCACCCACACATCGCCCAGCATCCAACCACCCCGCTCCCTGGGGACACGTGCCATTGAAGCCAGGACACCATTCCCAGCATCTCAGAGGGGGCAGCATCCCCACAGCTGGTGTGGCAGGGCTGGAAGAAGGCGCACCTCCCAACTAATACCAGCTGCTCCCACCCGTCCCCTACGTCCCTTGAACCCTTAACCCCCCTCACTGCATACATTTAAACTTAAAATCAACTTGAAAATCCCAAGTAACCCTTCTCAAAGCAACATGGTGAAGAAAAACACGGTGGAAGGTGTCCCTGCCCATGGCAGGGAGATGGACTTCGTGACCTTTGAAGGTCCCTTCCAACCCAAACCACCCCATGATAAACCCAAGATTTACCCGAGCGGTCGGAGATGGCTCCTTCGGAGTCAAAGTTCAAATTTTCGGAGCTGTCAGCTGTGCCAATGGAGGCTTCGGACTCGAGGGTTTCATCGTCGGAGGCGCGGGGCTCCAGTGTCAGCATCTCAAATGTCAGCTCCTCCCTGCAAAGCCAACCCAGCCCCATTGAACCAACAGGACCAAAGAGGTGGAGAGGAGAAAGGGATGCACGTGCACTGAGAGATCATGGAGGGTTGGAGGCCTCCAGGTATCAACCACATGACATCCAGAGGCTGGGAACACGGCTTGAACCCTTGGCCAGACTCACTTTTCCTTCTGCAGGCTCTCGATCTGCTCAGTCAGCACCTTCTCCTCCTGCTGCATGGCCACCTGCTGCTGCTCTGTCACTTCCATCTCCATGGCCTCCTCGCTGCTCAGGGTCTCCTCAGGGACGTCCGTCACCGAGGGCAAGCGGCCGGTGACAGGGGACGCGGGGCTGGGGAAGGCGCCGCGCCGCACGCGTCCTTTGCCCTGAAGAGAGACAAAGGTGTCACCACCACCACCACGGCCGAGGTGATGTGGCAAACACTCAGGTGCCAACCACACTGCTCTCCCAAGGAGTGAAGAAGAAGGCCCCAGGCACTGGTCCTCAGTGTGCTGCTGCCGGAGGCACCCCGGGCCCTCAGGCTGAGAGACTCAACACATTGGAGGGGCTGGGGATGGAGGTGGTGAGGAAGGCAGTGGTGAGGATGATGCTGATGGACCAAGTGCAACTTGGTCCAGGTCCAAGCAAGCCCAGCTAGCAGCAGGCTGGGTTCCCACAAAGCCCACAGACTGTGTGATGGGAAGCTTGATGGAGGCTTCGGGTAGGAGCATCACTAAAGCTTTGATTTCAGGACACCTGTTTTATCCTTGGATCAAGTCTCACATCCTTCCCTCATCCACCCTTGCTATTTCCTGAGCATCACAAGGGTCTCACTGACCCCTTCAGCAAACAGGAACTCCCACCTAATTATGTTGTCCCTGCCATGCCATATCTCATCTACAGGAGATCCAGAACCAGGACCACCTCCAATGGTCCATTGTAAGACAATCAATGTGGATCTCTGTGCCCACAGTTGAACTCACCCTGATCTAATGCATTTTTTTAATACTGAAACTGAAAATGAAAAAAGATGCACATGGTGGTGGTAGAGGTGGACAGATACTTATGCAACTGTTTTAATCTTCTGGGGACCAGCTCTACAGATCTGCTCCAAGGAGCAGAGAAAAATGGAGGATTCTTGGAGATGAGGATGGGGCAGATACTAAACAGCTTTTATCTTAACCATTATCATGACCAGACTTCTCATCTTCTACATTCCAGATCCTGACATGACCAGGACTAGGAGATCACTTGCTGCCCTCCCCTGACAACCATCACCCATGAAGATCCTGCATCTCCTTGGGGTTGAAGACTTTGTTGCAGCTCAATTTTGCTCCCCCTATTTAACCTCTACAACTGTAGCATCCCTGGGTCTTCCTGACAACCCAAGTGCTCAGAGCACATTTTCAGGATAAGGGATCCTGCCTTTTTCTCTTTAAAAGCCAGATTTTCTCAATTTTAGCCTTTTCATCTTTTAACACCACATCTCAGAGATCTTTCTTTGTCTGCAAAGCCTCCCCTGTGCACCGGTGTTCTTCTGATGACACTTTTCACGTGGGCTCCTGAGCTGAAGCACAGCTCCCTGAATCCTATTAGCCAAAAGCCCCAAGATCCCAAAGATCCCACTGCCTCGTGGAGTTAAGCCCCTGAGAAATGCTGAGCTCAGGGGAGCAGAGCTCAAATTTTGCTCTTCTCCACCTCCTGACACTCATAGATGTGGAAGAATGGGGGGAACCTGAGGGAACTTTCATCATGGACCGAGCCTGTTAGGAAAGGAAACAGCCCTATGAGCATTCCCAAAATCCTGCAGGTGCTTTTCTTGCCTGTCACAATCTCACAGAACTCAAACTCAAGCTGGGATGGAGTTGGGGAATACAGGACTTGCTGGACTCCTCCTCATTCAAACCTGGGTGTCCTGACCTTGTGTTCAGGGTGGAAGGTGAAGAACACCTTTGGATGCCTCGTGATCTACAAGGCATCCAAGCTGAGGGTTTTATTCACCATTTTCATTTTCGCATCCTGAGCGAGGAGAAATCGAGGTGGGAAGGGAAGGGATGAGTCAAGCAAATTAAAAAAGAGGGAAGCACAGGATGGAAAAAGGAAACGAAATAGAAAATTAAAGTAAGTGGGGAGGGAAGCGTGTTTCTGAGGAGCTGCGTGCAGGGATGGCCGAGCGCCAGCCCCAAACTCCTGCGCCCGGGGGGACCTGCTGGAGGAACGGCGGCTCCGGACAGGTCACGGACAATGGCCGGTGGGACAGAGCTGGAATGAGCGACGGTGACACACAACGAGGGACGCGGCGCTGCCGCTGATACATACCGGGATTGAGCTGCGGGTTATGCTCATAAATCTAACTGCAATTAGTACGGGCTTCTGGATTAGAGAGGAGATGAAAAGGAAAGCAGAAGGTTAGAGTGCACATGCCGCCGCCCCTCCAAAAACACGCTTTGCTCAGTTTGAGGTTTGCTCGGTTAACTGAGATGAGTGGGGCAGCTCTGCAGCACCAGCTACTCCAGCTTGGGCAGCCCCTGCTTGGATTTCATCCCCAAAAAGCAGAAACAACGTGTCCCTGAGCATCACGCAAAGGGGGCCGCTTGGCTCCTCAGCCCAAGCCTGTGCTGACGGTGCTGCAGCAGGTCTGTCCCTCTCCCGCAGCCCAACAAGCCAAGCACAGGTGCATCCACAGCCTGCTGGCCCCCCACAAGCATGGAAGCTCAATGAGATGGGTTTGAGGCTCCCAAAAAGGCAGTGCGGGAGCAGGGAGAGCCTTTGGGGAACTCATTTTGGGTTCGGATAATGTGACTGAGCACGAAAAACAATGGTCCAGGTCACCCATGGGGTGATGTTGAGCAGGTCACTGGAAGGCTTGACTCAACTCAGGACCAAACAAGCTCAAATGAAGGTGGAAATGCTGATCAGGAACATCTGAGCAGGAGCAACAATGTTTCCATGAACTGTTCCCACCTCCTCGTGCTTTGGCATGACTCCCTGCAAAGGTGAGGAGCCGCCACCTTTGGGGCTGAGGGTCCCTGTCCTGGTGGAGATGGTGTGGGAGTTTGTGAGAGGTTTGGGAGGCTGGGATAAGCAGGAGAAGATAAGGTAGGGTGGCTTCAGGGGCAAGGAGAGGACAGGAGAGGACACAGAGGGCTCAGGCATCTCACCATAGATCTGCGGATCAAGGAGAGGCGGCTCTTGGCTTTGTTCTCTGCGAACTCCAGGCTGTTGATGTCTTTGAGCCGAGCCTTGTACTTGTTCATCTGCTCGATGACAATTAACTCCACGCAACTAAGGGAGAAAAAACCCAAAAGAAGACAAAATGGGAGGAGGAAGCCATTTGATCTGAGCTGCTCTGTCTTGTCTTGACTTGTCCTTCAACAGGATTTCACGGTAGCTTCTCCCTTAGTTGCAGCACATCCTCTCATTTTATTACAAGGAAAGGATTATTTTGAAGATCTGCCCTGATGGAAGACCACGGAGGAGAAAGCTCCAGCTGGAAGCCAGAGGGTGGTGAGAATTCTCCTAAAAAGAGTGATCACAGGCTAGGGATGGATTGAGGAATAGCTTACAGATGTTAAAGATGCTAAGGATCCCACCAGAGAAATCTACCCCCCTTGGAAGAGGGAGTGGTGGAACACAAACCTGGAGAAGGCAGGCAGGCTGATTCCAGCTCACTTGCATGCAGTAACTCTGCAGCAGCTTGTGCAACTGTGCCAACTGTTTAATGTTGTCAGGAGGGTGTTTGGGGAAGAACAAGTCCTTTCTTTGTAATAAAATGAGAGGATGTACTGGAACTGAAGTGTGAGGGAGAAGCTACAATGGAATCCTGTTAAAGGACAGGTGTTCCTGCCAGCTGGGTATTGAAACATGTTCTGGTCTTCAACAATTTTAAGACTTACTTGAGGTAAAACCACCCCTTTCAGAAGCCTAGCCCTTCACTGGAGGGTTTTCATTATTGTAATTGACTCCAGTATCTATTTTAACACCTGTTTAGTATGAGCCAAACCGAATCTGACCAAGTACTTCACTCTTTCTCTGTAAAACCTTTTCAGTTATGGCAAACACCATAAATAAATTGAAGCATATTAATATTACTATTGCTGCAGACCAAACAACTCACCTCCTTCAGTAAAAAAGCCAAAATCAAGTAACAATCAAGATCTGCTTGCCAAAAATGAACTACATTAACTATAAAACCATGTCAGCACAAGCTCCACCTTTTCCTGCCAGGCAGGAACAGAAGCTTATCCACTTTTGGGGATCCTCCATCACTTAAAAATCCTCATTTAACACCTTCTGGGGGACTGAGAGGATTTGAAATGTCTTCATGCAGATGCATAAATTACTATGTGTTTATCCCTTCGTGCCAAAGCTCTCAATTTTTGAGCCATTTGACCATCCTAGGGGTTACCAAGATGTGAATGGTGATGTGGTGGTGCAGCTAGCTGACCCAGCCCCAGGCTCTTACGTGGTGGTTTTGCTGATGTCCTGAACACTCTGCAGAGGGTCTGTTGTGTCGGGGCAGCGGAGGATGCAGGGAGCAAACACGATGGCCAGGGCATTGGCTGACATACGGTTGGTCTCTTCTTGGAGGGCAATCCTGAAAAAAACAGGGATTCAGAGAGAAGTCAGAGGTGGAGGCCCCTTCACTGCACCTCTTGCACACGGTCATGGCTGAAGAGAGGAGATGATATTTCCATGGTGCAATCTTGCTTTGAGGGAGAAAGACAAACCTCAAGACAGCTCAGATATTCCCAAGGCAACCACCAGCCCTTTCCACCCAAAAACATGTCCCTGCAGTGGTGAGAGGCACCTCAGGGCTGTAGGAACCACAAGTGACCAGAGCACAGAGGTCACTCATCAACACAACATCCCTTGGAGAAACTCCATGGCCACCTCCTGGGAGACAGGGTGGATGCAAAAGCCTCAGATGTTCATGTGGGGAGGATGCCTGACCCTCCTGCCTTTGCCTGAAGGTGCCCAGGCCCAGCATACCTGACCAGGTGGAAGATGAGGCGCTCCAGGGTGCTGAGGTGGGTGCGGGAGAGCTGGTCAATGACCGAGTACACCCCACGCACTGTCTCCTTCCTCTCCTGGAGGCCTGTGGAGAAACCACCAGCATTAGGGGCAGCTTCTACTTCTTCCTCTTATTTAAAATGGTACTTCTTAACACTTAATTTTACCACTTAACAGAAAAAACTTTGGAGCTGAAATTAGCCACCAAACTGAGACCAAATTGCCCCAGGTTTTGCATTAAAAATGCTTTATAACCAAAAACCCAGACTTTGAAACCAGATAAACACAATTTGGCAAAACCAGCTGGTTCAGCCCCAAAGAGTGAATGAAAAGTCTTAGACTCAAAGTGGCCACCATTTCCCTCTACTGAGAGAATGAGATAGGGAGGGAAGCTCCTCACCCATCACCCGCAGGAACTCCTCGTAGAGCTCAAAGGTCATGAGGGGGTTGGGCAGATCTCGGAGCCACTGCTTGAACACGCTGGCAATGACGTGGATGTTGTAGTCGTCCAAATTCACGTTATCGATGTCTGGGTTTGGCACCAGATGAAGCAAGAAGGAAAAGAACAAGAGACAATGATCAATATGAAGTCCAAGGCTGGACAAAGTGACCTTTAGAGGTCCCTTCCAACCCAAACTGTTCTATCATAAAGTGTTCTAAAATAAAATATGTTTACGTGCCTTTAATGGCAACAGAGCCAGCACCTGATTTCAGCTCCACATGGTAAAATTAGAGAGAAATACATTTTCCAGGGAAAATAACTTCAGGTGGGACCAGGATTTCTTGTCTCACTGATTGCTAGGGTGTAAGTAAGGCAGCACCTTCCCTCAATTAGAATGACCTTTTTCTGTGGATTGCTCCCAAAAAACCCATGAGTTGATGACCTGAGTTGTGGCTGCTAATATGAAATCATTCCTTGTACAGCCCAGAGTCAGAAATGCTGGAACATTCCACCTTTCCTCCCCAGGCAGGATGTTTTCCCCCCTCCTCTGACCTGTATCGAGGCCTTGCCGCAGCTCCTTGATCTTGTTGGTGGATCCTGATTTCCTGTAGATGCCCTCGGTGTAGAGCCCGTGCATCTCGATGTAGTTGATGAGCTTCTCCACCAGCAGCGGCACCGCCCGCTCCTCGCTGGTCAGCCGGGACAGCTCCACACCAAACTGCCGTGGGGAGAGCTCTGGGTCGTGCTGCAGGAAAAGGGGAAAAAGGGATTGAAATCCTCCTGCACTGCCTGCTCCTCGCTGGTCAGCCGGGACAGCTCCACACCAAACTGCCGTGGGGAGAGCTCCGGGTCGTGCTGCAGGAAAAGGGAAAAAGGGATTGAAATCCTTCTGAGATGCTGGTGCAGCTTTGGATCTGATTATTCAGAGTCTTTCAGCAGATACAGTGTGCTATTTTCAGGGTCCCCCAACGAAGGAAGGAAATGATGAATCTGACTCCATGTTCTTAGAAGGCTAATTTATTATTTTATGTTACTATATTATATTAAAGAATGCTATACTAAACTATACTAAAGAACAGAGAAAGGATACAGACAGAAGGATAATAAAGATAATAAAGCAAAACCTGTGACTCTCTCTAGAGCCTCAACACAGCTGGACCAAGATTGGTCATTAAGTTAAAACAATTCACCTGTTGGATAAACAATCTCCAACCACATTGCAAAGCAGCAAAACACAGGAGAAGCAAATGAGATAACATTGTTTTCCTTTTTCTCTGAGGCTTCTCAGCTTCCCAGGAGAGAATCCTGGGCAAAGAGGATTTTTCAGAAAATATAATGGTGACACAGGAGATGTGAGAGTCTAATGGAAGACAGGACAGGACAGGACATGGGTCTTGCAATGCTAACCCAGGCTCTGGACATGCACCTGAAGGCAAAAAGTTTGGATTTTCTTTCTTTAACCAACCCCACTGTAGTTATATTCCCCGCCTGGCAGAGCCAAAGCAGCTGGGCATGGTTCTCCTCCACCTCCTGCCCCTCTGGCACCACCTCCAGGGATGATTTCACCTCCCAAAGACGCACAAAGCAGAAGAGGCAAATATGAATCCTGGGTATTTAAATCAACTTGAAGAATTGACAGTTACAAAATACCAGTGAACAAACAAGTTGCCAACAAAAGAACATGAAAAGACCCATCTGCAACTGTCAGGAAAGGCCCTTTTGCCAGCTGCAAACGCTCACTGGAGTGCTGGTATCTGGCAAATTCAAATGTGAAGAAAGTCCTCCTGCACAGGAGATTCTGGATGGGAAAAGTCCAAAGATGCAATAAAATATTGACATGAATTCTCAGCCCTAGCCAAAGAAAGGTGAGATGGCTCCCCTCACAATCACTCCTGCATTTTTCTTTCTCCCACTCAATGGCATCCTTTCACTGATCCTGCAAACCTTAGGAGCAGATGTGTGCAAGGTCCCCATGTAGTTTCTTTCTCATGACTGATGGTTTGTAGCCCCCTTGTCACTGGGAACAACCCTAAAAACACAAATTCACCAAGCACAGAGGAACTGGAGCCTTCCTAGAGAACTTCTAACAGCCCAGTGCAAAGCTACCCATGAAACACAGTGAACCTGCTTCCTAGGATGCAGCACAAAAACTTCCTTGTGCACAGAAATCACAACAAAGAAGGCAGCTCCAAGAATGTCTGAAAAAATTAATCAGAGATCTCAATGAACTTCCCAGATTTTAGAGCACAAACTCTTATGAGGCATTCCCAGTTCTTGCAGAAATAGTGCCAGAAAGGGAAAGACTGCAGCAAAAGTTCTATATATGTTCAAAATATAAATATATTCACATACACACACATCTCCAATGGATATATTCAGATTATTCCTTGTGAAAAATGGCCTCATGCAGCTTTCTGGGGGCTGTGTATTGTGGAGGTTGTTCTCCCTTGAGAAGCCTCCCAGGGAGCTGACAAAACTTTGCACTCATAATTATTGTGACTCTATTTCCTTCTTTTGGGCACAAAATAAGCTATTTAAAACATCCCCACCAAATCTTGATTATCTTGGTTCAGTGTTAGCTGGGATGCATTCTGCACTCATTCCCTGCTCCCCACACCCTTAAATCCAGTAAACAACATTTAATTCCCCTCTAAAGAGGGCAGTGGACATCCTCCACCTGTCCCTCCTCGCCCAGCTGTGGCAAGCAAGGACTGTAGAGAAAAAGGCTGTATTTCCAAGAATAACTCCACACTTCCAAATCCTTAAAAGCTACAAAGCCAGGGAAATTCCTATTATTCTGTGTGGTTACAAGGCAGGGAACGACACTGCAACATCTGCTGCATGACTGGGCAGATCTACAGTGACTCATCACTGCATAATTCCCAAAATATCTACAAAACTCTGGTTGGAGAGACCTCTGGGGATCTCTGGTCTAAGCTCCTGCTGAAAGGAGGGTTATTTCCAGAATTTTGTCAAGATTTGCACCTCCAATGATTTTTATACAAACTTGGGATCATTGTCTCAATGTATTTAATGGAAGCAAAGCAATGAGAGACATTTACCTTTTTGGAGCACTTGGTCGTGGTTTTAAGACAGCACTTCTTGTGACAAGCATATTTACATACTGCAACAGAGAAAAGGAGTGTTTAATTATCCCAAAAATCACTGCTGGAGAAACAGGAATTCTCAATATGAATTGAGCACAACTTCTCAGAACTACCAAGTTAAAAGCATTTGCAGTTTCTAGGGCCAAGTCTGTATTAGATCCACTCAAACAAAAATAATGAAGCCTTTAAAAATAAAGGTGTCATATTTATGTCCATGAAACATTAAACCCTCCCTGCATCCTCCTGACAAATCAACTCAGACTGTAACCCCTGAGAGCTATCAGACACAGACACCCTCAGAGACTGGAAATGGCCCCTCCTTTGCATTCATCCTGCACTGGGCCTGAAACGCTCTGGGGCTGATGCTGCCAACCTCATCACAGAAATGGAGGAGGGATGATGGGAAAGGTTGATCCATCTCTTGGGTTTTTCCAAAAAGAGATGGATCAGGCTTTTCCATCACCCTCCCCCATTTTCCTGATCTCCCCAAAAATTCCCATGCCTGGAGGTCAAACAGGTGAAGCCAATGAGTTTGCCAAGGTCAGGATCCCCACGGGCATCCCAGGGACACATTCCCATACCCAACTTTACTGTCCTTCCTACCATGACAGTTAAATGTGTCTGACCTTCTGGGATGGGCACAGAACCTGATGGGGTAAGGTGTGTAACACAAAGTTCATTAACTGTGCCAGGAAGGACTGCTGGGAGGGACTTACTAGTTGACTTCAGAAACCTTAAGACCTGTCCCTAAAGCTCTTCAAGTGCTACAAAAATCAAAATTATTCGAGCATGGGGTTGCAGGAAACAGCAGTAAACACATTTCAAAATCTCCAAACTCATCATTGTGACAGAAGCACAAGAAAAGGATCAAAGAAAGGGTGCTTACATTTACAAACAGAAGCCCTGTCCATGATCCAGATCAAGGAGGAGCAATATTCACAGTATGTGGGGATGCTGTATTGGGTTGCCTTGAAAATGTGACCATTGTGCTCTTCCACCTGGAGGATAAAGGTTGGGTGGTGAGAAAAGGGTGCTCAGCCTGCTGCAAAATGGAGAGATGAACACAGACAGCTCTTCAACTTTACCTCTTGCTTTTATTTGGTATTTTTGTTTCTTTTTCAGTCCAGCAACCCCAGAGACAACCCAAACCAACACCCATCTTGTAGGGGAACTGAACCATCATGGAAGCAGGTTGGGAACTCTTTGAGCTTGGCAGGTCAACTTCTTCATGTTAAGAAGGTTTTCTGTGCATCTGTGGCCCTTTTTTTGGCTCTGCACCTGCACCCTTCCTAGTGCCATCACACCCCTTAGGAAAACAGGAGATGTAATGTCCTCCATGTCTGATCCCAGAGGTGTAAAACACATACTGTAAACTTATGCAGAAAGCTGGAGCAAGACTGTTTTCCTCTCATCCCTTTTCTAACAACCCTTGACATTACATCTATGTCTTGGCTGATGAGGGATGTGTTTTCAGAGCCAACCCCAGTGATCCTTGATCAAGCACAGCAAATCCATCTTGAAAGTCTTTCTAACATGTCCTTTCAGGGCTGATGGTCAGATCTCAGCCCAGGACATGTCACAGGCTGGACTCTTGACATTCTGGCCCCAAGGATATTGATTTTTTAATGTGCAGGCTTAACTCACCACATCTGCTTCCTTTTTCCTTCTCTTTTTTCGTTCCGTTTTTGGCATCTGGTGAGGGAAAGAGATTTAACTCAGTTTTTGGGCAATTTTGCCAGGTAAATAGTACAGAGGGCTCATATCTGACATTGTCCAGTGCCTTCCAGCCTCATCCTCAAGTGCACCTGCAGCCCCAGAAAAATCTCCCTAGAAAACTCTCCTATGGATCACTCTAGTTTTGGAATTTCCCTGGACAGCTCTTCCTATCTTCATCTTGGAGCTGGGAGCAGCTGCTGCTCCAGCTCTGACCCCACCAGCAGTGACCCAAGGAAAACATGATGCTCTGAAGAAAACCTGCCTGGAGAGGAGGCTGGAGAGGACTTGGAGCAGAAGAGCCAGGAGATGGGATATTTGTATAACAGACATCATCCCACAAGCCCAGCCTCAGATCCCGTGGTTGGCCTTGCAGACAATATGGAGCAGGAGGTGAGATCAGGTCTGTGACACAGGGCAGGCTCCTTCTGCTCTAAGAATGGTACCCAGACCTGAGCCACTGCTCGTGTCCCCTTCTCCTGCAACCCAACCCACGGTGAGTGCATGGTCACTTGGGAGGGTGTTATCTCTTTCAGCATCCCTCAAAGTTTGAACAAACCCCCCAGAACTAAAAAAGCACAAGGAGCTGCTTTTCCAACCATCCACAGTTGGTAAGTTGCAGCTTTGCCCTGGAGATAACATCCAGTCCTTGGCAGCCCAGTGAGATCTGGGGTTGGCTGAGCCCAGTGACACACAACCAGTGAGTCACATCTTGCCTTGTCCAGCTCAGCTTAAAGCAGAGAAGACAACAGAATGTCCCAGGTGTCTACAGAGGCACAACCCCACGGAAATATAGTTCCCAAACCTTCAAGGGAGTTTAACAAAAGTGCTGAGTACCTTCCCTGCAGTGTAGTCCAGGGGTTTGTACTCCTGCATATATTCATCCAGGAAGACTTTGAAGGTATTGACCCAGACTTTAACTGGAGACTCACTCCAGTCCCTCTGCTCAAGCCTCATGGTCTTCTCCAGAATCTGCTCAAATAAGGCGTAGAGGTCCTTGTAGCGGATGCTCTTCCCATCGTCCATCTTTTAAGGAAACACAAGAAAAAAGAAAAGTGATTTTTACACAGCCCGGACTTTTCTAGAGACTTTTTCTTTTCCAGACAATTATTTCAGCCTCATCAGCTTCCAGCTGCTTGGGGAAGCTTCAAATATGATACAGAGAAGGAAAAAAGGATCAGACATCTCCACCACCAGCAAAGGTAACACAAAGGTTTGCAGGCACTTTGGGTTACAAATTGGAGTTTATTGACTTTTCATCTCCCCTTTGGCTGGGAGAAAAGCTGTAATGAAGATCAGGAATCTACACCCAATGTACCCTGAGAGATGGCTCATGAGGAAGTGTTAGTCCAAATTTAGATCATGGGACTGAATACAAAAGAAGCACATCCATCCTTTGGGATGAGCAAACCAGAAATGGAGGGCGTGGCAACACCTGTACCACCGGGAGGATCCAGAATATCCCCTTTCTCCTGGAGGTGGAAGTCCTACCCATCCATCATCTGGTCACTTACTGCCAATGCCGAGGAGTAAAAGCTGAAGATGTTTTGTCGGAATTCCTTCAGCGCTTTCTTGAACACGACATCCACCAGTGTGTCCTTCTTGCTATCCTCGTTGTCCAGCTCATTCATCTGGGGAAACAAGGGGGTTTTTACTCCCAGGACTCTTTCACTGCAGCAGAGCTGGTGTGAGATGAAGCAGCACTAAGAAGCAGCTGCTCCACCATGATCACCAGGTGGTTTCTCCTGCACAAAACCCAGAAACTTCTCTAGACCTGCCCTGGCACCCTTAGATGAATTATTACCATTACTACAGCTACCCACAGGATCCCTTTTACTTTATTGCCTCTGTCTGCTCCTGGATCTCTGTGCAGATTCATGGAGCAGCGAGGGCAGGAGTTACCTTTTTCAGGAGAAACTCATCCATGCTCTTCAGGTCACTGGCACTCGTTATGATCTGCAGGGAGTCGTTCTGCCACTGCACAGGCTCCAGAGCCACGTTGCTGATCTTGACGCTGCGCTTGCGCTTCACTTTGGGAGAGGGCTCCTTGTTCTCCTTGAATTCCCGACGGTAGAGGCCCGACAGCTCCGGACTCCGCGGGGGCGTCAGGGGATGAGGACCCAACTCTGCTGGTGATCAATGAAAAGAGGGGAAGAGATTGAGGAGCTGATGAAAAATAATTGTGACACTCAAACAGGGAGAGGAGCATTGGAAGAAACCTGTGGAGGAGAAAAGCACGGTGTAGAACTCACAGGAAGATTAAATGTCATTTCTGCTTTGGTTCCCTCCTCCCTCAAGAGAGGAAACATCTGTCCACTCCAGATGATGACTGGAAGGATTAGGGACATGGAATTCCTCGAGATCCATTATGGATCCCACCCTCTAACCTATTTGCCATCGCTCTGGCTTGACACCACCCATGAATTAAGAGACATGAACCAGCATGGACACATCCCAATTTCCCAACCCAGTTTCTCTTTCCTCACAACTGGTCCCATGTCCCCCCACCACGTACCTTCACCCAGCTGCAGTCCAGGAATGGTCTCCCTGCCAGGGGCTTCCTGCTCCGCGTACAGCTCCAGCAGCTCAGACTGGGTCGCGAGCTTCTCCCGGGGGGGCTTCTTCTCCCCCTGCTTTCCCTTCACCCAAAACCTCATCTTGGCTCGCTGAGGCCTGGAAATAAGTCATGGAAACAGGAACTGCCTTAACTAGGAAAGGTCTTTCCACCCAAAACTACCTCAATCTTCTGAACATTCCCGAGGAGATAAATCCATACAACTTCTACCAGGGAAATGTGGCTACTCAGCAAAGGAGAGAAACTTCGGTTGCCTGCATGGGATTGGGTGGTTTGGGACAGGACGTGTGGCCCATGTCACCAACACACACACTGACTGGGCCTGCCCATGGTCATGTGGAAAAGGTGGGATGGGGAACTCATCCCACTGCAGGTGGAGCTCCAAAGGAGCCTGGGTGGCTCAATAAGGAGTTGGAAAGCAAGAGGGACAGGGGAAGGACATGTCTGCCACCTCCAGCCTTGATTCCTACCTCCCATCTGGAGTCAGACTCTTCTGTGTGGCTGCCAGCTTCCCAATCTCCCCCTGGGACATGGTTTTGTGCAGTTTGGCCTGGCCTTCCCCGGAGGTGAATCGCTGCACGGTCTGGAACGATTCCAAGCACGAGGCATTTAAAAATAACACAGCTCTTGGGATACCAGATTATTTTTTTTTTCCCTATCAAAAATCAGCTATTTTATCTCCTACATCTTTATTTCTATTTACCTACAGGTGAAAACCTACAGTCCTTGTGAGCCCCTAGAGAAATATTTTAATGACCCCTAAAAAAGAGAGGCATTTCCCTTGCTCCAACTCTCCAACCAGGCCCAATCTTCTTTCTCCTTGAGCAGTCAGTGATGAAAATCAGTTTGCACCAAGCCACAGGTCCTTTCTGCTCAGCCTGCACAGCTCTTCCACCCTCTTCATCCAGACATTCCAGCTCTCCACCCAGAGTGTCCACATAATGATGTGATTCCCCAAGGGAACCTTCAACCACCTGGATCTGTCCCAGCAGAAGTTCCTCCTCCAACTCTTGCTGAACACTTTACACAAAAAACCCCAAAGTCTTTGTGCCAAGGACACACCAAAAGGAACTCTTTAACAAAGAAATTTTGCAGCTTTAATAGAAAATTTCTCTTCCTTTGCCATCATTTAAAATGCCCTCAGATAATTTTTAAGGGTGGGATGAATTCGCAGTAACTCAACCTAACAGGATCCCATGAAATAGCCCAGAAATAGACTTTCCATATTTAAAAAATATCTACATTTTTGCTCTATTTTGCAATTGCAGCTGTGATTTGGGAACTGGACTCCTGGAGAAGAAACTTCAGCATAAGAAAAGCAGAGAATCAGGATGTATGAAAGGATTTGGGAGATGATGGTCAAATGTCTCCTGTAGCTTTCCTACCACCTCAATGTCTCAACTGAGAGCTCTATGTTTTAAAGCAATTATTTTACTTCTGTTAAGATTATTTAAATACAATTCTATATAAAAAGCAGGCTGCAGGTGGGTCACATTTGCCACATGGACTCTTTTTCCATGTTTTATTCCCTCTCCCCCGACTAGCATCTCTTCCAGCCAGGAGATGGCAGCATGCAAGGCAAAATTACCACTGGGAAAGCCAGGAACTGCCTAAACCATGAAAGAGATTTTGTTCCTGTCATTCTTACATTTAGGTGGTGATCAGAGAAACTGTGGATGGATACTGGGATAAAAGCAACTCAAACCTATAAAAGTGATCTCCATCCAGCCCAAACCTACTACTTGTTTTAAAAATGATCTGATAAATATTTGCCCCCACAGTATGGTTTTGTTCTTGAGTAATTTCAACCTTTTGAGTTTGCAGCTTTAGTAAATAAGGACTAAAAGGCATTTTTGGCACAAGATCCTTCTATTTGAGGTTATCTGCCAGGAAACTCTGAATGGAAAGGGTGGGGAACCTTCTCAGATGTCAAGATGAGCATCTGCACCAGAAAATCCCCTGCTAGGGAACACTACAAAGCATCATGAGGGCAAATGGCAATAACCAGGGGTCTGAAGTTGTCTCCTGGCTGAGGAAGGGACCAAGTATTTTTCCTCTGGCAGAGGAACCTGTGTTTCTCCCACCCATAAGGTAACTATGGCCAAGGGACTTATCCCAGCAGGCAGCAGTGCTGTGTGCTGCATGGAAAAACTTCCTGAAGTTCCCTCTGAGTGGCTTAGGACAAGAGATCTTCTTTCATTGCTGGCTCTTCAGCAGTACTTGGGATCAGCTGGTGGCAGGTACTTGGAATCATGTTTGTCAATTCGTGGCTTTAGTGTGGAGGGTGGAGCAAAACAACTGGGTCATTATCCAGGTCCCACTCTCTAAGGATGTTTCCACAGAGCATTTCTGGTGTGATTCCTCTAGCCAAGGCTTTCCATTTATGCAGCTGCTACAGGAAAGCCAGAGAGCTTAGGTGCCAAACAAAACCATGTGGTGTTAACATGTGCTGTTCCTCCCACTTGTGTCTCACTGCAAGGTAGGTTAATCCTTGGCTATTCACCAGCCCAAAATCTTCAATCTTGGTCTTGTCAGGAAACCCTTAATCCTTAAAGAACCTCAGAGTCAACTGTACTTGCAGCAGCCACCTCAGGTACTGCTGCCCCAGGGGTTTCAGCTCCAGCTGCAGATTCTGTGGGTGTTTGATGCTCTGGAACACCCTGAATGTGGGTGAGGAGCACTGGATTCCAGTGAGCCTCTACTCACCAGCTGGGGTACAGAAAAAAAAGGGCAAAACAGGCAGAGCAGCTGGTGACCCATCATATGCTCAGCTCCATGGGGTTGCACGGGATCTCTCGTTCATCCAGCCAGCAGCCTCATCTGCTGAGCAGGACATGGGAAGAGGCTGTTTTGGAAGTCATAGCTGGAGGCAGGAGCTGTCTGAAGGAGCTATTCACTGGCACAGGGAGCAGCCTGCACATGGTGGCTGCCAGGCTCGCCTTCATGTGACTGTCACAAGACACAACCAATGTGTCTGCACAGACACCAACCCTGTACCTTTGTGTTTGTACCCAAAACACCCCAAGAGGCACCATCCAGCTTTATCACAGGCTGCTCTGCCATCTGCAACACCCAACTGGGCTCTGCTACTAAATACAAATAAACAGTCCTGAAATTTTGCTACTTGTGATGATCCCGACCCAAAAAAAGCCCCAAGCCAAAGGGCTGGTCCCAAACCTGCAATACAAAAGACAGATGGAAACACTGGACACATTGTCAGGACACACAGATGGAGGGTAGTGCAGAGCACACAAGGTCAGGGGTAGTGTTGGCCTAGAAAGCAGAACTTACCACACCAGGGGGGAAAGTCCTGACCACCAGTTAGAACCAGTGCTGGAGAGCAGAGGAGAGGAGGGACACAGCAGAGACAGGAGAGGGGGGCACCTACTGCTACTTGCATGCAGTGAGAGCTGTTAAACCAGGTGAGCAGAGTCCCAAGGAGCACTTCCAAGGAGTACAGTGACCCAGGATGCTCCCAAAAAGGAGCTTGCCAAGCACCAGCACAGCACTTTTCACACCCCAGAGGGAACAATTCCTACAGCTACAATTCCCTTTGTACGTGGGCAGCCTCCAGGAGCACAGCAAGGCACTCCAGGTCTGGCATGGGGGGCTGTGGTTTGGTGGTGAACAAGGTGGTGCTGGGTTTGTGGTTGGAATCAACAACCTAAATGTTCCTATGATTCTATTTGTTCCAATGTTTCTATTTTACTGCATAAAATTCTCCCTTTTCCAATGCACAAGCAGGGACTTGCCTAAAGATGCAGCCAGGTTATTTCAGCCCACAGAGAGGTGTCTTTCAATCAGGTTTTCAGTATTCCTGCCTCAACCCCCCCAGCCAATTTATCTAGAGCAGGCTTAAAAACATTATGGAATTTGTAAATCTCTGCCCTCTTCCAGCAAGGAAATTATCCTGGGAAAAATTATCCTTTATAATAAGAGCTGCTAAAAGAAAAGTCATGAAAAGCCCTCCTTGGCCACCTGCTTTTCTTGGAAAAGCAGCTTTTAGGGTCACACAGGATGTTTGCCGGACACACATCAATGCTGTGGCACAAAATAAATCTCTGGCTTTGGGTTTCATGCTTTTCTTTGGTTCTGTACTCAGCTCCACATCCTGAACTGCAGCTGGAAGAGAGGAACATAGCAGCCCTACCCAGCACTCCACCCAAACTCTCACAGCAGGACAGGATTCCTGGTGTTTATCCACACTCCTCTGGGGCCATCTACCTCAGGAAAAGAAATGATGAGCGGGTTGGAATCTGTTGGCCTCTTCCACTTCTGAAATCTCTTGGTTTGTGATTTTCCAAAAGCAGCTTATGTGGGTGGGAGATTAAGCCTGAGATGGAAAAGCTCCACTGCGCTGGCTCATGTCAGACCTGCTAAGGGACACTTGTCACTGTGCTTGGAAAAAACACTTTGGTTGGTTGTCTTTGTTTCAAACCCACTGTTTCACTCTCACTATGTTTTCACTGCCCAATTTCCGTGGGTTTGCTTTTTATGAGCTGCTGTCTGCCAGCATCACTCTGATAACTGAGGACTAAGTAATCATTGGATATTGTGGCTAAGCATAAAAAATCAAAAGTAAAAGAAGCCACAGGATTTACATAACTTTGTTATCTGTTGCTTTTTGAACAATATTTACTTTCTTTTTTTACAGATGTACCTAGGCCATTTTTAGATCAAAAGGTTCCAATGGAAGGATGAGGTTAAAGTCCCCAAAACAGGTGCAATACAAGTTGTAATGCTCCAGGAAAACTGTGGGAAGTGTGGTGGATATCTAATCAACCCAGGAGCAAGAAATAGAGTTTGGATGGAGCGCCGAGCACCCTGGTCTAGTGGAAGGAGTCCCTGCCCATGGCAGGGGGTTGGAATTGAGATTTAGTCTCTTCCAATCCAAACCATCCCGTGCTTCTGTGAATCTGTGATTTTCTGCTGTGTTTGCCAAATTCACCCATCTACAGCATCCTTGGGAGAGGGAAAAGAAGCAGTGGAGGGATCAGTGCAGCTAAGGTTAGCGAAGAAAGGCTCCCCCACCACATTGGACACAATTACCATTTCGGAGTCACTGTAACAGGCCTGCCCCAGGCGGGCTGCGGGCACCGCCTCGGCGTGAGGAGGGTGCTCAGAGGAGAGAAGGAACTCAAAACTGCCATCGCAATCCTCTTCCTCCGTATCCCCCTCCCCATCAGCAAAAGCACCTCTAGTCAAGAAATCGGAGCGCGTCCGCGCCATGCGGGCTTTCTTTTTATGGCTCGGTCTGGGCACCTGCTTGACCAAAGGATAAAACAAAACAAAACAAAACGAAAAGAAGGGTTTTAAAGCAAAAAGGAGACTCTACCCATGTAGCCTTAAGATATCTCTGAGGGCCACTGCACCCCATGGAGGGGATGCAGAATTCTGTCTAGTGAAAACAGCAAAGGACCAGGAAGAACAAAAACTGAGACAGGACGGTGAAAATGGACAATCATGGGTGTCACTGAAACGGAGACGTTGAACCAAACCAAGACAAGATGGTGCTGGACAGTGTTTGCCATCAGGATCACGGGATCCTTTCATCCAGAGCTGCTATAAATTATTCCTACAGGGCTTTTCATTTTAAGAGAAGGTGTGGAGGTTACTGTGCTGTCACATCCCCCTTCCCGTGTCTAGCAGCCCTTGTGCTTCAGAGTTTACTTCTTTGAAGCTTTTGAGGGAAAACTGGCCAACTAAGTTATTTTTCCCCTGTTCAATGGAAAGAGAAAATAAACAAGTCACGACTCACCTCGCCTCGGCCAGACCCTGGCATCTTAAATGGCTTCCGTGCTATTTCACCCTTGGAAAGGCACTGATGATTTGCCTCTCTGCTGAAACACAAGAGAACAGAGATCTTTCATCCTCTCCCAAAAGCCTTCCCACCGTTCTAGCCCAGATCCTGGGAGTCCCAGCAGTCAAGTCTAAATTGCAAGTCTGAGGTCGTGGGGTTTCAGAATTGTTTGGAATTCTTCAGGACTGGACTTAATACCAAAAGACACAAAGAGAAAACATTCTGGCTGTCAGCTTTATATACAGCAAGGTGGTTATGGATTGTACCTTTGTACTTTGGGATTCTCAAATGTGACTATTCTGTTGCAGAGCAAAACCTAAAATACAGCAATTCTTTATGCCTTTTCCTTCCTGTTGCTTGTTCATGTTGCACATGAACCAGGAAAAGAAATTTTCAACAGGAATCTTCTCCTGTCACAATGGCACAGAAATCACAAGACTACTACATGTGGAGGTACCTTGAGTTACCAACAGTCATTCACTGGGAGCTTTTGCCTTGGAAAGGGTGCAGCAGGATTTAGGAGGAGGGTGATTTATAACATTTTTGAGCTACATGGCCAAAACCACCCCAAAATTAGGCAAGGCACCTTAAGCAACACAACAGAGTGGGAGCAGACGTTGTCCCAGGATCTTGCTGCCATCTCCAGGCCCTGGAGCAGCCCAAGGTTAAGCAAAGCAATGGAGCTGAGCAACTGCTAAGTGTAATTAATTACATATGTGAATGATACAGTCTCCAAAGAGCATTCACTCCCACACTCTCTCTGGAGAGTTGGTGCTTTTTCATCTGCAATGGTCAGTGTCCACATGGCTTTGCTGGATTAATTGTATGGTAAACAAGGAAAATCCTGGAATTTTCTGCCTCATCAAGTCATTTCTATTCCAACTACCCAAAAATCCTAAGAATTTATTCGTCATGTTTCACCTTGAGAAATAAACTCCTATCCCCGTTCATGTAGGGTAAATAATAACAGTACTGAGCCTGCTTATTGACTCTCTTCACCTGCTCATGTCCATGATTATCTCCCCTGGATTATATGATGTTGTAAGAGCCTGAGAAATCATATTCCAGGTCTTTTTCCTTTCCCTCTGACCTCCTTGTTGCTAGAAGATCAAGAACCCTTTGTTTAACTATGAGGTTTGTGCAGACTCCAGAAACAACGCTCTGGACCCTTTGTACAAAAAGGCCCCTAGGAGAAAAAGAGCCCATGGAGAAAGCCTATGGAGACAGCCTGAGGAGAAAGCCTAGGGAGAAAGCACAGGAGAAAGCCCACCACGTCTTTACTCACTGGAGGCCAAAGGGATTGTCCTTTGGTGTGAAGAACATGGAGCTCGCCCTCGTCTCCTCAGTGGCCTGGTTGGGTATCCGAGGTTGCCGGAGGCGCTCTGTCCTGGAGAAGTGGCTGCCTGGGTGGTCCTTGGGGTCCAGAGCTGGTTTGGAATGGCAGCGGGGCTCCACGAACATGCTGACAGGCCGGTCTTTGGGGGCACCGTGGGCTGGAGAGCTTCCCCTGGTCCCAACAGTGAGACCCTTGATGTCCACTGCTGAGGTTGGAGCCGTGCCTGGGGTGGGGCTGTGCTCCCCTCTGCTCTGGGAGGGCAGGATGAGGACTGACTGAGGCCGGCTGTCTGGTTTTTTGGCTGGTTTGAGGGAAGGGTCCTTCACTCTGCTCTGCTCTGTCCTCTGCAAAGCCTCTACCTTCCCTTGCTGCTCGAAGGCTTTGCGCTGTCTCTCCAGAATTTCCTTCTGCTGACGAATCTGCTCCATCATCTCCCTCTCATTTTGCAGCTGAAGCTGCTTTTGCCGTTCCTCCTTCTCCACGTTGAGCTTTTCCAGTCTCTTAATGACAGAACCTGGAGAAAGGGCCCGTGCTGCTGTCACTGTCCCACGTTCCTCTCTCTTGGTAGAGGGTTTATCCTTTTCCTCCTCTTCTTCCAAGGCTTTGCCCTGGTCTGGCTCAGAGTCCTTCCTGTCCTCAGAGAACAAAACTGTCCTTTCCTCTCTTTGCACTGCTTTATTCCTCAGGTTATTCTCCACCATCTTCACCTTCGCATTGTCTTGTGGTGGAATGTAGAAAGTGGGGAGGTTGCTGGAGAGGAGGGTTTCTCTTGGGTGAGCCTTTATAACATTTTGGGGGTCACCAACCCCACGCTCCTTCCTGGTGAGGTTATCAGGCAGCACCGTGTCTGCTGGGGTCTGTCTGCAGCCAGGCAAATCCTTGTTCCCATCCCCTGTGTAGAATGGCTTCTCCTGCAGCTGAACCTGGGGACTGCTGGGCAGGGAGTCCATGGAAAATGACTGTGTGTCCTGCTCATCTAAGACTAAGGAAACGAATTTACTACTTGAGGTATCTTCACTGCTTAACAACTCGAAGCTCCCTTGAGAGCTCTCGCTCTCGGGGGTTCCCTGAGGGGAAGGCAGTGCCTCGGGCAGCAGCTCGGGGGACCAGCGCTGCTCCTCCGAAGGTGACAGCCCGCCCGTGGAGCGCACCTTGAGCAGCTCCAGGCTGAACTTCGCCTGCTCCAGCTCCCGCATCCTCCGGCTTTCCCTCTTTGCACGAACCACTTTCTTCTGGTTGAGATCCTCCAGAGACTTGGGCCTCTCTCTCACCATGATCTCCTCCTCCGTGTCCATCCCACTCTGGCTGCTGGCTCTCTCATGCCTTTTGTACAGGGAAGTATCCAGTGGGTCCATGTGATTCACCCGATTATTCTCCATCAGTGATTTATGTTGTTCTACAGCTCTCACTCGCTCTTCAAATGAGCTGTCCTCCCACTTAGATGGGTCAGAGCCCTTAATTTCCAAACCATCTGCTTCCAGTCCATCCTCTTCTCTACCTGCCAGGCCATTCTCCAGCTGCATCTCTTTTAACTGGTGCTCTTTCAAAGCTCTAAACCTGGAAGAAAGCAGAAAACCAGGAAATTCAGCCCTGCATCCACTCAGAACCTTTCAAGGCACTGCATTAGTGGTGTCTTATCACAACCACCACCATCACCTCACCACCACCAGCATCTCAAGAACCCTCCTGCACATCTGGTGCAAGACAAGGCACATTCGGTTTTAAACCTCCTCCTCCTCCTTCTCTGCCATCTCTGCTACCAAAGGGCTGCCCCAACGCACCTGAAAGCTCCCCTTGTGCCGACAGCAGCAGGTCCAGCCTCCATCCCTGGTCTAGCTCCTTCAGAAGCTGTCAGAGCCAGAACAGTTTAACCCATCACACCCCCTTGGCTTCTCCATCTTCGCCATCCTCCCCGGACTGCGTCTGGAACAACTTAGCAGGGACTTGTGCCCAGCACCAGGAGCTCTCTGCAGCTCCCAAATGTTCTGAGCGACGTCAAGGTGCTCCACACCTTGCAGGCAGCACCTCTGGAGAGGGAATTGTGACCTGCCCCCCGGCCAGCGAGCTGAGGCATGGCTGGAAAGCCTGTGCCCTCCACAGCAGCTGGCTCCGGTATCCCTTGTCCTTGTGAGCCAGCACAGCAACCAGATTGGTGAGGCAATCTGAGTTAAAAATAGGCTACTTAAACTGGTGCTGCTGCCAAGAGGAAAAAAAAAACCCCTTGTGAGTATTTACGGCCTTGGCTTTGCACTGCCTACGTGCTCCAACCTGAAATAGGCCCTGCTTATTCCAAGAGCGGGACGTGCAGCTAAATTGTTAGAAAGCGTGGGCAAGCAAAGGACCAGGGCAGGTCAGGAGAGGGTCATGGATACACAAAGGGACACTGCCCTGTGCAAGTCACTGTAGTGACACCATCCATCCTGTGAGCATCACCAAAACCACATTCCTCTTTACCCGAGGCCACGTTACCTTTGCCGTGCCAGGTACCCGCGGCACGCCGCCTGCAGGCACACGGCCCTGCTCCTGCGGGCAGCCAGCGCCTGCCGGCTGCGGTGGCCCCGCCAGGCCGCCTGGATGCTGGTGGCTGCGGCGTGCCGGCGCCTGGCGTGCTCCCGCCAGCAGCTCTGGATGAGATGGGCTGCAAACTGCATCTGCAGGAACCTGCGCCGCTCCACGAAGCCTCGCCAGTGGGTCTGAAGGATGACAGCGGCTTTGCTGAGAACCTGAGGGTCTGGGGATGGTTTGCCTTTTTTTTGGCTCTGGTAGCTCCGCCAAAATCTCTGCAAACACAGCAGGGGATTCCTTGTAACGGGTGCTGTGTGAAGAGGGGACAGCACCTGCCTTCCTGCAACCTCTCCAGCTTCCCCCCATTACGGCAGAAGGAGTCAATCCTGATTGCGAGCTCCTTCCCTGGACAGCAGAGCTGATTTTACCCACGGGCTCTGTCTGTAGGATTTGGGGATGGTAATTTGCACAGGAATCCAGCCCCAGCACCCACCTGTATGGTGATGGCGGCGTGCCGCAGGCTCAGGAACTGCCTCCTGCAGAGCAGGCTGCGGAACCAGCGCTGCAGCAGCGTGATCCTCCGCAGCACCTCCTGGTGCAGCAGGTCCTGCAGAAGCTGCCGCTCCCGCTCCTTCATGAAAACCTGGCCAAAACAACCCAAAAAACACTAGCGTGGCAAGCTTCCCAGGCCACGAGTCAAATCCTCCTGGTTTCCACATTCAGGAAAGTTGAGGAGCTGATTTTTGTGAAAGCACCTCTAACAGGTTTCAGCAGCTTCCAAACAGCCTGTGACCCTAAGCTCTGAATTACAAATCCTTCCCACCAGGGGAGGCAAAATGAGGACCATCATATCAAGCTAAGTCTACACACATACAGAGATTTTGGAGGACATGAATTTTTTGAGGCTGTCTCATTACAGTCAATAACAAAACATTATTCCTTACTCTTTTATGTGAATAATATTAAAAGTTTCATTTAAATAACTGATTTTTGGTAATCAGAAGAAAAATAGTTTCATTAATTAAAACCATATACAGATATTAATTTACCAGACAGAAATACAGGCAAATGTTATATCTGCGTCTTAAAGGCTGAGCTGAGGATGGACATTTACCATTGTTCTTCCAACTTGGTAATTGTCTGGATTGAGTTTTATCTTCCGGAAGAAATCATGGATATTGTGCTTAGATGGACTGATCCCTTGTGGCAAAAGGACATGGAAATGGTTCACAAAATCCTGAGAAGGAAATGAAAAAAGCAACACCAAGATTTGGTTAGTTGGGTCCTGCTGCTACTTTCTCCCATAAATAACAGATCTGCACCACTGGCCACATGAAACGGGACCTCTGGAGCGAGGAGAAGGACAGATAACATTTTATGCACCAAGGAACACCAAGATTCATCCAACATTTGTGGTTTGATGGGAAAGACATCAAAGCAGGGACTCAGCAAGGTTCAAACATTTTTCAGCGTGGGAGGAGAGGTTCTGCAGGAGCCACAGGGTCAAGCCCAGCAAAAAAATGCTCCAAATCCCCAGCAAGGGGAAGGCAGATACCAACATCTGCAAAACATCCCTGAGATGCTCCAGCCGTTACTGCTGGGAGGATTCACAGAGTGAAGGAGGTACAAGAGGATAGATCCTGCCAAGCAAGGTTGGGAAACCTGCTCAAGGCAAAGAAATGCTGAGCATTTCTCTTTTCCTAAACAGCTGCTGTGCAGAACACGACGTCTGCCCCAAAGCAGCCACAAGCAGGAAACCAATCAGCACCAGCAAAGCATGAAAGGACCGACATGTACACAAAACCTGGCCAACATATGGAAAAGAAGAAAACAGGAAAAGCTGGCTAACTCCAGCAGTTCAGAGGATGCATATCATCCTCCTGATGGGACACAGCCAACACGACAGGGCAAACACTGCTCCCAGTAATTCCAGATGCAGAAGAGAACGTGCAAATCAGACAAGTTTTTTCCAAAAGGGAGTCATGCTGCAAAAAAATACTGGTTTTGTTCAAAAATCACGGTGCAGGGGGCTCCCTGAGGTCTAGGCTGGCTCCTAGGCAGAGAACAGCCTGTTACATCCACTGCCTTCCAATGAATTACCCTGATAAAAAAATGAACCAGCAACACTCAGACAGCTCTGCTAATGATGCCAAAGGAGATGGAGGACCAAGCCCTTTGTACTCCACCTGGAAGGAGTATTTGCAGCTGTATCCTGACTGGCGGATGCGCACCGTCTCCAGCATCCCCGTGTAGCGCAGCTGCCGCAGCACCAGGCTGTCGTTGAACCTCAGGGGCAGCTGCAAGGGGAAAACCAGACCCAAGGATGAGCAAATATTTCCTTTCACTGAAGCTTTTAAGTGCATGGATGGGTGAAGGGTTCAGCAGATGCAGCACATGTGCATGACACACACATTCTACAGGAGGGAGGGAGTGTGGGTCCCCAGGAACTGAACTAATCCCACTGGGATTGAATCCTGTTTGCTTCTGAGACTTTCAAACAGATAACTAGAGAAATAAAGCCATAAAAAAAAATAATTTGCCTTTCAATTGAAAAAGACCCCCCAAGGGCACAGTTAATGGGTGAAATTTCGAGCGAGTAAATAATCTCCAATGCAAAAAGCTTCAGCTTTAAATGCCTGGGTAAAACTCTGAAGGATTAATCTACAAAGCATCCCTACATTTTGAACTGAGGGTCCATAATACAATTATGTAAAGTCAAATTCAAGAAATATGAGTCAGTGTGATCAATGTGGTTTTATTCTAAAAATATCTGCTTTTACCTAGGGAAACTTTATTTTAAGGAAGCTTCAGGGCTCAGACCCAGCACAAGTGAATTCATGGTTCTATAAATCTCTCTTATGGCTGGTCAGAAACTTCAAAGGAGTCAAATTCATTTATTAAAGCCAACATTTTTTCATATAAATTAAAATACTATGGTTTCTACCAGTATAAGAAGAACCAGTGCAGTTTATCAAGAGTGACACCCAAGTGATAAATCCATGCTTCCCCTTGCCCAAATCTTCCAAATTCAGCTCCATTTGAGGCTTTGTTTCCTATCTAACTCCCTGTAAAAATGGACAAAAGATTCCCAAGCTGATTTCTAGCAGGTTCTTGCTTTCTCAGGATGCCATTTACCTTCTCGGCGTTGGATCGGATGCACTTGACAAAATAGGGCTCTGCTTGGCCAAGGGTCTCCATCAGTTTGTTGAGGGATGCCTGCAACAGAGGAGACACAGGGAAAGGAGAGGAGACCACAGCAGGTAATGAAAATCCAAATGATTAAATCATAAACCAACATAAAATTGGAATTAATTATGAGTAAATGAGGCACGTGGGAAATTGTTCTCCCAAATGAGTGGTTTAGCACAAGCAACTTGGCTGATTTTGTCTTTGCCCCCAATAAAGAAACCAAAGATAAATGTAATGCTGGGCTGGCTTTTCAGATCTCTGGCTTCCCTGGAGACCAAATTCCCATCCCACTCCACACCACAAGCCTCTTCCAGCCATGAATGGGAGCTCCAAGACAAGAATTTACACCTGGCACAAAACAACCACTGATGTGATTTAAACAAAAATCAAATTTTCCTTTCTCAAAAGTGACTCCAGGCAGGATTTACTCCTGATTTTTAATTGTCAAAACTGCACTGTTGGCCTAAAAATGAATTTTTTAAAATGAAAGTTTTACCAAGGGAAAATTGGGAATTCACAAATATTTATGAATCCTGCAACCCTGAACAAACCCATGGTTTGTTTCTAGAGAAGAGCTTCAATGCTGGCATGCTCCTGACTCAAGGATCACTGAGAACAAAGGGGTTTCCTGGTTCCATTTTCCTATTTCCCCTTATTTATTCATCATCATTAAAACTCTCTCCCATAAAAGTGGATTTACATTGGCATCACTCTACAGGCAGCTGCTCCAGTGGGATGTCATGCTGAGTTATCCCTTCACCTTGCAAACCTTGGACTTTTTGGGATGAATCACAAGGTCCTGGAATAAAACCAGGCTGAAAACCAGAGTGTGCTGAGTCCATTGGTGCTGGCCAGGCTCCTCAGCCACACTTTTCTGCTGTGTCCTATAAATACTTTGGGTATCTCTAATAGCTGAGCACATTACAAACATGGCATTGGTAAAGGGCTGGAGAGTTGATTACTCCTGATTTTAACAGAGTTTAAAGCTCAGTCATGTAAAGGATATTCTGCCACATTTACTAGAAGCAGAGTTATAAATTTTGGAATACAGGAGTTAATAAACTGGTGTGGTATTACAAAGAAGCATTTTGCCCACAGATCAGCTCACAGGAAGCCTTTTTTCCCCTCTGATCATTTCAAAGGCATCTTTATAGGAAGCCTTTCATGTTTAGAAAAACATGAAAATCCTGGATGTTCATTCACATCCAGGATTTTGGAAGGAGCAAGGGATGGATCCCACACACATGTGATGCAGCTGTGTTATGTACATGAACTTCATGCAAACAGCCCTGCTCCTGTCCCAGGGAGCAGCAGGAATGCCACAACGTGGCAGACCTCTGCTGGCATGCTCCTGGTTTTCTTAAAATCTGAAACTACTCATTTTTACACACAAAAAAAAAAGCCTATTGGGAGCTTTCAATCAGCAGCAATGCTGCAGCAACCCACTGTGCCCACACAGGTGAGGGGGAGGCAGGGGGAGTACCCAAGGGACACAAGCCCTTTGTGAAAGTCCAGCAAGCAGGATGCTCCCAGTGCTGGAAATGGTGGGAATGGGAGGTGCAGGACCCACAGGAGGGGGCATTTCCATCCCCTCAGGGCCATTCTGAGTGAGGCAGATGGTCCAGGCACCCTCTGCCATCTGCTGGTCAGGAATCCACAAAGGACACGTGAGGTCGCTGGATTAACCCTGGACCCATCTCCTTTGTCCCTCTGCCAGCAAAACTTCCCAGCCAGCCATTCCTTCAGCACTCAGCCTCTCAGGAACCCTTCCACCCCTGTCTCCAGGGCACCACCTGCATGTGGCTTGAAGGGGAGATCTACAGTGTTAGCTATGGTGGTTTAGTTTTCCATCCTGAAAGCCATCCCTGCTCCTGGAGCACACTCTGAGGCAGCTATTTCCCCTACAGATTACCCTAAATCTAGGGATAGTGGAAATCCACAGGAGATGGAGCAGCTGCAAGCCTGGTGTTGAGGTATTAGCCACAAAGCAGTGTTTCTCTGAAAAAAAAACACGCTAGGAAACATTTGTGTTTCCTGCCTGTGACCCAATTCCATGCACTGCAATTTTATTTGTTTGCTCTTGATTAAAAAAGCAACGCTGCTGCTTTGTCCCTCAAAATTGTTCTCTTTAACAAGTGCTCCCTGAGATTAGGGATCTTTGATTTGAATGTGCTGTGAAAATACACACACAAAAATAACCAATTTTTGCCCCCCCCAGAGCTTTTCAGAGTTTTGTTAGGAGCATAATTAGGTTTTGGGAAGGCCTTTCACTCCAAGACATCCCTGTTTCAACCCCTCCACAGGTATGAATTAAACTCTGCAGGAGCAAATTTTGACCAGAATATCATTAGATTTGACAAGGCTAAATATATAAATTCACAGATGTGCATTCTGCAAATTATATATACACATATGTGTGTGCATGTATTTTTAATTATTTAATCTTACCCACACCTACACATGGAGATTTTTTAAATATAAACCACATCTCCAAAAAAAAAAAACCCAAAGCAGTCAAAATTACAAATCAAAACCAACCCAGACATGCTTAGAACCCAGATTTTAAGTGAAAAGCTGCTTTCTATTATTACCACCTGCTTGTGCACATGTCTTGTAGCAGTTTCCAAGCCGTGATGCACATGTAGAACAATCACAGTCAGGCTGGAAAAGACCTTTAAGATCATTGAGTCCAACTGTGAGCCCACTGCCAAGTCCTTGGAGGATTATTTTCCCTGCACCAACCCTAGGGATTGCTGACTGACAACACAAGATCCATTCCTCCTCTGAACTTCCCTGCTCCCCAGGAGATAATGCAGCAGGATTCTGACTTTTCTGTCCCTACTAAAATTCCCATTCTGTCTCAGAACAGGTTATGCTGGATGAGAGTATAAGGATTGCAAAAAACATGATTTGGGGATTTGGTGGTTTCTGGATTTGGGGGAGAATATGATGTACCAGAGGACAGGGATGCACCAGCACCTCCCCCTGCAGCTCATCCTCATTTCCCACCTCATCCACCATCACACCCATCCCCACTCTTATTTCTCTCCATCTGCACCCTTTAAACACCTGCCATGTCTCCCAGTTCCCTCAAGCCCTCTGAGGGGTTCATGGCCTGAATGCTGCAGGGGATGGGGCAGGAGTGTGCCTGGAGCAGGGGGCTCCCCTCTCTCCATCAAAGGAAAGGGCTCACCTGGAACTGGGCACTGATGCTGGGTGGTTTTTTCTTCTTGTGGAGGTGGAGGAGAGATTTGGTGATGCGGTCGTGCAAGGTCAGGTTGGTCAGGTGCTTGAGGGACTTCACATCCAGCAAGTGCTGTGGAGAAAGAGAGGATCCATGGAAAATCCAGCTGTTGCCATCACACCCTCTGCTATATCCCTCCTTTACCCTCACAGGACTTCCTTAGGTGATGTAATCTCAACAGGGAACACTGAGGGATGGCTTCCCTGTGAGGGTGGTGAGAGCAGAGTGCCCAGAGCAGCTGTGGCTGCCTCATCCCTGGAAGTGTCCAAGGCCAGGCTGGATGGGGCTTGGAGCACCCTGGGATAGTGGGAGGTGACCCTGGCCCACTGCAGGGGGTAGAACTGGATGACCTTTAAATTCCTTTCCAACACAAACCATCCCATGATTCTATGATTCCCCTCACTGTTAACGAGCAGTTCCTTGATTAACTGCATCAGTGCCTCTCCAGGTGCAAGACAGACACAGAGAGGAGTTAAAAACAATGTTTGCTCCTCTTCTGCTGCTCCTGACCATGGATGCAGCACCAGTGAGGACCACAAAAAGCATTATTCTTCTAGGCAAAATAGAGGTCCTGGCATCTCTTGAAATATAATAAACATAGCCAAAATAGAGGAAAAGTAACCAGGTTGTTGTCTATCAGGTACCACCTCTCCTGCATCACTTACTTGCTCATTTTAGTTTAGAGATTTAGCTATTAAACTCCACCAGCATGTACATACTCTTTCTCAGAAGGAGGAAAAATGAGACAGAGCAGCTCCAAGGAGGATGTAAGTGCTCGTATCTCTTTCTCCCAGCAGAAATCAGGGCTGAAATCCTCTGGGTTTATATGAATTACAGAGCTGAGTTGACCAAAGTCTTGGTGTAGACACAATGGTCTTCTTCATGTCCAGCAGCATCACAAGACTGTGCTGCAGCCTTAGCCCACAAACCACAAGGGGGAAAATGCTGCTTCTCACTCACCTTTGGGAGACTGGGCTTGGCTTTGAAGTTCTTATTTCGCCTGGGGAGACAATAAATGGCTCAGGTTAACCCACAGTGCCCTGGTGGGATGGAGGAGTTGATGAAACCAGCCCCTCCACATCCCCCTGAGCAGCTGCTGTCAGTAGCCAGCACTGAAATGGGGCTGCCCCTGCACACTGCAGACTGAGAGGAATGTATCCAATTAATGGGAATGGATATGATGGCATGCTGGGAATTTGGGAAGAGCCAAGAAGCCAGGTCACAAAATGATTGACCAGCCTCCTGCTTTCCAAACCCCACGCTCATTCCAGCCAGCCTGGGATGCTCCCTGAACCTTTGAGGAGGCTGCAGTGTGAATCACCTGCCCAGATAATTATAATGGAAACTTTGATAAGATGTTAGAAGTGTGACTGCATTACATGGCTGCTGTATCTCCAGACTGGTGTGACCAGAAGGTTTGTTCCTTCTCTTTCTTCCCTTTGTCTGTCATTCTGAATGAATGAGACAAATTAAATCAGACATGTCCAATGTACCGGGGTTGCTTTGACCCAGCTGGGAGACAGCTCCAAGTCAGCTTGGCACCCTGACAGTTTTAGATCCTGGCTATTTACATTGCCCTAACTACACCTGCTGCTCATTGTGCCAGGAGTAAAGCCCAGATCCCCTCCTGGGTACTGACATGAGGATGCCATGGGCCCTCTCCAGCAGTTTGCTGTTGGTGGTGTTGACAAATATCCCATCTTTGTCCAGGAAGGTGCCGGGGCTGGTGAGCCTGTTGTGCCTCATCCCCATCCGGCCGTTCCAGCCAACTCCATAGGCATCCCTGGAACACCAGACACCGTTAGGAAGAGATAAAAAACATGATAAAAACAGATCATAAAATAAACCACTGGTAGAAAACGAGCTGCTGCTTTTTTCTTCCCATTGTTCGTTCGCTCCCATGGATGAGTCCCTGGTGCCAGACAGCACACGGAGCCATCGACTACTAAAGCACCTCTCAAAGATCAAATATTCCCAAAAGGAACAAATTAACAGCAGGACAAAAACAGCTCCCAGCTCTCCCAGACAGAAACCTTGAGTCTGCAGATACCTCTAGATACCTTTGGTGGCCTGAAGGATACGAGGCCATGACATCTGGTGCTGACAATGTCTCCCAAAATTGACATAATCGTTCCATTGGGAAAAGAAAAAACAAATCTAATTTGCAATAAACTCATTATTTGCTGCAAAGATGGATGTCAGCCCCAGCAGGATGATGGGTTGACGTAGAATCACTCTTTGGGACCTGATTACAAATCAGTCACTCAATTTGGTCTCCTCTGCCATGGAGCATTACTGCTGTGGTCTCCAGAAATGCTCACCTGGCTTCAGAAGGACTAAAGGAAACAAGGAGAGGAACCAAAATCCTCTCTTGGAGGGATGGAAATGGATATTTGACCAAACTAGACATAGGACAAGCAATTTCCAGAGATGAAGAGGCTTCCAGTGGTGTCTGGGGGACATGAGGCCTCTTATGGGCAGCACCCCACCAAAACACTTTTGGCTTGGTGGGTTTTTGGTGGTTTGTTGGGATTTTTAAATTCTAATTTTTTTATCAGCCTTTCAGAAATCATCATACAAAATAAAAGCAATCTAAGGAAGGATGTGGGGCTGCAACACCCCCCCACCCCCCAAGTTATCTCAGACAGGAGGAAAAGGACCAGGAGGAGACTCCAGGCTGCACCAGGTCATGAGGATGCTGAAGGACACGGTGGTTTAAACGTGGCCTCGGGCGCCGGCCACTTCTGAGCTCTGACAACAAGGCAGTCCTTTGCCTTCAAGTCCTGATTTGGATGAAAGGCAAATCTCAAGTGCCACATGGAAATTAAAAATTAAAGGATGTAAAGCTGTATGTTCAGCCAGCTCAAAACCTGGAGCCAGATCCTCAGAGCAACGTCACCTCGCTGCCTCATCTAAGCACTTCCCAAATTCCTTCCTGATCCTATTAAATCAGCATTTTGACATGGACCACTATTATAAGGAGGGATCAATCACAGCAAGGCAAAACCCCTGGCCAAGTGCTCCAGGACCTGCTTTCTTAAGCATTCCATTCACAGATGGTTAGTGAGAAGCTGGAATATCCAAGTGATCCCTCCTGTTCACCTTTCTTCTCTTTACATCTCAGGTACCATCTACCTCCTGTTTGTAGGTGGGAAAAAGAAAATCACCACTTGATGGGAACCACTAAAACTTTTGGGATGTACAACACCACTCATCCTGGCCAGCCTCTCTGGAAAATCCTAGAACTTCCCATGTGGTTTTAAAAAACCCAAGAGATAAAAGGACAGGTCTGTTTGTTAGGGACACTTTAGGATGGATACGTTCACATGGCAACAGATGCAGGCTTTTGGTATTCTGGGGTCAATGCCCTCACCTGGCCCAGCCAGCTGCTTCCAGACCAACACCTGCTCAGACACCCCTGCCCATAAAAGTGTCCCTAGTGAGCACAAACCAGCAGGATCCCAACCAGCCCAAGTGGTTTTGGTTAGCCATGGCCTGGCCTTCATTCCTCAGCAGCTGGGGAAGGCACTTGGAAGGCTCTGCTGAAGCCTGATTTCCCACCCAGCATGTGCAAACCACCCATCCACTTTTTTTCTGAGATCAGAGGAGAGCACTTGGCTCCCAAAACCCTCCCCAGTGACTTCCTGAGTGATGTCATGCCTCAAACTTGCTTTCAGAAACTGGCCCCGGGCTATCCTGTAGGTTGGATGCACAACCAGACTTATCAGCGACCACATGATCATGAGATGGCTTTGAAAGCAATTCCTGTTTAATCTGGAGCTGTAAATGGCCTGCCAGTTGATCTGCTGGGAAGCTGCTAATGCCAATCTCTCTTCCAGCCCTGTTAGCTGCACCTCCTCTTGCCCAACAAGTGCAAGATTGGTATTTACCTGCAGTACCAACACTCATCAAGGGTGACAGGACTCCCCAGATCAAAAGCAGCTACAATGAAAGGGATCAAAATCCCCAGCCTACTCTGAAAGTACAGCCTGGACCTTGGAGACCTTGTGAGACACCTGGTTTGTGCTTGCAGAAGGAAGGGGCAAAGGTGACATTTGGGGACCCATTACTGATGATGCCCAAGGGAAGATCACAGACCACACTACTGAGGTGTCACAGGAGGGGGAACACAGGAGTTCTGCAAATAAAGGCTCAGATTGAGGCTGCTGGTAGGACACAGCTGCTGAGGATGAGGAAGAAAAACACAGTTCCTCAATTCTGGCTGTTTAGGCTGATTTGTCTGCTGTGCTGGCATGGGCTAAGCCACATACCCAGAGCTGACCACATATTGAACCCCACAGTAAATAAACACATCTTCCTCCTTGCCTGGGTCAGGAGGACTTTCCCTGCCTTTACAATGTCCCTTTGCTGAGATAATTGAAATATTTTGGGCTTTGAAAATGTTGGCAGCCCCAGCTCCCACACTAAAGTGCCTCCAAAGCTGAGTTGGGCACTCAAGAAAAGCCCTGTCCCAATTTACAGATGCTCCAAAGGCTGGATAGAGAAACTGCAGGAATCCTCTTATCTCCAAGGGAAGATCTCCAAAGGACAAAGTTTCACATTACGTTATCTCGAGGGAAACTTGCACAATCAGAGGGGCTGGAATCAGGGAACGTCACCTCTGGAGACACCAACCTTCCCTGCTGTGAGTGTTACCAAGGACTGGCTGTCATCCCAACCCAACCCATCAGGGCCCCAGCAGCTGCAGCATTATGAGAAAGGAAAGGAGGGTGGCAAAGGCTGAGGTGAGGACAGCCAGGGTTGCATCACCTTCCCAGGATAGGGTGGCATTGCTTGTACCACCTGGATTTCTGCTCAAATTCAAGAAGTGGCACACATTTATGAATTCAATCACACCATTTTAAGTAAATTCCCTGCTCTCTTAACCACTGTAATGGACTTGTAATGATATGAGAACATTCAGTTCTCCTTCAGTAGGGTGCCACTGCCTCTCCCAAAGGGGAGGAATTCAGAGGAAGAAGGACATTCTTTTCTTGATGGCACTCAGAGAGCACATGGTGAACAACACCAGGCAGAAGAAGTCACTTTTCTTCCCCTAGGAAAAAAAAAGGGACTATGTGTATCTAATTTTTGTTGTGGCCATTTGGCATTAAAGCCATTAAAAATGAGCCTTCATTATACCCTTGAAGGATATTTAATTTTGAGTGGAAGGGAAGCCACTGAGATGCAAGGACTGATTTAACGGGCCCATTTCAGGAGACAGACTTAGACTCCTCTTGACTTGTTCTGGGCTTCTCATTAACCTCAGAGCAGCCAAAAAAGACACCCCTGGATATCTGCAGCTCCAAGCAGTGGCTGTAGGAGCTGAGGGTGCTCCTATCACTTCCTTCCCCAGCACACACCTGCTCAGAGGGAAGCAGAGAGGCACTCTATGCCTTTAGAGGGGTATGGGGAACATCAGACCTCCTGGGATGTGAGGAGGGATAGCACAAGAGTAGCTGGGAAAAGGATCAGTGCCCAGACACGCCTTGGAAATGAAGACTTTGGCTTCACAAGCAAGTTAACTCTGGAATGGGGATGGACAAGGCTTTGCAGAAGAGGCCCAGATCTGTATCTCAAGTGTAGACCTGAGTTTCATTCAGTAGCTGCTTAAACGGTCAGAAACTTTAGGGAAGGATTTAAAAATAAAAATCTGTAAAAATCAATCAATTCTGAAGCAAATGTGCCTTTCCCCCCCCTGAAAACAAGCAAGCATTTGGCAAAGTACCATCTCAAACTCCATAACTTCCACGTTTTCCACATCCCAGGGTGCCTGGAGCCACCACATGCTGTATGCAGTTCTGCACCCAAACCTGTCCTCCTTGAATGACTATTCCCTTGATATTGGCACATTCCTTCATTTTGTTAAGCTGCTTAAACAATCCCCTCACACACCCACCCCCACCAACTGCTGCCTTTGACACAGGGAATCTGCTTTTCCTGCCTGCTCTTTAGTCAGGAAAGGCGTTCGGACCCGATCACATGGCAAAGAAGGAAGAGAAGTTAAGACTGATAGGAGGGATGGAAGCAATGCCAACACAGTCATTTCCAGGTACAGACAGTGCTCTCCCATGCCAGACCCCTGGCCATGCCAAGGTAAAAGCAGGATCCTTACCGTGGGCTCCTCTCATTGATGGTGTTGACTCCCTGCAGGTCTGAGAGCGGCGTCCGCGGGCTCTTCCGAGTGATACCTGCAGCAGCACATGAGGGAGACGTTTCCAGCTGGCTCATACCCAGCAGACAATTAGCAGAGCCATCCCCACAGACAATTAGCAGAGCCATAGCTGAGGCCTGACTCTGGCGCGGAGCAGCGCCGACGTGTCCTGGCACATGCCGGGCACAGCCGGGTGCCAGGGATGCCATCGCTGCCCAGTGCCACCTCCCTGCCAGAGTCATCACCCTCGTGAGCAACACTGCTTGCTCCAGCCTCTCATTCCTCTCCCACACACACATGGAGGGTGTTTTAGGGACATGCTGTTCCAGCTAGCAAACGGGGCGAGGGAAGGAGATGATGGGAGCAGCCACTCACGGTCTCCATGTCCCAGAGATTCCCAAGCTTTCCAATGTGCAAGGGATAACCCACCTGGACATAATTAGAATGCTTGGAAAAATGATAATTTATTCCTTCTTCTCTCCCTCACTCCAAATATATGGACCTGTGCAGCAAGTAGGAAATGCTTGATAGCATTTCCTACCTTTTATAGCATTTCCTACTTGCTGCACAGGTCCATATATTTGGAGGGAGGGAGAGAAGAAATGTCTAAGGAATAAATGAATGCCTTGGAAATGAAGACTTTGGCTTCACAAGCAAGCTAACTCTGGAATGGGGATGGACAAGGCTTTGCAGAAGAGGCCCAGATCTGTATCTCAAGCGTAGACCTGAGTTTCATTCAGGTAGCTGCTTAAATGGTCAGAAACCTCAAGGAAGGATTTAAAAATGTACATAAAATCTGTAAAAATCAATCAATTTTGAAGCAAATGTGCTTTTTAATATGAAATATATTTCATTTCTTCCTTTCCACTTCTATTATTATTATTATAGACACTTCTATACTATTTTATAAAGGCTTGATTGCCTATTGAGCCTACATCCTTTGATACCTGGAATAATTTATTTGTAATAAAATACATCTAATAAAACAATATATTAAATAAAGTATCTATTTTGTATTCAGCCAAGAAGCTGCCACACATGGTTACAGTAGCAGCTGTTATCTGCCCTGAAGTGGAAATGTTTTGTAACCAAGCACTTAGGAAGACAGGAGACAATTATTGTAGACAACAAAACACCTCAAGTCACCAAACCATAAAAATATAAAGATCTGATAATGTGAAGTTTGACATGAAAACAGCTGAGCAATTTTATAACTGTCTCAAAATCACTGCTGTGAGACAGGAAAAAATCACAGCTCTCACCTCAGCATGGGAAAAAATATGCTTTATTCTACCCTGAGACATCTACAGTGGGAAAAGAAAGGGGAAAAAAAAAGCTTTCTAAAAAGAAAAAAAATCTAAACTGTGGTTTGTATCAGGGCAGAAGGAAGCAATGGCATATCCCCTCCTCCCAATATTTACAATTCCACTATTTCATGCAGGGCTAAAAGGTGTCCTGGTGATGTTTTATTCTGAAAGACGAACACAAAGCAAATATGCTGAGACTTGAGCCTGTCCTGCTGTTCTGGAATTCCTGAGGAGAAGATGAATTCCTACAAAAGACAACCCTTTGACAGGACATTTCCCACCCTCCTTGCCCTGCTAAGATGCTGGAACAGCTCATCTTGAAGCTGAACAAATCTGTTCATCTTGAATTGGGCAGGAGATCCCTGAAATGGCTGATGGTCCCCCCTGGTCAAGGTTCTGCATCTAAAAGTGCCCAAATATTCTGGAAATGTCAACAAAAGAAAATTTGAGGGTGTGCTGCCCCAGGTCATCTTTGAACCCTGCTTGTGCTCCAAGGCAGGAGCAACCAAATCCCTCCTGCTGAGAAGGTTTGGCATCTCCAGAGCTGGAGGCTTTTAGAAAGCAAGGCAGGTAATGCATCTGAGCATTTAACAAGCTCAAAACTCTTTTCAATCCCTCCTTTTGCCAGTTAAGCCATTTTTGGATAACATTTCTTGTCCTAGGAGTGTTCTTGTACCTCTTTCAAGACTGGCATTTCTGTGTCCAAAGTCCTGATTTAAAGCACCAAAACCCAACTGTAAATAGGGAAGAATTGGAATAAGCAGGAATCTGCTTAAAATGTTGCATCAGTACTTTGTGTAGATAGTTTTAGACTAAGAAAGCACCTAATGTCTAGCTGGATCCGTTTTTAGTATAGATTAAATTAATATATTTTAATATGGATACTCCCCCATTAAGGCCCAGAAGGCTTTTCTTGTCTAAAGGAGTCCATGAGAAATGGGATTTCACTGGTATTTCCAAGATTCTTTTAATGCCCACCCTTCTTTTTGGAGCCAAATCTGTCTTCCTACCCTTCTGTCAGGCTCAGACACAGCCTGATCTGGTTTACACTTCAGGCAGAAAATTATTCTGATTTTTGAAGCATATTCCCTTTCCTTCAGCAGGAGTGTTTTGGAAAAATGGACTGACTGACCCAACAGGTCTTTGTCCTTGTTGAGAAGAGTTTTGGATAAACCCTGTCGAGTCCCTATGGATGAATACCAACAGCAGACCTCCAGTGTGGATTCAGAGATGTCTGAACCCAGTGCCTTGCTCTGGAGGAGCTGGAGGAAGGGTTTTAGGGAAGCAGCTGATGGTGAGGGAAGGGAGAGCAGTTGTCTCCAGAAGCTGAATGCCAAGGGACCCAGAGGGAATCTCAATAAACTCATCAAACCAATTTGGTTTTGCTCTCTTTGTTCAGAGCTGATTGCACAGCTCAAAACAAGGGGATGACCTTGGTTCCTGTCTCGAGGATGATGTGGATGTATAACCTCACCTGACCTGTGGGAAAAGCCAAGTCCCTGGGGCCAAGCTCACTTGTGGGGCCCAAAACCTGATGGGTTCTGAACCAGAACATTCCACAGGCTCCTTGCCAAGGCTGGGAGCCTGGGGAAGCAGGAGCACACCCCATGGGAAGGATCTCTGAATGCAGAACAAGAATGACTCCTTTGCCTGGTCAGATGCCAATTCTCAAACTGGCAATGTTCTTCTCAGACCCACTCACTGGATTTATCCTGAGAGACCCCAAATTGTGTGGACACATCTATATTAGTGAGGTTTTGAGGTGCTGAGCTCAACTTCCTGCTTCCCACTAAATTAAAGCTCTAAGTATCTTTTGAGTTGTGTGAATTTCCTTTTTCTCACCTAAGGAAATGCAAACTAAACCCCCCAAAATCTCCCATATTTCTGAGCCAACTTAAAAATGAAATTGATTCATTAATTGCAAGTAAAATTACTCTGCTGATAACTATCTTCCTTTTCAATAGTTTCTTTGTAGTATCAGTAAGGTCACTTGGCACAACACCTTTTAATAAAACCAAAAATCAAGTAAAATATAGCATCATTCCTTTATATTTTCTTATAGCAGTGTTGGGAACTTGTAGGGGAAAATAACGTGGTTAAATTAAGAATGAAAGCCTAAATTAAGACCTAAACCACCACTGCTCCCCCAACCCCACATGCTGTAGGAAGCAGAGATATCTGACAGAAGGTTTCTAACAGGAAAACCATATTTATGAAGATTTAGCATGCACCTACTGTACTTACCGTGCTCAGCTCTACAGAAAAAAAGGTGGTTTCCACTTACACCTAAATTTCATGAAATTTAAGCAAGTTGGGCTGAGGCTTTGCCCTTACAGAGCAGCTCTATTTCTGTCAGCTTTAACAGGCAACATGAATGAGAATAATGGTAGGAAAATAATATATCTAAACATGAGAGCACCAAATATCTATTTAAATATAAAAATAAAATAGAGTAGTGCAAGCAAGAGTGTCCATGTTGTCATGCAGGATGAGTTTATTACATGACAGAGGAGTGAAGATGAAGAAATGGAGACCAAGTGCATCATTCCATAAAATAACATTGGCAATGTTTCAAATAAAAGCCTTGGGAGACAATTTTTCACAAGCTAGAGGTATTTCTGAAGTCCAGTGAAATCCAAATTAAGCTGAATTCCAACTGTACCAGCCTTGTGTCAGGAATATTCTTTATTAATGTCAGTGAGTAAACGGGAAAATTGCCAACAAAACAATTTTTGCCAGATCTCAAGAGATACAGGTTTGCTTTTAATTTGACTCTTTCAACTCTGCCCAATCATTTCCCAACAGGTTCAAAACTGCCCTGAGGTTTGACCACGGAGGGCTCCTCAGGCACTGGATTTTTATCCTTTCTGCATGGAATGCACCTGGTTTCCATTTCTGGCCGTGTGAGTGTGGTATCAGAGGGGAGGGTGAGTGGTGGAGCCTTACTGTACTTCTCCTCCTTGCACCTCTGCAGGATCTCTAAGCTCCTCTGATGAACTGGGTGGTGCAGAAAGCTAAAACTATCCACACTTTTCAAAACCGCACATGGCACTGCATCATCATGCCCTTGGGAAGCAAAATAAAAACAAACAAAATAAAAAAAAAAAAAATGGAGAGAAGAGAAAGATTTGATAAGCAGAAGTCAGGAGAGGGGAAGGAACAAGCCCAAAGGAGCTCGAGGGTCACAGGTTTTCATGCTCAACACAATTTAAGTGTGGTTTCCTCCTCACAGCACTGTGGCATGGAAGCAATGGGCTGGACCACATCCCAGTCCCAATTAAAATCCTCATTAGACAGAGCATAAACACTTATTAATCACTCCAAGATTATTTGGGCAAAAAGAGCATTAATAGATAAATCTTTACTTTTATGAACTTATTTTTAGAATCCCTTCTTGTGGCTCTGCCCAGTGTTACCCAAAATCCCTGTCCAGATGCTCCGTGACACAACCACCTGGAATTCCCATCGTGCACCCCAGTGCTACATTTTGCTCAGATTTTGGCAATTAAAAGGAAAAATGTGAATTATTTGTGTTAAGCACCATTTCCACATTCCCTGAGGGCAGAGAACACAGAGTGTGGAGTTTGGCAGGATAGGTTTGAGCTGGAAGAAACCATCCATGTGTGGCCAAGAGGACTTCTGATGGCCCAGCAGTGAGCACAGGATGGAGGAGAGGTGACACCAGTGACAGTGTGCCAACACACAGTGTCTCTCTGTCCTTGTTAGCCAAGCCCAGGAGGTGCCACACTCCCAGTGAGGCGTGGGGAGGTCACCGTGGAGTCACTTTGTGCCAGCATCTGTGGGAGCATTTCATACCAACACATCAAACCATGGGAAAGGACTGATCTGGATTTCCCACAGGAACACTGTCAAGGGGTGTCCTCCTCACCTGAACACCAGTGAGACCTCAAACATGAAGCTTTTTGTTCACCTTTATTTGGCAAGTGCAGCCTTTTTTACTGATTTTTTTTGAGGGCAGTGGTTTTTTTGGTGATCAGCTTCAGGAATAACTCTGCAGGGGCCAGTGGGATTATTTTTAAGCAGGAGTTACCAAGGAGCAACCCTTGTTGGCTAAATCCAACGGCAGAGCCCATCAAGGACAGGCACAGCCTCAAGACCACAAAACCTTCATCAGAGGAAGGATTTAGGTCCAGCAAAACCAAGTCTCCACAGCCTAGTTTGTATGAATAGCAGCATTTTTTCCATCAATTTTTTGCTACAAATTAGAGGGTGTTGCATAATAAATGGGTATTGATGACAGCAAAAAAAGTCAATCAGCCAATTTTCTTTCCTAAAAAGCTTGACAGTGTTCCTTTCATCCAAGTTCACAAACAAATCCAGTTCTAACATGCAGTTCTATTGGACCATTTCAATCCTCATTGATGACCTTAGTAATAAAAAGAATTAAAAATCAAATTATTGAAGAGTTCCACCCTTCAGCTTAAGTGCAGCTCGCCTGATTCTGGCATCTTTCATTCGAGCAGCATTGGCAGCACCCTAAGAAGCATCACTCAGGCAGAAACACAAAGCTACCCAAGAAAATTCACAGTGACACCACTTTGCTGCTCTGCACCTTCAAGTTAAAGAGGACAATCACACAACCACCAAAAGCTGCACTAGGAGAGTATCAGGAGCACAATAAAAGAAGAGCCCCCAAAGCCAGCAAGAAAAAATGCTGATTATCCTCCTAGAAGCATCTGCTTGGCATGCAGGAGACAACCAAAAGGATGATGTGGAAAGGAAGCAGAGCAAAATTTTGCAGAGCTGCTGAGACATAAGCCAGGGATTTTTCTGGAAAAACCCTGTTGGGTATTGCAAGCATAAAAGCACGAGAGATCCAGTTGGGGTTCAGACAAAGAATGCAAAGAAGCTTTAATTAAAAGAAGCTAGTTTTGGATTTTTCCCTGCTCCCTCACTTCACCTACCTGATGGATGGGGAAAGGACCTCAGAAACCAAGAACGGTCAGAAAAAAATCTCTGTACAAATATTAAGTGTGTGCATGTGGATGACTGTGTGAGAGGCTTTTCTTACTCTACCACCTACATCTGTGGGCAGGTAGATGCTCAAATCAGGCTAATTAAAGCCATCAAGGTGTGATAAAAAACAAACTAAACATCAAACATGTGCTGCCTTTGGTTCTCTGCTTCTATCTATCAAGACGGGAGAATTTTAAAAGTGATCAAAGCGATACCTTGATAACTCACAAATGTTTTCTGACATAGAGGCAAAGCATCAATTTGGGGATTTTCTGCATTATTTTGCAGAAGGGAAAGGAATTCCAGCACCTGGCTGTGGATGCATCATGCTACACCAGCCTGTCACATTGTCCTGACACTGGCTGAGCCTTCTGCCCACCTCTTCCACAGCCACCTGCTTTGGTGACAGGATTTTGGAGGGGGACAATGGAACAGGGGATGGGTGTAAGGTCACACCAGCAAAAACACAATAAAAACCATGCTACTGATCTCACCTTGCTGAGTGTGACCTGGGCAAAGTCAGAATCCCAGAATGGTTTGGAGTTGGAAGGGACCTTAAAAATCATCCAGTCCCACCCCCTGCCAAGGGCAGGGACACCTTACACTTCAGGTTGCTCCAAGAGCTGTCCAACCTGGATGGTCATGCCTGGACATGGTGGGCAGCTCTCCAAGAGGGCAAGGACAGAGATCCCAGCTCTGCCACTGCTTGTGGGTTAAGTTTTTCCCACAAATAAGGTGTACCTCAGCATGAAATTTAGATTTAGGTAATCACCTCCCAGCAGTGTTGCCTGTATAATGGAGACTTTCTCATGACTTTTTCCCAATTTGATGCACATAAAAATTCAGGGTATAAATGATCAGAGGGTTGTTGGTAAGTTTAAGACAAGCCTTATCCAGCTTTCTGAGGGGTTTGTTTTTTCTTTGACTCAAAACCCAGAGGGTACAAAGCACAATGCCATCTGAACAGAGGCTAAGGGACACGGACAGATAATGGAGCAGCACCATGAAAAGGTTTAGAAATTCAGCCATCACCATGCATTAGTTAATTTTGGTATGGAAAGAGAAAGCAATACAAGAATGGTGTCTCAGAATTGCCTCAAGACCTCCTGGTCTCCTCCAGTTACATATATATATACCCATAATCAGATCTATATATTGATACAGATATATATAGAGAGAGACATAAGGAAGTTACTGCTACAAACTCTGGACTGAAAAGCAGGAATGAGGAGATGAGCACAGCAGTGTGCAGGACCAGGTGCCAGAGACACAGAAAGCAAAGCAGGGCTTGAAATCAGCTCTTACTTCCTGAGATTGAATGATTTTTTTTAATATTCTGGATTACCTCATTTGAGTTCAGCCTGGGGTTTATGCAAGGTGAAAATGCAAAGATGGATTTTGGACACCACACCTCTTTGGAGTGGTCCTTCTCCCAAAGCCAAACAGCTTTGCCCCCTCTCTCTTAGGTTACTCTGCCCAAAAATGCTGCCTTGATGTGCCAGACAGACCCAGGCTCACGAGAATCAGCTCTTCTCTTATCCCACATCCGGGAGGTGTCAGAGGAAGAACCTCAAGAACTGAAAGTTGATTTTTTGCCTGCTGCTCTTCTTGGGATTTCCTCCCAAGAAAATGATTCTTTCTTCTTGAACAGCTGCCTCCCTCTGCTCCTTGTCCCAGGCTCCCTCTCTCTCCACGATGCAAACCTCACTGATTACCAAGTAATTCATGGTGCAGCTCTGCCTTTAATTTTAACCCAGCTGACATTTTCCCTGCTGAGGCTCTAATTCCATCATGGATTTCAAGCCCTCTTGTGCCCAGAAATGAACAGTAATAGCTTGTACCCATCTTTCTGAAATTGCTTTATGCTGAGAAATGGTCTAAAAGCACAGCCAGGTCTTGCCTGCCACAGCATGATGATGCACCATCACTTTCCTTTAATTTAATGCCCCTGTGATCCGTGGTTCTGGATGACTGCAAAGCCATGAATTTTCCTAGACAAGAGACATGCTCTCCTGCAGCTGAAAGGGTGAACAGCTTGGAAAATCATAGGAAGATTTATTGCCTTTTTTTGTTTCCAGATATAACTAACAGTTCAAGAATTATTACAAAAATAATTTGCTTTTTTTTTGCTGGATAATTTGTATGTCTCTGTTTGAATGACTTGTGTGTTTCTATCCATGCATCCTATAAAAAGGAAAAGTTAAAGGAGCAGCAAAATGAAAATATTTCCTTGTGATACGTTACAATCCAAATGTACCTTTAAATGTGACTTCAACAAAAAAAACCTACCTGTTATTTAAACAAGTTTAGAATAGATTCTAAATAGATTCAGGCTACTTCAATGGAAGAAGTAGCCTGAATAGATTCCAATAGATTCAGGCTACTTCAAAGAGGGTAATAACACATCAGACCCAAACTGCTGCTGAAAAGGAGATGGGCACACGTACCAGTTTTCTTCTCCACATATCGTTTCCCAGCCTCCCTGAAGGCCACCATGGCCCTGAAAAAGGCCCTGAGGACGGCCCAGCGGAAAACAGCCACGGGATCAATGCCAATCATGCCGCAGATGAAGGCGTTCCTGCTGCTCCGCAGCAGAGCCACGATGTCCGGCCGCATGTGGTCCGTGTTCTTCTCCCGGAAATCCTAGGGAAGGACAAGGAGGAGGAAAGGGCAAGATCAACAACACCCACGTGATACTTCAGGTAGCATCTCCCAGGCTGTCTCTGGGCCAGCACAATGATTGAATCCTGCTTGTTTTTTCTGTCCTGCTCCCATATGAGATGCCTGTTCATGGGCATCACCTCTGATGCTCATCGTGTGCATTTATTGCATCAGAAACACAATCAGAGAAATCCCAAGGCTATTTCTCACACAGGCTCATCTGGCCACCAGAATTCCTTCTGCTGATAACTGGCCTGAATAGAAATGGGGTCAACTTTGGAACAATTGGCGTGGGATTCCAGAAAGCACCTGTAGCAGTGGGATGCAGAGACCTAAGCACACATAACCTGTATTGAAAGTGGCTAACGATGAGGAAAACACTGGGTTTTCTACACAAACCAAGTCCAGAAAGGCCACCAGACACCCAATTTCAACGTGTTGTTGGGGTGTAGCACTGAACTCACTGTGCTTCCTAAATTCTTCCCCAAATGCCCACGTGAAGGAGAACAGGAAGACCCTGTCCCTACCACCTTTCCATTTCCCCAAACACTTCTCTCCTGACCCTCCCATCTTCTTGGGCCAAGTCCTCTCCAAACCATCTCTGTGGAGCCTCTGGGGCTTTCCTCCCCAATCCCAGATCTAGATGAAAGCAGCTGCTGGGGAACAGCTGGGTGACAGACCTTGACTCCGTACTTCACTTTGCCCGCGTAGTGTTTGATGATGAAAGCTGGCTCCATCACTGCTGGGAATTCAATGTAGGAGCTCCCTTCGTGCTGACGCTTGAACTTGTCCAGCAGCGTCTGGTTTGTGGCTTGGGGAAAACTGAGTGGAGAGAATTGAAAGGAAGAAGCTGCAAACCTAACAGGAAAACTTTTCCCACTTCTTTCATGTCCACGAAAGGGAAAACAGGGACATTCTGAGCTTCCACTTCTGTGCCTGCTTCAGTAGGGAAAGCCAACCCTCCACCCTCAAACTTCATGGAAAGCTGCAGCACGGGGATGTATTTCACAACTTTACCCAATTTAAGTTGTTTTTATCCCAGTACAATATCACTGGGAGAGCACCACTGCTGGTCTCTTGTCAACGAGACAAGAAGTGGGGGAGAAACCTGCAAGGCAAATGGTGGGAGAAGACCTCGTGCCCCTGGCCACGTGGATCTGACCCCAGCAAAAACCACCTGGCCTTTCCCTGCCTTTCACATGGAGGAAACTGGCACGAGCATCCAGTGGGAGAACTGCTCTGCTCCAAAGTTTCCACACCAAGGCAGCCCCAGAAGCCACACGTCCCCCAAGAACTTCTCCAGAAACAGATGGATGCAATCAAGGATGCAAATCTGAGCAAAGCACTTGATGCCCATGAGACCCTGTGGAAATGCAGCTCCTATGGACAAGTGCCCTCACTTCACCCTGGTTCAATTTTTATCAGTAAATTGATAAATCTGCCTTGTATCTCAATAACAGCACCTACACATCCTGCTTGAACTCACACACTTGGACTCAGCACCTTCACATTGGCACCCAAGAGACAGGGAAAGAACTAAGGAGAGAAGCAAAGGAAACCTCTTCCCTTCCCTTTAATGGAAGAAATTCTCAAAAGGAATTTTAATTATTATTTTTAAGGCTTTTTGCTCAGCTGGCTGATTCTCCACTCTGTGTGTTGCCACCTCAAAAACAACACTAGAAACACCAATCAGCCCAGCAAGCTATTAGCACCTTCCTGGGAAGTTGGTTTTTTTTTTTCAGAAAACTGAAGGATAAACACATTTTAATTGAAAAACAAATCTCATTTCCAAAGCTAGCATTTTCCTACTCACTTGCTTTCCTCATCCAGCAGATGGAGCAGCCCCGTTGGCTTCTTGCTGATCAGGTTGATGCAGCTGGAGTTGTCTATGTAGTCAATGTTGTGCCAGCTAATTCCTTCTGCTCTATATTCCTCCTAAAAAAAAAAACAAAAACCCACAGATGACATAATGATGATTTGGTGCAAGCAAAAATAAAAGACAAAATCCAAAATCCAAAGGGTTTTGTGGAAACTGATACACTGTTTACCAAAACAGACATCTCTCCTGTAAATATTCCATCAAAGCTTCCTGTGATTTCAAAAAAAAAAGGATAAAGAACCTCTGGAGAAATCTGAAACAAAGTGAACCACAGAGCATTTCCCAAATTCACGTGCACCTGAATTTGTTTGGACATGGGGTGGCTGTGTGGGAGTCCAAGCCTGCCAAGGACATCCAGTGTGTGTGGACTCCCCCTTTCCTTTCCCTGGATTGCTTCTAAATCACAGCACAGTTTGGGCTGGAAGAGACCTTAAAGCTCTTCTTGTTCCACCCCCTGCCATGGGCAGCAACAACTTCCACTAGCTCAGCTTGCTCCAAGCTCATCCAACCTGGCCTTCAACACTTCCAGGGATGGGGCAGCCACAGCTTCTCTGGACAACCTGTGCCAGGGCCTCACCACTCCCACAGGTGTTGCCCTGATTTTTTCAGATTTTCTAAGCCTTCTGATGTTTACATTCCTGTAATGAGCTTTCTCACACACTTTCTGCAAATAACTTATTGGTTTGCATTCTTTTCTGGAGGAGGAGAAATCGGATGGACTGCTGGTTTGTCCAGTGTCATTGGAGAGGTGGCACTGTCACCCTCCAATCCACTGTCACTTTTGAAAAATCTATAAATGTTGGAGTCAGAAAATAAACTTCCCTTTTTACCTTGAGAACAGCAGCTGTCTGAGTCGTGTTATTTTGTGTCAATAGTGACAAACAGGGAGGAATTCCTTCCCAATATCCCATCCATCCCTGCCTGATGGCAGTGGGAGCCATTCCCTGGGTCCTGTCCCTCCATCCCTTGTCCCAGTCCCTCCCCAGCTCTCCTGGAGCCCCTTCATGCCCTGGCAGGGGCTCTGAGCTCTCCCTGGATCCTTCTCCTGTCCAGGTGAGCACCCCCAGCTCTCCCAGCCTGCCTCCAGGGAGGCTCCAGCCTCAGAGCATCTCCATGGCATTCTCTGGGCTCTCTCCAGGAGCTCCACATCTCTCTGATGTTGGATCCCATGGCTGGAGGCAGCTCTGCAGGTGGGGTCTCACCTGATGGGGCAGAAGGACAGATTCTCCTGCTTCCCATGCTTTGGGATCTGGGGGACATCCCACCCACCAAAGTGTCCCACAGTTTGCACCAATTAATACTTAGTATTCACTTGCTGGAAGGAAATTGTGGTACAACATATCAATTACACAGAAAAAGCAGTAAACCTCCTTTTCCTGCTTCCCTGGGCTCTGCTCTTCCACATCTCCCACTGTTAATGGCCAGTGCTGTGTGGGCTAACAAAGAGACCTCCAGCTATACAAGCCACAGCTCCAGGGCCAGCAGAACCACCATTCTCGACAGTAAATGTGAGGATCTGCCCTGAAATTCAAGCTGAGGCCAAAAAAGCTGTTCATTTTCCACCAAAACAGTTCTAACCCTTGCTCTCCTATAAAGGTTACCTCCTCTAAGACACTTGGATTACTTCAAGAAGTCTTATGTAGAAATAATTTTAGGGCATCAAAATGAAAGTAGAGTTTAAAAATCATAATTTTAATCATATGTTTGAGGACTTGTGACTCACTGTCTAAACAGAGAAACTGGACAATGTACCTGGCTCCAAAGTCCTACTGATCCAGCTGCCTTTTTACTTCTCTATCACAGGACATTTTGATGGTAGAATGGAAGATAAAAATGAAACAGGTTTCAAAATCCTAATAGGATGCATCTTTCTAATCATAATCAGATTCATTATGATTGGTGCCTCTGCCTTCATTTTTAATATGAGCAAACAACTTAAAAAAAAAAAGTATGTACATCCTCATCCAAACTTAACATGAACTCCACAGATATTCTTAGAAATAAAGCCTGAAGAGCTTTGAGACATTTCACAAGGAAATTTTTGCTAAAATAACCCCTAGAAGGTCTTGAATTCAGTATTGGAGACATTGTGTAATCTTACAACAACAATACAGACAAATACAGATGTGTGCTGCCTTAGAAGGAGTTTTTAACATCCCTAAAGCCTTTGGGATTCAAAATATACAGCATCCTATTGGGAAAAAAAAAATCCTGAGAATAAGGAATGACTCTACATCATGAATTTTGTTTTCTCCTTTTACTTTCTAATCTTTTACCTTCAATTCTTGCCGAGCAAGCAGAACACAGCAGAACCTCACAACAACATTCTCACAGCCCTGCTGAATCACAGGCAATCAAAAAGCACAGATTTCATGAAACCTCGTGGCATTTTGCAAGGCAGGAAAAAAGCTCCTACCCAGCAACAACAGGCTGTGTATTTCAGAGCAGGCATGAGCTGCTCCTGAGGGATCTCCCTGAGAGTCAGCACCATCCATCACCTGCCTGCTCCCAACAGCCCTTAATGGAGTGCAGGGTCCATCAGGCCCAGCTTTGCCAGCTCAAGACTGGTCAGGAGCATGCAGAGAGCAATAAAACCTGGGTGGGATGAGCCAAGAGCAGCATTATTGCACTGGTGACAGGAGGGTGTTACCAGACTTATTTATTTATTTATTATCCTGACTCTTTTTTGAAGTACTTGTTGGGGGCTTTACATTTTTTTGCCCCCCCCCAAAAACCCATAAATCATGTAGAGTTTTATGTCTCCACACATCTAAGCTGAGAAACCATTGCTCTGCTCTAGAAGGCCTCTAGATATCCATAATTCCACATGGGACATTCAGCAGCTGCACAGAAAATGTGCTGAGAAACTCCTCTGGCCACGCTAAAAATTTATGCTGCTGCTGAGATCAGTGCAAAAGCACAAATCAGCAATGCCAGATATGGAGGTTTTTTTAAATAGTCTAGTAAATGACCAAAAAATACCAGAGTTTAAGGTCTCTGCTTCTCTGGGCTCATTTTCAGCTGTGCCTGGGTCAGTCACCAGCTCCCTCCTGGCCTAGTTTCCTTCAGCTCCAGGATTTTGGCTAATTCTCCCTCCTCTGTTCCTTTTTTTTTCTCTGGGCTGGGTCAGAAACTCTCACTCCCAGGCTCTGGGGTTCTTCCCTCTCTCCCATCCCCAACACAACCTGTCCCTGCTCTGGCCAAATGAGAAGAGGGATTCAAGTCCTCAACAAACAACCTTTTCCACAATAATTCAGAGATTTACTCTCATTTCAAGACAGGCAGCAGGAACTATTCCAGAGCAACTGTTCCAAAGCCTAAATGGAAATAAGTTCCCCTTATTCCTTTTTTCCTAGCATTTTTCCAGTTCCTTCAGGATCTGAGCTCAAGAGATCCAACTATGGCCTGCTGGAATTTCTGGGGTATTTGCTGCTCTGCAGATTGTTCACAGAAAGACAGAAGCTACAGGATAAAATCACTGCTGTCTATTAAACTTAAACTGCAGTTGTTAATATTCCATATGATTCCTTTATCTGTCTTGTAATGACCATCTTCCTGCAGAATCCAGGAGATATCCTTGAAAGCTACCTCCAAAATATTCCTTCATCTCTGAGCATGCCAACAAAGCCTCTGCCATCCTTTGATGGATGCAGGGTCCTGGAGCACTGGAATATTAGGGAATTCCATTCAAATAACATGATGCTTTCATTTAACAAGACAAAACCAACATGAAACACTTTCATTCCAAGAGAAACACCTAATTAAAAATCAGGTTAAATTTATACCTTGATTTAAAACTAAGTGATGTTCAGGGGCACATTCAAGTGTCCTATGCCTGGAAGATCATCTTGACATCAGGAACCAAATTGTTGACTGCAAAAGTTTCTAGTGCATTGAAGTCCACAGAGCCCCTTCTTTGGCATCCTTACTCGCAATAAAAATGTGAGATTTACTCCTCCCATCCCTGGATACCTGAAACCTGCTCTGCTGGAAAGTGGAGCAATGCAAGTTCACTGGAGAGAAGAGCACTGAGCTCTCAGACTTGGCAAAGAAATGGAGCAAAGGACTGAAAAAAGACATTAGGTTTTTTTTTTAGCTCCATATTTTCATTTAATTATTGGGTGAGATGCTACAGATTGTTCTCCAGGTGACCTCTATGGACTCCATGAGGAGATTTCTGCTTCCCAAGTGGGAATTCAGAAACAGCTTTGCTGCCCTAAGCATGGAGAGAGACACTGGCACTATGTCAGCACGGGGTCACTGAAGGGATCTGAGTAAAACACAGTTCATGGTGTTAAAAAAAAGATTTAAAATGGGCATGCAGACTTTGAAATGCACATGGAATATAAGAGTGAATCCTTACTCCACACAGTGTTACCTGAGGCAGAGCAGCATGTAAAATCTGGGGTACCAAACAACCAGAATGGGGCAGAACATCCAACATTTTAAAGTGGGAAAATGACTGGAACTCTGGGAAAGGGGGCACTGTTAAAGCTCTGTCAAAGGGAAGCTCTGCCTGCCTACACTGACCCAGAGCATGACCATGGCACAGAATAATTAATTTAAAATTAAAACACACATGCTGAGCATCAGGAAAACCTTCCCAACTGGGCTGCAAGGCCTGACGGCAACCCTCCTGCCAGGAACAGGAATATCCTGTAATTTTATAGCTGGAGTTGTTGAGAACCAAGTCCTGGTATCTCTACAGGAGCACTGGACCAGTTCTGTTATCAGGACTTTATTTCGGTGCTAAACCAAACCAAAACACTCTAATCCAGGGTGGAATTAAAGATTTCTTTATCCTGAGTGGGATAAAACACCCACAAGCCCAACAAAATCTTGGGAGATGCTGGAAAATGTCTTTACACCTCTGCATATGATCATCAATTACTCTGCATCCAGCCACAGTCACCAGTAAATAAACTCAAATGCTAAAAAGCACAGTTAGGGGAGAAAAAGTTACACCTTATTTTTAAACTCACACTTATGTAGATATGATATCTGTGATAAATATGATATCTCAATAAAATATCTAAACACTCTTTGGAGGAATATGGTCCCTGGGTGCTGCTGCTCCCCAAAATCATGTGGCAAAATTCAGAGATGGGGAGGGAGGGACAAGAGGCTTGAAAAACTTCAGAGAAGAGGAAATGCAGATTAAAGGAAACAGGAGACGTGATAAAAATAAATTAAAACCATAATAAATTCCCTATGTGTCTAAAAGCACAAAACTCAGGGTTCAGGAAATTCAAATCAAAAGGTAGTGAAAAGTCTCTCCTAAAGATAAAGGTTTTACTATGATATGTGAAATTCATATCATGGGATATCAAAGATACAAATTTTCCCATGATTTAAAGAGGTCTGGAGGACTTTGGGCATCCATCCACACATCCTGCAAGCCAAAAGCTCTGAAAATCCCTCAGTGTTTCAGTGCCCTGGAGGCAGATCTCTAATTCCACAGGGATATTGCCATTAGTCACGGTGAGAATTGAGAAACAGCCCCAAAAATAAGATTCACAACCCCCAAGAGCAGCAGAAACCTCCACCAACTCCTTCACCTCCTCCCACCAGGCACAGCTAGACCAGATCCAGGAGTTTATCTGCTCCAGCCTTTCCCTGCTGAGGCATAGGAAAACCTTGTTTACACAATGAAAATTCCCAGAATAAAGTGAGAAATCAACTGAAAAATCCCTTTTCCCAGCGTAACTCCATGTGGGAACATTTCCCATCGAGCTCCTGTCATAAAACCTCGTGTAATCCAGAGCTATACGATCAACAGGCAGCTCCTCTTGGATGTCTAAATGTAGATATTTGGCATCAAAATTCCCAACTAAACAGAAGGGTGTGAAATTCCTCTCTTCTTGCCTTGAGCACCATCTGCTTCAGCTTCTTTGCAAAGGGAGGGATTGACGCCCCTTCCACATCTCCCTCCATTCCAAGCTCAGCTCCCCAGTTTAAAATTATCCCAAAATATTTTTGTAGCGCTTGTTAAAAAGCGTTGTTGTTACGTGAAAAATTAAAGGAGCTAAACTTCAAAAAGGCTCTTTTCTGGCTGTGTAGGGACACATTTTCATCCTAAAATCCATCCTGGGGAAGCTTGGGAAAATTTGTCCACAGCTGGAAATAGCAATAAGGTGTGGGACTATGGATTCCTCCATCCAGGCACGAGCCCATCCCTGTGAGCCAGCCCCAGCAGAATCATCCCAGCACAAACTGATGATTCAAATGAGTTTGATATGATAAATCCATGGGATGTGGAAAGGTCCTAAATGATTGAGACCAGTGTCTGGTCCTCAGTCTGCTTGTGCTGCAGACAGGGTGGATGCCTTGAGTTCCCCACATCCCTCCAGGAAAAGATCAGCTGAGGCTGATGGTTTCATTTAGGAATGAGGATTTTTATGTTTGTTCTCAATTTCAGTAGAAAAGGAATTTATAGACACAGACATATATATAAATATATAACACATATGTTTTTTAACCATGTGCTCACAGACACAACTATAAATACTTAACCACATTCTCTATGGGTACATGGTCTATAAACAGGTTTTTAAGGCCCCCTCTGTCCATGACAACATGAGGCAGGGCAGGGGAGCTGAGGAGCCTTCCCTTGAAGCCAAGGTTCTCTCTCCTTCCAGGTGACTATTTCAGCAGCTCCTCATCAAATTGAATTTGGTTTTATTTCAGTTTCCACGTGAATTTGGTTTTATTCTGATGCTTCACCCACTGATGATCTCCCCCCTGCTGTAAGTGAATTTATTGGAATTTGGACTCCATCATGAAAGTGTTTTAAACCAGCAGGTTCAGCCAAGAAAATAATGTGCCAGCTCCAAACCATCCACCTCTGAGCTCAAATCAGCTCTCTGAACTTCAGTGGCAACAGGGTTTCAATCATAAATTATATTTTGCTCTCAAAAGGGGCAGAATTGGGTTTGCATGGTTCAGCACACACCTTGCCATGATCCCATGGGCTCCCTCTGGAGAAACATCTTCTTCCCAAGCTGCCCTTACACAGCCAGGAGAAGCACGAGCTTGACACTGCTGTGTGATCTGCTGGGGCACCAATTCCTTTAATTTCTTGTGATCAAAATTAAAGAGGAAAAGAAATATCTGTATCTGTCAGCTCCTTGAAAGATGGATCAGACTTAGGAGATGTGAAGGAACCTCCACAGTGCTCATGGTGAGGACCAGACTGATCTTTGAGGCTGAACATCTCCTCCCCCTTCCAGTCCCACTCCACACTTGTGTCCATTAACACACTCCCAATTCCAGTCCTGCCACAAGAAGACCATTTTTAGCTTTGTTGAAGTATTTTAGAGGCTTTTAAAGATTTCTTGCTCATCATCTTGCTTAAGAGGAGAGGTCACATTGCACAACTCTGTCCTATAAAAATCCACCAGCAGAAACACAGAATGGTTGGGCTGGAAGAGGCCTTAAAGATCCTCTGTTTCCAAGATCCTGTGGACACCTTCCACCAACCCAGGTTCCTCCAAGCCCTGCCTGACCTGGCCCTGAACACATCCAGGGATGGCACAGCCACAGGTGCTCTGAGCAACCTCTGCTAGGGCCTCACCACCCTCACAGGGAAGAGTTTCTTCCCAATATTCCATCTGACCCTGCCCTCTGGGAGTGGGAAGCCGTTCCCCCTTGTCCTGGCACTCCAAACCCTTCTTAAAACATTAATAAATAAAAATTTTTATCCTTGGCACAGTCTGTGCATTTATTTAGCCAATACATCTGAGTAGGAACCACAATCAGCAGAAAAGAACATCTACCTGGAAAAAGGGAGGAACCAGCTCAGAGGAGAGGGAAAAAAGCTGAAGGGATCATGGTGACTTGGGAGAGGGATTAGGGCACTGGGAACAAGCACCTGAGAACTGGAGAGTTACAGCAAGGAGCATGGGATGAGGGATGGGCTTGCCAGATGCAGCACTTCTCTGCACCAGGGATAAATTAAAGGTTAAGAAATTCCATATGAGGAGAGTTGGAACTGGATGATCTTTTAGGTCCCTTCCAACTCAATCTACTTTATGGTATCAGAGGATATATAAATAATATTACAGATTAGGATATATCCTATTACATGTCACACGTTATATATTATATTGATGTATTTACTGCTCATCATTTGGGGAAACCCAGACACAAGGGGGTGGCAAATGAAGCCCCCCAGTCCCAGCCATGCAAACATCCATGGACTCAAGGATGCTGGAAGGACACAAGACAGAGCTCTGGGAGGGTGTAACAATGGATCCCAGAATTAATTAGCTTGGAAAAGATCTCCCAATCCCAAACCATTGAGTTCAACTTGTGCCTGATCCCCACCTCATCATCAGCCCAGAGCACTGAGTGACATATCCAGGAGTGCCTTGTACACCTCCAGGGATGGGGGTTCCACCACCTCCAGGGCATTTCCAGTGCCTGACCACCCTTTCCATGAAGAAATTCCTCCTGATGTCCAACCCCAACCCACCCTGGCACAGCTTGATCAGAGTTGTCCTTCATTTCACTAAAGTGCTTTGAAATCTTCCTGCCCTGCAGATACCATTGAAACAGCTCTCAGCATCCTGACTTTTATTAGTACAATTTATGTGCTCTAAGCATCCTCCTCTTCCCCCAAACATGAGTTGCACTCGATGGGGCGTTCTGCCAAATAATAAATCAATAACTTGTGCAGCTTGTTCTTTCTCCACGGGTCATGTGGCCCACAGCTGGCCAACATTTCTCAGAGGGCAGCCACTCTCCCATCTCCAAGGAAAACAGAAATTTGAACTGAGCCTCCCAGGACTCATGGCTGACTTCTGATGGCTGGCTTTTGTCTCCAGAGGCAATAAAGAGGTGTTAACCAGTGATGAGATACAGAAAAACCCCAAGCTGGAAGGAAAGGAAGAGTGTTCCAAGCAGTAGGAGAGAGACCTTTCTTCATAATTTATTTTATATTGAAATATTTTAGATGGATGCTTTTATCAATAAATTCACTCTCACATTAAATTCTAAATACAATATTTAGGTAAGATATCTAAACTCATTTTAGAGTGTCATGTTCCTGGGGGCTGTTGCTGCTCAGAATCATGAGGTGAAATTCAGAGGTGGTTGGAGGTAGTGACCAGACCTCCAAGACCATCAAATCACACCTCCAACCAAACACCATCATGATTTAGTCCAGACTATTGGATTTCTCCACCTGTTGCATAGGACCAGTAAACCCCACACACCTCCCTAAATATTTACACAATTTTGGATGGCTGAGGAAACATTCCATAGGATGCCTTATCCTGATGAAATTCAGTTTTTCAGTCTGAGCAGGCTGAGATACCAAGCTCACCAGGGACTCCACCACAAAACAGACTTCACTGAACACCTGAGCTCCTGCCAGTTGATTGTGCTCCAAATTCTGCAATTTTTTTCAGCCTCTACCTTGGCTATTTATGTATTTTTTTTTAAACAATAAAAGCATGCCCTTGAAACTGAGGTTTGGGGGGCAAGCAAAAGCTGGAAAAAGAGGTAGAAAAGAACTTCAACAGCAAGACCTGTGGGATGAAAAGCTACAGGATGAGTCCTCAACCTTTGCAAAGCATCAGCTGAAACAGGGGAAGGTGGGTGAGGTGGAGAGAACCAGATGAGCCTCGGCAGGGACGGGGGAAGATCAGTGAGGACAAAGATGACAAAGTTTGGAGAACAGGATACATAAAGAAATAAAAACTTGTACTCCTGGCCCTTAACCTGCCAATGACCTGGAAATCTGGAGGAAACTCAGATCATGGTGGAATGCTACTGGTGCCTCCAAACTAAATCTTCATCTGCAGCAATTATTCAGTGCAATGTCCTAAAAAAACCCAAAGGAAAGAGCTGCTGTATTTTTGGGAGATACCAGGCTGAAGATCAAGGATGCCTCGGTGGTTGTTTGCAAACCACTGGAAATAGTGCCATCTTCAGACAGAAGGTTTAAAAAAAGATTCACCAGACACATTGCATTAGATTTCACCGTGGAAAAAAAAAAAAAAGGGAATAAAATTTAAAATAATCCCATGGTTCTCCCAGAGGACAGTGGTGGGTATTTTGGTTTCCATAACATCAACAGCATACCATGGCAACAATTCCATCATGGCTAAATGCAGCTCTGGCAGACAAAATCTATTAGGATTTCAAGAAAAATCCTGAGTGACTATTTAATTTTGCCACTTATTTTTTTGGCAGAGGTGGCTGGGTATCTCGGCAATCTCTCTTCAGCCTCCTGCAAGCTTTGGAGAGCTGAGGATTCAGAGAAGGATCTGATCTATCCATTTCAGGTCCCTATCACCAAGACACGAAAGAAACCCTTATAAAGATACAAAAAGCTCAGATAAATTCACACTTTGAAGTAACAGAACTATTTTGCTCCCTAGAAACACAATATTAACTCCCTGGTCTTCATTTGTAGACTATCATTAAAAAATGATAGTCTACAAATGAAGAAATGAAGAATATTCTGAAGACCCAAGATCTGAATATGAACCCTTGAGTTTTCTTTCCATCAAATCCACTCCTCCACATGCAGCTGGAATTCCAAGGAAAGCAAAATGGTTAAACCATCTCATTCATTCACCCAAGGATCAGTGCTCGTGCAGCTGCACAGATTACTTGTATTTATAGACTCAGGCTGTGCCAAGATGTCTGAATTTTCCAGCAGCAGAGCACCAGTGCTCCAGCCAGGATCCAGGAGGATGACGTGCTCAGGCATGAAGAGCTGGAATGGGCCCTTTGCAGCTTGATGGCTCCACAACTGCTCCTCATATCCACACAGACTTCACATGCCTGATGGATTCCCAGGAGAAAGCTAATTAGCTCTGAAGCTGCTCCAAGAAGAATTAGGGATTGCTGCACTCAGGAGCTCTGTGTATCCCCCAGGCTTGGGGGGGAGCACTGACCTACTAAGAAATCCCAGCCCAGTAACAGGAATTCCCTGATGGATGATGGCATCTTGGAGGAGGCTGTTGAAACACCACCTCATGGAGAAATCATCTGTCTCCAGCTTTCAGGAAGGATCCTCCCTCCTTGAGTCTCTTCTAGGAAGCATATGGCAATGTTTATAAAAAACCCAGCTGGTTTGGCTTTGTGATAGTATCAAAATTTGCATTTTTGTGGTGGACAATGGGAAAATAAACCTGTCCCTAGAAATAGACAGGTTTTTCCATTCTTGGAGCATCTGCTGAGTAGGGTGCACCTACATACAAAGGCCACTTAAAAATCTGAAATTAAATGGCTTTGAGCAGCTCTGCTCTACCTTATTAATCAAAACCAAAGAGATTAAACAGAAACCATCAAACTCACAAACAAGACCTCATAAGTGACATATCACTTGTGTTTTGAACACCCTCATATTCAAGGCAACTTCTGAATTTTCCAATCTCTGCGAACACTGGAGAAGCCCAAAATGAAACTATCAGGGCTTTTGGGAAGGGTTGGGTTAATTCTGTAATGATGATAAGGAGGGTTCCCCTTGGCCTCCCCCAAGAGGATCTCACCTGGAGAGAGGACATGCAGACTGTCATGTAAAAAAACAAAAGGCATTTTGAAGGTCTCTAACACATTTCCTGTGTTGTACAGCCCAATAACAGTTGTCCACCCATGAAACAACACATGGATGTTGAAAGAAACTTTCAGTTTTCTTGTCCTGCTTGCTGTTGGATAACAAATGGAGAAGCCTCCTCCCATCCCTCTAAACCATCATGTGTGTGCTACCTGCTGGACTGCAGCCTGTGTTTCTGTTATCTCTCTGAAGTGCATTAATTTGAGGCTGGAAAGCAACACCCTGTCTTAACAAACATAAAGCAAAGCCTAAAGTTCAGCCTTTCCTAATCTGCCAGGGCTATTGAAGGTCATAATGCTCTCTGACCTCTGAGAACACGTGAGAGGGACATTTCCCCTCCCTCCCCACAAATCAACACTGGAAGCCAAAAAGAAAACACTGGAAGGCTGGGATGGCTTTTTCACCAGATACCAAAAAATAACTTTGATGTGATATCAAATGGCATGGCAGCATGTCCAGGCAAAGGCAAGGAAGGAATTGCTCATTCCTTGATAAGCCCTCTGAGCACATATCAAGGAGACAACAGAGCAGTGGTTAAGGTCTTCATGATGTTTTTGGAAGCAAAAATGTTTAAAATAAACCAGCAAATGCCTGGCTGGATTTTATTTTACAGGTGGAAATTTGTCATACAGTCAATAAGAAGTTCAATTGGAATAATTCAGTGTACACTCCTTAACAAAACAGAATTAAAAGGACAATTTCAGAGCTTTATCAGGGCCACAAAGTCATGTCAATATTCACTGGAATCAGAGAGTAAATATTTATGGACTTACCTGTTCCAGTTTAAAGATGTGTTGGTTAAAGTAGTGCTGCAAGCGCTCGTTGGCAAAGTTAATGCAGAATTGTTCAAAACTGTTGTTTTCATAGTCTTCAAACCCAAAAATATCAAGCACTCCAATGGATAAAGTCTGCAAGAAAAGTGGGGATTAGAATAAAATCTCATTAAGTGGATTATTTGTGCACAGTACATAATCAAAAGCACACAGACAGAATTAAATATACTTAATAGCAAGAAATTTTACTAGAATTGTTGATATTGAGCCATTTGGAAGACTCCTCCAAATCAGAGAGACTCCATGTAACTTTAGATACCTGGACAAAAGGGCTTGATCTAAGAGAAAAGCACTTTGAGAGGTGATTTTTTTTGTTATTTACAAACAAATGGCCATCTTTGAAGAAACCTGAAGCCTGTTCCAAGTTATTCTATTGGATTTCAGAGTATTAATCCTTAGAAGAGAAAAATGGGGATAGGCTTGGAAAACAAAAGCTTGCACTGTGAAGACAACCCATGGAAACACACCTCCAAGGTGAATGCATTGTCCAAACAAACCCACTCCAGCTGCAAACCTCAAAAAGAAACTCCAATGCATCAGAGCTTCCCATGGAAATAATCTTTAGTTCTCCTGGTGAAAACTGAAATAGTATCACAAATAAAGCATCCACCCTGTTTGTCAGAAGGAGCAGACAATGGACTGATGTTTGGGGGCATCGAGTCACTCCTGCCCCACTGAAAGGGGGCAATTAACACAAAAATAATAATGCTGCTGAAAAAGGGAGTCCAAAGCCCTGCCTAACACTCAGCCCTAACTGCTGGTCCAGCCCTTCTGTGTCCTGGCACCTTTTCCCACCAGCTCCTGCCAGTTTGGGATGAGGGATATGGAGGGACACCTCTGTGCTCCTTTGGTTCATGGGCAAGAGAGGCAGAGAGGGACCCATCCCATTGGTTTGGGAACCCATTGGCACTATGAGCTCTGCATTCTTTCTAATGAACTTTGAGAAGTTCACAATAGGGAAGTTTTTATTTTATTAAATCCATAACCCATAATATAAATTGCAGGATTTGGTGAGTTACAGTTCTAAACAAGTTTTTTTTCCCCCATCACTTTGATGGTTTTGTGAACCTCAGCCGTATCTCACCCCAGGCTTTTCCCCAAATTGAAGAGCCAATGCCTGTTTGGTTTCTAATCTACAATTAGCTCCTGACATGCTCATTAAGATGTGGGTGCACCAAGGTTTCCTATGTTGGCAAAGTGAGATCAGTGCTGCAGTGAATTCCCAGCTTAACTTGCATCCTCCTGACCCCCTCCTCTCCCCACACCAGCCAGGCAAGGAGAGGCAGTGGACCCCTGGCCAGGCATATGTTGGCCCACAGATGAGTGCAACCCATCACCTCCTGGCTCAGACTGTGCTTCCTACCCTTGACAGGAGCAGAAATGGGGAACTTCCTCTTTTGTATAGGGACAGGTTTTCATAAAACTTGAGCCTTCTGCCTGTCAGATAGATTTGGGAAACCCAGAGGAAGAGGGACATAGAGATGTGTCAGCAAATAAACCTCACCCACAGAGGGAGCTGGGGTGAAAAACAAGCTCAAGACACAGTTTCTGCTGCAGCTTTCATGCCTGTACATGACTGTTATGTTAAACACCTAATCCATAATTAGTGTTTTAAATAAACTCATACTGTGCCCACCCAGAAAGGCTGCTGTCATCAGAAAAGAAGTGAAGAGCCTGAAGGACACATCTGGGGAGAGCTCCATCAGCAGCTTGTTAGAGCACCATGCTCTGGGATCCAACCAAAGCCACCTCACACCAATACTCCTTTCACCCATTACTATTAATTAAATAATTAATAAGAGAGGTAAAAACATTAGCACTGGTCAAATGAGCCAAGCTTTAAGTAGGGAGGAGGAATATTCCCTCCCTTCCACCTCAAAAGGACCTGAGAGCTGCCAGGTTCCCTGGTTTCAGTTCTATTGGTGTTACCTGCACTTTGGATTTTCTAAGATCAGCTTAATTCCACTGCTAGGAACATAAACCAGACTGTCCACACTCCCTTTTGTCCATTTTCAACACATCACATAATGTGGGAGGAAAATATTCCCAGCTGCCCAGGGAACCACCTACGGCTGGAGCGGGCATGGCAGCCGTGGGCAGGGCTGTGAGTTGGAGCTTTGTCTGACCTGGACTCTGGCCACTGGCACAAGTGAAAACACAACAAAAAAAGCATTTAAGCACAAAGATAAGTCTTTAAACCACTTTCCAAGAGCTCATTGACTGCTTCATCTTTCGTGCAGGCTTTTCTCCCTATTCCAGGGCCAGATAGTCTCTGCCTCCCTGATGCCATGACAGGGATGAAGGCCCTTGGCCACCTTCCCAGAAGTTTGCATCACTTGACACAACACCCATGAGAAACAGCTCTATGACCAGAAGATGGAAATTGGGAACCACTGGACCAAGGACAGCCTGGCAGAGGGATTCACTCTCACCCTCTGCTTCCTGAGGTCCAGCATCTCCTGCTTGTCCTGATGGATGTGGCAACCCTTCTGCTCACCAGGCAGAAATCTGCCTCATCATTTCTCAAATACATCTCAGGAGGAATTCTTAAACTCTCTGTGTGATTGATGGATCATATCTCATCTATATTATCCATGGAGAAATTGATGATGGAAACAGGACAAAGTGACTTTTCTCATCTCCCTTGCAAATCCCATCCCCAACCACCTCACTGCTGTTCAAGCTCATCTCAACCATAGACAAGAGTTCCAAAAAATTCCCCTACATAAAAGTCTCTGTTCCACCATATACAAACAAGACTTGGAAGATAAAATGCTCACACTTCCAGACAATTCATGGATTTACTGACACCAGCTTTCAAAAGCATCGTGTTGATGCCCTGTGGAAATAGTTAAGCCCCTGCCACGAGTGAAGGCTTTAATCTGAACAAGGTCTTTAAGCTCTCACAAACTTAATTTAATATGAAACAACTGAGCACAAAAACCTTCTCCCTTTTTTCCAATGCTGGTTCATTTACTGCATTGAAACTGCTCCCAAATATATTTCAATGTGGGCGTGGAAATACACTTATAAAGCAAGACAGACAAGTCATATGCAGCAAAAAATAGCCCTGTCAGTTATAAAAGAATCTTATGGAAATATTATATTTTAAAGTTGTGTTTTTATCTTTTTTTTTTTTGCTGACAGCTAAAATTAAACACACACAGAACTAACATTATAAAGATATTATTGTAAAAATAATCTGCATTTCACAAAACCACTTCAGGTATCAAACCACACATGCAGGCATGGTTGTTACACAGAGTAAACCAGCATTTCTCTCACATCCCTGTGTTTGTAACTACCAAACTCCTCCAGAATACAGATTATAAACTGTGTGGTTTTTTGCAGAGTTTCATGCCAGAGAAATCCAGGCAGAGCTCTGCAGTGAAACACTCATTTGTCCTCTGCTCCCAAAAGAACAGGGCCAATGGATGCCACTGGGGAAAACTTTAAAACCTGAGAAATTTGGAATTTATGGCTGTTTGTCTGCTCTCTGCCCCTGATAAAGCAGCACAAATGTACCAGTACAAAGTCAATTCTTGTAGCAAGGTGAAAAAACACCATTTCCATTGACATATACAGGAATCAATTTTGCTAAACTGCCTGCAAAAAGTGGCCAATCTGGGTGGGTTTAGGATGAATTTTGCAGCCCAATATTTCAAAAAAATAATCAAAGGAGTTTAACATTTACAAATTTTTTAAGTCTTCAGCTTCAAATCTGTCCTTTGAATAGGTGCCATGAGGAAATCACACAAAGATAACTCAGACCTTGACTTGCCAAGCCTAGCTTGTGTGTTAATGCTGTTTCTTTATCAAGACTAACATATAAAATTAAAAAGTGTGACTGCATTGATTAGCATATCAAAATTCCTGTGATTAAAAGTGCATGTCTGTGAGGATTTTTAAAATTTGGGTGAACCCTGGGGTCAGTGAGCACTTTCTGCTTGAGATGATGAAAAATGACCTCATGCTTTTCTTAAAATGTCTCAGCCATGACATTTAAACACAGAGCATGAGTTTTAAGGGCTTTTGGCAAATGATGACCTTGAAACTCCGTGCTCTCCAGTTCCCAAAGTGCCAATAAATAGGGATCATTGGAGCTGATTTATGTTGCCCCAAATACACACTGGTGATGTCATTCCACCATGGAGGTACATTTTGGCAATCACAAATAGGTTTGCTTCAAATTCAGGGGGGAAAAAAATCTTATTTATTCCTATTTTTAAATTTTTTACCTCTTGTCATTTTAGTAATTTCTTTTCATTTATAATATTCCAAAGCCAATACTGAAAAAAATCCCTGCCTGGAACACCAAAAATCCATCACCACTTCATCCAACAGGACCACTCCAACCTACATCACCCAGATATATACAAGATGAGTTATTCTATCAAGTGAAACACAGTGACTTGCTACAAACTTGGAAGTTGGGACCTGAAATTAATGAACTGAGGCACAACAAACACATTGCATGTTCAGCAATTCTTCCTCTGCTTCAGGTCAAAAAGCCAAGAATGAACTGGTTGGTTGAATTTAAATGAATTTTTTTCATGGCCATCAGTTCTTCATGTGTTCAACCACAAATTCTTCTTCATGGCCATTAATTTTAAATTTCTTCACAGCCATGAGTTCACAATCATCCCCATGCAGACACCACATCACCCAAGCATGGCAGCAGGGTGATTTGGGAAGAAATTAAAGACACTTCACAAGAACCAAATGGGGAAAGATTAAAAACACCCTCAGAAATGCATTTTGATCCACCATGATCTCCACTCTGTCATCCTTTTAAGAGGTGAGATGGACTTCTAGCAATTGCTAACCTGATTTATGGAAGGGGAATTCAATCAGAGGCTCTGGGAGGTTTGGTAATCTGGTTCTCAAGAGAAGGAAAAGTCTCCGACCTCATTAATAAAGGTCAAATTTCAGACAGTTTGTAGGCAATCATGAGACCATAAAAGGAACTGAAAGGAACTGAGAGAAGATGAAGGAAAAGGGAGTCAGAGCAAATCTGACCCATGGCAGCTCTGCCATTACCACAAACCAGGAGGTATCAAATAACATATTCACAACTCGGGTCAGAAATAATATGCTAGAAATCCTGTCACCAAGCAAGATAAGCCAAATCCCACTGTGTTTTCCCAAAATATTTCACTCCACATTTCACTAAATTTGGATATCAAAGGTCTGATTTACATCTCCCAAATATTTGCTGGACAATATGGAAGAACAACGGCCGAGTGTTTATTTTTCTTTGCCCAGCTTCATCTTTTGATCTTCTCCTTACTGCTGATATCAAATAAACACATATTGGGATCTGAAAATGATCTCGGTTCTCATTGTCCCACTAAAATCAAATCTACACTGATGAAAAGAGAAACTTCTGCAATAATTTTTCTCCTCAACTTCTCCCACACACACTCTAAATTGAGATGGTTTTGAGTCTTGTTTTACCTCTGCATAATGTGATTATTATAAAAGAAAGCTCTGTGCCCCAAATCCATCATCTGACACTTTCTGAACCTTCCAAACCTGCAGGATTCTTTCAAAATGAATCTTAAAAGTCAGAGGAGTACTAGTGTCAAGCATGGGCTGGGATCAATCTGGGACTTTTGCCGCAGAGTGAGTCACATATTATTCACCCCTTGCACCCTCAGGAGTTTCTGAGGTGCAAGGCTGTATTTTGCTCTCATAAATCAGAGATCTGATGTGTTTAAGAGGCTTTTTTGGCTGGTCACAAGGAGATGCCATCCATGTGCCAAGGTCTTGCCTTGCAGCAAGGATGTACTCCCAGCGTTTGGAGATGCCACCGCTCCCAGCCCATCCCCAGTCACCCAGCTGGTGCTGCCCCACCTCGAAACAACACATGGGAAGCTAAGGAGAACCTGCATCCTCTTCAGAGGTATCTCCAAGAACACCTGAAAAGGAATTCAGGAGGATTGGGAAGTGGTAGGAAAAACCAGATCAGCTGTTGGCTCCGTTTCTCCACGGTGGTGATTCTTGCTTGGTGCCTCAGTGGCAGCTGCAGAGCCCAGGAAGTCCTCAGACATTGTTGGCAGCAATGTTATTCCTTGAGGGCAAAGGAGCAGCTATTCCCAGCCCTGCCCAGTCCAGGGAGACATTTCTCTTTCCTCTGTGCTGAAACAACCCAAGTTGGGGGCTAAAAATAGGGCTGAGGAGGTGACGTGGTGGAACTGCTCAAGGGAAAATTGGCTGTCAATGTTTAATGAAGCTGCTCTGAAATGCACAAAAATCTCTTCTTCACCATCTCCACCCCTAAAATGGGGAGGATTTGTGCACTTTCATGATTTCTGGGGTATTTATGGGAATCAATCCAATTAACAGAGGACTCTGAAGATAAACTGAACTACACTTGTGCCGAGAGCAGCAGATATTTCCTGGTATTTTGTGTGCTGCCTTTCTGCTTCAGAAACTCTGGCCCAAGTACAGATCAGGATTGTCTCCCTGGATCTGGGTATGAGCACATTCTGCTCATACCCAGGTCCTGGGCATTTGCCAGCATGGGTGGATCTGCTCTGGCACAGGGGCAACACCACTGCCAGCTCCTGCTGCCTGACCTGGATATTACCTTTATGATTTGGGGTGAAAAAAAAGGGTCAGAAACCTGTGAATTGTGAATTCATGAGATGACACCCAGAGGTGGGTAAGAGGGAAGATGGTTACACTCCATGGGAATCTTGGCTGGAGGAAGCAGAGGGTTAATGTGCAGCAGCAGTGCTGGAGAAAAGCAGGAATTTGGGCTGTTCTGGCTCTTACCTGCTGAGATTTGAGGTTGGGAACAAAAGTTTAATTGCCCATAAACAGCTACTGTGGTGCCTCACTTTCACAGCCATGCTGACAAAGCATACAAGAGTGTCCTAGACTGATTTGTATTTAAATATTACAGAACAGAAAATAATTTTAAAGAATCATTGGGTCATAAATAAAAAATAATTAGCATTTGAGATGCGTTTCCTTGTCAAAACAAATCCACTTTTCTGCTTCACCAAATATATAAACAGTGTGGTTTGTTTTTTCCTGACAGCCCAGACAAAACTTTTGATTACTTGGAAAAAAGTCAGGGAAGAACACAACATTTCTGGTAAAATATTAAACAGAGGGAGAGGCAGCATGTGCAGTCAGAAGGCTCGCTGGATGTTATCACTGTAACAACCCTTCTTTGTCAGAAAAACCTATAAGCAGATTTCATAGGCATGTTTTTATTTCCAGTCCACAATTAGGCTCCACAACCCTTTTTTGGAATTCAATAAAGGAGTGACTACACTGAGAGTCTCTGCAACTTCAGTCCTATGGCACAATCCAAATGTCAGTGCTCAGCAAAAATCCTCCTTTTGGCAGCTGTGACTTTAGTTTGTATGCACAACCCCCCAAAAAAGCCCCACATGCTGCTGGACCACATCCCAGATTCCCAAGCTAAGGGTAGCTGGAGAGCTGGAAGTGCCTGTGAGCATGGACATGGATTTTGGGGTCAGTATCCCCCAGCCAGGAGGATTGTGGATGAATACACGAGAGGATTTTAGAGGATGTGCTGGGTCACAGCATGCAGGCCCTGCTACTGCAGGACACTTCATGTCACTCCTTCCATTAATTCTTTGGGAAGATGGCACAGCATCCCATCAGCTTCACTCTTCCCATCATGACTCTCTGCTTTAAATTCATTTTCCTACTCCACTACCTCATTACCTACAGACACCCACCTCGTTCATCATTTCATCACGGAGCAACTTCACCAAAATGCAGTAGCAAAAATTCCCTTTTTTCCCTCTGAATTACACATGGCCCTTTAGTTTTATACATAAGGAGGATAATATTTGCCATTGCTCCTGGAGTGGGTGGGGGAACTGGCTTTTGTGGCTACAACTCAATCTCTTCCCTGGTTGCTTTGAGCTGACAGTACTTAAGGTGCTTCATCCTTCTCAGCTCAGCAAGCACCACTTGGAATAATGATGTACTCACTTATGATCCCAGGAAAAATTAACTTCATGTTAAGCAACACGCCTGGGTAATGTTTTATCACTCAGTTATCTATTTTAAAAGCCCAGGAGAGGAGCCATGAGAGGTGGTGAGGTGTTACCTTGGTGCTTTCCTCCATGTCCTTGGAGTTGAGGAGGGCGTGGTTGATCCTGAACACGATCCAGTCAAACAGGGCACTGTACAATGACTTGGCCATGGAATTCCGCACCGTCACGGCCTGAAACAGAAAAGAAAAAAGGTGATTGGAAAGGATTCCTGCTCTGCACCAAAATGGCTTTTGCTTCTCAAGCTCCCACATCCAATGTTCATATTTCTCCCTTGCCAAAGCTTTTGGCTGCTATTTTCATTTATGCCATGTATGGCAATGGTCCTAACAGCACAGGGAATTGGGTGTAATCCCAGGGCTGGGGATGTGCCCCTGACTTTGGCTTGGTTCCTGTCATGCATTTGAGTGGATGATACACGAGATCACACCACAAATCCCATCACTGGGGGCAAAAGGAAAGAAAACAAATACACACATGAAATATAAATATAATAAATTCACCAAGACCCTTGAAAGGTTTCCTGGGGGAGAAGGAAAGAGAAGGGTGGATACTGCACAGGAGTGACAGCAAGAGATGTGAAAGCACAGGTCAGGACAGGCAGTGCCTGGCACCAGCAGAAGGGCTACAAAAGGGGAGGCTAAAAACCCCTCTGGTAAATCTGAGGGTTCCTGAAAACTTGAAGTTTTCCAGGTACCACCAGCAGGAGCTACAAATCATGGCAGGCAGGTTCAGCACTCCTGCAGCAGCTCTCCCAGAGAGAGGAGTAACAGTGCAGAGGAAGGGTCATCCCCACCAGGGCTGGGATCAAAGAGATTCTGCTTGATGGGATGAAAGCTGAGATCAAAGGAAGATCCCTGGGCTTTTGGACAGGCACCTACATAGAGACCCAGAGAGCAGGAATTTCTATTTAAAGGTTATCTTTGTTCTTGCTGCCTGAGATTCCTCCTTGGTTTCAATTATCACCACGAGTAGAGCTTTGGTACATATTAATCACCCAAAAACTTATGGCAGCAGCCATGACTGCTACATTTTGGTTCGTTTTAGCCACTTCAGAAGACTAAAAAAGGAACCAGAAGATTCCCATGTAATTATTTCAATTAAACCCTGAACTGTAACAAATCAGTGGCTTGTCACACATTGCCTTGAAATCCTTCTCACCAACGCTCCCTTCGAGGAACATCATCTGAGTGGCCTCGTGTCACTGACCCCAAGTGAAGGAACAAAGCTCATCTAGCATCATTTATCTTCTATCAGCTTCCTCCCACCTCTTTTTCCCTTGATATTTGAAGATAGCAGCATTTAGTGTGACCACAAGCTGTTCTGCCAATGTTTTGCTATTAAGCACATGGTCTCACTTCCTCTCCCCGTCCAGCTGGAATAGGAGAAAGGATTAACACACTCCACGCCAGGGGAGGTTTAGGTTGGATGTTAGGAAAAATTTATTCATGGAAAGGGCTGTCAGGCATTGGAACAGCTGCCCATGGCAGGGGTGGAGTCCCCATTCCTGGAGGGATTTAACAGAGGTGTGGATGTGGAATTTGGGGGTGTGGGTTAGTGGTGGCCTCAGCACTGCTGGGGGATGGTTGGGCTGGATGAGCTCAGAGGGCTTTTCCCACCTGAACAATTCCATGGTTCTATGGCTGAGGCAGCTCCCAGCCTCTGTACACTGCTGACCATAAAGAGGTGGCAATAAAAAGTGACATCACAAGGTAACTACAAAATATGGCCATAATTAGCAAGGAATTCCTTACCCAAAACACAACCAAAACCAAGCTTGTGATGCAAACAGGTGAGCAATGGGACCAAGGGGATTTTTGTGCAGCTCAGACCAAAACAGCACTTTTAAAGAGTGAGCTCTTGAAATGCTTGAGTTCTCCAACAAGAGCTGGAAAGCAGCCTGCATTTCAAACACAAAGAGCTCCAGTTCTCACTAACTGCTTTTTCTTCTCTTTACTGATGAAAAAGGTTTGGGGTGGGTTTTTTGGCTGTTTTTACTAAAAGCAACATGGGTTGTTTGGGTGGGGGAAGTTGCTACCTAATTTTTTTTTTTTATAATTTACTCAAATGTGAGAGAATATCTCAGTGATTAATAGAAAATTCAAGGCTCCAACTACCTTTTTTCCATTAAGCTGGAAGACAATCAGTGCCACAGAAAAATCAGTCTTTGGGGAAAAGACCTAAGGCCAAGATCCAGGAATGCCTCTCACTGCCCTAATGCTTTGTCCTGGCATAAACCAGCCCAATTAATTGCTCCAATGTGCAATTAAAAACAAACTCCATCTCTGCTTAAAGCCACAAAGAACACAGTTGTTTCTCCTACAGCATCATACATGGGTTTATGTCACAATACTTTTCATTACCTTTTATTAAAGGCTACAGGGATGTGCAGGACTTCACCCCAGAATGTCCCTGGGTTTTTTTTCCAAAATAAACTAGGATGTCACTAAGCCTGCACCACTCCAGTGCAGAGGAATGCTGGGAGTGTCACTGCCACCAGTCTCCTGAATGGTCAGACTGGGAAGTTTCCCTGACACCAGCACTGCCCAGTTTCCTCCAGAATGTGCAGGGTGGGGGATGAGCCACTGCTCTTATTCCCAAAGTGGTCTCAGCTCCATGGAAAGCTGGGAAGCCATGAAAAGGTGATTTCCTTGCTATGCTTGGGCCCCACAATCAGTGACCCAGATCCCAAAGTGTCACCATCACATTTTCTCAAAAATCTCTTTGCCCGGGATTTTTCTCCTGGGAAGCTGAGAAACCTCAGAGAAAAATGAAAACAAGAATTATCAGATTGCTTCTCCTGTGTTTTGCTGCTTTGGAATGTGTTTGGACATTGTTTTCCAACAGGTGCTTGTTTGATTGGTTTCATGTGAATTGTTTTAATTAATGACCACTCACAGCCAAGCTGTGTCAGGACTTTGGAAGCAGTCAGGAGTTTTCATTATTACCTTTTAGCCTTCTGTCTGTATCCTTTCTCCATTCTTTAGCATAGTTTAGTACTCTTTAATATATTCTAGTATCATACAGTAATAAATTAGAACATGGAGTCAGAGTCACCATTCCTTCCTGCCACGGGGCACCCCACAAATACAACACCAGAGTGTTCAACAGCCACTTCTGGAAGCAATGGTTTAATCCTAAGAGCTGGTAGGAAATTCCTGGCAAAGCAACATATTGAGAATACAGGGTGGATGGAGCACATTGCTTTCATCCATTTAAAAAATACCTGCACTGAAATGAACCTATTTTAAATGACTCAGAGTTTAGAGAGGCCTTTCTTTATTGGAATTTTTTATTTCATTTCAGTAAAATATTTACTTTTTACAATAGATCTTCACTAATGTCACATTTTAAACAGAGCTCCTCACTATCCTAAACAGATTCCAAAACGACACATTCTGGAGACCATCAGGGAATATTATTTCTTTTCAAATTCAGGAGCTGCAGCACAGCATTTAAAATAAGGTTTTATGCTTTATTTAATGAGAAATCATTTATTTCTGTACTATCCTGTGTATCTTAAATTAATTCTAGTCTCTGAACTATATCCCATACATCACCTGCAGCTTCTGGTCTCTTCCACAAGTCTCCTGAAGTGACATTTAGGCAGATCTGGAACGTGGTGATACTCATCAAACCATTTTTATTTCCCTCACAAAGCAAAATAAAAATAGCTGCTGCAATGCCAAAACAAATCTCTGGGGATCAAAGGGAGCAGGACGTGTTGCACCCACACAAAAATATTGCTGATTCCAAACCGAGACAGATCAAACGTGCTTTGACTCAGCAGGTCAGGAAATAAGCCACAGACAAGGTTTTAATCAATACTTTCCTGCTTATCAAGCTAGAAAGGATCTATATATTATTTATTATATGCCAGAAACTCCACTTGCTGGGTTGGACAACTTTTGTTAAGATCCTGATATAACATATTTGAGTTCTTTGTAAGATTTCATTGCCAAATTAATTGCACTGAAAGCTGTCATGATCAGCATCAGATTCAGGCCACCTTAAAAATAGATAAACTTCTGGAAACATCTGTTAAAAGGAACAAGAGGAAGACAGATTTAAGAATTAAAATCTGCTTTTGAAGTGCTTTGGAACAAGGACTTACAGTTCCAGCACCAGCAGCCTGTGTTTTAGAGGCTGGGAAAGATGTAATCACAGGAACCCAAATTTGCTCAAATTAAAAGTCTCTGTAAAACACATTTGTACACACACAGGAGATTCTTAAGAACTGAGATTACAAAGTCACTAAATATATTTAAGCAAATCTGTCTGCTGCCATCCCACAGCACCCCCTGCTCCAGGCAGGATCCCTCACTCCTGCCCTTCTGCACTTAGCTGAGGACTGACATTTCAAGCTGGAATTATTCAAAATATTTGTTGGCACCCAGAAAATCCAGGGAAAGCAGGCAGGTTAAAATTCCCACCAAACTTAAACATGGAAAACTACAAGAAAGACATGGTGGGGCTGGAGCCAGAGATGGACACAGAGCTGGGAAAGGGTCTGGAGCACCAGGAGCAGCTGAAGGTGCTGGGAAGGCTCAGGAGGGACCTTCTGGCTCTGCACAACTCCCTGACAGGAGGGGGCAGCCGTGGGGTGAGCTGGGCTCTGATCCCAGGGAACAGGGACAGGACAAGAGGGAATGGCCTCAATCTGTGCCAGGGGAGGCTCAGGTTGGGGGAAAGGTTGGAAAGGTTGGTCAGGCACTGGCACAGGATGCTCAGGGGTGAAGACTCCACTCCTGCAGGGATTTAAGAGCTGTGTGGATTATAGCACTTGGGGACATGGGTCAGTGGTGGCCTTGACAGAGCTGGGGAATGGTTGGACTCAGAGGTCTTTTCCAACCTAATTGATTCCATGATTCCAAGATGCTCAGCTAACCTTTTACAGACATTTCCACAGGATTTTGCTGTAAGTTCCCCCATGATCCTTATTAGATTCAGTGGTTTTACTGCTGACCAACCTAACACACCAGCAAGAGCAGCAACAGCTCAATTTCAACAACAAAACCTCAAATATTTGACATTTTTCAGACTAAGAGGAATAAACAAAGCCCAGAGAACAGAGGGTGGGTGAAAGCAAGTGCTGAAGGACTTTGAAAGGCAAAGAGCAAAAATTGCAGCAATATCTCAGTGACTGGATGTGCCAGGGAGCAGAAGGCAAAGAGATCCCACTGAGCTGGACTCAATGATCCTCGTGGGTCTCTTTCAACTCAGGATATTCTCTGAGGACGAGGCCATCAAGAAGCTGCTGGAAGCTCTGTGGTTTTAGCCACATCCTTCCACAGCCAAGAGGAACATTTGTCTGGAGTGTGGAGCTCAGTAAGCACAGTGAGATCCAGAGACAGACCCTCTTCTCAATGACTCCATCAACCCAACCATGGAGAGTGTCTGGAACAGAAACTGACCTCTGGTGTTCAGCTTTAAGCATTTTTGACCCAAATAAATCCATGGATGAAGGGCCTTTGTAACTAATAAATACTTCCTCTAACTCTGTGTTTCAAAAGAGCCAGACTAAAATGAAGAACTGCTTCTGCTCAGGGCATTGCTTGACACAAAGTCAGAAAATTAAAAGACCAAAGCAAAGTTCATCACTTTTGCATCACTTAGGAAGAGCAGGGTATTGGTGCACTAAGCAATTCTGAGTAAGAATCATTCCAAAGTGGTATTTATGAGACAGCTTCAGGTCTCTAAAGACTTCAAACATCTCAGCTCATTGAGAGGTTTGTCCATCTTCCCTCACAACTAATGTGGAAGAGAGCATAGACTGATTCAGGACAGAGGTGAAAGGTGGTGGATGGATACTTGGGTTTGGGCAGCTCTTATGATCATCAAAACACAACTTAATATTATATTTGCAGAGCTATGAAGATATCTCAGTTTGCCCAGGAGAGTTTCTGAGCCTCACTCCATCACTGAAACTCCAGCAGGTGCAGCCAGCACCACATGCTGCCTCAAGAAAAGCAAGATAAAAAAAAACCAAACCCATTTTTCATAGAAAAAATGCCCTTTTTACACACAAACATTGGACAACACCATCTGGTTTGGGCCACTGCTATGAAAAATGCACCTTAGGAAGGGCACAGTGCTCAGAGCTGGGGCTCAGACCCCAGTCCCTGAGCACAGCCTCAGTTAATGAGAGGTGGATTTAAATACAGCTGGAAAGAGAGTGTGAGCACCACAACGACTTAGAGCCCTCATGAGGATTAAACACCGTGGAGTTTATCAACTTTGACAACACTTATCCCATCTCTAGGAAACACCCATGAAGATGGGCTGACAGACTCAGCTGGTCAACACAACTTTACTGCACCTTCAACAATTCTGCTCAACAGAACATTGTTAAATCCCAGCTTTTCACTGGGGACATCACAGACATGGGGGCAAAGTCAGTGCACCCACTCCAGATTTCCTACAAGCTATGAGATCTTGAAAAGTTGGTATTTAAATGCCATTTTTCAAGCACAGCCCTGGGAAATATTTTCTCCTAGGTCCATTCCTTGGACTTAGAAGAAAAGATTTATTAGAAGGGAGGCTGACATGTTAGCCTCAAAGGCAACTTGGTGCTTTGCTGTACAGTTCTCCAGATTTGCTCCATAGTTGGTCATGGTCCCTTTTACCTCCAGTTTTCCAGCATTTTCCCAGGAGACTGTGTGTGTGCATCCCATTAAGGACAATATTGACATTATTTGTTATAAACACGTTGCCAGCACCAGCATTCCCTACCAGTGCAGAACTCCCACCCATCCCAAAAAATATGGCTTCACAAGAAACACTCCTTGTGATTTTCCCAAGAACTCCAAATAGCTGCAAAATTTAATTTGTTAAAATAGGAATGATGTTAATACAGCCATAGGAGCTACCTATGGATTCATTCTCTGCTGGTGAACCCCCATCTCTTCCAGAACATGTGCAGCTGTTTCCTGCCCTCCAGGAGGAAAACAAGCAACACATTCCCCTTTCAGACTCTTATCAACAAATACTGAACAATTAAAGTTATTCCAAGGTGCAAGAAATGTTTCTTTCCAGGTGTTAAGTTTGCAGGATTTGGTGTAAAACATAAAGAACAAGTGTTCAATTACTTAATTAAAGTTGTGTGCCACAAAATACATTTTCTTCTGCTGGAGAGAAGAAACAGAGATTCCTCTTCTCTTCAGGAAATCAGATCTGAACACAGGAAGAGAGGAAATATCCCCTTTTTCCTTAGGGCCTTTGAAGGGCTTCCTATAATTTCTATACAAGGATGAAAGGTGCTTCCAATGAAATGTTTGGGGAAAAAAAAAAAAAAAAAGCAGCAGTAGAATTCTTCCTCTTCAGGAAATCCCTCAAAAAAATCAAATGTGCATATGTGGTTTTAGTGGCTCTGTGGGAGCTTCATTTGTTTGCTGTTCTTTTAATAGGTGGAATAAGTTTTCAGCACATTCTCTGATTAATCAATTGGCGTTTCTGCTCACAGGATTTGACATTAAATCCCAGAAACCTGTTAATATCCTATCACAGAAATTATTTAGTGAGCTATTAGCATAAACAGAATTTGATTTTCATTATCATTTGATGTCTGGTTTGAAATCCTTATCAGCCATTCCCATTTTTGCCCATTTATTCTCGAAGGTGAAATTTGGCTTCATAATTACATTGGTACTTACTGTAACACAAATGTCTCACTCCAATATGGCTCAGAGGAAAAAACTACATTCTACAATCGACTGAATTTTACCCGTGGTATTTACCTAGGCTTTTCAGATGAAAATCTCCCTCCCTCCATCACTTCTGTGAGTTTAAATGACATATTTAATTTCCAAGTAGGGGAAAAATCAGGAAAAGAGTGTATGTGTTTTCTTATTTGTTTCAAAGCGCCTATTCAACAAAATCATGCTGCATGCAAGCAAATGATTAAAGAAATCAGTTTCTATTCTAAAAAACCAAAATTTAAATTTGTGCTTGCTTTTTAAAAAAATGCCTATCACTCTGTGAAGAGGGATAGGATTTACCCAAGATTAGCACAAGCAAAAGCAGGAGGAATTCAAGGCTCTCCTAATGCACTTGATTTGGATCACCTAAAGAGATCTAATGACCAGGAACAGAAGCCAACCCCCCACAGCCCACATGTGGCCATCTCAGAGATGATGATCTACAGCAATCACTAATTAACAGATTAAAAAAAGCAACCTGAAAATACAATTTTATTTGAATAGTGCTCAAGAGCTGCCAGATACTACTACTTATAGTGCTGGTGTCAGAGGATTACAGACCACATGTACTAAAATACCATAAAAATCCAGTTTTTATCTCTGACACTGCTACTGCTTCACAAGGGCTGAAAAAGCCCACGTGGGAAGTGGCTGCAGCTTGGGTTTGTGGCTGTAGGGACAGAAGTGCTGAGGGTGGATTGCTGGGTTTGACACTCCTGTGCTGAGATGGAGTAGCACCAAAGGGAGAGATGTAGCTGGGAGAGCTAAATCAGGGAAAGAGCAGAAAGCAAGGAGGATGGTGAGGAAGGAGAGCAGCAGCACACACAAAACCTGCTGGAGCACCAATGGCTCATCACCAAAACCGGGAGAACATTTCTGGGTTTGAAGGAAGCAGACAGAAATCTCTCAGCTGCTGGACTCAGACAAGGACTAAATCCCTCTCCTGGTCCAAGTGCAGGTTTCTTACCTTGTTTAGAGAATCCCAGACTGGTTTGGATTGGAAAAAGCCTTAAGGATCACTCAGTTCCACCCCCACCCCTTGTATTTATGCACTGTCCCTGTGTGCCCTCTGCTCCCTTTGGTGGTTGGTCAGTGCCCCTGGGCACTCCATGGGCTCACCTGCTGCCCACAGCTGGAGCCCACTGGGGATGAGGCTGGGCCACAGCCCCACTCCCAATCACCCCAAACTGTGTGCCTAGAGGCAGGGACACCTCCTGCTAGGCCAGGTTGCTCCAGTGCCATCCAACCTGGCCTTGGATGCTGCCAGGGATCCAGGGGCAGCCACAGCCTCTCTGGGCACCCCATGCCAGGGCCTCTCCAAACTCACAGCCAAGAACTTTTCTCCCAATATCCCATCCATCCCTGCCCTCTGGCAGTGGGAGCCATTCCCTGTGTCCTGCCCCTCCATCCCTTGTCCCCAGTCCCTCTCCAGCTCTCCTGGAGCCCCTTCAGGCCCTGGCAGGGGCTCTGAGCTCTCCCTGGAGCCTTCTCCTGTCCAGGTGAGCACCCCCAGCTCTCCCAGCCTGGCTCCAGAGCACCCTCAAAGCATCTCCATGGCCTCCTCTGGACTTGTTCCAGCAACTCCACATCCTTCTGCTGTTGGGGACCCCAGAGCTGGAGGCAGCTCTGCAGGTGGGGTTTTATAAGGGCAGAGTAGAGGGGAAGAATCCCCTCCCTTGCCATGTGTCCTACTCCATCCATGGCCAGCAGGATGAACACCCTAATCCAGGATGAGAACATTGTGATATTAAAATAATTTTAATGACTTTTTAGACATAATTAGTTTCTCAAAAGATTACTAGTGGTTTATAATTTCCTAGAGTTGCAAGTAACCAAGGAGCTTTGAAGGACGTCCTTGTCAACCTGATGATATGTTGACACTGGAAAATTGTCTCTCTGGATAAACTTGTTGAATTGACTTGTCCCATCAGGATATTTAGGAAGGGTGTTATATGGTTTGGGAAATCCCCTTAAAATGCCTCTGGCTACTGCAGACTGGCAGGTTGGAGAAGGACCTTTGTCCAAGGAGGGAGATTGTGAAGGTACCAATTGGCCCAAGGCGGTCATGGAAGGTACTGAAAACTGGTACAAGAGGAGGGAGAAGAATTAGAAAAAAGGTGTAACATAAAATTGGAAACTAATACCTAACCCCCCTCCTGAATGTGAGACCTTTTACACCTGATTTGGTGACAAAACCCTGAAGTGCCTTTGTGTTTGAGAGTCATGTTGGGGCACCAGGCAGCATTGTATGGGAATGACATTACAGGCTATTTTTTCTCATTGGAAAATCCACCCCTAAGTTCTGGAAAACATCATTGACACTTGCATCCCTTGGATAAAATCCACTGGCAGGACAACCTGCTGCCTCCCAGCTCCAGGGTGATAGTGGAAGGTTTCTGCCAGGATGTGGCAGCCAGCCGGGAGGGCGGGAGCCAGAGATAGCCCAAGGTTTCAGTGCTTTGTTGTTGTTTTTCAAAGGACTTCCTTTGCAGGTACATTTATAGAATTAAAGTATAAAAAATAACCTTTACAGAATGCTCAAACTACTTTTAAGCCAGCTTTCCCTCTTTTTTTGTTGTAATCAAAAATTTAAAAAAAGTATTTTTCACTCCTTTTCTTTCAATGATGCCTTTAAAGATATTTTTCCTCCTCCTTAATGATACCTAAAAATCACTAAAAAACCTTTCTTGCAGGCTGAAGCAAGAGTGGTGCACTGATGATCTGAGTTCTCTTAGGGAAACGACCCAGGAGAAGGACAGGATTTTAACAAGATGTTCAGATAAAATATGAGTGTGGAAAATGACATCATACTTCTCCTGCCCAAGCATGATATAACACTCCTGGATGCCAAGTCAGGGATTAAGCTTGAGTCTGATATCCTGCAAGAGTATTTTCCTCTGGGTGTTAAGCCTCTGTTTGAAAAAAAAAAACCCTATTCCTGTTTCAGCCCATGCCCTGTGAGGCAAAGGGGAACCCCAAAGGCTGCCTGGTTCATCCCAGACACAGAACATGGATGGGGATGGAAACCAAATATGTGGGGTCACAACAGGGAAGGGAGCAGAACAGTGGGAAACCACAATTCTCCACACACACATGGGTGACTCAGGACTCATGTAATGGGCTGAATGTAGTGGCAGATCAGTTCTGGGTCATGAAAAGCTCACATGGAGCTGTCTGTGTGCTCTGGGAGACACGAGTTCCCCCATGCCTGGGGCTGAACTCCCAGTGTGGGCAGCAGGAAAGGGGGATTCTGTTCCTCTGCCCAGCTCAGGTAAAACCCCACCTGCAGAGCTGCCTCCAGCTTTGGGGCCAACATCAGGAGGATGTGGAGCTGCTGGAGAGAGCCCAGAGGAGGCCATGGAGATGCTCCAAGAGCTGGAGCCCCTCTGCTCTGGAGCCAGGCTGGGAGAGCTGGGGGTGCTCACCTGGACAAGAGAAGGATCCAGGGAGAGCTCAGAGCCCTGCCAGGGCCTGAAGGGGCTCCAGGAGAGCTGGAGAGGGACTGGGGACAAGGGATGGAGGGACAGGACACAGGGAATGGCTCCCACTGCCATCAGGCAGGGATGGATGGGATATTGGGAAGGAATTCTTCCCTGTGAGTTTGGAGAGGCCCTGGCACAGACTGCCCAGAGAAGCTCCAAGCCCCATTCCTGGATGTGTTGAAGGCCAGGCTGGACAGGACTTGGAGTAACCTGGGCTAGTGGAAGGGGGTGCAATTAGATGATCCTTAAGGTCCTTTAAACCCACAGCAGGCTGTGATTCTGTGATCCTCACACTATCTCACATTCATTCCCACTGAAATGGTTTGTGTGCTTCTGTGAATTCCCGTGACTTCTGAGTAGCACAGAAAGCTTCTGAGTGCTCCTGTAACTGCCCTCTCCTTACTCATCCTCCCTCTCATTAGATGGATGCAAACACAGAAAATTAAGTGGAAAACCTCCAATAAGAACAATAAGAAAATGGTTTTGGGGTGTGCTGAAGATGTACTTTTGTGTCCCCACTGGTGGCAGGCAGGTTTGGGAAAGGACAGATGGGAGACCAACCACTCCCATTCCCATCCCCATCCCAGGCCAGAGCCTGCTTGTTTATTTTTAGAGATGATTTCAAGTCTTGTCTCTGATATTGTCACTTTGCAGCTGATGACTGGAACACATTGTGGCTCTGCTTTTCAGAAACAGCCCCCAAAGCAGAGCCAGGAGCAAAGGAAACCAAGACAAATCTTGTTAGAGATTTCCTCCCAGTCCTGACTGCAAAGCCAGACAGTTACAAGCATCATCTTCCTAAAAAGATTTCACTCAGAGCCTTTGGATTTGGGCACTGTGGTTAGAAAGTGTCATCTGTAACAAATCAAAACTGGAAAAAAAGGAATAAAAAACCACTCTCTCTTCCTGAAATTAAACCCTTCCAGAAAACAAGGCTGCAGCTCTTGCTTCTCCTGTGGAGATAATGAAAGGAGACATGTGGAACATCCCTTAGGGACAGATGCTCACACAGAGCCACAGGAGAACAGACCCACCAGGCAGCCAAGTTTGAAGGGCACACTGATGACAAAATGTGTTTTCCTCCACCTTGGTGCATCCAGAGTCTTTTCTGCTAACAGCATGAACTGAGCTCCCATTCCACCCATGTTTTCACAGCAAAACCAGTACAAAAACCAATGAATAAATTACTTTGTGTCACAGGAAGAAGTTGTGTGACCTGATGTGAGGGGGACACATTTAGGGAAATTTGCTCAGCACTTACAGGCACAAAGTACTGGGATCCTCACCAAGGAGTCCAGACAATCACCAAAACCAGCCCTCCAGACTTTAAAATCCAAATCCTGCCTTTACATTGGTCCTTCCCAAGCAGAGGGCAAGTGCAGACAAACTCGTTCTGCCAGTGCACCACTGACATCATTCCAGGTCATTTTTACCATTTTTTTTGGCAAGGTTCCCCAAAGAGAAGTTATTTCTCATCACACCTCAGCTGTTACCCCTGCAGAGGCAAAGTTTGTGCAAGAGACCCCATCCAGCCACAGAACTTCTACACTTCCTCCTCTTAGAACCACTGACCAACAGCCCTGGGCTGAGGAAAAAAAATCAACCTGAATTTATTCAGATTGGGATAACACATGGAAATCCCATATTCCAAGCAAATGTACCAAAACTCCACCCCTCGTGGGAAGAGCTGGCCAACCAACCCAGGAATGGTTTGTCTGCATGCCTTGAAAACTTTTCACATGATTTTAGTAGAAAATTAAGTAACTCTGTGACAATAAAGCACCTTTTGAGTAATCAGATGTAATTAAAAGAACCCCTTAAAGAGCTGAGAATGGATTTGCTTTGAAAGGGCAGCTGGAGTGGGCTACAGGCAGAGCAATCCATGGAAAGTCAGCATTTCCCTTCCTGGAGTCCTGATCTTGGACTTTGGTCAGGAATCTTGGAATCCCAATGTCTTCCTTGTTTTCCCAGACATCAGTGCCAAATGAATAGCAGGAAGACAGTTAACACACAGGAATTTCCATGGTGCCATGGAGCAGAAGAGTGACTGCAGCAGCTTTTGCAATGAGGATGGGCATTTCCAAGGGAAAAGTGAGAAACCTCATCCCACAAACAGGTTTCTTTTGAACTTCCACCCTCCCAGGTTGCCCTCTTGTCCTGAAGCAGAGACAGTTGCTTGGCTCTTAAAAGCTTTGTGGGGTTTCACTTTTATTCCATTAATATTTTTTCTGTGAATTCTGAATCCACTCATCCACACAGCAGCTCTTCAAAGGGCTCCTGCTGAGCTCCTCACGTTAATAACCCGTGGTGACAATGAGGCTCCTCAGCTAATGGCTTTTGGAATAAGTAGGTGCTCCCAGCAGTTCTGCTGCTTTCTGTTCCATTAAGTGTCCCTGTCCTCCTACCTCAGGACTGAGAATTTTCATTTCTTCATGCTATTAATTATTTTGTCTCCTTCCCACTTTCTCTCCTTGAATATTTTCAGGCTCGTGATTAATTGCAACTGTGATCTTTTCCTTTGTTGTTTTTTTGGGTTTTTCTTTTTAATATCTTAGGTAATGTTCTGCCATTTGGCCCTGGAACTCAATTTCTTCTCCCTTTTAATGGGCTGAAAAAGGCATCAGCCATTCCCACTACAAGGATATAGAGAATGACACATCACTCAGTTCTTTGCTGTAATTAAATACTTTTTTGACTCATTACAGTTCACTCTACAAGGCTTCTCTACCTTGTGTCTCTGCCAATTCACTGTTATTGGGCTGAAAATTAGGTTTTTGTGCTGAAAATGAGATGTTATGCCTGATTTAAAGTCCCTAACACAGCAGAGTTTATCATCCTAAACAACCATCCTGTGATGGCCATTCCAAGTCTCTTGTATTCCTGAGCAAAAATTCATCCCAGGTGAAGAAGGGCCAGGTAAAATGACACTTGGTGATGTGAAAAAATAAAATCTCATGGTTTTGTGGCACCAGAAGAGAAAGATGTGTCTGGCCCACCGCTCCTGGGCAAAGGTTCTCTCCTCTCTCCTCCCAAAGGACACAAATCCAACTCTCCTCCCACTCCAAGAAGTCTCTCTGGCTCTGCTGAGCCAGCACAGACACGAGACAATGAACACGAGAGGATGGAAGGACAATGAAAGCAAAGCTGTGGAGCCCTCAGCAAATGCTTCCTGAAGACCTGGACTTTCCTCTCCTGCTTTGCTGTCACCCAAAACACGAGGCTCAGTGCTTGTCACCCCCTGCCTAACCCTGCACATCTCACATTGTCAGGAGCCTGAATATTTTGGTTTGTAAATCTCACCAAAATTGCATTACTGCTTTTCTAAATTATCATGAGCTGATTTCACATGCACTTACAGCTGCACCTATTGATGCAGAACACAAAGCATTTCACAGATTTAGTTGTAGTTTGGGTGCTCTGGACACAGTCACAGAACAGTTCCATGGTGACATTCCACAGCCACATAACAGCACGGAGCACCCCCAGCTGCTCAAGAGCACCTGGACATTTGAACAAAGGCATGGTCATGGAATGCCAGGTGGGTTTGGCTTGGAAGGGACCTTCAAGGTCATCCACTTCCACTCCTTCCACCAGCCCAGGTTGCTCCAGTGCCATCCAACCTGGCCTTGGATGCTGCCAGGGAACCAGGGGCAGCCACAGCTTCTCTGAGCACCCTCTGCCAGGACCTCTCCACACTCACAGCCAAGAACTTTTCTCACAATATCCCATCCATCCCTGCCCTCTGGCAGTGGGAGCCATTCCCTGTGTCCTGTCCCTCCATCCCTTGTCCCCAGTCCCTCTCCAGCTCTCCTGGAGCCCCTTCAGGCCCTGGCAGGGGCTCTGAGCTCTCCCTGGAGCCTTCTCTTCTCCAGGTGAGCACCCCCAGCTCTCCCAGCCTGGCTCCAGAGCAGAGGGGCTCCAGCCCTTGGAGCATCTCCATGGCCCCCTCTGGGCTCTCTCCAGCAGTTCCACATTCTCCTGACACTGGGGACCTCAGGGCTGAGGCAGCTCTGCAGGTGAGGTGTCAGGAGAGCAGGGGGGAGGGGAAGAATCCCCCCTGTCCCTGCTGCCCACGTTATGGGGGAGTTTGGCCCAACATCTGCTCCCCAAGAGCTGCTTGCACTGCTTTGCTGGAGGTACAACTCAGCCCTTCTCAGTTCCTCTGAGTTTTCAGACACCCATTTTCCACTTACAATTCTGAACACACATTCAGTTAAATACAGGGCATGCTTACAGTGACATCCATCACAACAAACAACCAGCTCCAACAGCTCTCCAGAATTAAAGGAAGGCTAGAATCAGGTCACTTGTTGACCAAGAAGTTGTCTCACATCTTTTATTTCCCTTCTGTTGCACAATTTCACATCAGATTTCTCCCAAAAGTGTGAATTAATGCTTTCTAACCCTTAGGGTTAAATGTCCTTGATCACAAATGGCTTAAAATGATAAAGATCTGTTAAAATAATGTCTATTAGCAAAGTCACTTGCTTAAGAAATACCAAAGGTATTGGTTAAATGAAGTTAATGACTTGAAAACATCATGGAATTTTTTTTTCCTGGAGGAATGTAAAACAGAGCTTGCTAACAGATGTATTTACTTTGATAATGAGTTTTGCCTCATTGGATGAAAAACAGGGAAAAAATGCAGAGACTGGTGAAAAACAGACAAGCAGGTGCTGGACACCAGCCTGATAAACAGAACAGATGGGATGGAAACCAGGCAGGGATGCTTGTGGAGCTCAGCCACAGGATTGTCTCCAGCATGATGGAAAGGGATGGAAGCACCAACCAAGATGGATTTGAGAGAGTTAAATGAGTGGATGAGTCAAGGCATATTCTAATGGCCTTGGAGACCTGTAGTGAGCAGAGATGGAAAACACCTGAATTCCTTGGATTATTTAGATAGAAGCAGGAAGACAGATGTGGCCCAGGAGAGCAGCTCCTTGCATGGATTAAGGTGATACTCAGATTACAAACAGGATCAAGAGAAAGATTTTTAACAACCCCCAAGCTCTCCACAAAGATGCGACTGAAGTGCTCTCCTCCCACATGTCTCCTACCAAAAATCAGTCAAGTCACTCAATATTTAGAGCATCTTTTTTTTTTTCTTTTGAATACCTGAACTGTGGCTTGTGAAACTTTCCTACCTCAGTATAACTGCAAAAATGCACATAATAATACATGAAAAAAGAGCCCAGAGTCTGGAGTTGAGGGGCACTTTGGGAAGGACGACAGTAACCCACAGCATGTTACTTTGCTGCCATTAAAATCCCATTTTTTCCCCTTTTTCAGCTACGTGCCTGCTGTATTTTGCCTTATCAAGGAGAAGATGGCTGGGGCTGCAGAGATGCCCAATGCTCAAGACAGATCTGAATCAAAGCAGTCCAATCACCACTACTGCCACTGATGGCTCCATTGCTCCCATGGCCTTTTCCAAGGGTCCTCCCCACTGCTAAATGATAAATGGAATTTTCCAGCTCACTGTTACCACACGCTGCACTGTGATTTCTCTGCAAACCCATGAAGTGCTGCTGGCTCCATTAATGCACCATCTCACTTCTGATAAAGTCTCTGGCAGCTGTTTTTGACAACAGCCCAAGACCTCAGCACACAAGGGCAGCCTTTCCTGTCTGTGCAGCCTTTTCCCTGAGTTTATCTATGGCCTAAAGCTTCTAAACCTTTGTGCTCGCCCAGACTGTGCAGGTGTTTCAAACACTGCATTAAAACACCATCCAGTGCTATGAAAGGAAAAATGGATGGTTCCAGGAGGCAGCTCCATGGCAGATGAGCCACTGTGGCTCAGGAGATAAGAGGCAGCTGCCAGAGATGAATGTGAGCATTATTTATGAATGGGGTGTTGTTGATTGCCAGAGGGGCTGGAGGTGCAGCCAGGGAGGATGGCAGCTCCTCTGCAGGGTCCCAAATCAAGCCACAGCCACCAGAGGCAAAACAAAGCAGTCTTGATTTTTCCCAAAATACCAGATCTCCCCTTGACTGCCCTCTCCTTATTTCAGAAAGAGCTGTAGCTCCAGTGACATGGGGATGTACTTGAATGTTAATACCATGGTCAGACACAACCTCTAAACAATAAACCATGAGTTACTCAATTATGAGAAAAGCACATTATGCTTTGTAGGGTCTTCCTGAAAAACCACATGCTCATCCCACAAACCCTGTAACACCCCAAGGATGGGCACTGGGACACCCAGAACCCCACCCTGGTGTTTGGCTCACAACTATTTATTTGCTCCTACCTATGGCCCTGCTCGAGCAGGTGCTGTTGCCACACACCTTGAATGCTCCTGGGTAAAATAAAGTAAAATAAAATCTTCTCTCTGCTGGGAAGAACTTGCTCAGCTGAAGGTGATGGGATCAGCAACTGCTGGCACACAGCAGACCCTGATTTTAATTGCTGGAATCCCACCTCCTCACTGGACTCCAGTGATACATTTAACCTGATACCTGATCTAGATCAAAGTTTGAGTTGGGAGGGATCCTAAAGTCCATCCCATTCCAACCCCTGCCATGGGCAGAGACACCTCCCAGTAGGTGAAGTTGCTCCAAGCACTGCCCAGTGTGGCCTTGGACACTTCCAGGAATGGGACAGCCACAGCTGCTCTGGGCACCCTGTGCCAGGGCCTGCCCACCCTCACCAACCTGGGCTGGTGGAGGGGGTTGCTGTCCATGGCAGGGGTGGAATGAGATGAGCTTTAAGGTCCCTCCTAACTCAAACCCATCTGTGATTCCATGATGTCCATCCACAAGTTGTCCTCACCCAAAACACGCCAGAATAAAAGATGCAGTTTGACCCAAATTCCTGCAGAGATGAACAGAACCAGGAGCAGTCAGTCTGCTATCAATTCCTAACTGAAAGAGAATGTTTCAAGCAAGCTGCCAAGCGTCCAAACCACTGTTTCTAAAAAAAAAAAGCCCCAAACCACAGGACTGTGTTTCCAATCAGCACACAAGAAGGCAGGAGCGTGCAGCCAGCCAGGAATGTGACATCACTGCAAATCCAACTAAGTCAGCTTCTCCATGTGCTCTGGGGCTGTAGCTCGGGGAAGGGGAAGAGAAAAGGCTTGGCTTGGAAAATAAAACTCCAGTCTCAGCTCTGAAACCTCCAAAATACCGAAGGGAAGGATCCCTTCAGGCCAACTCTGCCTGTTCAAGACTATTAAGGGGGTGACAGTTGTCACAGCAGGATCCTAAGGACACAAACCTCTCAGAAGCCAGGCTGGGATCATGGAATGATCACACTCACTTTCCATGAAAAGCATTTCTGCCCAGAGTTGTCATCTCCACATTCCCCAACATGGAATGTTGCCCATCCTTTGCCCATGATGAAAGGGAAGGGCAAATGTGAGCCCCTGTGCCAAGCACAGAAAGTGAAACAGTCCAGAATGGAGCAGATGCACATGGGAACCTCATCAAAGCTCAAAACCCATCCCAAACCTAAATATCAAAATTTTTTCATGGAACCCCAGGCAGTCTGGGCTGGAAGGGACCTTAAAGCTGGTCTCAATCCATCCCATACCATGGGCAAGCCCCATCCAACCTGGCCTTGGACGTTTCCAGGGAGGTAGCATCTACCACCTCTCTTACAACCTGAAGACAGGTAGATCCCACCTGCTCTTCTTGTTGGGGTAAAGAAGCAAGGACATGCCAAAATGACATTATGCAATCCTTTTTGTGGGAGCAGAGTCTATTCCAGACAAACTCCACCGAAAATTTCAGTGTACCAAGCTATGAAAAAACCCACAGGCATCTGAAGAATAAAATAGCTGCTGTATCCATCAGGAAAGGCAGCTGCCCATGAGCTACAGAGGTCGTGGTGGGAGACCCATGGCTGCAAATCCTCAAGCCCTCAATGGCTCCAGCCGTTGGAGCCAGCTATAATGCTCCTTTGTTAAATACACAGGAATAACCAGCCCGTTGATTCCCAAGGGCCCAGTGAGTCATGAGTGGGGATTATCAGACATCAGCAGTCTTTGTGAAGTCCCAAATGTCAAATGAACCCCATTCTTCCTTCCTGATTCAGACAGATCTGAATTGAAGTCCCTCCTCCTACTCCCTGAGCCAGAGGAAGACCAGGAGAAGGCCTCTTACCATGGGGAGGTTCAGGTTGGAGCATCTCAAATTCTGCTCTGTGAGCAGTGAACCTGCTCTCAAGAGAGAGGTCACTGCTGGATAAAATTTGGTGGTTGGGATGCTGGTGATGTGAGGAGGTAAACAAAAAGCACGAGAGGTGCTCATCTTGACACAATTCACAAGTTCTTCCAAAATGATTTTGTCATGGAGATCACATCAACCATTCCCAAAGCAGCCTGGCTCCCTCGTCTTCCCCCACAGCCACCACACCCTGATCTTTCCTTTCTTCTACTGATATTGGTGATAAACCTTGCTAAGGTGACACCTGGGGTTTGGGAGCAGCCCTATCACCAAAAACATTTGGGAAAGCACTTGAGAAACTTGTGCTGAGCCACTCTAGTTCTAAAGAGGTGTCTTCCAACTCAGTAGGAGACTGTTCCCAGCAGTGTCAATACACTGCAGATGTTGGGCAGAAGGTCAAGGGAGGGGATTCTGCCCCTCTGCCCTGCTCAGGTGAGACCCCACCTGCAGAGCTGTCCCAGCCCAGGAGCTGCTGCAGAGAGTCCAGAGGAGGCACCAGAGTGATCAGAGGAATGGAGCAGCTCTGCTATGAGGAAAGGCTGAGAGAACTGAGGCTGTTCAGCCTGGAAAAGAGAAGGCTCCAGTGCTTAAAGGGGCTCCAGGAGAGCTGGAGAGGGACTTGGGACAAGGGTCTGGAGGGACAAGACAAGAGGGAATGGCTTCAGACTGACAGAGAGTAGGATTAGATGGGATATTGTGAAGAAATTCTTGGCTGTGAGGATGAGGCCCTGGCACAGATTACCCAGAGCAGCTGTGGCTGCCCCTGCATCCCTGGAAGTGTTCCAGGCCAGGTTGGATGGGGCTTGGAGCCACCTGGTCCAGTGGTAGGTGTCCCTGCCATGGCAGGAGCTTGGAACAAGAGCAGCTTTAGGGTCCCTTCCAGCCCAGCCCATTCTGTGATATTCTACCCTTCCAGCAGAAGGGGAGTTGTAGCTCAGTTCTAAACTTTTATAGCCATTTCTTTATTGTTTGTGCCCAAGATGAAGGAAAAAAGTAGAAACACCACATTGATTAAATGTCCATCACAAAGACCCAGAGAGCTCTTGTGTGCCCTTTGCTAGGGCACATTTCACCTCTGCACAAAGGCAACACTTCATTTCTAAAGATTAAAGCTCAGTAACAGTTACTGAGCTTAAACACACCCTCAAAGTGGGATAATTTTTTTTTTTCCCCTGGAAAAAGGAGTCAAAATATCTCCAGCTGACCCCCAGTGACAACATGATGTCTTTAGCTACTTGTGACACATCAGGCTGCTCAAGATGCTATTCAAGGTGCTCTGAATTCTCACACAACCCTACTGCAAGAGGGAATGGAGGGCCCAAGCGTGGTGTGATGCTCAGTGTGCCTAATCTGGGGGATACAAGAAGATTAGAGGCAGAAACAGCCAAAACAAGTAGTTCAGCAGAACAGAACTGATGCATTTGGAAGAATAGAAGAGGAAAAAAATTATTTCTCTTTACCAGCCACAGAACAGAATTCAGAATTCCTGAAAATCCCATATAACTACGCTGGAGTCTGAGAGAAGCTGATGGATTTGGGGCTGCTCCAAAGCATCCCACAAGGACCCAGGTTTTGAGGGGTCTGAGGAAAAGCTACTGGGAATCTCCTATGGAGATCTGCAGCTCCTGCCATACAAGAACCACACTAACACAGGCACTCAAGGAGGCAGTACAGATTTCCTGGAGTCTTGGGTCAGCACTCTGCTGTGGGATCAGCTCTCCAGCTTAAGGAATGATGTCTGGAGGTGAACACCTGCAGCCACACACACACTCAGCAATGCACAGCTCTGCTTTGGACAGCTCTCACACAACCACAAGTCATTAAAGCACTCACAAACCATCAGAATAAAGTACAAACCTGCCTTCCAGGAATGGAATAGAAGAAAAGTCAATCATTTCCTAGATTAGGACACCCATTAGCTTCTCCTACATTATTTTGACATGAATAAATAAAAACTGAAAGAAACTCTGAGTGTGCATCTCAAAGTATTGAAAACCATTCCAAGAGTTGCCTTTTAATAACAAACATCATGTACTGACCTCTGCTAATTTGTATGGTAAGATCAGCTTCTCTCCCACTGTCACTGTCTTTCTGGTCACCAGGGCCTCAAACAGCATCTCTTCTTTCACCTAAAACAAAAGAACAGATGTTAATGATTATTTTAGTGATCTTTTTTTAAATTTTAAATCCAGTTTACAAAATGCTAACATTTAAACTTAAAATAAGATTCAGTGTAAACACAGTCAAATCTCAAAATTTTATTTAAAAAAATTAAAACAAAAATTAAAAAATTAAAATTAAAATATTAAAATTAAAATTAAAAATAAAAATTAAAAAAAAAAAAACCAAAAAACAAAACAACACTTTTGCCAGCCCTTGCAGAGTTAAGTTCAATGGGTAAAAGTATGCCATTGGGAGGAGCCAACTCAGCACATAAATCCAACATCAGAAACCTAACACCAGGGTGTTCAAAGGAACCTGATTTTCTGCATTCAGGCATCCCAGCTGGAGCAATTTCCCATTGGTTTCCTTATTCCCCGTACAGCTCCTCCCTCCCACACTTTCTCTTGGCAAAAAAAGTCAACTTTCCAGTGTTGTCAAGATGAAATCATACAAATTACTCTAGAATAAGCCAAGAAGAGTCATCAGTTTCAGAGATATCCAAGTGAAGGACGGTTTTTTTTGTGCCTTTAAGGGTGGGGAGGAGTCAGAAGGAGGAAGAAACCCTTGGAAAAGCACCTGATATTTACTCTGCTATTGGCACTGGATGTTTACTCCCCAAAGCCCCAGTTCCTGGTGAGGTGACAGTCTCTAATCAGCCCTCACAGGTCTGCAGAACAAAACTCAGTTGTGCAAACACAGACACTTCAGCAAAAGCAGTGCTGACAAATGAAGTGGTACCTGCAGCTGCTGGGGAAAAGCCACTTTCCCAATCAGCTTCAAGACCCTCTCATCCTGAGGAGTTCAAGTGTCCTCTCTCCCAGAATTCATCAGTTAGAATTCAGCAGAACTCATTCACTAAAGACTTTGAGTCACTGACTGATCTTCACTAAATTTCCAAGTCAAAAAAGACATCATGAGGCTGGGTGGGAATCTTGGAGCCCAGAATTCATGGATGTGGACTGATCCAGAGAAGCTGCACTGAAGTCTCTACAAACTGCTTATCCTACCTGAAGGTCTCCATGTAGGCACCAGATCTCCTCTGGACATCTCTGACTGCTCAAAAATCCACATTCCTGAAGCCATCCAAGGCCATATTTTTTATCCCAGGGAAACCATTTATGACTTGACAAGGAAAATGGGAAACACAGAGGTCTGTCAATTGAACTCAGTGATCTGAGAGGTTTTTTCCAACCAAAACAATTCTGTGTAGGTACTTTGACTTAAGGGTTTAATCCAGGAATCAGCATGAAGAGGAAAGGCAAACAAGACAGTGGAAGGTCAGGAATCTCCCAAACCACAGCAATAATGATGCCCTTCTGTACAAAAGTCTCCTTCTGCCAAAACTACTATTATGGGAGTCTCCCTGATAAAACCCAGGGAGTTTTTATACAACTGATTCTTCCTGCAACAAGAACTTGTCACTGTGGAAATCAGAATACATCAGGTCACCTATATATGATGTCACCTGCCAGCAAGGTCACTATCACTGGAAATGACACTTCAAGGTTCATTTCTTTAGTGCTCAGCACTGCTCAGGAGCCCCCAGTTCCCTACAATCCATTTTTACCCTTCAACATCAAGCAGGGGGAAAAAAAAAAAATCTTCTGGTTCACCCAGAGATCCACAGCAAGATTCCACATTTGGTCCCTATTCCTCAACATTCACCAAAATGTGTGATTTTGTAATTTTCAGCTCTGTGGACACTTTTCCAGCAGCTCTTGACTGTGGGACCATCAGCTGCTCTCCCTCAAGTGCACAACTTGGAATAAAAGTGAGTTTCACACCCTGCATTATCCTCCTTCAGGGATGCTGCAAACCCACAGCCAGCATGCTGGCTTTTTTTAATTATCCAAGGCAACAAGGCAGAGGGGTGTCAGATGGTTCCTAATCAAAACAGTCCAAAGAAATATTCCTCAACAACATAAACACTTCCAAGTCCCAGATTTGTCAGCAAACACAGGGATTTTAAGCAATTTAAACAACTACCCACGCCATCCCTCACCATCCCCATCTCATGGTCACTCTGGTTCTCTCTCCCTGCTCTCTGGATTAAGGGAACCTGGGGATGTGCATCCTTCTTCTCCTGACCCGTGGAGATCCCATTAAATCGTCTTGTACAAAAACACTCTTGGCAAGGATGGGAATCCCTGCATCTTCCCAGGCCCCTGCCTGCAGTTTCCACCCAGTGGAGCTTGATCTTGATTCCTTCATCACCTCTGAGGAGCACCACGGGTGCAACCAAATCGTCCTGATCTGCATGCAAGGTCACAGCGTGGAAGGAGCTGACTCCTGATGCCAGGGAGGAGCCACTGGGCCTTTCCAAATAAAAACTCAGCACGTGCTGATGACTAAGGACATGGAGGCACTTACAGCTTCCCCACATCCTACACTTCCTCCTCCAGTAAGTGTGAAACACTAGAATAGGATCACCCATTGGTGCAGGGTAGCAAAGAGAAGAACACCACTTATTCCTTTCCTTTGTGCCCGAGGAGTTTCACTCTTGGGTCACATTTCATGGATTTTTGCTTCCTGCTGCTAAAGGGCATGGCCTGCTCTCCCTCCTAAACACGGCCTGCAGGAGTTTGGATCTTAATTACAGGGACAAAATGCAGATTTAAGACTTTGTTGCCACAAGTGGGCTCAGAGAGGGCTGGAAGCCTCAAGCTCCATGAGCCAGTGAGGGGTGAGCAGCAGTGGCACAGCTGGGAATGCCAGCGGAGCACGGCGGGAGCAGGGAGCCAGCAAGGGCTGGGCTGGAGCCAAGGCAGGCAGAGACTGCTCCTCCAGTAATTCTGGGCTATTATGTTAGAGCAGCTGAAGAAAAATGAACCACTTCCAGCTGGAGAATAAGAAAACATCAGGTTTTGTCTCTCCTTCCATATTTGAGGAAGGGATTACAGAGCTGAGTGCTTGCTCTACAGACGCCTCATGTTGAGTTACTGAAAATAAATTCAGATTTCTATCAGCTCTTCTTGGAAAAGAGCTGAACCTTTTCCTCAGACTTTCTTTCAAATAACCAGAGAGTTAGAAAGGATGAGAGGGAGTGGTTGAAGCTGTGTTAGGGAGGTTAAGGCTCTTCCCCCCTGAAGAAGTTCTCCAGGGTCCCAGGGCTGCCACAGCTCAGGGAATGTTTGGACAATGCTCTCAGGCACAGGGTGGGATTGTTGGGGTGTCTGTGCAGGTCCTGGGTCTGTGAAGTTACATTCCATGGTGTTTGTGGATCCCTTCCAACTCAGCATATTCTGTGATTCTCTGAAGTTTTTTGACTCTAATTCTGGCTCCAAATTTTGCATCTAACGATGATATCCCTGCTCATTGCAGGGATGTTGGACCAGATGAACTTTGGAGGTCACTTCCAACCCCAATCGTTCTGTGATTCTACAAAACATCGTCTGCAAAACAAATCCAGAAGAAAAAGCTGGAAGCAAGCACTGTCTGCTCCATAATCCTCACCCCCTCCCCAATTAATTTCCAAGACATTTATCACAGGAGGAGCCCCAGTGCCTGTGGGATCCCTCTGGGAAGCTGAAGGCCATTTTTTAGTGGAAGAAGAACTTGAGCACATAAATCTCCTCGAGAGGCCAACTTTAGCTCCAAACACAAATGTGCACTGGGAAATCTGGCAAAACTAATTTAGGGCATTTGATAACTTGTATTTACCTTTATTTGCATTGAGGTTAGGTACTGCATTGGTTACCTAAACCTAAAAACTGAATACAAAACTGCTCCACTGAGCAAAGCAAGATTTATCTCCTCCCTCAATGCTCCATCCATGGAAATAATTTCCCATTTTAGTGAACACACACAATTAAAACATCCCTACTGTTCTAAAGGAAAGCAAAAAGTCTCTTTTAAGGTCAACTAGATAATCTCTAATATATATAATTTTTGTTAATAAGCCCACAAATGAGCTTTTCCAAGCTTTTCCCCCAGAAACACAAAGGTTTTACCCAGTTTTACACAACTCCCTATGATTTCTGCCCAGGCCCTGGGATATTTGCAGTGCTTGCACAGGACTCCACGTCTGCTTGATCCATCAGGCAGCCTTGACATCACTCCCCAGCACAGCATTTCAGCAGAGTTTAAACAAAGGCTCTGAAAAATCTGCCAAAAGCATCACATAATCCACACACTATGTCTATTCCTGAAAAAAAAAAAAAAATGGAATCAGGGATTTTACTGTAAATGAAACAATGATCTGCAGAGTCTGGCCAAAATCTTATATTGCAGTTTCAACAAACGCTGCTCTGGATGGTTTAATAAAGCAAAAACATATTGCATGGGGTTGTTGATATCTAAGAAAAAGCAAATCCATTGCAGATCATCATCTCCTCCCAGATTCCTTCAAAAAAATCTCTGTATTAGCTTCATTTTACAGGGACCCAAATCTCATCCCACAGAGGGAGGACAGCTGTGCAGTGGTGTTGCATTAACTGGTGCAGCAGGGAAATTCCCCCAGCTATCATTAGAGGTCCCAACACAAACCAACCAGCTCATGGGAATTTGGGCCAGATTCCCCTCTGCAGTGGGAGAAGACCCTAATTTTGCCTAAGTTTTTGATTTCAGCCAGGCTGGTGCTTCCCCTGCTGCCCTTGGAGGCTACATCCCTATGGAGACCATGCTGGAGCACCTCTGGCTGCTCTCAGAGATGGCCAATGCAGCTCCAGTTGGATTTTTTCCTTCTCTTTTCTGTGTCAAATCCTTGACTGAACAAATCCAAGGAGTCACTTGAGTATAAAGATCAACCCAGAAGTTCCCCCAAGATAAGGAAGTATCAGATCACAGTTTCTTCCATCCCTTTGCTGTGCTCTGGATGGTCCCACCAAACAGCCAGTGACCACAGGAAAGGAAGTTCAACTCCCTGTCAACTCCTATTACTTTTATTCTGAGATGATTTTTCACTTATTAGTGTCTAATGCCAAGATCTGGAGAGGGGATTAACAACTTTTTCAAGCCAATTCATAATTTCAGCAACAATGGGAAAAGCAAAACCGTTCAGTGACCACAAAGAAAAAAAGAATGTAATAAAAATAATTACCCAAAAGAGACAAAATACAAAGTGTCAAATGTTTTAACCAGTGCTTTAAATCTCTGGCTGAGTAGAACTCATTGCACTTAAAGTGGAGAGCTGTAATGAAAAAGGAGTGGTGGCTGCTCTTTGAAATGATGCTTCATCTGTCTGAACCCTTTGGTTCTTCCTTTGGGTCAAACCTGAATAAGCAGCAACATCTGTTGAGGTCTGCAAGGAGAAATGTGGCATTTCCTAAAGATAAATCAAGTCTGAAAATGAGATTATTGGCTTTATTTCAGCTGATTTCAGTGGGTCTGTTGAAAGGTTTACACTTGGAAGCAGCAAATGCTTCCAGTTCCATGGATCAATTATCACCTAAAAGCAGCTTAAGGGACAAACCACACCACTTACCCCAACTCAGTGATGCATTTCATCAGATCCTACATCCATGCAGCAAGCATTGTCCCAATCTAATTAACAAGCATTTTATGTTCTAGATGGTCATTTAATTTGCAAAAAGAATTCTCATGATCAACAGAAATCTATCAATTTGCTCAGATACATCCGATATTTGTGGTTAGGGGTTTTTTTGGGGTTTTTTTTGGTTTTTTTTTTTCAAATGGTGAAAAATAAATATATTTCTTGATTTTTACATCTTGTTGACACTACCTGGGGGTGCTGTTCCAGCCCATGTCTTCAAGGCACTGTTGGATTGACATGGCTCAGCCAATGCTTCATTTCACATAATCATGTGTAAAACCACCCCGTGACCTCCCCACATGCAGATGTTGCAAAAGGGTTTGTTTGCAAAGGCAAAGACCCAAAGCCTGGAACTTTTTCAGCTCTCTAAGTCACTCTCTTACTCGAAGCTTTTTTAAAAAACAATTACTTAACTGACTTGGCCACATTTAACAGGGTAAAATCAACAACATTCTCCTCCCCACTTATATTTTCCTTCTGTTTATTTCTGCAATCTCCAAGGCCAAGATGCAAAGAGCATCCAGCTGCTCAAACCATATTTTACAGAAGCTTTCCCCTCCCTAAATTCAAAGTATTAATGAAGTGCTATGAAAATCCCTAGGAGCCAATTCCCAAGTTCTGTAGGTAGGGAGATAACACAACAGTTATTTAATGGAATGAATGGGGAGAGCACCATGTGTTACACAAAAGGACAAGTTGCCTTTTGATTCCACCATAAAATCAGCACAAATTCACCTTCCAGACCATCCAGGGAGTACAAAAGGGTAAAGATAATTGTTGCTATAACCAACTACAAGAAAAACAGTTCAGTTGCAAGAGGTTTAGAGCATTTCAAGGGAAGTGAGAGCAAAGGGGAGGTTCTGGCCACCTCAATCCATGTCAGAAGGTTTTTGAGCTCAGCTCCTGAAGGCCAGCAGGACAAGTTGGCTCATTCAAGACTTATCTCATGAAAAGAAGAACCACAGCTCCATAACCTGCTTGGGCTGACAGAGCAGATCTCCTAAGAACTCATTTAATACTCTTGCACTGATTTACAGAGCTGGACGTGGCCTGGACCAGCCAGGTGGAGACCAGCAAACCCTTCCCAAGGGACACCAGCACAGCAGTGGCTCACAGAGGCTAAAGTATCAGGTCCTAAACAGCAGATAACCAATAGATGCACCAAAGAATTCCATAACAGGCCCATAAATACATACATAGGGACTACAGGGGTGAGATAGGCCTACACATTCCCTTGTGGAATCTGGCAGGTAATAACAAAAAACACAGTGAGGGAGTTCCTCAGGCAGAGTTTGGAACAGATTTGAGGAGCACCAGCTGAAGGCTGGCAACTGAAGACACTGCCATGCTGGACAGCAGGATTGCTTTGCATCTACACCCTGCAACCACTCACATTTAATCACAGACACGGGATTTTAACCAGAAGCTGAAGAGTAGGGGCAAAAATCCTCCATGAAAAACCTCTTTAAAAACATTCCTGTACCTTTTCCCTGGCAAACATGACCAGCCCATAAGAACGGAAACACACAAGAACTTACTCTTTGGTGACACTGGAAACAAATTGAGCATGTTTTGTGTCCTAAACCAGAGGTGGCTTGTTTGGTGTGAGAGTTTCAGGAGGGAAAGCAGAGCCTTACCTCCAGCAGCTCAGACACAACAGGAAGTATTTCAGGGTTGCAGATGTCAATGGAGTCATCCCTGTAGGTTTTCTTTTTGTACCGGATGTTCCCCAGGTGCAGAATCGCCGACAGCAGAGAGAAAATCCTAAAGAGAGACAATTCATTTTCACTTGGTTTGTCATAAAGTGAATGAAGAAGTAAATCTTACCCCCTAGGGCCATGTCCCTTTTTGGCTCATTCTTCTGATTTTCAACCCAAAGAATCCACTTTGCCTCACGCCATAAAGATTTCCATTGAGTCAAGTACCAAACTTGCATCGGAAAATTCTTGGACACATCAAACCCACAGCTACAAAATTACAGCCTGTGTTGTAAGGAAAATAGAAATCCTCCATTAATCTTAAATATTTATCATACAATTGCCTAAATTAAGGGGTAGAGTGGGCATGGCCATGCAGGTGATCCCTCTTAGTCCCCTGGGACACATTTTTTTGTCACCTTTTTGGATCTAGTCCCAGCCAGGAACAAAAGACTGTACAAAACAGCATAAATGCTTTTGTAATATCTAAGCAACTGAGACAAAGAAAAGATGCTTTACTTCAAGTAAATTTATCCAACCAATTTTTCTGTTTTGGAGGGAATTCGGTCATTTTTAAGTTATCTCCCCTCCAAAAAAAAAAAACAGGATCAGACACTCAAAGAATATCCTGAATTGGAAGGGATCCACAAGGTTCATCAAGCCCAACTCCTGAGCCATGGCTGGCTTCAGCTACAAATCCTGTTTGTCCCTATTTCTACACTCACTTGGGAGCTAAAAATGAATAAACCCAAGTGTGATTCCTAGCTTGTCTGGACAACACACCTTCACCTCTCCAAGTCCTCCCTTATCTCCAAAACAGGAATGGATACTGACTCCTTGCTGTGAATTTCAGGATGCAATTTTATAAAAATTTCTCTTCTCTGTTTCTACCAAGGTGAAACCCCATGTTTTTTGCTACAAAGAAATTACTTTTAAAAGTATAGTAGTATTTAAAACATACTCCCCATGCCTCAGCTGAAGGTGGTTCCTTATTGCTGCAGTTGTGTAATGCCAAGCAAAATAAATCTGCTCGTGTAGTGAAGAATCCACCTTATTTCTGACACGCAAAATTCACCAGGAGCAACTTGTGTGCCAAGAAAAATCATTGCACAGTAAATCAGAAGTGAGAATTTACTGCACCACCCGACTCTGCTCAGTCCTGACACTTCCTGATCGCTTTGCTCAGGCAATTAAACCCCTCAACAGGCCTTAGACAAACCTCATCCCGAAGCTGATAAAGCAGCCTTTGACACAGAACATATTCACACAAGTCTGGATCCTTGGGTTTATCCACATGTGTGGGGAAGATAGAGAAAAAGCAGTTTTAATTTCATAATCCATTTGTTACAAGTGAGGGATAAAGAACGAGCTTCCAAAATTTCTCCGTTGTGTGAAAATATCTTTGAGGTAATTTTTTATGTCAAGTCCTTCCCAACCTGTTCAAGCCTTTCAAGCCAAAAATCAACACAGGAGGGATTATTTTGTGGGTTTGGTTGGAGATGACCCTTAGGAACCCTCTAATTCCATGGTGTCAGTGGTGTTGCAACCCAGCTAAAGTCCAGTTTTCAAACCAGCATGGCCAGTGCATTAGTGAAAAAGTCCAGTTGGAAATGAGTCTACAGACCTAGAAATGCACACAAAGGGTTAAGTTTGATGAGGGATAATGAGGACTTCTGATTAAACCAAGCTCTGGATTCATGACATGCAGAGTGAGGCGTGATTATTCATGAACACTTGAGAAATACTTCAAGATGTCAACTCCTGCCAACGCTCCGTTTGCATGAAGAGAATTGTTAAGTGCAGCAATGATCATGGAATCACAGAGTGCTTTGGCTTGGAAGGGACCTTAAACTCATCTGGCTCCATCCTGCCATGGGCAGGGACACCTTCCACTAGACCAGGTTGCTCCAAGCTGGCCTGGGACACCTCCAGGGATGGGGCATCCACAGCATCTCTGGACAACGTCCTGCCAGTGGAGGTGGAATTAACCAGGATAATCTCCAAGCTATTGAAATGGAAAATGAACTCACTGTCTGCGTGTCTTGGGCAGAAACCCCACCATCTCCATGGCGAGCTGCAGCCGCTCAAAGTCGTGCTTCAGGTCCTCTCCTTCCACGGAGAAACAATCCTGAGGATCAAACACACAGAAAAAACACTGGCACCATCACCACCACCACAGGTCCAGATGGCCAAGATCCCCAAATATCACTGAGGGATCTCCAGGTCTTTTATCAGCAACATTTCCAACCTGGCACTGGGGATACAACATTCCTGGCTAATATTTTCTGGAGATACACCCTTGTCTCTCAGGTTTAACCTCTAAGGAAAGAGGTGAGCCACCCCCATTCCAACAGTCTGGTGAGAGTTGGTCAGCCTGAGCCTACACAAAAAGGATGGGAAATAACAACAAGATGAAAACATTCCATATTTACAGGCAGTTTATTCCACATTCAGGCCAATACCTAAGGAGGGAAATTCAGTTTTTAAATAGAATTCAGATTACTTCATGTAAATGCATTAAATTCTGTGTGGGAATGGCAAATCTTTAAATAGATTTCTCAGAAACTTTATTTGAACCACCAAGAAGTTATTTCAAAATTGGGAGAATCTGAAATCCAGGATATTTTATACTTCTTGGAGGCTCTGAACAGTGCCTGAACAGTTTAGTGTTTCCTTGATATCAGTCACTGACATGTTTGGAAAAATCCAGTGACATTCCAGATGCTACCAAAGCTGTCCTGCACCAATATTTAGGAAACAGAAATGCTCTTTAAATTAACACACAGACCATTAATGCCAAATATCTTCTGCTTTGGCTCACTGTAGGCCTCCTATAGATTATTTATTCTTCTCTCTGCCTTCCTAGCCTATATTTAATATTCTACCCATTGCTGCCTATAAAAACTACCCTATAAATCAAAATTAGTTTCTTGTGTATCACACAACATTGTGCTATTTTAAACCTCAGACTATTTTATTAACACTTAAATCAAGGCTTTCTACAAGTAATTAGAGACTTTCAACAAGTTAATCCAAATGTAAGTAACTACAAATAAAAATTCTATAAAATTCTATTAAAAGTTTATTAAAATAATACAAATAAAAATTGTAGCTGCAGTTGGAATTAATTAAGCAGCTGAATGCACATCACTTATTTTGATCATTTCCTGAACATCATATTTATCACACAAGCAAATGTGCAAAAAGTTTTGCAAAAAAAAAAAAAGAAATTCTGCATAAAATAGGGCTATGTAAATCATTGAAAAGCCTCTTGTACTCACTGATAGTGCAGAAGATTAATCCTAAATACAGAATATACAGAATGAAGCTATTTTATAATATCAGCTTTGTGCTTTACAGCATTTAAAGCCTCACAATCACATCAATGAAGTTTTTCATCCCACTCCAGAGCATCATTACAGGCATAGTTATAATTAGAGTGGAAAACCTTTCTTTATATTATTTATATATTTAAATGTTGATATATTATTTATTAAATTGTTTACATATTTAAAATATTTATTGCAACACAGGAGGCACCCACACAACTGCACTAAAAGCCAGAGAAGTGCAACTGGACAAGAAAATCGAAATTTTTTTATCAATTGTCCTCAGGGGCAAGTTAATGCTCCATGGGCAAAGTGAATTTGGAGCTGTTGAACAGTAAAACCATTTAAAACCACACAGAGCATCGATGAAGGAGGGATTGAAATTCCAGGAGAAAATACCAGCCTGTTTTAGGAAACAGTCATCAGGAAAGGGCATTTTCACCCTCCATTAGGTGTGGTGGTGCTCACAGGGGTCCCAGGAGGAGGGAAGAGATGAGAATCTTGACTCCATGGTTCAGAAGGCTGATTTGTTATTTTATGATATATATTATATTAAAAGAAAATGAAGATTAGAAGAAAGGATTTCATCAGAAGGCTTGAAAGGAATAGAAAGGAATGGAATGCAATGAGAATAAAATCTTGGGACTGACCAGAGAGTCCGAGACAGCCAGACTGTCATTGGCCATTGATAAAAAACATCCTCATGAGGCCAATCAAAGATGCACCTCTTGCACTCCACAGCAGCAGACAATTATTGGTGTCTGAGGCCTCTCAGCTTCTCAGGAGAACAATCCAAATGAAAGGATTTTTCATAAAATATGTCTGTGACAATCAGGAGCTAATCGGAAACAACCTAAAGAGACACCCCAGAGCCACCTAAAGGGACACAACAATGACACCACCAAGAGCAGGGACACCAGAGGCACCAGCCCTGATTATTCACACCACAAAACCTCAGGGCAAGACCTTGTCCCTCCTAAGCTCCAACCCTGGCTTGCTCAGCCATTGCACTTGCACTGAGAACTCAGCAGAACTTCCCACCCTCCTTCTGGCAGGACAACAACACACCCACAAATCCTGCAAATCAGGCAGGTTTAAAGCTTTTTTTAAAGACACCAAGTGATGCTTTTAGTGGCACTCCACATTCCAGGAGACATTTTCATTTTTGCTGGCATCATTCCTCCAAAATGAAGTCACGAGTCAACAGCAAAATACCCCGAAGCAGCACAATCTCTGCCGAAGGCAATTTAATTAACGATTTACATAACAATTGCCCCACTCATTAATCTGCATGGAAAGACTTTTAGCAAATTCCCTGCTTAAAAGGGGATGCTCTCTGCAGTGTTCCAGCACGGAACCGCTTCCTAATGGAATGATAAATGAAGGATAATTATAAAACAGAGGAGTGTCCTTGATATTAGAGCAGACAAGCATCACAAAGTCCATCCCCACAGACCTAACTCGCTGTTAATATCCTGCCAGAGCAATTAGTTTCCCAGCAAATGTGAGTCCCTGCTTCCTGCAGTCACATCCAAGAGATCCATGGATTTCCATGGAAAATTTAAAGAGGATAAAACAGTTTTGTCATAAACTTGGTGTCTGCAGCAGGTTGAGTCCATGGGGATGGGGAGAAGACCAGGGTGGGCTTAAGAGTGAATCATCAACTGAAGCAACCAGGACTGTCACAGAAAATGATCCCAAATAAAATTATCCTAAATAAATCAGCAAATAAACGAACAAATGGTAATGACACGTGGTTTTCTTGCACAGAATAAGGACACAGACATGGCAGTCCCCAGGCTGCCAGGGTGTTCTTGGTCATGTCATGAGTAGGTACCAAATTCTGGGGTTGTTTTAACTTTAATTCCTTCAGCAAATTGTCCCAACCCATTCCTAAAGCAATTAAGGGCTTTCCAACTTAGAAAGGGTGTTAAGGTCTAGAAGAGCATCTGCTCATCACTCCCTGCTCCTGCAGGGCCTTTAAGGATGCTGATGGATTAAGGATGCCAATCCAATATTCAATATTTTTAACCTTGTGAGGGAAATTCCCTCCTCTCCTCCTAAGGATTTGCAGGGAAATGTTGCTGTTAAGACACTTGCTTAGCCCGAGTGAATCCCAGCTCCTTCCCAGATCACCTCTTACTCTTCCAGATGCATCAGCAAGACTTGGCAATCATCAAGCACACAGGAAAACCAGCAGGAAGGACAAGCAGCTGATTCCAAACATGCTTCCACATGCAGGACACACTGACAGGGAGCACCATGGGACACACAGACACCCAGAGCGTGATGGTGGTGCAGGAGGAGCCAGGGAAGGGGGAGAAGCTTCACCATTCCCTTTTTTGGGGCGATCCATTTGGAAAGGATGCTCATGTCAGCAGAAGTATTTTAGGAGAAGGAATTGTTTTTGCACTCTGAACAATATCAGGATTTGATTTTCTCACAGATGGCTGGGGGGGATGGTTTTGGGTTTGTCTGTTTTTTCCTAGAAGCTGGAGAGCAGAGACACCACTACAACCAGCATGAACTGATGCATCTCTTGGGGCTTCAAGAAACGGATTTGCTGTTTTATTGGATTGGAATTTCAATTTTCACATTGCTGTCACATCACAATTTCCATATATCATCACATATTCCATCAGGAAGGAATGAAAACCCCCTCAGTTTTCCAAAACTGAGAGGACTGTAGAGACATGACCACTTCCAACTGCTGAAGTTTTCCAAATGGAAGGAACCATAAAAGGGGAAAAAAAAAAAAATAAAATCTGTACTGTCACAAGCAACAGCACTGCAGGGCAAAGGGTGGTTAATGGGTTAAACTTCATTGGGTTTGGCTTTCTTTGTGTCCCTAAAGCACTCAATGAGAGCAGCCCTGCAGCAGCAACAGGGAAGAGGTGGTTCTGGAAGAGGTGGTTCTGGTACTGACCGGCTCCGAGTCATAGCAATAATCATCCCAGCTCTGTCTGAGGGGTTTCTTTGTCATCTGAAAGCAAGGCAGAGCGGGTTAAGTGGTGTCCCCACCCCCAAACACCCCCACCACCTGCTCCCTAAGCAGGAAAATAATTGTTATTCTGCCTAGTTTTATTTGTTTGAAGGGAAGATTCATGATGCTTTTGCATTCCTGGTGGTGGTTCCTGCTCACAGTGCACCTCACTGAATAATTCCAAAATCTCCTCTGACAGAGTGGGGGAAACCCTTGGTTTACTTGGAGCTGAAGAGCCACTGATGCCAACATCTCACTGAAGAACAGATTTGGTTTGTTCCTACTCTTAAGCTCTGCTCCAGACAAACACAAGTGCAGCAAAGTGAGATTCTTCCAAGCAACACTCCAAAGCTTTTTAGGAATTTGTGTCTTTTTCCAATCAGACAGAGATGGAGTTGAGAGAAGTCAAAGCATTACCAGTCCCAGGAGGGAGAGAGATGACACTGGAGCTCCTGAAGAGCTGAAAATAAGTATTTAAACCTGCAAATGACTGTTTTTAAAAAGGATAAAACTTAACAACTGGCACAGAAAATATTCAGCAGGGTGTGCAGGGCTGGGTACACCTGCCATTGGTGGGGAGGAATGGAAAAGTCCCCCTTACTCAGGAGATACTTTGAGGAAATTTGCATTTAAAAATAAATTGAAATCTTTATTTTCAATCTGCTCCCTGCATTTACAGAGCAGATTTTGGTAAAGTATCTTGATAGATTATTTCTCATCTGCAAAGCAAACTCCCCTTTTGCTTTGCATAACACAACAAGAGCAGAGGAACCTGGGAGGAGGAAAGTAAAGCCTGACTCAGGACTGAGTCACTCCTTCACTTCAGGGGCCTGGTTCAATATTTTATGGCTTCTCTATATGAATATTTCATTTTCAGTAAAACACTTCAGTTCATGTCTGAGCTGGTTCTTTTTCCTTTTAAAAAGGCAGAGTCTTCTCCAGGACACACTTAAGAAGAGACTGCAAATGTTCAAGGGTCATTTTATGATTTTTCTCTTAAATGTTTCCCAAGTTTCTTTTTCCATTCCTCCACTATCTCTTTTTTGCTTTTTCTCCTTATTTTCCTTTTCATTTCTCCTGGAGGGCAGGGAAAAGCTGCTACTGCACTGTCAGATGGTCTTCATGTAAAACCATGCCCAGACCACAACTAAAGGTGCTCTTTTTCCACAGTTGTCAGTGTTAACTCTAATCCTAATCACTAAAAATTATTTAAAAACCTCCCAAAAACTCAATGGGCCACTGCTGTCCAAACACTGTGCTCAGGGAAGTCCAGAGTCTGCTTCCCTGATCCACTGGACTGATCTTAGCAGCCTTCTCCACAGCACTTTAATTTAGATTAAAATAAACATTTCACCCTAAATTACAATATTCCTACCAGAATAGGAACATTTCACCCTAAACTATAATATTCCTACTAGAATAATGTGTTCCTTACATTACATGCTGTTAGATTTCTAATTTTCCTTTCAATATAAATGCTCTTAAACTGCTCAGTAAAAGAAAAGGACTCTGATTAAAAGCAATGTTTTCAACTAACAGAAAGCGAGTGGATGGACCAACAAAACCTAGAAATCCAACAAAACATTCCATCTTGGCATCTTCCCACTGCTAAACCGTGGCACAGATGGTGCTGGAGATCACAGCACGTTCTCCAAGCAACGCCTGAGGCACAGAGAGTGCAGCAAAGAGCCCCCAGCCCTCAGAGTGTTCCTCCCCTGGGAATATTTCCCAATCCTGCCAGGGCTGTGTGGGAGTCATTAACATACAATGGATTTTGGTGCTGATTGCCTGCTTTAAAAACTCTTTAAAAGTCCCTGGTAATTGAGAGCTTTTCCTGCATGAAGTTATATTTCTATAAAGGTTATTTGGGTTGGGCTGTGGTTCCAAGTTTCTTTCCAGTTTAGGGGTTAAATCATTCTTTATTGCTCCTCATGTTTCAGCACCAAGAAAATTGCAATTAGTTAAAATCAACATGTAACTGAACTCCTCTTCCACATATCCCTCCTCTTTTTGGTCCTTTGGAGTCTCTGCTTGCAAGAGTCACTGGATAACTGCCTAAATACCTCAAGTAAATCAGTTTATTATAAAATTATCATCATGTAAACTGAGTTTATTTGACTGTTGGTAACACTTCATCCATCATTAATTCCCAGGTTTTCAATGGCTGCTGTGGTTTTAGTTATATTAGACTTGTTCTATTGTTAAAGTCAGAGGGTTGTGCCAAAAGCCAGCCAGAAGCTACAGAATTAGGAATTCCTCATGCAAGATGTTATACCCAGTATGCCACATCTTCCCCTTTTCTCCTGCTCAGGAGACAGATATTAATGAGTAAATGGCATTCACACAGAGAGCAGGAAATTCTGACTGTTTCTCCCTCCAGCAATCAAAAACTCAATACATTTAACATATCCCAGGTACAGAAAACACTGATTATTTTTTCCCTGAAACATTACCAGGTGTTCAGATTGCTAATGCAGAATTATTCCAATGACAGAAGACTTCCTATAAACCAGTAAAACCAACTTTTACTACTCCACACCTTTAAAAAACCCCACTTTTACTACTCCACACCTCTTCTTCATTACCATGAAATATCAGCAGAAGAAAAGCCAAGACCAAGGATTGTATTCCTGTCTAGAACTCCCACCTGGTTAAGGTAATGATATTCCTCTGGCTGCTTCAGGTGAAATGCTGATCTCTCCTCCTCACTTGCTCCTGCCAGGAGGTAATAAAATACATGGTAGTTCCTGGTGACAAATGAAAAACAAAAGCTGTTAGACTCGAAAATGAGCAGCAGCACTGAGCAGAGGCACATGGAAACCTCCCATCCTGATTTTCCAGCTCCCAAGCTCAGGACTGACACTGTTCAGAGCTGGTCTGTACCTGCTGTGCAGGGATGGAACAGATTCAATTATGTCATGGAGAATGAGATCCCTCTTCTCCATCCAAGGACAGCCACTGCCTTAGAATCTACTAGAAGGATTTCTAGAAGAGTTGGGATGCTCAGGTTTCCCTTCAGAACCATGTGCAATGCCCACATATTTCACAGAATCCCATAATCATTTAGGTGGGAAAAGAGCTCCCAGTCCAACCTGTGCCAACCCCCACCTTGTTCTCAGCCCAGAGCACCATGTCTAGGAATTCCTTGGACATCTCCAGGGATGGGGACTCCAAACATCCCTGGGCAGCCCCTTCCAATGTCTGACAGCCCTTTCCATGAAGAAATTCCTCCTGGTGTCCAGCAGCTTGAGGCTGTTTTGCCTTGTCCTGCACCTTGTTCCCTGACTGTTCCCAGCTCCTTTATTACAGCCTGACCTCTTTTATTAGAATCACAACATATTTCCTTGCAATGCAGAAATTATGACTTTTCATACCTTAATTATGACTTTTCATACCTTATTACCATTAAAAAGGCAGTGACTTTGCAGTGGCAGTTCCATGAAACACGACTGAAAAATCTTCAAGTATTCAAACACTCAAATATTCAAAATACCTGAATATCACTAATGCTAAACCCACCCCAAGGGACACTCATCTCCTCTGCCTCTAGACGACTCTAACACAGATTAACACCATTTCTTTCTAAAATTCAAGCTGTGCTTTTATGTTGGATGTTTTCCAAGAGGATCCAAGTTTAATCATCTTGCAACACCCAAGAGGACGTTTGTCAAGGCTGTAGATGCTCTTTAACTCCAGGAACAGCCCTGGAGCATTCCAGAAAAACTCACACATCTGTCTCCAAAGGGAAACACAGCCAGAAGTGCCAAGAGTTGAAAGGCAACTAAAGGCAGCAAAATTACTTAAAAGTGGAATAATTATTACTGAGAGAGGAATATGCATCAAATTGGGAAAGAACACTTCACATAAGTTCATTCTCTATATAATTTTGGCTCTTTCTAGAGGCCCCTCTGAAGGCTTCAATGAACTGCTAAGAAGAATGAAAATACCATGTTTTTCTCCTAAAATGACATATTAAGCAGTGCACAAGTTGCACAAGAATGAAGTGGTACACAATAATCTATCTGCCATAAGGAAAATGAAAATTAAATGAAATGCAGCAATATTGTAGTGGGAGATCCCCTGCTCATGGCAGGGGTTGGAACAAGATAATTTTTAAGGGTCCCTTTCCAAATACAACCTATTCTATGATTCCATGGTAAATCAAAGACTTTTGATAAAATAATGGAGTTTACTCCCTCCATTAGCACATTTCTCCCTAAACAACAAAATATTCAAATATAAAATGCATCATTAATCTCTGCAGCACAGGCTGAAGAGCATGAAAATCCTGATCCCCCGTGCCAGCTCCACCAGAGACTGAAGTTATCTGTGCCATGCACAGGAGTTAAACCCAAGCCTTGGGCAAAACAGAGGCACCCACCGCTCGTTGTGCTCCTGATAGACCAGTCGGGACTTCTCCAGGAGGTATTTTTCAACATAAGCTCTGCAAGAGAAGAAAATCAAAGCAGCATTCACTGACCTGATACTCAGCTTCAAGGAACACAGCTTTACCAGGGGCTTCAGCCTCGGTACCCACACAAAGAAGTTTCAGCCTTGTTTCACTTAGTTATATAAATTTCTTCCTCAGCAGAACAAGTCCAATATTATGTTTGGCTTTTGAGGTTTTTTTGGTTTGATACCAAGCCAAAACTAACTTGGATCTGAAAAACATGATCTCAGATGCCTCAGCCCATGGGCAAGAGAAATGCTGTCTGCAAGGAAGGAGCTCGGATCCCTATTTCATCCAAAGCCAGCAAAATCCCATCGCCTGCAGCCCAGCAGCCGTGCACATGGAAACACATCTGTGAGCACAAGTGTGCAAGAAGCCATTGAGCTGCAGAATCAGTCCCCAGATCCCCATTCCCTCCTCCAGAAGAGCCACTTCTCACCAAAAATCTGGGTTATTAACTTCTGGCTCCAGCCAAAAAAATAAACAATTGCGAAAGCTCCTCATTGCAGTTTACATTTTCTCCTAAGAGCCTCCACAACAAACACGCTCCATCTACATATTAAATACTTTTTTCAGGTTTGTCAAGTTAAACAAAGCTCCCACAGTTTTTTTTTCTTCCAAACAAACCTAACCAGTAATGACAGGGATTGAGGAGCTGCAGTTCTAGGTGGCAGTTTGGACTGTGGTGGAGCTGTGCTTTTCTGGTGACAGATGCCCAGTGACGTGGCTCCCACAGTCACAGCTATGGAGGAATTGGGAAATCCAGCAAACCTCAGGCATGGTGGGACAAGGAGGTACTTTCCTCCACCACAGATGGGAAAGCCAAATCTAATTATTACCTCCAGCACGACTTTCTCCCTTCCTTCCTTCCATAAAAACTAAAATATAAATCATTTGAACATGCTGCAGAGGTTTTGTGAAAATTCCTATGGCAGCTCTTGGGAGAATCTACTGGAAGTGGCAAATCCAACTCCCTGCTGGATGATCTTGCTGGACAGGAGGAGTAAAGGAAGACAGACAGCAGAGCTGTATTCCTCTTTATTCCCTGGGGGGAAGCTGGGAGCAGTCTGTGGATATTCCTCAGCCACAGGTTGATGGGGGTTTTTATGTTCCCTTTCTAACCTGAAGCCAATTTTTCCTTCCCAAGCCATGAATTCACAGCAGGGTCAGGAAACACATGAATGAGAGATCCCAGATCCTACTGAGGAGATCCCATGGGATAATGGCTCAGACACTCCTGTACAACAACCTGCAACATGTCCTCCCACCCCTATCATTTCTGCTCTTATTATAAACCACCCCAAAAATCATTCTTAGGCAATATTTTAGATTGGAAAGGTCTTCTGGAGGTCATCTGGTCCCAACCACTATTTAAATCAGTGGAATTTTATTTATTTCTTTTAAAATTTTAGTTTTACTTTATAAATTTTATTTTGGAAAGTTTCTACATTTTAATTTTTTTTTTTTAACAGATGCAATTAGAATGCTATTTTGGTAAAATGCTCCCTTGCTTAGTGCAAAGGTCACAATGGATCCATGTCCCAAGAACAACATTTATCCTTTCTTGTAGCAAGATAGTGAGTAGGACAACCAGCTTATGTCTTAAAAAGGTGATGTCTCCAAATTTCTTTTTATTTACCATTGTCAGCTATGTCAGTTAGACCTTTAAGAGCAGAGGAAAGGAGCTGTAAGGGAATGATCTGTGTCAAACACTGATTGAAGCACAGAGAGCCTGTATTTCTCAGGGCTTTGACTGAAACCCCTCCTAGCTGGCTCTTCTGCAATCCCATGGCTCCTGTCAGGTGTCAAGGCTTTGGATGAGCTCATGGGGACTCAGCAGGTTGCAAAGACCTTCCTCCAGTCCTGGCTTATCATGGACTAGGATGTCCAAAATTCAGGAAGCCTCCTGGGAATGCCCTGAACTGCAGCACAGCTCCTGTTCCATCAGGCTGAGAGACCATCCAAAACTTCACCCTACAAGGTGGGCTTGGGTCCTGCTCAACCTCCTGCCTGTTCCATCTCTTCAAGTTTTGGGTGATTATACTCAGAGGGCTTGTAAGCAAATATTCAACTGCTATTTTCAATCTCTAGAGAAAGGAAATCTCTTATTAGGGGCTGCAATTTATAGTTCCATTACCAAAGCTACTGATACACAGAACACAAGGTGGTAATTGATTGGGTTGTGCTGAAAAAGTACAGTTTTTACAAAAGTTTTTACAAAAATCTTCTTTCACAGGAAAAAAATATGGGCTTGTATGCCATATATACTTTTTGGTTTTGAACTGCATATATTTTTCTTTAAACATCTTTTCTTTTCACTGGGGGGGCACTGCAAGCTCATAGCAGAGTACAGACACATCACACTGTGCAACCAAAGACCAAGAAAGATAATTTTGAAAAAGCAAACTCCCCCTATTTTATAAACTAGAATACAGGAATATAATGTTATTTGCATAACTCTGCCAAATAAAAATAGAGGCCACAACCACAGTGCTGCTACATCATGCCAAGATAATACACAGTTAAGGCATTTGTTGGATTCTTGTTACTCAGGAGGTTTTTAAAAAAATGAGGTTTATCCTTTTAAGAGAACTGTGCAGCAGAATTAAAAAAGAGCATCAGGTTTGACGTGGGATGCAAAACCAGTGGGAAAGGACGTGGAGTACCCAAGCTCACTGAAAAATTAACAGCAGCTCTTTGTGTGATACTGTTCTGCTGGAAAAAAAGAAAGCAAAAAAATGTAAAAGCAATTCTCTAAAATAACAACAAGGTCCCAGCAAGAGGTCTCTTAGCCAGCTGCAGAAATTATACAGGCCCTGAAATGCTGCTTCTGCTTCTCATTTTTCCAACTGACTCAGTTCACCTGGACAGAAAAAAAAAAAGAGTTAAGAAAGCCCTGCTCATTTACAGCTCCTTGGTGGTGACCTGATGCCATTATTAAAATTATCTGAAGACAGAGAGAAAGTTGGGTTTAGGTAGTTCCATCCCTGCCATGGGCTGGGACACCTTCTACTATCCCAGAGTGCTCCAAGCCTCATCCAACCTGGCCTGGCCTTCAATACTTCCAGGGATGGGGCAGCCACAGCTGACCTGGGCAACCTGTGCCAGGGTCTCACCACCCTCACAGCCAAGAATTCCTTCCCAACATCCCATCTGGGGATATCTCACTTTCCCTCTGCAGTGGGAAACCATTCCCCCTTGTCCTGTTCCTCCAAAGTCCCTCTCCAGCTCTTCTGGAGCCCCTTCAGGCCCTGGCAGGAGCTCTGAGCTCTCCCTGGATCCTTCTCTTGTCCAGGTGAGCACCCCCAGCTCTCCCAGCCTGGCTGCAGAGCAGAGGGGCTCCACCCTCAGAGCATCTCCTTGGCCCCTCTGGGCTCTTTCCAGCAGCTCCAGGTCCTCCCTGTGCTGGGACCCCAGGGCTGAGGCAGCTCTGCAGGTGGGGTCTCACCTGAGAGAGGGGCAGAGGGGCAGAATCCCCCTTGTCCTGCTGCCCATGCCGAGGGATCAGCCCAGGCCAAGGCATCTCTGGGTCCCCAGTGCCCATGTCCATGAGCTTCTCATCAATCATCACCCCAAAAATCCTTCTCCTCAGGTCTGCTCTCAAATTCCCAAAGCTGAAATAAACTGAGGAGAACCACAGTGGAGACAGACAAGGACCTGGGAGGAAGAAGAGCCCTTCCCTGCTCAAGGGCTGAGTAAAGGAGAGACTTGCAGGGAGGGAATCAGGCAGAGAGCAAGAAGAGTGTGGCTCAATGGCCTCCAGAACTCCCAGCCAGAGATTAAATCCTCCCCTTTCACTGCACATCTCCTGCTGAGCCCCTACCATTCCCCTTTCCTGCCCTAACTCCTGCCTGAGGAGGAGATGCTGCTCTTCAGGTTCATTAAAAATTTGACATCAGGATTCTGGCGAGCTCAGCTGGCTTGAAGGCAGCTCAGGTGTATCCACACCTCAGCACCCACCTTGGATGCCCCAACATTTCCATACCAGCAGATTTTAATAAGCGAAAACCTATGAATTTTTATTTCCTATCTCCATTTTGGGAAAGATCTTCCCAAAGCAAGGAACACCCTGGTTAGGTTTGGGTGCACCCAGCAGCCCACCCTGCTCCCACTTACCCTCGCACGGTGCCTGTCTCCTGGTAGTTCACTTGGATGAATTTGCCAAAGCGACTGGAGTTGTTGTTATGGGCAGTTTTTGCATTTCCAAATGCCTGTGAAAAGAGGGAGATGCCATGGTTATGCTGGAAAAGCCTGATTTCCATGGGTGTCACTCCCAACCAAAGCTGGGGGATTTTCTTATCGTATCACAACAAAAAACAGGGGATGGAGAAGGTTTTTTGGGTGGTTCACAAAATAATCTAGCAAGCTGCTGGGGACCATGTTCCTTTGCAAGCTGGTGTTTGTGAAGAGAAACTAAACACTGGTTAAAAATAAAGTGTGAGCTGCACAGAAGAGATTTAATGCTTGAAGTTATTACAGTCTGCATTAAAGCTGTGCTTTATTCATTTAAATAAATATACAAGTACACTGCTCCAACAGGACTCTACATTTTAATGAGCTAGAGGAAGCTGCTTTTTAATTATATGTGGAATTAGGGGGGAAAATGCTTTGAAGGCTACTCAGACTAGATAATGTCATACACAGCACTGGCAGAACCCAGAGTATTTTCAGCATTTCAAACACCCTCGTTCCCATTTGCTGCTGTTGCTTTTCCAAAATCAAAATGCTTTCAAGTCTTTATTATGCAAAGCTTTTATTCCAACCCTGCCTTACCAAAGCACTGACTGGAGAGAGTAATTTTGGCCATCTAAAAGAAATCTCTGAACTGAAACTGCTGTTTTCAGTTGTGCCTGAATCACTTTCATAATCGTCCGGACCACGGTGACAGAATCTGCCAAGCCACCAGGTCCAATTAATGCTTCATTTATTAAACCAGTTTTCATAATCACACACCTTTTCTTCTAAGTCAAATTTATTTAAGGTAATTATAATTTCAGAGATAATTTCCAAGTGTTGCTCATGTATGGGCATTTTGTGCTGAGGCTTAACATCAGAGCTCAGCTCCCAATAGATTTATTCCCTGCTCAGCTATTTATTAGAAAAGATTAAAAGGGCTTTCCATCTATAATCTGAAGCTTTTCAAATGACCTTTGTGGATTTAACTTCCCAACTAAAAGCAGAATATAAAGACCAAATGAAAGGAGACCTTGGAGAAAGGGAATGGACACATCCCATCCGTGCATGATCCTGTTCCCTTCCCAGGCTGATTTATTTCCCAAATTGCTCAGATTTAATGATTTAAGAACCCACAGAGGTTTGCCATGGAATAACAATGTGATTTTTCCCTCTATCTGAATACAGGATTTGTTTAAACTCCAACTATTCTATGAATCTGCTTTAGTTGACTCAAGCAGGTTGTGGGAGAGCCAAAACCTGCCGAGCAAACAGGTTATTCTGGAGGGATGATCCCAGAGCTGCACCTCAGCAACCCTGCACAGGAGTCACATCTTTTCAGGCTCTTCACACTTTTTTCTTGCTTATTTGCCCCAAAAATCCTCCCTGCACCCAGCATCCCCTCTCAGCCCACCCTGCAGAGGACATCAAAGGCGCCCACACCTCCCCTGAAGCCCCAAATCTGTCCTGGAGATGAAAATCCAATCATCCTCTCCCCAAACCAGGAATTTTGATATTAAAAACCGGGATGGTGTTTAAGATTTCCAAAGGATTTACCTCCAGGTATTTCAGTGAGCAGAGACACAGCAAGAAGCTTTTAAGCAGAATATTCAAGACATGCAAGTGCATCACCTCATCTTTAAGTATTAAATTGTATTAATTAGGTTACGAGCATTTCTCTGCTGTGGGATCACTCAGGTGCTAGGAAACCATCTTAAGGCAATGAGATAAAATTTCTATACACCTAATTAACATTGCTTGTTAGAGAAGCAGCAAGATGAACCTGAACAGACCAAACAGGAGGCAGCACAGTTTTATATCATCTCGTACAATAAATTTTCATTAAATTTTAAAAAAGGATTTAAGCAAAGAACAGTATTAAGAAGATTTCTAGTTTGATTTCCTGTATTTCTATCCTAAGTAATCATTCACAGAGACAAACAAGGTCTATTTATTAGGATTTCTTTGGGGAGAGCCTTGCTCAGGAATCAATCTTTCTTACTCTGCAGCAAGGAAATTTAAGAGAAAACATTTCAAATATAGGAGTGGGGAACAGCGAGATTCCTCCTTTTTTTATGAGCTTTTTTGGGGATGAATGTGCCAGACCACATGATATGTTACAACCCAAATGCCTCCAGAAATCACAGCCCATAATGTTCCTCTTTCATGCATTTTTCTTTGGTGCTGATATAAATGAGAAAGGTCTTTGGATCCCTTCTTGTGCAAACTTCGGGTGACTCCAGGCCTGGCACATTGGGAATGGGCCAACAAGTAGCTGGAGAAACGTCTGGTGTTTGATTTGAGACAACTTAATGCATTTTTGTTTGCTTTACTCACAGGGTTTCTTTAGCAGGACTGTTGGGCTATAAAAAAGTGCTATTAATTCAATTTATACGTGTCTAATCCATACAGACCAGACCAGAACACCCTGTCCCTTGCAAACGGGGCAGAATATAATAGTCCAACCTCAGCAAACGGGTTATAACTTCTCTAAAACAAATTATCTTCTGTTCATTTGATTGCCCTTTACTGACTCATTGATTGGAGGCTGCTGAGCAGCTCAACAGACACAACTCCAGAACAGCATTCCAAGGATTCTTGGGGAGACCAAAGCTTTTCCTGGCCAGGGCTCAACATTTGGAAAGAAACAGAATTCAATACGTTCCTCTGTAGGAGCTGGGAGTCCCTCTGGACCAGGAGGGTGATCCAGCAGTTTGGAGAAGGCAGGAGAGAGCAGCTCCATTCCTCCTCCTCCTCCTGCACAAAGAGATGCCTATCAGGATGAGGGGGAAAAGGGATTAACAGTTTCCTGGCTAAATGCTCCATGCTCCTCCTGATCCCAGAGGTTTGCAGCCTCCTCCTTCTCGACTGAATATTGATGCAATCTGGATTCATTCCAGATTACAGTCAGAATAAGGATTATTTTAATGTCTTTCCTGAAAAAAAGTGATTTTCCAAATCTCAGCAACTGGGAAAACACCGAGGTGACTTGTTCTTATCTGGCAATAAAGCACAGTTCTCTAGATCATCCAAACTGAATGTTATTCCTCCACAGAATAAAAGCAATATTCTCCTACAGAATAACAGCTGCATTCCCTTATGGAATAACAGCTTCTGTGGTAAAAGAACAAGTAGAAATAAAGGCCTTTGCCAGCACATTTTAGGTCCCCAACCCTAAGAGGAGCCTTTAGCCCTCACCCTTAGAGGGAAAAATAAAACACCATCTTCTCTTTGCTGTACAGGATAAAAAATATATTAATACACAAGAGTTTTTAAATGGTTCCCTATTAACCTGAAATGCAAATTGAATTTTTTTAGAAAGTCATCCTAAGAATATACCAGGAGAACAGCAAGTTGACTGCTTAAATCTCAACTATGCCATTGTGGAATACTTATATTAATAGTTCTATTCCATGGAGGGGCATGGAAGGGACTGGGAGCAAAACTCCATCAAGCTCATTAATGCCAGGGAGAAGAAACAGGTTAATATCAGACAAGACAGTGCTGGAGGATTCAAATTCCCTGGTTTACTGTGAAATTTGGAGTTCATTAATCAAATGTATTCATGAAGTCTGAATGACTTCTAACTGTGTGAGCAGGTTGGGAACAGCTTTGCTAAAATCTAGTTCCCACCAAATGACATAAATACAGAAGGGGCTGAGGGAGCTGGGGGGGCTCAGCCTGGAGAAAAGGAGGCTCAGGAGGGACCTTCTGGCTCTGCACAACTCCTGACAGGAGGGGACAGCCAGGTGGGGTCGGGCTCTGCTCCAGGGGACAGGGACAGGAGGAGAGGAAACATCCTCAAGTAGTGCCAGGGGAAGATTAGGTTGGATATTAGGAAAAAATTTCCACATAAAGAGTTGTCAAGCATTGGAACAGGCTGCCCAGGGATGTGGTGGAAGTGCTCAAAAAAGGACTGTATGAGGCACTGGAGGACATGGCTTGGGGATGAACATGGTGGTGGTGCTGGCTGATTGCTGTATTGAAAATCTTAAAGGCCTTTTCCCACCCTAAGCCCCCCAAGACTGCATGAGGCCCATCAGATGTGCACTCCCATGCTTCACCTACAGCTTCTGTTGGAGAAACTCAACACGAGCATCCAAAAGAGTGGTGGATTCAAACACCCCCTGTAATTTATTTCCATAAATACTGTGGAAATATTCTGTTTATCCCAATATTCCACACACTATGCTTGGAAAAAAAAAATTCCATAAGCACTTTCACTCCAAATTAAAAAAACACACAGGGAAGAAAAAAAGCATACTGGAATTTTTGAAATTAAATGTCTTTTTTTATGTGTCCAAGGCACTCACAAATTTCTTCCTCCTCCTGAAACATATACAGAAGGATGATAAAGATAATTTTCCCTAGTTTTCATTCCACTTGAAACCAAGCTCCCAGCACTCTTCTTGCCCTGTTATATTGCTTTGTAACAGAAATATATTGAATTATGTCCAGAACATAAACTGCACGTACACTACTTAATGCTAAATCCCTTCCCATTATTGCTCCTGCCCTGGGAAGAGCTTTGAAACCTTCAGCTCCCACCTCCTGATAAAATCTTCCAGCCCAAAGTGATGTGCTAAAACAACCCCACTTTGATGGACCTCTCTGATTTTCAATTCCCACGAGGAGCCACCTCTCTGCAGAGAGATCACAGCCCCCAAGGAAGCACCAAAGCCAAAAGGGATGAGGTACAACTTGAATAGCTGCAAAGAAAAATAGCTTTTATGGGAACCCCTCAAGCTGTGGTTCAACAGTAATACTGAAAATCTAATTTATAGCAGCTAAACAAGACTCAAAGCAGCAACACCTCGGGGTTTTGCTCTCTCGTTGTGGCTCCGTGTCCCACACTGACAGATGAACCCAGCGGTGCCTCTGTGGTCAAAAGCACAAACCACAGATTATTTATAGTGTTTGTGCTGCAATGCCCAAGCCTGCCCCACAGCCCTGACCTGCCACACACTGACCTTTAAAGACCTGCAAGCTTTCCCACCTCGCTGCTCTGCGCTCCGCGGGGCCGCTGCAGCACCTTGCAGAGCAAACACGGCTTTTGCATTTCACACAAGGCACAACCACAGCGTGCTTTGGGTTGGGAAGGACCTGGAACATCACCCAGAGCCACCCCCTGCCATGGGCAGAGACACTTCCCACTAGACCAGGGTGCTCCAAGCCCCATCCAGCCTGGCCTGGGATGTTTCCAGGGATGGGACAGGGCATCACCACCCTCACAGGAAAGAACTTCTTCCTAACACCCAATATAAATCTCTCCTTTTTAGTTTAAAACTGTTCCCCCCTTGTCCTGTTCCTCCATCCCTTTCCTACATTCCTCTCCAGCTCTCCTGGAGCTCCTTTAAGCACTGGCAGGGGCTCTGAGCTCTCCCTGGATCCTTCTCCTGTCCAGGTGAGCACCCCCAGCTCTCCCAGCCTGGCTCCAGAGCAGAGGGAGTCCAGCTCCCAGAACATCTCTGTGGCCTCCTCTGAACCCTTGAACCAAAACATGACAAAGCAACTTAAAGTCAAGGTGTGTAATTGGTGATATTTGTCTCTAACATTTTAGAGAAAGCACGTCCTGGCTGTGGGCATGAACAGAATCTAACCCTACACCAGTCTTTGGCAGCAAACACAGCAGAACATCTCCTTGGTGGTGTTTGCTTCCTGTGGGAGCTGGATTTTTTTGCTTATGAGCTTCTCAAACCCATGGAGTTTCCTGTTTCTTCCCATAAAATCAATACTCAATTTTTAAGCAGGTGCAGCAACCAAAGGGGGCACATCTGTCCTGTCCCTGCTCTTTGCTGCCCACAAAAAAACCTTTCAAATACATGACCTACAAATACTTCAGATGGGGAAAGTCCAGAGGATAAAGACACCAGAGAAGTGCTGATGAGACCCTTCCTCTCTCTCCTGCCCCTATGGAGGACATGAAGAACAGGTCCATAAGGCTTGCAAAGACTGCCCAAAGGGCCAACACCTCATTTAAGGAGCCTCCCCACACCAACCAAACAAACAATCTGCTGCATTTATGAAGTTAAAAATGCTCTTCATCCCTTCACTGACACCCCACTGTCAATGATAGCGCAGCCACCACTACATGGAATTAAACTTGGCAGGATTCTTCCAACAAAAAGCACACCAAATCCTTCATTCCATAATTACAATTACTGAACAGCAGCCAAGTGAGTTCTACCCATTAACAGACAAACCCTCTTGTGATTAAACTAATGTGTAAAATACAACCCTCATGGTACAAACTATAAAAAACCTTTTTAAATATTTTTTTTTCTCATTACAGACAGTTTATGTCAACTAAAAATGTTTTGTCATGGTAAGACACTTGCACTGACCCTACCTGGGGTGAAGACTGAAATTATTTCACTTTCCCCCTCTGGGGAATCATGTCAACATGCTGGAATGGAGAATCATAGAATCATGGAATAGCCTGAGTTGGAAGGGATCCACAGGGACCATGGAGTCCAACTCCTGTCCCTGCACAGGACACCACAATAAATCCCTGTCCCTGAGAGCACTGTCCCAGCTGCCATGGCCATTCCCTGGGGAGCCTGCTGAGTGCCTGAGCCTGCTCTGGGGGAAGAACCTCTCCCAGATATCCAACTTATCTCTTCCCCACCCAGCTCCAGCTGTTCGCTCAGGTCCTGTCCCTGGTCACCACAGAGGAGCTTAGTGCCTGGAGAAATTAAATTACAAATTTTTTGCAACAACCTGTCTTAAAATACAGGCTCAGTTCTGACCACGTGTCTTTGTGCACATTGAGTTTACACTCCCCAGTACAAATATGGAAGAGAAGGACTTTTAATGGGAGAGCAGCAACTTACAGAAGGTTTAGGAGTCAATTTAGTTGAAGTGCCAATGTAATGGAAATATCCAGAGCACCACTGTGAGGTAAAATACCTGAGATAAACCCTACACAATACACCTTTGTTTGGGAGATATAATGCAGAAGCTGTATCAGCTATGTAAGAAATAGGATTTAGTGTCTGCACTCCCAGCAAACACTCCAGTGTTGGCAGAATTTTTCCCACATTTAAGTAAAGCATCAGAGCACTGCAGCTTCTTCCTTTCAAGTGATGCACTGGAAAAAAAAAAAAGGAATTGCCATGAAACCACAATGTAAGAAAACAAACCCCCAAAACCCAAGCAAAGCCTCTGACCTAAGTCCCTTTCCTAAACAGGGACACTTTTCCTACTCAAGTGCAGTAATGGGAAAAAAAGCCCAGCTGAGCTGGCAGCCACCAGCAAACACCCATACAACAGATCCTGGAGGCACAGGCTGCCAAATCCCTACGGTCTGGCCAACATTCCTGCTCCTCTGCTCAGACACTCATGTTTTTGTGAGCAGGGTGGACAACCCTGGGAAGAAGAGCCAAAGGCTCATGTTTTCCAGCAAACTTGCACACATTGGCCAGCAAATATTTGGGTGGAAAAAAAAATCTTCATCCTAGGTTGAGCTTCGGATTTAAAGAAGCATCCCAAAATGAAGCAGGGAAACTTGGTGTTATTACAGTGTCTCTCCAACTCCCAACATTCATAATCTGCAGCCAAAGAACAAACTTTACTCTGTCAAATGCAGGCAGCAAGTGTCTAACAGGTGCCAGGAATGAGCAAAATCTCCTTATTGGTGCTTCAAATGATTTTTTCATGGGATAAAGACATAAAATAATCACAACAAAACAGTACTGACAATAAAGTGACCAGTTGGAAACAAGTCATAGCTAAAGGAGGAGGTTTGCCACTCTCCCAGTCAGCAATACAAGTACTGTAAACAAGCTCTGCAGTGGGAACAAAGCAGCACTGCTGGAATGGCAACGGATTACCCATGGTGACCCATTAATGTGTATATTTCAAGTGATGACTGAGGAGGGTCTAAGCTATATAACAGGTTACATTATGCATTGCAGCTTCAAGCCATATCATGATTTCCTTCTCACCTTTCATAATCCCCTCATGCAGAGCTGGATCAGGTGCAGCCATGCAGTACAAACTGCAGCTGCAGCAAATAAAACTTGTCTGCCATTGCTAGCAGCAGCCTCACACAGTGCCAGGAGCACTGCTGGCTTCCTTTACTTTAAACAAAGTAATACTGCAAATAACGGAGTGAGAGCAGCCCCGGGGGGGACCTTTGGGATGTTGGTGGAGGAGAAGACAGACCTGCCCTGGCAGCCCCAAATCCCCCCTGGCCTGGGCTCAACTCTCAGTGTGGGCAGCAGGGGAGGGGAGGATTCTGCCCCTCTGCCCCTCTCTCAGGTGAGACCCCACCTGCAGAGCTGCCTCAGCCCCGGGGTCCCAGCACAGGGAGGACCTGGAGCTGCTGGAGAGAGCCCAGAGGGGGCCATGGAGATGCTCTGAGGGTGGAGCCCCTCTGCTCTGCAGCCAGGCTGGGAGAGCTGGGGGTGCTCACCTGGACAAGAGAAGGATCCAGGGAGAGCTCAGAGCCCCTGCCAGGGCCTGAAGGGGCTCCAGGAGAGCTGGAGAGGGACTGGGGACAAGGGATGGAGGGACAAGACAAGGGAGAATGGCTCCCACTGCCAGAGGGCATTGGGAAGGAATTTCTGTCTGTGAGGGTGGTGAGACCCTGGCACAGGTTGCCCAGGGCAGCTGTGGCTCCCCCTGGATTCCTGTAAGTATCCAAGGCCAGGCTGGATGGGGCTTGGAGCAACCTGCTCCAGTCTAAGGTATCCCTGTCCCATGGCAGGGGTTGGAACAAGATGGGCTTTAAGGTCCTTCCAACCCAAACCATGCTGTAATTCCATGATAATAAACAGGTAACAACATTTTCAGCACCACATTTGCCTTTTCCTTCTCAAAACTGAGGCCTTTGAGTCTCCAGAGCTCCTGATCACTCGTGTCTCATCTGCCCTGAAGCCCCTGATAAAGAAAATATAACTTCTCTATTTTCAAACAGTCAACCATTTTCAACAGTCACATTTTTCAGTGCTCTGCAGAAGAGGGGGGTAAATTCCTGTCTCCAGAACACCTCCTGGTTTTAGAGCATGGAGCATTACATCCAGCTGTAGGAAGCCACCTCTCACATCCTTCCCAAAGCAAGAAGGTTTGGGTCTTTTTGGCCTGTTGTCTTGGAAACATTGATGTTTCAAATGACACAACACACAAACCAAGTGCTGCTTTTGAAGACACAATTCCATCATGCCAAACCATCCACACAGCAAACTACATCCTGAGAACACTTTGGGAGGTTTTGCCATGCCCTTGTCACCGTTGTCACCTGCTGACACTCTCGTAGCACTCAGACTTGCTGAAGCTGAGACTCACTGATTTTAGGAGCTGGTGATGACAAGGTGCCATCACCCCAGCCTGAGGCTCCCACTGCCACACCACTCACTTCAGGTGGAGCAGCTGTGGACCCTCAGCCTGAGGGCAGGTCTGGAATCAATCCAGCAGAGTCCTGGGAGGTCACCTTGAAGAAGACACAATGCCAGCCCCAGATGGAGCCACAACCCCTGCCCAGCACCGAAACTGACTGGCAAGAGACTCATCCCTTGCAGAGGCATCTTCACCAGCTTCCACCCACTCCTTCCCAGGCATCAGCCTCCAATTTAGGGAGAGGGATATGGTCTGGTGGACAAGACTTGGACACTCTCCAGCCCCTTGAGAAACCCTCTCCAAGTCCCTTCAAAACTCTAGTTTTTTACCCTTTTTTTTTGAATATAATGATTTGACGTGGGGCCATGGAAATGAAGTTTCAACTTCCTATTGCATACTTGGGTAGCCCAAAAAATGCTCCAAAAAAAAAAAAAAAAAGAAGCATTCACTCATTCACTGCACACTCTGAGCTTGATGTAAGTTTTCCTGCAGTTTGTCACCAAAATTAATGCCACAAAGTAAAAGGCAGGAGAAAGTGAAGTGTCCCTATCGTAACACTCCCCATCTGGAACCTCTTAGCAGAGGCACAGAGCCCTGATGTATATTTGACACACAGTTTTTCCTGCTTTTCCCAAGAGAAATATGTGTAATGAAGAAAAACAAAAACACGTTAGGCAGCAACCAAAACATACCAGTGTAACCCGAGCCTCTGCTTGGCTCCCGCCCCTGCTGTCCTTCCTCTCAGACCTCAGCCACTTTCTGCTTCTTACAGACAAAAAAAAATCATCCACACCCTCCCCTCCAACAAACAAAACCCAACCAAATCAGAGCTCTGTCATTACATCAACACAATAAAACCCACATTTGTTTTCTGCCACGTAAAAAAATCTCTCGAGTAAAGAGAAGGTTAAACGTGAATTCACACATCTCCAACCCTTCCTTGCTTTTCTGTGGGATTATATAAATAATCTACAACTCCTCTTGACACGATTCCAAAATTTCAAGCGCCACTGAGCAGCAGCATAAAATTTCCGTGCCTCGTACGCAGTTTGGATGAGTCGCTTCCCCCACGGCAAGGCTGCTTGTCTTTTCCAGCTTTTGTAATGTTTCAGTAGCCACAGGCAGCTTCAGATGTCTGACTGATCCATAAAAACACCTTTTCCCGTATTTCCACAGTTCAAACGGTGAAGTAAGAGCTTAAAAAGACTTATTAGTAAGTGTTGGGATGGAGCACAACACCTGCAGACCGAGGCATAGCAGTGAAAAAATTATTATCTCATTGATCAATGGGAAATATTGAAAAATAATTGTCTTTTCAGGAACCAGAATATTTGATAAGCACCAGGAAAAACAAGAGCTGGCATTGGGTTTTTTCAGGGAGCAAAAGAGAAGTCTCAAAAATCAGCGTGTTCCTGTCAGATGTTTGTGTTAGGAGAGGGTGTTTGTTTCCAGCCCTTTGGTAAAGCAAAACAGGACAATTCAACAGGTACCGCCTGTCACCTCCCCAGAGGAATCGCTTGGGGGTTTCTTTGAGGCCACCATGGAGAGGTTTCCTATGAAGTGACCCAGGTTCCTGGGCTGGGGGTAAATCTGACACCAGTGCATCCCTTCCCTGCAGAGGAGGAGCAGCTGCGAGGCGAGCGCGGAGCAGCCGATGCCCCGTGGCACGAGGTTGGCACGGTGCTGCAGTTCTGCTTGTCATGGGAGAGCTCTGCAGGCAGGGAAGGAGCTTTCACTTCCAAGCTGATCCTGCCAAAACCACCTATTTAGCTTTGCACAATGTTCCTTAACACTGCCAAGGCCGGTATTTCTGAGAATAGAGCTTTGGGGTTTAAAGGACAAGAAAATCCAACCAAAAAAGGAAAGCCCTGAATTAATGAAATTAGGAGAAACGTGGTGAGATTTTATACCCCAGCTTTCCACATCATTTCAAAACCAACACGGATATTTTTCTGCTGTCCACCTCTTCCTAGCCCGGCTATGCAATATGCCAAATGGTTGGAATGGATGTGAGGAGTGTGTTTTCCTTTTCCTTTTTGGCAAGGGCAGGAGTAAAACCGAGCCCAGACCTGGTGTGCCAGGGCAGATGTGCTGCCAGCATGCCAAGGATGCAGAGACCTCGCTGCTCCTTCTCTCTGCACCAAGAAGAGCAGCAGCTCTTCACCATCCACCTCGGCCAAGCAGGAGAGATCATGAAGGGGGGACTCAAAGCACCTTCCTTCAATTCCACGTTTTCATGTATGGATTAAGAAATGTAGTTTGAGGTGGTATATTCCATGGAGGGGCAGGATTTTTAACAACACTTCAAGTATAAATTTTTACACATCCAGTCTCAGTGCAAGACTTTCAGGAGCAAAGAGCCAGTCCAAACCACCCACTCTGCATTGATTTGACCCAAAATGGAGCAAACCAGAGAAAGGAATGCAGTCCAAATTTTTACAGCAGCATCCAAGTGCCACTGAAGCTCCGTCTGGGATCTCCCCCCACCAGCTGCTGAGATCTTTCCAGATGTGAGGGGGGTAGGGAAGGGAAGCAGGAGGAGGATGCCATATCACTGGAATGTCTTAGAACAAATTAAGTCTCCAAAGGCATTTAATAGCATTTAAATTTGCCATCTACTTAGTCTATGTCCATAATATCTTGGGGAACACCAGCTTTTCAAACCTTCCTGCCCTCCAGAAGAACACAGGATAACGTGTATATGCAATAATGCATAAATAGTACAAATATTGCAAAGAAAGGTGTATTGGATGAAGTGCTGGTGACCTGCTGTGTTGGGAGCTCTGCACAAGTGTTTCCCACCACAGCTGCCAGCAGGAGAAACACAGCAGATACACTTGGAGAATCCACAGGGGCATTGCTTGCCGGAGCAAATGGCAAACCAGACTTCGTTATCCAATTAATTTCATGAGAATATGCAAGGCTCTGTTAGAGCACACTCTCATTAACTTCCCTCTCCTCTGATTTCCAGTACACAGGTATTGTACATCTCATTTCTTTTAACACCTCTTCTCTTTCCTTGCCACCACACAGCCTGACAAACCCTCCTTGGTTGTTCATTACTCTGATGATACTCAGTCCCCCTCCATCCTGGTGTAACTAAAAACATTTACAGCTTCCCTTGTAGAAATTTGCAGCCTCTACAACAGTAAAATTCAGAGCATCATTTCTTTGTTCAGCCTTTGAATAATCACTACAGTGTGTTTAAACCTTCTGCAATTAAATATGTAGTGAATAAACTAAAATCACAACCTGATGTTGGTACCAGAGTAGCTGTGATAGGATGAGAAAGAGGTGGGAAATTTTGTAGACAGATGTAAGAGTATCTTTAACCAGCCTGACTGGAATAGCTGGAAAACCCAACCAGGATTTGAGTACATGTCTTCTGCCAGGCTGAGACAAACTGCAAAGCTCAAGTACAAGTTCAGAGTATTTCTTCTCGATGTAGCAAGAGATTCATTGGTTGAACTTAATGGGAGAAAAGGATCTTTAACCAGAGGAGCCCAGGGATGTGAAAAGGCAGAGGAAAAACAAGCACTTTGTGTGCTGAGCAGCAATACATAATTTATAACCCAAATAAAACCACATTTCCATCTATTATTTGGGAGTGAGTGGTGACCTAACACGCAGCAGCACAGCACAATGAGGAGTGAGCCGTTACTAATTACACTTGGTTTGTAAAAATGAACGGAGAACCAGAGTTTATTTGCAAGGAAAGGAGCTGTTGGCACTCTGGCACTTGCTCCAGGAGCGAGGCTGGAATGCTGGGGCATCCCTCCCTGCAGGGCCAAGGGCAGAACAGAGCCCAGAGGCACAGCCCCATCACCCTTGCATAATAGAGCGTCTCCAGAGGGTGAATGTCTTGGATCACAGTGACTGATCCAAGATATCATTTTGTGTTCTCAATAAAAAACATAGGAATACATCCAAACCCATTGTTTTGATGTCCTAAATGTCCCTTCATACAGCAGAACAAGGCAGGTGATGGTTGACAGGATTTTAGTCAAGCTCAGACCTGGCAATGGAAGACAGGCTGGAGGGAGACTTGGATCCAGATCTCACATTTTCCAGCACCTATTATCCACCTCCAAAACCTTTATTCCATACATATAAAGTCACTGCTGAGAGGTGACAACTTCATCATACACCACCCAGTTGTCAAGATGATGAAAACAACAAGGACATGATCACTCAAATGGTCAAAATATCTCCACAAATATCTCCTAGAGGGAAAAAAATCTTGGAAAGATCTTGTGGGTGTAGAGCTGAAAGATCCCTCCCTTAAATAACAACACACAGGTCATCCTGAAAGTGGGAATACAGCAAGGAGCTCAGCCACTCTTGCTGCATTTGGGATGATGTGAATTTATTATTTTTTCAACCTTCTTTATTATTATTTCTTTCCTTTTTTCATTAAAAAAATGCATGCAGCAGGAATCACTGGATTGCATCTGTTTATCCTGGCTGGGGAAGATGGGGATGCTGCTCCCGCTGGCTCACTCAAAGCAGCTTTATAAACCCCAACAAAAACACCATCAGTGCTAACTAAGGAGGGATTTGTTTGCATCTTTCAAGAGAATATTAAATGTATTTCTTTATTGACCTTAATCAGCAAATAAAACACCACATTAAAAAATTAAACTCATGTGAAAACAGCATTTCTTCTCTAAATAGATCTGCCTGCAGTTTGGGAGGACGGTGGAAAAGGAAACTAAAACACTGACAGAAAGGAAAACCAGAGAAAGAAACCTTTCTTTCTCTTGCTGAGCCTCATCCTCTTGTTTATAACTCCCAAGGAGAACAGCAGCACGATTGTCCTACCTCGTGCTGGCTGGATTTCAGCAGGAAGGCTTTGCTCACCCGGCCTCCAGCATCCGATAGCGAGGCCTTTCCCTGACCATCTCTCTTTTTTACTGCTCCTTCTTCCCCATCTCCCCCCTTGGATGGTGTCCAGGATAGGGGGGCTACTGATAATTCACCAGCTTCCCAGGCTGAGGTCACAATAATAATTAAAACCCAGGAGGGGATTGAAACAAGGCGTGAAAAAATAATCCCACAGTATCAGGGGCTGGACCAAAGTAAAAAACGGGGAGGGGGGGAAAGGAGAGAATTGGTGCTAAGGAGCTCTAAAATCTGAGTTTGATGATCAGTGATGCTGAGAATCAACATCACCTTCAGAGATTTCCACCTGTATTCTGCTGTACCCTGGGACATTTGGCACAAATACATGGGGGATACTATTCCCAACTGGATCAAGACCCTGATCCAGCCTACAAACACATGGTCTGGGGGTTGCTACTGCATTGGCAATCCTTCCACTGCCACTTTAGAAAAAAATGCCACTTTAGAAAAAGTGAGTTATCAGAGATAACTCATGTGAGAGGCAGAAAGAGGGAGGGAAATATCCACACTGAATTATCCACACATTTAAGTCCTGACTCACTGAACTGTTCACCTTCTGTGTCCCCCTAACCCCATCTCTGGCATCAGCCCTCCACAAGATGCACAAAATTAAACTGAATTGATTCCATGGCAAGGAGTGGGATGGGAGAAAAAAATAAAGGACCATTATTTTTCCTGAAAACACTCTGAGCAATTACAGGTGCCCTGCTCCAATTGCATCCTTGTCCAGAGAAATTTGGCTCGTAAGAAACTGAAGTGTGGGTCTGGCAATCAGGGGTGAAGTTGAATTAACTGTGGTTTGAATCCAGTCAAATAAATGAAAGTCCTTCCAACCCTGCCCATTCCATAGTTCTATTAGGTGAAGTGACTTTTCTCAAAGCAAGAAACTTATTAGTAAGCTCAAACCTATTTTCTATTTTGAATTTCCAGTTGAAAGCTTGAAATTTAATTAAACTCCTTGGAAAAATTAGTGGTTAAGATCTTATGACATGATAACCATGAAGCAATTTAAAAAGTACAACCATTAAATCAAAATATAGACTTATGGCTCCTTCAGTAGTTGCTCTCACAGATCCTCATGCCTTAAGCCAGGAGGTGAGACATCCTGCTTATTCAAAAAGCTTCTCCCAGCTCCATTTCTCTTGCCAAACAGACACAGTTAACATGGAAAACCAGAAATATTTCACTTACTCATAATTCTATCTTAATGAAGCTTTCCCAGCATCAAAAGCCCACTGAGGGGAGACAATCTAACAACCCACAAGAGTGTTGCAGCATAGATGGAACAAAAAAGCCTGCCTATTCCTCAAGTACCCCCTGCCCAACAGGGTCAATCTGCACAGAGCAGGACAAACGCTCCATTTGCTGATAGCTCATGGATGTCTTTAAAAGCCCAGAGATCAATAAAGTGCAGTTAAAAAACTTCATCCAGGGGGGCTCTAATGTGATGGGGATTAAGCAGATGCTGACCCACGCTGCTCTAAACTTGAAAATGGACCACAGTGCCAACCTGATTCTGATTTAGAGAGGCAAACAGAAAAGAAATAATGCATTTTTATTTCATATTTCTATAACTCATGCATATATTATACCTATTTCATATTTTTATATCTCATATGTTGGATTTTATTAATATTTCTTGCATACCTATTGTTTATTTATTTTCTTTCAATCTATCTAATATTTTAGATAGATTGAAAGAAAATAAATTACAATTCCAATTAGGGAATTGTCAAATATTTGACAATAGGGAATGCATTTTTGTTGTAGGCTAACACAATGCAGGAATTGCCATATCCTTAACCCCAGAGTACCACTGAAGCAAGGCCACTCCCATCAGTAAAAATCCACTCTGTGCCCCTACTCCCTCCTGACTCATCACCTGGGGGATGCACCAGAAATCAGAGTAATCTGAACTCATGGTATTTATCATTTCAAGCTCTTCCAAGGAAAAACGTGGCGCTTGGCCCTCGCTATTCGCGCTGTCCGCTGGATGATGCCTTAACTCAAGCATCCAAGTGAGCGTCCACTCTGTCGATCAGCCCTGCTGATAAATCTAATTAACGCCAGCTGAAAACCAGGCTAACATCAATAGCTGTCTTTTTTTTTTTTTTTCAAAAAGGCATTATGTTTTCTTCCAGTTTCACTGAAATCATTTGGCTTTCCTGCAGCAGATGAAAACCAGATGTTGCAAAGCGGGAAGGGCTGCGCGAGCCAGCGCGAAAACCCAGGACTGCAACAGGCAGGTCGCACCCATTCATTACCCACATATTTCCCTTCTGCCAGGAGGTTATTTCTATTGCATCTCTGTGATTACAAATATTATAATTGTGATGTAACTCTAGAAAGCCCCGGGTCGTCCCTCGCAGCCCAGGGCCGCACGCGAGCCGAAAGGCGCCGGCCGAGTTCCTTTGTGCTGTGTAAGCACTTTGGAAAGCCTTAATGCCAATATTATGCTTTGTAATCCCTCCTGGAGCAGCCCGAGCCCAGGATTAATCCAGGTTTAACAGCTCTTGGATGCCCACTTGTTACACTGAGAACATTCAAGAAGGCAAGCAGTTTGTGTGCATGGACAGAAGGCAATTTAGGAAGTTTCACTGTGCAAAATTGAAGGTGCACCCCCATTCCCCTGATTTGCAGCACGAGGTGGAGAAGCAGGAGTTGGGTTATTGATCATTTTTAGCAGCTACATGATGCAAAAATGGGGAGCATTACTGCATGATGGGTGCATTTAGACTGACTGGCTATATGCACCAGCAATGGAAATGGCAGGTGACCCTGTGCTGAAGTTTTAGACATATTCCCCTAGCCAGAAAGAACTTAGAATTCTTTCTCTTTCCACAATATTATTTTTTAAAATTTCAATTTTAATCTAACATGTCCAGCAATAGAATATTCTGATTTAAAGCAAAGATCCGGTGGCAATCTGGACAGGAGGTGGGAGCAGGTCTTTGTGTGCTTCAATTTGCAGGAAAGAAAGCAGAAAAAAAAGGGGAAAATAAACCTTGTGCTGGATTTGCAGCACAAAAATCACTGCCCAGCAACACTGACAGCACTGGTGGGAATTACACATCATCAGCATCCCAGTGTGGAGCAGCTGCTATTCCAAGGAATCCACTGAAATTCCTTTAAAACTGGCTTAATTCACATGAATTTCACATCACAGGGATGCAGCCATGTACTGGAGCAGCATCTCCACTTGTACCAAACATGCAACAAACATACCTCACATTTCACTGACAGATGCAATAATTAACATATTGGACAAATTTCCATTGCTAAATACTCTCCAAAATATTTTAACTATCCATCACAGCTGTGCTTTTCCATAGCATAAAGGGTCTACTTCTGTCATAGCTTGAGAATTAAGTTCAAATAAAGCTTTTTACATTCACATTAAGCCATGACCCAGAGAATGCAATGGGGTTTTACCTGAGTAATTGTTTGGGGGTTCTAAATGACACCTGAGATGTTATATTATTATTGCTGTTGGTATTATTATTATTAGTAATAGTAATTATGAACACCTATGACACCAGCAATACAGATGGTTTTGTACATATGTATGTAGATATATTGCTATTACATAGATTATTACTGGACATATTAATATATATATAAATTTGGACTACTTTGAGTCACCTGCAATGCAGATTTTTCTTTGTGCATATATATTATTACATTACATATATTAATATAACAAATATCATTACAAATGTCATTTTGAACTTCTTTGGCACCTGCAATGCAGATTGGGGTGTGTGTGTGTATATAAATGTAATTACACCATTATTATTACATTTATTATTAGGGCAGCTATTATATATATTATTTTGGATATGTATGTGACACCTGCACTGCAGATTTATGTGTGTATTCATATAATATATATGTCAGTATTATAGGAGATACTAAGATACTATTATTACAATAGGAGATATTAACATATTATTATTACTATAGGAGATATTAACTTAGATTATTATACAAGCTGTTGTTCTTATTTATTTATTTAATTTTGATATGACACCTGCAATGCAGATTTCTACCTGCTCATGTATGAAATGTCCCAAAACTTCCAAATCCCATGGAAGCCTTTCCTCTAGCGCTTTTTTGGAGAAACTAAAATTGCTCATTATAATTTTCCCTGGACAGCACATCCTGGTGCTGGCCATCACCCACCACGAGCAGTGAGGTTCTGCAGGCTGATTGTGTGCATTCATCCACTCCTGATTCACAGCTCTGGTGAAAAGCAGGGAGCAGGGGAAATGGAGCGACGGACAAAACAAAGAGACGGCGACGAAACGCCAGAAAACAACTCCCAGGTCGGGCTTGGCAGCGGGCTGGGATTAGATCACTGCAAATCCTGGCTTAAGGAAAGCTCCAGCGTGAATTTCCTGACTAAGGTTAAAAAAAAAAAAAACCTGGCTCAAATTTATGACCTGCTGGCAAGGTTACCTCTATCCCAGAGGCCTCCAAATACCAGGAACACTCTGGCCCAGAAATGCAGAGTTCAGCCTAATAATTCAAACACATTCCTCCGAGCATCGCCAGCTCCACGGCCGTAGCCTTGGAGATAAAGACAAACTCTGATGTCTACAACTCCACATTTTTCAGAGCCTTAAACTAAACCAGAAAAGTGTATTTCCAAAGTTTGCAAAGTTCTCTTTCAATGAAGAAGTGGATATGAGCCTTGTAGAGAAGGTTGTTTTAAGGAGACAGCACCAAATCTTCCCCATCTCCATCAGATGGAAACCATTCTCCCTGTATTTGCTGAACAACAAAAGAAAAGTGCATTTTCTGCTCCTCAGGACTATTTTCCAAACCTCCTTAATTAAAGGATAATTCAGTTTGTACATATAAGAAGAAAACTCCCAACTGAACCCCACAGTTTCCCACAGGAGAGACTCAGGACTACTCCTTACACCTACCAGCCTGTATGTAGAATATTTGGAATCCTGAAAAATTTCTTCAAAAGAGGATTTTGTGTTATGAAATCTGCTTTGTCTCTTTTTCTTTTGTTTCTTCATTTATTTCTTTTCTATTTCTTCTCCAAGTACATCAGATGTTTAAATGAAGTCTGGATCTGCTCTGCTTTGGAAAGCACTCAAGCAACAAATATTTGGGAGACAGCTCCCAACCAACCAAACCATAACTTTGCTCCCCAAACCTGCTGTTTCTCAAAAAAACCTTTTTGATTTCCTCAGTGATAAGGAAATGAAGTATAAACATTTTATCCTTATGTTGGATGTGAGCATTTTTACCCAGCTGCTTTCATTCTCCTTTGTTATCCTTCACTGAGATCCTTGGCTAAGATTTTTCTCCCAATTAAAAACCTTAAGTCAATCTGCCTGTTTTGGGACAATCAGTAAATCTTTGGTGTCTACCACAAAGTCAGTGCACAGGAATCATGTTCTTTTATTCTTATTTCCTCCTTTCAAATGAGAATAGTGTGGATCTGGACAACACTGACAAAAAAAATATATTTTTTTTTAATTACCCTATGGGCAGAAATTACTCAACTTTTCCTTTTTTCCTTTTTTAAACATATATACATATATATGTTCTATAACTATAAATAATGTTTTTCATAACAGCCAACAATCCTGATTTGTCTTGTGCTGTACCAAATTTTCAATTATTTTGACTCTTAATCAATACTGTAACATCTTTTCCTCTAGTCAGGCTTTCCTTATAGCCATTGATAGTGAAGTTGACCCTAAAATACCTATTCAGAATTATTAGATGAAGACTGTGCCAGTGTAGGAGATCCCTGAGCTACAGCTGCCTGCAAGTGGTGGGACTAGCAGGCAAGTCTCATCCTGCCCTGCCTCGTGTCCTCCCGGGGCTGGGATGAGGATGAGATGAAGCCTTCATCTGTGGCAGCACAGGGATCCTTGTTGGACAGGAGAAAGACCTCACTCTCCATGGCTCTTCACTCCTAAACAGGAGGTGCTTCACAGGAGCAGGGAGTGATGGTGGGACACCAGCTACCCAGGGAGAGAGAACTTTGTTAACTCGCTGACACAAAGTGGACATAATTTGGTTTTTATACTTTATATGTTAAAAATAAATCATCTACAAAAAGTCTGCACTGTTGGAAACTCTTCAGATTCTTCTTGCCCTTTCATCTTCCCTATCGCAGCCTCTGCCCAGAGAAGTCCAAATCCCCAATCACAGTGACAAAGCCAAAGGCTCAACTGTCTGGCACGACGTTGATTCCTCATCCATCTTAATTAAGGGAATAGAAGGGAGCTGCAATCTGCTGCTGCTGTTAAGGCAGATCCCTTCTGCAAACACGGCAAACAATGATTTTATTTGCCTACCCTGAATTGCTGCCATGAGCTCCCGTGAGGCTTGTGCAACGTGGGATTGGGACAGGATTGTTCCACTGGCCTCCACTGAGCTTTAACTTAACCTCTACGTAATATTTAACCTTAAACAGCAAACAAATGGGAGCAGCTCTCTGCCTCCCTGAAGTGCCTTACTGCTTTTAACCGAGTCCTCCTGGATTTGACAAAGCCATTGGGGCAAATCAGGAGGCACTTGGTTAAACTCCTTTATATCCTTAAGATGTTGAAAGAACAAAAATGCAATCCACCTGCTGGAGAAGAGGTGGACAACAATGCCCATCCCAGCAATTCCTGGGTTGAGGCATTTGCAGTGACAAGACCCTAAAAGATGACCATCATCACACTGCTCAGTGTTCCACTGCCTTGGAAAGTAACAATCACAGGCATGAACACCAGCTCAGCTGGAGGTCTCCTAATCCTGATATGTCAGTATTCTCGGTGCAGCTGTCACACCTCTGCATAGATGGACCAAAATATCGTGTTTGCTTCTTTTTATGACACCTCAGTGCATGAATCAACCCAAGTATGAAGTTGTCTCAGTCCCTCAGTTGCTGGAATTATCAAGTCTATTCCCCTAGGAATCATACAGGGAAGGAAGATGTACACATTGCAGGGCTGCAGTTATCACAGAATCCTGGAATCACTGAGATTGGAAAAGACCTCTGAGATCATCAAATCCAACCTGTGATCACCACCTTGTCAACCAGACCAGAGCACTGAGTGCATGTCCAGTCATTCCTTCAACGCCTTCAGGGATGGGGACACCTCCTTCCTGGGCAGCCCATTCCAATGCCCAATCCCACCTTCTGTGAAAAAACTCCTCCTGATGTCCAACCTGAACCTCCTTTGAGGCAGCTTAAGACAAAGAACTTGTCCTGTCCCTCCTTTCCTGGGAGCACAGCCCAACCCCCACCAGGCTGCACCCTCCTGGTCAGGGAGTTGTGGAAAGCGGAGCAGGAACACCAGAGGCTGCAGGGATGAGGAAGGGCCTGGAGCATCTCCCTGCCGAGGAGAGGCTGAGGGGGCTGGGGCTGTTCAGCCTGGAGAGGGGCCCTCAGCCCTGGGTATCCCTGAGTGTCCCTGGGTGTCCCTGGCAGAGCAGGGTCCGGCAATGGCACCAGAGCCACGGGCAGGGACTGAGCCCAGGAAGTTCCACCTGAACATGAGGAAGAAGCTTTTCACTGTGCAGTGGCTGAGCACTGCACAGACTGTCCATAGAGGCTGTGGAGTCACTGGAGATATTCCAGAGCTGTCTGGACACAATCCTGTGCCCTGTGCTCTGGAACAGCCCTGCCTGAGCAGGGAGGTGGGACCATGTCACCACTGTGGTCCCTGCCAGAACCAACCACACTTTCTCTGTCCCCCACCCTATAAAATTAGGGGCAATAACAATTTATTGTTACAAGTAGCAATTCTTGCCCTATAAATAAGAAGGGGGAGCCTCTCTCCCTTGAAGACATGGAGGACAAAGCCAGAAAATCCTATCTGCTCCCTTGGGATACAATTTCTGAGCTCAGTAGGACACTGCCATTGAGCTGTCAGGAGAGGGATTTGCTCCTGGGGCAGCAAACCCAAATGCCCTCCCCGAGGTGTTTAAGTGACAACACTCTCATTCTGGGCCCAGAAAAGCCACAGGGATGGCAGAAACCGTTAAAAAGCCCAAATCTGTCAAATTACCACCAAAGCTGGGTGTAGTCCCTGTCCTACAAAGGCTCCTTGTTCCCAGGCTCTTCTGTTCCCCACCAAGGGCTGCAGCACAGCACCCACCTGGCATCCACCCAGCACCCAGCCCAGCCACCAGAGAAGTCAAAAGGGTCTCAGTAAGTGCTCCTGAAAACAAAAAAAAAAAAATCTGTATTTTGACAGGGAGAAGGGGGAGGGGGAAGAAACAAAATCCCTACTAAGGCATTAACTCCTCACTCCATGACTAGAAAAACATGGTGCTGTATTAACTATGCACATTAAGGATAAAAAGTCCTTGTCTTGGTTATTAAGCTTTCATGGAAGCCTTGCTGAACAGCAGCAACATGATCTTTGATTGAAAACATTATTTATCAAAGTGCTACATTATAACTACAGCATTTGTTAAACAGAGAGAAAAAAGGAAAAAATAAGGTGTCAGAAAATGTGCCCTTCCTTCATGTTTTGTTAAATCTGCACCTTGATATTCAAGTTTTACCAGAAAAGCTGAATACAAACCCAAATAACAGAAACACTGCCGGAGTAAGTCAGAGGAAGATATTTTAAAAATAGTATTAGAAAGTAAATTGTTCTCTAATATCATGTATTACTGAGCATCATCTCAGTTTACACAAACATGTGGTCCCTGCCAGGGTCAGATTCAGGGTTATTTTATATAGGTATGTAAATATTTATAGAATCTGGATAGCCAGAGATCCTGATACTTGGTGATCCATAAAAGTCTGGCTATCTAGAGGTCCATAAAGTCAGGATGCCTTGCAAGGTGAGCACTCCACCCAACAAGGGCAGGGTTTATTTGGCATTTCCCTCCTGGAAACAAAATACCTCCTAATTCTTAAGGGTGGAGAAAAAGCAGCTTCATATAAACCTGCTTTAATAACAAATCCATCTCCCCACTGTCATCTCAGGGAAGAAACATCATTTTTTGTCATTCAATTGCAATAATCTGGACTTTGGAGTAATGAAATATTTGTTGAAGATAGCATGTAATGAAAAAAATAACAATATTAGACCCAGGCACTGATACAGCCCATCTGGATATGGCAGGAAGACTCTACAGTGAAAATATTGAATAATTCAGTGTCAGAAATAAGGATGAACAAGATGCTATTTGATACAGAGCCTGAAACTGTAAAACCTCCCCAGCTGAAGAATCCCAGCATTTTGCAAGCGCTGGTGAAAAGCAGTTGGTGCCTGAGCCTTGCTGTGGGAGTCCTTTGTGTCAGGCCTGCACAAATTCTTCCCACATTAGGCATCAGCTGGATAATCTCCGTGTGCTGCTCTCTCTCTCTAACCTTTCCAGGCACTGGGGAGGCAAGAATGCAGAGGGGAAAAAAATCCTGGCTGCTGTGTTCACACCTACCCCAAACTCAGATGGCAGAGCAGTGATAATTGCACATATCATAGGTTAAAAATTATTGAAAGTGAATAATGAGCAGAAGAAAATATTCCCTCTCCCCTTCAAATATATATTTTTTTTTTATATAAAACTTCTAGAGCCACAAGAGAGAAAATTACTTAAAAATCAGTGTACTGGAAACTGAACATTGTGAACTGAATCAGAGAATCTATTTTCTTTTGTTAAATCCATTTTAATGGAATTTGGTTACCTCCCATTAATTCTGTTCCAAATAGAGGGTAAAAATGTAAATATACTTAAATTTTATTTCCCATTAATACTGTTTCAAGCAGGAATAGAGAAAAAAAGGGAATAGAGTCAAAGCTTACATCCCATTAGCATTGTTCCAGGTAAAAATATGAATATGGTCCATTTGCAAATGTCATTTCTCACAGGCAAATAACGGTGCCCTAATTCCTATATGAATTGAGTATCCCCTTATATTCCACAGAACAGGAGTTAAGAGTCTGGAGCTGGGTCCCACCAAGGATACCTGCAGGTCTGGCAGCACCCACAGGAGAAGCAGCAGAGGCTGCATGCACAGGGAGCTTTGGCCCCTCCGTGCTGTCCAGTGCTACCAGAACCTGCTGGAAGTCCAGGACATGCCTGATCATTCCAGTTAATTGATTTTTCTAACTCGACTCAATGGCTCTTTGTTTGGTTCTGGAAGCTTTCAGCAGCATCCACTGCAAGTCCAGCAGTGTGGAGTCGTTCTGCTCACACCTCACAGGGCTGCACCTCCAGCTGCCAGGGCTGAATTCAGCTGGGAGGACCCTGAATATTAGCACAAAATGCTGGAAAATAACATCCAACATCTTCTGGATGCTGCCTGCATTTCCCTCTAACAACCCTACAATCAGGATTAAGTCAATAAGAAAAAATAAGGGCCTTCAGGTGGCAACTCTGACTTCCCCACAAAAGCAAAACACACACATTGCACAACACTGCTCCAGAAACCAAAAAGCAACTCCAGCTGCTGTTCTTCAGGTTCCTGTGCAAACCACCACCACTGGCAATGCAAATAGCAGGGCCGTGCCTACAGAAAGCTCTCTGCAATTCTTTCCAAAGCAATTCAAGCAATCAATTCCCTTTTTTTTCTGGCAGAGATGCTGCAGATGCATATCAGCTGTGAAGGGCAGCAGCAGCTCCCCTTGGCCACTGCCTGTGCTCCGAGGCCTCTCCCAGGAATACAGCTCTTGGCTTTTTTTTTAATAAAGCAACTGAGAGATCCCCACTGGGATGTCTGAAAAGGCAAATAAACAGCTGCTCAGACAACACATCTGCTGTGTGTAGCTGCCATGGCTGCACTCCTGTGACAAATGAGATGCTGAGAAAGGGACCGATGGTAAAACAATCTGGTGCAGACTCCTTGAGACCAAGGTTCATCCAATACCTGTCTGAGGACCTTTGGGCATACCTGAGCCAGGGAGGATTTTCCAACTTTTGCAGTTTTATGCAGAATTGAAAATAAATTAGAAGATGTAATAAATTAACTCTAAATTAATTCAGAGCTCCCCAGAAAGCTGAAGCATGGCATAGGAGGATGGAGGAGGATGCTCACAGGCTGTACCATGTACCAGTACAAGGTGATGATCCCATCCACATCCCACCTCTAAGGGTTACAGTCCATAAAAACAAGCTGGGATTCCAACATAAAGTTCATCTGGATGTTTCTAGCTAATATAATTAAAGAGAATACAGGGTTTTAAAACACTGTTCCAAGTTCACATCAACAAGTTCCCTAGATCTGGGATAAAATATCCCTGCAGGGATAAAGCACAGCTCTCCAGGCAGAGCACAAATTGAATCATGGCATGATTTGGATTGGAAGGGAACTTCAAAGATCATCTAAATCCAACCCCCTGCCCTGGGCAGGAACACCTTCCACTAGACCTGGTTGTTCAACCTCTCCAACCTAACCCTGAATGCTTCCAGGGATGGAGCAGCCACATCTTTTCCAGTGTGAAGAAATTTTTCCAAGCTAAACCTCCCCTGGCACATCTTGAGGCCGTTTCCTCTTGTCCTCTCCCTGGGAGCAGAGCCTGTCCTCCATCTGGCTGTCCCCTCCTGTCAGGAGTTGTGCAGAGCCAGAAGGTCCCCCCTGAGCCTCCTTTTCTCCAGGCTGAGCCTCCCCAGCTCCTTCAGCTGCTCCTGGTGCTCCAGCCCCTCAATGTCTTCTTGAGCTGTGGCACTCTGGGCACATCCTGATGGAGGATGAAGATGAGCAGAAGTCATCTTCACCTCAAGTATTGCATGGAGTCAATCAGAAACAGAATGGAACTGCACATGTGGAACTCTCCCTCAATTAACTACACAAAATTATGGATTTTGAGAAGTTTGGTCTTGAAACTAAAGAGCCAGAGTGCAAAATTTTAGTAAGCTCAGCTCTGCTGAAGAAGCAAGTTTTTACAGGGCAAAATGTGTTTTATAGGGAAATGGGGAGAAACAGGGAAAATATAATCACCTGATTTTTTAAAAATTGGAATCTTGTTATTAGAAAAACTAATATGGTATTTAAGAAATATAATTTATGAAAAAATATATAAATATGCAAGTATTTTAAAATATCATTTACCACCAAAACAAGCATATTGCAACCATTCCAAGGAGCACCACTACAACAAAATTTTCCTACTAAATCCCAGCAGAAGAAAAAGAAAATCCCTAGGATTTACATCAAATACACTTTAAAAGGACACGCCTGGTCTCAGTACACACCTCAAACTACGTGCAACTAGTGAATGATGTCACCCTGTTCAGAGGGCAGTAACAGCTTGTCTTGACAGCCATCCCCAAAAGTCCAATTTGGACAAGATTCAGGAATCTCATGCAACAAAAAAAAAAAAATCCCAAACAATAGCCTGAAGCTGTTCATGAAAGGTAAATTAGGAAAACAGAGAAGCTGCAGAAAAAAAAAAGAAATTCTTAATTTTGCTCCACTTCCGCTCCTGCTGTGTGAGCATGACAGCAAAGGCATTCCCAGGAACAGGAGGTTCCATGCACTTGTCCTGCCAGAGACACTTTTCAGGCAGAAAAAGAGATCAGTGGGTCCAAGTGAGCTGTTTCTTTCTAAATCAGAAGTTGCAGCACAAAGAGCTGTGTCACTGCCTCTGAAGGACAAACCTGAGCTGAACACAATCTGATCTTAAATATGCAAAGGGAAAGCAAAGGGAATGCAGAAGGTGTCTGGAGGGGAGAAGAAGAACAAAGGAAAAGAAGAAAAAACATCCCCAAAAGTTTGGCATCTAAACTTCCAGAGTTTATTTCAACCACAACTTAAAAGGTCAAATCTGCAAACGCTTTGCAGAGTAATGCAACCCAAAGCTCTGCTCTGAAGATACCTTTCTTGGGAAATTCTAGAAAGAGAAGGAAAAGCAGAAATATAGCCACTTTATCTTTCAGGCTGCCTGATTTGTGACTGTTTGGGACCAGTGCTGGCAGAGCAAAACAAATTCTGGATTACCCCCACTTTTTCCAAGAGGCCTGGAAGCAGACACAGCACAACAGCAGCCGTCCAGCTGCTGGAGTGAAGGAATGCAAACTTCTGTTCCAACAGCAAAAAAAAATATAGAACAGATATGATTCAGGATTTTTTTCCCCTCAAAAACAGCTGCGGATCTTGCGAAAGGAAAACAAAAGGCTGGAGTGCATCCCTGCCCTCCACCTCATCCCAGCACACACAACTTGCCAGACACTGGGGCTTTGAGCAACCTCTGCTAGAGGAAAGGGAACCAAGGAGAGGAACTACAAAGCTGATTTTTAAAGGAAAAGAATATTAAAAATTAGGAAGGAATTACTCCCTGTGATGGCAGAGAGGCCCTGGCACAAGTTGCACAGAGAAGCTCCAGGCCCATTCCTGGAAGTGTTCCAGGCCAGGTTGGACAGGGCTTGGAGCAGCCTGGAATAGAGGAAGGTGTTGCTGCTCGTGGCAGGGGGTGGAATGGGATGATCCCTTCCAACCCAAACCACTCCATGAATGGTCCCCAGAAGAAGTGAGTGGCCACCACCAGAGCAAGATTCCCAGCAAACCATTTGTGATGCCTCTCTCCATCCAAGAGCCAAGCAAACAGACAACCTATTCCTGAGAAAAGTAGAATCTAAGGAAAAAAAACAATTCCCCAAACTTCCCTCCACATTTCTTTTCACAGAGATCTCTCTTCCCCACCTCCAGAAATCTAACCTAGACAGACATGTTCCCTCTGACACTGCTAAAGAGAACTATAAAATGACCTTGGTCCAACATGACACAACCTGTGAAAAACAAAAGAGCATGGAAGTGTTTCAAATAAATAACAGGACTACAGGTGGAATAACAGGGCTGGAGGTGGAATGCAATAATCTTCATACCAGTTTTCTGAAATGAATGTGGTCACCAATGTGGATCACCACAGGAACCACCATTAATTACAGGAGCCTGCTCTGGTGTTTTCTCATCAACTCCAGGGAGTGAGAGGGGGAGGATGCATGCACCAAACCCCCTCCATGAATCATGCCTTCCAAGAACAATGGCATGGCTGAAGCTGACACATCACCTGTGTGCAGATGGGCTTTAGGCAACAAAATTCTAACCAGCAAAGCTGGCAATTCCAAGGAAAACCATCTCAACCACTATGGGGCAAACACATGACTAATTAATTAATGAATGTTGGTATCCCACTTCAGAGTTTCATACCTGAAAAAGTTGATGGCCAAGTTTATCTAACCTCTATTACAAAGGAAGAGTCCTCATAAAGCAACCAATAAGTGGCCAAATCAAGCACTCATGGTTAGAAAACAATTTTGATCATGAAAGTTACCTTTGATTTCTTCCCCAGCTCAAAGAAGCTGACTGCACAGAAACTCCATAAATACAGCATTATCAATACATTGTGTGCAATGAAATCCCTTTTCAATATACTAGAAAATTGCTGCTGATAATTCTCATTTCCATTTTCCCACTGAGAAACCACCGAGATAAACCAGCACAGAGAAACACTTGAGTGAAAACAAAGCATTAACAAATTTGGCAGCAAGCCATCTGCTGTACTTTTGTTTTTTCCTTTTTTTTTGGAAGCAGGTAATATTCTATAGGTGGAAACACAAGCTTCTCTCATTGCTAATGCTGTTGTCACTTCATTATCAGTATTTAGCAGATAGCCACAGAGTTAAAATAAAATCCCAACTACTCAGGTTTGGTTTTTTTCACCGTTAAAACATTTCCACACTACTATCGTTTCCATGTTACCTCAAGCACTGGGCCAGCTCCAAGAATAATCTGTTCTACTCCACTGGCAAATCCCTTCTGGCTGAGGGCGGTGAGGTGATGAATCAGAAAGTTGGTGCTCTGTGTCTTTCCCGAGCCGCTCTCTCCTGAAATCACGATGCACTGGTTCTTCTTCCTCTGGAGCATAGCATGGTAAGCCACATCTGCCACAGCGTAAATGTGGGGCTCCAGCTTGCCCAGCTGATGGTTATCGTACATCTTCACATACTTGGGGTTATAAATAGGTAGGAACTTGAAGGGATTAATAACAATGAGGATGCTGCCAACGTAGGTGTAGATTTTTTCCTGCTTGAAGCGGTTTCTGAGATTTTCCAGGAGCGTTTTCTCGTTCAGGTCCGGCAAACCGCACAAGTCGTCGTAGTCCTTCTGCTGGGGCTGGGGGAGGAAGCCCCGCTCCACCATCCTGCGCCGCTCCTCCGTCACCCGCAGCCAGGACTGGAGGCTCCCGTAGTGGATGGAGCCATCCAGGTTCTTCTCCCGCAGCAGGAAGCGATAATCCTCGCCGCTGATGCGGTTCTCCAGCGCCATGCGCGGCCACAGCATCATGCGCTGCACCGGGCAGTCCGTGGGGTTGAGGATCCATTCCTCCCCTCCAAACTCCTTCACTTCGGCCAACACGTAACATTTTGTTTTCTCCAGCTGGAGTTTGTTGATGAGCGAGTCGATGACCTCGGCGGCCGTGGACGTTTTCCTGGCGGTGATGGGGCAGTAGATTGTCCCCTCTGCGATGCTCCCGGGGTAGATGTGCAGCGTGTACTCGCTATCCTCAAAGCGTCGTCTGCCTCCAACATCATTCACACTCATATTGGATCCTTTCCCATCAGTCCCTGGGCTGCATAGTCAGGACTGTGCTCTGTCTTGTCAGGTCATCATGTTAGCAAGGCTGAAAAAAAAAAAAAAACCCAAAATAAAACCAGGTGAGGTGTTATCCTACGAATACCCCAAAGCTGTAGCAGATAAAGGTATTCAACATCCAACACTACACACACAGCACAGTCTTCCTCTATTCCCCCTCCCACAGCACCTCAAGCTTTTGCTGATTTTGCCCCCAGTCTGAGGTATCAGAAACACCCTCTGATTTTCAGTGAAAATTTTGTGAGCAACACACCAGACAACCTCCTGAATCAACCTCATGGGTATGTGGTACTCAGCATCCACAAATTTTAGCTGCTAAAACAAAATGACCATCACCTTCCCCTGCACACCTGGCCCTTGCTACAGATGTATTTTTCCATGAGAGGAGATAAACTCCTTTCCTCCCTGTCCAGGAGATTTTTAACCCATGATGATTTAATCAGCAGCACTTTTTCCCCTACTAAGCCACCCTTTTTCAGAGATGTGCATATCTCACACTGGATACGAGTTATTGCAACCAAATCCTTTGTTGCCTACATTGCACTATTTATTTCTCTTGTACTGCTTAAAACCAAACAAACCCATATCTCTGGCAACGAAACATCAAATGTGCAGCTGATTTCTCAAACTTCATCACTACAAGAATGTAACGCACCACCAGCAGCCCCAGATAAAAGCAAATTCAGAGTTCAAGGGCCCCAGTGCTCCACCAGTTCTAGCAAACTCCAAACTGCCCTGGAAGATGTTGAGAGTTATTCCAAAAGAAAGACCAAAGGGAACTAGGGAGAAAAGCAGGACCCTCAGAACGAGGATCTGAGCAATCAGGTGGCAGTGCCACTTCATACAGATTAAAGTTTACATGGACACACATCCTAATGTTATTTGTAACGTTGAGGTTTTTGTTGAGCACTGCCCCACTGGAGCAAGACCTCACAACTATGACAGCTCCCTCCTGGCATCAACAAAATGCTCAAGAAGGGTCAAAAAAAACATGAAGTCAAAACCCACAACAGGTTTAGGGAACTTCAGGTATTTGATGCTGGCGAGAGCATTCAGGGAAAGCATTTCACTGGTCACCCTGTCCCTGCAGTCTCCCCCAGGACCTTCGGTCCACGTAGAGCCACCCTCATCTTCTAACCCACTCCAAGGCTGGGATTTGGAGAATTGTTTCATTTCTGAGGCCCTCAAACGAGCAGCACTATTTTATGCTGTATTGTATCTGGCTCCAATATTTCATGAAGTATATTATCCCCAGCCACGCGCACTTCAAAGCACAGAGATGAATGTGTCCCAGTGAAATCCATCTGGCAGAGGTTCACGGCGCATTGCTTGGTAGCAGGACATACATTATGCAGCGGGAAGGGTTCCAGCTGCTTTCCTATGCCTTTACTACAGGCACAGATGCAGCAGGGATGATGTCAGGGAAGTGCTGGGTTGGGCTTGCTTTGTGTAGCTCTGCGACTCCAGCATCAGCTTTTCATCAAGAAGGGGTGAACAAACCCCCTCACACACACTCACTATACTTAAGCTCAGGCATTCCTCACCCAGATTTTACTTCAAAGCTGAGGCCAAGAGGACTGGCTATTTGTATTGATGTTATCAGAGCATATCCAAGACTGCTGACTCACATGAGAAGTGCAAACAGGACTTTAAGTTGCTTACCTTGAGCAAACTGACCTTGCCTCCTCCCTCCTGCACACTCAATAAAGCACCAGGCCACTCCACCCCACCCACCCAAACATCTCTAGAGATGTTTATTCTGCATGGAATCGGTAACAACAAACACCTGTGCCTTCTGCATCCAAACCATTTGAATCCAGCAGGGCTGCAAGCCAGGCATGAACCCCACGGAGATGCTAAAAGCCTCAGCAGCTCTGGGCACATAGAAGAGCCAAGTCCCCCCCACAAAACCACTCAAAGACCAGAAGCTTCCGAGATCAGAAAGCAAAGGGGTGTTAATTCCAGCCTTGTAAATAAATCCCAGGGGTGCCACGGGGTTTACTGGTAACAACCTCATGGCTCGGAGTGCTGAGGGAGGTCAAAGTTAATGAAGGTTAATGAGGTTAATTGGTTGTGGTCTCCCATGCCCTGCTGCATGTTGGCTCAGAGTCCAACACACCTTGTGCATGCAGTCAGCTTTTCCAAAGCATTTTGGAGAAAATAATGCAATGAAATATCCATCCTAAGGTAATTAGCATGTCAGGGAGAAGGGTTTTTCTAATGACAACCATTCCAGCAGGCTGTTGTATTAGCTATTAGATGACTTGAAAAATTAATATTTTTTGCATTTAGAAATAATAAATTAAATGGGATCGCGAAAAGAGTGCACAAAGTTTGTATTGTGTCACCCATTAATACTTGCTCTGTGCACTATTTTAATTAAAGGCCTTTTCAGTTACTACATGCTTATATTTACAGGTGAACATATAAAAATGATGCTACACTTCAGTCATTTATACATTTCTGCCTACTGCAAACTCCTGGGAACACTCTGGCCAAAAATTCATGGACTCTGCACGTCTATGAAAGGAAACATTTATGGCATTTTAAGTCAACACAGAATTATGGAATGGTGTGAGCTGGAAGGGGTTTTAGAGCTCATCTCATTCCACCCCTGCCATGGGCTGGGAAACCTTCCACTAGAGCAGGGTGCACCAAGCCCCATCCAGTCTGGCCTGGAACACTTCCAGGGATCCAGGGGCAGCCACAGCCTCTCTGGGCACCCTGTGCCAGCGCCTCACCACCCTCACAGCCAAGAATTCCTTCCCAATATCCCATCCATCCCTGCCCTCTGGCAGTGGGAAGCCATTCCCTGTGTCCTGTCCCTCCATCCCTTGTCCCCAGTCCCTCTCCAGCTCTCCTGGAGCCCCTTCAGGCCCTGGCAGGGGCTCTGAGCTCTCTCTGGAGCCTTCTCCTGTCCAGGTGAGCATCCCCAGCTCTCCCAGCCTGGCTCCAGAGCAGAGGGGCTCCAGCCCTCTGACCATATACTTTCAGCCTAATATTTTCTATTTTCCTTTTCCATTTTCTATGTTAGAATGAAGATTCTTCTCAAATTAATCCTGAATGCTGACTTTGCTCAATTTTACTACTACTAACATAATTTTATTTCCAACATAAAAAACACAATCTTTAAATTGTTACAAATTAATTCTATTACTTGGGTTCACTGATATTAATGGGGTTCTCCTACATAATAAAATCAATTACTATTTCCAAGGGGAAGGCTCAGAGGGTCCTGATAAAACTGACAATAATCATCTGATTATGAGCAGGTTGACAGAAAAATACTAAAACTTTGCTTGCCAGTTAGGCTTTATACAGACATTAAACGTGTAAATACTGGTTGTTTTTTACATTCTATGTGATCTTTTGCTATATGATCACAGTTTAATACACATTCAGAAAGACCAGCCTCAATATATTCATTTTCAGGGACAGCATTAGCAGCACGTGGCAAAAATCCAAAACAAACTGTCCACTGGAAGCATCCGAACCCAGCATAAATAATCTGTGACAGCTAAAGCCTGAAATCATGTGCAGAGTTTGCCAAACACCGAATGATTTGGAAAAAACAGGGATCAGTGTCAGCATTGAGGCTGCTAAAGGGGCAATTCTGGAAGCAAAGTTCACTGAGTTTATTATAACATCCCCTAACCTGGCAAGGGACTACAGAAACAGGGAAACTTTCTCCCCATTCCCAATCCTCAGGGTTTGGTTTGTTTTGTATCCATCCAGCAGCACCTCCCAACACACCGTGCAGGGCACTAATTCCTGGCTGCCAATCTAAACACACTTCACTGCTTCATCTCAATCTGTGGGCACAAGATGTTTCTCCTGTAGCAGCCGACACCCTCGTGCTGCTGGTACCCAAAATAACACCTTGGTGACACCAAAAGTGACACCAGACCCACACATCTGGGCCAGCTGCACACAGGAGGAATACCCAGGTGGAAGCTCAACACCTTGGTTCATATGTCAGTTCCTTTCAGATCTACATAACACTTAACCCTCTTCTTTTATCATCTTCCTTTTCCATGCTCACTGTGTTTTTCTCTTCCCACTGTTTGCTGATGGGACAGAAATGTAATTAATGTCACTTAATCACCTATGTGGGTCCCTCTCAAAGAACCTCGTGTGCAGGAGTGGTGGTACCCAAAACACAGATTTATGCAAATTATTTTCATCCAGAAGAATGAAAGTTCTATCACACACAGAGAGTTCTAGCTCTATCACTGAGATCTGGAAGCATTACAGAGATCTTGGAATGGTTTGTTGTAGAAGACACCTTTAAAAGTCATCTAGTCCAACCCTCCTGCAATGAGCAGGGATGTCTGCAACTTGATTTGTAATCACAATTCAAATTTACTTCTTAAAGGATGATAACCTTGGATGGGGAAAAATATACCCATTAGCACTCCAGGATTGTCACCATACAGAAGGAAGGTCTTTTGGCTGAATTTCAGAGCAGTTTATTTGGACTGAGGTACCTAAGCAAGATGACAGAGCAGTGAGAAAACTTAAATTAGAACAGAAAATGAAAGCAGAAGTGGAGACACATTCTCAGAGGCTCTGCAGCAACACAGGACCCTGCTGGATCAGGCACTGAGCCAAAACAAAACCCTGCAGGCACCAGCAATGAGGACACAGAGGCAATGGCAGCATCCCAATGACACATCTGACTGTTTCAGAGGCTTCTTTCCTCTCCCCTCAAAATTCTCCATTTGGTCACAATTCCTTTGAAAGAAAGAAATTCTTCCCCTTTGCTAAACCTGCTTTGTATTGCTCAGAGTTCAAGGCTAATGTGAGTGAGCATAAAAATTTGGTGTCCTTTCACTTTCTGCAAACCTAAGTGATTTTGAGCTAAACCTCCTCGATGTCCCAGTCCAGGTGAGATTTGTAAACTGGGGTTTGGCTGTTATTATCAAGAGCCATAATGAAAGGAGTGTCAATCCTTGGACAGTGTCAACCATCCTGCCTCCAGCAGAAATGAATTTTTCTGGAAGTAAAGATGCCTGTACAGCCAGAGATGCCTACCCAGCCTCCGAGGGGGATTCCCAGAATGCAAAAGAAGCAGTGGCACAGCTCACCCTCTGTAAATCATCCCTAAAGTTGCAAACACTGGAACTAAAATAGGTTGCAAGTGTTCTCTAAGTTTTTCCTGAGATAACAGCTTCTTCCATGACCTGAAAAATCTGAGACAAGTCATATCACACTGGTTTTCCCTGTGTCTTTCAGTTTTATTCAGCACTTTAAGTAACTCTGTCACCTCCTTGTCTGTTCCCTTCTACAGTGGAGGATAACACTTGAATTTCAGTTTGGCACTGGGAGCTCCTTGCTGGGCACCAGAGGTGTTTCCTCCTCTCTTTCAGAGATGGGCTTGGTTCCCCCATACTTTAATCTGACACTGGTATTAAGAAGTCCATGAATACATGAAGCACCCCAGTGGGTGATAATCCCTTCCAGAGCCTGGAATCACCTTGTCTGGAGGTTTTGGTATTTCCCTATGGTGTGACAACCACTCAGTGGTTCCTGTTCTAGAAACTGGAGGTGGGTGAGGATGTTGCTATCCATTTCATTCTTGCTGATGCGTCTCCTATGCAAATCTCAGCTGAGACAAAATGGGAAGAAAAAACCCCAAAAATCTAAGAAACAAACCAACCAACCACAAAACCAAACAAAACAAACAAAAAACCAAAACAGACAATCAACTTAAAAAATTACAAGAAAAGCTGTTGTGAAATTAGTTACTCCTAATATGTTACAACATTTCTGGTGAAGAAGGAACTGAATTAGGATGTGAATAAGAGCACGATCACTTATTCTTTCCCTGGAGGTCAAAGCACTTTCTGTGCAGGGAATGAGTCAGCATCCAAGGAATTAACCTGGGCTGTGCAGTGAATGAACCTCCTGCCTGCATGACTCCTGCCTCACTGGCCAGAGATGCAACCAAAGGCACAGATCCATCCTCTGTGGTGCCAAAGAAATGAAAATTAAATAAAGAAACTACAAAAAAGGCTTGGTGAGGACTTGACTGGGACAGCTGCATGGGAGAAGTGACTCCCATCTTCACTTCTGCCACAGCATCTCTGCTTGATGCTGGGAAACCCAAATAAGTGGTGCAAGAAAATCCTGCCTTGGATTGTTCCTCTTTCTTGAGCTTCAGATTTGAGTCACTGAATCTTAACTTCTGGAAGCACTTCTGCTCTCCCAAAACATGCCCCTACACTGAGAACAGGATCCTCCAGCTGTTCCCTTGGCTTTTTTTGCCAGAAACCAACAAAATAGCAATATAAAAAATAAAATTTAAAGAAACAAAAGGAATTGCTGGATCCTCTCTCAGGCTGCAATGGTAGCAGCTGTTTAACTTTGCTGCTCCCATATTCCCTAGATGGCTAATGAGAACTGGCAGTGAATGGCAAGGATTAACAAAAAGGCAGAGGCTAAGGAAGAGCCTTAGGTACACTGTGAGTGTTTTGAGTCCTGCAGGGAAACAAATCCTTGCTACATTTTGTTTTGCTGCTTCTAATGACTAATGAAGTACTCTGTGGTGGGACAACCCTGTTCCAAACACCAGGAAAAATGTGTCCTTTATAAACTGACAGAATTACATTTACAGCCCCTTCAGGTTTTCCTGGATTAACTCCAGGCTCCAGCATCATCTTCAGACAGAGCATCCCCCACCAACACAGCAATTCTGCTCACATGAACAGCCAAAAGATCACATTTTCAACCTGACTGGCTGGATTTGCTCTTCACAGGTGGACATAGAGCAGCTCAACCTCTGGAAATCTGACTGGAAACAGAGTGAAAGAGTTGATATCCCAAAACCACAGATCACTGTCAAATCCTACCCAGAGCAGAGCTGCTGAGCACAGAGATGGCTGCAGAAACTGTAAACGGACTCAGGATCTCCCTTTTAGCTCTACAACCACATGCCCAGCTATTGATATTTTAGTTTGCAGCTCAAATTTCACATACAGAGCCTGAAAACCAGCAGCCCTTACAATAAAAACATTTTTGAAGCTGATAACAATGATGGATATGAAGTGTAAGCAACGTTGCCAAGGACTGAACGAATTCACACCGAGAAGCATCTCCCAGCCCCAGAACAGCTGCAGAAAATACATTTTGAGAGCTCAGGAATTACACCAGCGTTAAGGACAAGGTGCTTGTAGCCTAGAGGAGCTCAAGAGCTTCAGAGAACAAAACCTGGGTAGGTAAATCAAGGGATCCTTCTCCTCCTAATTCCCTGCTGAAGGTGGTGGGAGCAGGCTGAGGACTGCCACGCTGAAAAGGAAGTTTGCTGAAGGATGTGGAGGCACTCCAGGACCACTTCCAGCTCCAACAAGCACCACACTTGAGATAACAGCTGAGAAAAAGGCAGAAGGATTTACAGAAGCACCAAGAATTGCACAAATACATTGTGCTGGCACCTAAATGCACCAAATTGCTGCATTAGCAAGTTTTCAAAGATAAAGGAAATAAAGGGCAGGTCATTAAAAAAAAAATATTTTTATATGTTATCACCAAGAAGTTATTTCTCACCTTTATGATGAAATGGCAGAGTATTTTGAATATTTCCATATAAATATATATTGATCTACATCAACTGCACGTATCAATAGACTGATAAATGTCAGTCTACAGATCCATGCCAAAGGAATTTGTTGGGTTAAAGAATCATGTCCTCCCACAGATCCTCAGCATGGATCCTTCCTCAACATTCTCCATCCTTGGGAAACTCAACCCACATCCAGCACAAGCCAAGACAAACACAGACACCTCTCAGCCTTGCTTATTGTGGAGGCCACAGACACAGGAAAATCAACATTAAATCACTATGGAAGTGACGATACCTACGCTGTATTTCCCTAAAAATATAAAATTAGGGACAATTTACATAATTGAATGCCACTATGTTATTTTAGAACACTTGGTCAAATAATTATAATTTCAGATGTTTTTCCTGTAGTCTTAGGAGCTTTGAAGTTACTATGAAGATAATTCAGCTTAGGGGCAAAGTCAAATTTAAGTGCAATAGCACCAGGAGAAGATGTAATAATGTGGTTACTGATGTTCTCCTTTCCTCATTTTATAGAGGATTATGGACCATGACCCATAGCAAGGCAGGGATGGTTTTAAAGCCTTCTCACAGCAAACTCTTTTTGGCAAACAGTCCATTTCAAATTCAATTTTCCAGTGTTCCCTACACAATTTTATTGCATTTCACAAGAATTATTACCTGCGACCCACCAACACAAACCCAGAAGAGCTTTCTCTTCTGCCAAGAAGATTCCAACCTTCCTCCTGATAGGACATTTACTGTTCAAGATCAAAATGAACCACACAAAATAACTCTGGCTGGGCAGCAGGCAAGTCCCATTTTCCCCATTTTAGGTAGAACAAACCTGTTAAAGAATTAGAATTTAAAAGGACAATTCTCCAATTTTTCAGCTCAGTCTCCTCCTTCTTAAGTGAGACTACAGTCCAGCTTTTTTCAAGCATCTGAACAGGAATAAAGTCATTTTTGGGAGTCCATAATCTTACGTTGTCATGGGCCCCTGCAGCTGCTGGTTTCTTCTACAAGTCTGAATTTTCCCAACAAAATAACCAAAGCTTCCACTCCAGCCCATCCTCATTCTGTTAAATCCTCCTTAAACAAAGGCAATCCTCAACTCACTTCACCTTCAGCTGCCTCTCGTCCTTGCAGCTCCTTCCCCTTCTCCATGGGAGATGAAATCATTTCCCCACAGAGAATCATCTTCTCTGCATTCAATGAAGGTCAGCCCTCAGCAGCAGGAGCTGCAGTGGCCTCAGGAAATCAAGAGACTGCTCCTGCCTGGATTTAGTTTCATAGTAAGTAAGAGGTGATGCCATTTGTTATCTGTCTCCTCTCCATGTTCAATGTCTCAAACAGCTTAGTGATATTTAATAACCTAAAGACTTTACCAGAATAATACAAAAAAGTATAAATAATTGAAATATTTGAGGGATTTGATCTCTGTAGCCAGACCGTACAGGTACCTGCCACTCCTTTAAACCAATCAGCTCAAAATTGCCTAAAATTAGTTCCTTTTCAGAACTACTGAAAGTCCTGTAGCACCAGCATGAAAGCATCCTGGTCCATGCAGGAGCAAGATTCTATTAACCAGAGACTGATTTAAGGCTTGTAGTCAGCTATAGATTCTCTGCACAGCACATGCAGCACAAGGAATAGATCTTAGAGCACTAAGACTTGTGCTGTCAAAGATCAAAAGGAAAATAATATTAAAATATCTGTACTGCCAGATCTGGCTTAGTTACCTTACAAAGGAAGAAAAAACCAAAAAAACCCCAAAACCAAAACAAACACCAAACAGGATGAGTCATACTTTAAACAAGACTTTCAGCAAGTAGTTCACAGAAAAAAAATAGTCTTTTTCCTCTAAAGGCCATGTTTATAAAAAATAATCAGCCCACAGATGATGATAATTTACAAGCAAGAGCAGGAATAGGATGCTGGATTTAAATGAACCACAAACCAATATATTCTATCTGAAAATTAAACTGTCAGGCAAATGCCACAACACAAGAGTGGCTTTTAAACTTGAGAAAGAGTGTTCTGAAAGCATCAGGACTTCAAACCAAAAACAAAAGCTGCCTCACAATGCGAGAAATACCAAAAAATCTCTCGAATTAGAGCTGACAGCTCCACTAAAAATAGTTCTTGGCAGCTACCTGAAACACAGGCTTTGTAGTTCTTTGAAAACATTGATATCAGACAGAGAGCAAAAAAAAAAAAACCCAAAAAAAAAAGAAAGGCAGGAGTTAATCAAGTATTTAATGGAAGTACTTCCCTTGTCCCAAGTCCCTCTCTTGGAGCCCCTTCAGGCCCTGGCAGGGGCTCTGAGGTGTCCCTGGAGCCTTCTCCTGTCCAGGTGAGCACCCCCAGCTCTCCCAGCCTGGCTCCAGAGCAGAGGGGCTCCATGGCCTCCTCTGGACTGGCTCCAGCAGTTCCACATCCTCCTTCTGCTCTTGGAGGCAGCTCTGCAGGTGGGGCCTCAGCTGAGCAGAACTTGAAGCCCTGGACAAGCAAAATTCAGCTCCTCCTTAAGGTCCTCACGTTACTGCTTTTCCTGATGGATCAGATACACTGTGTGCAGGCTGTAGAAATTCAGAGATGTGTGAGTACCAGCATCAGGGAACCAACACATCCATTAGGAATGCCATAATTCACCTTTTTTAAAATGAAACAAGCAGTAAATGATCAAGGATCTACATCAGATGCTCTCACCCAGCATTTTGCTGTAATAAACATGTGGTTTATGGTGCCTCTGGGTTATTTAAAGCTGTTTCTGGAGGTTCCCACACATTGTGCTATAGGATTAGGAGGAAAGCATCCCTGATTTCCAAACCTGATAAATAGGTACACCCCTACAGCCACCCCACACCAAGGACAGACAGAACCTACCAACAAGGATTAAGATGACACTGGGGAACAAAGACATGCCCAGACTTTGCATTTCATTTGAATCTTTGCCCCGTGTTTGGGGCAAAAGCTGGAACAACATCACAGCTGGGATCAGGACTTCATCCTGCACTTGGGGTGGAGCTTCCACCTCTCCCAGCCACAAGCTACAGCTCCACACAAACTTGGGGAGCAGACAAATGTGGTTGTAGAGAAAATGAAATTCAGAAGCACATTCTGGAAAACAAAATTATTCTATAAATCACTGCACATATCCAATAAGGTAGCAATTAAGTCAATTGAGATAACAGTCTGTACCTCATTGTATTCTCTGGGATAAAAAACCCCATCTCATCTGGAAGCTGAAGATCTGGTTTCTTGAGAGACCAAGCAGCAAAAATCGAAATATTCACCGGACTGGCAGTGGAATGATTTCAATGCTTCATTGAGCACAAGTTAAACCTGAGCATATTCAAACTAGCACAGTGAATTTGCTTTTTTACTTTCATGTATCCTCCCTTGTCTTTAGGACTATTTTCCCATCCAGAGTATGATGTGGGGGTGAGTTTTCCAATTTTTTTCCTTAGTATTTTTCATTAGGATAGAGCACTGCTACGAAAAAAGAAATTCTGCTCTGGTCCATCCTGAAAAAGGGAAGATTAAAACAAAGGGAGAACAAACGGCCCCAGAGCACAGAGAGAGGTCAGGCATCCTCAGATGGCTGAAGAAATTAGATGACAGATTGCAGCAGCCCAGTATTAAACATCTCCAAGATAATTCCCCATCCCAAGCAGAATCATCAGAGGGAGAAAGAGAAGCTCCTCTAAGCCAGGGCTGCCAGACTGCTTCTCTGACATCTGTTCCTGCATTTTCCGCCGGCCGCTCCCCAAGCGGCTCCGCTGACGGATTTTCCCTAATTGCAGGCGGCGGATAATCACCCTTTATCCTGAAACAGGGTGCCCAGTGCAATGTGAAAACATCTCCTTGCCAGCTCCTATGCTCATTTCCTACAAAACCTGTTCTAAATCGAAAGCCTCCCGTGGGATACCTTGGCTTTGAACATGTCTGAGGTGATTCCATAATTATTGAAGGACTATAAGCTCTGCTTGCTGGGTTATTCCCAGAGAAACTCATTGGGCCCTCTCTCCTTTTACTTTCCACCATGTGCCAACCTGTCCATCCCAATTTTTTTCTTCCATGTTCAAGTGAAAGCAGAGGCACCTCCTCCCCACAGAACAGAGAGCTCCCTATCTTAGTGCAGAAAGCCATTGCTTACACCTGACACAGGAGGTGAGATGCAAACATCCCTGCAAGAACTGCAGCACACTTGGGTTTTAAGCCTCTTAATAAAAAATATAAAGTGTATTTTCAATTCTTTCTGTGCCATCAGTACAGAAAAAGACAATTCTGCAGTGAGTAAAGTCACAATGAAGAATTGGTTATAAATATAATAGTTACGTTTCTTGAAGCTCTTTAAGAATTATGAGCAGAAATAGCTTCCACAAGCTATTGTGGAATTATTAATTCCTGAACCTAATGTTATTAATTCCTAAACCTGGCATCCCCACCCCTGGGAGGGGACAGGACACAGCCAAGGTCAGCCGTGCATTATCTGGAGAAACTGAAACGCGATGCTGATCCTGGTGGAACAGGCTCAGGTGACACAACTGGCTTCATTTCCACCTTTTATTTATATGAAGGACAACTGAGATGGGAATGACAGGCTCTCCAGATATCCACATCTCAGTGGTTTTCCACAAGCACATCTTCACTTAGAAAATATATGGATTTCTCCAATATGTTTAGGAGAATCCAACACTGATCACAAAAGAGAACCCATATTTTCTGCCACACTAAAATAAAATGTTATATCACAAACCTCTCCTTGAAGTTCACAAGCACCTTCCAAAATCCTGTCTAAAAATACTACACCATTTACTTTTCTCTAGCTATTAAATCTTGCATTCATATTCACCACACTGCAAATATCCAGGTGAAATACTCCCAGTCCTGTGCACGGGTCTTATCTTTTTCACACTCAAAGGATTTATTTCAAAACATCCCCAACTACCAACACACCTCAAAGTTCCCCAGGAATCATTTTATGCAAAGCAGAAATTTGGGGAGGGGGCCAGTAAATCCTTTTAACCAAATGCTTTCAGATTACAACAAATTATTCCACTGGCAAAAAGCCAGCACAACTCTCCACAGCAGAAAAAGAGGTCGGGCAAATCCAATAACGAGTATTTAAAAAGACAAGTCAACAAAATTAGTTCAATTTTCTCGCTGGAGGCAAAGCAAGGTCATTATGGAATAGGGAGGGGTGGGGGGTGAAAAGGAGATTCAGCAATAAAATAATAAAAAAAGAAAGCCCAGAATATTCAACCTATTGGGTTTTGGAATTACTTCCACTCCATTTCACCGGCAGAATTAGAAACATTAGGACAGCAGGCTGCCACAACAGGCAGGTGCCTGGGGCCATGACACCCAACAATCCATCCCCTGGATGCAGCCAGCAGTGTCTGGAGCAGATGCCACCTCTCAGCTCTCATCAGCCACGGGAAGACACAGCGTGGGTCCGACATGTCCGGAGCTCCCGGGATTAGCTGCTGCCATGAGCACGGTGGGAAGGAAGAATGTGCAGGTGTGTCACCCCTGGAAATTTCAAAATGCACTAAGGAAAAGTTCAAAGTGCCCTAAAAAGGAATTTATGCCACAGGGATCTCAGGAGAAAGGTTTGGAGGACATGTCTTGGTTTGTCAGATAAATGCCAGGTTGTTCAGACAGGACCAAAACAGACCTGATTTCTTTACCATCCCTGATTATTTTAACAGTGTCTGTATAAGTTTGGGGGGTTTTGAGACATAAAATGACATGAAACATTCTTTCTGTTGGGCCACACTATAAAATTCTGTCCCAAATATACCAAGTCCACCTATATGGTGAGCACAGGAGTCACAGACCACAATTCAGAGCAGAAACCTGAGATTCAGCTGACTTTTGAGGACAGGAAACTTGTGTTCTACCCTGTGCTATCTTTGATCCACAGTCAAAAGTCCCTTTCTGCAGAAAAACAGCCTAGGATTGTTATCCTTGTCTATACCCTGGCTGCAGGCAGAAAGCAAATTAGAATTTCCCAGATTTTTAAGTACATAAATGTGTTTGTGCTGACAGTGTTTGGGGTCTGACAGACACAGAGGAACCCGTTCCTTCTCCTCCTGCTTGTCCTTGCTGACTTTACACCTGAGCCTCGGGGATTTTCCACTTTCCTTGAGCCTTTCCAATGAAATCTATGGTAAAACTCATCAGCAATTTGCCTTAAACATCCTTAACCCCTGACCTTTAAAGGATGATCAGGTTTGAAGGGTAATTTTTTAATGGATGAGAGTTTTTGGTTGTTGCCCTTTTCAAAACATGTTTCTCTGAAATAGAGGTCTGGGGATTTCTAAAATTTTATTTATTTTAATGAAGAGTGAAAGACAAGACCAAGTTCCATACCCTGCTGGTTTGGGATTCCCCCCACCAAAAGTCACCCCAGGCTCTCCTGCTGCCATGAGGAAAGAACATTCTGCATCTCCATCTTCCAAACTGCTGCCACTGATGGGATTCACTGCTTTATCATCTAACCATTGACATCCCTCCTTGCAAGTCTCCCTTTTCACCTTTATTCCTGTATCACTAAGATCCCAGGCACAGTCCTGAAATCACCTGTGTGGAGGTTTCAGCCTCCATAGCCTAAAATGCAGCAATAGATTTGATGGAATAAAGCTGCTCTCAGTGATTAAAGAATCCCAGAATTGCTTGGGCTGGAAAGGACCTTCAAGATGATCTCATTCCAACCCCATCACACACCATCCCTTTTTAATTGTTCAGGCTCTTTTATAACGCCAATTATCAGCAGACACATTTTCAAAACATTTCTTCTCTACTACAGCCATGAATTTGTAATTTATATTAAAGGACATCATTTCTACAAAAGCAGTAAAAATAAGTTCTATGTGGTGAACAAATGTTTTGCTGCACTGTTTTATCAAGTTAAAAAATATACTGGCATTCTGGTTTGCATTCAATCTGGCTTCATTCATCATTAAAAAAATCAAATTTTAGTTTAAAAACCCCCAAACCCAGTGGAAGTGTGTGCAAGGAAGAAATTTCCTAGCCTAAATTACTAAATAATTTATTTTTTCCTCCAAACTTCAGTCACATCTGTAGTCCAAGGACAACCTGTTCACCTCTAACACAAATCAATTGAAAACAACTTTGCTCAAAGACAGTGGTAAAACAGATTTGTTGAAAGAAAGAAGGTTTCAGCTTTTCCAGTACCATCCAGATGCTGCTAAATTTGTCTACTTCAGTGCATTGCTTCAGTAATTTGGGTAAACCAGTGAAGCTTTGGCAGGCATTTGCAATTACAGCTGACTTTGTTCTTCACTATTTGTTAGATAGGAAAATCCCAGAAGAGACTGGGCTTTCTCTGAGTACATAGTTCACTTTTATAATTTACATTGATACTTAGCTAGGGGGATTTGAGCAGGAAAGATCCTCAATCCCTTAAATTCACCACAATATTGACATTCCTACCTTCCCCAATAATTAATGTTATGGAAATGATGGTTGATTTTTAAGGAAAACATCCCACAAGCAGGATGGGGTGTTAAGTCAGTCTAATAAACACTCCAGAGTGAGTACACGATCTCCTCGTCCTTTCTGACTCCTCTAAAAGACAACAGGAGATGGAACCTTCAGAAAGTCATCAAGACTTCAACAAGACACATGTGCCTCCCCCTGTACCTGAAAAGCAGAGCAAATCTTGGCCTGACAAAGGAAAGTCAATTATATCCACATAATTATCCCTCCAGAACGCCTTGAAGAACATATGGTATGGAAATGAAACTGCCTGAAATGGATTAACTCAGCTCTGTGATGAGATCCACAGAAGGGAGCGTGAAAAAAACATTTCAAAATGTATTCAGTGTAGGATCCCACAACTAGGCACATTCATCATCAGGATAAGGTAATGACACCAGGAAATGAGCTAAGTAAATCCAAGATTGAAGTTTCATTTTCCGAAGTGCATCTGTTTGGCTCATATTCCCCCAAATCTCATCGTTCTGCCATGCTGGGTCTCATCTCAGAAGCAAAAGATGCAAGAACATAAATCAAAACAGCTCCTCCAAAGAGCAGCTGTGGCAAACATGCTTTTAATTTGATTTTATAAAAAAATTAACTGCATCCCAGCAGGTCCTTGCCACAGCACTCCATGACATCTCCTTTCAGGATGTCCTTTACTGCTGGGTTTGGGGTTTTTTTGGGTGGTGTCGCTAGGGGAAGTTAAACCAGCTGGTTTTTCAGAAGAAAATGAGAAGCACTGGATCAGGCCAAAAAAATTAACAGGGACAGCATGTCCCTGCACAGGAGGTCACATCCTCCAACACTCCTTCCCTGTGATCATCTGGTCACTGCTTTCTGTGTTTGGGAATGAGGAAACCCAAAACTGAGGTGGGCTTATCATGGAGACAACCAGGCAACTCAAAACATTTATAGGGATAGCAAGTATTTTTTACACTTCATGTGCCACCAGCACAAGCAGCTGCCCAAAACTCTGCTTGAACATGTCCATGGTGGGACTCTGACTTTGGATCAGGCTGGTAGAAAAGGGATTAACTTGTCCAAATTAGTCAAGTGGATGCCCCATCACACCAACCACCAGAAACCCTGTCAGGCTGAGACACCTACAAAGCATTTGACATCAAGATTTGGGGAAATTTCCAAAGGAGGGCATTCATGTTCTCCATACCTAAGGACTGTGCTCACCAGTTCAGGTTGAAGGTGAAAAACACAGGCAGATGATTACTGCACCAAGGCCAAGCAGATGTTAGAAGTTTTAGTCCCATGAATTCTGCTGGCAAACATTCACAGGAGCATGAATGAGAGGAAAAACCAAGCAAGACCCAGACACACAGAAGCTTTCCAAATTAACATGTGGATACTTTATGATGTGTTCAAACTGAATTTTGAATTGTTTCCACCAAAATGACACAAGTTGATGACTATGTTGTATGTCCCACTTGACTGCAAATGCTGAACTGGACTGATTTTGTCCAACTGCATCCTCCAACATCCCATTAAATCCCTGAGGTTTCCCTTCACACCACAACCAGAGCAAACGGAAGCACCGTTATAAACCAACACAAAGAATGATTCAATCAGGTGAGCATTGAAGACACCAAACTGTCCATTAGGGCATTGAAAATCCGAATTAGGAGAAATATAAAGCAGAGAAGGTCAGTTAATGAGTTTATATAGAAACAGGATGGAGTGAGAATAGATACTTCATCTCCAGTAATATGATGAAGAACTGCAGAGGGTTTATTTCAAATTCATCTTAAACATAGCCATGTCATGGGCTGGCTTTGCAAGAGGTTAACAAAGGGGAGCTCTCCAAGGGGTATCCTGGTGGTTTTTTGCAAAGAATTCTCCTATAACACAATGCTTCAATAGGAATTTTGTAACAGGACAGGAAGAAACCTCCTCCATCTATTAACTCTACTGCCATCTCTCTTCTAGTGCTCCCTGCCATCAGCTGCAAGACCACCTCTGGAAGCAATTTTCCTTCTGCTTTTTTCACCCAGAAAGCAAAAAAATCCACATCTCAATGACCAACACTCTGGAAAGTCACAAAGACACTTCAGAAGAACCTAACTTAAGATAATTTTTATTCTCCCTCTTTCCAACACCAGCCACCTTCTGACACCAACCCCTTATGTCACTGAAGCTTTGAGGCAGCTCAACTCACTCGCTCCATTCCAAGGCAGAAAGCGACGGACCTCCAGGACCCCCTCTAGGATTGCAGGATGGATGAGAGGTTTTATTTGCAAGGGCAACAATCTGCTCCTGACCCTTACCATCCTCCTCCTCCTCCTCTCCAGGTCGTGTAGGCGCCGAGGGAACAGGCTGCACTTATTTCAGCAGGGCACTGGAAGCCCTGGCCTGACGTGGGATCTGCCCACAGCCAGCGGATTCTTTACGCATTTTCTGCGTGCACGGCATAGGCAGCGCCAGAAATACCGGCCACTCAGGGAAACAGGAAAATATTTCATTCCTGGCCTAGGGAAGAAGCCACTGAGCTAAATGAGGCTTTGTTTAGGGGCAGGAGTGCCTGGTCTCTGCAACAGGGGCAATTCAGGAATGCTGATAAGTGTGTTTTCCATGCATAAATAACCTACGTTCGAGCCCAACCGCTTTATCTCAGGGATGGATAAAGCCCTCGGTGGCAAGGCCCCACTATTTGTCTACTCATTTATCAAGCAGGAGCCTTATTACAAAGGCTAATTCTAGTGGAGATTAGATTTCTCCTCTGAAGGAATGGACAATAACATCAGATATTCTTCAAACACCACTAAATAAGATTAATGAAGTGCCGCTGCCATGGGCTTTCACCTCAACAATGCCTCAAAAAAAACCTCATCTTGGTAGCTCCAAACAAACCTTTCTGAGGGTTTCATCATATTTCAGTGTGTAGACATCACCTCACTTCAGTTGGCCAGCAGCAACTACAAATAGCCTGCAGGAAGCCACCGATTTCCTGAAAAGAGGGTTAACTGAGAATCATAGGAAATGGAGAAAATTAAAGCTGGGTTTAACATCTTGAGTAGGCTGAGGAAAGAAAAAAATACAGCAGCAGCAGTACTGAGCATGTTCAGACACTTGGATCCATGCAAAATTAAATAAGACTCTTAAAAATCACCAACCTAACAAAGAATTACCTCCTTCAGCACATCATACCCAGGGCAGTGGCTTTCTCTAGGCAGTTCTCACACACAAGCCCCTACAGGCAACCATCTAAAATCTCAATTAGAAATAAACCCAACTCAGCATTGAGATCCACCAAGTGCATCACAAGTTGCAATACTTTGCATTTAAGTGCTCTCAGCTAAAGGGCTGACTGAAAAACTGAGCAGCAAAACAGAACTCGGCAATCAGTGAAGCTTCACATGCTCAACAGTTGTGCTGACTCATCAGACACAGGCAAAAAAAAAACAACTCAGGGCTCTGCAGGAAACAATCGGAAATAAAAACGTCAATCTGATGACTTTACCAAAAAAGTAGGGAGCTTGGTTTTAAAATGTCCTAAACTGTGACAAAATGTTGCACAACAAAAAGGAGGGAAAGCACAGAGCGACACGCAGACAGCAGGTGAAAAAAAAATTAGAAAAACTGCTGAAAAGTAAGTGTTGTAGCAGCCCTCCAAAACCCCAGGGATTGCAGGAGACAGACACAGGACAAGGAGGTGATAAAAAACCCCATCCATGTGCTGCAGACCCTGTCACACACATGGAATAATCACAAGGACAGGAACGTGTATGTGAAAGGGAAGCAAAAGAGCAATCGGAACAATCTGGTATTTAAAATGTCACTGTATAAGTTAAAAATTGAGGGGGGTAAATCCCTCCTTAAAAAAAAGATTTAAAGCTCCCTTTCCAGGCATTTATCCCAGCCAGCAGAGCAGCTTCCCTCTGATCTGAGAAAGACAATTTTGACCTACCAGGACATGGCAGCAAAAGTTATTGTTTGATATGATTTTGTTTGCTTTTCTCTTTCAGGAGACCCCAATAGATCCTCACTGCACTAACTTTGCATTTTTAATCTGTACTCTGAGGCTCTTCCTCATATAGAACTCTAGATCACTATCACATGGTTGACTTCTCTGCCAGTTCCAACCTATTCAGGATTGAAAAAAAAAGGAAAATCACCACTTTTCATGATATTCCAAAAGTCTCCTGCCAGACATTAGAAAGAAACGTCCTCTTAAAATTTATACATCCCTTTCATATTCCCTGCAGCTTTTCTCTCCTCTACATGACACCTGCAAATGAGGAATATCCCACAGCCAAGGCTGTGGGTGTTCCAAGATTTACATCTCCTTGGTAGACCCTACAGATCCATCTCTAACAGTGAAAGTGTTCACAGCTTCACAAGAGACCTGGGACTGTAATTTGGACACACAGACAACACAATAAAAAGGTAGCAAAAGCCTAAAAATACTATTTAACACTGTAAATAATTTATAAAATAATATTAGCAACCCTACAAAACACTTGGAAATGTTCAAGCCCTTCAACTGGGAAAAAAAAAAACCATAAAAATAAGAGTAGAACTCATGAGAGTGTTCTCACATCAAACCACCAGTAACATCCTGCAGGCTGTCCTAGGTCCTGGTGGCACAATGCTAAATTTGGTGGAGCTGTTCAGTTTTTGCTCCAAATGAAAAAAGAAAGTTAGTCTTTCAAAGATTTAGAGCTAATTGGTTGAATCAAAACCATGGGAGAAGCATATATATATATATATATATAATTAATTTTACCAGAAGAATGAAGGAGAGGAGGGCAGGAATCTCTTCTGCACCATAGCCCTGAGCAAAGAGTACCTCTACCTATGCCCTCAGGAAAAATAAAAATAAAAATTTCCTTCCTTGCTGAAGAATTTCCTAACTGGCCCACTAAACCCTTGCATATCAGCTCTGCCCAAGAAACCAGAAGTGAACAAACTGTTCTGCTGGTTGTGTCACTGACCTCAAAGGGCCTTTCCCAGCCCTTCCCTGGCTGGGCAGGACCCTCTGCACAGGCACGTGCCCTGCTGAGGTTAAGCAGAAGGAGAAACCCTTCTTAACCTCAGCAGGAATTCATCACATTTATCACCAATTCCCTTGGGATTTGGGAGCTCACCACCTTGTGTACATGGAGAGATCCCAGGAGCAGAAAAACAGCCCTTGCTCCAGGAAGATCCTGGTTCAGCTCCAGTCTGGAAGCACGGGCTGCTCCTTTGATGCCCTGCCAGTAGTGGCCTCCAGTGAGGAAGCCCAGCATGAGTCACACACCAGCAGAAGGAACTTGCCAAGCTGGACTGAAGCATTCAGATGAGGCTGTGGGGATTTCTCCCTGCTCTGCCATCTCCCTTGGTGCACAGCAATCCCGGCCATTGCACGGCAATCCGGCAAAGGGGAAGCAAATACACCCGGCAGACATGGGGAGGGTCTGCCAACCATGGCTCTGCCCTAAAAACTGAGGCAAGAGGGTGACAAGGGACTCATTTGGGATCATTTGGGAAGAGCACCCTAAAACCTTTTCTGGTTTTTCACTGAGTTGCACAAATTCCAGTTGGCACGGGGGTTTATTGCTTTCCACACCTGCAGGGCTCTGAGCCCAGAGCTTGTACCATGTCTGCACCATATCTTCAAATAATACTGGATCCTCTGATTTGAGTTAGCTTATACATAAATCCAGGGAAAAAAACTTTTAAACCTATTATCTTCAAATAATACTGGATCCTCTGATTTGAGTTAGCTTACACATAAATCCAGGGAAAAAAACTTTTAAACCCAGAACACAGCTCCAAGAAAAAGTTGAGCCCTAGTGGCCTCTCCAACAAGGGATAAAGTACCTACAAAACTGATCCATGTGGCATGTACAAAGATGCAGGTAGTCTTTACATGAACATATAACATTATGACCATTAAAGACTTAAAATTAATTCCTTTTCCCCACAAAAATCCATTTTAATCAACAATGGGGCAAGTTATTTCTTTGCTTCATTCAGTCACAACCTACTGCAAGCCAAAAGCATATTAAAGAATAAAAGCAGTAGCAACATTTCCTCTGTCTTTTCAGCTCAATTTGGCAAGTCTGGAAATAAAACTCTTAATTCCACATGTTCTTTACTTAAAATTGAAACTGCAGGACATCTGCTGTAGCTGCTGAGCTCGCTGTGCACCACAGCATTTCAAGTCTTACTCTGTGCCTCTTTAACGTTGGGGTTTGGGTTTTTTTATCTCTCCAGCCCAACCTCTAATTTAAAGGAAACTGTGCTGGATGCTCTAATTGACCCCGTTCTCTTCCTTCCCCAGTTTGTCTCTATAATTAGCCCTTCCCAGCAAAGGGAATCAGCAACAAGACCTTTCTGAGCCCCACCCTGCAGACCACAGTGACTGCCTCGTATTGTTTTTGCCTGAAAATCAACAACTTCAGGACAACAAAAGGTTTAAAAATTGAAGAAAAAAAAAGAAAAAAAGCAAGAGCGAATGTGTATTGATAATTTTTCAGCACATTATGGTGAGCAAAGCAGGTAACCCAAAATTTCACCTGCAACACTAATCCCCCAGCAGTACTTTGTAACATGAGCAAAATACTTGTTTTCCTCAAAATAACACACAGTTGCACAGCTGCCCTCCCCAAATTCACATAGCAGAGACTTCCCCTGTGGATCTCTGCACATGCACCAAACCCAGAAGATTCCAATCTCTGCTAAGGCACCAGAAGGCCCCACACCTTTTTTCTTGAGGAATTAAAAGGCATGTTGAGAATGAGGAAAGGAAATGCATTAAAAAAATATTCTTATCAGCAAGCAAATGCCACCATAGAGATTTTACTTCCCTACTTGCCTCTACAATAGGTGATTCCTACCAGGTGACTGGAGCTGGGTGTATTTTTAGGTATTAAGGAAAAAAAAAAAAAGGCAAACTAAAAAACCTACCACACCAGTAGGAAAAAAAACCCTAAAGCAAAAACAACCCCCCAAAACCCAGTTCAGGCCCAGATTTCAGAGCTGCTGAGCACCAGAAAGTGCAGGATGAAGCAGAAGATCCCAGTGACACTGGTGGAAACACACAGGATGATCTCAGGTCTAATGTGGCCTAACCCAGCTCCTCAGTGCCACCACAGCACCTTCTGTCTCTGTCTTCCCTAAAGGATGCTAGCACAATCCAAAACTAAACCAGAGGAATTTTCTGGTTAGTTTTGAGCTTTGTTTTCCTCCATGTTGCTTCCCCCATCCCCAAGGCTCCAAGGTTGCAATGGGCTGCTCCTGAAGAAGGTGCCCACCAGGACAAGCATCTCAAGGTCTCCAGGTGTGCACCAGGTCCCCAAGTCACTATCTTCTGCTCATTTCTCCCACTTGACTTTGCAGCTTTTACAATCATTTTGCACCCAGATTACATTAGAAACCAAACAGGTTGAATTTTTTTATGATTTTGGTGATTAACTTCCCAGCCTGACATTCTCTTCAAATCCATCAATGTCATTAGCTAAGAATGATCCCAGCAGTCCAGAGTTCCATCCTCTCAAAGCACACCAACACACATACCTGTGTAACAATCTGGAATTTCAACATTTAGACATTTAGAAAATTAAACTGCAGCTGGCAGGAGTCTCGCTAATAACAGCAGCACCTGAACCTGTAATGATCCTTCACCTAAGGAAAATTGTTCAAGTTTTTTGAATACCTGCCCCCTCGCAGCCCCTGAAGAGCATACCTGAAAAGAAAGTATGTAGATTAATGCTCCCAAAACAGAAAAGAAAGTTGACCCAGTCCTACAAGAAGAGAAAAAAAACCCCAACACCTTTCTCAGTGTAGAGGATAGTCTGTGCTCAGGGAAAAAACCTTCAAAATACACAGAAAAACTGCACCCACACCTTTGTAAATCCATGTCTCCAGGTTTTAATTTCCAATTATTTTTCTGAGATATTCTCTCAAGGATTCCACTTCTATTAAAAATAGACTCAACACAAGACAGAAGATCACAATGTCCCCACCACACAGTCTGAACCATGAATATCAGACTGAGCTACTTTCAGACTGAGCTTTCAAATGAGTTTTTTCTGCAACTGAAAAAGTTTCATGCAGGGCCACTCCTTAGACTGCAACAACTGCATTAAACATCTCATTTAGTTTGTGCTCCTCAAGTTTCACATCTTCCCCTACAAAACAAAAATGAAAGCAGCCTTCAAGCAGCTCAGCTGAAGAGAAAAAAAACAGGAGGAAATCCCTAATGTTGCTAAACCCAAGCCAGCAAACCCTGGGTGGGATTCACACCTTCCCTCTGTGGGAACAGGAAAATACTCAAGCAGGGATTTTTTTTCCCTTGTTTCAGCAAAGACTTTTAGGTAGGAGAATGAATTCTTAATCCCTCAGAAATGGACTTTTCTGTTCCTTTTTTTTCCTCCTTACCCCATTTGCTGGAAGTGGTCTTTCCTTTTTTAATATATTTTTCTCCTCATATTTATTGTATTGTTCACCCCAGATGAACAGCAATGGCTCTAGAGGGGTATTTCAATCACAAAAATGAAAAAACACAGCACAGGACAGCTGAACTCAGAAACAAAACCCTGGAAGGCAGCAGCTCCCACCTGGAATTACAAAGAGAATGGAGCCAGGAACAATGCACAAGTCCATGTCGTTTCCACAAAACTCCTGGGACAAGGAACAGGCAACAGCTGCCAAGTCATCTTTCTTGGCAAGTTCTTTCTTAAAGATGGAAGAAGAAGAAATACTGCTGCTAATGTTTATCAATGCTAATAAACTCCTTAATCAAATCCCTGTGGATTGCAGTGAGACCAGAGATGCATTAGGATCAGGGAATTAGGTTTTGGAACAAGTGCTCTGACAAGTCATGGTGCACTTGTCAACCCCTGGAGTCAAGCGAGGCTAAGCAGCAGAAGGATTTGTGGATTCAGACAGACTCCTCTGTCGCTTTTGGTAAAGTTCATTCTCTTCATAGCTGAGGAGAACTCTTAAGATTCCTCATGATCTGCTGCAGGCACCTCAAACCTGACCTCTGCTCTGCATTGTCCTGCTATCTCCTTGCCTACCTGCCGGGCACGGTGAAGTGCCTGCGGATAAGATTATCCCCGGCTCTCCTGACAGGGAAGGCCGGCGCCTGCCCGTGCAGGGTATTTGTGCCAGGGCTGCCCGGGGAAGGAGGGAGCCCAGAGAGTGCCCTCCTTGCTCAGCCACACGTTTCACCACACTGCACAAGCGTGGGGCCCCGATCCCAAGGGAGGCGCCTGGGCCTGCTGCATCCCTTGGCAGCAGGGCTGGATCTTTATTTTCGGATGAAAAGAAGCAAAAGAAACAGTGGCTCTGCTTTGAAACATCTCTCTAAACGCCTTTGTTGAGTTGGAATGGTTCAGCCATCCTTGCCACCACCAGCAGCAACAAATTCCACGTAATGATGCCTCATTTATGAAGCAATGGGTGAATTACGGAGCGGAGACTGGCTCTTCTGCACTCAAACCTCCATAAGGGTTATTTACCCCATAACCTCCCTCTTCCAAAAAACTCATTTATTTCAAAAAATCATTACAAATTGCTCAGCGTTGTTTTAATCAAGCACAACATTTCTAACGATCCACTTCGGTCTTTTTTTTTTTTTTTTTTTTTTTTTTGCCTAATGGGACCACATTCCTTAACAATTAAATCATTTACTAATTCCTCCCCAGGGAAGCTGTCCGGTGCACCCAACAAGCACAAACCAACCTAACAGTTTCTAGACAAGTGCCATAAAAGTTTAAATGGCAACATTTAGGAGAATTTTTATTTTGGTCTATGTATTTATGTGAAGTATGAAAAGACAGTAGCATTACGGAAGTCTACTAAAGTAAATATTTTCAGTTAACTTGTTTTGAGTTCATCCCTCAAAACCAACCATGTAGATGCTGAATACAATAAAAGAATTCTTGGCGGTCTCTCAAAAGCGTTCATAGTCTGAGCTGCTTTTAAAGCTCAGGTTTTCCAAGGATGGATCTATCTGGATTAAACACTCCTCTTCCATCAATGCTCAGCCATGATACAGCATATCCACGATCCTCTACCTTTTTAAAGGTTATGCTTTGCAAGGAATAAAAGACAGTTCAAAGAATTTTGATTAAAAAACAGCACAGAGGTTTTCAGATTATCGGTGTATGATGGATAAAAGCCGAGACCTGGAACAGGCATCCAAAGAGTAACCCTAGGATTCAAGGTCATCTGAGTGATGCCAGAAGTGATTCAAGGTGAAGAGCAAATAAGACCCAAAAATTATATTGAAACCCACATATTTTGGCTATTTATTTTAAGCTACATTTTTTCTTTGCTACTTCATGCAGCATCCAAGTGGGACAGTCCTCTGTTCTGCTCCCCACTGCTCCTAAGAGAGATTTGCAGTAATTCCTGTGAGTCATTGGGATGGCAACCAAGATGATTTTTCCCAGAGAAGCTGAGCAGACAGTTGGAACCACCAAAGCCATCAGGGTTGAAAGGGTCCAGTCCAGCCCTGCCCTCAAAGGGGACCCCCTCTACATAGAGCCAGCCTATCCCTAGGGGCTGTAACACCAACAGGGATTTCATAAACTTCCTCCATGACCTGGCAGAGATCATTAAAAGCACACCACAACCCAACAGAGAGATGACAGGAGACTACGGCAGAGCAATGTCTGCATCTTTTTTTTAAGTCAGGCATGTAGCAGCAAAAAAAGCATCCTCTCTCTGTAGGTAAGTGAAATGAGAGCTTGGATGAGACACAGCTGGCTGAGCTCCCCACAAATGCTCTCACACCAACAAAGGATCCAGCTAAGGAATATCAATATTCCTCAGGAGGATATAGAGGCTGATCTCAAAGAGTCCAAGCAAACTTCAAGATTGTATCTGGGTGCTTAATGCAGAGACAGCAGAGGTATCTATACCCAAACCTGGACACAGTGTATCTGCCCAGGATAATTGGCTGCCTCATCAGCTCCTGTAGCTCCTATCTTCTTTGTATTCCATGATGGCATTGACAGGACCCAGCCTTCCTGCCATCCCACCCCCAGCATCCTCAGTGCACCACGACCTTTCCACTCCTGAGCCCCATCTCCCTTGGCAAAAAATTTGCCTGGCTGAGGGCCACGCTCTGTGTCTTCATGAGTTTCTTAGCAAAACTCTAAAAAAGGGCTGACAAAATACATCAACAGAGCCCAAAACTATGACCCATGGCTTTGTCTCACCATGGTTTGGCACAGTGTGAACAGCCAAAAAAGGCATTTGAGAACTCAACACAAAGAGACAGCTCATCCCTCTCCAAAAGGATGCCCATCCATGCCCAATGAAAAACTGCAATGCAAGACTTGAACAGCAGAAGGTAACCAGAAGGACAGCAATAATCCTTAAAGCACAGGTATTTATTTTATTTTGCCTAGAAAATCTCTGAGGAGTTTCCACCAAAACACTGTGGAGCCACTTGCCAGCTTCATGCTGATTATCAGCAAATGGACCTGGACTATCCCTGTTCTTCTCCCAAAATTAACTTCAGCCAGGCCAGACCCTCTCCCAACTGGAGCCTGTGACTACACCAGCTTAATGAACTCATGGAAAGGCAGTGGGAAGCAGCAGTTTCATAGGCTGCAAGTGGAATACGATGCTCTGCAAGCAGTGGGTCACAGATGATCTCATTCTACTTGGACACTTCCCACCTAATACAGCTCAAACCACCTCATTTCCCTTCTCCTCCTGCAGCCCACAAACCACAGGTGGAACACAACTGACATGAGATGCCTAAAGCCATGAAAAACTCGACCTGACTTTGAAGATGTTCCTGCTGGGAGCAGGATTTTGGACCAAGTGACCTCTTGAGTTCCCTTCTGACCCAGGTGAGCCTACGTTCCTCCATCAGAGGTGGCATCAAGATCATGGGGGTGTGGTTAGGAATAAAAAGCCATTGCAGTAAAGATGTGGAACTCTCACCTCACCTGTAAGATTTTTCCACAGGTACCTGTGAAAAAGAGATCCATAGATTCCTCCCCCCAGACAGAATAATGCTACCACAAGATCTAACAAAACCACAACTCTTGATATTTTAAAAACAGACACAAAAATTAGTTAATTTAGTCAATTCTAAAAATCCATGTTCAGTAGCCTTCCTTCCTGAATTTTCATATTTTCTGAGGTCAAGTGGTTAGAGGTCCACTTTTAAAAGTTTAATTCCAAGACAAAGAGGTTAAGACATCAACACAATCACAGGAGTGAGACATACATGTCACCATGGAGTTCAACCTGTCAAACGCAGCACAAGATTTAATATTAAAGAGTCACCAAAAAAAACCCCAAAGACTATTCCATTTCCCTTTTTTCCTGTTTTTATCCATTATCTGGCAAGAGTTTCACATGTTTGGTTTCTATAGTCTCAACTCTGAACACCTGTGCCTTCACACGTATACCCAAAACCTATGGAAAAATTTGACCTGTGTAAAAGATAAATAAAATTCCATAAAAACAACCTCAATTCCAATAATCCATAGATCTCACCAGCAGCATTTTGTCCTTAAAATTTCATAAGAAACCCAAGTTTTGTGATACTGCCAGCCATCTAACCTGAAAAGATATCAGAGTATTTTTGCAGCCTGAAGCCCAAAGAATTACCAGGCTTCTCCCCAGAGCAGGGAATCACCCAGACACATCCCAAGTCTCCAATGCTACTGCTTTTGTCCAAAGGAATGCTAGAGAAAGTCTCCAATCTGCAAACTTGAACCGTGATCCTTTAAATATTTATGCTCATGTTTACTTTGTCGAGAGGGGAGAAATCCCGTTCACTCGAGAGGAAGTGGAGCAAACGTCGGCACGCAGGACAAAGCCTGAGAAATTCAGATGCTCTTTTAAACCTCAACACAAAAAAACCCACCACATTCCAAAGCTGAAACCTGCAGCCAGCCCCTCTCAGGGAGCCAGAGTCCAGGCCCAAGCTGGGAGCTTCATCAATGACACAACAAATGTGCCTTCAACCCCAGCGTTTCGCGTGCAAGCGGGAACGCAAATTCCCTTTTATTTACAAACTGAGGGGACGCAGGAATTTCTGAAATCAAGTTTGACCGGCTAAGATGCTTCCAGTGGTTCAACGACCTTGTTTGCTCTCTCATAAATGTATTTTTAAAGGAATTGAGTTCAAAAGTTGCACGGTTTAGAGCAAGAACTAGAATTGGGCAGAAAACGGTCACACTCCTCACCAAAACCAACCACCCCCAAATGACTTCAGAAACTCTCTGGTCACACTGGAATGACAGAATCCCAGACTGGCTTGGGCTGGAAGGGACCTTAAAAGCTGGTCTTGTTCCACCCTCTGCCATGGGCAGGGACACCTGCCACTATCCCAGGTTGCTCCAAGCCCTGTCCAACCTGGCCTGGAACACTTCCAGTGATGGGGCAGCCACAGCTGCTCGGGGCCAGGGCCTCACCACCCTCTCAGCCAACCACTTCTTCCCAATATCCCATCTAAGCCGACTCTCTGGCAGTGGGAAGCCATTCCCCCTGGTACTGGAACTATAGTTCCTGATGAAGAGCCCTCTCCAGCTTCCTTGTACGCCCCTTTCAAACACTGGAAGTTTGCTCCTGGTTTCCCCAGACTTGAGGCACTTAAGCTCCAGGACTACAGGACACTTGTGGTGTGAAGGCTGTGATGGAGAGCCCTGGCCTTCCTGGCCAGTTTGGTGGTGCCAAGCTGCCAAACCAGTGGAGGGACCAGCACTGTGCCTGTGCTCCCAGTACTCCCCCTGTTGACTTGCAGGCATGGGAAGGAGCAATCTGTTCTTCCATCCAGAGAAGAACACTGCTCCCCCAGAAATCAAGCAGGGGATGAAGATTTCAAGCCCAGCCATACTTGGACGTGAGCTAAATTAAGGCTGCACAGGTGACTCGAGTTTCACATTTCCCAAGTGCCCAAACTCAGGTGCCTCACATTCTCAGGGGTTTTCCTTGCAAACCTGATCAATGCTCACAAAACATAACATAAACATCCCAGTTATAAATAATTTAGGCATAAAGCATTCAGATTTGCCTAGCAAAGGATTCCAAAGGTTTGATTGTCCGAGTGATTTAGTACTGGTGTTTGTGAAAGATGCTGTAACAGCAGTAGTCATATCAGGCATTTGATACCTTGAATCTGAAAATACAGCTTCCCCACCAAAATAAGGAGGAAAAAAAAGCTTAAAAATGTGGAGTTTATAAATCATAACAGAGGCAGTGGATGCAGAGAACAACTTCACAAAACAGATCTACATTTTAAATACATGATGAAATCCAATAGAGCTTTTTCCAAGGGCTGCTGATGGACTCCAGGCCTTTCAACACAGAGGAAAAAATCTCTAAAGCCACCCTGATTTATGCATTGATCCCAATAAATACATAAATAAATAAAAAATTAAATAAAAATATGAAGTTGCATCATCACTGATAGCCTAGGAAACAAAAGCTTATTAGTTGTGTGCTGGGGCTGCTGAATTACTTTTCCTGCCATCAGCAGCCTGACTGACAGCTTCAAAAAATGGTCTTGGGGATCAAAAATTACAGCCAGAAAGGAAGGCAAATGCTGAGAGAGCCTTAATGAGGGGAAAAGGCATGGAAAACCCTCTTATTTTAATTAAATGAAACGTAAAAATGAGAAAAGCCATTGAAATGGGTGAGTTTACTCAAGGACAGAGGGGAAATCGTGTGACTGTACGGCGAGGGGCTGAAAAGACGATGTTCTTCAGGGATAGCACGGGCTCTGACCTAGCCGGAGTTAATGGATAAGGTCAGATTTGTAAGGTCGTGCTTAAGGATTCACAGCCCATCACCGCAGCATCCATGCACCTCTCCATGGGAACACAACGCTCCCCTGTCATTCCCTAGCAGTCCCATGGGAAAAGAGTCAGGAAAGCACTTGAGCCGGCCAGAAACCAAATTCTCCACCTAGCAATCTATTTACAGAGCGATTTATTACAGCGCTTGGTTATCGACTGAGCGAGGCACCGCGCCGGTTTTCCTCCCGTAGCAGCAAATCTCCTTCCTCTGCCGCTACGTGATTATTTTTCTGATCCGCCGATGGGCAGGGACCGCGCTGCAGCGCGGGATGGGAAAGCCATGATTTCTGCTGAGCTCACGCTCCCCACTTCATCACCCTCGGCTTGGTTTGGGGATAGGAAAACCCAAAGGGAGGAGGAGGAGGAAGCCGATCGAGAAGCAGAAGGGCGGCCAAAAGCCCGGCTCCGAACTCACGGCAGGTCCTAGCGCAGGTCACGTCGGAGGGGTTTATTTTTTGGGGATAAAGCAAAGGCCGTTTTGGCTACATTTTAGGAAAATTCCAGAAAGAAATATCGACTCTTTTAACCTGCGGAGGAGCAGTGCTCCCACGGGGGTCCGGCGTGCCAGGGTGGGAACTGCCGTGAAGTCCAACACTGTGCTAAGCACACCCAGGTGTGAGCTATAGCTCATTCCGACGGGTGGGAACGGCCGATGGGTACTCGGGAATGGCTCTGCGGGGCGGACCGGGCTGCCGGGGCCGCGGGCCGTCCGCGACCTGCTCCCGTCGCGATGTCCACAGCCGTGGCCTGAGGGCTATGCCATACTCAGGGCTACAGCCCACGGCCGCACTGCTGACACTGGGGACGCCTCTGAGGTAAATCTCCTCCCTCCCAGGCTGGTTTTTCCATGTTCTAAGTGTCCAACGCACCCGCGATGGGGGTGAGCGGCACCGGGCGGTGAAACCCGGTGCAGGGGGCGGACGCGGGGCTGCCCCGCACCGCGTACCCACCGGGGGCGGCTCAGGCGGGGAGGATCCCACACCACCGGGAGGACCCCGAGACACCGGGCAGACCCCACGACGCCGGGGAGACTCGCCCTCCTCCACCAAACAAAGGCTCCAGCCGGCCCCGCGATGCTCCGGCGGGGTTCGCCCCACGACCCCCGCCCCGCCGCTCCCACCTCACGCGCGTACCGGAGGCCCCCGCCCCGCTCCGCTCCCCGCTGCCGCCGCTTACCTGGGTGTCGGGGCGCGGCGCATCCCTCGCCCGCAGCCGCAGCCTCCGCCGCCGCTGAGGGGGGTCCCGAGGGTCGTTGGCTGAAGGAGGTCGGTTCTGAATAGATGTCCCGGGGGTCTGCGCTGAGGACGGCCGGTGCTAAGGAGTGTCCCAAGGGTGGGTGCTGAGCAGGGTCCCGGAGGTCGGTGCTGAGGAAGATCCGGGGGTCCCGAGGATGGGTGTTGAGATGGGTCCCGGGAAGGAGGAGGTGCGGACGGACGGACGGGCGCTCCCTCCGCCACCGCCGCCGCCCGGGCGCTGCCCGACTGCCCGCGCGCGCGCGCCGCTCTCACGCGCCCGCCCGGCGGAGGCAGGCAGGGAGGGAGGCGCGCGCACCGCCCCGCCCCGCCGTGGGCACGCCCACAGGCACGCCCCGTGGATACGCCCCCTGTCGTTACGACACGGCCGCGGCCGCTTTACGGCAGTGCGCGGTAACCGAGCGGCGGCGGCGGCGACGGGCGATGAGGCGGCGGGTGAGACCCAGGGACACGGGAGGGGACATGGGAGGGGACATGGGAGGAAAACGGGAGGAAAACGGGGAGACACGGCGGGACATGATGTCAGTAAGGTCCTGGCAAGGAGCGGGCGCTGGGCGCCATGCCCGGGGGTCGCGCCGGCCGCCGCCGTCGGGGGGTCGGTGCTGGCCGGCCTCGGGCCCGGAAGCCTCAAGCCCGCGTTTTAAGGGGAAAAAAAGGGTAAAACGGGTCAGGAAGTGGAGGTGCTGTGGGTGCCAGGCCGTGACCCTGCGCCTGGGCCGGGTGCACCCTCTCCTGGCCCGTAATTCCCGTTTATTCGCAGAAAAGCAGCGATGGGCTGAGCGGGACCTTCCCGGGGCTGCTGGAGCGCTCTGCTCGCGGCCCCGGAGCGCCGGGACACGCTCGGGGTCAGGCTCGGGGTCAGCACATGGCTCCTCCTCCTCCTCCGTGGGGCGTGGGACACCCCGAATCGCTTCCCCTGACCGAATTTCCATTCCTGACCGAATTCCTGTGACCTCCAGGTCTTTCAGGCGAGTTACGTTCCCTGCCCGTGCTTCCCACTGCTCCCTGGATCAGCCCCTCTCTGCGGGAGGTGAGAGGTGAGTGCATCGGTCGGGTTCAGGATCGGAGCTGGGATCCCATCGGTACCTCTGGGACGTTCCCGGTGCCCTCGCTCATCCTCAGGCGTTCTGCTCGCTGAGGAGGTTTTTTCCTGTTAAACTCCAGGTTTTGGTCAACCCCATCCTGGAGAGCAAAAACCATTGTGTGTTGTTCCTGTGGCTCTTGCTTTCTTGCTGTGACACCAAGAGAGGTTCTGAGTTTGGTTGCAGAGTCTCTGGTTTGGGGAATTTGTCCAGAGCAGAGAAGTTTGGGCATAGTGAGAACAGAGCTTGGAATATTTTCCTCTGATTTCAGCACTCATGGCTTGTTGAACCTTCAGAAGTGGGATGTTCTTATACAATTACAACCTACAGCTGCAGAGAGATTAGTCTTTAACAAAAAAGGAGGCAACTACGCTTCTGTTCTGGTTGAATTGTTTAATTTTCCATGAGTTTTTCCTCTGGTTCTGTCAGGAAACACGGAAGTCCAGAGATTCAGGTGTCACCCAGCCTGGCTCCTGCTGGTAAATAGAAATTAATGTTCCTTGTCTGATCTTGCTCCATTAACAACTATCCAGGCATGGTATCTAAACCCCATATTTTCAGGAAAAGTGAATAGAAAATTAAACCATAAGGTCTTTTATTCTTGATTTTTAAAAGACAAAACCTTCTCTGTCCTTCCTCCTGCTCCGTGATAAAGTCTGGATTTTTTGTGTTCCAGGTGACTATTTTCCTATTTACCTCCATGTTCTTTAAATTAGGAACAGGACTCTAGTGACGTGTTACCCTAAACTATTCACTCTGGAGCTTCTTAGCACCTCTAATTTATTAAAATAGACTTGAGGATCTGATTCATCCTTAGTTCACGCTCCTGTTGCTCTGTCACTGCCTTTTTACACTCAGTTACTGAGGAGTCTCATTCCTTGGCTCTCAAGTGCCTTGAGCAATTACCTGCAGAGTGTTGTTGTCTTTAATAGTGTGAAAATGACAGGTTTGGGGTGGTGTTGGTCAAGTGTTGGAAAACACAGGCTTTGCATTGCATCCGCACACAAGGAGCCCCATCCATTTATGGATTGAACTCACACTAATGCCAGCAGCTAATTTGTTAAATTATTATCATTTCAGTGAGAGAAGCTTGACCTCTTGCCCTATTGATGCAGCACAGCACCATTTTCCAATCTGTAAATGAAATGATGCTGTTTGTATGGAAATGCTCCTTCCTTTCTCCCCCGTTTCCTCGTCTCAGCATTGGAAATGGGGCAGCTGAAATCCCTTGCAGGAGCTGAGGATTCCAGGGAGTTTGCACAAATTCCAGCTACTAATATGCAAATCAAATGAACCAGCAAGACACTTGTTGGCAACCTCCAGCAAATGTTTCAGGCCTGTGCCAGTATTTATTCTTATTTTTATGGAAACGGAACAGAACGTGCCTGAGCCTTCAGGAAGAGAGTCCTGGCTGTGGCTGAGCAGAGCTGCTCCCAATCCACATCGGGATTTCAACACTCCTCAGAGGCTCGGGTCCACGTCCTGGCTCCTCTGCAGATCCATCTTTAGCTCTTGGGAGGTTCTCCCAAACAAAGCCACCTCACCAGTGGCTTTTCACAGTCCCACCACTTTGTTTTGGTCCTCTCTGCTTACCTGACCTGGCTCTGAGGGAGCCTCCCAAGGGTTTTCCTTGGAGCTGCATGTGGTGAGTCATCCCACAGAACTCACAGGCAGTTTCACAAATACCAGATGGCAATAAAATTAAAAGTAGTAGCTAGTGGCAATTAAGCACTTGCACTCTCCTTCCTGACTGGAGGAACCTGCCAAATGTCATGGCAGGAAAAAAAAAAAGACAACTGTGTTTCTGCAGAGTGGAAAATTAACAGAGCACGGGACACATGCTTCCCTCGCCCTTAATCCCATTTGGATGGAGTGGAAAGCTATTGGCTGGACTTCTACATGTCCAGAAAAAGATGAAGCAGAAAGAACACAATGTAAGGGAAAATCTGGGGCATTTCATGGGCACATAGAAGAAGTATTTCAGCAGTGCCCATGCTAAACCCCCACACAGGATATTTGGAGGATGTCCAGATCTTTAAACCAGGCTATATTTGTGCAGGCTGAGGAGTTACTGGGATTCTGTTGGGATTTCTTGTTTTTATACTACAAGGGTTTGCACCATGAGCTTGGAAATAGTTGGAGCTCATTAAGGTCGGAAGCGTGTCCAAATACCATTGTGTTTGGCTCAGCACAAACAAGGGCTGTTCCCTTCCTCTGGTGACTCCTGCTGCTCGGCATCTCCGGGATCCACCAGGCACACACAAGCGCTCACCTCGGCCCTTCCTTCCGACCTGTTACACACGGACCATGGCTCATCCATTCTGCCTGTCACATGCCAGGGGATCCTGCCAACATTTTTCAGAGATAAGTCCCTTCATTTATGCATCCCAGGCCAGGAAGGGTTATTCCTCATGATTCATGTCACAATAAGAAGTGTGAATCTGCTTCTTCCTAACTTCCTTCCTTCCATGTACTTCATTCTTCTTTATCATGATGGAATATTGGTGACTTACTTATAGTGAATCATATTAAAGTGATCTTACCATTCTGAGGTTTCACATGAGGCTTTCAGAAATCTGAAGATGTTTTTGTGCTGCCTTTGGGACAGAGGAGGGAAGGATGAGGCCAAAACCAGCTCCATGTCATCAGTGTCCCAAGTTGTGGCATTTCCAGCCCTGTCCTGGCCAGGAAAGGATCTAGAGGCTGAAGATGCATCACAGCACTGAGGAGCCTGGAAGGGCTGCAGGGTGTGAGAGCTAAAGGAAAACCAGGGTAGATATAGGAGCTCTAAATCAAATTTCCCTGTGGAAAAATCTCCTAAATCCTACTCTGGCTATGTAGAGAGTTGTCATAAAGATTCCCACGGTCGGGAACTGGTTTGTTTGTGATCTCGTCCTGCTTTGTTACTCCTTACTCACAGCTGTGCCTCCTGTGCTGGCGGCCCAGCAGGTTCTCCTGGAACAGGTTGTGCCTCTGGCACAGAGCTGGGGCACTCTGTGCTTGGAGGAAGGGACCATGTGTCTGTCAGACAGCCCAAAAAGGTTTGATGCAAAGAACTCCAGTGCTTGTCACTGCTCAGTAAAACACTGAGACACGCAAACACTACCTGACTTTTGGATCACTCCCGGTTTCTGTGCAGGAACTGCTCTGAAACTCCTTTGTTGTGAGGCTCAGATCCTCAGGATGGAAGGCTGATCTCATTGGAGCCACAGCAGATTGCTGCTTAACCCAACACTGTGTGTTCTCCATCTGCTTGTGGTCCTGCAAATATCCATCTGGGAATCCTGGGCTCTCACTTACTGCTGCTGAGCAGGAACTTGAGGTGTTCGCTGGGCTGTATCCTGGCTGTGATCCAATTCCCACCCCGTGTTCCCTTTGTCTGTTGCAGCTCTGGCGGTGCCCTGGAGCGGCGCAGGATGGATCCTGTGGTTCTCAGCTACGTGGACAGCCTGCTGAGGCAGTCGGATGTGGCGCTGCTGGAGCCTCCAAACTGGCTCAACGACCGCATCATCGGCTTCGCCTTCGAGTACTTCACCAACCAGCAGTTCCAGGAGTTCAGCCACCGCGTCTGCTTCATCAGCCCCGAGGTGGCCCAGTTCATCAAGTGTGCCCTTAGTCAGGAAGAAATAGCCATATTCCTCCAGCCCCTGGACCTCCTCTGCAAGGAGCTGCTGTTCCTGCCTATCAATGACAACTCCAGCCAGGCCGCTGGGGGCACCCACTGGAGCTTACTGGTTTATTTCAGGGACAAGAAGTGCTTTGCCCATTACGATTCCCACAGTAAATGCAACTCTGTCCATGCCAAGCAAGTGGCAGGGAAACTGGAGGCCTTTCTGGGAAAAAGAGGGGGCAAAGCCACTTTTGTGGAGGAGAAGGCGCCGGCACAGCAGAACAGCTACGACTGTGGGATGTACGTGATCTGCAATGCCGAGGCTCTGTGCCACGGCTACTTCCAGGGCCGGATGGAGCCTCTGCTGCAGCTCCTCACCCCCTCCTACATCACGCAGAAGAGGTCAGAGTGGAAAGCTCTCATCACAAAACTGGCACAGAAGTGATGGGGATGCACCTCCAGCCCCCCAAAAACTGCCTTCCCAGTCCAAGAGGCAGCACCCCCAGTGCCTGAGGGAGATGCCCATGCACAGGATTGTCCCAAAGAAAAAGAATGTAACCCCTCTAGCATGGCTACACCCCCCAAACACCCCATTCCCTCCAGGAAAAGCCTTATTCTCCTCCCAGCCTTTCAACATCTTATGACAAGAGCCACTTTGCTTTCAAAGAAACCCTCTCCATGGTCAATTTTTACAGTAATCGCTGTGGCAAAACAGGTTGCTAGAGACTTCTCCACCTGTGCCCAGCAGGCAACACACCCTCATTAGGTGGCTTTAGTTGGCTCCAGGCATTGTCCTTCCAAGCCAGGTTTAGCAAATGCTCTTTAAACCCAAGCCCCCAAGTGCTTTTTCGTGGACAGTTCTAATTTGTGCCTCCTGCTAATGGTATTGGAGAAATGTAGGATTTAGAAGCCAGGATTTTGTACCCCTGAAAATCTGACATTGAGATGTCACTGCAAAAAGATGAGACTGCAAAGGAAATGCTACAATTAACTTAAGAACAGGGCAAAATCAAAGTCATTTTTCATCAGCCAGGTGCTCCTCAGCCACACAGCAATGGCTTTTTTTGGTCCCCCGCCCCTGCTTGTTCTTATTGCAAATTAAAACCTGACTCTGAGCTGCTGCAAGATTAATAGGAAGCTGAGAAAGTCAATCCTAGGAAAAGAAACTTAATTGAGATGAAAAGCAACACTCACTCTTTGAAGTTTGGTGTTTTTCATTAGGATTTTAGGTCGTCTCTGTGCGGGGAGGGTTTGTCAGTGCTCCCCAACCCTTGTTAGCGGTCGCTGCTCATAACACAAAACCAGTTCTGTTACTTAAAAGAAAAAAAAAAAAAAACACTAGGGAGAACAAAAGGACAGAGTTTGAGGTATAAAAGCCAAAGATAACTGCGGGCTCATTGAAGTCCTTAATGCACTTCAGAAAATTGAAACACTTCTCTTCCCGTGCCGGATGATGGCTGGGATCCTGGAGTGGATCCTCTCCTTAAAGACAGGCTTAGCAGTTTAGAAAATAAAAATTAAAGTGAGATGTCATTGCAGGATAAGGAATAATCTCTCACCTGGTAAGAAGCAAAGAGCAGGTTGCTCAGGTGGTGTCTAGCAGAGCAACCACACCCCTACCTGAGAAGGGAAATCCGGGTTAAATACAACCCTTGAGGAAGGATTGGTTTTAACCTGGAGCTCTTCACCACTGATGTGTGCAACAGCACAGCACAGAGGGGAGGGAGGCCTTCACCTTCCCTTGCTCCACATGGATGTCAAGAAATCAGCCCAGACTGCCCCAAAGCACCCAGTGGCAGCACTGGGGCCTGACAAGGGTTGGGGCTGTTCCCCTCCCTCCTAACACTGCCTGGACAGGAGAGCAACCTCCAGCACCAGCCTTCCCTGGAAAACCCACTCAGCTGGAGCCAGAACAGGATCCAGCTGCTGGCTGAAGGGGATTCCCTTTGGACTCTGAGGGGCTTTGCCAGAGCAACATCACTGCCACTCCCAAATCCCAAATAAAACTCAGACCAAACTCTGTTTCCTGGCGTAATCCAATCCTTGGTGTCCCTGCTCATGCTGGGGTGCAGAGTGTAACAGCATGGTGGCTCTGACTCATCCGTCTGACAGAGCTGCCTTGGCTGATTTAATCTCCCAATCCTATTTTTAGATGGGCTGAGAAGGGAGGAAGACAGAAGATGGGATGGTGGGTGTGACATGGGCAACAGCAGGGGGATGTGAGGGCAGGGGCTGTGCTCATCCAGCACCACCCTGTGCTCCTCATTGCTGTTTCCAGGCCAGCAAGGTGAGTGTCCAGGGATGTTCCCTGCACCTGAGGCTTTTACGTGGCATTTCTTTACACAAAGCAAAGCAAATAGGCTCAAGCAGGACCTAACTGGGACAGCCAACATGCACCAAACCAGGCAGGCAGACACCAGATGGGAAACAAAAACAGAGCCTTGCAACCACATCCTGGCAGCAGAGACCTCCCAAAGCACACTGTGGGTTCATCCCAGTGCTCCTCCAAACCTCCTACATGTCACTGCACCCATGGCTCACCCCACCACTGGCTTTAACCAAGGAGTCTTGAGAGGAGACCACATCCCTGGCTCAGGCTCAGCATGGGACCCCACACCTGCTGTTGGAGCACCCAGCAAACACCAGGCTGGGCACATCAGACCAAACTCTCCCCAGTCCTCAACCTCTAAACCTCTTTTTAGGGCCCCACTTTGAGGTTGGACTCACTAAACATCATCTTGTTTGTTGGAAAAACAATCCTAAACCCATTTCCACCATGTAAATGAGCTGGGTGAGTCCCTGGCAGGGACAGGACCAGGACGGCGCCTTTCATCCTCCAGGTCACCCATGGAATCAAAGGCTCCGACAGCCCCATAATGCCGGGGCTTTGAATAAACCAGACCATCCCCCCCAGGCACGCCCGGGTGCTAAATCCCGCCCAAAACAGGTGACACCACCCTTGTCCCCACTTAACCAGTGCCACCGTGGTTTTCAAATGGGGCCATTTTCATGCATTTTGCTGCATGGTTCAGGCCGGGGAAAGGAGTGGAATTGGGTTGTGGATGTGCAGTGAGGAGGAGGAGAAAGAGGAAGGCTCACCCTGCCCACCCCAGCTGGGCGGGGCTGCAACTCAGCTCCCTCCCCCGGCACCGCTGTCCCCAGGGTGGCCCTGCCACCAGCGCGTCACATCCCGTGGTCTCTGCTGCCATCTAGTGCAGTAACGTCCTTGGCCCCTGCGTCGGGAGCATCCCTGTCCCCTTGTCCCCATGAGAGGACAGGCTGTCCCCATGTCTCTCACATCCTGAAGGGACACTGGGACAGCACAGATTTTGGGGTGCCCGGGTTTGGGGCTCACAGCCCGGCACCGTTGCAGAGGATGCTGGTAAGAGAGAGTGATGTGCTAGAAAATCCTGGGTTTATTGTAATTCCATTTAAAAGCCGTTCCAAGCCCGGAGTGAGCAGTGAGCTCTTCCCCAGGGCGCCGGGATTTGGCCCCGTCAGCACTTGTAGTTCCCAAAAAAAAAAGGAAAGAAAGGAATCACACTTGTACCACTAGCCACCCCAGGGTGCTCCCAGGGGGCTGTGGGACAAATCCTGTAAGACAAATCCTGCAGCACTCAGATCCATGTGGTTACAAGGTTAACACGAGCCAGGGCACAGACACTGCACTCCGGGACATTCCCCAGGGCCAGCCATGGGCTCCTTTCCAGCGTCCTCATGGGGTGAGCAGGACTAACAAAGTTCATCTGGGCCAGGTGTGAACCCCAGCGAGGACACCTGGTCTGGGGGACCTTAAAGTGCTTTGCAAGGGATGCACACACACACACACACCTCTCTGAGCCCAGTGCTCTAGGAGAGAAGGGCTGGGCAGCCCTGGCTTGTACCCCCACCCTTGTGTGTGGGATAAATGACACCCACAGGGCGGGTGGGACCTTTCTCCCCATCCCTACAAATCCCTGTGTTCAGGACCATTCCTCCAGGGATACTGAGACAGGGACAAACAGGTGGGCTCTCCCAGAGCAGCAGTGGCAACTCATCCACATTTCTGGGGGTTCCTGGTGAGCCCATGGTCATCTTTTAACAAGAAAATACCAAGCCTGAAATAAAAACCAGCATCCATCTTAGCAGCAAGTCCTAAGGGAAGGTCCAAGTGCTCGGCAGCCCCGAGCCATTGTCCGGTGCTACAGCACAGCAGTGTCCCAGGGAGAAAACAGGTTTCCAGTGGGATGGGGAGTTGGCACTGGCGGCCAGAACCTGGCTGGAAAGTCCCACCAGGAGCAAGTGCCCAAAGGAAGAGAGAAAATACTTGGTCCCATTTTACCAGCCGAGGGAAAGCCGGACCAAATGTAACAGCCACGGTTGGGAGGACACAGCACCGGGATCCGTGGGCAGGGTGCCACCACCTCAGTGTCCATCTTCAGCCAGCACCTGAGGAATGGTCACCTGCAAGCAGGGAGTGGGGTAAGATGGGATGAGTAACTGCAGAGGCTCCATATCCCATCCCAGTGCCTTCTGATGTCCTCAGCCCAAGGAGATTCCCCTCCTCTCCATCCCATGCTGATGCCTACAGCCTTACTCCCCAGGAACAGCCCAGCTTCAAAGAAATGTCCTGGTGCTTCCTACAACTGGAGAACCAGCCCCAAACCTATGAAGAAACCTCTTCCCAAGCTCTGGAGTCTCAGGGACAGCAGAGCTTCCCAATCACTCAAACCAGCAGTTGATAGGATCACCTCTGGTCTGGAGATGGCACCGTGGGTTCTGTCACTGGCCAGATAAGGGACAAAGCATTCCTTAGACACATCACAGAGTGGAGCCATTCCTCTTTGCACCCACATTCCCTCAAGTCCTGCACTCATGTCCCTCCACTGTATGTCCCAAAATGTCCTTGAGGGTCCCTCACCTCCTGTGCCCGCGGGAGAGGTAATCCCGGTTCAGAGAGCAGAGCTGCTGCTCCAGACGGAAGATGCGGAATGCCAGGTACGAGGAGGACACGACCAGGAGACAGATGCTGGCAGCAGAGGAAGAAGCCAAACACCCAGTTGAGACTGAGACTGACATTCCCAGTGTCCCCCCAGCTTCCCTGTGCCCTTGGCACACTTACAGCACAATGAAAATCTTCAGGAGCTGGTAGTCAGAGGGTCTCAGCTCTGCCACACAGCTCTGCTCCACCTCCAGCTCCTCCTCGGTATTTATTGCACTTTCTGAAAGCAAACCCAGAGTCAGTGTCACAGCCACACTTGGCTGATGCTCCTGCTCCTCCAGCAACCAGGAAACAACAAATATTCCTCCCTTATGGGCTCAGACCCTGCAGCCAGGAGACCCCTGCCCATCCCCAGGACTCCATTGCTGACTCCCAGGTTAATCTGCAAGGCAGAATTCCCCTGCAGGAGAGCAGCAGATGGATGAACACACTTCCATGGAGGTTTTCACCCACGTGGAGCAGGGCACAAACCCATGCCCCTCACCTGAAACCAGTGGCTCCTCAGAAGTGAAGGAGCTCTCCTTGGTGCTCAGGCTGCTGACAGAGGTCCTGTGGATGCACTGGTAGTTGGCATCTGGCAGTGACAGTGACAGTGAGGTAGGTGACACCTTCCTCCACTTGCCCTCGGGGACAATCACCTCCTGTGGGAACAGTCCTGGTGAGCCATGAATGAAACCAGCAGTGCCACGGATATGGTGGGGCCAGATTCAAACTCAAACCTTACAGTACATGGAGCACCAGCACATCGTCCTGAGGGAGAGCTGGTCTTCCATGATGGCTCCATGGGAATGCAGGTTCCTACTAGCAAAGAAGGACCTGCCCATGAACCCAACACCTGCCCCAAATACCAGCTGCTGCCTCCTCCACCCTTGAAGCTCAGGGCAGTTCCATGGAATTCTCCAGCATGCCCCAAATAGGGCAAAAAGTGACCCAAAAAGACAACAATCAAACAGGGTGGCAGCTGGCACAGAGAGGGGCTCCCCCAATGGAGAGTTCTCAGGGCTGGAGCTGCCCAGGGGCTGCATCCCACCAAAGCACCAGGAGATGCTGCCAGATCAGCCTGGGTCACTCCCAATTCAGCCCTTGAAATGAATCTTTAACCCCTGGGATGTCACCAGACCATGGGTGACATCCCACCTGTCACCCTCTGGTGCACCCCAACTGTCACCTCCTGCACCCAGCCCAAGGCTCAGGACCAGCAGCCATGGAAGACACCCTGCTCCAAAAGTGCAGGATTTGACCTCCACGTTCTCTGGATCATGCCATGGTTCAGCAGGTCCTTCCCTCTCCCATCATCCTACTCATCCTGCAGATTTTTGGGTAACTCAACCACATTCCCAGCCTGTTATCCACATTCCCAGCTGGGAACAGTATCAGCCATCAGGGAGCAGAGTGGTGGCATTTGCCACATCACTCTGAAGTTGTTCTGTCTATAAACAGAGTCAGTGGCTGTGCTCAGCCAGTCCTCTTGACCCATCTGCTCCTGCCAAGTCAGGGATGAGGGTCCCAGAGGACAAACTGTGATGGCAACGCATCCCTGCACCCTTTGATGGCACCAACAGAACCAGCTCTCTCCCGACTCTCTGAGCAGCCACGAGACAGTGTCAAACCCACCAAAGGCACCAGGTGAGCCCTCCCCACCCACAGCATGAGGTCAGGGGGGTCTCTCCTCTCCCAGAGCTGCCCTGACCCTCACCAGTGACACAGAGTCCGGCTCCTCTGACAGCTCCTTCAGACTCAAGCTCTTCTTACTGGAAACCTAGATGGGGAGGAAAGGATGGGGCATTACAGTGCCAGCTCTCCCTGCTTCAGCCTCAGCCACAAAATGGATTTTGGGCTGCTCTGCTGAGACTATGAAGAGCAGCTGCTAGAACTTATAATCTGTTTTAGGGCATGAGAAAAGGACACTGCATCAGTGCTTCTCATCACAAAAACCTGGTGGGGCCATGGTTGAGCCAAGGGCTTCCATGGACAGGATAAAACATCAGGGAGCAAAAAAAAGAAGGTTACATGTGGGCAGAGCCCAGCACATTTCAAAGATTAAGTCCCCCAGTTTGGCAACAGGGCTGAATCATCCAAATCATTGCCTTGGCACAGCTGGCACACACCCTCCTGGGCAAGGCAGGGCTCCTGTACAGCTTCCCACGTGCTCCAAAGTCAGGGAGAAGAGGTCCCCACAGTCATCCTCTCCAGCTCAAGGGCTGATGAACATCTTCCCCCACTTAAGTTAAATTCTTTTTTAACTTTGTACCATTCTTCCTCCCCTTAAAACTTTAGATCTGGGCAAAAGGCATCAATGTGCAGAGTGGCAGAACTAGTATTACCACCAGATTATAAATAATTCATACCCACGCCCTGAGAGAGAGCAGAAACTCAGAGCTCTGCCTCATCCATGACCCAGAAAAGCCCACAGGGTCAGGACGTGCCCAAGGCATGGCTCCTGCCCCTCTCCCCATCCCTTGCTGAGGAGTGAGGATGCTGGGAGTTGGAGAGGGCTTTGGGAGCAGTCCAAAGCCTTGGAGGCAGTGATGAAGAGCTGTGCTCAGCCCAAAGGGAGGTGCAGAGTCTCAGGGCCATGGACGCTTGGTGGGACACAGAGTGGGGGTACCTGCAGGTGGGTGCAGACTCTCCTCAGGACATCATAGACGCTGTCACGAGAGATGAGGGATACAAAGATGTACTGCAACAGAAAGAGGTGAGCTGTTGGGAGAGATTCCCCCCATCCTGAGTCCAGTTCTCCCCAGGCAGGGACAGGCAGACATCATGCCCTTGAATCTCCCCGTTTTCAGGAGCCACGTCTCCCCCACAGGCATTTCCCTGAGGAGCTTCCCTGCTGTTATTTTTGCAGCCTGCTAAAACCTGAACCAGATTTTTTTGGGGCCAGTCTTGCTCAGCTGCTGTTCCTACAGCTTTCCTACATGCTCAACCCAGAGGGACACAGCAGCAAATGGGGCCAGGACCTACAGAAAACATCCACAGGGATGGAAGGGACACAGGGCCACTCTCACCATGCCTGACACAGAGCCCCTGGGTGATGTGCAGGGCAGCCACACGTGGCTTTGAATGCCCAAATCCTGCCCTGTGCCACTCCCTGCTAAAACCCACCTCCCAAATTCCACAGGAATAACTGCCTCCCAACATTCCGCAGGAACAACTCCCTCCCTGGCAGGGACAGGCAACACACAGTGCTGGCAGCAGCACCTGGGCAGGCGAGGACTTGGACACACTACATCAGCTCACTGCAGCCAACAGGATTTAAAAGCTGGAAATGTAGCCCTGTATCCAAGTTTTCCACCAGCTCTGGCTGAATGCCAGCCCAAACCCTTTCCCTGCTTGTGTTTAAGGAGTTTAAAGGTTTTACGTGAGCCTGGCAGGGATTTGTCAGGCTCGGCCGAGTTTCACTTGGGCTTTGCTTCGTCCAGGGAACAAAGTGAAATTCAGGAACAAAAGCAAAGCTGTGGTGTTTGCCCTGGCTGGCAACCAGCACAGAGAGCAACTCTCACTTCCTAACCAGGGATGGGAATCGCTTTGTTCACTGCTCTCAAACCACATCCAGTTTGGACCTGGGCATCTGCTGTGTGTTGGTGTTACCTTTCTGCTGGCAGTGGTGGTGATGGCCAGGCCGTTGGGCAGCAGCCGAGCCGTCTTGTGCTTCTTTATCAGCTGTACAGACACCACTGGGATCACCACCTGCAGGGCAGGAACACCAGGATGGACACAGCACAAGCATCATCCAGCCAGCCTCCCTAAGACCCACCAGATGAGCCCCCCGTGCAAGCCCAGGGAGGGATGGAAAAATAAGGCAGGATGTTATTTTTGGCAGGGTAACTTTGCTGAAACCTCGAGCTTCCTTCAGGTATTTGTTTAAAGCATCACATATAAATAATTCAGTCCTTCAGCCCAGTTTTAAAGGAAGTCGTCTCTGCCCAAGATCCCCGTCAGCCACAAGACTAATGGGGAAACATCATATTGTAAATCAAGAAGAAAAGCCAAGAGACATTCAAATCTCGCCCCCCCTAAAACCTTTGATCTTCCTTCAAGCGCCATTGCGGCTGGAAGGAGGTTTTGCATCAGGGATTTTTAAACCAAACCAGTCTTTGGTATCCCCAGGCTGATGCCACAGGTCATCAGAGAGGGAGGCACGGCCGTGCTCCCCTTCCTATTGGAGGTTTTTGTTGGGGATTTTGGTGGTGTTTGGGTGCAGGAGGGGATGAGCTGCGGGTAAAAGCCCTGAGGGACCAGGGTGGGCTGGTGCCCACATTACCTTAATGTCCTTCCCAAAAAGGTTTGCGTAGAAGCAGAGCCAGTTGGGGGAGATGTAAAGCCTTCCCTGGATGAGGATGTCTCTCTGGAGCGCGCAGGAGCAAACTGCAAGGCAGAGAAAGAACCGTGGCAATCCCTGTGCCAGATCCTGCCGCCTCCATGCCCATCCCTCACCCTGCCACCCACCTTTCAGCACGCTCTCCTCCGTCGGGATGTCCTTGAACAGCTTGTGGTACTGGGAGTTGTACTTGCTAGCAGCCTGAAAGCAAAGCAGAGCAAAGTTATCCGGTGACCTTGCCGATAAGGAGACCCAAAAATCCCTCTCCTGCAAGAAAACCTCCCTCTGCCCGCACCCGGGACCGGCGCAGGGGGGTCCCACCGGGCTGGGAACAGGAGCCCCGACGGATTAGAGGAAGGTTGGATGATCCAGCACCCGGCGAAGGCTGTGCCATCCTCCCAGCTTAACATTTCCATTAATAGCTACAGGGGCTGCTGAGCCCTGGTGAGGAGCAGCTTTTCTGCCAGGCTCATCTGCAGGCAGTTTATTTTGCCCAGCGGTTTCTCTCCTCCTCCTCTTCCCTTATCCGGGACACGGTGACAACACTTGCTTTGCGCCCATCGCGCCGCGCCATCCAGCTATTTATATTCCCGGCGCCGCTTCAAAGCCTGCCGGCAGCCGCGGCGGGAAGCTCGGCAGGTCGGCCCTGAAACACTCCTGCAGCCAAGGTAAAGCTCCAAAGCACTTCAATGCCTTCTATAAATCTGCTCAACTGGTCCTGTAAGGCAGCTTTGTGCCCCCTGCCCTCGGGATGCTCCCATGGGATACGGCTGTCCCGCGGTGGGGAGGAGCTGCTTTGCCAGGATGCAGAGAAGGCTGGCACAGCAAGGCTGGTTTGTGGCAGCCACGCAGGCAGAGCTCTCCTGACCACAGGTACAAGGTCACCTTTGCTCTGCACACCTTGTCACCGGATGAGCTGGGCCCTAAGAGGATCAAGGCGCAGCAGCACCTGCAGTTGGCTCAGACACCTCCCAGAGGGATGCCGGGATGGTGGGGGTGCCAGTGGGAGCATTCCAGGAGAACACAGAGGGCATTACCCCCTGGTCCTAGCACAAATCCACTGCTGGCCCTGTCACTCTCCCATATGCCTCTGAGGAAATCAAAAAATGGTTTTCTCCTCCATTTTCTTCATGGGAAAAGGCAAAGTGCCACTTCCTGTCACTCCTTCTTCTTCCAGAGCATCTCTTATCTGTAGATGGACCAAAACCATCTAGTTTGGGCATGATTTGAACAAGCAAAAAGTTTCAAATGGACAGAAATTTAACTGCTCTCAGTCAACATTTCCACTTTCTCCTTTGCTCTGGATGGAAAATCCTGGAAGCGTTTGCAAAGCAGAGCACAGGCCACACAAAATCATCACCAGGTCTCCTGAAATTAAATGCAGGAAGCTCTGCCCCACATCAGAAGCTGTCTCTAGCTCCTACAGCTCACACCTGAGACCCCAGGTAGGCTCCTCCTGGGGCAACAGGCTACAACACTCCAGCCTGGTCATTCCCAAAGCCAAAGGCTTACCACTTCCCGGTGGCATTTCTTGATGTCCTCATCCTTGAGGGCTTCATTCAGGCGGAGGCTGGAAGGAAAAATGATAATCACCAGGTAAGCAAAGAGCCACAGGTCTCTCACCCACTCCCTAAAACATGTGTGCTGTGATATGAGACATAGAAAAATGTACAGGACTGAAGAGAGACCCCCAGGAAGCCACATTTTGGGTGTCTCCATGATTTATCGTGGCATTGGGCATTGCTGAGGCTCAGTACTGGCTGTTGAGGGCTGATCTCTGATGAGAGCCAGTGAAGGCACCAGGACCAAGGTACTTCACACACACCCCAGCCCTGGGGGAAGGAGCCCAGAGCTGACCTGGCAGCAGCTTAGGACAGGCTGGGAGCTGGAAATGTGCAGATTTGGCAGCTGGGGCAAGGATTCCCAAGGGAAAGCAGAGGCAGGAATTTGGGAATGTGCCTGAGCAGGAGGGTGGACTTAGCTTTGGCCATGCACAGGGACATCCATCCATGTCCATCCCACGGACAGAAGCAAGGACAAACCATGGAGAGAGCAATATCCTACCAACAGCCTCAGCAGCAGGAATTGCATCCTCTTCCCCAAACCCTTTCACTTCCCTACTTTTATACCCACAATATTTCAGGGAGAAAACAAAGTTGGGTGCCCCCTGTGCCCTGCCCCAGCTGGCAAGCAGTATTCAGGGCTCAAAGGCAGCAGGAATGCCACAGGAGGATGGAAACTCAACTGCAGGCAGACCCTGGGAAGCTGCTCCTCACCTGCTGTCGAGGGAATCCAAACTCTTCTGCTTGTGGGACAGCTCCAGCTTCTCACGACCGTGCCTGGGCTCGGGGCTCTTCAGGGGAGCTGCCTTCTCATGCATCGGCGTGGCACTGCAAGGAGACACCCGTCAGCCCCCTAGGGAAAGGGGAAAAGGGGTCTGGAGCTGTAAATCTGTTCCTTTCAATCCCAGCCTGCACAGAGACGTCAGAATCTGCTGCTCAAGGACAGCAAGAATATTTCTGCCATTTCTCAAGTCATGTGGAGATAAAAAAAAATAAAAGTCATTTTTCTGCCAGGGACTCCCCAGAGCTCAGAACAGAGCAGCCAAATTACTGTGGCTCCCTGAGATAACACCCTCCAAAGCAGAGACTCTTCTCCTTAAGGGCTAGAGGTTGGGATGGGAAAAACCAGAGATCTACAAAACTCCTCAGGGGGATGGATTTCAGACAGGGTCTGCTCCTCTTGGTTGGCAAACACCATCTTCCCAGGGCAGAGCCATCACCAGGCACCTTAAAGCAAGTTATTTACCATTGGGAACGTTATCAGAGGTGCTTATCAGCCACAGCAGCCAAAGTAAACACGGGCCCAGCGCCACAGGCAGGTTATCACCTGGCAGGCCATAAAGGTGACACTTCCACCCTCGGCAAATCACAACCGGATATTGCTGCGGCACTGGCAGCCAAGCAGTGCACGATCCCAGGTGGCAAGGCAGAGCCAGCAAACAGCCACAGACCCATGGAGAGGAAATTATTCCAGGGAAAGCACTCAGCTCACTAGGCAGGGGGTGATGGCAGAGCAGGTGGGGTGGCGGCAGGACAGGATGAGCGCCAGCAGGCGGGACAGGCGCAGAGCTGGAGCGCATCCCGGTGCCTGTGATGATGCCGTGGCACTGCGGCAGAGCCCAGGCCGAGGAGCCAACCAAACTTCCTATACTCTGAGAGCAGCTCCTTCACCACCTGTACCTCCCTAGACACATCCTGCTCCTACTCCAAGGGGCTCATCTGAGAAAAATCCATGGAAATAATCCCCCCAACTCGGGAGGAGCCAGGATAGGGGTGCTGGATCCCATCTGCTGGATCCCAGCCCGAACAGGCTGAGAGCTGAAGCTGTGTGAGCTCCCACATCCCCACAGCCTCAGAGCCCTGACCAAAACACTCCAGGTGCAATGGAGCCCATCTGACTCCCAGCTGGAGGCACAGGGAATGCTCCCACAACAAGTAACACATACGTGGGGGCACAAAACCAAACAGAAGTCACTGGTGCCATGTGGTTGGAAACAGGCTGGGAAATAGCTCCTGGATCCCCACGGCCACTGTTGGCAAAGACCTGCCTGCATAGCCCTGGAGTCTGAGCACTGCAGGGATGGGATGGATACACTGAGGTTGTGGGCTTTTAGGAGCTCAGGTCAAAGGATGTGTCAGGAAGGAAAAGGAGACCTTACTGACAAGAAGCACCAAATAACAAGAAGTACCAAAATAACATCCCCTGGCATAGCACCAAAAGGTGTTTTCCCTACCTGACTCCTCAGACATCCTCTGCCAGGGGATGCCATCCTGCCCTGAGGCTGAAACTCCTATCATGGAGGCACCAAAGCCTTCATCTACCCTTCTCCCATGCTGAAAAGGGGCTCTGACCCGCTCTGAAGCCTCCTTGTCCAGAGCTCAGCACTCTCTGGCTTCCCTCACGTCATCCCTTAAATCTGCAAGCGCCTGCACTGCTTAATCCGGGTGAGCGGATTTATCCCCAACCAGCGCTGACACCAAGGGGCACCACACAGGGATCGGGGACAGCAAAGCCATCAGAACCCCTCCGAGGTCACCAAACACACAGAAATCCCCTAAAATTAGAAAAAAACACAGGCTGGAAAGCACTTGGAAGTGCTGCATCCTTTTTTCCTCTCCCTCTCATGGCCACCATCAGGGACAACTCCTGGACACAGTGCTGGCAGTGGGATACTCCAGGGGAGTCTGGGGGCTGTGAGGAGCATTCTCAGCTCCAGCAGGGACATGGCAGGAGCTGCTTTATCTCCTCCGTCCAGATCTTGCTCCATCCTGGCTCCTAGATGCATCAGGGATAACACGTATCCAGAGTTCGGGAGCACAGGGTAAGGCTAGACTCCAGGCACAGGGAGGTTTCCCTTCCAAGAGGTGCTTCCAGTGCCAGCACAGTGAGGAAAACACTTTCTAGCAGCTCATACTGTCACCCTCCTCAAAGAATTTGTTCAGCACCAAGCTGCTCCTGAGGTAAACTCACCATCCCGAGTGTCCCAAAATACAAGTGGAACAAAACCAGTCGGAGTTCAGCGCTCCTTAGAGGAGGCAGAGAGGGTTGGCGTAGAAGTTCCCAGCAAAGTGAAAACAATCCAGCAAACTGATGCCCCTTTGCCCATTCCCAACACCCCCTCCCTGCCCACACCGGCTCCCTGAACCCCCAGGTTTTGCCAGGCGGAATCCGGTGCTTCTCCCTCCCACGGGATCGGCGTCTCCCTTCTCTTACGCGGAGCTGGGATCCAGCCTGGAAAAGGTCCGGCGCGAGCCCCTCCGTCGGCGAGCGATTTTCGCTGGATCCCTTCCCCGCTGCCGGAGAAACGCGCGGCGGAGGCCGGAGCGAGCCGGGCGGGGATCCCGCCTCCCCGTCAACCCCAGGAGGCTCAGAGGCGGAGGGAGGCACCGGCGGGCGGGCGGCCGCGGCCCGAGCGAGCCCGGGCGGGATTCGGCGAGCTGCCCTTGGTCCCGGCGTCCAAGGTCATTTCAGTCCCGCGTGTCGGAGCTGGAGCGGAGCCACCCCGGGATGCTGGAGAGGAACGGCCGGAGCCGAGCGGCGCTGGCAGGAGAGAATGAGGCGCGACGTCAAGGCCGGAGGGAGCCCCGCGCGTCTCTCCCGCGATGTCCCCGGTGTTCCCCGCCCCGGGAACCAGGGGGTCACGGCGGGAACAGAGCCGAGACCCGGGTCTCGGGATGCCCGCAGGTCAGATGGTCTCATCTCACCGGCAGCCGCTCCGAGCGCCCGGCGGCACGGAGAGAGCACGGAGGGAGGCGACTCTCGACCTGCGGGGCTGTGCGGGACACGGTGGGACTGTGGGTCTCGACCACCGCCAGGGCCGCGCCCGGGGCAGCCCCGGCGCAGATCCCATCCTCGCCGGCACTCAGAGCCCCTCAGGCGAAGCCGGCGGGTCGCCGGCGCTGAGCGGCGGAACTTCTCCCCGGCACGCCCGGCCCGGTCCGGCCCGTCTCTTCAGGGAATGGGCGAGGGGGTATCGGTGTTTCCGCGCTCCCCTCAGCGCGGCGCCGCTGGCCGGGACAGGCCGAGGGCCAACACCGGCTCCGCGGCGGCGGGGGGAAGGACGTGGCCCCGGCACCCTCCGGCCCCGAGGCCCTTCCCGGTCCCAACCCCCTCAGTGCCGGGTCCCCCCCGCAGTCCCGGAGCCCCCCGAGCCCCCCTGCTACCTGCGCGCGGCCCCGCGCGCCGCCGTCATGCCCCGCGCGCCCCGGCCTCCTCGCGCCGCCACGGCGCCCGCCCATTGGCCGCCCGTCGTCTTCCACCCCGCCCATTGGCCGCACACTACCGAGCCCCGCCCCCTTTCTTCCGCCCATTGGCTCCCTCCGCCCAGTCCCGCCTCCGCCACACTGAGTGCCTCATCCCGCCCCCACAGGCCCCGCCCACCGCCGTGAGGGCCGGAGCCTGGCGGGGTCCCGCCCTTAAAGGGACCGCGGTACAGCCTCTTAAAGGGGCCGCGCGGCGGGCGATCCCCGGCCTTCCTCCGCCCCGAGCGGGTCTCAGGCCACGCCGGAGCCACCCTGAGCTCCCGAGGGAAACCAGCCTGGGTGGCAACCAGGCCCTAGGGCCGCTGCTGGCTCTCTCCCCCTGGCACGGGAACCCCAGCTCCCACAGTTTCCCCCACAAATGCCCCCAGTAGAGCCCCCAACCCTACTGACTCCTCCTTGGGCCCACTCTCGACCACAAAAGATGCCGCCAGCCCTGTCGTAGCCTCTCTTGAATGCCTAACGCCCGTAGAGCCCCTCCAAATCCTGCAAGCAGCTCCAGCTCTAGCCAACTCCTCCACCGGCACCCCCCAAAACTGCAGCAGCTGCCCCCAGCACCTGCAAACCCTCACACCAGACCCCTTTAATGCCAGCAGATCCCAGACCGGACCTCCCAAGCCTGCAAACTCCTCCACCAGATCCCCACCCGGAACCCTAAGCACTTCCCCACCCTTGCCAGCCCTCCCCAGCTCCTGCAGCCCTCCACCAGATCTCCCCCTACTCCTGCGGACCCCTCATGAACCCCCAAAGGAGCAGCTCAGCCCAGCAGGTGCTTCAGCTTCTCTTTATTGATGAACAGTTGTGCTCTCCACCCCAGGGCCCATCAGAGTGCTGGGTGAGGGGGGGGCTCTGGGGTGGTGGGGGAACATGACTAACACAGGAGACAACGCTGCAAGAGGAGCACGGGAAGCTCTGTGCATGGAGCCAACACCCTTCCCCTGCCCCCATTCCCGAAACAGCCAGCTGAGAAAGGCTGGATCTGCCTTGGATTGGGTCTGGAGAGGCGCATAGCCATTACAGGAGGGGGGAGTAGCAGCTTGCCTCGAGCAAGGAGGGGTCCGCAGAACCGTTGACTACACATCACCTCTCCCCTTCCCCAAAACCCCACACCAGGGCCAGGGAAAGGGACATTTCACACTCTGAGGACAGTAACCAGGAAAGAGGAGTCCCAACAGCACGCAGGAACCTCCTACGCTGACTCCAACACACATCAAGGCAGGACTTGAACTACAGGGAGAGATTTTTAAAAAACTAAACACTTCAAGTATATTTTTTTTAGTGATTCAAGGTCTCTTGCCCCTGCTGCTGCTGCACTGGGTGGTGTTTAGCAACCTACATCCACTCTAGGGACAAGGACAACAGCGCAAGCGATGGCTGGTCTACTGCAAGGGGAGACAGGGCGGGGGGGTGGTGGGAGGAGAGGGGGCAGGGGGAGAAGGCCCAGTGGGCACTCAGGGGACGGGCACCGCACGCATGGTGTTGGTGTAGCCAGAGCCGGGGCGCCAGCCCGTCAGCACGATCACCAGGTCGCCGCTCTTGAAGAACCCTCGAGCTTTGCCTAGGAGAGAAGAGGGAGGCGTCAGAGCACAGTCTCACCCTGTCTCCTTGCCATGGGGCAACAGTGCTCATCACCCACTCCCTGAGTCACTAAGGCTGCCTGTGCCACAGCAGCTGGGGCTCCAGGAGGGTATTAAAACCCCCCCTTCCTGCTGCCCACTCATCTGACACCCTTCGCCTCTGCTATGGGGTTCTCTGCAACAGAGCTTGAAATTAAACAGCACATGGTTTGCAGGAGTATAGGACAGAGTCAGCCCCACTCCAGGCTTCCCTTCTCCCTCAGGAGTGCTGAGTGTCACAGGTCTATCACTCACCACCATAAACCCAACCGAGTCTTCTGCTGGAAACTCCTTAAAAGCAGCTGTGCCAAACCCACCACCCCATTTCCCAATCGGATGTGGTTCTGCTCACGCAACCACCACCTGTTTCCCGTCCGGATCCTTTTACCACACAGGCAGCCAGTTCCTCTCTTGCCATCACCAGCGATCCCAAAGCACCATCTAGGTGCTCAGGGTCACCAAGTCCCAGGTGAGGAGGAGGGTGCCACTCACCAACATTCATGCCCAGAGCAACACGCAGGTCCACATCCTCAGCCCAGGCATCCAGGGCGGGGTCTTTGCAGAGCACGGGGAAGATGCCACGGTACAGGTGGGCCTGGCGCGCCGTCTGCTCATTGCGGGTGATGGCGATGATGGGGGCCCGTGGGCGGTACCGCGACACCAGGTGTGCTGACCTGCAGGGAGAACAGCCACACTGGGGCTCTACACAGCCACCACAGCCTCCAGAGAGGACACTGGGAAAGGCTTGCAGGAGCACAGCAGCCCAAGGTCTGTCTATCAGCCACCAGGGCTCCCCAAAACCTCTGGGGGGACGTGACCAGTCTCCACAAAAGCCACTCACCAACCAGCTTGATGCTCTGCTGGACTCCCAGTTAGGCAACTGGGCAGAGCACCACTGGTGGCGACAATCTCCTCACCATCAAGTTTAGAAAGTGCCATCAGGGTGTTTTGGTCCCTGAACAAGCCTTTACTTGTCTCTGTTGCTATGTTAGGATGGCGAGGTGCCATTTATTCTGGCCTGCGCAAGCAGGCCTTGGCATCTCAACAGGGGTCCCTGAATGTTCCCTGTTTTGAGGAGCTCCCAGTTTTCAGGGTGGAAAGAGCCGGTGCCAGCAGCACTGCCCAAAGCATGCCAAGGAGGAAGCCATCTGCCCCCCAGCCACCTACTGAAGCCAGCAAACAGGCCACTTCCTCCACACAGAACTCTGCTCCTGCACCCCCATGGGAAGTAAATGCAACAGAGGCCAAAATTTATACTGGGAAGTTGGGCACAAAGTCTTTAAAATGCCTTAAAATAGCAGCAGCACAGCCTAGGTGGGGACTAGACTACAGTTTTTCTTTCTCTGAGCACTGCTAAAGGGAATCTGCAAACAGATTCAAACTGCAAGGCTGCGGCATCTGCAGCTCCCTCTTTCCAATGGACATGCTGGTGTCTCCACTTGCTTTTACAGCCTCATTTAGAGAAGCCAAGCTCAGCAACACTCAGATGCAAGGTTTGCTGCTTAAAGCAGGGGTCAGCAGACTGCTCCAAGCACCCAACCACACGTGCCAGCTCTCAGACAATCCTTCCCGTACTGTCCGAGCCGCCTCCCATGAGATGCGGGAGATTCAGGTACTCACAAGAGTTAACCTAATCCACAGCTAAAAATATTCAAATATCAGAGTTCAAATCTCTTTAAGAAGGTCAAGTGTAAGGCTGGAACATTCGACAAAGAAACATTAGAAGCATGAGGACATCCAGAACTCAGAAACTGGTGCTTATAGCTCCCTCCTCTCTGCAGAAAATAATTTTCTGCTCAAAATCATTTTAAGCTGTACATTTTGGTGAAGGTTTCACCGATGGTCCGCATCTTCAGGTACATGTGCTGCACTACTGTTTTGGTGTGAATCCTCTGTGAGAAATCCTCATTTCCTTCCAGAAAGCAGTCTGAGACTTATGGTCGGACATGCTTTGGGAGCAGGCAGCCTAGGTCCTCTAGATAGAAGAGCTGATCCATGAGGCTCCAGCTCCCATTCCACAACTGGAAGAACAAGTCTCTGCTTGGCAGTTGTCACCGTTGCTGGACAGAGATCCCAAACTACATTGTTCCAGCACACTTCACCTGCAGCCACTGAGCTCACCTGGTGCTTGCCAGATGCCTGTCTGTGCAGAGAGATTACCTGCAGGCAGGGACAAGAAATCCTGGAAGAGGACATTTCCAACACTTTCCTCTTCCCTGCCTACCAATCACAGGCTGCGCAGTCCCTCTTCGCCCCTTGGGCTCAGGCAAGCAGGGCTGATGACTGCAAAGTCTAGCAAGGGACCAATAATTTGGATGCTACTAGAAAAGGCCAAAGCCTTGATTTAAAAAAAAAAATAGATTATGCATCCACTGAACTTCTGCCTCACTGTTACGTTGATGATTTCTTGCCAAGAAGTTTGAATTGAAGCTGCAACACTTATTTTCCCTTGGCTCTTCCAGCTGGCACCACTGCCACTTGCAGCAGTGAGGGGAGGCTGGGCTCGGAGCTGGTGCCACGCTGGCAGAGGCAGGCCGAGGACTCAGAGCGTAGGGATGTGTGTCCATCTCCCGAGGAACCACCACCGCAGGCACTGCCAGAACCTGACTCCACTGGTCTCTCAAAGCCATGGGATTCTCCTTTCCCCACCCTGTCACACAGCAGGCTCGACCTGGGGGCACTGTCCCCTCCTACCTTCCAGACTTGGTGAGGACAATAATGGCCCCGCTGCAGCACTTGAAGGACGCTTCCACAGCGCCAACTGCAGCGGCCTCGGTGGGGTCGCAGTTGAGGGGGGTCAGACGACGCAGTTCCTCAAACAACTGCCTGTGAAAGATGGCGGCTTCGGCCTCCCGGGCAATCTACAAGAGCAACACGCGTTCGGAGACAACACTCACGTGGCAGGCGCTCGGGCACAGGGCAGGGCGAGGTGCTCCAGCACAGAGTGCCACATCTGCACTGCCAGCCTTTGGCATTGTCATTAACCAGCGAGCTCAGACTAAGCTCACCCCAACAGCATGTCCCTGCAGAGGAACCACTCGATTCCCAAGGGTTTTTTTTTTTTTCCAATGGTGGCACCTCGCCCTGTCAAGCCCACACTCAGGTGACACTCATGCCAACTGCCAGGCACTCTCGCTCTGCTCCTGCCTGCTGGGATCCCTCCCTGGCACGGGGTCAGCTCACATGGCAGCAGTTACACAAGGTCGGCATGGGCAGTGATCAGCTGGCCAAAGACTGCAGTGTTAGAGTGCAGCAAGTTTAGCCACAGGAAGGGCTGGCCCAAGCCCCCTCTCTGAGCCCTACCTGCCGGACTCAGTCAGGACTAGCACAGCTGCAGCTAAGCCCTTAAAAGAGGCCTCCACCGCGCCCGCCGCCATGGCATCGGCAGGGTCCCTGTTGTTAACATTGAGGCGTAAAATTTCTTCGAACAGCTGTCGATGGAACATTGCGGCCTCAGCCTCGCGGGCGATCTGCAGGCCCGAGTGGGAGGGAAGGAGGAGAACAGAGGAAAGAAAAGAAGGAAAGATACCAGAGGAACATTGAGATCATATTAACTTGCTTAATTGTCATAGTAGTGCATGCAAGAAGGTATTACAGTGAAGCTTTTTGTCTCTCGGCTTTTGACTTTGCTAAATGCAACCAGACTAAAATTCGCCGTACCATGGGACTGGCAGGCCCCAGTCACTGGGCAGGCGTTCCAAACATGGAATTTTTGTTGTATTTGGGAGTTCCAGCAGAGCAGGCAAATGTAAATTCCTTTTCAAGGAGCAGAACAAGCCAGCTCAGAGCCAGACTGTGCTTTGTCATGGCTGCTTATTACTTCCCTGAGACACTCTTATGCCACCTACCTGCCTGCCCATGGTCCTGCTTGCAATTTTGTAAGAGGGAATATCTGGCTTCCTTTCCTAGGCTCCCAACAGCACAGAGTGCTGCTGGAACAGTTCTCATGGAGCCAACATGCAAGTAACACATTTTAAATGTCACCCCTGAAGGTGGGAGACTGTTCTCTCAGTCTTGTTACATTTAGATTCACTTCAGGGTCAATGAAGATTTAGTTTAACTTCAGAGTCAATGAAAATTTGGCTTACCTTGAGAGCAAATAAAGATTTATTTAAGAGAGCCAATAAAGATTTATTTTAACTTGAGAGTCAATAAAGCTTCACATCCAAATGGGATACCAACTTCCTTTTGGTAATAGGGAAATAAATAGGAACAAGTCTTCCTTATAGGGCTGTCACAGTGTAGATGTTGGAGTGTTTGTACAGTGCCACACATGGACAGATGAGAGGGACAGAGGCACAACTAAAGGCTTTGTGTTCTGGCTGAGGATTGGCAACAGGTTCAGCAACCTGTTCATCCCAGAATCCTGGGAATCATCATGTTTAATCATCTCAGAAAGCCTGACAACCTGATAAAGAAGGCTTGCAGAGACTAGAAAAGCATGCAAAGGTTCATGATCTTCTCAAGGACAACTTCACCCAGTTACTCCACAAAGGGAACAGCTGCTACACAAAGCATGACAAGTTCATGCTGAATTAGAGACTGATGTGCCATCACAGTGAAAGCTTTGGAGTTAGAAAAATCAGAATTTTGCTACTCTAGTGTTAATGAATTATTTTATGTGATGCTGGGAATTATCCCTTCCACAGTTATCAGTTTAAGCCAAAGTAGTTAAGTATCTTAGGTCTAAAAATAACAGGACACAGGCAGCAGGCCGGAAAAGCAGGCCAGTGCCAACTTGTCCTAAAAGCACATTGTTACTGCTGGATTTAGATAAAAGGGGAGTATTTGCATCACAACACTTACTCCAAATGTAGGAGCTGGAAGCCTGGTAGTTTATTTTCAGCTCCTGAACAAAGGCAGCAGGTCCATGTAACACAGAGAGCAAATCTGATTTTAGAGGGAAGTCTGCACTCCCCACGTATAATGGAAGGTGGGAATACAGGTGTCTGCTTTGACAGCAGCTGCAGAGGGGCACAGCAATCCCTAACTTCACCCCACAGCTGGATCTGCTCAGACAGGAATTGCTATAGAGGGTTTCCAGTTGGTGCACAGGTGGAGATACCAGGGAGTTGGGAGAAAGGAAAATTGAGAGGCTGTTTGAACCTTGGTCCCATCAGGCAGCATAGCATGGCCAGGCTGGGCTTTGAAGTGTGGATCCTGGAGTGGAATGGTAAGGATGCCCACTCCCTCCTACAGCAATCAGTCTGCCCAGTATTTAGAAGTGTGCTACTGCCCACTTCAGATGGTAACAACCACCTGCTCCAGCCATGCTGTAGATCCCCAGACCATGGTTATTCAGGACATTGTTGCTGGGCTTGACTAACAAGAATTGAATTAGCTCAGAGGAAAGATCCTCACTGTACTGGCATGTGCTCCTACCATAAGAGTTGGCACCTTGCTGCCTAGAACATCTCACAGTTAATCTCTATTTCAATTTCTGCACAGTGTTAAAGCCTTCAGTGCTTATCCAGGAGCCCTGGTGGAATGAACACCATGCCCAGGTCTGTAGAAGAGGGAAGCACATGGAACAGGTACAATACAACCTGCTCAGACCAAAGAATTAATGCCAGGATGGAAACCCAGGTGTAACGTTTGCTGCAGCAAGTTCCCAAGTCTTGGTAGGCAGTTGATCTTTGTGATTGAGGGGTTGGAAAAGGAGGGAGAAGCTTTAAGGTGCACTAGTATTGGTTAGTAAAGTTAGTTAGTATTTGGCCTGTAAAGGAGCAACACTGCCCACTGATCCTAAGTTGTATTTTACATTTGCCTCATGCAAAAAACACCACTCCATATTGAGGTAAAACATGTTTAGGTACCACACTGCAAACCAACACTGGTTGAGTTGAATAATCTATAGAAGCTGAATTGCAAATAAAACTGGTGAGAGTTAGAACTTGTGATGTGATTCACATTGTGTTGTGATTCACAGCACTGGTAACTGGGGAGCAGCAATGCATACAGGTACTTGACATAAGGCTTATATCAGCTGAAACATGAACTTCAAGCAGAGCAGAGGTTTCTGGCAGTTCAGGCATGTAAAAATATGGTGCTGTCAGTACTCATGCAACAAACCCCCCAACCCCCAGCACGCAGCAGGTGCTGAATGCAACAGTGCTATAAATCACCCTCAGGAGCCTCCCCACCGCCTCCCAAGCAGGACTCAGCCAAAACCTTTTATTATCCATAGATAAACCGCTTAAAGCAGCTCCTTGACCCTGCAGAATTAAAGCATTTAATATGCCACTGCAATAGGACATTGGATGAAATTTCAATTGAGGTAAAGGCAGAAAGAAATTTAAAGTTTTATATCTCAGCATTACAGAGCAGCTCTCAGCTCTGCTTGGCAAGTTTGGAGCACACAAAGTGAGATTCCAAGCCATCAGAACCATATTTGCTCAAAAAAAGAAAAAAAATCACCCACAGCAGAGTGCGAGACAAAAAATGGCTATTTTAGGCAGCCATTTAGGCCTTGGAGCGGCCAGCTCAGAGCAAGGTGGTGTCCCTGTCCCCAGCAGGGCAGGGCAGTCAGTACTCACAGCGTGCTGCATGCGCACAGCCTCGAGGGGATAGTCTCCCTTGGCTGTTTCCCCGGAGAGCATGATGCAGTCTGCGCCGTCCAGGACAGCGTTGGCGACGTCGCTGCCCTCAGCACGGGTTGGGCGAGGCTTCTTGATCATGCTTTCCAGCATCTGGGAGAGAACAAACCCACAGGCATCAACACACTGCCAGAGGAGGTAGCTGCACTTCAATACTCCTTATGGCTTGGGCAGAAAGTGGGATGCAACCTCAGGAATTCCAGGAGTTCTCCAGGGGTATGGAAAAGAAAGAGGCTCTGCTACCTAAACCAGTTTTGATTTAAAGCCTCCATCAGTAAGGAAAATAACCCTTCTATTTTATACCCATTCCACATTTAGTCCTTCTCTAGGTAGATTTAAGCCACACATCCTAGACAAAATACTCCAATCTTCCATTTTAACTTCTCAGCACAAAGCTTGCTCCAAGGAACTCAGAGCTCTTTAGAGTAGTGTGGCATTAGATGCATTTAAGGAAAACTCAAATCCAGTCATACATTTTTAAATTTGGGGATTATATCATCCAGAAATCATAGAGAGCAGGGTCTGCACCAATGAAGTCACCTTCCCCCAACACAAGATTTCAAATGCTTTAGACAATACATACAGGGTAGTAAAAGCAGAGCAGTTAACTCCACCAGCTTTCTAAGTACCCCCACTTAAGAGTGGAAAACAGGACAGCTTTCCATGAGGTGAACACTTCTTAATCCCACACCCCAGTTCTGGCCAGCTCTCCTGTCTTCCTTGGGTGCTCAGCTTCCCCCCAGCTGGAGCTCACCACTTGTTTAAACACTATTTGCTTCACCCATAGGACATTGCCTGAGGCTGCATTTCAGCTGCATTTCTGTAGCAATACAGGAAAAAGGAGCACATGCCACTGTAAATCCAGAACCTTCTTTAATGATTACTGTCTAAAGAAGCCTTCACTTCCACAGCCTGTGTGCAGAGCAAGGACAGCCAGGAAACCAGTCCTCCCAGTGCTCAAGGACTGTGCAAGTGATGCCTACCACACCCAGAAAAAGGGGAAGGATCCTTTACTCAGTTGCTTCTGAAGCTGCAGTGTGGGTACATTTTCTAGGATACCTGGGAACCCCAGCAAACTTTCCCTGTCAGGCAGGGATGAGTTACCACAAGATGCCAAGAAAAGCATGTGCCATTTTCCCTATGAATTTGCAAGCTCAGCCCCAAAAGCTCATTACCACACGATGTTTTGAGGCGTATAACCTTTGGCAAGAGGTCCCATAATCTAACTGTGAACAGATCCCAAACACAGAAATGCCTAAATACGAGCTTTTCAGCTATGAGCAAAACTTCTCTACATCTCACTCTTTAACCGATGCCATGAACATGAACACACGGCTGCCCTCAACATTCCCTCCTGGCCAGACTCTGGCAGTGAGAAGCCAAAGGTCTTCCAGTGTTTCCAGTACCTGAGTGGCACAGATGATGGGTTTGCCAGCCCTGTTGCAGCGCCCAATCATCATCTTCTGGGCCAGGAAGACTTTTTCAGCTGGGATCTCGATTCCCAGGTCACCGCGGGCCACCATAATGCCATCGCTGGCCTCCATGATCTCATCAAACCTGACAGCGAGAGAAGAGCTGTGTTATCCCATTTGTTCTGCAAAGCACCTTCCCATCTGTCTGTCCTCCTCTGAAAGGAGCACTCACGCTTTTCATGGGCTGTTTGGGTTCTTGCATTGCCAAGGAAGGAGAAAGAAAACCAGAAGCAAGGCACAGCACATGTTCAGAGCTACACAAAGCTGCCTGAAGCTACAAAAAGGGAGTGTGAGTCACTTTATTTCAGTGTGACAAACCTAAAGCATCCCTTGCACAAAGCTCACCTGCGCACACCCTCATGGTTCTCAATCTTGCTGATGATCTTGATGTTCTTTCCCTTTTCCCCCAGGACCTTCCTGACAGCGTGGACATCAGCAGCCTTGCGGATGAAGGAAGCAAACACCATATCCACGTTCTGCTCCACACCGAATTTTAGGTCCTGAATGTCCTTTTCAGAGACGGCAGGCAGGTCGACAGCAGCGCCGGGCAGGTTCACGCCCTTCTTGCTGCCAAGCATGCCACCATTCTCAATCTCTGTCATGACATAGTCCTTCCCTGAAACACAGGTTCCCATGGTCAGTGTTTACAGGACAGCTCCTGCTACCAACTCCCACACCACCTCCCTGCCTGGGAACTGCGGTGTCAACAGTGGCACACGCGATAAAAAGCACATCCCATCTCTTCAGAGCATTTCTGTACCACGCAAGCTTGCAGTTTATCCTTGGGAACACAATAGATTGGTCTAAAACAACTTCTAGGCTGTTCCTGGATAAGATAGCAGCTGTTTACTGCAGGAGGTTGGGATTGCCTCCCCCAAGAAAAGCTAACAGGCTGCAATTTTGCACACAGAGCCCTGCAACACCAAAGCCTCGCCTCCCACTCCCTACATGCTCACAGATTGAGAGGCTTGAGGCTACAGCAGTTTAGGCAGCACTATAAAGGGAGTATTATGGAAGTAACCTTGCCTCTACATTACCAGTTAAAACCAGTTCTGTCTCTTCACTACAAAACCCAGGGTCTGTGCTGTAAAACCAGTTAAAGCCTCCATTAAGAGCATTAATTAGCCTGGCTGATCATGAACAGTGGTACAGCCCTACCACACATTCCTCTCTGAAGATGTAGTTTTGATGCCAGCACAGTGAAATCCAGATGAAGTTAGTTTTTGTAAAGTTCCTACACTTGAGATAGAGACATTTACCTCAAAGTCTCACCAAACCATCAAAAACCATGTTCTCCTTTCTACAACTGCAAATTAAGGAACAGTTACTGGAGGGAAACCACAAGTATGTCCTGAGGAACACACAAATAGGCAGAACTAAAATGGCTGTTACCCACCTTTCTCCTTAACCACCAAAGAAATCAGACCATCATCCACGTAGATTTTGCTGCCAACATCTACAACTTTGATGAGATTCTTGTAGTCCACCCAGAGTGTGTTCTCATCACAGTTCTCCATGAAGGCATCATCCAGGGTCACTTTGAGCTGTGCACCCTTCTTCAGCTCCACTTCTGCTGTGCCACTCTGTGTGACAACAAAACCAGTAAAAACCAGTACACCACCACCTCGCAGCCCACAGCAGTTTGTCAGAACTTTTGGGAGGTGGTTTGTTACCTTATTTCCTATGATATTTTTTTGTTTGGAAATGGCCACAGGCTTTACATGGTTTTAAGTCTGTGTGGTGAAAAAAGTGTATAAAAAAAGCAACTTACTCCCTTAATGAGTCCAGTTCGGATTTCAGGTCCCTTGGTGTCCAGTGCAATAGCCACAGGTCTGTAGGCAATGGGATCAGAGGCAAAGCTCTCTGTGGCTTCTCGCACGTTCTTGATTGTGCCCTCATGATACTGGCAAGAGAAGAAAAAAGATGGAAATGTTAAAGCTGGTTCTACCTGGCTGCTTACAGAAAAGACGCCAGTGCATCCCAGAGGCTGTCCAAGCTGACTGTTCTGCTCCCAGCTTCAGTTCTACCGTCAAAATTTAACCCAGACAAAGCTTCCTGTAAAAGTGCAAGGATACAAGGGCCTTCCTGCCACAAAGGTGGAGTCTGGAAGTTATCTGATGTGCCCTCAGCTCTAATTCAGGAAGGACATCTCAAGGAGACAGTCCCAAGGTCTGGCTGAAGTGAGTTTTCACGAGGACACACATCTGCCATTCGAAGGTGGCTCACCAACCCAGAGGCCTGCAGGAGTAACTTTTCCAAAAGCTTACCTGAACACCTGCCTATTCAACACAGCAGAATATTCACAGCACCAGCAACTGGATAATTGTGTGCATTCAAAGAGACCTGATGGCAGAAGAATGTCACGATGCCACACACAGCTGTGCTCTTCCTACCATCAGAGCAAGAGAAGATGTCTCTCCACACTGCTAGCTCCCACACAAACTTCCAGCCTGACCCACTATCAGTCCTGCAAGTGGACAGGCTTTCACTCTTTGGCCTGAATTCCCACAGATAAAGGACTTGCTAAAAGAACGTTATCCATGTAAATATTTACAGTTTATTTCCGGAGTCAAAGCAATCACAGACAACTCAATAGTCCAGCACCACACACCTGGCTTCTAAGCCTTGTTTGTGAGAGCATTTTGTCAAATGCTGCCAGTTTTAAGATATTTTTGTGACAAAACCCATACCAGCTCCCTCAAATGTGCTACAGATGGCCAAGAGATCAGTTTACTTGACTTGTTTAAATAACATTAAGAGATAACCCCAACTACTTACAACTAGTAAGAGTTGTGTAACACTTGACAGACCTTAGCAGATAACACATACCCTTTCCTCTCTGTGCCACATGAACTGATGGAGTTTGACCTGACTCACCTCGAACACTCGGTTCCCTCGTGTAACTCACTCACCCCAACACGAGCCCTCCACACTGACTTCAGTATCTCAGGGATGATAAGCCAGCACCAGGAAGGTTGGACTGGAAAAAGCCATGCTGAAGTTCACGTGTGTGCCCTTAGCCAGAAATACCTAACAGCTGATAACTCTTTATAGCAGGAAAATGAGTCAGTTTATTGACTGTGTGAAATCTGGGACTGAGACGGCCTTGACCCTTCCAGGCACAGCACCTGAGTGGATGCAGCACACAAAACATGCCCTGACAGTGCCACAAAAGTTATCTGAACCTAATCATCTGATATTTCCATTTTAGTTTGATACCAAGGACTAACTGGCTCTTAGGAAGTCTGACTTTCAGAAGAGTTACACGTGCAGAACGGGAATGCAGGCAGAACTGGAGGTAAAAGCCATTTTTAGTCTATGTAAAGGGAGCCAAGTGGGTCCCAAAGCACCTCTTGTAAAGCTCAAGCCCTCGTAAATGCTGTGGGGTGGACACAAGAACTGAAGCACCTGTGACAGATGGAAATTCTTTGGACCTTCACCGGAAATGAGGGCATTTTGGAGGAGCCAGGACAGGACACAAGCTCAGGACTGGCTATGGCTGATGGTCACACTCTGTAGGTGACAGCCACACCAGAGCTTGCAGTCAGCTTTGTTGGTGTGAAATGTGTGATTAGACCTCACACAAAGCAGGAAAACCTCAGCCAAGTTCACAGACCACAGCAACTGGGCAATAACGGTGTCAGAATTCCCAGTTTCAGCCTGGCCACCAAATCCCTGACGTGTCACCTGGCCCAAGCGCCACTCAGCTTAAGGATTTGACTCCTGGGACACATTTACTCCACAATATTCTTTCTCCAGGCTGATTTCCCAACTGCAAGACATGCACTGACACTACCCCAGGGTGGTTAGTCAAGGTCTGATGGTTGCCCACAGTTAAGTATCAGCCCTTCTGATCCGGACACTGCCCTATGCTCATTAAAGGCTACCAGGGTGAGAGGCCAAGCTGTTACATACCACGCGGTTCATGGGTCACTAAGTAAAGCCACCTACAGCTGCTACTGGGTGACATTTTGAAAGTTGGAAAGCAGCCAGGGTCAAAAAAAAACCCAAAAAACCTCAGCAGAACGGGATCCTCAGCTCCTCCAGTATCACTGAGGGTGTCAGCTATTTATAGCAATAAGAACTTGACTGTCATGGAGTGTTGATTTCTTCTGACCTTATTCTTCTGAGCACACCACACCACGTCCCAAGCTCCACAGAGGGACCTGAGTGCCAGGAATGCATCTGAAGCTGCTGGTTAGCCAGAAAACCCAGGAGCCCATTCTTCCCACTGAGAACAGTAATTACAACAAAACACCAATAACAGATGCCTTTTGATCAGGGTTATTCACGGATTGCCTGCTTGCAAAATCCCCAGCAATGCAACAAAAAGTGAGATTAACTGATAGTGTGACCTCCTGCAGAGCTGTAAAACAGGGACAGGTCTTCCCAGCTTCTGCTGCACACTGGGAAGCAGCAGCTTTGGGATCAGCAAAATATGAGGAAGAACTGAAGGATTTCATGGCAAGCAGTCAGCACAGTGTCAAATATCAGTTACCTGGCTTCCTGCTACAGGGCAGGGTGTGGAATTGAGTTGCTTTTAAAATGGCTCACAAAATACACTTCAGTGTTATCAACAGTGACACAGGCTTGGTATGTACAACCATCATGCTTTCCCCAAAGCAGCTATTTGACCTTCCCACACCAAGGATGGTCTGGATGAAGCTGGTTTTCCTTCCTCCCTAAGGACAGGATCAGCATACACACAGGGGCTGTAGCAGCTCGGACCGCACCCTCACCTCATGGGTGCCGTGAGAGAAGTTGAGGCGGGCAACGTTCATTCCAGATTTAATCATTTCCTTCAGCTTGTCCACAGAGCGGGAGGCCGGGCCTAGGAGGAACAAACAGTTTGAACATTAACTTTAGAAAAATAATGAGGTAACCCACACAGACCAGGCTGTTTCATGTGGAAGAGAAAAGGTAAATGGATACAGCATTGCTCAGTGCTGCAGCAGCAAATATTGTTTCAACTTGCCCACGGAGTGCAGCAGAACCCAAGTGATTCCCATTTCCCTGGATACTGGATTCACTCCCAGCAGTAACACAGGTTAGGCAAACATGGGAAAGTCATGTTCCTTCACCACACAAGTTGAGCCCTGGCAAGGGATGAAAGTCAGATCCTTCTCACAATTTCCCTCATAAGTTTCACCAAGGTGTGGGCTCCTAGCTGCAATTCTCTCCTGTCTAGGAATAGCCTACCAATGGTGCAGATGATGCCGGTGTTCCTGGCGATGGTTGGCTCCGAGTCGATGTCCAGGCGGCACATGTGCTCCAGGAAGGTGTCTGCCATGGCAGCATGCAGCTGCTGGGTCTGGATGGCAGCTGCATCGTGGTGCTTCGACATGGTTGCTAGATTCCTGTGTCTGGAAGGGAAGAAAGCTGTGCCAGGTTTGGGAATCACCCAACCCAAACTGCCCATCAAGCAGAGACACCAAGACAACAATGTGATGAATATGGAGGTAACAAGAAAGCTGCTACTGGGTCAAACTATCTTTATGATCCTATTTGAGAATCCTAACAGGCAAGGCACATTTCTATTTCCATGTCATCCCCCACATGGACCACCCAAAGCTCACCTGCCTTCTATGCAGATGTTCCCTTCATAGCTTCTCTTCATTGCCAGTCTTCCCTTGGAGCTACACAACGCAACAAAATTCAAGCACTTGAGTGCACAGGCAGAGGTTCTGCCTCCTCCCTCCCAGCTCTCCACTTATTTCTCCTACAGGCCTCAACTGCATGTCCCATCCCACATGGGACTGGGGCAGCTCGGCACTGGCGTGACTGCAGCACAACCAGACACAGGCAACCTTCTGCCCAGGAGCACCTAATCACAGCAAAGTCCACATAAGCCTAAACCCCATCCTTTAAGCCTGGACAAGCAAGCAGACTTGAGTTGATTAAACACAACACTTTGGCAGAGAACACATAAAAGACTGAAGATTTAAGACACTCGAAGTCCCTCTCTGACTGAAGAGGTTGCAGGTCTCCCCCACCTTCTGCACTCCCCTTCACCAACAGCACCAAAATTTATCATCAGGTTTAAAACTTTTTGTATTTTTCAACATTTGGATTAAAAAACCTCTCTAAACTCAGGCTGTTTGCCCCCTCTGGACTAGAGAGCTTCCACAACAGCAGGACCATCCTATTCTTTGGGAACCAACCTATCCTTCAAAGAGGAAGCTGAGCTGCAGCTTAACAGTCCACTGGGAGGGAAGGACATTTATTTCACAGCAGCACTGGTGCCCCAGGCATTTCTAATTGGAATAATTTTGTTCTTAAGTACTAGTGGCAACTCCAAAGCTTTGTCTCTTGGACCTGCCCAGGCTAAAATCTCAGCACTACAAAAGCCTCTGGTAAAAGAATGATGCAAAGTGGTGGCTACTGACATGGGCGCATTACTCATTTTGTCTTTAAAGATTGGTTTAGCTTCAAACTCTGCACCCTAGGCACACAGGTGAGACTCAGAGCAGGCATGAGCAGCCTTCATCTGCAAGACGTGCTTGTAGAAACCCGGGCTGGGGCCCAGCTAAAAGCTGTGACAAAGCAGGAATAGAGCTGGGCTTTTGTTCTACCTGCCCCAGGCAGACAAAGCCCACCAATAAACCAGAGAATGGTATGAGGGGCACACACTGTCCAGCTCAGCATATCCAGCTTTGACACAGAGGCACCAATAAACCCAAAACCTCTGGCAGAGCTGGCAGGACTGAGCACAGTGAAGGGCAGAGCAAGCCCTGCCAGCCTGCTGCCTGGCCCCGATGCTCCTCCCCTGCTCCGCAGCCCTTCCTCACGTACGTGCAGATCCTCGCGCAGGCAGCCCTGACTCACCCTCACCACGCTGCCATGCGCCACAGAGCAGCCAGGCCAGCAAAAACCATAATTTGACCTGGCAAAGCTTTTTTCCCCTCAGCCCTGCCAAAAGCTGCTGATTCATTGGAGTCACTACAAGAAGGTCTGCCCACATGAAAAGCCCAACAAAGTCTCATTATTATAGGAAAACCCTCTGGTCAGTTCTAAAACATTGTGTTTCAGCCCTCTAACACTTGCTGTTTCACCCTCCGACACCTGCAGAGCAGTGACAGTTTCCTCAGATGCCAAAAAAAACAAGCCTTTGCTGGGAAATCACCTCCACGCACCGGCAATCGGGTTTGCACAGCTTCTAGGAACGAGAGGAATACTGAACAAGGTATCCCAACACGAAAACTGCAGCAAGAGCACAATTTGGAAGTTTATAAAAAAATAGTCAAGTGATTCTCCCTGCCTCATGGAAATCCCCCACCCACTCATGTCATTTGCAAATATAATTTTAACACCCTTGAAGTCTTTATGAAGAGAAAGGAAAAGTTCACTTCCCAGCCAGTATCCCCTTCACAAGGTTTTCCAGCAGTTCAGAGGGCTCAGAAAAATTAACCGCAGACACAGTGACCTTGTCCAGGGGCGAGAGCAGAGACGCAGGAGCCAGAAAATATCCCTAACACCCATCTGTCCACAGAGCACCATGCCCACGACCACCAGGAGTCTTTTCAATACTCCCTCCTGCCTTCCACCACCGTGCATTTACAAGGCATCAACTGAATTTTACTGGAATGACCAGTCTCATATTTATAACAGGAATGTCTGGCATTTCCCACTACTCCGCTTTTTTTAACATCAAACAGAGGAGCAAGGACTTTAAGGACACCAGAAAACACGGAGCACTCAGTCTGGGCAGACTGAGGAAGGGGGGTGTGAGCAGTACCCTACAATGCCTGAATGTTTCCAGCACTGAATAAACCTGAATTCATTCCTCAAGGAGTAACGATTAAATCCCAAAATTTATTACTTGGCGTGCCTATGCTTCAGGCAGGGTGTCTCAATGATGTCTGGTATCTCCCTAGCTCCTGAATATTCCAGACTGAGCCATTTGAGGTTGGGACTGGTTTTTACTGTAGCCAGGTGACTAATTCCAGCCAGCTCACCCCATGGGTCAGATGAGAGAAAGCCTAAAATCACGGTCTCTCTGGACATGCCCCTTGGGGATGGAGAAAGGAGAGGGAGCAGCAATCCCCACCCAGGGCCAAGTCACTGCTGCTACTGGTGACAAAAGGAAGTAGAAACTGCAGCAGGGGCTGTCCCCAGGCCACAACCAGAGCTGTGTCACTGCCTGCAGGAACTCCAGCCAGGAGGCTCCCAGGGGGCGATGACTCGGGATTTACTAGTCAGCCTCACTTACACAACTTTAGATGCTGCACAACAAGGCTGCTCATGCCCAGTGACCCTGCCCAGAGGCAGAAATGGTTATAGTTACTGCTCAGGACAGGGTTATGAAACCAGGCAGGCCTTCAGATTCCCAAAAGAAGCCTAGAAAAACATCAGCTTTGCTCATTCCAGAAGCTAAAGGCACTCAACAGAGAAATGCAGCTCTGCAGAGAAGCAGGTTTCTACCCTGGCCTGGCATCCCCTCTCCCAGGGAGGGAGGACAGCAGATTCCTGCCAGGCAGCTGGTGCTGGAGGGGAGGTGGTGTCTCGCCATTACGTAAGGACAAAATGGCCACCCCAAAATTCCACCCCTTTTCTGCAAGCCTGGATGGAACCCAGGAGCCACCACCTGCTCCTGGCTGGCTGATGCTCTCCCCAGCATTGAGCTGCAGATAAAGGGGAGGAGAGACCCACAACGGAGATGCCTCTCCAGCTTTTTGGTAATGGGGAACAGGAAGATCAGGCTGGCTCTGGCACCTTCCCCGTGTGCTGCTGGCTCATGAGCCTTTGCTGAGTTGCCCTCCCTGGAAAGCTTAGCTAAAAAAATAAGAGGTGGCAAGCATCGGATGTTTGGTGACTAGAAAGATTTATCTCGAGGGTATTTGTAGGACACACCTACAGGCTTAACCTTGCAGAGGACAAGGAGCCTTTCAGCTTGGCAAAAAGCACCTGGCTGCCTTCAGGCAAGCTGTAAAAACCTGCTTTACAGGATAAAAGCAAGCTTGGGAGTTTTCTTTTCACATTTAACTAGGCAGAAGTGTAGACCACTGTGCTGCACCCCCCCTCCAGGATGGAGATTGCTGCACGTGGCAGCGCCCCGGTACTGCAGCCCCATTCCCTACGTGCCATCCATCACCACCCGCTGCGGCTCCATCTTCCCCCGGGAGAACAACGGCCAGGCGGGAGATAAAAGACCGAGCACGTGCTCCAGCCGGCCTGGGAATCGTCTTACTCCCTTTAAATTAAATTATCAACATGTTGGCTGGAAAGTGAATTAAGGCCGGCGGTAGATCACTCCGGCTAACAGCAATAAATGAAGGTTTTAATAACAGCTTTAGATAGATAAAACAGTAGGTAATAAAAGAGGGAAAAAAAAAAAAAACCACCCAGGCGGTGCAGACTCTCCAAGCTCTTTATCTAGTGCAAGTGAAGTTTCTCAAAAGGGTTTCACAGGCAGAAGTCCCCGGTTCAAGCACGTGGCTCACAGCAGTGCTTCCTGCCTCGCACAAAAACCTTCTGCTTAATCCGGTGATGGGCTGGAAACCTGCTGGCACCGGTACAGACCATTAACCCATCGAACTCCTTTGTATTAGCCAGAATTCTGCTCTATAAGCAGGATCTCGGGCATAAAATTACACTCTTTTAGAGGATTTTTTGTTGGTTTGTTTTGTTGTTTTTTTTTTTTTAATTAAGCACTTCTAATCGCACAAGTTCCTGGACGTGTCTGAGTAACCAAAAATTTGTCATTGCACCTTTGAGCCAAGGCAAGTCACGATGAGCAGCAGGAAAATTACCAGTTTAACGTGACAAAAACCTTCATAGAACACTGATTTTTTGTTAACCTGGGCCTCTCCGATACCGAGTTGCCTTATCAGAACAAAAGCAGGTTTTTAGAGATTGCCGTCTACTTTTAGTACTCTGAGGAGACAGTCGGGAGGTTGCCATTGTCCGCCGACAAAAGCGCTATTCATGCCTTGGCAGCTCTGCAAAGGGGGTTTAAACACGTTTGAAAGGTTTTCACAGTTCAAGAAACTGTCTAAATCAATTGGATGTATTTAAGCACGCACAATTACGGGAGAAGATAAATTCACAAGGAGCCTTTTTTTTCCGGGTGGGGGGGAAGGGGGTCGCGGGAAGAGGCTGCAGCATCGGTGGTGGGTGCAGTGAGCCGGACGCTGATTTAAGCTGATGCCCTTCGGGGAACTGCCGGCTCTTACGTGAGTGCGGGCACAGGGGGGGGGCCGGGGGAGGCGGCCTAGCGCCTCACTCCGTCTGCCTCTGACTCAGCCTCCCAGCAGCTCCTCCGCCACTGCCCGGCCCGGGCGGCAGCCGCAGCGGCGCCGTGCGCTCCGTTCAACGGCACGGCCGCCGGGCACAAGCAGGGCTCCCCACTCCTACGTGCCCCACCATATTCAGCAGGGCCCTTCACCCCAGACAGGACCCCCGCCGCACCCCCGGCCCGTGCCCGGAGCGGCCGTTTGCCGGTGTGGGCCGTGGGGAGATGCTTGGATCGGGCGTTCCCCGGCGCGGGATCGGAAGAGATGCTCGGAGCGATGGGCGCTCCCCAGTGCTGGGTCACGGGAGAACGCTAGGAAAGGGCGTTCCCCGGTGCGGGATCTCGGGGGGATGCTCAAGGAGGCAGAGATGGGGACGCGGGGCCGGGGCTACCGGCAGCCACGTGCTCGGCTCCACGAGCCCCCCGCGCGCCCCCTCCTCAACCGTCCCGTAGGGTGCGCGCCCCCTCCCCTCAGCCGCTCCCCGGGGGGACCCTCCCCCGGCGGCGGAAACATGGGCATAACGGCGCTACCGGCGTTGCCGGCCCCACCGCTCGCAGCCCCTCAGGGCGCTGTTACCTACCGCCGTTGAGTAACTCCGCTAAAACGACCTCTCGCTCTGAGCGCCGCCGCCGCTCTGAGCGCCGCCCCCACACGCCCCGCTAAGGTAATCCCGGCTGGTCGTAGCACCGCCCCTCTCATATCCCTCCGCCGCCCGCCCTGCAGGGGGCCGGAGCCCGCTGCAAGGGCGGGGCGCCGGAGCTACTTTCAGGAGCGGACGCACAAAGCAGGAGGGGGGAGCTCTGAGTCACAGCACGCGCTCGGCCGGCCAATGAGGAGGCGGCGCAGCCGCCGCGCGCGCGGATGGAGAGTGCTAGTCGCCTTAAAGGGGCCGCGGCCCCCAACTCGCGCCGAGCCCTCCGATTCACACCGACACCCTCAACTCACACCAAGCCTCCAGCTCACCACTCTGGGGGGACAGCGGCTCTGTGTGTTTTGGGGTGCTTTGGAGGCTCCCCAATGGGGACACTGGGGACCAGTGTGGAATCTCTGTACTGGAGCTACGAGGACACGGTGCTGGGGACACCGGGGACACGAGTCTGGAGATGTGGGTGACATGGTGCTGATACCCTAAGGAGCTGGAACAGAGGCTAGATGGAGTTAAGAGGAAAAAAGTGGATATTTATTGAAGTGCCCTCAAAGGCCACACCCTGGCAGTGCCTGAGCCAAAGTCCCAAAGTCTTGGCTCTGCCCCGATGGCTCCAAGACGGGAGCAAAGGAGGGCTTGGTCACGAGATCTCACATTTTTATAAGTTTTAGTCCTTTTGCATATAGAAGTTAACTGTCCAATTAACAGCTTAATGATGAAGTTTCAACCTCCTTGCTTGCTTGCCCCCCCTCCTCTTTTCATATTGTCTAAGCTTTGGGCCTGAAGTTTGAAGAGTCTCCAGTCCTTGAGTCTCCAGCTAGAGCAGGATTGTTTTGCCTCCACCACCCTGTGAAAAGAAATAGAAAGCTAAATAATAGAATAATAGAAAGCTAAAGCTGTGTACCAACACAGAACAGAAAAACTTAAAACCGAAGGAATCAGTGCTGGGAATGCTGAGGACGCTGTGCTGGGATCAAGGAGAGACCAGGCTGGAGATGCTGGAGCCACAGGGGACACTGTGCTGGGGCCACTGGGGCCACTGTCCCAGCTGTGTGGGACCCAGCATGGATACTCTATGTCAGATCTACGAAGGCTGGTAATACTGGGGACCCCATGCTGGAGGTATTGGGGACATGATCCCAGAACCATGGGGACCTTTTGCCTGTGACCCATGGCTCCACACTGGCACCGTGGTGACACTGAGACATGGCATTAACACAAGGACCTGCCACACAGCTCCTGAGCCGGACTGTAGGGACACTGTGACAGCCATCTGGGGACCCAAAATGGTCACTGTATGCTGGGACCACAGAGGGCTCCTGCACCGGGTGCACTGGGGACCCTGTGGTCCATGGAGGGGACCAAAAATGGTCACCCTGTGCTGGGGGACTGGGAGCTGTACTGGGGACACTGTGGACTCTGCACTGGGAACATTGGGATACTGTTACTGTGCTAGGAACACTGTGGACCCTGTACTGAGGACGCTGGGGACACCGGGCTGGGCTGCGGCAAGGCTGTGACAGACAGGGAGGGGACCCAAAATGGTCACCCCGTGCTGGGGACACGGGACCCCCGCTGGACCGTGGGGTCACTGTGAGGGACACCCAGCATGGCCACCCCATGGGCTGGGACAGGGACACCCGGCCCTGGGGTCCCCACCAGCTCCGTGTCCCCTCACGGCGCTGCCCCGCACCTCAGGCCTCGGGGGGGGTGTCGGGGAGGGGGGGGGGGGGTTCCCGGCGGTGACGTCATGGCGGCGCCGCTGGGTGACGCGGGGCGGCGGCTCTGACGTCAGGCCCGGCCCCCCGGCAGCATGGCGGCCGTGCCCGCGCCGGCCGGCCCGCGCTGACATGGTGAGGGGCCGGGACGCGGGAGGGGACGCGGGGACACGGCCGCGGCCGCGGGGGGAGTGCGCCCACCAAGGGGCCGGCCCGGGCCCGCGGCGACCCGGGGCGGGGGAGGGGCAGCGGCCCTCGGTGTCCCCCCGTGTCCCGGGGTCCCCCGGCTCGGGGCGGGGATGGGGCTGGAGCAGGAGGAGGGACCCCCGCGTCGCCATCGGCCGGGCATCCCCCAGCAGCTCCGTGCGCAGTGCCTGCCCTGGTCCTCCATCCTGGTTCTCCATCCCGCTGTTCCCATCCTGGTCCTCCATGCCGCTGTTCCCATCCTGCATCCCAATCCTGCTGCCCCGTCCTGTTCCTCCACATTGGTCCTCCATCCCTCTGTTCCTATCTTGCTCCCCCATCCTGTTCTCATCCTGTTCCCCCATTTCAGTGTCCCCATCCTGCTGTCTCCATCTTGCTCCCCTCTAATCTGCTCCCCCCATCCTCCCTCTCCCAACCTTCTCTTCCATCCCACTGCCCCCTAAATTATTCCTCCCATCCTACTTCCCCCATCCCACTGCCCACATCCTGCATCCCATCCTGCTGCCCCCAAACACTCCCCCCAACCCCTGTCATTCTCCCTATCCTACTGCTTCCCCAAATCATTCCCTCAATCCACTGCCCCCAGCCCTCTCCCCAGAACCAGCTCCCCCGGTTTGCTCCCCCCTAATTCCCTCCCTGTTAATGTGCTCCCCCAATCCACTCCCCAACCCTCTCCCCCATCCCTGCTGTCTCCCACCCCTCCATCCCCAGGACCTCAAGGGCCAGTACTGGACGGACGATGACTCCGACGGGGACAATGAGTCCGAGGAGTTCCTCTATGGCGTGCAGGTGGGTGCTGGGTCCTCGTGGTGCCACGGGGGGCTCAGGAACCCCCAGCCTGAGCCCACCTGCCAGGCCTGGGGAGGCTCTGGGTGTGACGGTGCTGTGCCACAGGGGACCTGCGCCGCCGACCTGTACCGGCACCCGCAGCTGGACGCCGACATCGAGGCCGTGAAGGAGATCTACAGCGAGAATGCCGTGGCCGTCAGGTGGGTGCACCTGCTGCCCTGCACCGGGCACTGCCAGGCCCAGGTTCATAGCTGGGCTGTGCCGGGATAGCTGTGCTATCCCCAGGTACCCAGCTGTGCTATCCCTCGGTACCCAGCTGTGCTATCCCTGGATACCCAGCTGTGCTGTCCCTGGGTACCCAGCTGTGCCATGCCTAGGCATTCTGCCGTGCCATCTCTGGGTCACCTAGCCATGGTATTACCAGAACATCTGGCCATGGCATCCCCAGGCATCTTGTTGTGCCATTTCTGGGGCACCTGACCATGGCATCCCCAGGGCACCTGGCTGAGCCATCGCTCAGACATACCCTCCCTAGGACCCTGGCCACAGTATCTCCTAAGCACTTGGCTGTGCTATCCTGGGGCACCCAGACATGGCATCTGTGGAGCATCCAGCTGTGGCACCCCCAGGCACTCATCTGTGCCATCTTCAGACAACCAGCTGTGCCATTCCTGGGCACCTAGCTATACTGTATCCAGAGCACTTAGCTGTGGCATCGCTGGGTCACCTACCAGACACCCAACAGTACCATCCCTGGGTTACCTGGCTGTGCCATACTCAGACATCCAGCAGGGCCATCCCCAGCACACCGGGCATGTCATTCCCAGGCTCCTGACCGTGCCATCTTGGAGCACCAGTGGCACCCTTGCATAACCAGCTGTGCCATCCTTGGGGCCCCTGACTATGGCATTACCTGGCTGCAGCATGTCTGGGCATCCAGCTGTGCCATTGCCAAGGCACTCAACCATGGCACCCCTAGCACACCTGGCCATGCCATCCCCTGAGCACCTGGCTGTGCTGTCACATTCCCAGGTTCACATCCACATTCTGGGCACTCCCCCCATGCATACAGTTGATATGTGGGGAGCCACACGTGCCAGTGTCCCTGTCCCGTGAGCCTGCCCACCCTGGCACGGTGTGCACCAGGCCACTGTTCCAGCACCGTGCCACCCCCCATGCCACAGCAGCGCGTGTCTCCACAGGGAGTACGGGACCATCGATGACGTGGACATTGACCTCCATGTGAACATCAGCTTCCTCGATGTGAGTCCCTGCAGTGCCCCCAGCAGTGCTGGCATGGGGAGGGTGGGCACAGGCACCCAGGGGGTCTCCAAATGCCCTGCCTGGGTGGAGGTCCCGTGGCTGTGCCAAAGCGTGTCTCTGCCTTGGCAGGAGGAGGTGGCAACGGCCTGGAAGGTGCTGCGGACGGAGCCCATCGTCCTCCGCCTGCGCTTCTCCCTCTCGCAGTACCTCGATGGCCCCGGTGAGTGGGGACGGGCGGGATGTGGGGTCCCTGTGCCCTCAGGACAGGCACAGTGGTGCAGCAATGGCTCGTCCTCCTCTCTCCCCACAGAACCGTCCATCGAGGTTTTCCAGCCATCCAACAAGGAGGGCTTTGGGCTGGGTCTGCAGCTGAAAAAGTAAGAGCTGAAACATGGTGGGCACCCAAGGGTAGTGGGTGGGGGGGCTCCCAGAGTCACTCTTCTGCCCCAGAACTGGTCACGTGACACATGTCCCCTTGCCACCACCTTTTATACACCACACAATCCTCTGATGGGCCCACCACCTTCTGTGTGTGGGGAAGAGGAGGGGCTGGGGGTGCCATGGACCACCAAGCACCCATGGGTGTTGTCCCCTCTGTTTGGCAGGATCCTGGGCATGTTTACATCCCAGCAATGGAAACATCTCAGCAACGATTTCCTGAAGACTCAGCAGGAGAAGCGGCACAGCTGGTTCAAGACAAGCGGCACCATCAAGAAGTTCCGTGCTGGGCTCAGCATCTTCTCACCCATCCCTAAGTAAGGTCCCAATGCCGTCCCCACAGGGGACCAGCCCTCCATCCCCTCATCCTGGGTGAGGCCTGGCACTGTGCCTCAGTTTCCCCACTTGGATGCTGCTGCTCCCTACCAGATCCCTAGCAGGTGGAGGTTGCTCCCAACCAGGAGCTGATGGGTGGATCCGGCACTGGGTGATGGAGGAGCAGGGAACGGTGACAGGCAGGTGCTCAGGGGGGTTCTGTGCCTGCAGGTCTCCCAGCTTCCCTGTTATCCAAGATTCAGTGCTGAAGGGCAAACTGGGCATCCCTGAGCCTCGCGTGAACCGCCTGATGAATCGCTCCGTGTCCTGCATGGTGAAGAATCCCAAGGTGGAAGTTTTCGGCTACCCACCCGCCAGCACCCAGGCAGGTGTTGCCCCCTTCAACATCCTGGTGGGTGCCACCCCGCCTTGGGGTTTGCTTTTCTCTTCTTTTCCCTTCCCAGGGGTCCTCTGTGGTCTGATCATTTATTGTAGGGTGCTGGGACCCCCATGGCATGGAGAGGGCCCCTGCAGGGTTTCTTGTCCCCAGTCTTGGGTGATCTTGGGGGGCTGGGGCCTGGCTGTGGGGTTTTATTCCACTTTTGGTGCTGCATCCCTGCTGTGCCAGGGAAGGTTGGCATGCTGAGGGTCCTGCTGTGCCAGGGGGTATTCAGATGTCAGGGGTTCTACTGTGCCAGGAGGGGTTTGGCATGTTGGGGGTCCCACTATGCCAGGGGCTGTTGGCATATGTCAAGAGTCCCACTGTATTGGGGGTGTTGGGATGCTGGGGGTCCTGCTGTGTTGGGAAGGGGTTGGCATGTTGGGGGTCTCACTGTGTCAGGGCACATTGGAATGTCAGGGGTCCTGCTGTGCCATGGTTTTGGTATGTTGGGAGTCCTGCTGTGCCAGGGGGAGCTGGGGGCTGCCCGTGCCATGCAGAACTGGGGCTGTGTGTGGGAAGGGGGATAACGCAGCTGGCCCCGCTCTGGCTCCATCACAGGTCGGCGGCCACTGCAAGAACATCCCCACGCTGGAGTACGGCTTCCTCGTGCAGGTGAGAGTCCTGCATCCTGCTCTTCCTCAGTCTGCTGCCCAGAGCATCCTTCCCTACTGTCCCACTTCCCACTTATCCATGTCCTGCTATCTGGAGTATTTTCCCCACTACCCCATGTCCTGCTCATCCTTATCCTGGTGCCCAGAGTGTCCTTCTCGCTGTTCCACATTGCACTCAGCCCCGTCCCATTGCCCAGAACATCTTCCCCAGTGCCCCACATCCCACTTATCCACACTCCACTGCCCATATCATCCTCCCCACTGACCAGAGTCCCACTCGTCCCCATCCCACTGCCTGGAGCACCCCCCATGCTCCGTGCCTGCAGCCGGGCCTGACTCCCTCTGTCCTGCCCCTCAGATCATGAAGTACGCGGAGCAGCGGATCCCGACGCTCAATGAGTACTGCGTGGTGTGTGATGAGCAGCACGTCTTCCAGAACGGCTCCATGCTGAAGGTGGGGTGGCAGGGCCAGGTCAGGTGCAGGCTGTGTCCCTGTGTCACCATCCCTGACACTCAGCACCCTCCTGTCCCCTCCACAGCCAGCTGTGTGCACCCGGGAGCTCTGCGTCTTCTCCTTCTACACCCTGGGCGTCATGTCCGGCGCGGCTGAGGAGGTGGCCACGGGTGCCGAGGTAGGGCTGGGCACGGTGGTGACCTCCCCCAGCCTCATGGTGGCTGGGCTGTCCCTTCAGTCCCTGCTCTGCCCCAAGGTGGTGGACCTGCTGGTGGCCATGTGCCGTGCTGCCCTCGAGTCCCCTCGCAAGAGCATCATCTTTGAGCCTTACCCCTCCGTGGTGGACCCCAATGACCCCAAAACTCTGGCCTTCAATCCCAAGGTAAGCACTGGGGGGGACAGTGCTCCCCCACACCAGGGGGTGATGGGGAGCCCCAAAGACCCCTCTGATGGCCGCCCCTCTCCTGCCCCATGTGCAGAAGAAGAACTACGAGCGGCTCCAGAAGGCCCTGGACAGTGTGATGTCCATCCGGGAGATGACCCAGGTACGTGGCATGGTCCCACAGCCCCAGGTGACCTCCCTGCTGTGGGATCCAAGCTGGGAGTGGCATTTTGGTGCTGATCTCCATCTGCCCATGGCTGGGTGGGTGCTGGGGGACCCACCTGCACCCCCTCTTGCTTTTGCCAGGGGTCCTACCTGGAGATCAAGAAGCAGATGGACAAGCTGGACCCCCTGGCACATCCCCTCCTGCAGTGGTAAGGCTGAGGGTGCTGTGGCCCTCTCCTGCTGCCCCTTGTCCCTCCCACTGCCCCACATTCCCCAGAACATGAGATGGAGTGGGGAGCAGCCAGGTATCTATGGCACAGCCCTCACATCTTCTTTATCCTGGCGGGTCAGGGGCATCTAATGATCTCGGGGCAGATTGGGACCACCTTTTCTGACCCTCCTCCTCTTCCTCCTTCTCTTCCCAAGGATAATCTCCAGCAACAGATCCCACATTGTCAAGCTGCCTCTCAGCAGGGTAAGGGGCCAGGCTAGGCTCCAGGTGGGGGTGCAGGATAAAGGGTATGGAATATGGGAGGTAGGATGGAGGGATACAGGAGATGGGATGCAAGATGTAGGCTATGGGCAGCAGGATGCAGGATGAGGCATGTAAGGATATGGGACGGGCAATGGAAGGGTCTGGTATGTGGGATGGATCCCTCTGGGTGGGGTTCTAGCCTGGGAGACACGGGAGTCAGGACACGGGATATAGGAAGGGGGATGTTTGACACAGGCTGTGGGATGGGGGCAAGACAGGGATGCGAAGGACCCTTCTGGCAAACTTGAGTCACCAAAGCCAGGCTGGGCTGGATCCAGGGCCGGGCGGCCGTGCATGATCTCTGTCTGTCTGTCTGTCCTCTCTCCTGCTGGCACTGCCGCTGCTCTTCCCGTTCCCCTGGTAGCAGCTGAAGTTCATGCACACCTCCCACCAGTTCCTCCTGCTCAGCAGCCCCCCGGCCAAGGAAGCCCGGTTCCGCACGGCCAAGAAACTCTACGGCAGCACCTTCGCTTTCCAGTGAGTTGCCAAGGCAGGGGGATGGTGGGAGCCCCCCGGGTGGGTGCCCTGGGGCTGATGGGCGAGGGGCTGATGTGGGGCTGGCTCTTTGCAGTGGCTCTCACATTGAGAACTGGCATTCCATCCTCCGCAACGGGCTGGTCAACGCCTCCTACACCAAACTGCAGGTACCAGTCTGCTCCCTGCACCCAGCACACCCCAGGGTAGCAGGCGGGCAGGGAGGGGGCAGGAAGGCAGGGAGGGAGTAGACATTGGGAAGTGCCAGGCTTCCTCCACTACCACTGTGCCCGAACTGTCGGGGTGATCCCACCACGCTCACCCTGGTATTTTCCTGCAAGCTGCATGGAGCAGCCTATGGCAAGGGCATCTATCTGAGCCCCATCTCCAGTATTTCCTTTGGATACTCAGGTAAGAGCCTGCCTGCACTGTCCAGTCCTGCCTGTGCTCCCATTCCCACTCCCTGCATGGGCCTGGGGAGGTTAGGCATCGTGCTTGCTGGAGAAGCTGTGCAGGAGTGGCAGCATCCCATATCCATCCCATCACACGAGCCTCTTCCCAGCCAGAATGGGGCTTTCCTACATGCCAAAGAATCAAATCCCCAACATTTTCTAGGCTTCAGAAGCTGCTGCACACGCTTTTGGGGGGTTCCCAGGTCTCAGGATCACTAAGGGTGGCAATCCCTGTCTGTGGCATGTGTCCCTACATCACTCCAGAGTGTTCCCTGATAGACTGACAGCCCCTGCCTTGCTTCTTCCACAGGAATGGGGAAAGGGCAGCACCGGATGCCATCGAAGGATGAGCTGGTGCAGCGGTACAACCGGATGAACACGATCCCCCAGGTGATGGGCTGGGAGACACTGGAGCAGGATGGGAATGGGGACATGGCACCCTTGGGTGTTTGGGACAGGGTGGTAACACCGGCTGCTCTTCCCACAGACCCGCTCCATCCAATCCCGCTTCCTCCAGAGCCGCAACCTGAACTGCATCGCGCTTTGCGAAGGTGTGGGGATGGGGGGGGATAATGGGAGGGGACAGGCAGCACCCTTGGGGTCACCAGGTGGGTGGAGGGATGGAGGTTCCCCACAATGGGCTGTGCCCAGACAGGCCTGTCCCCGATCCCACCTCCAACAGCTCCTTGCCCCAGCAGTGATCACCTCCAAGGACCTGCAGAAACACGGCAACATCTGGGTCTGCCCTGTCTCGGACCACGTCTGCACACGCTTCTTCTTTGTGTGAGTCCAGCTGTGCCCACCCTGCCGCACCGGTGGGACCCCCACAGAACCCCCCTCACCCCCTTCTCCTCTTCCAGGTACGAAGATGGCCAAGTGGGAGATGCCAATATCAATACTCAGGACCCCAAAATCCAGAAGGAGATCATGCGTGTGATCGGGACTCAGGTGTACACAAACTGAGTGGTGGCTGTGGGACCCTGGGACCCCCCCGGGCACCGAGCGAGCCCCCGGGCAAGGCTGGGCAGGGGCCGAGCAGGTTTTGAGCCCCCCGGGCAGGGCAGAGCCAGGGCAACACCGGCGGCTCCACCTGTACATAGGCGTTGGGCACCCTGTGAGCACCAGGCAGGTTCAGCAGTCCCTTATCCCCTCCCTGTCCCCTTCCCACTGTCCCCAACTCTGTGGCAGCCTGGAGAAGGAGCCGTGGGTCCAGCGTGGCTGGGGACGGCCCCTCCTGGCGTTGGCAGCGACGGCGTTTTTATCAATGATGAGAAACTGAAGGAAAAAAAAAAAAAACAAACAAACAACCAAAACAAACCCAAAAACATAGGAAAAAAAAAAAGAGAAAAGGAATCAGTGTTTGTGGATTTAACTTGGAATTAAAGTGTGGGGTTTAAAATGGGAAGGGGATGCTGGGAAGAGATGGGGTACAGGGAAGGAGTGGGATTTAAGGGAGGGGGTGAGAGTGTGGGGGAGGAATAGGGGCATAGGGAAGGGATTGGAACCTGGGGAGGGATGGGGGGCACAGGTAAGGGATGGGCTCATGAGAAAAATATAGGATTGTGGAGAAGAGGTGGGAAACAAGGGAATGGTATCTTGGGGAAGGAATGGGATTGAGAGGAAGGGTGATCAGGCAGAAAGGAAAGGAATCCCTTCATAGGGAAGGGATAGGATCGAGGGGAAGGGATGGAATGGTGAGGAAGTGCCATAGAGAATTGATGCAGCTTTGGGATACTCCCCCATCACACCATGGCAAAAGGATGTTGCTGTGGAGGTGGAACACGATGGGAGAAGGAATTGTGCCTCAGGATGGGAACATGGAACCCCATGGAGCAGCCCCCCAGGCACCAGTGCTGCAGCAGAGATTCAAATGGGAAGGAACCTCCCAGGGACAGTATTTTGTTTCAGCCCAAGCCCATCCCAGTAACTCCATGGACGCTGAAGCAGTGCCAGCACAGCTGCATCCTGCTACACCCAAACCTGGATGGAAACCTAGCAGAGATAGCCCAGAGGCTGCCAGGGCTCAGGGTGGGCAGAGGGGGCTGGGCACTGCTGGTCCCCACAGTCCAGGGGCTCTCCAGGTCAGTCACAGCAGCACAAGGCCACGATTTCAGCCAGGATTTATGACGGAATTTAAGAACTGATGTAAGAATTATCCTGGTTTCAGCACAGCCACCCACTGAGTCCCTGACAGGTTCATTACACCACTGGGTGCACTCAGTGTCATTTCTGGCATGTCCATGTCCTCTGTCCACCCTGAATCCCAACATCTGTCTATCCCCACTCGTCCCACACGGGCTGCTCCATGTATCCAAGGGCCAACCAAACCTGGGCTCGTGGCCATTCCCTCGCCCCTGGCCCTGCCACCTACCCCTTGGTAGGGGGGGGGGTTTGCTTAAATTTGTGGGGTTTGGGGTTTTTTCCTCTCCTCCAATAAAAAATAAGTCGCTTTCCTGGGATCATGGCAGTCACTCAGCTGTACCAACAAGTGCAAGGGACATCCCATGGGACATGGCCACACCTCTCTGAAGCTCCTTTCTCTGTGCCTTGGAAAGATCTGTGAAACCACAGGGCTGTATCCTGTCCTGATTTCCTCTGCAGCCAGGGTGAATTCCTCTAAAAATTAGCAATTCCTGTGAAAAAGCAAATAAAAAGAGATGCCTGTGGTGCTGTCCCAGCTTCACCAAATCCTAGGGGATGCTCCAGCCCAGCTGGAGCCAAGCTGGCCGTAAAGGGGCCCCGGGTGTTGTGTTTGGTGGTGGACGCAGCAGCAATTGCTCCAAAGAACCAACGAAGGTGACGATTTTGACAAAATAAGTTTATTTCGCTTCACTTCATTTCGGCCGAAACCTCACATTTTTCTTTTTTTTTTAAGTTTTTTTTTGGCTGAAAAAAAAAACCCAACCCAAAAATCCCCCCAAACCAACCCAAAATGCAAAGAACCACATCACTCCGCCCTCTGCCAGAGGTGACCGAGGGGCTCCAAATCCCCCTGGGCCATGGAGCTGGGGGAGCCACTGCAGTCCCCCCCTCACCTCAAATCCCCTCAGCATCCCCCCAATCCCCAGCCATGAACTGGCCCCCAAAACCAAGCCCTTGAACCCCCCAAATCCGAGCCCTGTAGGAAACGCTCGTGGCTCTGAATGCCCCGAGGGTTTTACTCAACCTTCTTAATTTTTGTTGGATTTTCTCCTCCTTTCCCGAAGTTTTTTTGTGTGTTTTGTTTTTTTTTAAATTAATTTATTTATAGATATATTTAAAAAAAGCAATAGTCCTTTGGTCCCTAAACTCTAAGGAATGATATGACTCTGAAACAAGTAATCCTATGTCCCTGTGCCAGTGACAAGCAGGGGAAGCGCGTGTCCCGCCACCCTGCTCCATGGGATATATATATATATATACTTATTTATATATATCTTCTATAAGTCCAACATACTTTGATCCTTCTTTTTTTTCCCCCTATGCAGGGAAAAAGGAAAATCTTGCCATTTTTCTTTATCATCCAAACAAACATCCTCCAGGTGAAGCGCCCGAGGCTGGTCCCGTCCCACCGGCTTTGGTTTAAGAATCCATTTGGAGCCTCTTTTCCTCGTTTCTCCTGGGAAATCAGTAGCAGCAAATGAGTGCTTTAAAAAAAACCCAAAAAACAAAGGTAGATTGTGGCCCGGCTGCCCGGAGCCATCAGCCTTGCTCCCAGTGAGGGATCCGGTGAGTCCCGGCGAGCGGCCGGCAGCGAATCGCAGCCCCGGCACCGCATCGCTCCCCTCCTTCCTTGTCTTCCTCTCATTCCCGTTAAACAACAAACAAGACCAGTTTGGGAAAAAATTCAAAAAGAAAAAGCTACGACCAAAATGCTCTCTTCTTTGCCGTTTTCTCCTTCACCTCCTCCTCCTCCTCCTTTTCCTCCTCCGGGATGTGTTGCAAAGAAAGAGAGTTACGGGTTTGGATACTGCACTTGGGGAAGGGGAAAGTCGTCAGACACTGCGGGATGTCCGACCTGAAACAGAAGGAAAAGGTTGTCAGCCTGCTTCTGGGGGATGGATGGAGGGAGGGAAGGATGGAGGGAGGGACCCATTGGGTGGGTGGTGCCAGGCAGAGATCCCTGCACACACTCGGGATCTAACGCGGGAACAGGAGGATGCTCCACGACTGCCACGTCCCCCAGGGCCAGGCCACTCACCTCTCCGCAGGCTGAGCTGGGGTCAGTAGGGTCTGTTGGCATCTTTCGGCCGCTTTAGCTGCACTTTTAGCCTCTTCATGCCGATCTGGAAGCCATTCATGGCCTGAATGGCTGCCTGAGCACTCGTCGGATTGTCAAAACTGACGAAACCTGGCGGGGAGGGGACACAGGGGCTTGTCACCACACACATCACAGGCAGCTGCCTCGCCTCAACCCAGGAACTGAAATCCTGTGGGATGCTCCTGGATTGGGAGTGCTGGGAGAGGGGGTCCTTGAGTAGTAACATCATAGCCCCAGATTGCAGGGACTGGGTAACAGGTGATGGTACCTGAAGGGACACCAGGGTCTGCAGGGACACTGAGCTGACAAGGCTGTGAGGACAGCAGCATAAGAGGGTCCACAGGACACTGGAGTTGTCTGCAGGGACACTGCAGGATGGGATTTGTGGAGTCACTGGGGTGACAGGGTCTGTTGAAGTGATAGGGGCTGCAGGGACACTAAGGTGATGGGGTCTGCGGGGACACCAAGGTCTGCAGGTATGTGGAGATACCAGGGTGATGGGGTTTGTGGGGACACCAGGATGGGATGTGTGGGCTCAGGGGACACCTGTAGGCCAGATCTGCAGAGACCCTGAGATGACAGGGCTTCCAAAGACCAAAGTGAAAGAGTCTATGGGGACACTGAGGGCTGTGAGAGGGAGATGCAGATTCCTGAGCTGGGGACATAGGGAGAGTTGGAACCCAAGCAAGGGACAGCGGGGAGACACGGACATCTGAGAGACTAGGAAAAGAGAGATCCCCAGGATGAGATGTTGGAGAGACAGACTCTGAAGCAGGGACTTCAGGGAGAGTTGGACACCTGAGATGGAGGTGCTCTGCGCTGAGTTGTCCAGAAGAGCCAGACTCCCGAGCTGGGAAGACTGGGGAGAACCAAACCCTTGAGCTGGGATTTGGTGAGAGACAGACCCCCTGAGCTGGAATATTAGGAGAGCTGGACCTCCAGGTTGAAGACCAGAAAGAATGGGACCCTGGAGATGGAGACTGGTAAGAGCTGGGATGTCGAGGATCACCAGATATTTAAAATGGGATACTGAAGAGAGCCAGACCCCTGAGTTGAGATGTTGAGGAAGAGTCAGAGCTCCAAGCTGCGATGTTAAGGGTAGCTGGAACCTTGAGCTGGGGACTGGGAAGAGCTGGAGCCCTGAGCTGGGACACCAGGGAGAGCCACACCCTGGGACTTACCAAAGCATTTACTCTGGTTGGTGGCACGGTCCACAAAGACTTTGGCAGAGATGACGTTGCCGAAAGGCAAAAACATCTGCGTGAGCTCCGCGTCCCCGAACTCCTGGGGCAGGTGATAAATAAACAGGTTACAGCCCTCGGGACCTGGGTGACACACAAAGGACAGGACAAGTCAGCTATGAGGTGGGGTCACCCCGGGGGGACACCGAGGAGCCGCTGGCCCCACATGGGGTGACCCCCACCCCTCACCTTCTCTCTGCTGCTGCGGGATGAGGGGCGCTTGCTGGGGAAAGGCTTGGCTGATGGGAGCATAGGCAGTGGGATATGCTGCTGGAAGAGAGAAACAAGAAGGTGAGGCCATGGTACCTGCCCCAGCCATGGAGAGGGCTGGGACAGGCAGGTCCCTTGCTGCCACCTGCGATCAAGGGGCCTCTCCTGCCCCAGGGCTGCTGGCTCTGCCTTTCCCACCCCTCCCAACACACCAGGGACGTGGGAGCAGCTCTCCCAGGAGAAATGCTGGTGATAGCAGTAATAAGGAAAGATGGTACTTTTGGCTGAAAAATCCCAAAGATTTGGGTACAAAACTTGATTTTCTGTTGCAAATCTAGACGTTGCTGTCAATGCTCCTAATTAAATGGCTGCTGGGCTTGACATATTTCCATGGGAGGCTCTGAGTCTTTTCCCTCCACAGCCCATGTCCTTGGCCATCAGACTTGGCCACGTGATAAACATCTAGATTTCTGTTGCCTTGGCATGGAGGTGGCCCTCTGTCACCTCCCAAATCTTGCCCCCTCTTCTCAACACCACTGCCACGGCTCCCCCATGGAGTATTAAAATTCACTTTGCACCATCCAAAATTTGCAAGGGGGGCCATGACAGGACCCAGTGGGATGAGGGGACAGCACTTTCATCGGCATTGCCACCCTGGAGCTCCTGCCAAGGCTCAGCACCTGCTGCTCCCCTCATGTATCCATGCCCAAATACACTGCCCCAGTCCAATGTTCAACCCCAGGGTGATGTTCACCTCCCAAAAATAAGGGTGAGGAGCAAAGAGGGGAGAGAGGGAAGGAGTGGGAAGCGAAGTTTGAGACCTGCATAGTGCTGCATGCCGGCGTAGGCCTGCTGGAGGGGGTCTGCCACCGTGGGGCTTTGAGCTGGGAAGAGAAGAGAAAGGAGAAGGAAGATAGAGTAAGCCAGAGAAAGCCAGGGATGCATGCATAGCTCCCACGGGAAAGGGCTCCTAACCAAGTGCTGCCATGGAGGGGCAGAGCTGCTCCCTGTCTGAATTCCCTCCTCCCTGCAGCGCTGCCACGGGAGCACAGGGCGGGTTTATCCAGCGTGTTCCTGGGATGGGGAGCCCCCCTTGAGCATCCCACACGAGCCAAGCACACTCCCTTAGCCCCGGGGGCTGGGGCAGAGCCTCAGGAGGGCTGTACCTGGGTAGGGGTGGATGCCATTGGTGTAGATGGTCTCGGAGGCGGGCTGCCCGTTGGTCTGGGGCGGCAGCGGGCTGAAGCCGTTCACCCCAATGGGCGTGGCAATGCTGGGCACCGGCGCCGTGCTGATCCCTGGAGGGGTGCTTGTACCTGCAGGAGCATGGCGTCAGGGTCGGCACCACCCCGAGTGTGCCCCTCCCGAGGATGTCAAGTGGCAAATGCGGGGGTCCTACCTGAAGAGGGGGTGAGGGGGGCAGCCACCAGCCCGCTGACATTGAAGGCGGCCATTTGTTGCATCTGGGCGGCAGCGATGGCAGCCATGGGGTTGAGGCAGGTGCCCTGTGCAGCCGCCATCAGGGCTGCCTGCTGCTGCATGATCTTCGGGAAATAAGGGGGAAAGGGGACGGAGTGCAGGAGGCAGAGAGAAGGAGAGAGAGGGGAGGGCAAATCAGCATCTCTGCTTTGGATGGATTCAGAGGGATAAATGCCACCTGCTGCCAGACCCGGGGACAGGAGTCTTGGTCTTGGTGATGTTGAATATGGGACCACTGAACCCTACAACCACCCTCAGCTGTGGGCAGGAAGCCCCGCATCTGCCCTTAAACAGGGAAACACCAGCCCTCCCAGGCATCCACACGCCCTGGCATTGGTGCTTTTAGGGACCAAAGCAGCCCCCCCACCCACAGGGGTCCCCCAAAGCCCCTGGTCTGCACTAGCTCCTACCGCTTGCGTGTAGGCCCCGTAGGCACCAAACTGGATGGTCATGGGGTTGAAGATGCCCAGCTGCCCTGCCATCTGATGCATCCGTCGCAGGGTCCTCTCCTTATCCGTGTCTGCAAACTTCACCACCAGGCTGGATGAGGCACCCTGAGGTGGGGGAAGATGGGGCTGATGGTGGGACCACAGCAATGCCCCAAACTGTGTACCTGCCGTGGGCGTGGCTCGCAGTATCCGCAGCAGCCTCAGCCCTGGGGATGCTGCCCAGCTTGGCAACAGCAACCCATGATCGATGTGAGGTTTAATTATAGCCAGTTTTCCTCCCCAGTGGCAGCTCCCTGACCTCTGCTTCCTTTCCCTTTCCTTGTCCACAATTCTGACCTTCAGCGTTAATTAAACCACCCCTTTCTCTGGCATGGAGAGAATTAGCCCCAAGCTCCCACCTCTGGGGCTCAGCACCTTGGCAAGGAGGAACCTGGGGTGATGTGGCCAACAAATTGCCAGTCTGCAGGATTTTGATGCAATTAGACTGAGGATCAAATTAGTGGGTGATTGGATTAAGCAGGCAGCGTGGGGTCAGCCAGGGCAGGGTGTGAGCCTGGCACTTACCGGCATAGTTTGGCTGCCATGCAGGCTGTTGATGGCAGCCTGTGCCTCGGCGTGGCTGCCGTATTTCACAAAGGCACAACCTAAGGGAACAGAGGGAACATGGGACAGGTTGGATTTGGCCATTGTGGGTCCACAGGGTGCCCACCCGGTGCCGCAAAGCCCACCTTTGCTGGCTCCATCAGGCCCTCGGAGGATGGTGCATTCCTCAATCTGACCAAAGGGCTCAAAGAGGCGGCGGACGTCGTCCTCGCTCTGCTGCTTCCCCAGCATGCCCACAAAGAGCTTCCTGTCTTCTAAAAACAAAACCAAGCCCATCAGAGAGTGGGAGGTCACTCCCAATCCCAACCCCTCACCACAAATGGTGTATGGAGGGGAAGGAGCCAAGTGACATCAGAGGGAGGGAGCAACACCGATCCCACGGAGAAGGTGCCGGGCTTAGCATCTCAATCCTACAGAACACTCGGGATGGGAAAACCTCTCCTGTGGGGAAATTGCTGAGGGGTGAGTCCTGGAAGAGCCATTGCTTTCGGGAGTGGAGCTGGGGCTTTTGCCAGGGATGGGGGGGCTGGCCTCCCCAGCACTGGGGTGGGATGGGGTGGAACAAAGAGAATCCACAAACTAGAGATGATCACCCTTGTGTGATCAACTCGAAGAACAACCCGCAGCCTCCAGCCATGCCCAGGGGACATCAATAACCCAAACACAAGAGAAGGGATAGTAAATAATGAGAATTTCATGATTATTACCAGCATCTGTCTTGTGCGGCCGTGCGCTCCCACCGCACACTAATGGCATTTGACAAAGGAAATAAGGTGCCCTGTCAAGAGCGTTGCTGGGGAAATAAATAAATAATGGCAGGAGACGATGAATGCTTAGTCCGTTAAGGTACCAGGAAAATTAGTTAAGGGAATAGGGCTCGTGTGTTGTCTAGTTAAACATAAACCACCTCCCAGGGGAAGTGGGCTGGGTAGCCCAGCGTTGCCTCCTGGGTGAGGGGGCTGGAGACGGGAGCCCCAGCTCAGCCATCGATTTTTAATCCTTCACCAATTACGCTTGGTAAGTGGGTAATTTATTTGCCAGGTCCCTCTGGGACATGCTGGGACCAGCTCCCGGTGTGTTTAATAACAGGGTTTGGATGGGGAGGGGGAGCTACCCCAGCCATCCTGCCAAGTGCAGGCAGCCCCATGAGGGCATCCTGCATGTCCGACAGCACCTACCTGCCCAGCAACACAACAGATGTGGGATTTTGATCCAATTCCTACAATTTTGCCCAAATGATCACCTCAGCTTGGCAATGCCACAGCCTGATGAGTGGAAAATGCTCACAAAGAATTTGGAGGGGTGGTGGTTTGAGAGGGGCTTGGGCCATATGCAGTCAACTCCTGCCCTGGGGTCCTCACAGGCAGCTCTGGAGAGGGAACTGTATTTTTTAGTAAATTCAGGTGGTGAGGGAGAATGGCTGGCTGATGCTCTGCCCCCCAGGATGTTGGGATGCTCATGGTATGATGTCAGGACATTCCCAGGATGATATCAGGATGTTCCCCCCAGCTGACCAGACAGGGAGAGAGAAGATGGCATTTGCTCTGCACCCAGGTTTGGATTCCACCAGCAAAGGCACATCCTTTCCTGGATTTTCCTGCAAACCAACCTTCACACAGCAGCCCTCATGACGCCACCATGTCCCCCATCACCCCCCAGGTGACCCAGTGCCCCCCTACCAGTGCCAGGCATCTGGAGAATTGAGGACCTACCTCCTCGGCCCTCGCTGTCGGCCGGCTTCACCTGGATGGGGCGGTTCATCTGCAACACAAGCGAGAGCGGGTGGTCAGTGTGGTGGCCCCTGAACCCTTTCTGTGGGGAACAGCAGGATTTGGCCAATGACTGGCACTGGGAGCTGGGAAAAAGGGGAGGGACTTGCATGAACAGATTTGGGGCTTGTGGCCACAGAGACGCGGGGATGCCATGTGCAGAGGGCAATGCTCCGGCCCTGGCTATGGGCACCCGGTGCTGCAGGCGCCCGCGGGGCTGCCAGTGCCAGGCTTGGCCGCCTGCCTGCTTTCCTCGACTGCAAAGGACTGCAGAGGCAGCAGTAGCACCCCGCCAGCCCCGGCCCCTCTGGCACCATTGCCCTCTTTTTCCCAAACCTCACCCAAATTTGGCCTCCTCCTTGTCACCGCCATGTGCACCCACAAGCATGACACCCGTGTGCAGCAGGACATGCTGGGCTGGCAGGCACATCCCTGGCCTGCTGCCCCATGGAGCCATTCCTCCTCCTCTCTCCCCCTCCTTTTTCCCCTCTTTTAGCCGAAAAATGCTACAATTATGGCCGTTTCCATGGCAACAAGCGTACTTCCCCCGCGATGCTGCGGAGCCCGAGCCATGTGCTCGATGGGGTCGCCACGGCAACAGCGAGATGTCACACATGATGGCGCGGGGGTGCGCACATGAACACGCCCTGAGCACACACGGGCACAGTCACCCCCATGTGTTTGTGCACCCCCATCCCAGGTGCCCCCTGCTGCACTCTTATTAGGGGTCCCTAAATTTTGGGGATGGGTGGGAGCAGAGACAGTCCCCCCTACATCAGGGTGAGGAAGAGGATGGGTAAGAGAGAAGAGGAGGGAGGTTTCCACAGCAACTACCTCGTCTCCAGGGAAACGTGGAGAGAAATGTCAGCGCAGAGCTGGGGATGGTCCAGGGAAAGGATTGAGTCCCCAAGAGTCATGGGATGGCACAGAGAGGCACCGAGGGGACACCTCACAGGGTCACCCATTATGTCACCAGTCCCCCAAACATCCACCTTGTGTAGGGGCAGGATTTGGCTCACCCCAAACTCCAGAGGTTGTGACAGCACCGAGACCCTAAACCCAGAACCCCACTGTCCCTCACATCCCTGCCACAGCCAGGAGGAGAGAACCCCATTTTGGGGGGGGGCAGCCCCCCTCCACTGACCCGCCAGCCCCATTTACAGCGTGATGGCCTTTGATGGAATAAATTTCCCATGCCCGCTGCTGTATGCTTAATGTAATAAACCCAGTGAGGATGATTTAGAATAACATTTACGGAGCCGCAGAGTGTCATTTTGATGTGTCTCCCGTCTCCGCTCGCCGGTTATTAAACTGTATTGATTCCCCGGGAGCGGCTGATGTTTATAAATGTCAGGCCTCAGGGACCAGCTAACCTACCCCAGGGCTGCCACACCACACCAAGGAGAAATTGTCTTGGCCTCTAGACACCCCCAGAAAGGGGGTTTGGCACCCTTGACAACACAACGTGCCCACCACAGGGTGCTCAATGATCCCCTGTGGCACCCAGACCTCCCAGTTGTCCCCACAGCACCACTGCACTGTGTCCACACAGCCCTCAATCCATCCTCCCACACTAAACAGCCACCTAGCCACTTCCCCCTGCTCCTGACACCCACCTGCCCACCCTGCAACACCCATCCATCCATTCATCCATCCTGGACACCCACACTATCATCCACACAACCATCTTCGCCCTGGATTCATTCAGCCATACCCCAACACCCATTCCCATAGCATCCATCCATCCCCATAGAACCCATCCATAACCCCAACACCCATCCTCATAACACCCATTTACTCTCATAGCATACATCTATATCACCAACACCCATCCATCCACCTCCAAATACCTGTCCATCCCCACTGCAGCCATCCACATCCCCAACATCCATCCCCATACACCCTTCCATTCCCATAGCATCCATCTATATTGCCAAGATCCTCCATCCATTCCTGAACACCCATCCACACCCGCAACACCCATCCCTATCCCCAGCACCCATCCATTCCTGTACCACCCTTCCATCTGCCCATCCATCTTCCATCTTGCCACCACCCACCTTTCCACTCACACAGCGTCCATCCATCCATCCATCCATCCATCCATCCATCCATCCATCCATCCATCCATCCATCCATCCATCCATCCATCCATCCATCCATCCATCCATCCATCCATCCATCCATCCATCCATCCATCCATCCATCCCCCACACCCCAAGGACATAGTGACACCCTGCTTGGGGTGTTCCAGCACCAACCATCATCAGCAGTTCATAAAGCCCCAGCTACCCCATGGCCAAACCACTAGTGTTCCACAGCACAGGGGGTCAACAGTGGCTGCTAAACCACCTCCTGACTGCTCAGGCACTGTCCCCTACCCAAATTTGAAGCCCCTCAAGAACTTGGGTACCAGGGAGAGCCAGCCCATAGAATCATGGCCAGGGGATGTGCCCAGTGGGACAGGGTCACTTCTGGCCTTTACTCCTTCCTTGGCATCACACTCCTCCTCCTTGTCCTCACAACCAACAGCCAGAGGATCCAGCAGGCAACCATGCACACAAATGAGATGGAGGTGGCAGGTGACACTGGAGAAGCGAGTGCCTGTGGGAGCCTCATGTCTGTGCCACCCTAAGGAGACAGGAACCGAGGTACTGGCAGTCACTCGTCACAGGAATACCTTGACAGAGCCCTGAGGGTAGCCCACAGCCAGGTCCCACAGGCAGCCTGGGGACAGCCACACCACTGCACACCCCTGCATGTGTATGACCACCCTGGGACACCCTGCACACGTCTACACACCTCTGAACACAACCACAGACCCCAGCACCCCCCGAGCACAGCCACCCCCAATCCCCCTGGCACAGCTGCACACCTCGGAAGCCGCACACGTGTGCCCACGCAGCGCTGCGCACACCGCACGTCTGTCCCAGCACCGCTGCGCACCCACGTGTGCCCGTGCACCACTGCACACAGCCCCACGGGCACCTGGACAGCCCCAGTCTGCATGCCATGCATCCCACAGAACCCTTCCTGCTGCCATGGATCACACGCAACCATGGGCACGCACCCTGGGATGCACAGCCAGCGCCGGGGATACAATGCCCCTTGCCTCAGTTTCCCCATTGTAGCAGCAGGACCCATAGTGGGACCCCTGGGAGCCCTTTGCAGGCACATGGACAGCTTGGGTGGGCGCACGGCACCCCCAGCAACACCCACATCTCATCCCCAAGGCCACCGTGCACACCTGAGCCCAGCACAACACCTGCACACACCTGCACTTCCTGTCACACCCGGTGTGCCCACACACCGTCACTGCTGCCACTCCCCCAGCCCATGTGCACCCACACCCTGTCACCATCACTGGGGGCAAAGACACCCTAGGCTCCTCTTCCCACACACACACACCCCCACGTGCTTGCACACCCACCTGCACACACCCGGGGGTCAAAGCTGCACCCCTGCCAACACACACACCCCTCCCCGCACTGCCTGGGGGTGCAACACCCCCTGAGCGCTGCCCCTTGCACACCTGCACTACACACACACACACACACACACACACACACACACACACACACACACACACATGCAAACCTGCGGTGGACAAATACACCCTCCAGCCAGCACACACACCAAACCCATCCCTGGGGGCAGATACACCTCCTCACCATCATCCTCCATCCCTGCCTGCAAACACCACACCCCCCCCAGCATTCCTGGGTGCCAGAACACCCTCCTCACCGACACCCACACCATACACAGCCTCCCTGGTCCCAGTACATCACCAACACCCCCCTGCCGACACCCTCTCTTTCCCGGGGTGCAGATACACCCTCTCAGCCACACACACACACACACACACAGAGCCGCCATCCCTGAGTGCAAATACACCCTCATCACCAACAACCACCCTGCCAACACATGCACCCATCCCTGGGTGCAGATACACCCTGCACAGCAACCCTCACACCCACACACCCCATCTGTGGGTGCAGATACATTCCCTCACCAACACCCCTCCAACCCCATTCTTCTGTGCAAATACACCCTCCTCACCAACACTCCTCCATCCCCAATACCCATCCCTGGGAGCAGATACACCCTGTCACCAGCACCCCCAATCCTCATCCCTGCGTGCAGATACACCCTGCAACACCCACACCCCCCCACCCCATCCCTGGGAGCAGATACACCTCCCCACCAACACCCCTCCATCCTCATCCCTGTGTGCAGATACAGCCTGCAACACGCCCACTCATACACCCCAACCCTGTGTGCACATTCACCCTGCTCATCAACACCCCTCCATCCCCGTCCCTGTGTGCAAATACACCCTGATCACCAGCACTACTCCATCCCCATTCTATGCCTGGGAGCAGATACAACCCCTCACCAACACTGCTCCATCCTCATTCCCATCCCTGGGTTCAGATACACTCCATCACCAACACCCACACTCACACCCACCATCCCTGTGTGCAATTACACCCTGATCACAAACACTGCTGTATCCCCAGCCCATCCCTGGGAGCAGATGCACCCCCTCACCAACACCCCTCCATCTCCAGCCCTGCGTGCAGATACGCCCTGCTCACCATTAACACCCCTCCATGCCCACCCCCAGGAGCAAGGATCCACACCCTCGCCATCACCCCCGCTCCCGCACAGCATCCCCGGGAGCAGATACACCCCTTCGCCATCACCCACATCCCTCTTACAGCCCCTCCGGTGCAGCCCCCCCACCCCGGCGAGAACGGAGGCTGCCGGGCGGTGCCGGGCCGTGCCGGGCCGGGCGGAGGCGGCGGCAGACAAAGGCGGGGCCCTACCTCGATGCAGAGAATCTTGGACCCGGCGGGCACCCACAGCACGGGCGGCCGCGGCCCCGGCGCCGGCACCTGCGGCAGCTGCATGGCCGGACCGGCCGGACCGCCGGCTCCACCGAGGCGGTTCGGCTGAGCTCGGCTGCGCTCGGCTCCACCCGAGACGGCTCGGCCGAGCTCGGCTTAGCTCGGCTCGGCTCGGCAAGGCCGGGCTCAGCTGGGCTCGTTTCGGCTAGGCTCGGCTGGGTTCGGTTCGGCTCGGCCGGATTCGGTTGGGCTCGCGCAGCGGCGCGCAGGGGGGCGGGGCACAGGGCGGGGCGGCCGCAGCCCCGCCGAGCCGATCCGGGCCGGGCCAGAAGGGGGGCGGGCCCTTATTATGACACGCCCACCGCCGTCTGGACACGCCCCCGGTCCCCCGACACGCCGGGGGCGGGGCCTGACTGGGGCTGGGGGGGGGGCGAGTGTGGGAACACGGGGGGTGCGCAGGTCCAGGGGGTCCGCAGGTCCAGGGGTGTGAGCACAGGTACAGGGGGTGTGCAGGTACAGGGTATGAGCTGGGACAGGTGTGAGCACAGATACAGGTGTGTGAGCAGGTACAGGGGGTGAGCACAGGTACAGGTGCGTGAATACAGGTACAGGGGATGCGTAGATAACGGGGTGAGCACAGGTGGAATGAGCATGTACAGGGTATGTGAGCACAGGTATAGGTGTGTGAGTACAGGTACAAGGGGTACAAGCAAGTACAGGGGGTGAGCACAGGTAGAGGGTTTGTACATAAACGCATATGAGTGTGCTTGTGTGCACAAGCAGAGAGGTGTGCACAGACACAGAGGTGTGTTCACAGGCATTCACAGGTGTGTACCCAAGCATACACAAGTGCATACACATGGGTGTGAGCAAGAACAGAAGGGGTGCTCAGGCACAGACAGGTGAGCACACACAGGTGTGAGCACCTGCATGGGCACAGGGGTGTGAGCACAAGCACACAGTCCCCTGCACTGCGGTGTGCACACACACACACACACAGAGGTGTGTGTGCACACAGCTGTGAGCCCCCGTGGGGCGTGCACCTGCACATCCATGTGCACACACGTGCTCACGCACACACCCCCAATCCCCAAGCAAGGGGCCATGGCAATAGCGATACACACATGCATGTGCCTAATGAGAATCCCCAGGGAGGGCCTGACCCCAGCCTCCTTTAGGCTGCCAAGGTGGGCTGTTAACTCTTGAATGTACTGAAGCGTGGCCCCACCGGTGGGAGCACGGCTCAGGAAGCCACATCCCCGCAAACCTCATCCCCCTCTGTCAGCTCCACACACACAGAGCAGGGATTGATATTCATGGGCCCCGGCTCTTTCCCCAGCCAACCCGCGGGCCTATTGATTTTTATTTAGGCGAATAATTAAATATTTATTTTCACTTTGTTAAGCTCGGGAGGTCGGAGCCCACAGAAAGCGCAACAGCACGCGGGCGGCTGGAAAATCGATGCCTTGGTTTGCGGCTGCTGGAAGTGGCTCCCGCGCCTCGGGGAGGTGTCACCGACCCCCGCCCTGGCTCACCCCGATCCCTCGGTGTCACTGAAGGCTTCCATGCCTTGGGGAGGTGTCACCAGGTGCTGCTCCAGCTCAACTCGACCACCCCAGTGTCACTCAATTCTCCTGTGCTTCAGGGAGGTGTCACCAGGCCCTATCCCAACTGACTCCGACACCCTGGTGTCACTTACCCCTGGCAGCGTCTTCTGCTCGTGCAGGGCACTCTGCGCCTTCAGTGCGGAGTCGCGGGCGCAGTAGGTGAGAAAGGCACAGCCTGTGGAGACAGGGAGACAGGATCAGTGTCCGGCCTGGTATTGTCACAGCGCCCTGTGCACACAGGGAGCTGGTGGCACAGCTGATATGGCACTGTGGTGTCTCAGCAACTTGGCATCCAGCACAGTGATACCCAGCACACCAGCACCCTGGGACTGTGACATCCAGCACACCAGCACTATTGCACTTGATACCCTGGCATCCAGAACCCTGGCATGGTGGCATCCAGCATCCCAGCACTCTGGCACCCTGGCATGGTGGCATACAGAATCCCAGCAACCTGGCATGGTGGCATTCATCACCTCAGCATCATGGCATCCAGCATCCCAGCCCCCTGACATTCTGGCACCCTGGCATGGTGGCATACAGAATCCCAGCAACCTGGCATGGTGGCATTCATCACCTCAGCATCATGGCATCCAGAATCCCAGCACCCTGACATTCTGGCACCCTGGCATTCAGCATTCTGGCACCCTGGCAATCTATAAACTGGGATCTGGCACCCTGGCATGGTGGCATCCATCACCTCAGCACCACAGCATCCACCCACAAGCACCTGATGATCTGGCACCATGGCATCCAGCACCCTGGCACTACGGCATCCAGCAGCTCAGCACCATGGCATCCAGCATCCCGTCACACTGACACCCTGGGCCCATGGCATCCAGCATCCAGCTGGTGCCCTGGTACCCTACACCCAGATGGGCACACACAGGGTCACAGCTCACCCCCAGGACAGGGTAGGAGATGGAGCAGCAGGATGAAGGAAGGAGCCAGGGAGGAGCAGGCAGCACATGGGCAGTGGCACTCTGGCCCCAGCCCTGGGGAAAGCCACAGCGCAAGTCCTCCAGGAAGCAGATCTCCAGGTGTCGAGGCTGTGCACCCTCTTTTGCCACCACACTTCTCCCGGCCTAAGCATCCTCCTTGGGATGAGATTCATGTGGTGAAGGCACTCCGGCTCCTTCAACATCATGGTGCTTTGGAAATCGGGAATACGCCTGGGGCGAGGTTTTCCCACGCTGACTCACGCTGCCGAGCCACTCGCTCGCAGAGCTGGCAGCAATGAGCGAGCCCTGGGGACAGGGTCCGGTCCTCTTCACTCCATATCTCCCAAAGCATTCCTGGTGCCTGTGCCACCGTTGCACTGTTCCCTCCCTGAGGGCTCCCCCCCAATTTGCTGGGGTCACATCCAAAAGCATCTGAAAGTGATATTAAAACAGCAGCAAAACAGTTTCCCTTCAACAAAGTAAATATTTAATGAATAAAATTGACATTGATGCATTTTTAATATTGGCACAATTAAATCCGCCAGCTGATTAAGTATTAATAACTCTTAATAAGTACAATCAGCGTGCCTGGGAGGAGAGGGAGCATGGCGGCAGGGCGGGGGACGCAGCGGGGTTGGGTCCCTCACCCGCCTTGGGGTGCTGGGGACATCTGCCCTCACCGGAGAGCAAGGAGAGATCCCCCTGGATCAATACTCTCCTACTGTGGGTGGGAAGGAGAAATCAGCACAGCAGCTCGCCTCAGTCCCGGTGCCATTTCCAGTGTTTACCATCTGTAATCATGTTGGCTTCCTGCTCTCCGCTCTTCTTTCTCTCTTTTTTTTTTCCCTGTTTTTCCTGCAGGCGACAATGTAGATGGTGCCCGGGCATTCTGGAGAAGTTGGGAGGGCTGGCGCGGGAGCGGTTCTGCTCTGGAGGCTCGCCGGGAGGGAGGATGCCGTTCAAATTAGAGGAGCGTCCGCAATTAAATCATGCGGCTGGGCCGCAGACGTTGAAGCCCGCGCTGGAGGAAGCGCAGAGGGAGCCTGGAAGGGTGCAAATCCCATTGATCCAGGCACAGAAGCAGCTTCAGAGACACCTGGAGAAATGCTGAAGGCCAAAAGTGCCAAAAATGATAGAGTCCAGGCGGCTACCCCATAGCTGAAGGGCATCGACAAGGCAGCAACCACAAATGCCAAGTTCTGGCTTCCCAGGAAAGTCCCAGAGAAGGAGGTGCTGGCCGTGGCACGGGGGTTTGGTGACAGCTTGTGGTTCCTGTCTGGGTGACACCTGGAGTGTGTTGACCCTGCTCTGGTGCTGCACACCACAGCTCTTGGCTGGGGGGTTCTGTGGAGACCTCGGTGGTGCCAGAGTGACACCCTTGGTGCATCACTGCTCCTCAAGCCGTGACACAGGGCCACAGCACCTGGGACACACTGCAGACATGGCACGTCCCCATCCACAGTGGGGGGCCTGTATCCCAGGGGTGCTCCAACTCCAGGGGTGCACAAAACTCATGCGGCTGTGCTGATGCCAGACAGGTGCCCCCGAGTCAGGCAGATGTTCTAAAATCCATTGCAATGCTCCCTGTGATGCTCTGATCCCAGGGGTGCCCCCAAGACAGACAGCAGCACCCTGACCCCTGGTGGGTGCTCCCCTCTTCCTCAGGGGTACCCCAATCTTAGGAAGGGCTATATATCCAAACACTCCATACTGGGGTGTTCCCACCTCAAGGTTTCCTCCAAATTAGGGGTACCTTCACCCCAAATGTTTCCACTCCTTGGGATGCCCCATACTTGTGGGTGTAGCCTCCACATCAAGGGTATCTCCACCTCAGGTGTAACTCAGCTGAGGGGTGCCCCATATTTGGGTACTCCACCTCAGGGTGTCCCACCTTAGAGGTACCTCAATTTCAGGGCTACATCACCTCACAGGTACCCGCATGTCAGAAGTGCCCCATACCAGTGTCTCTGACCTCAGGCATACCTCCAGATCATGGTGCCCCCTCTCAAAGCATCCCAGCTGTACCTAAGAGTGCTCCACCTCAGGTTATCCTACCTCATGTGTGTCTCCACCTCAGGGATGTCCCACCTTAGAGGTATCCCTGTCTTGGGATGCACCATCTCAGGATGTCCCACATGAGGGGTACCTTCATCTCAAGGCATCCCACCTCAGTGGTGGTCCACACTTAGGTACCAAACCTCAGGTTGTCCCATCTGATGGAGTACGTCATTTCAGGGGTGCCTTTGCCTCAGGGATATCCTGCCTCAGGCTGTGCCATATCAGGGGTGCCTCACACTGGGTGCCTTTGCCTCAGGGTGTACCACTTCAGGGGTGTCTTCACCCCAGGGGTCCCCCTATATGCCAGGATGCTTATCCCACCACAGGGGTACCACAACTGAGAGGTCCCCACCCTCAGAGCATCCCACCTCAGGGCATTCCACCTGAGGGGTTTCCCTTTGTCAGGATGATCCATCTCTGCCTGTCCCACTTGAGGGGTACCTCACCTCAGGGGTGTCCCACCTGAGAAGGTTCCCCCCACCTCAGTCTGTCCTGCCTCACGGGTGGCCCATACTTAGATGCCACATCTCAGTGATGTCCCACCTGAGGGATCCCCCATCCCAGGACACTCCACCTCAGGGTGTCCCACCAGAGCAGTACCTCACTGAGGATCCCCCACACCTCAGCACATCCCACCAGAGCAGTACCTCGCTGAGGATCCCTCCACACCTCAGGGTGTCCCACCACAGCAGTACCTCACTGAGGGTGCCCCCCAACTCACAGTGTCCCACCAGAGTGGCACCTCACTGAGGGTGTCCCACCACAGCAGTACCTCACTGAGGGTGCCCCCCAACTCAGAGTGTCCCACCAGAGTGGCACCTCACTGAGGGTGTCCCACCACAGCAGTACCTCACTGAGGGTGCCCCCCAACTCAGAGTGTCCCACCAGAGTGGTACCTCACTGAGGGTGTCCCACCACAGCAGTACCTCACTGAGGGTGCCCCCCAACTCAGAGTGTCCCACCAGAGTGGCACCTCACTGAGGGTGTCCCACCACAGCAGTACCTCACTGAGGGTGCCCCCCAACTCAGAGTGTCCCACCAGAGTGGTACCTCACTGAGGGTGTCCCACCACAGCAGTACCTCACTGAGGATCCTCCACACCTCAGGGTGTCCCACCAGAGCGGTACCTCACTGAGGATCCCCCCCCACCTCAGAGTTTCCCACCACAGCAGTACATCACTGAGGGTCCCCCCCCACCTCACGACATCCCACCAGTGCGGTACCTCACTGAGGATCCCCCCCACCCCGGCGTGTCCCACCTCACCTCAGGACAGCCCCCACACCTGGGTGTCCCACCCGGGGGGTCCCCCGGCCCGCCGCCCCCGCACCTTTGTGCATGCCGGTGAAGCGATCCTTGAGCACGGTGAGCTCGTAGATGCGGCCGAACTCCTCGAAGAGCGGCTTGAGGTCGCTCTCCTCCAGGTTGCGCGGAATCTGCCCCACGAACAGCTTGATGGCGTCGTGGTCCTTCATGGCGATGGCGCCGGGCGGGCGGCTCAGCCCGTTCACCCGGCCGCTGTTCGCGGTGCTGAACGCCGCCCCCGCCGCCTCGCCCGCCGCCGCCGCCGCCATGGCCCGTTCCGCGCCCCGCCCCGCCCGACCGGCACCGCTCGGCACCGCCCGGCACCGCTCGGCACCGCTCGGCACCGCTCGGCTCGCCTCGGCACCGCTCGGCACCGCCCCGCTCGGCTCCTCTCGGCTCGGCTCGGCTCGGCCCGCGCCCGCCAGCGGGCCCGTGACGTCAGCCGGACGGCCCCGCCCAGGGGTGCTGTATTAGCATAATGAGGGGGCGGTGGCCAATCAGAACCGCGGGGCGGAAAGAGGGGCGGGGCGCGTCCCGGCTCCGCCCACTGCTGCGCCCTGCCGGGCTCACCCCGGACCCCCCCGCCTCGTCACCCTCCCGCGTCCATCGCCCGCCCCGTGTCTCCTCTTTCGGCTCCCGTCACCCCCATCCTCCCCGTCATCCCCACCTCCCTCCATCAGCCCCCGTCATTACCATCACACACCCCTCTGCCCCCCCCCATCACCAGAATCCTTATCGCCCCCCATCACCTCCCGGCATCCCCATCACCCCTGTCATCCCCATTACCCCTATCACCACCATCAGCCCCATCACCTCCATCGCCCTCCCCCATCATCCCCCATCATGCTCATCACCTCTCATCACCCCGCATCATCCTCCATCACCCCTGGTCTCCCTCCCCATCCTTCCCATCACTTCCTATGACCCCCATCACCCCCTGTCATGCCCCGCCACTCTCCATCCCCCTCATATCCCCTCATGTACCCCCTTTCCTCTCATCCCCCATCACCCCCATGACCACCTATCTCCCCCCCTTTCCCCCATCTCCCCATCACCCCCATCATCCTCCACCACCTCCATCCCGCCTCCATTCCCTCATCCCCCTCCATCCCTCTTTTGCCCCATCATCCCCCCAGCCCCAGTCTGGACTGTCCAAGGAGCAGAGCAGCCTCCCACCTTCCCCCCCTGCAGCCCTTTAGAAACATCCAGACTTAACCCCTCGCTGTTCCCCACCTCAGAGCAGGGTTTAAACACACAGAAGAGGCACAACAGGGTCAATTTGAACACTTTGTTTTTTTGCCTCCACGGACCCCACACTGCCCCTGTTGCCCCCCCTGGGGCTGCCCCAGAACGGGAAGGAGGAGAGCACTTCCCTCCTGCATCCCGCGTCACCCCGAAAGATCTGTAATTAGACTGAGCAGCTTTAATACCTGGTGTTGTCGTTAATTAATTAATTAGTCCCAAAGCAGCAGCCAGGTGGGGGAAAGCCTGGCTTCCCCGGCGCACTGCCTCGTGCATGCAGGGGCTTGTGAGTGTGGGAAGGGCTGTGAGCGTGTGCCACTGTGTGTGTGTGAGCATGTGTGCAAGCACGTGCAAGTCTACACAAACATGTGCATGCATGTTCAAGCATGTGCAAGAACATAAAGGTGCTGCAAGAGAGCACACGTGCGTGCAAGGGCATGCACAGCACGTGTGTGTGAGTCTGGGCAATGATGTGTGGGGGCATTTGCATGTGTGTGCAGGTGTGCATGTGTGTGCAAGTGTGTACAGGAATGCACGGGCTCGCAAGGACCCATAGGCACATGTGTGCAATGGCCTATATATATGTGTGCAAGGACTCCCTTGCTCATGAGTGGAAGTGTGTGTGTGTACACAGGAGTGCAAGTATGTGCATGAGGGCAAAGACACACATGCACACGTGTGCAAGTGTGCGAGGATCCATATGGACAGGTGTACAGGCACGTACATAAGTGTATGCATGCAAGCAGCTATATGCACACGTGTGCAAGTTTGTACATGAGTGCATGTGTGCAAGGACCCACATGAACGTGTGAGCGAGTGCATTTGTGCACGAGTGTGCACACGTGCATGTGTGTTCAACCCTTGTGCATGTGTGTGCACGAGTGGATGTGAGGACCCACAACCACGTGCGTGCAAGTGCGTGCTCACAAGCAGACACGTGTTTACAAGCACACACACACACACACACACACACACACACACACGCACGCACGATGCCCACAACGCACTCGTGTTTACACACATAACACACCCCAAGTACTTACACATTGCACACATGCTTGCAGGCACACACCCGGTGCACACACGTGTTTACAAGCACTCACACACACCATGCACACAGGTGCCCGCCGCTCCAAGCGTGTCCCAATAAACTCCCCTGGCCGGTGCCAGTGCCCACGGGTGGGTTTGGGACGTGTGGAGCACAATCCTGCCGGAATCCGGGGGCTTGGCGGCTGCTCCTCGCCGCCGCTTGGGTTTATTTTTAAACCCGTTGGCCCCGAGTGATTCACACGCTGCCTGTTCCCTGTTCCCTGCTCCCCGGCAAGTTTTACACGACCAAAATAGATGTTCTGGAAGGAACGGGCCACCCGACAAAGGCGCGGCGGGGAGAGCGGGGCGCTTCCGGGATCCCGGCCCGTCCGAGGCTGGAAACGTCACTGATCCACCTCCATGAGGGTGGTTTGGGGAAAATGCTGCTGCAGACACCCTGGGAAATGGGATCATGGGTGATGTTTAACCTGGATCACAATACCAGGCTTCAGTGGAAGGTGCAATGTTGGGGGAATCCTCCGTGGGCATTCCGAGTGCTGGGGGCTCTCACACCTGGTTATGGGGGAAAGGGAGCCCAGCAAGGCAGAGGGGGAGGTGGAATGAGGGCAGGGAGCTGGGATAGCATCATCTGTGGGAACAGAGCACCCTTCCCAGGTGTCCTGCTTGCCCCAGCCCTGCGGGCAGCAGCTCCTTGCAGTGACAAAAGCACCCAGCCAAGGTACCACGTTACAGCACACTGGGGGAAAAAATAAAAAAGGAAAAAAAATCTGACTTGTAAAAATAGGAGGCAGTAATAACTGTTAATTCACTATTTTTAATTTAAAGTTCAGTCATGAAAGGTTTCCAGCCATAACAGTGCATCTCACTCACTTAAGACCAAGACACACATACAACAGTCCCAGCCAGCCAGGATTTCTCCCTCACAGATTCCCTGCCTTCAGCTGAGTGCCGTTTCCAGCACGGCAATCCCAACCATGGAAGGACAACAATCACACCTATCCCACTTCTATGGGACAGCAGCACCACTTGTTTCTTTCTTCTCCAAGGAAAACACCATTGAAACCAACCCCTCTGGATGGAGGAGATCTGGAGTTGAGCTCCTCACCCTGAGAATAACAGAGCAGGAGGAGGATGGGTCAGTTGGCCAAATCCCAGGCAGAGGTGACAGCCTGAAGAGCTGAGCACAGATTTTGGAGTATCCATTCACCACTCAGCAGATTTGCAAGGGTTCCTCAAAGAGGCTCCAGGGTGTCATCTGCTGAGGAAAAGTCAGAGGAGGTGGCAGCAACCAGGGTTTAGGGCAGCAAAAGTGGTGGCTGGCAGGCAGGGCCATCAGAGGAGAGAGAAGGGACAAGGACAGGACCCCACAGCACAATATGACTGCAGAAGCAAATCCTGGGACAGCAGCAGAGGCTAAGCACAGTTTATCCAGCTGAGCAGGCACCCTGCAAACTCCAGAGCTGCCAGGATGATGGTTCTCCACCAGCATCTCTGGAGCAAGCCTTACCCATCTCCTGCTAACCCTTGCACGGTGTCCCAAGCCCAGATGAGCAGGAATAGGCACCTTTTTCCTCTTTGGGGTCATTTATTTATAGATTTAAAGAAATAAAAATAGAAAAAGAGGTAAAGAGTGCATGCCAAGGCAAAAGAAATGTTCATTACAATAAAGCCAGAGCAGAAGGTGGGGTGGCAATGGGTCCCTCTGCCCTTCTGAGAGGGGAACATTCCTCCTGCATGCACAGAGACAGAGGGCAGTGGGGCTCTCCCTTCAAACCCCACCAAATTCATGGTCACAGTATCCGACGTAGAGAGGCTGTGCCTGGACACCACGCCTGGGAAGAGAACAGAAGGATGGCATCAGGGAGAGGGCACAGGCAGAGATACCACCAGGCCTGAGGGCTTCCAGTGGCACAGGGTGGCTGTGGGTGCCCCGTTTCAAGTGTGACAAGGAGGGAGGGGTTTTCATCCTGCTTTTAAACTCAGGTTTTTGCTCATGTGTGGGAGCACGGGGTGAGGACAGGTTTCCTGGGGAAGCTGGTGCTGCAGGAGGAGTGGCAAGAGCTGACAAGTCCCCTCCTTCCTCAGCACAAAGCCCTCTCCTCGCCAGAGCCACCAGCCTACGCCAGCAGCAGGAGCGCTCTTCCAGTGCTGCACAAAGCAAGCTCTGCCCACGCACAGGCAGCAGAAAAACCAGGGCTTTCCAGAGGAACAAGGGTCATTTTGCAGCAGGGCAAGCCCTTCTCCCTCCTGCCCTCCCAGGTTGAGCCCAGAGCAGTGGTGCAAGGGCAGTTGTCCCAGGATGGTTACCCAAGCAGCATGCAGCGGAACTCCGCCAGCCGGGCGTATGCATCTTGCACGTCCTTGACAGTCTCATTGCTCCAGAGTCTTTCAGCTACGGCCCCACCTCTTGGCCTTGAAGACAAGGGACAGGCAGTCAGGACAGGGGGGAGCTCAAAAGATTCTTACACCAAGCCCTGAATTCCCAAGCACTTTTCTAACCAGCGTCCTTCCACACACAAAGGCTTCAGAGTATCCCAAGATCAGTTCCTGGACACATGCCCATCAGGAGCAGACCAGGATGACAGGACAGACAGGTGCTAAACACAACCTGGTTGCAGCAGCAGGTTGTTACAGCCTTGCAAACTCCCATTTCAGCCTCAGTGAAGCTGTTACCAGCACAGGAAGGACAGGGACAGGCACCATGTGCAGACCAAACCCATGTGCTCAGCACATGACACTCGGTGGCAAAGAAGAGGGATGCAAGCCCAGCCTCACACAACCCAAGTGACCTCCCTGTGGCCCCCCTTACCAGAGCCTGGGGGTCAGGTTGGTGACATCCACATATTCACCCCACATGCAGGCCTCGCCACCAATCACCAGGGCCTTCTGCTCAGGGCTGCCTGTGGAGGGGACAGCAAAACAGCCACTTCTGGCACTACATCTGAGTGCCAAGCCGGCTGCCATGCAGAAAGGGGACACAAGGAACACACCTTCAAAGTTCAAGGGCTCCACGTTATAGGCTTCTATCCAGTCCTGCCCGTAGGAGATGCGGTTGAGGTACCAGGGTGCAGAGAGCAGAGCCCGGTAGCCAGCCCTGGTGACATTGGCCATCTCGTTCAGGTACTGCAGGTTGTTCTCCTTCCACACGTGGATGATGGTGTCAGGCCTCAGCTGAGGAGCACAGGTGAACACGGGGCAGGGGGTCAGTGCAGTGACAGAAGCACCACCTGCTCCCCTGAGCAGAGTGCCCTGGCCCCTCCACATGCCCAAAAGGAAGCTGAAGCAGACTTGGGCTTGATTTTTGAGCCATTTCCCATCTGGTTTGCAGGAACAACAGAAGGAGGGATAAGGCCATTTGTAGAGTGTCCTGGGCATGGTTAAAACCTGCATCCTAGAGGGAGCAGAGCATTGGCAGCAGTGTGACAAAGCCACGATGAGGGCAGCTCACTGGCAGCACCATCTTGAGGTCGACCCCAGTCCCATTACAGAATAACACCCACCAGCCCCAGCACAGCCCCCCCAGAGCACACCAGTGTGTCAGGTAGGGTGCTGGCACTCTTCACCCCAGCACAGGCAGCTCTCACCTTCACGTCGTTGTCAAACACCTCCTGCCACACAATATAACCTTTGCCCAGGGAAGAGACGATGTCCAGAAGCCTGGAGTGGGAAAAGTACCAAGTTTTAGGTGATCTCACTGACTCCCTCTTTGGTGGTTACATACAGCCTAAGGAGCAGCACACATATTCCCACCACCCTCAGCAGGATGTGGAAGTGCTTCTGAAGGAGAAGGGAGAGAGCACAGCCCCTTATGGCGCTTTTTTCTCCTCAGCCCCAGGCTTTTTTGTGGTCAATCTCCCACTAAAATGTTCCCTTTCAGGGTCAGGGAGACATGACCAACAGGGAAGCTCCTGGAAAGGACATCTGGTGTCCTCAAGACAGAAGACATTTGAGCTGATCACACAGTGCAGCAACAGGCCCTGGATGCCCTGTCCTTACCTCTGGATGTAGAAAGACTCTAATTTTTTGTAATCTTCACCAAGGCCTGTCTCAGCCATGAAAGCACGGATTTCTGGATTGGATTGCCTGTGCACCAAAGAGAAGAAATAAAACCATTGCAACCTGAGCTCTGCAGTAAGGTCAAGGCATGGTCAAGTCCCTCCCACATCAGTCCAAGGCTTGCCCAGGTATTCCAGAGCTGTGGCTTGACAAGCACCAGCATCAGCAGCTCCCTACACTGAGCATCACCATGAGCACAGAAATCCCAAAAATCCCAAGCACCACCACTATCCCTGGCCTGGGAGAGCAGGACACCAAAGCTCATGACCAAGAAGCCACGGGCTGGGACTCCAATCCCAAATACTTACCCCCAGCCCCCATCCAAACTGATCTCAAACTCACCAGCACGTGAAATCTACCTCATCACCACCAAGGTGGAGAAAGAAGTCTGGGAACACAGTGCTGACCTCTTGGAAAAAACTGGTCACAAACTGGTAGGTGCTGTTAACAATGGGGTTGATGGGCCCATAGACTCCAGAAGGAGCCTTGCCAATATAGCAGGGAGTCAGAAGGCCTGGAGCACCTGATGGTAACAAATGCAGGATGGTGAGGAAGGAGAAAAGTGTGACCATGTCATCCTCTACAATGCCCCTCAGCACAACTCAGGGCCTGTCAGGGAACAGGGAAGAAGGGACAGCCACAGTTCCAGCTATGACCACGCACACAGAGAGTTTTAACACGGGCCTTTGCATTTGGAGGCAGGGAAAGGAGAGAAAAAAACAATGGAATGTTTTCCTGGAGCTTCCTGCACTTCTAGACATAGAAGAGGAGACACAGTCCCTGGAGTAGACAGCAGTATGTCAGGACTGGGACACAGCTAAGCAGAGAAAGGAAGCTTGGCCAGCTGTACAAGGAAGCTTGGCCAGCTGTACCCTCAGTTAAACACAAGATCTTTGCAATAAGCCATGATGTTAGTTTTGGCAGAGCAGATGCTCCCACAAAAAAATCACCCAGCTTGGACCCAAGAAAAGATGGAAATGTTTCCCTTTGGATTTTGCTCTAGAAGTTGGACCACTGGGTCCCACATCCCCCAAATAATGGTTTGCTCCTCATCAAAGCCACCTGTGGGACACTGCTGCTCACACCCAGCTTTTAGGATCCAGACTGAAGCACCCATTCCTGCCCTTGAGACAACTCCAAGTCTCCTCAGAGCAGCAGCAGGCAGGGTGTGCTCCTCACCTGGCCCCCAGGAGAGGGTGTGGCCGGGGGTGTCGAACTCAGCGATGACTCTGATGCCGCGCAGGCGGGCGTACTCGATCACACTGCGCACGTCACTGGCTGTGTACACGTGGGTCATGGCATTGAAGGCTCCCTGGGAACACGGCAAAGCTCAGGGCCTTGCTAAGGAGCAGAGGCAAGGATCTGCTCACCTGAGCTGGGCTTTTCATGGTGATAATTACCTGCCTGCTGAGCTCTGGGAACGTGGAACTCTCATAGGGGAAAGATGGGTCATCCACAATGTGCCAGTGAAACACGTTGAATTTGTTGTAAGCCATGACGTCCTGGGAAGGAACAGGGATAAAGATGAACATGTCCCATCCCCTCTAAAAGGTCATCCAGCTTGCCACAGATAGAGGACAAGGTCCTCCAGCTCTAGAAGGACAAGGCAGAGTCCCTAAATGCTCCCCAGGATCCAAGAGGGATTCTGAACACAAAAAACTGCACAGGGCCAGGAATACTTCTGCTCAGTAAAATCCCTGTTCTCCCTGTAACTGAACCAGTGATGGAGATTTGGAAGTTTAATTCTTCTTGGGATGAGCACAGAACCACCACCCACCTTTGCCAGTGTTTCCCCTTGCCTTAGAAACAACTCAGCCTTGAAGAGTAATCTGGACTGCAGGAATCCAAAACACCTCGGAGTTTTGTTTTAAACAAAGACAACTGAGAAATCACTGAAACAAGGGAGCTCAGCTGTCACAAGGGAAGGGACACCCAATTAAACCATCTCATCTCCCAGCACAGATGCCCTACCAGAGTTTCCAGGATAGCTTTCAGAGGCAGGTAGTGTCGAGAGGTGTCCAGCAACAGCCCCCGGTGAGGGAAGCGGGGAAAGTCCACGATTTCTGTCTCATTGATGTAGTACTGCGCACAGAAGACACAAGGAAGATGTGAGCAGGATGTTGGACAAATGGCCATTAGCAAGAGATACTGAAGGTCACCACTGTCCCCAAGGCTGGCAAGACAGAGGTGCCCTCACTGCCCAGAGTGCAAAGTGTCCAGAAACAGCTGCAGCACTTCTTTACCCACTCAGAAGGCAGAGATCTGGCTGGATCCATGAATTTTCACTTGGCCTTTGGCAAGGCTGTGCCCACTCACCCCAAGCATCCCAGCAACCCTCAGCCTACCCCTTGGAGGCTGGGGCACTATGGAGAGCTGCCTGCTCCCAGGGGATGAGGCCAGGACTCACCGTGCCATTCTCGTCTCTCCCAACAAGCTGGCTGAATGTTTCCAGGCCTGCAGGAAAACACACAGCCCCTTTCTCAGCACAGACACCCCCGAAGGAGCAGAGCTCAATTAACAAAGTCTATGGAAAGAGAGAGGCACCAGGAGACATCCCCACAGGCTCGAGGCAGGGAGAGTGGGAATGCCCTGTGGGAAGTGCAGCTCACCTCGGAGAGCTCCCCAGATGGTCTCTGCTGAGAGCAGCATGGAGCCTTTGGAGACAGACAGCTTATCTGAAAAACAGCATCAGGGGGTTGTCCCACACTGCCATGACAGCACTGGGCAGGGCTCAGGTACAGAACTGCACCCCAGGACTCCAGAGAATTGAATTTTGTTCCTCTCTTGCTGTTTTAATCCTCTCTCCACTGCTTTATCAGCACCCTCAGGTATGTCCCTCCTGCCCTGGCCCAGTGTCTCAAGAGCAGGGAATTGGTGCCCTCCCCAAATCCAAGGGTAACTGCACAGTGCTACTTCCCAGTGACAGGCACAGAAACAGCCACGTTCCCTCCTGCTCCCAACCCTGACACTTACAGCTCTCGCTGGAGTCCAGACTGGGAAACCCATCGCAGCCTGGAGTGGAAACATAGACGAGAAGCTTGGTGCAGGGTGTTTCCCAGGATGGTTCATTCTCTGCAAAGGACACAGACCATGCACATCAACCCCATCCCAGCTCTTTTCCCTGCTTCCAAGCCCACCACCATCCTCCCAGCCCAGCTAGGGATGGAGGCAGAAACAGGCACCCCTTCCTGCACTCCAAAACAGACACCAAGGTGTTCAGCAGGGGTTTATTTCAATGCAGCCAAACAGCAGAACATGAGCTAATCCCAGCCTGTGAGGAAGCCCACAAGGAAGCTTAAAGGAACACACAAGAGAGGAGAAACAGCAGAATATGGATTAGCAGCAGCCTCTGAGGCTTCCAGGACACCAGGCCTGACTCTTCTGCTACAGCCATGATTAGTGAAAGCCTCTCCATGAGGGTGAAGAGCTTCTTGTTTCCAAGATCTCCCAGCATTGCAAAAAGTACAAGCCCAAGAGCTCTGCTCTACCCAAACTTCTTGGAAAAGGGCAAAGAAAACCTTTTTAAAAGGGTGGAGAATGAATCTATTAAACTGGGCTGAGTTAGAGACAATCAAAAGGTCTCACCCAGCTCAGAAAAGCTCCCAACTGACTTCACCTTCTGCAGGACAGGTCCCAGGTGTAGCAGCCAGAGAAATGAACCCAGTCACATTTAGACCTCAAGTAGGAGCTCTGGGCACTCTTCCTTAACTGAAGAGCACCTCCAAGGATGCACAAGCCTGAATTCCCACTTGAGTCACTTCCCCATTCCAAATGGAGACCAGTCAGTTGCCAGGAGGACCATGGGGCAGCAGGGTGGGACCCTGCTCATCCCAGCCAAGGTCCATACCTACACCCCCACAGCATTCCCAGGAACAGCCAATGCTTAATGTGGTCACTGGAAATAAAGAGCTTGGCTTTGAATGAGCCAAGAGCACCAAGAAGTTTCCAGAGAGACTGTGGCACTGCCAGCATTTCAGAGAAATGCAGAGAGCCCCTGCTCCACAGCTCACAGGCGCTCACAGAAATCCCGATTTCTCCATGAAGGGATGATGAAACCTCTGCGGAGAGAAGGAAAACAGCTTGAAGCCAGCCCTGTTTTGAGCTTTCCTCTCGGTTGCAGACAAGCTGGTAGCCAAGGCAACCTCACAGATGTGCAAGCAGCACAGCAAGACCTGCTCCCTCCGCTCAGGAAGGCGGCAGTTCACCGGGAACAGCCGCTCTCAGACCTGGGAGCGCTTGTTCTGCTGAGGAACCTCAACAGAATCGGTCCCACCATCACACACCATGTTTGAACCTGCTGGGTGAGGTGTTCCCCAACCCAAACACAGCCTCCTAAGCCAAGGTGCAGGCAGGCACCACTGCCACCACACCTGCAAAGCAGCACAGCCAGAAAATGGTTTCTGCCATTTATTTCCTCTATTAATACAAATTATTTCCTTTCATCCAGGGTTTCCACTGCCTGCTCTTACTAACCACCCATGCGGAAAAAAAAGACCAAAAAAAAAAAAAAAAAAAAAAGCAAAGAAAAAGAGGGGAAAAAAGGCCTTAAAATAATTTGTGTAGTTTGAGCATCATAAAGCAGGGCATATGGAAAGTGATGAGTGTGAGCTGGATCTTGTGATCGCAGTGTTGCTCCAAGTGATTTGATGGTCACATTTCCCCTCTGAGTGGAACAGGAGAGCGTGAATAATTAGATCAGCTGTTTTTAGTTCCTAGCAGCAAAAGAGAACCAAGAGGAGTCTTTTTGGCTCTCAAATCAAAATTTATTTCTACTTCTACTCACAAGAGTTGAAGAAATAAAATAAGCCAAAGGGTTCTCTGTTTCAGACCTGCTTTTTTCAAAGTATGATGTACTCAAGACAAAGCCAAGCAGCTTCCAACACTGCCACCCTTCTCTGCTTTGATCAGCAGCAACAGAGTTCACACTGACATTTAAAACACTCGGGAGCAGAGTTACTAGCTCTTTTTGATGAATGAAGTGCTTCATACTCCCTGGATATAGCACTTCAGGCTGCAGCAGACCCACGCAGCTACTGAGCGTCCCTGCACGTCAGCTCTACAGCCAAGAGATTTCCTGCAGCTCATCCCAGGCAAGCAATGGGTGCTGTCATGAAGAAGTCTGGGTTCAAGAAACCTTTAGAGCCTGTCCCACAGCAAATCCAGACTCTCAAAGCTTTTGCCTTTCCTCATCTTACCCTACAATTTCACGATGAATCTGGGAGCTAATCCCTCCCTGGCAGAAAAGCTATGCTGCCTCAGGACTTTTAGCAGCTCCACTTTGGCAGAGGTGTCCCGTGGCACAAGCATGTACTTGGAAGAACACACATAAAGCAGCAAGTCTTTCCTCAAGGTGAGACATCACACGGGACACCCAGAGCTGCTACATGATAATGAGAACAGCCAAGACTTAGCAGTAACCCTGAAGCAGGAATGGCTGCAAGACTGGGAGCTGCTCTCCCTGCAGCCACATGAGAAGGAAGTGAAATGAAGCAATGGAGAGATTAACACTACCTGGAGGAAGCAAAAAATTAGATAGAGAAAACACTTGATAGCAAGAGCCTAAATCCTGGCAGAAGGACTAGTGCTGTGCCAAACTCGATTAGATTTCTTCCACACGTGCCATAGACATCGCTCTCCAAATCCCAAACCATCGCTGCCCTTGCCACCAGACTCCATCCAAGCCTCAACTCCCACCCCACCTGCCGCAGCAGAACTGAGGGGAGGCAGACGGCCACCAAACCCCGCGGTCTGACCCCAAAATTAGCGAGGATGTGGGGAGCTATTAAGCTCAAAGCCACGGAGGAAGGGTCGGCGCCCGCCGCGGCCCTCACCGGTGGTACGGCCGAAGAGCAGCGGCCAGTACCGCTGGAAGGCGGCGTCCAGCACGGCGCAGCCCGGCCCCACGGCCGAGCCGTCCGCCACGGCGAAGCGGAACCGGCGGGCCAGCACCGGGCAGCGGCCGCCGCCGGGCGGGAAGCTCTGGGCCTGGGGCTGCGGCCACAAGGCCCCCGCCGGGCTCGGCAGCAGCGCCAGCAGCAGCGGCGGGAGCAGCAGCAGCCGGAGCAGCGACAGCTGCAGCGCCCGCGCCGCCGCCATGTCGCGCCCGAGCCTGAGGGAGGCGGCACCGCCCGACAGCGGGGGGCCGGGCGGCCGCGAAATGGCAGCTCGGGCCCGCCCTCACGGCCTCCCCTCCGCTGTCCCCTCGTCCCACGGCCTCCCCCAGAAGTCCCCCCTTCCCTCCTCGTACTCCTTTAATAAAGTACGGAAACCCCTGCAGCTCTCCTCCGAAAATAATTTCTGTCCCAGCCTTCAGGCTTTACAGCCCCCCCCACCCCAGCCATGATTGCTGCCGTCAGGGAGCCTCAGCAGCCTGCCTCCGGGTTTGAGGAGATTGATGGTTTAAATCACGTATTTCACCCGTGCTGCTTTCGTGGAATCGTGTAGTGTTTTGGGCTAAAAGTGATCTTAAAGACCATTTAATTCCACCCTCTGCCATAAGCAGGGACATCTTCCTCTATCCCATCTTGCTCCAAGCCCTGTGTCCAACCTGGCCTTGGACACTTCCAGGGATGGGGCAGCCACAGTTTTTCTGGGTAGCCTATGCCAGGGCCTCACCACCCTCATTGTAAATAAATTCTTCCTTGTATCTAACCTAACTAGACCTCTCTCAGTTTAAAACCAGCACCTCTTGCCCATGCTTTGGATCCACCTTGGGTTTAAGCATCTTCTGTTGGTGCTGTGTATTTTTATGAGCAGTGGTGTATATAAATCATCCTTTGCAGAGGTTTCCAAGGCTATTTTATATGTGGCCAGTGAAATATTGATTGGGCTGTACAAATAAAAGGGACTTTATCCCGTGGTGGATCCTCACAGTGAAGTGGTGCAGAGATGTTTTCCATGCAGCGCTTGGCTTTTCCAAGCAAAGCCTTAACCTCAGATGAACTCTATTTAATTTTGCTTCCTCCCTCCAGCTCTGCTTTCCTTAGCAATCCCCAACTCAAATAAGGGCCTTAAGCCCAGGTCTTACCCATCTAATTGCCAGCACAAACCTACAAGGGAACCCACTCCATCAAATTATTAAAAACCTGTTGTACCAGAAAACTCCAAGGTATCAGGCATGCTGGGAGACAAGCCAGAGGCATGGGAGCAAGCAGGAAATTAAACAAATGGCACGGGAGAAAGTGTGACAAGGGAGATGGCCCCATCACACAAGAGGAAAAACCATTCTGTGTGAGCAGGACATAACTATGGAAAGGTCTGGTAGGGAATGTAAGGGACTGTCCCTCATGGGAGCAGTGTAGAGAGATCAGGATCAACAGGAAAAAGACTTTTTGTAGAAAAAAACCCCAAAAACACAAGAAACTTGTTGTCAAAGGTTAGAATAGCACCAGCACAAAGCTGGGGAGCGATAGGGAAAGAAAAAGAGCTGGGAAGACATGGAAGGGTTTCAGTGGGGCTGGGGAGAGACGGAGGGAGGTGCTCTCCAGTGTTGAAGGAGGCTGTGAGGTTCCAGTGAAGTTCTTAGGGGTGATGTGGAGGTGAAAAAGTTGTGGGGAAATGAGGCACCAGGAGGAGATCAGTCAGGTTTGGGTCTAAATGGGATTGTGGGAATTTAATGAGGTTAGTGAATATTTATATGGGGCTCGTGGGGAGCTCCCCCTCCATAGGGAGGGGACTAAGGGTCACCAAGAGATAGAGAATATGAGCTCCATCAGGAAGGGGGTCAAACAGAGTCAAATGGTGTTGCCATGAGCTCAACACCTACACAGCACTGCATCTTTCTTTTCCAGCTGTGTAAAATGGCAAAGTCTACCTAATGGGAAGGTGAGCCAGGAGCCAAGGACAGGCACAGCCTTACCAGGTGGGTGTACCTCCACAGCCAGGCTAACGGAGCACAGGGCTGGACCAACAGCCCAGGTATCACCCAGAGAATTAAAGGCACCAAGTGAAGTCCAACATCATTCTAGGAATACCTAGGAGCAGGTACATTCATAGCAGAGATCAGGAGGAATTGGTTGCCTCAATCTCAGATTGAATGGAGTTTGTGGAGTTCATGGATGGAGGTCCCAGGAGAGGGACCAATTAAAGGGTCAATTAAAGCCTGTTGGTTCCCTCAGGCTCCTGACAATCATCCCTTGCTTTCCTTACAGAGGTGGCAAGACCCAAATTCAACACAATGGCACATGCCAGGCTGCTTCCTCACTGTTCTTCCAGGATTTTGTGGCCCTTCTCTATCTCTGTCCTCATCACACAGCAGGAAGAGAGAACACCTGTATTCCAGCCTGTGTCAGACCTCTGGGAAAGTGGTCATTCCTTGCGTTCAAGTTTCTTGCTACCAGTCTGCATAAAACCTCTGTGGTCTCGAGTTGGGTTTGTTGCTTTTCTCTGTGCAAACTTCTGGAGCACCAGCTGTTACCATCATTTTCTGACTATATTTGGTTGATTTCAGTATCTCTGGACTTGTCCTCAAGTAGTTTCATGGAATTAAAATTTCAGTGGAAGGAAAACCATCCCAGACAAGCCAGTTTGTTGCTGTCTTGCATCAGGCAATGTCAGGACTGTGCTTCCCAGCACATGAGACAGAATTGTGGGAGTGCCCTGGCTTGAGGCGAATTCTCATTTCAGCCTGGGGAGGGTGGCATGTTTGCCAGCTTATGTAAAGCATTGTGATCAGAGCTTTCAGTCCAAATATTCCAGCCTTTCTACAGATTCAGTTGCTGATGCTATTTTAGGGGACCTGATGTCTCTGGGGGATGACTCATTGAAGTTCATCTGTAGCTGGCCGGCATTAATCCAGACTAACAGTCTGATTTTCAAGTGTTTCTTTACATAAGAAAACTGCTTAAGTGTGTGTCTAAATGTGGAGCTTTGCTGAACAACCTGGTTTACACTCTGTCCTGTGGTGGGCACGGAGTAACAGCAGCCTGAAGCTGCCAATGCTTTTCAGTAGCCCATCAATAGACCAGCTCATGGGCTCAGAGCATATCTGCAGGCTGATATAACCACCTGGGAGGCCTTTTCCAAGGTACTTCAGCAAGGAACATGCAGGGAGTGAACCCCAGGCAGGGCTGTCCTGGCTCAGGTAACACTCTACAAACCCCTCTTATCATCTCTGATGCAGAAGTTGGGACTTGCTGGGGTATTGCAAAAAACTGCTGTGCCAGGACATTGCTAGATTACCTGCTTGCTACCAACAATGAATTTGGTAACAATCCAAATTAATTATTCTGACATAAATTGTTATAAAACCTAGCTGGTGTCATATTTGAGTCTTTCTGGTTTGTTTGCAGTCGGGGCATGAAGGTGGCCTTTGGGCTATCAGTGCAGTTGCACCACAGCATTTTTAAAATATATAAGTTCATTTATTATGCTGCCTAACTCCCTATAATGTTGGCTGCTTCTGCATTTAACCAGGAGGGTGCTTTGCACACAGATTCTTTCTCTGATGAGAAGTGTCTGAGCCAGTGAAGTGGGAATGGAGAAAGCCATTAATGAACACCTTCACAGGGCATGAATTTTCTATTTGCTTTGCTCTTTGAGCCAACACTGTCTAGGAAAATTGCTCCTGAATGAAGCAACTCCCGGCTCAAGGGACCTGTTGATGGTGTGGCTGGAAGAGGGCTTTGGAAAACACAGATCATCTCCTGGAAATACCTCTAACTCGAATTTTGGCATCTCTTTCTGGGCAAAACTACTGTCTCCATTTGCTTGTTTATCCTCACTTTAATATTTGGTAAAATAATGATGGGATTTGGACTGCAAGCCCGAAGGTTGCAGGGTTGAAGTGTCCTTATTTGTGGTGGTGATCTGGAGGGAGTGTGGTCAGCATTTGCCAGATCTTTTCAGGTGTGGACCCTCCTCTTGCACATCTTTGTATTTCAGGGATGATACTGCTCATCATCAAGCAGAGGAGTGCTCCCATTTAAACACCAAGCAGGAGCCCCCAGAGACACTTGGTGGAGCTTTAGCATGTGCACAAAGAAGATCCTAAACATGAGGTGCCAAATCCACATCCAGGGGGGTTTCACCAGCTGTAACAACTCAGCCCATGAGGAACCTTGATGTTTTGGGGGCCCAAAGCAGGCTGGTGTATGGCAGGATGCTTTTGGAGCTACAGGGATGCATTCCAGCACTTTTCAAAGCACAGGATAACTCATTTCCACATCCCTATCTTCCCAGCTAGACCACCACTTATCAATTCTGCTATTTCAACAGCTAGAAGCTTGAGAGTGGAGTTTAAATCAAAAAAAGCTTGAAGTGAGATGTGTTCATCAGTGTGGAGGATTTGGGGTCCTGACTCGAGCTCAGCCTGGTGGTGTTTCCCCTGTTGATGTTATCACAGAGCCTTTTATCTTCTGGGTTATCTCCAGCTTGCACAGCTTTGGGGTGATGATCTGAGGGCCTGCTCAGCCCATGTTATTGTTGAGGTTGTTAAAGAGTGTGCAGACACCCAAAATCAAACCCTAGGCATTGAGAAATCTACTGGATTTCCTTTCTCCCAGCGTGGGAGCTCTGTGTGTCTCTGGTGATGGAGAAGAAAGGCTTTTTCCAGAGCTCCTGCCTGCCTCAAGGAATGCAGAAGCAGGAAAGAGGCTGGGTGGGATGGGAGGTTCACCCTGAATCTGCAGGCGGTTTGTGGTGTGGGGCACCAGCACTTTCACAGCATTTTGGTATCACGAATCAGGGCTTGTCACGAGGAGATGCTGCAAGTTCTTGTGGAGGCTGAGTACATGTGGCTGCTGTCCCTGGCTGCTCCCAGTCACGGCTGTGGGGCTGAGCTGGAATCAATCAGAGCCTGTGGATGCGCCGTGACAAACTCCCTGTGCCCAGAGGCGACGCTCCCATAAATCCTGTAAGCATGTGCTTAACTTTGGGGAGCAAGGTGATTGCAAGGCAATATTTTATTCTTGTCAGCTTCAGTGTTAACAGTTAGCAGAATCACTTGGGTAATTAAGCTCTTGCTAGAATAAAGTGAAAAAGCACCAGGTGTCTATGGAGATCTAAATCATTTTTCAGAGTGGGCAGAAGAGCAGTTTTTGGCTTTCCTGAGTAGCTGGAGTCCTAAAATCCCCAGAGACAGTTCAGATCCCCTCCAAATGAGCTAAAGGCAGCAGATCTGCTTTTCTCAGGTACCTTTTGCCAACCACCTACAAGAAGCTGGTGGGTGACCAGGGCTTCATATGTAACCATTGGTTGGAATTTCAAAATAAAGAAAGGCCTTTTGCAAAAGGCATGGCAATAATTTAATTCCAAGGAGTATTTTTGAGATGTATTAGTGTATCTGTTGCTGGAGTAACTGACTGCTAAATGCTGATGTCCTTCTTGCAGTTGGGAAGGATAAGGCTGGGACTGTAGAAGGTGAACTGGTTCCCTTTTTCTGTGGGATGTCATGGGGATGATCCCATCACCGTGTATAAGTATTTATTACTGGGATCATAGAACCATTGTGGAATCATAGCATGGTTTGGGTAGGAAGTAGGTCCCTGCCTCTAAAGATCGTCTTGTTCCACTCCCTGTCATGGACAGAGACACCTTCCACTAGCCCAGGCTGCTCCAAGCCCTGTCCAGCCTGGCCTTGGACACTTCCACGAGCAGCCACAGCTGTTCTGGGCAACCTGTGCCAAGGCCTACCCACCCTCCAAGCCAAGAATTCCTTCCCAATATCCCATCTAACCCTGCCCTCTGGCAGTGGGAAGCCATTCCTTGTGTCCTGTCCCTCCATCCCTTGTCCCCAATCCCTCTCCAGCTCTCCTGGAGCCCCTTTAGGCACTGGCAGGGCTCTGAGGTCTCCCTGGATCCTTCTCTTGTTCTTGGGGTGAGCATGCCCAACTCTTGCAGCCTGGCTCCAGAACCTCCTCTCTCTGGGCTCTGTGCAAGGCTCTGGGCTGAACTCTGCAGCCTTGGCCAGGGCCAGGACAGGGCTGTGACAGGGAGGTTCTTGGAGCACCCGGAGATGGCCAGTCCCTGCTCCTGGGAACATCTGTTTCCCAAACACTCTTCCAGGTCTGTCCCTGAGGGGAAGGTCACCTTGGCCAAAGATTTTTGTGTCCAAATCTGCCAAAATCCAATAAAGGCAAGCCCTATTGTTTGGTCAGTGCCTTTCTTGGAGTCCCGTGGCCAAATGAGCAGCCCCAAAATGGCTCATGCCTTGTCATTGTTGGCCACCAGCTGGGCAGGACTAGCTCAGAGTCCCAGGGGGTGACACACAGTCCCCCTTGGGGATGAAGCATGGGGTGAGGACCTGGAGCAACCACCTGAGCCCACACATGACGTGGCACCAGCTTGGCAGATGTCCAGACGGTGCATCTGGAGCTGAACCAAGTCAGGGCTACTTACATTTATGTAGGGCAGGATGATTAAAACTCTGGCCTTTGCAATTCCACCTAAGTTGGGTAATTAGAGAACTGGCTTTATTGACTGGGTAGCATGGCATGAGGCAATGTGCATGCCCAGTCCACACCCCCTCCTGACCTGAGCAGAGCAGAGCTCAGGGAGCTGCCTGTGTGTCTGAGGATGCAGCTGGGTACCCAGCAAGGGTTCTAGAGACATCTACCAGGCCATGGGACACTTAATTTGCCCAGATCCCCGAGGGCACCTGCATGTGTAAACCCCTGTCACTGCGGCCATCATTATGCTGTGTTCCAGCAGGAAATAAACTCCCTTTGGGATGTGGCTTCTAATTTTCTTCCTGTTTCACAAGGGATTTGTGTGAGACAGAAGCAGGAAGCAGGATCCTGCTGCAGCGGATGACTCCTGTCCCAAAGAGCTGATGAAATTTGTCACACCTACACCACATACTGCCCTGATGAATCTCATTTTATCCGGGCAGAGTGGGTGAATAACGTCACCACATCCGAATGGCCCCACTTCACCCCTTCAAGAAATTATTCCCCAGGGCATGAGGAAGTGGAAGGTGAGCACCAGCGGGAGAAGGTAACCCTGGAGCCCTCCTGGGGCTGTGCCAGGCTCTCACATCCATGGTGAACAGTGGTGGAGAGGGGGGAGCAGCTGGTTCTCCTCTGGGCCAGACTGCAGCCTTGTTTCCAAGCCAACCGGAGTTCCGTGAGCTCCCCGAACGGCTGCAGACAATGAGCCCAGCGAGCCTCCTCCATATCAGGCTGAGCACAGCTGATACTGGAGGCAGGGAAAGCTGAAACAAAGGGTGCTCAGCCCCTGCAGCACCTCAGTTTTCATCCTGCCCTTTGTAGCAGCTCAGTGTTCAGGTGAGAGGCTCTAGCAGGGATGAGACCACCTGGGAACGGCATTCCTGAGCTGCCCAGGGCACTTGTTAACTCCAGGAGGTAAAAAAGTCTATCCCTGGTCTGGGGTGAAACCACTCGTGTGTTCTTCTCTCTGCAAAATGCCAAATTAACAGAGAATAGAGGGAATCAAGCCTGGCACCAGTGGAAACCCAGGTAGTACCATCTTCACAGACCAGAAGGCAACACTGGAGGTTGGAGATGCCACCTGGCACAGTCAGGGTCCCCCGAGGGGTAGTGGGCTCATGTTTATCCCATGGAATGGTTAGGAATTTCTGCTTGGAGGGCCTCAGTGCAATTTTATTCTGATTTTGAGGCAGTGCAACCTATTTTCCTATACCTTTCCCTCACATTTGCATCACATTGTCCTCACAAGTCGCTTGCCAGAGACCACTCAATTTAATGGTGGTACTGGGAGTCTTCTCCACGCTTGGCCCACAGCACACTTCATGAGGGCTCCACGCCCCAGCTCCACCTCATGTCCCATCACCAGGTGGGCAGAAGGAGAAGCTGGTCACCCCCCCAAACCTCCTGCTCCCCCACCGTCCCAGCTTCATCAGGAACTGTAAGGATAGGACAGAGTAATGCGTACAAACTGAAAAAGGGAAAACTGGGGAGAAATTCCTCCCTGTGAGGGTGGGGAAGCCCTGGCACAGGGTGCCCAGAGCAGCTGTGGCTGCCCCTGGAAGTGTCCAAGGCCAGGTTTGTGGTGATCCCTGGAAGTGTCCAAGGCAGCCTGGGATAGTAGAAGTTGTCCCTGCCCGTGGCAGGGGTGGAATGAGATGAGCTTTAAGGTCCATTCCAACCACTTAATATTGTGTAGCACCAGGAGTAGCTGAGGTAGCTGGTGGGGCTCAGCCTGGAGAAAAGGAGGCTCAGGAGGGACCTTCTGGCTCTGCACAACTCCTGACAGGAGGGGGCAGCTGGGGAGTTTGGGCTCTGCTCCCAGGGGACAGGAAACAGGACAAGAGGAGATGTCCTCAAGCTGTGCCAGCGGAGGCTCAGGTTGGACATCAAGAGGAATTTCTCCATGGAAAGGGTTGTCAGGCACTGGGTGGGGAGATAGTGGAGTCCCCATCCGTGGAGGTGTCCAAGGAAGGACTGGACGCGGCACTCAGCGCCGTGGTCTGGTTGACAGGATGGTGTTGGGTCTCAGGTTGGACTCGATGGTTTCGAAGGACTTTTCCACCCCAGAGGGTGCGGTGATTCCGCGGTGGTTCCCTGCCGCACCCACCCTGGCGCCGCGCCACACTCAACATGGCGGCGCCGGCATGAGGCGGGCGGGGGCTGGATGGGGGCGTGTCGCGCACCCAAGATGGCGGCGGCGGGCGGGGTGAGATGGCGGCGGGCGCGCAGGCGCGGGCGGGTGGCGGTGACGCGCGGGGCGCGCGGTGACGGAGCGCGGCGGCCGCGGCCCTTTGTTGGCGGCGGTTGAGGCGCGGCGGGGCCGGGCCGGGCCGGGGCCAACGGCGGCGGCGGCGGGGCCGGGCGCGGGGAGGCCGCGGGAGCCGCCGCCGCTCCCTCAGCGCCTCGCCATGGACTCGGACGAGGGGTACAACTACGAGTTCGACGAGGACGAGGAGTGCAGCGAGGACAGCGGCGCGGAGGAGGACGAGGAGGACGAGGAGGAAGACGAGCCCGACGATAATCTGGACCTGGGCGAAGTAGAGCTGGTGGAGCCCGGGCTGCGCGTCGGCGGGGAGCGCGACGGGCTGTTGGGCAGCGAGACGGGCGGGCTGGGCCCCGGCGGCGGCGGCGGCGGTGGCGGCCTGGGCGGCGGACCGGGCCCCGGCGGCGGCCCCGAGCAGGAGGAGGATTATCGCTACGAGGTGCTGACGGCCGAGCAGATCCTGCAGCACATGGTGGAGTGCATCCGCGAGGTCAACGAGGTCATCCAGGTGCGGCCCCCCGGCGCCGGGACTGGGGGGGACGCACCGGGGAAGGGGCGTGGGGGGTGGCGGGACGGGCCAGCGGCCTCTTGCGGGGCACCGGGCCCGGCCCGCCGCGGGCCAGGGCCTCGCACACACTTGTCAGTATCCCCGGGGCTGTAGGGGGCTCCTGAGTACCCCCGGGGCTGGAGGGGGCTCAACGCGGTATCCTCAACGCGGTATCTCCGACGCTGGAGGGGCGGCGGGGACGACCCCTCTCGGTACACCCTGGGGGTGGAGAGGGCTGCTCGTCACCCCGTTCTGCCGAGAGGCCCCTCGGGCCCGGCCAGGATCTCGCTTCCTGCTGTGGAAGCGTCGGGAACGAGGCCTTTGGCACTGAAAGGGCTCCTCTTTCTTTGTGTGGTTGCGAGCTGGGGGCCGTAATTTATTTTTTTTTCTTTATTCTCCTCGGTCTTCTTGGTGTTTGGCGGGGTGTAGCTCCTCTAGCTCCTTCGCTAACCCGCGGAGTCCATGGCAAGTCCTGGAATTCCAGGAGAGGCACCGCTCTGGTTTTGTTGCCTTCTTCCTTCCCTTCCCCCCGCCACACACAGAGGTTGAACCTTGTGTTTATTTCCAGCACAGACCGGGAGGGGAATGAGCAATCCCTTCACAACCGTAACTTTTTTTATCCTCAGTTTTTAAGCGTGTCTCTTTAAAACTGAAATAGAGTTTGAAAAAACATTTACCTTCTTTAGATCAAAGTATCTACGTCTTATCTCTTGGGTCCTAAGTTTTTGGGGAAAAAAATCAAGCCATTGAAGCGGTTCAGCATCCTTTTCTAAATGTTCGTGGCAGGGTTTGGCTCCAGCTCACCATCAAGTTCCTGATGCAGTTCACTTTTCTTCAGGTGATGGGATTTCTTTAGTTCCCATTTACTTTACCACTACTCGGAGTCACTAGGAAGTGCTACCCTTTATCCAGTATGCCAACGGGAATAGCATGAGAAATGTGTGGATATTAAATACTGCGGGATCCAGTGCCCAGAAAGCAGTTGTTTCACTGGTTGTGTGTGTTGGTAAATCTCTTTAAACACGAGATGCCTCAGTGAATGTTTTTTTCTCCAACTGTCCTGTGCTCTGCCGTAGCTGTAACAGCAACTTTAAAATGTTGCTTTATGTGCTATAAATCCCCTGTAGTTTATATGGAGCTTGATGCAAACAGCTGTAAAAATATTTGCGTGCTAAATTAGTAAATGGCATTCCTTGAGTCAAATTAAAGTTTATAACTTTAATGATAGCATTGCCCATGTAAAGCTGAATAAAGGAGTCTGCCCGGATTAGCTGATTACCCTGCAGTTAAAGAAGATCTCATGGTTAAACAGGGATGTTTCTTTGCTCCCAGTTATTGATCCTGATGTAGGCAGGGAAACAGTTGGCAGGCAGACATGCAAACAGTTGGGACCTTCAGCTTTTTACTCTTTCAAATAGCCATTAAAATAGTGAGTCTGTGTTTAATGATTAAGATTGCAAAAGTCATGGCCCATTCTGTTTGTATTGAACAGACTCTGACATACTCCTTATCTTTGCATAAGACAAGTGGTGGAAAAGTTGCTGCCAGTGAGGAGCTGTGAGTTTTCCTGCTCCTGCATTTTCCAGATTTGGCTGGTGGACTCACCTGCGTGTTCTTTGTGAACTAATTTGTTAGAGAAGGTCCTGATTGCTGGTCTGAGCTGATTTGCCCCCCTCTTACACCACCCTGAAGATGTTTGACTTGTGTGCTCGGCCTGTGAGTTGCAGAAATAGTGGAGAGAAATGGGTTGAGGTCCCTTGTTCTGCCCCATTCCCGGGGTGGCAGTGGGAGGCCTGACCTTGTGCTGGGCTCTGCAGAACCACCCCCCGACCTTCCCGAGGCTGCTCTCTTGCTCCAGTTACTGCCTGGGGTTTGCAGTAGTTCCTCCTGGGGTGCACAAAGTCTGTCTGTTGAGAATATAATGGTAAACTCGGGGCCCAAAACCAGCTTAGGTCCTGGAATGCATCAGGAGAGGGTAGGAAAGCTCTCAGTTGCCGAGGATGGCTGTTCAATGCCAGCTTCCTGCCATCACATTTCTGGGCTCTTCTGAGGTAACTGGCCCCACTTTGGCCGATGCTTCAGGATTTGCTCATCCTCACTCCTGTGGCTGCTGGTGAAATCTTCCAGGGCTCTCTTCTGTTTATTTCCTTGTGTTTGGCACCCAACCAGGATTGCTGCTGCTGCTTTTCTGGTTCAGTAAACCTTTTCTGGAGTCACATTGGCTTGGGATCCTGCTGCGGATCCTCGGTTGCTGAGCTGTGATTCACTTGTTCCAGTCAAGTACTGGATGGCTTTGGTCCGTGTGTGTCTGCTGTGGGCTCTTGGTAGCAAGCAGTGATGGTTGTGGTTACATTTTTGAGTGCTTTGAACTTACTTGTTCAAGGGAGATGTAATGTACAGCCTGAAAACTTCAGCTGTGGGTCTTGTGCTCTCTAATGAGTGATTTTTTTTGATGATCGAGTGTAAGGTATAAATGGGGTTTTGTTTTGCAGCTGCAGCGAAAGGAAAATGGAACAGGGAGCCACAGAGTATTTGCAAGCAGGTATCTGAGCCATGGCAGGTGGAACTCTCTATTAAAACACTCCATTTGAGCAGTTATTAGCTGACAGGGCTACTATAGTTGAAGGGTCTAAATTAAATTTTTTTCTCCCATCCGTTTGGTCATTTCCAAATACAAGCTGTGTAAGAAATAACATTAACTTTTCAGGGCAGGGATTTGATCTGATGGAGACTTTGCAGAAGTAGGAGCTAACTTGTGGCTAAGTTGCTGTTTGCAGAGCCTGTGATTCACCCCTTAGTGTGGAATGGGCTTTTGGAGACATCTGCTCAGTGCCAAACTCTTATCACTTGGCCTCCCTAAGGCCACTGAACCTGCAGTGACCCAGGCAGGTTTCAGAATGTCTCAGATATTCAGAATATTTCACACTTGCTCTTTCTTGTCTGAGCATAAGCAGGATTTCAGGTATTTAATGGTGGGTTTTGTACAGTATTTGGCATTTATGCTCATAATCTGATTTGTCTTGATGTGTCGCACAACAAGAATTCCCCTTGCTCTCCAAATGCAAAAATAGGGGTATGAATAACCCCTTAACCTTGTGCTCTTGGTTGGCTGAGACTTGACTATTCCTCCCATCCTCTCCCTGTGATTAGGTGGAGCAGAGAGCCATTTGCCATGGTATTTGGGATTTTAGTTGTCTAAGTAAACAGGTGGATTTCTGGTGGTTTTCCAGCTGCTGGCAGAATAAGTTAGCAAGGGACTGTAAAAACCTAGACAGAGAGGTGCTGTGGAACAAAAGGCTTCTCCTCCCAAAGGTATTTTCCCACAGTTGAATGTCTTCCTCATATTCTTCCTCTCTGAACTTTTGTCCAAATAATCCACTGCCACTTCTTTTTTTAAATTTTTTTTTATATCAGATTGCTATTTCCATTTTTGCTCTAGATTTTTTTTCTGAAAATAAACTTGAAAAATGTTTAGAATGGCATATTTATTTCTGCTCTGAGTAGAGCACATGATGTTTCTCTGTAGCCTGGCTTGGCCCAGTGTTCTCCTTGCTTTGTTGCAACCTTGTGCAATTCCAATATTACCAGGTGGGATTAATTTCCCCTTTTTGCCTGCCTTTTTCTGGAGCATTCCAATGACATAGTTGTGATGTCACTGACCATATTCATTCTTCCTGGACTTTGTAATGTTGAGGTATTGAAAATACTGGGATGAAGCTGTGAGGTGGCCGAAAAAGAAATTGAGCCTCTTGTTTTCTTTCCCCACCCCTCAGCAGGGATCAGGATCCTGGATGTGGCTGGGTGTTGTGTCTGGCCTGCGTGATTGTGAGCATGTTGAGCTTCAGACCTGAGCTTTCTCTGGAAGGATGTGGCATTCCCAGATCCAACAAAACTTAGCCTAGCTCAGAAATACCTTTTCTTTTGATTAAAGGCTTTACATTAGATTTTTTTAGAGCAGACCAGGTCAGATGTAACATCAGAGCATTTGCAGCAAGTACAGGTTTCTCATTAACATGATAGAGCTGGATGACTTCTTTGGAAGCAAGGTGAGGTCCTTGCTGGTAGAAGCTTTGCCATTAAAATATGCCCAAACCTCAGAGCACTCAGGAGTTAAAAACCCATCTTTGTTGAGGAATGGCTTTTCCCAGAGGCCCCAGAAGTGCACAGCCCTGGTTAAATAGAGCTCTGTGATGACAAGTGCAAACCCATTGTTACAGGAGGGGTCTTGTAAAACAGTGGCTTCACTTGCCTGGACAAAACATCCTGATTTTCAGGGAGAACTTAAAGAATCTTCCCAGTACTGGTGTAATTGAGCATACTGTGGGCAGTACATTGCAAAGGTATTGCCCAAAACAGGGATGACTTGCCAGTGAGCAACAGGAATTGCTGCTTGTAGTACAGGGTCGTGCTTAAAGCTGTATTTAATGCTGAAGATGACATCTTGGAAATCGGGAGTGCTTGGAGCTGCCTGACAAGCATTAGGTGGGAGTCTGTGGGTGGAAATATTGGAGGCTGGTGCTGCTTCCATCCGGGTCCTCTCACAGCCTGAGGTGCATTAGCAAACCTCCTTGTGTGGTTACTTATTTGATAATAAAATTCATGTCAGGGGCCTGAATGTTATGATGCTGGGAGGAAATGCTTTGTTAAACCCCATGTTTCTGTCACGTGGTGTTTATAAGGTGTTTCATTATGGTAGGAATGCATTTAATATTTCTAAGGAATGGAATAAACTTCATTGTGACAAAGCATTCCTGGAATCTTGTATAAGCAATCACTCCAAAGCTTTTGGAAATGACATGGTGTCTGTTCCTGACTGCCAAGACATGTAATTCTGAGTATAATAGAATTTTTTTTTAATATTACTTTAAATTTCAGCATTACCAGGTAGAAAAGTCTTGGTAAGTCTCCAGAGGAATTTCAGCTTAGTACGTAAATATGACCCATTTGCTTTGTGCTTTATGTTTCTGTTAGGCCAAATGCAAATCTCATGGTTGACCACATGTAAAAACATTTGGTGCTGGTTGCTTTTGTCTCAATGTAGTTTTCCCAAAATCACAGCAAGGCAGCCTTTTCCTTAGAGGCCTTGGGGTGCAGATGGGAATCAATGTGTTCTGGGATGTTTCAAAGTGAAACTGAAAACACTAATTTTTTTTTTAGCTACTTTTAAATGTTTATTTCCAGAAGGCTCAAACTAAATAGTAAATACAGTTATTGCTATTCCCTGTGGGTTTAATTTCAGTGAGCAGGACCATCCCTGCTGTGCAAAGTAGAAGGGTTGTTTCTGCTATAAAGGGGAAGCTGTGAGACTGCAGTTGATGCAAAACGAGGTATTTCTGGGTGTTAAAGCGTCATTAAAAACAAAAACATGGATTCCCCTTTTATACTCATCCCAAGCTCTGACCCTAGTTTTAACCTTGCACGAGTTCAAGTTTCTAACAGCAAATAAACCCCAAAGCTCCAATGCCCTTTGGAAATGTAGGGCAGTCCTGTGTCTTTGGCACCTGTTGAATGGTTTTCAGTTTTCTATTTCTAAGCTAATTTCTCTTCCCCCTTTACTCCATTAATGAAACAAATGAGAATGTGGTTCTGCTGTTGGTGTCAGGTGTGCTAGTTGAAGGAAGTGATGGTTGATCTCTATGTTGTACTTGTTTTAACAGCAAGTCAATGTTTTCATCCAGAATTTCTTTGTAGGAGCCTTTTTTTTTTTTCTGGAGAAGGTAGCAACTCATTCTGCTGTTTAGGAGAGCTGGTTAACTGGGAAAAGAATCTGGAATTTGTCTGTAACTGAGAAGGCTGGAAGTCCTTTCCACATAGCTGAGTCCCAAACTCCAGGGTCCTCCAGATTTCTGGTACTCCTGTAATTATCAGGCTCTGAGTATTGTAAGCGATGTTTTCTCTTTGTGGCTGGCTGTGCTGGATCCCTGACAGCCACAGAGGATGTTTGGAGGCCGTTGGATGCATAGAAGTGCTTAATGCTGCTGAATTCATCAAGTCATTTAGTAGCTGCAGCAACTGCAAGGAAATTGCAGCCTCGTTTATGGTAAAACACCTTGGGAGGGTTTGTAGCTGCTCAGTAATGCCAAATGGTGCATTTGAGCACAGCCCAGAATACAGATGCCTGAGGTTTGGGAGAGGGCTGCTGGCTTTGTGGGGGATGTTGGTGCAGGAGGCTGTGAGGGGATGAGGCATTCAGGTGGGGAAAATCATTAGTAATTTGGTAATGGAAATGCTGATAATGTTTAAGGATCTTTACCATCCTGGGTGTTTGGTGTTGGGAGTGTTGGAAACCTTGAGCTTGTCCTGTATGGAATTCCTTGCTTTGCTCTTAGCTTTTGATCTTGGGCTGTGATGGAAACATTGTTCAAATAAATGCTTTGAAAACTGCCATCCAGGGCTTCCCTCAGTAGTTGTTTCAGGTGTAACTGAGTTTGTACTTCCCAGGTGTGTTCCTTTCCCAAGTTTGGAATGCCCATGTAAGTGCAGAGGCTCTTGCAGGAGTGATCCCTTGTTCTGGTGGTATAGCAATGCCACGTCATTATCTCTCAGAGCAGCTCACTGTGGTGAGGGTTTGAACCACTCTACATACACAACACTCAAACAGAACCATTGGCATTGAGCCTTTTCCTTGTTTTTAAAGACTGAGAACTTATTCCAGATGTTGGGAATCATTTCAGATCCAAAACCTGATGCAGATAACTTTTGACAGCATCAAAGTCACTTGGAAGAAGTGAGTAAGCCCTTGTGAAAGCCTCTTGGGTGGCTGTGGCACATTTTAGCATTGCCACCAGTCTTGCCTCGAGTTTTGGGCAACTTTTGGGAGCTGGTGCAGCACAGAGCTGGCAGGCATTGCCACTGCTTAGTAAAACAGGAGAAATAAAGATTTGGCTTTGGAGGGATGTGTCCTCCCTTGGTGTCCTCCCTCTGGAGAAGCATGGAGCCCAGACAGCTGAGGAGGAGAGCACAGCTTCTCCATGGCCATGGTATGGTGTCTGTCCTTGTTGCCAGGCTGCAGCACGTCTGTGTGACGGCAAAATGTTGTGGTGCTGTGTGGATGTGTTTGGGAGAGGAGCCAAATGCAGCTGTTGGGGACAGTGCAGTAGCTGAGAGCCTTGACAGCAGGTGGCTCTTGGCTGTGATCTGGTAGTAATTGAGCATACAACCTACATAAAGCTGGGCTTCTTGGTCTTCTCCTGGTGGTTTCCATTGGTGCCCACTTACTAGCACAGGTAGGTACTTCTTCTCAGTCTTTCTAAAACATTCCTGGTTTTGTATCTTCTTTGGTTAAAAACTCATATGCTAGAGCACCATGTGGCACCTCTTCTTTCCAGGGACAAGCAGTGCAAGGATGATGTCTTAGCCATCTGCTTCAAAATTAGGTCTTGTGGGACAGTACTTGTGTCTTAAGCATGGAGGTGTGAAAGGCTTCCTGGTCTGAGGGGAGGGATTCTCCATGTACTGTGGCACCACAAATAGGCCTTGTCATGTGCATTTTAATTCACAACAGATGAAGCTTTCATTGCTTTGTGATTTGAGGAATTTGAGAGCTGAAGGAAGATAATCCTAGTGTTTGAAATTAAGAGCTTGGATTTTTGCTTATTGCCTTTGCAGTCCTTCAGAAAAATTGTCTGTGATTGTTGCAGTGGTTTCACCAGATGAGGGATGCTGACTGAAAACTCTGTTTCCCAGCAGATAATCAGGATAGAGTAGGAGTTCCTGCTCAAAAGGGTTCTACTTGGGCACAGTTAAAGTCCTCTCAAAGTGGAGAAGACACAGTAAAAACTTAGTAGAACCAGAAGAATCTGTAGAATTGCATCTAAAAGTAGTCAAATGCCAGAATAACTGACTTCTTTGAGTGTTAGTTCAAAGATTTTCTGTTTAAACTAATATTTGCAATTCTTATTAAGGTGGCAGCCTGAAGCGTTTCTTCCAAGGTAAAGAAATGAAAATGTGAAGTGGTTCTGAAGGTTCCCATTTCCTGCCTGGTGTTCGTGACTGGGTCAGCCTCTAAAGGAGCTGTTGGGTGCTGCCCTGCAAAGGGTGGTTTTTTGCTGTTTTCTTCAGCAAAACACTTCCAGAGCCACAGAGGAAGGAGCTGCTATTTGAACAACACCCTTCTGTAAAACTCACATCAGGACATGGTTGTTTTTGCTGTCCTGTGCTTGCTTTGATGGGTGTGTGGACCTGGTGTGGTAATGACAGTTCAGTGCTTCACTCCAGGTCACTTCTTTGGGGTTTGCCTTTGGGTTTTGGAGTTGGGGCACTTGGGATGGGCTTGGTTAGCTTCAAACACCAGCTCACTCAAACCATTCTGGTGTTTGAGTGTGTGACACTCATCCCCAGTGGTGCTTTTTGGGATGTACAGACACGTGCACCCACAGCAGAGCTGTGGTTACATGGTTATTGGTCTTGGACAGTTCCCATTCCCTGGCTGCCTGGATACAGCTGTTTGCAGGGCTGTAGATTGCAGGAGATCAGGGAACTTTCCAGTTAAAAGTGTCTCCTCTCTGCTCTTTTTGCTCAGCCCTCTGACCCCATGAGCAGCTGCTTTGTTCCAGGTGCCAGAAGTGATGGTGTTTGAATTGTTCAACCCTGTCAGCCAAACAAATTGATGTGCATCCATAACTCCACATTTCTGTGGTCTGTTTTGTGTGCACATCTAGTTAGAAGTGCATATTTAACTTTGCAAAGAGCTCTGGAGAGTTTTTCAAGATTTTGATACTCCCTACAGCTGGTAACTGTGGGCTTGGTGTGTTCTTGTGCAACAAAACACAAATGCAATCAGCATTCCTTTGTCTGGCAGACAGAAATGTGGAGAGGGATTAGGGGAAACCAGGAGGACTCACATGAATAAGCAGTCTCACTTGCAATGAGCTTTTCTGTTTGGGAAGAGAAACTTAAGACTGAGTTAACTCCTAGTTATCTTTAACCTAGTCATCTAGCATTTGAGAAATAGGGAGTAAAAGGAATGGTGTGAAAAGAAGAGTGTGGGAGAGCCCTGTCTTGAGGTCGGATTCCAGAGCAGGAGCTTTGTTAAACAATGTGTATTAAAACTCGGCTGAACAGCAGCTTTTTAATAAAAAGGGAGGAAGAGCAACATTCCACCTCTTAGTTAGCAGTGTAATTTTTCCTCTGGGAGCAACAGTGTAAACTGGAAGGTCCTTGGAGTAAAATCTCACCTAGTGTGCATAGATGAAAATAACTGTAATATAAAATAACAGTTCAATAAAAAAAATTAACAATTTCTGTGCACTGTGAAGATCTGATGAAATAATGTGTTAGATGTCTTTGTTTTGATAGTTTGTAATACTTCTGACTGAAAAGCCATCTGAGCAAATTAAGGTGATACTCTTTGATTTATACACATTTTAGATATGCATTAGGTTGTTCTGTAATAACCAGTCTCTTTATTTTACTTGATAATATGACATGCTTGAAATGTCCTTATTTGTATTGTTAATAGAGCTGAAGTTGATGCTTGAAAATGTGCACAAAACCATTTCTGGCTGGGATGATAACTTCTAGGAGGGGAGCAGTGCAAGGACTTGGAGTTCTCTTTAGGGATGGTGGATACTGAAACTCTCTGGAGGGAGGGTGTTTGGGTTCTGTGTCACTCTCGTGTGCCTGGTCTAATTCCCTACTGTCCTTTGCCAGGGTGTTTCTGCAGGCAGCACTGGGATTTGGAGGAGGCTGGGTGCCAGCCTGTTCAGTGCACTCAATTATTCACCAGTCATTAGTGTAATTATTCCTCTTGCTGCCCTGCACAGCAGTTACAAGGCAGGGCTGATTAGGTGGGGTTTTCCTCTTGCAGAAGCCCAATGTCTTGATGACAGTGATATTTTAATGGGAGAGGAACAAGGGATATCCTTGTCAGCTAATGTGGAGTCCCATCAAATACAAAATTGCATGTCCAGGTTTGTTTCCATTCCCTACCAAAAGGGAATAGAGATAGGGAATCTGCACCTCCTTGCTGGTTTGACTCAACAGCTGTAGAAACACTTCTGATAACATGAGTGCAAGTCTGTGTAGAGGCAAGTCTTCAAAGCCCTTAAATGAGAAAATGGTGAAAACACTGGAGGTTTCCCATTCTCCCCCATTGCTGTGTGACTTGTGTTCTGCTATTTCTGTATCAGATCCCACCAGACTATTTTCTCTTAACTCGAGGGAGCTCAGGTAGCTGGTTAAAAATACCTGCAGCAATTAGAGACTGCAGTTAGACTTTGAGGTATATCTTGTTGGGAACAAGAGTGAACAAGTGATTGCTAAACTCCTCATGCCTCCAGAATATCTTTTCTTCACAGGTGGCTTTTGCAGAACCCTTGGAGGAAAACGTTTTGGGGTATAAAGAGGCAAAATTACTTCTTGTAGCGGAAATCCCGGCTTATAAAATAACGTGTTGCCAGGGCTGTGTTTTGTTGGCTGTAAAACTAAGTAAGAATAAATGAGCAGAGTGTGGTAAATAAACTGCAAAGTCATCATTAAAAAATGATCCCAGCTAGAAGAGGCTTGTTGGGAAAAGGATGCTGGCAGGTTTTCCAAGTGCAGATGCAGGTTGTGCCAGCAGAACAAAGTGCTTTTGCAGGTAAAGCTGCTTTTTGCAGGGAAGTGGTACAAGCCACAACCACATCTGCGCTGGGGCTGCTGCCAGTGTCAAGATGCTGCCAAAGATTACATCCCCAAGCCACTGCTGCATTGGCAGTGGTTTCCTGGGCCTAAAGAGTTTCTTAAGATGGCTAATTTTTTTCTTTTTTCTTGCTTGAGAGTTGCAGACTAAGGCATAGGCATCACCAGAATGGATTTCCTGCCTGTTTGTCAGGGTGACATTGGGTGTTTGAAATCACCCTGAGGAATGTGTTTTTTTCTTTCCTAAAATACTATGGAGTGTGGTGATGCTTCTGTGCAATGGGAAGACTTCCTCTTTGCCCCAGTGAAGAGGGAATGGGTCATAAAAGTGGGTGTTCCTTTGAAGAAGGGACAAAATCAGAAGCAATGATGAAGAAAAGTACAGAGTGCTCACCTCACTAGGGCCTGAAGGAGAAAGAGAAGCTAAAAAACGTTAAGGATTTTTTTTTTCTGTTCTCCAAAAATATTCATGTAAATCATCCCTGGCTAAAAATTCTTGTGCCATGCCTTTTTTTCTCAGTAGTCACGCTGTTGATGAAGGGGTTAACACTTGCATGTCACCAGTGACTATGTATCCAAATATTTTTGAGGTAACCTGGCCATTGCCATGAGAGAAGTTATTCATTGGGATGGCTTTTGTTTACTTACATTGGTAGATCTTTAACTTGCAGGAGTTTCTGGGTGCCACCTCATTGTGCTTGTGGAAGGAGTTATCATACCTTCCAATTTTCTTTTTCCTGTCTGTATATTTGTTGGAAAATGTTAATTATAATGTTCTGAACTGGAAGTCAGGACTCAGGACAGGTTGCACAGGCATGTTACTGTGAGATTTTTGGATGGTGAGTTATTTCCCCCAAATACCTGTGAGTCTGAGCACTCTAATTTCTGGGCATTTCTCTGTTCGCTGTCAGGTTATCCTGTGATTTTTAGGAATCAGCAGTGGCTGTCTTGAGGTAGTACAGAGTTTGGCTGGGTTATATCTTCTGTATTAAAAAATTCATGTGTCTTTGTGCCCAAGCATCCTGTGATAGGTGTTCTCCAGAAGTGTCCAGCAACAAAAGCAGGTCAGATCACCCAAAACCTGAGACATAGCCAGCAGTGTTTGAGAGACACATTGATGCTGAACGTCCTTGGAGGCTGAGCCTCTGCTTGCACACTGTCTGAAGAGGGGACACCCTGTAATCATCATCTGGAAGGACAATTTTGGAGCCCTTTGCTGAGAACTTAGAAAAGTTCATCTGACGGATTTTCTGTTTTTTTTCATGGCACGTGTTTGAGCCTACAGACAGATCTGCCATGGAAATAGGCTGTGGAAAAAAATCCACAAGTTACTGTGAATTTACCCTTCCCAGTACAGCTGTGATGTTTCTGAGTATTAGAAAAATACCTTCATCCTCCTAGAGTTTGTCTGATTTCTTCTAACCATTTCAAGTATGCCATGGTATCATTATTTCTTCAAGTTGCTTATGATACTTCCTCCACTCATCTGCTCATAGCAGCCTCCCAACTCTGCCCTGCCCTGGGTGATGCCTCTGGATGTGCTTAAAGCAGCAAAAGCAAAGTTCTGTTGTGCTAAAGGTGTGCAAAATCCATGAAATGCTGGGTGCTGTTAACTGGGAAATCATTCACTGGCCAGAGCTGAGGTGCCTGTTCTTTACACTGCATGAGCTGCTGGAGGAAGGAGCCAGCAGAGCCAGCAGTTTTCCTCCCTGGTGTGGAGGAACAGTGCCAGTCTCCAGATTTATAAATCCCAGGATGTGGATACAGCCCTTTGGGTGCCTCTGTCTCTGGTCCAGGCCCTGGCTGTGCACATGGTGGTGAAAGAGCTGAGTCAATGTACCAATACCTATTGGAGTGAGGGAAAAGAGCAGGGAAAGCTTTTTTGAGACTCCAGAAGACTTGTACAAAATGATGTAAAGGAAGCAAGCAGATGTGCAGTTCATCTTTCAGCTTTATTCCTTTACCATCCCATTCTGCCTGCAAACAGGACAGTTTCTGGAGCTCCCATCAGCAGACCTGTACCTTCCCAGAAATGCACAGTTCATTCAGGAGTTGAGTCACTGAAGACAGCACATGAAAAATGTGCTTTGGGTTGTTTCCTTTTATCAGCTTGATGGGTAGCTGGCCTGACATATGCCACTTCCAGTCTTTCCAGCATTGACTAATAAAAGACCTTAATAAAAAAGTGTGTTTCTGTCAGGCTCACGTGGCTCCATTGAGGACAGTTGGTAGTAGATACTGGCAGTATTCCCACAGTTTACTATCAGGATCTGCTATTTGGTAGGCTAGGTGAGTACAGACCCCAGACATTGGGTGTAGGGGGTGAGGGCCTGCTCTTCATAGCTGGTGAGATAATGGAGAAAAAAAGTGGGACCTTTGACTGTACCTGGCATCAAAGTATACCCCAATATGCTTTAGAGTCTTTGGGACAAGAAGATTTGGGGGTTTGTTGATATGGGAAGATCCAGCTTTAAGTGCCTGACACATGGCTTTTGGCAGACTGAGGCAAACAGATTTCTTGGAAGCAAGTCCCTGTTGTCCAGGTTGTTCCAGCTCAGCTGTCTGGTGACACAGTGATCCTGTCTGTGTTAAAATAAACCTGCCACCCCCTTTACCCAGTCAGTTCCTGTGTCTGGTCACTCCTGCTCCCTTCACTGACTCCAGTGGCAAGTCTGGGAGCCAGTGCTTGTGTGAGCTTGTGTTGCTGCTGAATAAATATTTTCTGAGCTGGTCTGGTCTTGCCCAGTTACTGCCCTATTTCAGATTAAAATCGTAATCCAAGTTGCTGTCACTTCATCTCACAGGCAGAAATAGAGCTGGTGCATAGCTAAGCTGTTCTGGGTGTCTAGAGTCTTCCTTGGCCTCTCTGGAATCTTGTGCAGGGGGAGAGATTTCTGATCTGTGCTCTTGGGCCAAGCCATGGTGTTTTGGTACTTACTGTCAGTCACTGCCTTCATTCAGTGTAGTTCTTTTGCAGTGACAAAATGCTTTCCTCTTGAAGCAACACGGGGTGTATTGGTCTGAGAGAACTGAAACTGTCCTTGTGTGTAGTCTTCTGGAGACTGTATAGAACTGAAAGTATCTAATGATGTTCTTTCTGCCTTAGGTAAGCTTGTGATCTGGAGAAAACCCAAGTTTTTGTGTCTGAGAATGCTGAACACATTCGTGAACCATATATGAGATGAGTGCAGTAGCTATGTGGTGGGTCCAAACTAAATGTGGTGGGATGAGAATTTCAATAGGATTGGGGTCATGTTGGATAGGGGAGGAAAAATGGAACTTGGAGGTGTGGAAGAGCAGTGGTGTCAAGAGGAAAGTGGGCTCAGCTATGTTTTGTGGACACTGGTTGTGGGAGTGGTGTTCTATTGACAGGCAGGGAAGGTGACCGGGCATCTTTTGTGATGGGGACACAGAGGTCTGTTATTGATTCCTGAATATCCATTTCTGTTTCATGGGGTCTCATCCTGTCAGAGCAGCTCTGTGGCACTGGATGTTGACTAAAGGTTTGACTTGGGGGGGAAATTGGTGATTACCAGGGACTTGGAGTTTGCCTGGATGAACACACAAACCCTTTACATCCATAGTAGCCAAAATTTGGAGGGTTTTTGCTCTCACCTCGTGCCCAGCCTGACTGCAGCACTGGGGGCTGTTTGCTTCCTCCACAGCGGATGGGGAGATATTACAGGGCTGCTGAAATAGTAAACTGGAAGAATTATATGGAAATGATGCCATCACCTTCTCCTACTCTTTTAAGGCAAGTCTTTGCAAATCCTTGAGTGGGAGGCACAGGATTGAATAAAGCCGTTGTGCAGCGTACGCTGGCACCCATGTGCTCCCACCCGGCGCTCAGCACAGCAGCTGCAGTTGCTCAGCAGAGCAACCAGAAACCAGAGCTGGGGCTCGTGTTGTCTACCCAGCTTTGCTCAGCTTTTGTTCATATGTTGGGATTTCTTCTGCTGGGTGACACCAGGAAGAAAGAAATCCTTTGGATGATACTGCTGTTGTGGGCAGTAGGACATCAGCTCAGGACCTGTGGGTCCTTCCTCTTTAAAGGATGGACTTTATTCTCCAGAACTGTAGCAAAAGGAAGTAGAAACCAAAGTGTTCCTCAGATTAAATGTATAAAATAATGGTTAGCATCTCTCTGTGTCCTGTCATCAATCCTAGCTCTCCTGCTATGGAAGTGAGCAGAGCTGAAATGCTGGAAGAGGCCTTTCCTGGTCGTTTTTAATTTGTGTTGAGTTGGTGGTGGAGCTTCTGCAGTCGTCTGAGAGCAGCAGGGTGAATCCATGCCATCTTCTTTGATTTAGAAGTATTACAGTGCAAATTCAGTTTTTGCATTTCCAAATTTGCTAATTCATCCTGGAATTGTTGCTTTAGTATTTTTTTCTGCTTTTAAAAGCTCTATTAGACAATGGCTCTTCATTGCAGCTCCTAATCATTAACCTGAAAGCTTTCCAAAAGGCTCTGAGAAAATGTGAAGCAGCTGACTGCTTCATTTCTGTCTCTTGAACCAATTAACTGAAGTAATGGAGTTTTCGCTGAAGTTGCTTTTTATTATCTTCCCCTGCTAGAAGAACGTATGTTCATCAGAGCTGGAAACAGTCAGTAAAGTGCTCGTAAGTTACTACAAACTGATCATCAGATCAAGCTACCATTTGGTGCCATCAGGTAATGGTACTAATTCAGTAACTCTGTAAAACTTAATTTTCAGAATTAGGAGATGATGTGTGAAGGGAAGTTAAGGAGATGAAGAAAGATATAGGGAGCTGAGGAGATGCTCAGTGTCGAAGTTGAAGGCTCTGTATGTGTTAATGGGAAGTTATAATGAGGTGGCAAATGCCACATGGATGACAGCAGATGACAACAGTCACAGGAGTAGCCTGGCTTCTTGTGGAGTTGTGTGGAAATGGCAGGAAACAGGTACATTTTCAGGTGGTTTAGAGTTCTCACTCCAGTCTTCTGATATGGCTTCAGTAGTATGTAAGATGCAAAGACCATCCCCTCAGTGGAGTGCAGAGAATGAGCAGTTCTGATGTTATTATAATCTCTGAGGGGAAGGTGAGAACTATCTGGGACCCACCAGCATATTCCAGTGCTGTCTTGTGAACCCTGATATGGCCAATGGCAGAAATGTCCACGGTGGGATTCTCTCCCAGACCCCAGGGGATGGCAGAGGGAGAGAGAGCACGGATGGGTTGGCAGATGGAGTCCTTTAGCTGCTGTCCCCTTCTCACAGCAGCCCTCTCATGTTCGGGCTGTAATCGAGCCAGGGAATATTAGATTACACGGAAGTTTTCCAGCAGCTTCTCAGAGTGCTCAGTTGGTGGTGTTTAAAAACTAGCAAGTTTGAGATCATGTCCTGGAAGTACTCAACACTTGGATCTCATCTTCTGTGCTGGCTTCCTGGGAATTTTATTAAGCTGCTAGAAATGAGGTTTTGTGCTTGTAAGATTTCCTCTAATTGTCTCCTGGAAGAGTGGATGTGAATGGAACTCCGCAAATGAAGGTCACTCAGTCCACTTGCAGAACAGTGCAAACCTTTTGCTGACAGTTGTACTGTGATCTGTTTTAGCAGGTTAAAAGCTGATTTAAGACACTTTCTAGCTGTACCTTTAGATCTGTGATTATCTGTGTGGGGCTGGGAGAGGTGCAGGTGAAGAGCAGAGGGTCTGAGTGGAGCAGACATCAGGTTATTGCAGAATTTTGGGCTGGTGCCCCGTGGTCATTATGTGATGAAGCAGCTCTTTGGTGCCTAGTGTTGGTCACAGTCTCATGGTGGGGTTCCTTCTCCTCTCCCCACTGCTGTTAAATGTGACCTCTGGGTTATTTATCAGTGCTTCTCCCATGGCACAGCGTGCATGTGACAAGCCTTGGAGATGCTGGGCAGAGGGAGTTTCCATTGGTGCTCTACTGTTGCAAACACTGGGGGTTTGGCTGGTTAAATATTTACAGTGGTGGTGTGTCTCCAGGTGCCACTTCACTGGAGCAGATGTTTGTGCTGCTTGGCTTCAGACCAGCATGAGCTTGTGGTGGCTCTTTGATCCTCCACCAAGTCAAACCCTCCGTCTTGTCAGCTGATGTGAAACCACTGGTTTCCTTGTGCTGGGAAATGTAAACCCAGCCTTGTGTCCCCATGGGATACAGCAGTGGACATTGCTGAGGTTTGAACCCTCTACAGACTTCTGAGGCTTGGGCAAAGCCAGGGTTTCTGGAGCATCTGCTTGGATTCACAAGTGCAAAGCAATTGTGTAAAAGCCCAGCTGGAAGTGGCATCAATTCCTTATTGCTGTAAAAGCCTCTGTTATTGGGATGGAGGTGCTGTAGTTGGGATGAAAACTTTTAGAATGCAGAAGCTGCCATGGGTAGAAAACAAAACCAGCCATGATGTGGAAAGAAACAAAACAAAGAATTGATCAATATGGTGTCTCCAGGAGGTGAGAAAGGATTTTGCTGGAGAACTGAAGTTGTTCTTAAGTGGTTTTTATTTGCAGTAAATGCAGAAACTGAACCAGGAACTGATTCCCAGCATGCGAGGAGAAGCTGAACTGTAAAATGTGCTTTTCTTTGTAATAGCATCAAGAGTTAACCATGCAGCTTGTCTTGATGGATGGAAACATGAATGGATCAAGTGCTCCCAACTGTCATTCAGCAAATTGTGCTGCTTGGAAATTCTGATTCAAGCTAGGGTTCTAATAATATTTAATTTATAATTCATTTATGCATTTAAGTGCATCCAGATTCTTCCTTCCGATTCATATTTTCTTATTTTGACAGCAAAAAGAATTCTAACTCTTATCACTGATGAAGCTTCCAGTTGAATTAAATTCTATTAAATTAAGGAGTTTTATTTGAATTAATAATGATTCTTTGGTGAAGTCCAGACCTTTGTAGGGCTTCTTATTGCTGTATCTCCTGCTTGCATTGGTGTGCTGGAGCATGGCAACATAGATAAGGACAGTAAATGCAAATACCTCCAGTGAAAAGCTGTGGTGGAGTGGAATTTGTTTGAAGCATATGTGGGACTTGGTTGCTTTGTTAGCCTCAAAAAAAAAAAAAAATTCCCTGCTGAAGGACTGAGGGTGTTTCTCTCTGGGCAGAGCTTTATTTGGAATGTTTTGTTAGGAAATCTTTTGAAGTGCCCAGAGAATTTCAACAAAATGGCTGCTTTCCTCGGGTTTGTTCCTATCTGGATATCAACAGGCTGGCTGCCCTCAGCTCCAGGCAATCCACCTCAGCTCCGACATGTAAAATTTAATAGGAGGCTGCTGTAAGTGAGATCTGCTGTTTCAGCTTTCATCAGACCACGTTTGGAGGAGAACATGTTGGCTGTTGCCTTGCTCTCTGTCCTCCCTGGCTGCTTTCTGTAGGAAAATTCATCTTTGTAAACAGAAAACAGCCTTAGTAGGAGCGTGCTCTCACATCTGGGGAGTAATCCCGTCTGAGCAGCAGCGGAGCCTGTTCCTAACTAATCTGTGTGGTGTCGTGGTAGGAAATAATCCTGTGTGCCAAACAAGGAGGATGAGCAGAGCCCCTGGCTTCCCAGTGCTGTGTAACCCAGGATTTGGACATTCCATTAATTTTTACAGAATGAGTGTCCAGAGTGATGGCTGATGGTTGGTGGAAAGCTGGAGTGGAGCTGGTGTTGAAATAGCACATTATTTTGGTGGTGTTTTAACCCTGTGTGCCTGAGGTACAGGGCACAGCTCTCACTGGAGTGGATGCTGTGGTAGACTCCTCCAGCCCTGCTCTGCAATAACTGTGAGGGATGTGTGGGCATTCATGATAGCGTGCCTGGTCTTGGAATGGAACAATCCTTCATGTCAGAACTTCTGGCATTTGTATTTTACTCTCATTTGCCCTTTAGTTGCCTTCCTCCCAGTCTTCTGTGCTCCCTGTGTTCCTCCAGCCCAGATTGTATCCCTCCTTGTTCAGGGATGAGCAGGGGCAGGGCTGTGTTAATTCTTGCCTTCTGTGTCTGGGAAACAGCCAGGGGAGGTTTGAATGCTACATCTGGGATGTGGCAGGCAGTGAAAGCAGGCAGCCCAGCTATTTCTGGTGGGAGCTTGTCATGCTGCTGGCGTTTCCTTTCTTTTTTTAAATGTTCAACCAACAGTGCTGGAGGAAGCTGGAGCCCAGCAAGCCAGGAGAAGGTGATAGTACCCAGAGTCAACAGTATAATCCTAAATCATGTCCACTTTAGTACCCTGACCTCACAGTGCTGGGATACCTGGGGGCTCTGACCTAGGAAAGCTGCAGTGCCTGTGTGTTGGGAAAATGCAGAAGCCACAGATGAAACCCTCTTGTCCTTTCCAACCACATCTCGTTTGGGGAGTGGTAGTTGCTGGATCAGCCTTGTTCTGCTTAATAATCACTGCAGACCATTGGAGTTTCTTGTCAGTCTACTGTAATTTTTCCTTCAGTGCAGGGGAAACCTTCTGTCTTTTTAAAGTCAGCCAGAGATCACTACCTCAGCTGTCTCTTAGCCTATGAAGTGATTAACAGGTATTCCCAGAAGCCTTAATAAGTGGCCAAGTGGGCTGCTGTGGTAGAAGGTAGGACAAGACTTTGGGCTGATTTTAATTGAAGCTCTCTCAATGCCTTTGATTGAGAAATGAAGAAAATGGTGTTTCTCTGTACATCTGGCAGGTTTCTGGGCTGAGTGAAGACTCCTTATGTTGAAGGGCTCTGTGCTTTGCTATCTGAAATTCATAACTGGAGAATTACAGGGGCTGGTATCATAACCAAGATAATCTAGAGATAAGATTGGTTTATTTACTAAGGTATATTTTAATCTTTGATTAAATTGCTCCAGGAATTTTGTCTAAGTGAGCTTTTAAGAACTCCTTTAAAGTACTCCTACATAGTACAGCTAGAGTTACAGAAAAGGTTGTTGTGGAGATCCAAATACAAAATAACCTGGAAAGATCAGAAAATAAACCCCACAAGAGGCTGCTGGATGAGCCTTTGGGTGAAGGAGACCCTTAAATTTTCATAGAGCTTTTTTGTTGGCAGGACTGACTTAAAAGAGTTGAGCTGCTTGCTCCCCTCTGCAGGGCTGAATGAGGGAGGGATGCTGTTGGAGAGCTGGTGACATGTGGTTGTCAGCTTGGGTTGGATCCCTGTCACCTGGGGGACTGCTTCAGATATGGACCAGACCCACACTGTCACTGTGCAGTGTTTGCAATACCCATTTCTGATATCTCCTGCCCCATACTGTGTGGATCTGCTGTCCCAGCTGTTCATGGGCTTCCATCAGGGATCTGGTCAAACCTTTCTATAGCTGCTTTGCTTCACGTGGGCTTTTTAAGCTGGAAACAAATTCTTAGTTTGGCCTTAAACAATCTGTGCTGGCATTAATAAGAGTCAGAACACGCTGCAGGAGGAGAGGAGTGTCACTTTTTATAGTATAAGCCACAAGACTGGTTCTTTGTGCTTATTACACTGTCACCCGAGGGCTTTGTTTCAGTGAAGGTTTTGTTGGTGGTGGTGGTGAAAGAGGCTGTCCTGCTTTCCCCTTGTGCTAATGCAGCTGTTTGTGTGGTCAGGCAATCAAATAGATTGGAGAACTGATTCCATGAAAAAAACCAACCTAAAGGGAAAGAGAAGATCAGTTTCTTAGTCATGATTTGCAGCATAAAATGGCTTGTAGCTGTATGGGCTGGTGAGGGCAGGAGATGCAGGGATGGGGTGGGATCGCTGCTGTGGGTGACAGCATTGGCTTTTGGCAGCATCAGGTTGTGGCTGTAGCTCCAGGGCTCAGGAAATCACATTGCTGGTTTATGTCCTACTTTTCAACAGCTTCAGAGCGTCCATTGAACGCTGGCCCTGAGGCAAACTTCCATTTTGGTGTCAAATGGCAAAGTACACACAGCCCAGCCGCTCTCAGGGCCCTGCTCTTGACTCCTTTGCATTTAAATGGTCCCAAAACTGAGCCCAGAGAGCAGATTTGGAGGGCTAAAACGTGGTTGTGGGGTGTAACAGAAGCCATATGGTCTGGTGTGTTTCTCATATATCAAACTCTTGGCTGATAATTCAGATTTAGTTGGAATAAAAACTTGTACATGAGTGAAAATCAGCTCATATGTTCCACCTTCCTTCTGACCTTTCTAGGCTGTATTTCTTTCCTTAGCTTTCTTTCCTTAGCTGCCATGAGTTTTTTTCTGGATTTGATGGTGCTTCAGGAACTTCTGAGGTCTTCCAAGGACTTTGTCATCTTACACTGGCAGCCAGTTTTGTTCTAGGACAGTTTTCAGCCAGAGTGTTTTGATGGTCAGGGCTGGATTATTCTTGCTCTGCAAGTAGTGTGGAGATTGTGGCAAAAATGGATATGATGGGTAGAAATCAGCCCTTCCTGCATTTTACAGACATCCTAGAATTGCATTATGTGGGCATGCTGGATGTGGAGATGTTGGCACTGTGGTAGGTGTAATTGGTCTGGTTCTTAAATCTTCACCCAAATTCTCATTTTATACAGGTGCTTGGGTTTATAGAGTTGGGTGGGTTTTTTCCCCTTTAAAATTTGTCTGTCTGTCAAGCCCAGTCCATCCCAATAAACATGTATTGTCTGAACAGATGATATCAGACACCCTGATTTTTCCTTTGCCTATTCAAAGCTCTGCCTGGTGTTCTCACTCTGGCTTGGTCACTCAATTATTGATTGTTTTTCTCTTCTTTCTCCAGAATCCAGCGACTATCACTCGAATACTGCTTAGCCATTTCAACTGGGATAAGGAGAAGCTGATGGAGAGGTAAGCAGCTGCAGAGCTGGAAAAAATGTTTGTTCCTGGGTCAAGTGAGGATGGATGAATGCACGGTGTGTGGCAGGAGGATCTTTTGTGAAAGCTCTAAATGTTCCCCCTTTCCCAGCTTAGGGTGACTCATGACTCACTGTTTTAGTATTATTGATGCCTGGTTTGATTTAAAGTTGTGGAAGTTATGTTGCCCATTGGAAAGAAGGATTTCCAGTTTGAACATGTACAGGCTTTGGGCAGGATTTGGAAAAAAGCAAGCAGGAACAGGTTCTTGTTATCTAGCAACTGTTTTGGATTTGGGTTTAGCTGCTCATGCCTGTCATGCTGGCATGTGTATTCCTGACGTGTTTATTTGCTGCTCTGGCCAAGGCTAAATTGTTCCTGGCTGATAATGGTCCTGCCTTGTCTTCATCTCCACAGCTCCAGCTTTTCTTTAGGGTGTGTAAATAATGGCTTGAATTTTGTCTCTCCCTCCCCCTCAGAGCTGAGTGTTTTATGGTTGTTTCCCATCTTTGATTCCCAGCTCTTGGAATGTTGCTTGGTAAAGGTACTTCTCAGTGGAGACCAAATCCAGCTGCATTTGGTTCATTCCAGTGTCAGGGTTGGTGCTGAAGAGTTGAGGGAGCTGGAGAATTTAAATTACTTTAGAAACTGGGAGGAGAATTACTGTGGACCAAAAGGAGCAGTAAAAGCTGTACAGAGAGTTGCTGGTTGTGCTGGTGTGAAGTGACCAATGGGTGGGTGTGGAGGGCCTGGTAGGATCATTAGTTTGACTTTTCCCTTAATTACCATTTCCTTTGCCTGATAATCAGGGTATGGGAAGATGAGATGTGCTTGGTAAACCAGAGCAGTTGTTGGTGCTCTTAGGAATTGATAAATTCTCTTCACTGACCCTGGGGTTGTGCCCCTGTAGTTTGGTACTCTGTCACCCAGGGTAAGAGGAGCAAAGGTTTTACACTGTCAGTAATTATTTTGGGGTATAAATATTTGTGCTATCCTTGGCTAATGGGCTTAGGACATCTTTAGTGCCCTTTGTGTAATATTTTTGGTTAGTGATGGTGCTCAGGTATATCTTCTGTTTTGTTTAACCTAGATTTTTTTTTCTGAAGTGATTGTATTTTTTTTACAGCTTTCTAGTCCTTTTTTTCCTCTTTTAGTAAATGTTGGAAGTCTGAAAGCTTTGTATTACAAATATATCCACTATTTAACTCTAACTACAGCTGTTAAGAATTCTGATTTAATACCTGCTCTGCAACATGTCTGCTCACTTGATATTTGGATATTTGAGTTTCTTGGGCTGGTTCTCTTGGTTGGGGTAAAGTTCACTCTCCTTGCCTGGGAGATACCTCTACACAAGTGCACTGAAAAGCCATCCCTTTGTACACTAGGTTTTGTCCCTTGTTTTTGAAAGCTTATTTAGGGTTGCCATCAATTTAAAAATAAAAAATTGGGCTATGGTTTTGTTTTTGTTTTTTTTTTTTTTCTCAAGGGAGGTGCCAGCCAGGTCAATGTGAGGTATCATTGTTAGGCTTTTACAGCTTAAATACATGTTGTATTTACAAATCCACAGGTAAACATATTCATTAAAATACTTAACTCAGCAGGATTACCCCTGTGAGTAATAGAATAGATGACTTGCTTAGGCAGACCTGTTGCACACTGGTCCCAGTTTTGGTGCTTCTTGATGTCCTGTTGTATTAGAAAAACACCAAAACAGGATCTCTCCAGTGCCTGGTGCTGCCTTCTGACACTTCTGCACCAAATGATTTCCATGAAATCTTCTGGAGTGCTGAGCTGTGTTAAAGCAGGAAGGAGTAGGAAGCTGGGTAGGAGGCTGAGAACAGGCTCTAAGTGTTCAAGAGGGTTTGGTCATTGCTGATAGGTGATAGGTGAGGATTAAGGGGGAAAAAAGCCCCCAAATTACACATTTTGCTTGAAAGTCCTGTTGTTTCATGGTGTGTATTTGCAGTTCCTAATTAGTGCCTGTTTTCTCTTAGCTCATGGTGAATCAGCACGAGCTCCCAGCAGCCTTATCAGTCCTGGCTTGGAGGAAAGCACTTCAACCAAGTGGCTTCTCTATTTTTTTGATAAGTGGGGAGGTCTGAGCTTGTGACATGAAAATTTCTCTGTTTTCCCACTTTTTTTTAGCCTGGTTATGCCTATTTTTAATGAGTAGGTTGTTGCTGTCTGTGCCAGCTTTGTCATGGAGTAATTACACAGTGGTGTTCAGAGAGCAGATGTGCTACAGGTATTTATTCCACTTACAGTAAAGTAATAACAGCCACAATTAAAAAACTGCCCTGTTCCACTGGTGAAACTCTAATTGTTTGTTTGCAAAGCAAAATTGGGTGTTTGGGGTGGGTTTGTTTGTAGGATGGAAGTGATGAGTGGAGGAAATACTAGTTCAGCCTCTGATACGCTGCATGTGTTTAGGAGAATAAAGATGTCAAATTTTCCTGGGTCTTGTAAGCTTGATTCCTAGGGATAGGAGAGCACCAGGTGCAGAATGACCGACCACATCACCTCAGAACCAAGTGAAGAAAGTGCTTTAGCTTGAACCTTATCTTTAGTATCTTCCAATTTTACAGTGGCTGATGGTGTCCTCTCCCGAGGGGAGCTTGGGGAGGAACCTCTGTGTGATGAAGAGGTTAAAATCCAGCTCTCCTGCTTTATGTGCCTTATCCTGGCCATTTTTTAAAAGAGAAAAGTGTCTCAGCATGTCCCCAAGGCCCGATTTAATCCCTGGAGGCACAGCCAGAGATACAGCAGTCCCTTGTAGCTGCTTATCTTGGTGGCCACATGTCCCTGTTCCCTCTGAGTGGAGGAGGGATGTCAGGAATGCCCAGACTGCCTCTTCAGAACCTGCTGCCTGGTTTCCTTGGAAAAAAGAAATACTTTCCACTCTTCAGCAGAGGCTGAACGGGTGAAAAATGGTGCATGGCAGGAGTTTTGATGTGGAGATATCTTTTACTGTGAGTGTTTTGATGCACTGACACTCACAAATGCTCTTCCATGGAAGTAAATATCCCAAAGTGTGTACTAGAAGCAATTTTTTTTCAGTGAAAAGGCTTTTTATCTTTGATACTCCCATGGGTAGGATTTGATTATGTCTGGAAAATGGCGATTAGGCAGTTACAAACAGCAGGAGGGAGTTTTGAGGAGATAAAGGGGCTGACAGCTTGATCCCTCTGCCAAAAAGACTTGGTGGTGTTTTAGGTTTGGTCTTGGTAAGTAGAAACACTTGAAAATAATGGGCAAACACTGGTTTGTCTGTTGATTTTAAAATAGCAGAAAAACCCCCAACTTTGTGATGAAGCAAATGAACTTCAAAGAATTAATAGAGGAAATTCTCATGCACCAGAAGAGCTGGAATTACTCAGTATCTGCATTGTGAAGGGAAAGGAGGGCACAGGATTTAAAGGGCTGTTGGAGGTGCTGTGCTCCTCCCTAGGATGAAAATCAGGATGGAAGTACCAAGAACCAACAACCCTTTAATAGAGAATATTAGAGGAAAAATCAGAATTCTTGGAGTTGTAAAGGAAGTGAGGAGGAATGCTGACATGGAGCAGATCTGGAGAAGTGTAGCCATCCTTTGCAATGCATGAGGTGAGATTTGGAGGAGAAATCTAAGTGGAATTGTATGAGATCAGGGTCAGATCAGGGCTGGGGTTGCAGCCCAGTTGTGTTTTGGCTTCCTTGGATTCAAGGAGGATGAATAGACTGGAAATGGGTGGTGGAGAAGGTTTGCTGGCCAGGGAAGATGGTTAATGTCACATGGAGCTCAGCTGCTGTGGGAGGGAAGGGTGTTAGAGCTGCTGCCTGAGAATCCTTTGACCAAAGAACATGGGAAGGGCAAAGGGAGTTCTGCCTACATGGATGGTGTGTGGTGATGCTGGAATGAGTGGGAAAAAGGGATGGTAATTGGAATTAGCTGTTTTGAAAGAACTAACCTTTGAAAGAACTGCAAGAGTCTTCTGGCTGAGCTCTTGGCATGTTTGCCTGAGCAGTAATGGAGCAGTTAGAGAGCTGTTGGACTTTGGAGTATCCGTTGGAGCTGTGTGCTTTCAGGGAGATCCACTCTCTAAAAATGCAGTTTTCCTCTGTGTTTTTTGGAGTTCTTACGGCCCAGTGGCTGCATGAGTATGAGTCTGAGAGACATACCTAAAAATAAATGTGGAAATTACTTACTCAGAAAGAAAATGCATGAAAAGAAAACAGCATGGAGAAGCAGGAATACTATCCATAGACATTTAAAGGAGATAGAAAATTCCAGGTGAAAAAAGTCAAGTTCCTGACATGGATATTTACCCTTTAAACCAGCCCACACTACAAAAACCTCTGGTATTTCCATAAGCATTTAGCTGGTCATGAGTATCAGGGTTCAAGTTGCATCATAGCATTTGTATACAAAACTATTTTCCTTGCAAACTTCTCACCCAGCTGTGTGTCTGCTCTCCTCAGAGCCTGTCCTGTGCTCTTCCTGCTGCCTCTAAGAGCAGTTGGAAGGCTGGAAAACTTTTGTGGACTTAATATTTATCCATGATTCTTAATAAACAAATAATCCCTGTAATGGGACTGCACTGAATTCACTTGCTAAAGTTTTCTAAATACATAATTTTATATATTTAGATTTAAATACAACATGCAAATTTCTAAATATAATCCTCTAAGCAAACAGAAGAACTTGGTTGAGTAAAATCCTGAGCTAACAAGAACAGTGGCAAAGCCTTGTGGGTTCTGTGGTGCCAGAATTCACCACTTCCATCCAGATTCAGTGTCTCTTGAAATTTAAGCTCTAAAATATATGAACTGAGAAATATATGAAACAGCAGGAAAATTGATATTTTTTTGGATTATAAATCAAGCCTTGTTGGTAGGTAGAGCTGTAATGGAGCTGGGGAATGACTTGCTGGGTTTGGCTGGGGGATGTGTGCATGTGATGGGGCTGGTTAATTGTCTGGTTTAATTAGTTCTTTGCAGCTGCTGCAGGCTGGAGAAAGGTGTGTGAAGGATTCTGGGAAGAGGCTGAGCTTTCTGATAATTATTCTCTCCAGTTTGGTCCTCCTCTCCAAAGAGGAGCTTTTTATAAGCCTTTAAAGCAAACCAATATTGTTTTCCTTAAAAGAATAGGAAATAAAAAGGAAGTGATCTTTTTGCATCCTCCTTTTCAATAGGTGCCTAATCTTGGAAACATTGTAAACCTTGAACTGTGTTTTTTAGGAGGTTGTTAAATTACCTCAGGTTGATTGAAGAGAAAAGATGCTTAAACAGCTAATGATCAGAATATTAGGAAAAATGGAAGGCCTCAGTTGATAAGAATTGAGCTTGAAGGCATCAAACCTGTGCTTTAGGAAGGTGTTCCAGTGCCTGAACTGTGAACTCAGGTGTTCTTGCTCTAGTTTCCTGTCCTGGAATTCTAATGCCAAGCAATTGAGAGAGTCACAAATTACTTGAAATGCAGCTGAAGAATTGAAGGTGCTTGAATTTCAGGAGTGTGTAATTCAAGTGAGAGTCTCTGATATTCTGTACTTGCCTGATATCCACCTCTGTGTTGTGTTAGAGAAGGGTTTGTTGGAAGTAGTGGGTGTCTGAGTTTTGAAATACAAAAAACATCTTTGTACTCTTAGCTGCTACATAGAATGGACATGTGATTTAGAAGGTGGTTAAATTTTCATTCTGTCCTGTGTTGTGCAGGTACTTTGATGGCAACTTGGAGAAGCTCTTTGCAGAGTGTCACGTAATTAATCCAAGTAAAAAGTCGCGAACGCGCCAGATGAACACCAGATCATCAGCCCAGGACATGTCCTGTCAGATCTGCTATCTGAACTACCCAAACTCCGTGAGTACCCAGGGGCCCTGGTGCTGCCTATCAGTTTCTTGAGGTTGGGGTTGAAGGTATTTGAGATGGCAGTTCATGTTTGGACTCAGGTGTTTATTATTTCTTATCAGTGAAACAGCCTCACAGCCATGAGTTCTGCAGGTTTCATTAGCAAGGCACAAAGTGGCAACTAGCTCTTGTGACAAGGTTTTTTAAGACTCAACTATCCAATTAAGAAATGACTCCTAGATTATTTTCCCTTTTAACCCAATAACTGATCCCTGGAAGCCCTCAATGCAGACTTTTCTGTCCAATTGCAAAACATCACCCAGACCCGTGAAGAAGGAAGAAGAAGGTAAAGAAGAACAACCTGCCTCTTCCCTAAAACCTCCATCTTTATTTATTTAATATATATTTATATTAAATAAATATTTCATATAAATTCATATTTATTCATATAAATTTCATATTTATTTCTATGTTCTAAAAACCCAAACTCTAAGTTTTCCACCCTGTGATATTACACACTTCTAACAACTGCACACTGTAATCTCAGTGCTATCAATCAATTTTGGAAGTCTTCTCCACAGCCTCAGGTCAAATGCAGTGCTCTCTTGCAAGTCTGTGCCTTTCAGCACAGAAAGTCTAAAATTCTCAGCATCCAGGGTTCTAACACTACCTGAGCAGCAACTCCCCAAATTTCCAGCCTGAAACTTCACATTTTCCTGCAGAACAGCTCTGAGGATGCTGGGGCCTGGGCAGTGGTGTGGTAAAGTTCAGGAAAAAGCAAACAGGAGATGTTTGCAAAGGTCTGATACCAAGTGAGGTGATAAAGGATATGTGAAATTAAAAATCTCTGAAAAGCATGATGGGCAAAGGGATTTACTTAACTAGAAAAACAAGGTAAGAAAGAGCTCTTAAAAGCAAAATAGTCAAACTAGGAAGTTTAAAAAAAATTAGTAGAAGTAAAATGTGGATATTTTTGGATCTTTATTATATTGGACAATACCCTCTTGGTCAGACATGAGAGTGTGTTACCCAGTGCTTGCTGGGGCTCTGCATCAGTGCCCTGGATGATAGTGCTACTTTTTTTGGTCCCTGTTGATCAAACTGAGGCATTCCCATACACTGCTAAGAATATGCTCTGATGGGGCTCCCAGGGGCAGGACTTACTGTTGGGAGACTTGGGAGAAAAGGAGGTGAGTGGAAAAGCTCAAATAGGAGAGTTTGAGGCAAAATAAAAAAGGCCAAGTGCTGATAATAAGGAATTCTTCTTTTATTGGATCCTGCCCTTTGTAGGGGAGCTGTCCTTCCAGAACACCCTAAAACAAATGCTGGGCCTTTCCAGGCAAAGCTGCCCTGACATAAGGCTTTGCTCTTGCTCTGGGTGTGTTTTCAGCAATGAACCGTGATAAACTTTGGGGTTCAGGCGTAGCCTGGGGTGAAGTTCCCTGGTTGTGGCCTCTCCCTTGCTCTGGATTTTCTTCCCTGGAGTGGACAGAGCTGAGCCAAGCTCAGCCTCAGGCCTCTCATTGTCAGCATTAAGGTCCCTGTTGCTCTTAAGCCAGGAACCACAAGGTTTCATGTGTCTCCTCTTCAGCCTTGTGTGCCCTGACTTCCTTCTTGTGAAGAGTAGCTGGGAAGGCAAATTCCTGTTCTGTATGATGAGGTGCTTTGTGAAAGAAAGGCAATATATTCTAATACATTGTTCTCTCCATTCTAATGTAGCTGCTGTGCTGGCTGGGGGTACAACTCACAAGTGACAGGCCTGTCCTCTGGCTGGGGGTGCTGTGCTACCTGGGAAGCAGAATCACAGAATCATGGGACAGGCCCACAAGGATCATGGAGTCCAACTTCTGGTCCTGCACAGGATAACCTCTAAAATCACACTCCAGCATTGTCTGGAGTTTTGAAACTGGAAAGAACAGCACAAAACATGCTAACACTTCTTGATTTTGTAGCTCAAATAGCAGTGGCCCAGTTAGAAGAGCAGATTTTTAGCTGGAGCAGAGAGATGTTGCAAGTGAGCAGGGCTCTCTCTGTTGCTGGTGTTAAAAGACATCAGAGGGGACTCTGTTTCTTTGCCCTACAGCAAAGCTGGAGCCTATAGGAAAGCTAGTATTTATTATTTCTTCTTTAAAAGGCTGTAGTGTCTGTGTCTAAGGTGACTGGAAGCTGTTTTGAAGCTGTTTTAGTCGATGTGAATTAAAAATTCTAGGATTTTTTTTATGTTCAGTCCCCAACCTCAGCTTTCAAAATGCTCTTGAAATAATTAGCTAATTATTTTTCCACATGAAAGCTGGGGAGTTTTAGTACTGAGAGCCCCTTTCAGCCTATGGAAAGCTGAGAGTTTGGAGGTGTTTATAAGTTTTACAGTGTACAGTTGTTGCAGGAATGTTAGTCTTGAAATTCCCTCTCTCCCATCTACAAAGTCTCTGTAGCTCTTCAGTCACCTCCAAAGAACTGTGGTTTGAGGTTTTGGGAAGCAGCTGCCAAACAAAGCATTTGAAGCTCTCACCTTGCAAGTTTGAGGACTTTAGGGAGATGTTTCACCTGCTCTGTGTCCCTGTCAAACACTGTCAGGTCCCAGCAGTTCCAATAAAGGTGTCACCCAGTTCTTTTGGGTGACACCTTTATTTGAAAGACAGGAATTGGGAGGGTGGTGGCTTTGCCTTCCTCCTCTCTTGCCCCTCACCTTCAGGAGAGTGGGCTTGGGGGTGTTTTTGGGAACATCCTGCTTTGTCCAGACTGCAGATGTTGAGCACAGATGTGGTGACAGCAGAGCTGTCCCCTGGGCTAATGAACTGCCTAAGGAGTTACTGCTCCCCCCATATCCTTGGTGGTTTTATGTTGGCCTTTTTATTTGCTCCCTTGACATCTGCTGTCAGCTGAGCCAAAAATAATTGGGAACTCCCTCAAAGTAAAGAAAAGAGCTGAGAGATTCTCTACATTCCTTGCAGCCTGGGAGGAAGTGTGGTGGTGGCTGCTTTTCTGTGGGCATTTAGCAAAGCATTTCCCAGCCTGAAATAACCAAACCAGCTCTTACATGAAGATTGTTCTGTGCTGGTTCCTCTGTGTGCCTGCTGCAGGAGTGCTGAATTCAGTAAAGGATGATTTCCTTATCTCTGCTTGCTTCCCATCACATGTGGAGAAGCCAGAATTCACAGAAAAGCCAATTCAGTCTTTGGGATGGTTTCATGCTGTATCACCCCAAAAGTTCCAGATGCTGAAGTGTTTTTAACTCTGCATCTCCAGGCGATGTTACTTGGCCACAGGAGCATCTCCGGAGCTGTGCTCAGTAAGGGTTCAGAAATTGGGAAGGTGTCTTTGCAGTCTTGGCAGCCAGTGTACCTGGCACCACATAGGTGTCAGCCTCCTCTCTGATCTCTTTGTTGTTTTTTTAGGGTGGATACTTCTATTTTTACCTGGACCCAAATCATGCTCAGGTCAGATTGAGCTGTGTTGGTGCTCCCAGGCTGCAGCCTGTGCTGGTGGCAGGAGTGGCAGAGCAGTGTAATCACAGCCTGCCAGCCCTGGCAAAGGGGTGCTGACAGGCACCTGCCCTGGGCAATGCCACAGCATCCAGAGATGGCACAGCCCAGCTGCTGCACCTCTGTGGGATAGACAGAATGTATCTGGGGTGTCTGAGAATGCTTGGAAAGAGCATATCCCTCAAGTGGAGTCTCCTTTCCTCAATTACCACCATCCTGCTGTTGTTTTGGGCTGTTCTGCAGAGGATTGCAGGTTCTTTCCTCTGTGGAATTTTCATGGTTTGATGGTGGCTGAGGGTAGAGTTCTGGTTTTATCTCACTAGCTGAGAAGTTGGTTTGAAAAGCTGAGCCAGCAAATATTACCTCAATAGTGGTACAGATGAAGTGTTTTAAATACAGTTTTCCTTGGTGCTGACTTTGAGTATAAAATAACTTTCAGCTGACCAGAGAAAAGTACTTTAATTCCACTTTTTCCTCAGCAGTGTTTGCTTCTCCACCCCTTGTGTAACCACTCAGTCCCAGATGATATCTTGTCAGCTCTCTGCAGATGATGCAGACAAGGATGGAGTTGTCCCTGTTGCTGTCTGTGACAGCAGGTCATTATTGAATTCTGTTTAGCAATGAACACCTGCCAATTAGGATCCTGAGTGTCCTCATCTGATGAGCATCTGGGTTTCAGGGGGAACTTCCCTGGGGAGGTCTGGAACTTTTGGGCAGCACCCACATGTGCCAAGGGGAAAAAAATAAGAGCAATGAAGACTCTGCATCCTTGTCACTGTGCTCTGTTTGGTGTTGCATTTATTTGACTGCTTTCCAAAGTAGAATGGGAGAGAGCCATGTTGTGTGCCCCATGTACATTCCCAAAACAAGAATAAATTGAAATGGGCAGGGTGGAAACATGGGCCACACCTGTCCTTGCTGCTGGGCTTGGGGATTAAAGTCTGGCTTTGGAAGAGTGACTAAGGCAGCCTTGGCAATGTTCTGTAGGGGTGATGATGCAAAGTGAATAGCAGTGTCTCAGGTTTGGTGTGAGGAATGAGGGATGGGATGGATGAACTGCACAGCACTACAAAGGATGGAATTATGGAGTCAATCCATGTGATAAAACCAGGCCATGTCTTGTGTTCTTTGTCATTGCAGTACTTCACTGGCCTAGAGTGTGGACACAAATTCTGTATGCAGTGCTGGAGTGAATATTTAACTACCAAAATAATGGAGGAAGGCATGGGACAGGTAAAATCTCAACTCACCTCATGGCTTAGTTCTGGAAATTGTGTGTATTGGAGAGACAGGGGAGAGTCTCTCTGCTAAAGTTTAAAAAAACCCAAAAGAACAACAGAGGGAACCCAAACTGCAAAGGTTTGGGGGCTACAGGCTCTGCTGAGGTTAATCTGGAGAGAATTCAGTGGAGTTGGTGCAGGTTTCTGCCCTGGGGAAGGAAGAACCAGTGGCACACCTGGGAGAGGCAGGGCACTCCTTTGGCTGTGGATTGTAGTGAAGTCTGTTGCCTTGGAATTCCTTGTGATGCAAAACCAGGATAACCACTGTTCCTCCTCTGACCTCTTTGTGTTTTTCAGACCATTTCATGCCCTGCCCATGGCTGTGATATCTTAGTGGACGACAATACAGTTATGTAAGTAATTCTCATGGCTTTGCTCTCTTTCCATTGTGTTGCTCATGTGCTATTCAGATCTGTTCAAATGCTTCTAAAACTGCACAGAGGCTTGCAGGCAGCAGAGGAACCTGTCCTGAACTGTCTGTTTGGATTCCAGAATGTCTCTTAACTTCCTGTTAAGGTGTCAAACCCCATGTGATGACACTGGGAGGAAAGACTCCCTGACCTGTTTGGTCAGTGTGACACCAGGGTTTCCAAACCCTGTTTTACTACTTTGTCCATTTTGTTTCCTTTGATTTATGTAGGAATTTAGGACTTCTACCCAGGTCAACCCACTGGTTGCCCAAGCCCTATAGCTGTAGTGAATAGGTGAGTCAGAGGACAGGAGTCCTAAGGGCTGATGCAGGATGTGTTTTTTGCCCTCTGATAGGAGGCAGTTGACCCTCAAACACAAGATTTGATTTAGGTGGTGTGTCATCCTGTGTCCTTGGAATTATTGAGTTGTCCAGCTGTAGAATGACTGATACAGTTCATGGCGGAGCAGTGAGCTCCATGAGCTTCCCTCTCTTTTAAACTGGGGGAGGTTGTTGCATGAGCAATATCCTTCCTAATGTTGAGCTTTGTTCAAGTTCGTTTTAATTCTTCTTGCTAAAACATCTCAGTAGAGGCTTATTCTTTAACCTTATTCTTTCCTTCCTGAAGCCTGACTCACTCATTGATATTAATTTGGTGTTTTTTATTATCAGTTGCTTTCAGAGTAACAATTTTCCCAATTTTGGCTCTTGGTTACTCATGGAGTGTAGGCTGGATGGAAGTGGAAGTAGCTGAAATGCTTTCCTGCCCTGTTGAGGAGTGGTTTGTAGAGCCTAGTGAGTGGAAACTGAGCTGAAGTTGGCATGTCTTGAGTAACTTGATTGAGATTTTTGTTTACCAGAGGTTGGACTTCAATTTGTGGAGTCAAATGCTCTCAGCAGGACTTTTTGGAGTATTTTCTTGATTGCAACAGTTGGAATGAGCTGTTCAAACAGTGCATGTGAAATTGAGTAGCTGGAAGCATTGGAGGTGGCAGTGGCAGCAGCAAGGAAAGGATGGAGGAAAAGGAGGGCAGTGCTCTGGGATTCCCCTTGGCTGCAGAGAGCAGGGATAGGGCAGTGGCAGCTGGCTGCTAAAGCAAACAAGTCCCATTTGTGTGAGTAAAACTAGAAACTGTTTCTAGAGGTAAAAATCCACCTTTCCCTGGCCTTACCTGGATTTCTGTGGGGAGGAAGGTGCATTTTTTGGAAAAACTCTTTCCTTTAAAAGCCATAATAGACAACTGTGGCAATCTTAGGATATGTCAATATATATGGCAAAAAATGTAAATTATCTCAACTGGAACCTGCACCCAATTCTGTGTTGTTAATTATTACTTTGTAAACAGGAAAGGACCTAAAAAGTCTCCAGTTCCCAGTTTCCAAGCAATCTGAACACAAAATTAATATGATTTATGGGCATGGGTTTCACCTCTTAATTTGTCTAGTTTCATTTAGGATTTGCCAAGAGACAGTAATATTCAAAGCAAAATTCTTGAAGATCTTGACCTGGTGATATTGATTGGGGCAATCAAAGTAGGTTGATAAACAAAAAACCAGTGGATTATGTGCTCTGGTTAGTCATGGCATGACTATTTATTTGAATTCCAGTACCTGATATGTTGTTATAATACAGCACATTTTCAAGGTGATATTTAGTATGTCTTGAAGCCCAGGTATGGGGTAAAAATTAGTGATTTATAATTAATACTAAATTCAAATTGTTTTCTCATTCTTCAGTAAGTTTGACTCCAGGATTGCAGGAGATGCTTTGTCAGCTGATTTGTTTTATTTTAGCCCTGGGAATTGAGCTGCCACGTGCTGTAATTTATGTAATAACCAGCATGTGCTTGGGAGAGGAGCTCCCCAGCTGCCCAGGCTGGGATTTGTGCACATCCCATGGGCACACACTGCTCCTCAGGGAGTGTTGTAAGGATAACATGCAGGAGTACCCTTAGTTTTGGCTGCAGCTGGAAAGGAAAATTCATTAATTCCAATATTTACCCATGGTATGGCCTGGATAAAGCTGTATTCCACAGCAGCATTGAAACCAGGAGTGCCACCAAGGGTGTGTCAGTGCAGCTTTATATTTAGATATATTGGGAAGACACTTCAGTCATAGCTAAAAGACATTTTTAGAAGTGCTCAACAATCCATAATTAAGGTATTCTGGATGCATTTAGGCTGGGCAGTCTGCAAATGCCAGCTGGAATGCTGTGCCCAGGAGAGAAGTGGTCACCATGCTTGTCAAGGGTTCCCATCAGTCAGTTTTCCTCTGCTCTCCCAATTCCAAGCAGACTGAAATTAATTTAAAGACCATGTTGTGTAATGGTAATATTGATAAAAACTTTGTTTTTATGGTAAATGGATTAAAACACCATTAATTTTTAAGCTGAAGCTGTAGCATTCCACTGAATCCCAGCTAACATGAGGCTTCCCAAAGTTATTAGCCACACAAGGGTTGTTCTGGAGCTTTTTAAAGGGATTTGCCACAAAATCTGCATGTTTTATGGAAGTGAGCTGATGAAATTACTTGCTTTGTTTCTTGGGCTCTTCAGGAAAGTGTTTTTAAATAAAAATCCTCACACCAAGAGGTTCAGTTCTTTTGAACTGAGTGAGCTTTCTGTTTCTGGAGCTAATATATATTGAATAGAATGAATGTGGTTTTCATAATGATCTGACAAATAAATAGAGAACAGGTAAGTACAAAAAGTACCTGCAAGTGTAGAAGGATGAATCAAACCTATTTGTCTTGTCTTAATGGCAGTGTATGGAAAAAACAAGATTTCTGCTACAATTTTTCTGTTTCTTCCCTTCCCACAGGCGTCTGATCACAGATTCCAAGGTTAAATTAAAGTACCAGCATTTAATAACCAATAGTTTTGTAGAGGTGAGTTTTTATTTCAATTTTTTAATGGCTTGTAGGGTTTATCTCAGATGTGTAGCCAGCCAGAGGCTGGAGGCTTGTTTAGAACTGCAGAGCAGGTCTGCATAGTCTGTAATCAGGTGTGAAGGCAGGGATTGTTTTATGGTCCTTTGCATTACAGGGATAATTGTAGGAAAATATTAAAAAAACTTTAGGACAAAAGATCTAAAGAGAATGTAAGAGCTGTTGCTTAATATTTGAGTTCTGAGAAGCAGAATTACGTAGTTATAATAGTTACATAATAGTTATGTAATATTTATCACTCTTGAGTGTTACCTGAGATACTTCACATTGAAAACCAGGAAAATGCTGTAAACAAGAATGTGCCTTAAACATTTTGCCAGTTGAAGTAAAACTGCAAAAGTGCTTTAGCAAAACACTAATAGTTTTCTAGCCTCCAAATAAACTTGGAGAAAGGTTTGCACTGTTCCATTTTCCCAGCTCTGTGGCTTCAGCTGTCCTGTAGAGCCTTGGGGCAGAAGTTGTTACGAGATCAAGCTTTCAGTCCTTGCCAGAAGTGATGGGTGCAGTGGGTTTGGTTTTAATTCCTTAACTGTTTGCAGCCACAGCAAAGGCATGGAGGGCAGGAGCTGTCCTTGAGCACAGCCTTCCCCTGTGATGTGGATGTGTGCTTTGTTCTGCAGTGTAATCGACTGTTAAAGTGGTGTCCTGCCCCCGACTGCCACCACGTCGTTAAAGTCCAGTACCCGGATGCGAAACCCGTGCGCTGCAAATGTGGCCGTCAGTTCTGGTAAGAGCAACAAGGAGAAGCTGCTGATGCTGCCCTGTGCTCACTGCCCTGAGTGTGTTAGTGTGGGTTCATGGAGGCTGCTTTGGCTTGGGGGGGACCTTAAAGGTGATCCAGTTCCACCCCCTGCTGTGGGCAGGCGTTGCCACATTTCTCTTCACCGAGAAAAGCAAGGCGCAGTTCTTCCCAAGGATTTCTGAGATTGACATTCTCTGAACCTCAGAGAAAGGGAAAACACAATTCTTATCACTTGCTGTGCTAGAGTAGAATGCAATATGGAGATTGTTTATTCAAAGTAAAGATGTTTTGTTTCCTTGGCCTGTCAGGGCCAAGTGTGTGTGTGTGTGTGGACACGAGATTCAGTGCCGTGTGAACAGTTGTGTGCAGAGTGAGTGCTGGGCAGATTCAGTTTAGATGAAATGCATATAATGTAGTACAATAAAGTAATTAGCATTCTGCTATCAGTGGAGTCAGATGCATCATTCTCTCTGCCCTTAGTCAGAGTTGCCTTTGATTTACAATAGGCAGGGCACCTTCCACTATCCCAGGCTGCTCTGAGCCCTGTCCAACCTGGCCTCGGACACTCCAGGGATGGGGTGACTTGTCTAGAAACCAATTTCAGTGTCTCACAACACTCACAGTAAAGAATTTCTTCCTAATAATTTCATCTAACTCTGCCCTCTGGCAGTGGGGAGCCATTGTTCTGTCACTGTTTTGAAGTGGCCCTTGAGGGATTTCAGGATTGAAGGGGGGTGTGTTGAGTTTCCTTAGGACTGGCTTTGAACAACCCAGAAGAAAACTTAAACTGTTTAATTACTAATACAATCATCTGCCCTGTTTGCTTATTTTCCCTTTCTTTCCCTTGCAGCTTTAACTGTGGTGAAAACTGGCATGATCCTGTTAAATGCAAGGTGAGCACATCAAAGTTCTTGTCCAGAACTGTGTTTTGAAAAAGTTTAAAATAAATTTATGTACAAGACTTAGCAATGAAGCCCAAGTTTTTGTGGCTGTCCATAGAATCATAGATGATCCTGAACTGGAAGGGACCCCCAGGGATCATTGAGCCCACCAGGGAGCAGAGTAGCTCCTGTTAAAATCACAGGGTGAGAACCAGCAGTGAAATCCTATTGAGTGCCTTCACTGCTGCCTCCCAGTTGGACCTGCTGAGGGAACAGTGCCTCATCCAGGTGGGAATTCTCTGGAAGATGAGGCTGTTAGACCTGTGACCTCCTGCAAGGAGTGAAGGTGTTTTTTGGACAGAGCATTCCTGTAGGAGTTGTTCCTGTAGGTGTTTGATGCTTTGTCAGGCGTTATCCCTTGTACTGGAGGAACTAATTTGGTTTTGCTGGTTTGGGTTGGAAGGGACTTTAAAGATGATCTAGTCCCACAGCCCGCCATGGGCTGGGATACCTTCCACTAGCCCAGGGTGCTCCAAGCCCCATCCTTGAACACTCCAGGGATGGGGCAGGCACAGCTTCTCTGGGCAGCCTGTACCAGGGCCTCCCCACTCTCACAGGGATCAGTTCCTTCCCAGTATCCCATCTATCCCTGCCCTCTGGCAGTGGGAAGCCATTCATTGTGTCCTGTCCCTCCAGGTCTTTGTAAACAGTCTCTCTCCATCTTTCTTGTAGGCTCCTTTCAGGTACTGGAAGGCCACAATTAGTCACCCCAAAGCCAAAATGTCCTTATTATTTAAGATTCCACCATGAAGTTTGTGTTGATTAAGAGCTGCAAACTCGTTGCAGGAGTGTTTGTGCTGTGTGCTTGTGCTTGCTGGATCAGGATGGAGCAGCAGGAACTGTCTGCCACTAAATTAGTGGCTATTTGCACAATTAACCAGCACCAACACTCCCCAGTTCCCATGTGGCTGGGTGTACCTTTCCTTAATGTGTAGCAGGAGTCTTGGGAACATTTGCAGTTCCTCCAGCTAGATTTAAGACTCTTCTTCCATCATTTTTCTGACAGTGGTTAAAGAAATGGATTAAGAAGTGTGATGATGACAGTGAAACCTCCAATTGGATTGCAGCCAACACAAAGGTGAGAGGTTTTCTCCTATTTTATATAGAGATTTTATACAGATTTGTCAGGTGAAAAGGACATCAGTCTAATTCCTTGCACTAGGATTGCTTTTTCTCTTCCCTGTTAAGAGCAAGCCTTAAAATCCACAGTACACTCAAGTGCTCTTGTTTGAAGAGTGAACAGGTGTTAATGCCTGGAATCAGGTGAGTTTCTTCAAGTTCAGTGAAGGAAAGTGCTTGGAACAAGCAGTTAATTGGAGACCCAAAGAAAGCTCAAGATTTAAGTCTTTGGGCTCCTGTCTGGCACCAGTGGCTTCCCTAAGCAAATCCATGGCCCATCCCATATGTGGAACATGTTACCACCACCCGTGGCTCAGTTTGGCTGGGATCATTTACATCTGCCTTCAAATCCCTGGGATTGGCCTCCGGAGGAGCCTTCATTTCTGCTGGGCAGCATTCCAGGTGGAGACTGGCAGAACAGCTGTCTGGGATTTCATTATGTAAAGGTCTTCCTTCTGCTTAGCCCAACTTTGCCTGAAACTCTAGCATTTGACCATTTTGGGACAAATTCAACCCATGATTGTCATGGTGACAAAGACACAAAAGCAGCAGATCCCATGGGGGTGAGGAGGAGGAGGTGGAGGCCTGAGGCTCCCAGCTGAAGGAGGAAGGTGGGGAGGGAGTGAGGAAATGGCTGCTTTGTTTTCTTAGCTCTGTTGTGTAAGTGGTTAATGGCATTGTTTGCTGTTTTCTGGGGCTGGCTGCCTGGTTTTCATCGAGCTGGAATGTTGTGTTATGGTGGCAGAGAAACCCCTGCTGGGCAGCTCAGATCAGCCTGGAATGGGCCCTGCATGGAGCTCACAGAGTCACCAGAGGGAGTTTGGCTTTGTCTCTGTGTGCTCCAAAGTGGCTCAGGGACTGAACCAGGTTTGTTTGGAGTTGGCTGGGTCTTCAGGGACTGCTCCTACTAAACCTGAGGAAGAGCAGCCAATAGCTCAAAAAAGGCAGAGTGTAAGCACTGCTAGCCTTGGGTCTCACATATTTGGGACACTGGAACAGCAACAGCCCCGCTTTGCCTGTTAAAGCCCCCAAGATCTTGGGGTTCCCCATCTTTTACCTGCCCCTGCCTTGGGAATAAGAAGATTTTTGGGGGTGGGGAGCACCCATCTGGAGGGTGGCATCTGGCACCAGCCCTGCTTTTCTTCATGGGTACCTCTAGTCTGTTGTGGGCAGCAGAGCTGTCCTGGGACATCACTGTCTAAGCTACTTCCTCTAATACTGTCCCAGACATTCCTACATGGGAATACTTAGGAGCCCAGGCTGCTGCAGGGAGAAAAATTGCCATCAGGGTAATTACTCCAGACATCTGAGCAAGCCAACAGTCCTGGAGTCTTACAGCATCCATATCCATTGAATTAACTCAAGGACAATATGGCATTCTTCTCTCTGAGCTGATGCTGGATTCAATTGAGGGGAAAGTTGGCAGGAAGAGTACCACCCTCATGCTGATCCCTGCCTTGGGGAAGGTGGGAATCTCCAGCTTTGGTCTCTGGGATGTGTGTGCTGGGAGCTTTGCAGCCTCTGGAGAACCAGGTCAGCCCGATATCGTGGGGCTGCATCCAGCTCCTGCCTCAGTTCCCTGCTGATCCCTGAGCAGAGGCACAGAGAAGCCCAAGTGCTCTCTGGGTGTGGGGCTGTAGCAATAGACTGGGATGGGAATTGTGCAGTTGGGAGTGTGTATCCATCCCTCCTTTCTCTCTGTACTGTTCCTAACAGGAAAGCAGGGCAGCCGTGTTTGGTGAGGCACAACTCGTGCCTGCACTGTTGGCTTCACAGCCTAAATTCTGTGTTGAACTTCATTTTGAAGAACCTAGAAAGGAATCAGGTACCATCAGATGCAGAAATCCCCATCATCATTGGGAACAGCTCTCCAAGGAACTCAGTTGTGACTACGCGCTCCGTTGCTGTTTCTGGCTTTTGGAAAGCACTTTCTGGAGCCATCCAGGCATGAATCCTGTCCCATGTGGGCTCCTCTCAGGGAAGGAGACTTCCTGTCATAACCAAGATGAAGGTGTAAAAGAGAAATACCACTCCTCTGGAATGTGGGCTTGAAATCTGGATAATCCTTTGCAACGGGAGAATGTGAGATATATTTGTTCCGGCTTGTCCTGGAAGATGGAGTTGGAAAGGAAGATTAGGCAATTGTGTGAGAGAACAGAAGAGTGAAACCCAGCTGAATTGGGTTCTGTTCCCCAACTGGAATGATGTGATGCATTTTTTGATGAATTATGTAGAGTGGTCTGAATGAAAAACGAGGAGATTTGAGTAGTGAGTTCTGTGGTTTCTGATACGATTTTTTTCTTCTTCTTTTGCATTCATTTACTTGCACTTAGGAGACCTCAATTCCTTCTACAAAAGATACAGCCCTTGCAGCAGAATGTGCTGGAGTGGATGGCTTTTTTCTTAAAATAAGCTACTTTCACACGAGTTCAGCTTAACTAGATTAATTTAAAGTTGAGATAAGGCAATACAAGTTCTTTATCAAGCCTGTAATTCTCAGTCTTCTTGAGGAACGGTGTTGAATAGTCCAAGGATTTGCACATTTCTTCCTTTTTCAGTTTATTTGACAAACTTGGTTCTTCCTCTCTTGAGTCAAACTCAGCAGATTTCTGGTATTTGGGAATAAAGGAACCACAGAGATCCATTACTTTTGTCAGCTGGACATCCAAAGGAGTGAAAAGTAGAGAAAACTTGGATTTGTGCATTTATTTTGGGCTCTTAAGGTGTATCAAGTCTATCTGAAAGTGGTCTAAAAGGAGGAGGGGAAACCTGTTTGGAACCTGAATGTGATGTTAATCTCTGCTTCTTGGAATACTAAAGGGAAAAGAACAAAGTTGGTGCTGGCCTTCACACAAGGCACTGCTTTTTATTGTGGAACTTAAATTGGTGTTAATGAAAGTTTTTCATCTAGTACTAAAAAAGCCCCAGCCTTGCTTCTTTGGCTTGTGGCACATCCCCATCCTTCCCTTGCAGGCCAGAGAGAGCTTGAAGGGCTGATGGGTAAACCAGGCACGTTTTCTTCTCAAAAAAACCACTGGCTGTTTTCTCCCATGCATGAGATAAAATGGCATGAGCCCACATCTCTCCCTTTTCACGTCACTTTTTAATGGCTTAAAGTGTTCCCTCTGTACTCTCTGAAGATCCTGCATTTGTTCTAATGTGTGGAAATTCTGGCAGGACACAGAATCTTCCTGGGCACCAGCACCAAACTGTGCTCCTTCATTTCCCACTGTGCCAGAGCCATGATCTGTGGTTTTCTAAAAGTGCCCAACTGGTGTTTCAAATCTGCTTTAGAAAGTTTTGCTCTGTGACTCTAGGTGTTAGAATGGTGTACTGTTTGTGCTAATAATTAAGTTTTTTGTTTTGTTAAAATTCATTAAGAAATCCCTGTGGTTTTTGATGAGTCTTTATAGGATGGGCTAGGGGTGAAGGCATTGCTGTGCATGTGGCTGTGGGAGGATGATGTCCACCAGGTCCTCTGGGAGTTCTGGAAAGGACTAATCTCTTTCACTTGCCCTGAAATAAGAAACATGTTTCTATTTAGCTTCCTGTTCATAAAAGAGCTGCTGAGGTTTATGGTGCTTTATATGTGCATGGACTTTTACAACAAAATCAGGATTGTTCTCCTTTGCCAGGTTTGCCCAGGCTTTTGTTTCCAAGCCCAGTACGGAATTGTTTGAAGTGGAACAATGTTAATGAGGTCACTTCTGTGCTGTGCTCTGACTGATAATGTGCACAATAATCTGCAGGTTTAGTAACTTGATTTGCTGCCTGTCGGGTTGTTGCATAGCTGTAATTCTCAGGGAGATCTTTCTTCCCTATCCTCATTAATCTATAAATCTCTCCCACTTGTTCTGTCGTGCCTTTAGTAGTTGCTACTTCTTTTTCTGCTGGTGTCCAGCATTTCTTTAGTATGTGGTTTTCATGGCTTTAATTTTTAATAATACTTAACTTTACACTTTTACACAGCTTTAGGGATTTGCACAGATACTGTGTCACCTCTTCCTTGTGCTTTGCTAGACAGGAGCATAAGGGTGTGGAAAGAATGGCATTCCCTGTGAGAAAAGGGCTGGAATGAGATCCTAGAATCATGGAATGGTTTGTGTTGGAAGGACCTTAAATCAAGTTCCACCCCCACCATGGGCAGGGACACCTTTCCACTATCCCAGGGTGCTCCAAGCCCTGTCCAACCTGGCCTTGGATACTTCCAGGGATGGGGGAACCACTGCTTCTCTGGGCACTCTGTGCCAGGGCATGCCCATCCTCCCAGGGAAGAATTTCTTCCCAATATCCCATCCAACCCTGCCTTCTGGAAGTGGGAACCACTCCCTCTTGTCCAAAGTCCCTCTCTGGACTTTCCTGCAGCCCTTTCAGGTACTGGAAGGGTCTTTTTGTCCTAGTTTGCATTCCAGAGCTCAAAGCCCTGAGCACTGTGCACACGTTGGAAAGCTTGGTCCCACCTGAAAGACAGGAGGGCAGAATTTCCATGCTCCTGATAGGGCCTTGCTGGGGCTGAGATGGCCCCCCATCCCTGTGCTGTGGATATGTGCTTGTGGCACCTCCCCAGCTTGGCATGTCACCTGGGGCCTGTTCTCCCTCTGTCAGCTGTAGGATTTTGCTCAGCAGGAGGGGTCACAGCAGCTGTGTGGATCAGCTGTGCCTCCCAGGAGCAAGGTGTGCACCTGATGGGAGGAGATGTGTCTGGAAGAACTGCACAACTCCACAGCCTCCTGTGGCTCTGCAGCACAGAGCCATCATGGTGTGACAGGGCCATTGTCTGTACTTAGAGCCACCCTGGCTGATGAGCAGACTGAGCAGGGATCTGCACAGCTGGGCAGGACATTGCTGGCATAAACCTAAATTGGAGTCTTGGCTTGTTGGTGCAGGATTGGAAGAGGGAGGAGTGCTGCCTGGAAAAGTGAAATAGATGCTGCACTGAGTGCTCTACTCAAAGAAGGGACTATTTTTGAAGTTCACAGAACTGCACTGACTTAAGTGGGAACAAGCTTCCCTGGCTGAGTATCCATCCTGTGGGCAGTCCTAGGGAGCATCTTGGTGTTGTGCCCTTGAGGGGCCCAGCACAGGAGCTACTGTGCTTCACTTACTCTGTAGTCCAGTTACTGAGTCTGAAGAACAAACGTAGGTCTAGAAAATCCCTCTTTGTGCTTGGTTGCTGCTTGATCCCATTGGTTTGATGTGCAAATTCTTCTGTCTGTGACAATCCAAACTGGCAAACTCATATGAAGTGCAGTAATAGTTGGGTGTACAAGAACCCACTGGATTGTGTCCTGTATAGAAGTAGCAGTTACGGAGTGATTGTGCACGTTGTCTTCTTCCTTTGCTGAGAGTTTATCTGAATGCCATGGTAGGAACTGCTTGCTTTGGTTAGCAAAGACATGCTCCAGACTGGGGAGGGGATTTCACATGCTTCTGACCCAAAAGCTGCAGCTGATTTTACAGGTGTGTGTATCCCTGGTTTGGATATGTTTGTTACTGTATTATATATAAAACTGGCTCGCGCAGAAACTTCATGAAGGCTGGTGTGGTTGTGGGATGAGCTGGATGAGGAGCTGATTCAGCCTAAAATGGTTTTGGCTTTATTTATGCAGTTTTTTTCTTTGTGTTTGCTGCTTTGTTGATTTGTTAATTTCTAAGCTCATGGGTATTGGTGTTGTATTCCCCAGATATTTCTCTGTGCAGAGCTGCCCTTTGAGATACTCACAGTTGTCAAAAGCCTTACTCCTGAAAGGGAAACCCCATGTGAGCTTTTATGGAAAAGTCTTCAGTGAGGTGTCACATGAAGGGAAAAAAGGGACCTGATGGGAAACTTGGAAACACCTCAGGAAGAGAAGTGTCTTTTTAGCTGACAGCAGCTTCTTTGAAGCACACTAGAGTCTTGCTGCATGTTTTCAGCTCCTTTCTGGATGGCGTGGTACAGCTGCAGGATTGGTAACAGCGTGATTCCGGCTTGGTCTCAGTCCCAGAGTGGACCAGACACTTGGTGGTGAGGAAAGCCACATGCTTCCCAGGCTCTTAGAGACCACCCCTCTGCTGGGATTTTGGGGAAGGTCATGAAGTGACTCGCCCAGTGTCCCTCTGTGAGAGCAGCATAGATAAAATATTTTATTCCTTAGGTTTTTTCTATCTAACTGCTCCGGGTTTGGAAGTATTTTAAGGCCTGACTGAAGAGGATCTCGATGTCCAAAGGGAAGAATTAAATCATGTATTTCACTTGACGTGCTCTGTCTGACTGCCGTGGGAACCCTTCCAAGTTCCCCAGGCTGTTGGGGTTCCGTGCTTGCCCTGCTAACGGTGCTCTCTGTCCTGTGGACAGGAATGCCCGAAATGCCACGTCACCATCGAGAAGGACGGGGGCTGCAACCACATGGTCTGTCGGAACCAGAACTGCAAGGCGGAGTTCTGCTGGGTGTGTCTGGGCCCCTGGGAGCCCCACGGATCTGCCTGGTGAGTTCGGGAGCGTGCCTTGCTGGAAGGCGAGGAGGTCGTGGTGCAAACGGCATGGATTTGGACTGAAATCTGTGGAATCGGTGTCCCTGTTGCAGGTACAACTGTAATCGCTACAATGAGGATGATGCAAAGGCAGCAAGGGATGCACAGGAGGTGAGTCCATAACCTTTGGTGATGAGGGAGATCATCGGCCCTGTGCTGTGCTTTCTCTAAACCTACACATCTGCTCTGAAGGAATTCACGGATTCGGGCACAAATCCAAAGGACAGTTAAGTCTTTTGACTTTTAAGATAGGGATGGATTTGCCTGCTATGTGCTACCTTTGTACATCCAGAGCACACAAGTTGAACCATGCCCGTGGTGTTATTTTTTTACAGCTGGTCTGTCAGTGTGAAGAAAATAAGATTAATGACTGTGTATTGAGTCATCTTGGTTCTCTTGCACTGTTTAGCACACGGTGCCTTTCCCCTGCTTTATAGTCAGCCTGAGATTTCCCTCTTAGCGCAAGCGCAGTAATTAGAATTCCTTATTAGCAAAAAACCCCCCCAACAAAACATCATCTTCTCACTTTTGTCATGACACTGGAAGCATTTGAGTGCTGTACCTCGAGTCGAGAGGCTGAAATACAGAAGTGATGAGGCTTGAGCAGTGTGATTGTAATTGCTTCCAAGGTTGGGAGTGAGGATGTCAGAGCTGTGCTGGGAAGTGCCCGGGGCGCTTCCCAGGGTTAGCGGGCCGCGTGAAGCCGTCTGCCCAACATGACAGGAGAGGAGCCTCCTTTGGAAAGGAAGCTCATTCTCTGGATCAGGAAGAGCCTTGTGAAGGGTTTACTTCTCTTGCAGCCATTACTTTGTTTTAACTATTTGTTTTCTTTCTCTCTAATGGGAATTAACACAGCGATCCCGAGCAGCCCTGCAGAGGTACCTGTTCTACTGCAACCGCTACATGAACCACATGCAGAGCCTGCGCTTCGAGCACAAGCTCTACGCTCAGGTGAAGCAGAAGATGGAGGAGATGCAGCAGCACAACATGTCGTGGATCGAGGTGCAGTTCCTGAAGAAAGCAGTCGACGTCCTCTGCCAGTGTCGTGCCACACTCATGTACACTTACGTCTTTGCCTTCTACCTCAAAAAGAATAATCAGTCCATTATCTTTGAGGTAGGAGAAAATGGGGTTGTCAGGAATTCAAATTGTAAAACTGAGGGAATAAGATTTAATGCTTGGAGGCCTCTAGTCCTCACTTGTACCTAATTTAGTCTGGTTTAATATTCTGTTGTGCAAAAGTTAGAGACTCTGGGCATTGTGTAGGATCGTGTGCTGGAGAAATCATAGAATCACAAACCTGTGGCTGCCCCATCCCTGGAGGTGTTCAAAGCCATGTTGAATGGGGCTTGGAGCAACCTGGTCTAGTGGAAGGTGGCCCATGGCAGTGATGGAACTGGAAGAATTTCCATGTCCCTTTCCACCCAAAATCAGTCTGGGATTCCATGATATCTAATCCTTTTTTACTTTGGTACTGACTCCAATTGCATTGAAATAAAAATCTTCCCCTTTCCTTTACCCCCCCTCAAACACTTTTTTTCTTTTGTCTTTACAGAATAACCAAGCAGACTTAGAGAATGCTACAGAGGTGCTTTCTGGGTACCTGGAGCGAGATATATCCCAAGATTCGCTGCAAGACATAAAGCAGAAAGTACAGGATAAGTACAGGTTTGTGTTGGAATACTCCTTTCTCTCAAAGCAGCCAAGTGTTGCCATGCCCTGTGTCAGGTAGTGACCTGAGCACATGCCAAGATACAGTTTCTCCAGAGCCACATCCTTGGAAAGCTGTTTGCTCTTGGCTTTGTGCCACCCATTGTGATCAGCCAGTCCCTGGATATCTGAGAGCAGCAGCTGTCCTGAGCCAGCCCTGAATCCTCCCGGTGAAGCTCTCACGCGGACGCTGGCAGCGTGTTTTTGTGTCCCTGCTGGGACCAGCTCTCAGGAGAGGTGACAGCCTGTGGGGAGAGGCTCCCAGCTCTGCCTTCCATCTGCTCTGCAGAGCAGGAGCTGGAAGATCCAACCCCGGAATGGAAAAAATCCTGTGTCCAGAAGCAGTGGCTCTCAGTACACTGCTGTTCCTACACAGAAGGAGCATGTGGGAATGGCCAGCACCAGAATGGGATCCTCAGAGCGAGGGCCAAAGAACAAGGAGTGACTTTGTGGTTCCAAGCTGCCAGCTTTGGCCTAGGATGAGCTGCCAGCAGAGAGCAATTGGCTCTTTTAATTGTCTGCTGGGTCCATTTGTGCAAAACGTGGGTGTAGGAAAGCTGTCCCTGAGGAAGAGGGATAGAGCAGCCTGCCCAGCTGGGAAGGGGAACAGGGGACTGGGGTCCAGGTGACACAGATGCCAGTGCTTTGTTCAGTCCCAGGGGAATAATTTCTGCACAGTGGAAAAGTACAAAGCTGAAAATGCGGATGAGTCACAGGATTAGGGCTTGCATTTCTGAGGCATTTTGCCAAAATCACTGAATTTGTTATGCCTGGCTTAGGGGGAAGAAAATATCCAAAGTAGGGTGAGCTGTAGGACTCAGTGGACTGTGGGGCGTGGCAGGAGCTGTTAAGATTTGGTGGTTCATCCTGCCCAACTTTGGCAGCACACCTGGGGCTGGACAAGACTTTCCTGACCTTCTTTCTAGAGACATTTTGTAATTTACCCTTTAAGGCCACCATTCATTTTGTATTTCTGATGAAGCTGCTTGTTTACTTCAGTCCTCTGAACCTGGATGCTTTTGTAGGGGTGAAATTACAACCTAATACAGCCTGAATTGCTTGGAAACAGTATCCCAAACCTGCCTTCACATTTCTGGGAAGAAAGAATAATCTGTCAAGCCTGTGCAGGTCCCTGATTAACCAGTTCAGTCATGTCTTAATCATGTCCTGCACGGTGTCCTTTGATGCAAGACTGGGAGCAGGATGTCATTGAGGTGGGTTTAAAGAGCTCTGGGAAGCTGCAGGAGCTGCCCTCCAGGCTGGTTTAGTTTCAGCTGTTTGGATCTCTTTGCTGGCAAAGACATATCTAGAAAACAGGATTAAGCCCCTCACACCCATCCAGCAGAAAAATAACTAAAGTTTGGAAAGCAGAGACCACGTGTTTGCCATCACATGCTCCTAAAAATCAATGGGACTTTGTGTCCAGGAGTTTCTCTTCACCAGCTGACAGCAGTGAGGGGAGCCACAGCTGCTCTGATGGATAAATCAGTCACTCTGATCAGGTCCTGAGCAGAAGGTGAGGAGTTGCTGCCAGATGTTAGTGTGTGTTGTGGTCAGGGATAGCTTCCCACTGGGAGGTTTCTCCTGAGGGATGTGTGACCGTTGCCAAGCAAGCCAGTTCCCAGCAGCCAGAGCCTCTCAGATGCTTATTTAGAGTTTGCTCTTGGAACCTGAATTCATTCAGTGTTTCTGTGCTTTTTGTCTTCTAACACACCCAAAACGACTGTGACATCCTTTGCTGTGTTCTGTGATATCCCTTTTCCTCAGGATTGGTGATCCTGGGAGGGCTCTTGGATCAGTTTTATGTGCAGCATTTTTCAGTCAGCGTAGGTGGGAATACTTCAAGGGTGTAGTGTCCCTCTGAGAGCCACATGTTGGGATGTGAGATGAAACCTGCTCTCCAGCCAGACCAATAACCCTTTGGACTGCTTCCATCTCCATCTAAAACTGTGTCAGTGCTCCTGAGGTTTTTCATCATGGACTGGTTTGGGTTGGAAGAGATCTTAAAGTAAATATTGTTCCACCTCCTGCCATGGGCAAGGACACTTTGCACTAGACCAGGTGGCCCCATCCCACCTGGCCTTGAACACCTCCAGCTAGTTTTTCCCAGCTAACATGTGGCTTTTTGTTGTCCTGATGAGGCTTAGAGCAGGCACCAGCACCTTTCAGAAGGCAGTGGTCATTAGCAAAAATGATGCACTCAGTTTATCTGGGTTTGGTAGGAAAGAAATTACAAGCTGACTGTTGATGAAGTCAGAGATGATTACTTGTGTGATTAAGAACTGCTGGGGCAGGAACTGAGGCTGCAAGGGAGGGAGAATCTGAGGAGAGCTCATTCCATGTGTCTCCACTAACCTGTGCTCAGATGTTTTCAAACCACAGCTGCTGCTTCTTCGTCCTCCAGTTATTCCTGAAGGTTTCTCAGCTGTAGAGGCTCTGGGGATACTTATGCCTGAAAAATTCTGAATTTGCACACTGGTTTTCTAGCCAGAGACGTGTAGCTGACTGACTGAAGCAACCAGAGTCTTAATTAGCTCTGTTAACGGGCTGTAAATACAAACTCCCTTCTCGGGGATCACCTCTTTTGGAAGTGTCTTGGTTTGGAAAGCCAGGTGCCTGCTAAGGAAGGCAGGAACCTCCCTTGAAATGGAGAATGTAAATTCCCCCCCCCATTGCTATATATTTTAAATTAAGGGGCTCTCAGGCAAAAAATATGGGAGCAGGAAATAACAGTTCTTTAATAGGGAAGAAAATAAAAGGATAAAATAAACAATGTAGTAAACTAAAACAGCACTGACAGAGTCAGAACACAGCCTGACACCCTGTGGGTCAGGGCATTGGTAGCAGTCCAACTGGAATTGTGGCTGCAGTCCTCCTGGAGTGCCAGGTGTGGTTCTGCTGGAGCAGGGATCCTGTAGAAAGGTGCAGTCTTCCTCTGAAGATCCAGTGGGAGAGGCAGCTGTTCCTCTGGGAAATCCAGTGGAGAAGCCGTGCTGGTGTTCCAGGCTCTCCAAATTATATCTGGGTAGCAATGCTTGGCTCCTCCCTCTGGGCTCACATCTGATGGGATGTGAGCCCATTCTGATGGAACATCCAGTGGGATGCTGTAGTTCTTATCAGCCATGCAGGGACATTCAATAGCCTGTTATCAGCAGATGTCTCCCCTTGGGAGGAGTGGTTGTGGAAGAGATAAGGAAAACTGCCCACTGAACAGAAGACAGCTGCCATACAGATGGCAGATCGAATATATTTCACCTTGCAGTCTGGGACAGGAAGTGAGGCATGCTGTAGGTTTGGATAACTTGGTGCCAGGGCTATTGGAATAATACCAGTATAGCTGGATGGGACGTGCCTGAGCTTGTCTGTCTTGACCAAAAGGCAGCAGCTGTGATGTTTTCACCTCAGAGACACCTCTGGCTAGCTGGATGCTGGAGCTGGGTGCTTGGAGGCAAGTCCAGGCATGCAGGAGCTCAGGTTTCCCTCTGGCAGAGAAGCTTTAAGGTGATGGTGAAGGAAAGGAGTTGGTTCTGATGGAGGATTTTGATCCAGAGCTTTATTCTGAATGCAGCAACTGCTCCAACGCAACCCTCAACCACGTGGTTTGCTCACCCTTTTACCCGGGGGAGAGAGGGAGGGAAGGAACACGGGGACCACCAACTCAAGGGACAAAGGACACCTGGATGGCCCAATGTCCCACCAGGAGTGGAGGGCATCTTTTGAATTCTGCCAATCACCCTTCTGGAATGCCAGGATTGCTCGGCAGGGATCAGGGAGGGGGAAAGCAGGGGTGACTGATACACCCGGCAGGGAATCATCATGGGAGGAACCGGGTTTCTGAGGTAAATGCTGAAATCACAACGCAACAAGGGCTGCTCCACCATTCCTGACGTGCCTTTTCCATGCTGTCCCTGTCCCCTGCAGATACTGCGAGAGCCGGCGGAGGGTTTTGTTGCAGCACGTGCATGAAGGCTACGAGAAGGACCTGTGGGAGTACATCGAGGACTGAGCCCGGCCCCGCAGCAATGAACTCTGAACCCTTTCCCATCCTAGAGTGCTCATGCAATTCCAATAAAACCCACCCAGGGCGCTGCTCCGCCTCTTACACCGCTGGTCTGTAGTAGCGGGATTCTGTTTTGTTAACAGAAAAATTAAGTAAATTATATTGTAATAAAAAAAAAGGTAGATAAACCATTGTACAACAGTATTCTAGGCGGCCAAGAGTGTGACAGACGCACTAAAAAACCCTCCAACTTTAACTTGTAACGTAGCTTCATCCTCCAAGCCGACTCCTTTTTCTTTTCTCTCTTTCTTTTCCTGTGTGTAGTACAGATGAAACTTAAACCAGTTTCTTGACACTGCTTTTCATGTCCAAACCAGCCATTTTGATGGACTTTGGTAAGGGGGGGTGGCTCTCCCGCCCCCCTCCTCCTCTCTGCCACCTAAATACATGGATGAATGTGGATTGGCTCATTGTAAAGAGGATTTTTGGGGAGGGAAGGAGGGGGGGGTACACAGCAAGGAAAAAAAAAAACCCAACCTTTGTATATGACTTTTAAAACAAAAAGAGGACAACACAGTATTTTTCAAAGTTGTATATAGCGCATATGCATGGACAAAGAGCAAGCGTGGCACGTGTTTGCATAATGTTTAATTACAAAAAAATATTTATTCTTTAAAAATCTTCAAGATTATGTCTATTTGCTGTGCATTTTCTTTCAGTTTGATTCTTTGGTTTGGTTTTGTTTTTTTTTCCCTGGGCTGGGGTGGGGGAAGCGTGTGCTGGTGTAGTGAATATATCTATATATATATATTTTATTTTTTTGTTTTTTCTTTTTGGAAGGCTTTTTCCAGAGCAGTTGGGTTTCTCCTCTTCCTGCAGTTCCTTTCTGTCCAGGGCCTCCCCCAGGTCTGTGTGTGTATCCATTGCTGGCGACGGACGCGGCCCCTCGCAGCTCCTGGAGCTCTGGTTCAGGATGCCTTGCCTTTTTCTTGGTTTATTTTTGGCCCCAGATCTTTACCTGCCCAAATCCAGCTCTCTGTTCCCACTGGTGCACGCAGGACACGTGCTGTGATCCCAGAGGAGGCGTGTGAGTGTGTGTGTGTGTTTGTGTGTTTGTGTTTAGAGGTTTGTTTTGGATCCCGAGGCAGGACAAGGAGGGGTGTTTTGCACCACTTCTCCAAAGACTTCCTGCGAGATTTCGGCTGTGGATCTCCTCTCCCTCCACCTTTCATCTGTCAAATGGACCCTTTCTTGCTGTTTTAATTTTCACTTCATTATAACGAGTCGTAACATTGAAAAGGAAAGCTGATGGAATTGTCTTTGTGTTTGTTTTGGGCTCAATCACTGGGCGTCCTGTCCTGGCAACTATTTAACACTCCATCTAGTGCAGTAGAAGCTGAAATCAGCGGAGTATTTTTCAACTAAAAGGGGAAAGAACTAATGAGTTTAGCTGCTGAGTCCATTTTTATGATTTCTGTAACAAGAGCTATGTTAAAGTAAACAATTGGTGGTGGTTTTATTAAATTTACTCCTGTATAGGAATTCCTTCTGTGGTATTTTTCGCCAGGCAAGTGTCCTCCAAGCCTCCTGCCGCTCTGCCAGCTTCCAGGGGATGGAAGTTGTGACGGGATCAGATCAAAAAGGCAGATCCCAGGCAGGGCTGTATCACGGGATGCTGTTTCCAGCTGGCAGCGGGGTCACTTCGGCTCCCTCACCGCTCCTGCCGACTTTCCACGGATGTGGTTTTGTCCCTGTTTACCTGCTTTTCCCTTTATTTGCCCTGGAAATCGGAGGTGATGTGGTTTTGTCCCTGTTTACCTGCTTTTCCCTTTATTTGCCCTGGAAATCAGAGGTGAGGGAGTGCAGCCGCTTTCCCTGTGCTGTTCCTGGTGCTGCTGGAGGGGTGGGATGCCGCAGGGCTGCGTGGGAGCGGCCCTGCCCGTATCCGTTCCTGTCATTCCCGCTGGGAATTCTCCGGCCATGCTGTGAAACATTTGGAAGCTGGGCTGGGCAGGGCAGGTGCAAGCTCCGAGGCGTTGGGTTTTCACTCCGTGCTCCCCGAAAGGAATGCGCCAAGGATGTGGGCGCTCCCCTCCAAAGGAAACCCGCTCTGAGGCGTCCTCAGTCCCGATGGCTCTTGGCGAACCTAGAGACAGTGACAGAGCCCTGTTCTGTGGGAGAACCTGCTGCAGTTCCTTTCCTCCGGGTTTCAGGCGCTCGCACGTGAATTGCCATGCCCACAGACACTGTGGAAATAAAAAGGAAAATAAACAAAATCCGCCATCCCAACCTCCCTCCCTGCTGCTGCTGTGGGGCGGGAGCGGGGACGCGGCCGCTCAGCGCTTCCCGGGTTATCCCTCCTCACTGGCGGCCTCATTTCCCTCTACACCGCGGAGCTCCCAATAAAACCTTCCAAAAGCCGGCATTTTATTATTTCTGTGGTTTTTCGAGTGTTTTTCAGGTTAAACGGGGGCCGGGATTGCGGGGGGTGGGAGTGGGGGAAGGATGGGGGGAGTCCTCCCGCCGCCTCCTTCCCGCCGTGCCCCGCGCGCCATGGCCGCGCCGGAAGTGGTGGCGGTCTCCATGGCAACCCGGCCCGCCGCGGCCATGGCGGAGCCTCAGGACGCCACGGTGAGGGGAGAGGGGAGAGGGGAAAGAGGCGCCCGGGCTGAGGGGGCCGAGAGGGACAGGAGGGGACGTGAAGGGAAGTGAAGGGAAGTGAGGGGCAGCGGCGGCGGTGGGAAGTTCTTTTGAAGAGCGAGATTTTAGTCTGCAGACTTGGTATGGAAAACGTGAGGGAAATTCAGTCTTTGCTGAAGTAATCAACGTTAATTATCGATTATTAGGTGCTGGAGCAGGGGGAAAGTAAAGAAGATGAGGACAGGGCTGCAGCACAAGGAGCGGCTGAGGAAGTTGTGGGTTTGCAGCCTGGAGAAAAGGAGGCTTGGAGAGACCTCAGAGCTCCTGCCAGGGCCTGAAGGGGCTCCAGGAGAGCAGGAGAGGGACTGGGGACAAGGGATGGAGGGACAGGACACAGGGAATGGCTCCCACTGCCAGAGGGCAGGGTTAGGTGGGATATTGGGGAGAAATTCCTGGCTGTGAGGCTGGAGAGGCCCTGGCAGAGGGTGCCCAGAGCAGCTGTGGCTGCCCCTGGATCCCTGGCAGTGCCCAAGGCCAGGCTGGACAGGGCTTGCAGCACTCTGGGACAGTGGGAGGTTTCCCTGCCCGATGAAATTATCTTTAATGTCCCTTCCAACCCAAGCCATTCCGTAATTTTTTTATTTTTTGGGGGTGGAGGGTGGTTGCCGTGGAGCCCCTCAGGGGTCCGTACCAAGCCTGGGTTGTTCAGTGTACTTAGAAATGATCTGGACAAAAGGATGGGTAGAGTGTTACTCAGGTGAGGAGGAAATAGGAGAAACTCCAGGAAAGTCTCAACAGAGCAGAGTGAGAGGACTCAGAATGATGGGTGTGCAGATTAAAAAAAAAATAAAAATTGCAATATATTAAAAAATGAGGTGTTTTTGCTGGTTACTCCTGCTGAGGATGGAATGCTCAGAGTTGGGTAAATAGCAGCTCAGTTTTTCTCAATAGGAATCTGAAAAGTCAATAAAATTTTAGAAACTGTTAAGAAACAAAAATGTAAACAGTAAAAAAAAAAAAAAAAGGAAGAGCCTTTTTTGGGTTATTTTTCATGTCTCAGCCTCTCTGATCTGCCCCATCTCCAGTAAAAAAAAAGATGCAGCTAGAAAATGTTCCCAAAATATTGCAAGGAACAAAGATCGACTGAATCTCTGATTTTAAAAATTATTTATTAAGGAGAAGGGAGGTGACACAGGTTTATAAAATCCCGTGTTGTCTTCCCAAAAAGCAGAGTGAAAAATAAAAATACTTTCCTGTGTAAACCCATTTCTCTTCCATGAAGGTTTGCAAAGTAAGAAAATCATATAAAATTAATGTATTTTCCACGCATTGGGAGCTCTGGACAGTGTTTGCTGGGGGGGGTTCCCTGCCCTCCATGTGATGGGACATCCCTGTGCTCACATCCTGTGGACTCAGATGGTTCCCAGGAACAGCTTTTCCCTGATTAACTTCATAAATGTTTGATGATAAATGGTTTTGACTGATTTTCTGAGTGATCTCTAATGAGGTTCTTAAATGCTCCACTATTGGTTTTTTGCAAGGTAAAGGTCACTTCCCAGGTGGTCAGAAGTGACCCCACCACCAGGGATGTGCTGCACAATGAGGGGGTTTGTTTAATCGAGCTGTGGAACAGAAATCTCTGCCTTGCTTGGCAGGGCAGAGTTTGTCCAGCAGCAATGCTGCTATTTTTATGCCCTCCTTTGGGATTTGCCAGTTGTCCTTTCTGATTATTTTCTGGAACAGAGCTTCAAGAAACCTTGCCTGGTCTATTTACTACTCCTGCTTTCTGTCTTTTCAGGTTTCTTCATCGCCAGCGGCTACAGAACCAACAAAACCCCGTCCTAAAAAAGGTTTGTTTGAAGATCTGATTGTGTTTCTTGGGCAGGTTGGTTTTAAGGTTTCTTCTGTAGTGTTTGCAGCTGTCTAGGAGGAAATAAATGTCCTCTGGGAAAAGAGGAGACTGTCTAGACTGTAATTTGCTGAGTACCAGTGTTTCTCCAGGGTCTCTGTGAGCTCAGTGCTGTTCCTGGCTGATTTACCATAGCCACAGCCTGTATCATGTTTGCTTATAATCTGGGAGAATGTTTATTTTATTGTGTGCTTACTTGTGGGGCTGTTAATGAGTTTGATACTCATTTATCCTCTCAAATAATAATGGGTTTGTTTTGGGTTCTTCAGAATGATGTCTTGCTCTGGAAATAATCTTGGGAAGCAAACATTGTGTCTTGTGGGGTTTTTTTATGTCACATGTTCCAATTTTTGAAGTAAAAGTGCTATCAAATCAGGCAGGTTGTGAGTTTAATTATCGTTTATTTGCTTTTGTTTGTTTCTTTTTAATAATGAAAATGTGTTAATTCACCCAGTGCAAATAGTTGGTTTTGAAGTCTTGGTTGAATCTGAACTGGAACAGCTACAGTTTCTGTTGTTGGTTCAAAATGTTTGACCAAATCCTGCTGGTTTTTGAGGGATCTGGTAAATTCTTGAACCTCTCCTTTTCTGATTTCCCTCGTTCTTGAGGCAGGGCTTGTCCTGACACACACAACAAGTGTTCCCTTCTCTGTGGCACTGCTCCCCTTCCAGCCCAGATGTGCTCACTCCAGAGCTTTTGTGCCTACCTGAGCTGAGCTTTTGGGATGGTTTTTGATAGATTCTCCTTTCTTGAGGGCAGAGGGCCCCATCAGTTATGATTTTAATTAAGAGTATTTACTCCCAGTGGCAGAAGCAGTCCTCTTTTCCCCTTGCCTTTGCATTCAGGGACCCTCTGCTGGTGAGCACAGCCCTTTGGCCATTTTCCGCCCTGCTGTGCCTGTCAGAGTATTCCTGATGGGGACTGGGATGGAGCCTGCCTTGGGATAATGCTGGCAGTAAAAAGGAGCTTCACTGGCAGCTGGGCACTGCAATGACATTCTGCCTCACTGGGTTCTTTGTCCTGCATGTAGGCCTTGGGAAGCTGGAAAAGCCACTTTGCTTTTGAGGAGCTCAGGCCAGCCTCGCATAGTCCCAGTTCCTGGTAGGAGAATTCCAGCCCTTGAGCAGAGTGTGCCTGTCCTGGAGATGGGGCTTGGCTCAGCACAAGCCCAGGCCTCTTTGGTAGCTTGCCCAGAGCTGGGGAGAAGATTGCTACTGCTTCAGGCCTGCATGAAAGTAAAAATAACTCCCAAATTTACTTTTATCTTGACCCTCAACTCTTTCAGAGCAAGGATTGCTCTGAAATTACTCTAAATTGGTTACTTTGAGGCAATTAGTCTGACTTCCATGGAGGCACTGATGGGCTCCCTGGTGAGCTATTTCATCTCTATCCTTTCTGTAAAGGTTATGACTCCCATCTCTTCCTCCATAACCCCCACCCTGCTCTGCCTCCTTGTGCAAGCCCCATTTATTTGTGGCTCTGGATCTCCCTTTATACTGACACAACCCTTGACTCCAAGTAAACTAGGATGATTTTTTAAAAAATCCTCTAGCCCATGACTTTTGTAATTCTCTTTTCTGTCCTTTAAGGTAAATTGAGGCATCTCCAGGCCTGGCACACCTCGGGTTGTTCTGACTGAAATGCCTTCAAAGCCTTTGGGCTTTGCCATTTAATATTTGACTTCAGTGCAGCTGGGAAAGCTGATTTGAGCTGCCTGATCGTTAATCTCTGGGAAATGAGGGCAGCAAAAAGATTTGTACTTGGAGTGATGTAACATTGTCCTCTGTGTGTGGGTGGGGGACTGGGGGCATGAAAAAGAGGAGGAGGGAGAACGAAGGGATGTTGGATATTTTTTGGTGGAATTTGGCAGGAGAGAGCAGCATCTATTTCCCATGACAGCTGTGGTTTTTTAATAGAATATTTGTAGAACATCTTAATTAAATATCTCATCCCATTTTAGTTTGGATGAGGAGAATTATGGTGAACTTTAGGAGCCAGGCTACACCAGTGCTGTTTGAACAGAAGAGTGCTGCTAAACTTATTTTAAACTGGCATTTTAAACATTGAATGGCCACTTTCTGTTGCAAATTGCCTTTTTATATTTGATTGTGTTTTCAAGCAGGATAAAGCTTTAGTTTCAGTGTTTTCTCTAGCAAGTGAGATCCTAAGCTCAACATTAGCACAAACAGATCTGTGAAATGCAGAGACCATGTGAACAGTTTGGTGTGGGTAAAATTTGTGCCCAAATAGAGCAATAATGGATACTGTGGTTGCACACAGGTGTAGCAGAGTGGGACCAAGCCATTGCAGAGGCCCTATGTTAACCATCACAGTGCTGCATTCAGCCTGCTCAGCTTGTCTGTGTTCGTACTGGGCAGGAGTGAGGCATTAAATGTGTGTTTCTGAGAATGGAGTCTCAAATTTGCCAAAAATCATTGGGATGACAAAATACACACGTGAGGTTTGTAGCTTTAACCAGAAGGGCACATTTTCAGAAATTGAATACATTGAACCTGAATTTTGTAGCTTCCCCTCACTGTTCCTTGCTTTCCACTGGATATCTTGAACCTGAATTGAGCAGCTTCCCCTTCCTCTTCTTGCCTTCCTCCCATGAGACAAGAGAAGGTGGAACCTCCAACCAGACTTTAGCAGCTGCATTGTTTGGTTCTTAGAAGGAGAATGTTGAGTTTGGAGGTGGAATTTGCTCGTGAAGTAGCTGATCCATCATGTTGGGCTGCCAGAGCCTGAAAGTTGGGATTTGAGAGGGTCTGGCTTGTGGGCAGGCCAGCCCTGAGGGAAGAGGATGAGTGTTCAGCAAGGTTCTGGAGCAGATGGTGTTGGTGGAATCAGGTGGTTTGAAATCTCTCCATGCAATGATCTGAATTAATGGCATGGGTGGAGGTAACTCCCTCCAAGTATCTTGTGGCCACCCTTGGTGACAATTGTCCCACAGCAGCTGACACAGGAGTAGCATTTATTATTTTGTCCTTTATCCCCTGCTGGGAGAGCTGCTCCCAAAATCACTTCCCTTTGTGGCTCCATCCATAACTCTCCCTCTGTTGATCCCCAAGCAATAAAGGGAGCTCTGCTCCTCGAAGTGATAAGGAGTTAATGTCAGTGTGCTGAGGTGGGGTTTTCATCTCCTTCCTGCATTCTAAATTAATCAGATCTTTTCCTAAATGCTTTACTGGTTTGGAATTGAGATAGGCTGTCTCCCATCTTCTCACTTTCTTTTTTCCACGCAGGCAAATAAAATAATTTTATAGGATCTGATAGCACTGGAGTGGAGAAGTGCTTTTACCAGCTTGTATTGTTGATTTTTATGGAACATAACTCAAATTTATTTCCCTTTATTGTGGAAAAAATGTTTAGAAAGAAGTTCTGAGCTCGTGTTTGTCTAATAACAGTTCAGAGGTTAATGGGACAATTTTAAGTGCATTTGGATTTCTACATGAATATGAGACCTCAGACTTTCTGAAATGCACTGATGGTGTTTTAATGACAAGGTAGAATCCTAAATAAGTACACAGTATAATAAACTCACTGAAGCAAAATTGATTTTGCTTGAATCACTGGGAAGAACTTGTCCTAAAAATCCATTAATCTGTCAAGAATGAGAATTCTGAATTGTCATCAACCACCTCTACACTTAACACAGGAAGGGTCAGGTAAATAATTTTCAAAATGAAAACCCTGCAAAACTCTTAGCAGACATCAAGTGTTCTCCCTGGGCATTGGGGTATTTTTGGGGTGCTCTGTAGGTATGTTTTTTCTAGGGTTTGAAGGAAGGATTTGTCTGTGACCTTTGGCAAAGTGCCTTGGCTTTTGTTGCTTTCCATTTATCAACCACCAGCTTGGTCTAATATCCAGTGACAGGTTTTGGATGCTGCAGGCTTTTGGTTAACAAAACATTTGGAGACATGAAATGAAAATTATCACATAAAGGGATGTGTTGCAATGCACTGCTTGGCCTGTTGGGTGGTGGCTCTGGTTAAGAGGTGCCAATAAACAATCTCAAAATGTGGCTCTTAATAATGCAATAAATAATAATAAATAATGCTCAGATTATGCAGAAATAGGTAAGTGGCTTTTGATGAGCTGTCCTGTCTCTGGGTGGCTCCTGCTTGTGCAGATGAACCAGTGGGGATCCCTCCTGCTCCTGCAGATGTTTTAAGGGATTCTGTAGGTATTTAATCTGAAGAGCAGGAACTCTCTACCCCGTGGAGTCGATTCTGTGCACTTGCAGTGCTGATCATTTCTGCATTTCTGATACCGTTTCTTAAATCAATATAAATCCATTCTTTGAGCTGGCTTCAAAGCTGCCTTTGAACTTGTAAGAGTGAAGCTGCCTGAGAAATCCAGATAAAAACAACCCCCTTGAGTTAAATTAATTAATGCTTCGAAGTGTGTCAGAAAGAAAAGGCCTTTGTGGGAATGTCATGGTCAGAGGGAGCCAATCCAGCCCTTATCTGTCCATACCCATTCACTTCCATTTGGCCACATGCAAGCCAAGATCTTTTAGTCCATTTGAACCCCCAACCTTGTGGGAAGAAATTGGTTCCTAAATCAGCTAGATTAGTTGGTAATTACATCATTGTTTTATGTAAGAGACTTGGGTATTTCCATCTCGCCGATAAGTGGGGAACAGTGAGTGCTGTGTGTGATGCTCAGGATCTGATGCAGCTGCTAGTTTTGAGTAGTGAGATTAAAAAATGGATTATCATTTTTGGGTAATTAAATTCTATAATATCCTTCACTTCATCCTCTTCTCCCCAGAATAACAGCCCAGTAATCCCTGCACTGCAAAGAACTGGTAATTTTTAAACTGGAATGTGCTAGCACAGCTCTGCCCTCTTGTGTGTGTATATTAATATCTGTGCTGACAAGAGCAGGGAATCCTTTGCAGGCAGCACAACAGGGAACATTTTAGTGCCAGTTTTTAAAGCAGGTAAATTCATTTTTTGAAGCTTCTTTGAAAGTCCTTGGTGCCAGGCAAGTGTCTTCTGATTTTAAAGCCTTCAGCTGCAGTTTGTTGGCGTGCTGCATACAGATAAAATAGCATCTCCTGGTGGGAATTTAAAAATAATTCTGTAAAAATAGTAAGTGACAAATTTAGGAAGGGTGGGATTCATCTCTCTGCACTGAGATGTCTCTGATGCAGAGCAAGTCTCAGCAGATCACCCATGCTCCATGTTTGGTCAGTGCAAAGGGCAACTGTGCCATTCTCTGACCTCTCCCAGCCAGCTGTGCTGGAATGATTCCCTTCCTAAGGATGCCTGTTCCTCTCCTTTACCTTGGAGACAGCCCAAGGCAGCTCACTCATATCTTCATTTTCAGACACGTGAAGGAGATGCAGCTCACTCAAGAGTCAGAATTCCCAATATCTGTGCTGCTGGAATTTGGGCATCTGAGTCTTTAGTGACAGAATCACCTGCTGCATTTAGCCCAGCTCTCCAGCAGCATCTGTGGCACAGGAATGACAGGACATGTTGGGCAAGGAGCAGCTCACTGAGGGCTTTTTGAATAAAAATTATTTCCATTCACTCCTTGCAGGGCCTGTCCCCTTCACTGCCAACGCTTCCAGCTGCATTACACACGCTGCAAATCCTGGGATTTTGTCACTGGTTTATTCATAATTCTCAATAATTTCATTCCCTGCCTGACTGTGATTCATTTTTATACTTATAATTAGAAGGAGGCAGGGTGAGCTTCTGTGACTGTAATTAAAGACTATATCATTAACACATTTGTGCAGTAGGGAAGAGTGAAGGTGCACAGGCAAATGTTCATCCTGGGATAGGCTGGGATTTCCCTCCTGGAAAACTTCATCCTGAGGCAGTGAGGCTGGAAGAACTCAAACTATAGAGGGAATACTGAAATGTTTGCAAGACTAGCTTCTATAAATTTTGTATGTATATATATTCTTATAATATTCCTTCAATATAGCATTCTTTGGCAGTGGATGAGCTGAGAACAGGTTCTAGGTGCTCTTCCTAATGGAGTTGGAAGTTTCACAGACTGATGTGGCTGGATTCTGGTCCTCTCCATGCTGGAATTTTATTTTGCTTTCTAAAGGAAAAGCTTTTCTTACAAATGCCTTACAACGATTTTAGTTTCAATTTTCATGTAAAATACCTCATGCTGTAAACAGAAAAAGACTAAGCATAGGAATTAAAGCCAGAGGAGGGATTAGAACTGGAAATCCCCAAACTATTTTGCTCTGATGCTGGAGTTAATGAGAAGCTGGTTATTTTGGGAATGCCTGCAGCCACTTTGTGGGGGAGATGCCTCCCATCCCAGTGTTGCTGTGGGAGGAGCCAGCAGTGAGTATCTCAGACCACCTCTGCTGTTCACACGGCATTTCATTGCCCTGCCTTTGCCGTGGTGTGCTCTGCTCCCCAAATCTGGGCACAGACACCCAGAGAGAGCTCAGACTGCGCCTTGCCTACAAGAGCACAAAGCATCAAGCAGGACATGGTTTAAACAGGGAAGAGTTGGGATGTCATGCCAGGGCTTGGATCCTTGAGTATCTCCAAGTGTTGTGTCTGCAGCCTCAGCAACTTAAGAACTACCATGAAAGTAGCCTGGGTTTTGGGTTTTCCCCCTATTTTTTGGTTTTTCTCTGTTCTGAGCACATCTCTGCTCAGCAGTCAGTGCTGATGGTCAAAATTGGCTTGTGCAGAGCAAACAGACTTTCAGGTCTCATTTTTTAGAAAGATCATACTTTTTCAAATTTCTTTTTAAAGGGATTTGTTACTAAACCTCTCTTCAGTGTTATTTGTTTGAATCAAATTTTAGACTTGAATTAAGCCTTATCAGGCCTGAATTAAACTTTTTATGAAGCAGTGATCAGGATCATGTACTTGTGTTAAAGATGTGTGTAAATCTCATCCCCCCCCAGATGCACTCAGGACTGCCCAGTGGTATCTCACCAGCCTCCTACTGCTATCAGAGATTTCCCAGTGACCAAACTGGTTCTGCCCCTGGGAGGTCCAGGGGATGACAACTGTGTGTTCATTTACAGATCATTCCACTTCACCTTCAGGTTGAACTTGAGCAGCATGTAGTAGAACACAAATAATTAAATAAAATAATTCTTTTTATATGGCAAATTAATTGAATAATCAGTGTATTTATTTCATAAATGAAGCCATCTTTCTTTGGAGTAACTCAGAACTGTAAATGTCTTAAATCAGTAAAAAACCACAAATCTGAGTAAGCAACTCAATGAGATTTATGCAGTGCATAGTAGCAAGAGAAAATGCCTCTTTCTCCCCATGCCCTAGAGTATAAATCTGATTTAAGATACAATTTTGAAGTCTTTCGTCTATCCCTGGCTAATTTTCCTGCAGGGGGAGGTGGAGAGTCAGAAATGTTGCTTTTTTTTTGTTGTTTAAACCGCTGTTTTCCAGCCTCCTTCCAGCTTCCCCTGCACCTTGTGGAGCTATTAAACCGTGGGAGGCAGCTCTGGGGATGAGTTACAGCTCCTCACCAACACTGGGCTGTGTGTGATGAGTTTTATTAACCCCAGCTGACTGTAAATAACGAGCAACCACACGGCTTTAGGGCTTGATTTAAAGGTGCTCCAGCAACAATTTGCAAACGGGAAAACGCAGGGAAAAGGGATTAAACAGAGAACGGCTGCAGTGTAAAGCTGGTCCTTTTTTTGTTGTTGTTTATATCCATTTTAGAGGGGTTTGTGCATACAAACACCTCTATTCTCACATACATTCCCTCACACGTGGTGAGTGAAATACAGCTCGTAGAGCCTCTTCTGAGTGCTGGGTTTTGGGGTTATTTTTCATTATTACTGAGTTTTGAATACATTAACAGCTCCATTTTCAAACTCCAAGGATGGATCTGGGCGTAGGAAGAGCAATGTTCCTGTGCTAGTTTTCTTTCAAAGCTCTCATGTATTTATACTGCCACAGTCTCAGTAAAAGAGTCTGAGGAAGGAAGAGGATTTCTTGTCAAATTTGGCTCTGCTAGAAATTTGTAGGATGCTCTTCTCACACCAAGGCAGTCTGTTAGTTTTAAATCTTGATAAGAAGATTGATATTAGAGCTTACAAATGCTTTCTCTCCATTATCATACCTTGTTTCAGAAAATCCAATTCCCTGCAGGGCTGTAGAAGCTGTTGGAGTGTGTGCCCTATTATTTGAATGTTATTTTTGCCCAGAAGATGCTCATTCCCTCCCTGACACAGGATTTACAAATGGTAGCAGAATTCCTGGCGTTGGCAGCTTGTGAAGCTCAAGGCAAAAAGGAGACAGCACAGATGGGCTCATCCTCCCTATCCATGTTTATTTAAGTGGATAGGAGAGCACAGAGCTCTGTTTGGGCTCTAACCACAGCTATGCCTGAAACTTCCCTAAGCTCTGGGAGTAGAAGCAATGATAATCCTGGCAGGAATGTCAGCACAACCACAGGAGGCTGGGCTGGGAGTGCAGGGACTGGTGGTGCTCCCACAGAATTCCATGTGCTGCCTCTCAGGTGTGATGCTCCCCTGCAAAGACATGTGGGTTGTCTTTATGCCATTGGGAGTTTGCCATTAAGGCAATGACCAGAATGACTTGGAAGTGGGGATTGAATGTCCAAACCCCTCCAGTCCTGCTGCTGTGTGTCCCGACAAGCCTGGCCTGCTGCTGGGAGCTGATAAACCTGCATCTCTCTTTGCCAGAGCCCCACTTCCTGCTCTGACTTCTTCAGAGCAAGGTGCTGTGGTTTGAAACTGCCAGAGGGCAGGGTTAGATGGGATATTGGGAAGAAATTCCTGGCTGTGAGAGTGGCACAGGGTGTCCAGAGAATCTGTGGCTGCCCCTGGATCCCTGGAAGTCCCCAAGGCCAGGTGACTGGGCTTGGAGATTCAGATGGTTTTGGCTCTGGAGAGGTGTATAAATAATTTCTATGAATTCTTTCTGCATCTGAATAGAGCACAGAACCTGGTAATAATCCTTTACTTCCAACAGCCATTTTGGGGGGGATCAGATATGTTCCTGTGTCAAATTTAATCATGAATTTAGACATAGATGTTGGGAAGAAATTCCTGGCTGTGAGAGTGGGCAGGCCCTGACACAGGTTGCCCAGAGCAGCTGTGGCTGTCCCTGTATTCCTGGAGGTGCCCAAGGCCAGCTTGGACAGGGCTTGGAGCACCCTGGGATGGTGGAAGGTCCCTGTCCATGGCAGGGGGTGGGACTTGATTATCTTTAAGGTCCTTCCAACCCAAACCATCCTGTAATTCTAAGATTCACTCTATGAAACACTTTTGTGCTTCTGCTGCCTCAATATCAAAATGTCACAATAGAGAATTGAGGCACTGCCTGGGTGTTTGTTAGTTTTGAAAATATCTCCATTCTTGGATGATGCTGTTTTGCAACATGGAATTTTGAATTAGAATTTGGAAAGGGACAGCTGAATCCTTTTGGAAAACCTTTCCCACATACGTGGTACCTACCACAATGGATCCAGGCTGTGGCTCATGAAGCTAAATAAAGAATAAAAAAATTAAAAGTACTTCTATTTAACTGCCTTTGCCAAGCTTTTCTGTCCTCTCTTTGTGCTGTGTGTTATGTGTGCTTTAGGTTATTTGGGATTTTGGGCCATAACAAGTTCTTCTTTGTGTCTACTTGAGTCTTTTGCCCCTTTGCTGCTGTTGCTCAGGCTGCTGCAGGTTGGGTTCAGAGCTGGAAGGGGTGAACTGGGGCTTGGACCCTTTCCAATAATCTGGATTGGAAGGAGGGCTGGGCTCTGAACTGGTTTTTTCCCTCTGAGATGAGTAAAATTTCTTCTTGAGCCACTTCTTACTGCTGCTGCTTTAGCAATCATTTACCCCATGAAATCTCATAAGAGCTTCTGGGGCCTTTTTTCCCCTCTTCTTTTTACAGCAATTTAAAGCCCTTTTATTAAATCTAAACCCCACTGTTTGATAGTTCATCCCTAAGCTATAATTACCCAATATAAAGATGCAAGCACAAAATAATTTCCTAGGGAGGTTTACACAAAAGGGAATAACTCATTATTATTTTTTCCAGTCCTTTGAGAAAATCTATAAGAGGAGGAATAAAGGGAAGAGTGATGATAGAGCAGCACAGATACAGACCTGATGATCTTACTCTGATTCTGTCAGGGTTTCTGCTCCAGTGGCTTCCTTAAAGGAGCATTGTCAGAAAGAAAAATCACATTGCTGGAAGTGGCTCGTGCAATCAATCACTGGCCAGCGAGGGAATCAGATGGATTCCCTTTTGAATTCAATCAAAACACACTTCAAAAGCATTTAATCATATTTTTGGTGGCTGACTCCCTGGCACAGGACTTTTGTAGTCCCACAAAAGAGAGGCTGAAAGACAATTATGCAAGTTATAAACTCTTTTTGATGTAGATACCAAGTTCTTTGATGATTGTGTTTTCCTGGGCTGGCCTTTGGGCAGATTGATTTACAGCAAATAATGGCTTTTTGTTTTTTCACTGCTAGAAGGATCTAAACCTCACTTTTCCAACCTGTGCCTGTGCTGTGCCTGGAATTATTGCTAGAGGTGACAAAGAAAAGTGTGTCTTCATACAGCAGTGACATAGGAGAAAATCCTGAATGTCCATATTTTGAGCTAGAGACCCAAATAACCATTTTTATTTCCATTTTCTTCAGGAGAATGCAGTGACCCATGGCACTGTGACAGCCCTTATCAGCAGGCTGAGGGAGCAAACCTGAGGGAGATAAGTACACCAGGAGCAGGTATCCACTGCTTTGTGGGAAAGCAGGAATGCAGATTAAGTGGTTGTGGCTCTGGAGAGGTGTATAAATCATTATAAATAATTAATTCTTTCTGCATCTGAATAGAGCATAGAGCCTGGTAATAATCCTTTACTTCAACAGCCATTTTTGGGGGGATCAGATATGTTCCTGTGTCAAATTTAATCACGAATTTAGGCATAGATTTTGAAAAACATCAGAATTGTTTGCCTGTTTTCAATTTGCTTGTCTTAGGGAGAAAGAAGAAAACCAAGTGATTCTTGTCTCCTCAGCCAGCCTTGTTGCTATTTCCAAATGACTTTTAGGAGCATAAAATCTCCCTGTGTTTTCCCAATCACACAGAGTTTTCCTCAGCTCACAGGTGCATCCCTGGAGGAAGCAGAGCTGGTTTATCTGCAGATGTCAGTGCTCATTCCTGAAGCTCACAGTGCCTTTTCACTTCTCCATTTTCTCTCAATCCCAGCACTTTTAGGCAACTCCTTGGGTTTTCCCCTTCCCCTGATGTTCTGCTCAGCCCTCAGTCTGATGTTCAGCATTTCTTCCTTCCCATCCCTGTTCCCAGCAGGCGTTTCCATGGTGTGGGAGTGGAGTATAACATCCTTCTTGTCTCATAAGTGTGAAAAAGCTCTTTCCTTCAGGAATTAAACAAGCAATCCTCCGTCCCCTCCGTGCTGTACTGGCATCTTGTCTTAGCCCACAACATTGGTGTATATTTTAACCTTTAATGGCACTTTTTACCTTCCCAGTAAGGCATGAACAGATGGTTGGAGACCTGGTGGGGTGTGTGTGGAGTTCTTTTGACTGTTCCCTATTTCAGACAGCTGCAGGATTTTCTAATTTGAGGCTGTATTAATAGGCACAAAATGGTGAAGGATACTTCAGTTCTGACTGTTAGTGGAGCGTTGATGGGTACGTAGAGTTTGCAGGGTCTGTCCTTAAATCCACACTTACAAAAGAAGGTGGGTGCCCAGGTGTGTCAGGTTTGGTGTTTTAATCAGACAGTGGCACCAGGAGATGCCAGGCAGGAAGGGCACACAAGTCCAGCTGTTTTATAGGATCCCAGACTGGTTTGGGCTGGAAGGGACCTTAAAACCCACCTGATCCCACCCCTTGCCATAGGCAGGGACACCTTCCACTGGACCAGGGTGCTCCAAGCCCCATCCAGGCTGGCCTTGGGCACTTCCAGGGATGGGGCAGAGCATTTCCAGCATCCCCAGGTGCTGTGTTTCTGTCACACCCTGGCACTGGTAGTAACCTGCACAGGGAAGTAATTACAGAGTGTCAGTGAACTAAGTTGCCCCTGAATGGGCTTCAGATGTGAAATAGTGGGGTTTCAATCAATTTGTGGCTATTTAGGCAGCCTCTTGACTCTTCTCTTCATCCTTTCACTCTAGGAAGGACTAATGGGAAACATAAATCTATCAGAAATCAATCTGATCTGGGAACATGCTTATTAAAATGCCTTACTTACAGAGATCTGGATACTCCACAGCAGAGCAGAATTTGGGCATGTTTGGATCCCTGATCTGTGCATTTCTGTAAGCTTAGCCTGTTTGCATTACTCTTTTGTTTGGATTACTCTTTTGTGTGTTTGGATTACTTTTTTGTTTGGACTGTGAGCTTTCTATTTGTTTTAGGGTAGTTGAACCTTCTTTAGAAACTATTTGACCTTTAATTGCTAGTGTGCACATTTAATTCTCAGCCCTAATATAAATCTAGTTGGATATTCTGGAATTCAAGAAAGAAAAACCAAGAAAATGAGAATGGCTTTGTGAAATGTTTCCAAATGCAGCAGCTGAAGGATGTTGGATTTAGGAGCTCTAAGTGAAACTGGACTTGATGTGGGTTGTGAGAGAGAGCCTGGTGTGCTCCAGAAACCAAGCAAATGAGGATGGCTTTGTGAAATGTTTTCCAAATTCAGCAGCTGAAGGATGCTGGATTTAGGAGCTCTAAGTGAAACTGGACTTGATGTGGGTTGTGAGAGAGAGCCTGGTGTGCTCCAGAGGCGATTAAAGCTCAGCCATTCCAAAAGATAATTACACTTGGCACCTGCCTCCTGACGTGATCCAGCCCTTCCACCTGCAGGGTTTCTTCTTCCTCACCTCTGATGGCAAAGGGCCCCAAGGCTCCCCAGTGTCACCTTCTGCTCTGTGCTGCTGGAGCCGCGCCAGCGTGTCCGGGGGTGGCTGTGTCCCTGCCGTGCTCCAAAGGGCTGGAGGAGGTGTCCCTGTGCTGTGTCCCCCCAGCTCTGCCCCAGCCCTCGCCTGCCTTTGCCTCTGCACTCATGTCACAATATTGACTTGCAAACACGGAGCTTTTGGGCCAGTTGCTATGGTTACCCCTTGGAATGGAGACTCCAGTCCCAGGCAATACATTCCCAGCCTTAATGAAATGCACAGCAGTGTGTTCAACTTGTAAACCCGACGTGGGTATCGCTAAGCAACATCCATCCGTGATTTGCCATAATTACTGCTGCGAGCTCTGCACCATTGAAATGCTGGAGCACAAGGCTTCCTCCTCCACTGCATCAAAGGTTTTTCTGCAGTAGCTTCAGTCTCTCAGACCTGTGATGGATCATAGTCCCTTCACAGATTCAAAGAACTAAGTTTGACCTCTTGAAATTATTCACACCTTCAGACCCCATCTCTCCAATCTCCTTTTGTGTTTATCTACTGTTTCCTGCTCATTCAGTCCCAGAAATTCATCTTAAAGACCTTTGATTCTTTTGCCCTAGATTCAAAATGTGAATCCAACTCATTTCCTCCAAGCTGCTTCTTGTGTATTTGAAAAAAATCCATCTCCTCCAATCAGTGTTGGTATTGAATTAAAATGTGTGTGTGGAGCTGTTTACTTCAGGATCTGCTCCAGGAGGAGCTGGTGCCTCAAGTCTTTTAGAATCTCAGACTGGCTTGAGTTGGAAGGGACCTTCAAACCCATCTTGTTCCAACCCTGTGCCATGGGCAGGGACACCTTCCAGTAGGTGGAAGTTTCCTTCTTTGAGCTTTTATTTAGTGTCTGTCCTGAACAAGGTGTTTTATCCATGAGTTGGAGAAGTACAATAAAACCAGGCCCTGTTTAGAAGTCCACACTCCAGCCTTCAAGTCAAATCATTAATTGCAATTGCAGTTCTTGAATTCCTTGCCTTGTGCAGGCAGTTGGGGTGGTTGGGAATATCTCTCCCAGATTCTCTGCTGCTCAGTGTGATTCCTTGTGTTCTGTGAATATTTTCCATGTACAGCACCAGAGCTGCCAATCCTAGAGAGGAAGAACTGGTTGATTTATCTGCTCTATGTCCGCAGAGACTACGAGGAGTGTAAGGTAAGAGCTGCCTCCAGAATGTGGGAATTATTTCACTGATGTCAGGAAAAAGCAGTTTTCTTGACAGTTTCCCAACCACACCTCTTTCCTGACTTCTTTTGGAATAAGGGGACCAAGAGAAAACACAAGTAAAATGACTTCAGTGGTCCCCAATCCTTGGCTGCCTTCAGGATCTGGAGGTGCAGCTCTCTGGAGCAATCTGTGAGCTCAGGATGTCACTGGGAGGGGGAAAGTGGAAAGAACTGCAGACCTCAGTTGTTCCAAGTGATGGATAGGGTTTTCCAAACTGATAATAACACAGTTCCACAGTGCAGGTTTCTTGATGGTGCTACAGAGACACTATGAAAACACTTCAGTTGAGGGAAACATTACTGCCAAGTGTAAATAAAAAACATCCTGGTTACTCTTGAGCAAAATTCTTTCATTTTACACGTGACCCATGACCTGCTCTAATTCATCTTGGGCTTGGTGAGCAGTTTGGAACTGGTTGTTTGAGATTACAATAGTAATGGAAATGGCAAATTATTATTTAGGAGTGTGTTTTTCTGATAAAATGAACACAAGAAGGTGATGCACCCATGGGCAGGAGGAGAGGATAAGAGTTGCCATTCTGATTCTGGCATGTGAAGCAAAGATCTGAAAAGACTTTTTGGCTTCTGAAACACCAGGTTGGTCAGGACTTGCCTCTGCTGGAGAGGTCTTGGAGGTGCTTAGGAAACGAGCAGGCTGGAGGAATTTCATTTAGCTCTTAATTAACAGAGCCAGGGAGTTGTATCTTCAGTAATTTCCTCTCAGATCTTGGTTTGCATAGATAGAAACACAAGCTGGACTAGCCCTCATAGCAGAAAATTGTTTCCCTTTTTTGTGGGCTGACTGGAGTTTCTTGGTGTGATTCTGTGTGTTGATTGTTTCTGTTGATGGGATGTGGAATCACAGAGTACAGAAAAGAAAAATATGTGCAGCTCAGGAAACCAGAGAAAATAACAAAGGGATGATAAAAAGGCAACACTGATGTGTCCATGTCTTCATCAGTCATGGAAGCAAGGAAATAGCAGGGGAAAATTGAAAGAAGACAGCTAATAAATACTCCTCTGCTTGGCAGGCCTGCTTTCCTTTTCCTCAGAGCTCACAAAACAATGTTTTTGCAGTAAAACTGGAAGATTCCAGGACAGTTTGGGTGTTGTTAAAATCCATCAATTCAGTCTCAGTAAGAAACAAGTGACCTGTTGTGTTAATTAATTTTGGTCTTTCCTGCTCAGTGCTTTGAAATGCTCCCTCTCTAACAGAGTTTTACAATCTCCCATAGTTTTCAATGAACTAAAAGGCCATTAAAAACTGCTTATTTACTGACATCAACTCCCCAAAGTGAAGGCATTAAAGTGATTTTGACCCTTTCAATGCTGCTTGAGCAAGGTGCCAGGCAGACATCCCTGAGAGTCTGCAGCTGCAACATCACCTGGGATGACACAGAGACTGCTTGGTCCCCTGCCAGTTGTGTCTAAATTCTGTCATCAGCACCTTAAATAAACTTGGGGGAAGAAATCTGGGATTTGAGATCATATTTCTCAGCTGAGGGCCTTTTGCTGTGGGACTTTTTAGGGTTTATAGAATTAAGCAGATTTCTCTAGAAGATAGCTCTCTATTGCCCTCTCTTGCTCTGAGAATCCAGGTTTTTGTAGATGGAACAATCCAGAGTATGTGAATTGAGGAGGTGTTGGTTATTTCTGAGTACAGTGTTTTATAATCATGCACTTTGTAAAGAGTTACTTAGATAAATTAGCAGGTACAGGTGAGGGAAGAGCAGCTCAGACCTGTTCTTTCTTTTCCTTCCTCTCTTTATGAGTGAGCATTGTAAATAAGAACTTTCCTTCTCAATAGTAACTTCTCAATTAATACCTTCTCAAGAATAACTTTCTCAGTAATAATTTTCCTCCCATGTTCTGTATCTGAGGTTCAATTTTCAGGTCCTTCACTTCTGTTGCTCTCAGAGGCAGGGGATGCTGGTACTGACCATACACATCTGAAATGCCAGCTAAGCACCAGGTCACTGCTCACCCAGAAATTATTCTTACCCCCTGTGTTTCTTCCACTTCTGCACAAAAGAGGAGTCTCAGAGCAGAAATTATGCTCTTGATTCCTGTCCAGGGTGTTCATCCTCCCAAAGGTGGGACCAGTTGTGACTATGGAATGTATCCAAGCTGCAGCCAGCCCACCCCAAACTGGGAGCTGTGTGGATGAAGCCAGCAAGAATTTACATTTCCATTGGGATTTTTTCCCTGTTCACTCCTCATTTGTTCTTTTGGCTTTCATTCATTCACTCAGCTGCAGTTGCTCCAGTTCAATTTATTTCTTCACAAAGGGCCTGGAGTAGATTCCCTTATCAGCAGAGGATGCTTTCAGAGATGCCTCCTGGTGTTTTCCCCAGGTAGTACCTAATTATCTCTGGGAATAGGAATGAACAGAGGAATACTAAAAGGGCCCCAGTGTTCCTGGCACAGGGCTCTGTTGTGTGCCCTGTGTGGTTGTACCCAGTCATGGCCCAGTGGGGTTGTGGTTTTTGTGACTGGAACCAAATCTTTGGAATCAACTTTGCTGAAATGATGTGAGTTTACAATTTTGTCCTTCCAGGCTCTCATCAAAGAGCAGCTCCAGGAGTCCCAAGGGCTCTGTGAATATGCTGTCTATGTTCAAGGTATGTCTGAAAATCTTGCTGCTAAAGCAGGTCACACCTGATTTGAGATACAGAGAACAATACAGGGGATAGGTGAGGGAAACACAGATTTGTTATGTCAAAATACATTTTTTCCCCTCTGCTTGCTCCATTTAGTTTTGAAATTTTGAATTTTCATATGAAATGGGTTCCTGTTTTCTCTGTCATCAATTCTTCTTTGGGTTATGGGTTCCTGGCCTTCAGGGTGTTGCTGTGTGTTTGATTCTGTTACAGATGCATGTTTTCTGTTTGTTACCCACCCCAGGTGATCACTGTCTCACTCCTTGCTCTAAGGATGGTATTCCTCTTCCTGCCCTGCCCTCTGGCCCCTAAAAAATGTCTCCCAAAATGTGACATTGCAATTCCAAATGCCATGGTGGGGCACAGTGGAGATTTGCTGGCAGGGATATGTTGCAGCCTGGAGAGGCTGGGGAGGGGAGAAATCCAGATTGCATCTGTACAAGCAGCTGCCCAAGGTTTAAAGTTTAAAGCTTTTTTTCTGACCCCTGAATTTCCCCAGGCACACAGAGTCCTGCCCTCAGACACAAAACTGTGGGTGCTGCAGGAGGGGCAAGCACCAGAGGAGCATTGATGTGATAGATCTGTCCTCCTCCTTCTTTCCCTGCTGTCAGAGGCACGTTTTTCCTGCTGAGAATGGATTCATTTGCCTGCCCTATGTTGTTTTACAGCTTTGATATTTCGCTTGGAGGGGAGAATTCAAGAATCTCTTGAACTTTTCCAGACATGTTCCATTCTGAACCCTCGAAGTGCTGACAACCTCAAGCAGGTGGCACGATCCCTGTGAGTGGTGTTTTATTTGTTGTTTCTCTTGGATGTGCCACCCAGGACCTTCCATGCTTTGTTTTTCTCTTAGGCTGCTTAATTCCAGACATGTTTCCTCCTTATCAACACTTGGCTTGCCTTCCAGAAGCGTGGGTTGTTCTTTAAGCAGAATCTCTGTTATCTGCCTGGCTGCTCTTGTGTTTTCTTTTGCTTTGGGCTTCAAGCAGAAAGGTGATACTGATTTCAAGGTCCAGAGCTACAGGTGCTGACCTGAGCTGGGCAGACTTGCCCTACAGACCCTTTTCTGTTGCTGAAGGTTGTGTTAGGACACCTGTCTCTTTCTTTGGAGACAAAAGCAGGCTGCAGAGCCTGGACATTCATTCCTTCCATCCCCACTAGTGTCAGGACCTTGGTCCTGAGAGGGAGCAGTGCTGAGATTGTAATCCTCTCCTGCAGATCTCTGGAGATGCAGCAAATAAGATAATTTCTCACTGGTAAAGGTGATAGTGGCTGCACAGCAGGGTCTGAAAACAGGAACAACATAAGAATTGCAATCCTTTTGCAGGTTTCTCCTGGGGAAGCATAAGGCAGCCATTGAAGTGTACAATGAAGCAGCAAAACTCGATGAAAAGGACTGGGTGAGTGTTCAGGGAGCTGCAGATCATTGTAATACCTGCAAACTTGTCCCAAACCAAGGTGAGCTCACACTGCCTGTGGTCTGAGCCTGGTTTGGATCACAGGAGCCAAATCCCATGCCTTGGGGCAAATCCCTGGCTTGGCCACAAAGAATTGAGCAGTGTGTTGGAACTTGGCCAAGGATCACTTTTAACATAACCACATCTGTGCTTTAAGGGAAATATGGGAAGAGTTTGGAAACCTCGGTTATTAAAACTTGCTTGTGTAATTGGGAAAGCTTTTCTAATGCAAAACATTGTTGAAAATGCAGGAGCAGTGATTAAATGAGCTCTTCTGTATAAAAAACAAAAAGAGAGGAAGAGCACTGCAAAGGGAAAGGTGTGACAGTGGGTGAGGGAGAGGCCATGCCTTGCAGCCCTCTGCAGGTGCCTGTTTTGCCTGCAGAAATGTTTCTAAAGTAGGCTTGTAATGTGTGAGCTCATTCCTTTGTTTGTCAGTACATCCAAAATTCAGGATACAAGGATAGCTTTGATATTATTTAAATTACCCCGTGCCAGACAGCTCAGAAACCTTTTGTATCACAAGTCTTTTTTCCACCTGCATTTCCAGTGCTTGGCATGCCTGTAACCCTATTTACACCCCAGCAGGCAGATGCCAGTGGGTATTTTGATTAGTTATTCCCCATTCCTGGCTCAGCACTGGAAGCAGAATCAGACTGTGCTCTTCCCTCATTCTACAATCTGCAACAGCCTGGAGTCACTGATTCAGTTCTGCACAGCTGGAGAGGCTGCATGGAGGAAAACAGGCTGATGGGGAAGTAGAAGAGGTTCCAAAGGTCAAGGCTGTCTAAGCTGATGAATCAGTGAAATGCTCACCAGAATAAAATAAGAAATTGGGAGAACCTTGATTTTCAGGGATGTGCTGGGGTTGGGAAGGTGATTTGTGTGTTAAACTGTGGGTGAGGACTTAGAGGCAGGGATGCTCCCTACACTGTTACCACTGTAGGGATCTTCTTACCCTGTGCAGAATTGTTTAGGATGCCAGAGGGATATCAGATATTCCAGTGCTCAAAATTAAGCACATCTTCCAGTTTTGTCCAGCTGGGTGCATATCCTACTGATGTACAGCCAAACTGAGTCACCCGTGAGGGCAGCAGGTTTTAGAGGGTGACACCACGATGAAGAAACCAGTCTGTTGTGCTCCTTGTTCTCTGAAAACAAATTGTCTGATGTCTCAAAAGAGATTTGTCATTTCTATGGGTTTTGTCTAAGTGGACTGTAATGTTTTGTGTACAACCCCACTTAAGCTCTGTAGGTGCCTGAGGTAACTGGAATTTATAGATTTACTTGCTCTAAAAAGCAAGAAGGGCATGGGCAGTCACAGGCTCTCCTGCTCTGGGTTAGTGTTCTCAGATTTTATTTCATACCTTGTGCTGATTTGGCTTTTTTTCATGCAGGAGATCAGCCACAACCTGGGTGTGTGCTACATGTACCTGAAACACTTCAACAAGGTAATGGCAGTGGGAAGCAAGGAAGCATCCCAGAAATTTCAGTGTCTTTGGTAGCTTGAAATAGATCATTTGCAGCAAGAGGTATCGAGAAAGCTTTTTGCTTCTGTGTTTTGTTTTTGGGAGCAAAGGCTTGTGAGCTCTGTTTCCATTTATGTGTTGAATTACTTTGAGTCAGCTGCAAGTCATTGAGGTTGTGTAAAGGGAGATCAGCCTGTGGCAGGGCCAGAGGCTTTTTCTGAAATCTCAGATTTTTCAGAGAACATTTCTGGCTTTAAAGGGAATGTTTGAGAAACCTCAAACTAGACAGAAAATGGGCTGTGCTCCAGTAAGAGCTGCTTCTGTGTCTGAGCCCTTTAAAGGCAGACCCAGGAACCCTGCTGGCTTTGTGGGAGCAGCAATCCAGGTCCATCCTCTTGAAGCAAGAGAAGGGTGATGGTAAAACCCCAAACCATTTCCCCAGCTCAAACTGCTGCACCTCATGCAGAGAGTTCCTGAAGGAAACCTCAGCTCCTTGGCTCTGGCAGGACTCAGAGGGATGGACTTATGGGATTGTTTACTGGAGGTGCAGCAGGTCCCTTTTTCCTCCATGGGAAGGTTTTGCTTCTGTGTCTGAAGCTCCTGGAGTTAGTAGAGAAGTTTTGGAGGTTGAGATGCAGTTTTATTTCCAGGTTTGAGTGTGCCATGCCCAGTTCCTCACTTAACCATCCCCTGAGAGCTGGTGATGAGCACTGAGCTGTCTCTGGTCCAGCTACTCTAAGGAAAAACCAGCTTTTAGACCCTTCTTGTTCCCAGTTCAGCCCAGCTCCTCCCTGCTGCTCTGCTGGTGGGGTGCTGTGGTCCTTGCAGCAGACCCCAGCTGTGCTCCCTGTTCAAGGCATCCCTGTAAAAAAGAAACAACCTCTGGAGTGTGGGTTCACACTTGGGATTTGTTGTCTGCACCAACACCTTCCATGCTGGGACCTGCTCACACCTCCACTGAGATTTTCACTTCCTCACTGCTGGAATAAACATTTTAAGGAAGAATAAGCTGCAAAGTATCAGTTCACCCAACAAATCCAGAGCATCCCTCAAGCCAAACAAACTCAAATCCAGGAGCAGGCCCATGCTCATCTCCTCCTTGGGAGGCAAATGCCTCTTGCTTGGCTTGAAGCTGTGCCTTTTACTGCCCCTAAAAGCAGGTGGCTGCTGGTGCAGAGCTTGTTCCAAGGATTAGCTGGGCTGGGGTTTGTGTTCTCCAGGTGCAGGGGATGTTTGTTGGCTGTTCTCCTTCCCTGGCTGTTGGGGATTACTCGTGGGCTGTTGCTCTGCTGAGGGCTCTGTAATCATTTATTATTTTTTTCTTCTCTGTGGTTGTGTTTTTAGGCACGAGACCAGCTCAACAATGCCCTGGAGCTCAACAGACACGACCTGACCTACATGATGCTGGGCAAAATTCACCTCTTGGAGGGGGAGATGGATAAAGCCATTGAAGTATATAAGAAAGCTGTAGAGTAAGAAATATCCCTTTTTTCCATCTGCCCATTCCCATCCTATGCCAGGAGAAAATTGATTGGTGTCCCAGATCTGAATTGAGGCCATGATTAAAAAGCTAATGGTAATTACAGGGGCTCTGAGCAAAGCTGGCACTTCCAAGCACTTCAGCTGTCTTTGCTCCTGCTGACAGTGTGGCAGGGAAGAAGGGAGCTGTTGGACTAACTGCCAGAAAAAATTGGAATAACAAATGGATGGAGATGCCTGGGAGCAAAGTGATCCAAAACTGACTTCATCCATGCCAAAAGTTTATCTCCCAAAACAATTTAACCCTGACTGTCCACCCAAAATCCCTGCCTGGGGATCACTTGCTGCTTTCCCTCAGAGCAGTTTGAGGCTCAGGGAGATGTGCTGGTGCACAGGGAGTTTCTCCCCCCCCATCACAGCTCCTCAGTGCCCACCTCTCTTTGTTTTAGGGCATTCCCAAGCACTGCCAGTGCTTTCAAATGTAGCTTTGCCACGAAGGCCAGCACTAGAAAGAAAATCAGGAGTGTGTTGGGAGGCAGGGGGGTATCAATGCAGTGTCTCCTTACATGGCTGCCCTCACTGCTGCCTGAGGGTGGGTGGGGCTGGGCAGGCATTTGGACTAATCTAGAATGTTTATTACGTAAATAATCCTTGCTAAGCATCTTACCAGGTTTATATTCTTATCCTGGTGCTCCCCTGCCCTCCTTTCTTCTTTATTCCTGGTTTTTTTTTTTTTTGTTCTCATCTGCCTATGACATTTTTATTGCTGTTTTCAGCTCCAGGATAGTCTGTTATTCCTTGTTTATATTCCACCAGGCACATGTGGTTTTGTTGTGGTTGAAGTTTAGATGTGCCAGTGTGAGTGTGCAGATTTTTTTTTAAGTCTTGGTAGCAGGGAATTAAAAACTGACCCCTTTTGTGGTGAATGAGACCACAAATTGTGTCTCTCTCTGCTTTGTCCTTTTTTGTTGTGGTTTCCATCCTGTTTATTTGTAATCTTTTTATAAGGTGAATTAAAATTCTGATGAGAAGTGTGTAGAATCCACCAGGAATTCTGAGGATTGCCTGCCCTACATGGCCCAAGAGGCTTAGGATGGATGGATTTACAGGGTGGTTTATGAGAGACAATGGAAAATCTCATTTTGTATTTCCAGGTCACTGATTCAGACTCACTTTGAAGCTTAACAAAACCACATTATCTTATTATGTGTCCAGATGAATTTCACAGAGCCTTGTGCCTTCCCACCAATCCTCAGAAGATATTTGGGTAGCTGAGGTGTGATGTTATTCAAAGGAAGTCCCCATGATGGCAGTTCTAATATTTGCTTTTAGCAATAACAATTTAATTTCCTGGATTGATACAACAATAATGTAGCATCAGAATTCCATGTTCTATTTTTACCCTGTTCTAGAAGGGCTGCAAAGCAAACTCAGCCCTTTGGCCTTTGTGTTCCAGGTTTTCTCCAGAAAACACAGACCTCCTCACAGCCCTGGGCCTACTGTACCTGCAGGTACTAAATGCTGTTACTGTTACAAAAACTTAATTAAGTTCAGTATAACCATGTTGGATTTTTTTATAGAGTTTATTTCTATTCACCTTCCCATTGCTTGCACATGCTTCTCTACAGACTGAATTTAACAGGACAGAACTTGCTTTTCTGTATCTTGTCTTTGCTGCTAAAAGCAAGCTGATTCCCTGGAGCAGAGCCAGAGCAGGAATTCTGTTTGGCAACAGCCCTAACTCTGTTAGAAATCCTCCAAGTATAACAAAACATGACTAGTCATTACCTTGCCTCTGCAGCAGGAGTCTTGCAAGTTATCCTGGAAAAGCAGCCCTGGATTTGTGAGTGTTAATGCACCATAAAGGAGAATCAGAATCAATTTAAATAACAAAGGTGTGCTTAATCCTTGTGTCTGTGCAGTGGATGGGAAGGGCTGGATTGTTCCAGATCTGGCTTCCCAAAGAGTGAACAAGCAAAGGAGAATAGGCAGTCGTGCCTGAAAGGAGGAGGAGGCCCCCAAGCTGCTCTGAGGGTGCTCTGGAGCCAGGCTGGGAGAGCTGGGGGTGCTCACCTGGAGAAGAGAAGGCTCCAGGGAGAGCTCAGAGCCCCTGCCAGGGCCTGAAGGGGCTCCAGGAGAGCTGGAGAGGGACTGGGACAAGGGATGGAGGGGCAGGACACAGGGAATGGCTTCCCACTGCCAGAGGGCAGGGATGGATGGGATATTGGGAAGGAATTCCTGGCTTGGAGGGTGGTGAGGCCCTGGCACAGGGTGCCCAGAGCAGCTGTGGCTGCCCCTGGATCCCTGGAAGTGTTGAAGGCCAGGCTGGACAGGGCTTGGAGCACCCTGGGATGGTGGAAGGTGTCCCTGCCCATGTCCTTCCCTGTCCATGAGCTTTAGGTGAATTCATTTGAAACCACAGAACCACAGGATGGCTTGGAAGGGACCTTAGAGCTTGTCTGGTTCCAATCTATAGGATTTCAGTGATTCCAAGCTCTCACATGCTCATATATGGCCACAGTGATGCCCTCTAACACCTTCAGTCCATGAGAAGACAAGGGAGGGGAAGTGCCCTGAACAGGAGAGCCCTGGGGAGTGAGGGATTTGTGGTGAGGGATTTGGGGATGTGCAGAGTAGCAGTTTGTAGCCTGTGTTCTGGGACAGAGAAAGGAGCAGAGACCTGTGAACCCAGAGCACATTTGGGTCAGAACAGTGAATCCAGCCAAGTCAAATTCTTAGAATCTGTTCTGTGAATTGTCAAACAGGAACATGTGTGTAATGGGAGCACTGTAAAACTCACTTTTCTGACTGAACCAGAAATTCTGGTGCCCACAAATCCTATATTCTCTTTCTTAACTCCCCTTATTCCTGAATTTCTGATGCTTGTGTTCTTTTTCCAGACTGGGGAGTACCAGAAGGCTTTTGAACACCTTGGAAATGTGCTTACCTATGACCCAGGCAACTACAAGGTAGGGTGAGGAGTGGAATGACCCAGCTGAACCCTGAAGGGACACCTCCTAAATCTAAATCCACTGTCAGAGCTCTGCCAACTGCATCTGGGGCCTGGAAAGGCTGGGAAGGATCCTGCCCAAGAGCTTTTTGTGAAATACATTTCTGGGATGTTTCCCTGGGTAGGGAGTTGGATGTGTGTGGAGATAGGGAAAGGGAAGGAGGCAGAATATGGGATATTAAACTGATCCCTTTGGTTTTTAATCTGGAGTTGCACCAAAGCCAGGTGGAATTTACTTTGGAAAGAAGATTTTCTGGATTTTAAAAACCCCAGAAGAGCTGTGCCAAGTCCCTTGTGATCCAAGTGATGCTGCATTTTATTATTCTCCCATCTGCTGATACCCTGGGCTTCCAGCTGCTGTGGATATTTCCTTGGCTCTGGCCTGGAGAGCTGAGCTTGGTGTCTGGGTTCCATTCCTCATTGTGGAACTGCTTCTCTTTTTAGGACTGTTACTTAATTTCTCTCCTTTTTTTCCCTGTTGGTGATGCTGAGCATTGAAATGTGTGGTTGACAAACATGAGTTGTTGTGAAAACACCTTTACACTTATGAATTTTACTTGTCACTGTGAAATCTTAAAAAGGACTTAACTAGTGTGGTTTAAATATAGTGTGTTGTACTCACTTCCTTTTTTTTTCCCCATGCATATTCCCATTAATTTGCAGTATCAGCCAGTCACTGTGAACTAGGAGCTTTGCTGCTTGTCTTGCTTGAGTACATTTTACTCCCCACTTAACTTGCACCAAAACTATTTCTATCTCTGCTTGGTTGTAAAAGAAATCTCTTAGTGCATAGATCTTTTCAGAGCCTCAGACTCTAAGAAGTACTTCTGTCAGCCCAAAAAATACCCTAAACATTTGCAATGTCGTGTTGCAGTACTCATGGAATTGTAGACTCACAGAATGGTTTGATTTGAAGGGGACCTTAAAGCCCATCCTGTTCCACCCCTGCCATGGGCAGGGGCACCTTCCACTGTTCCAGGGTGCTCCATCAGCGTGGCCTGGACACTTCAGGGATGGGGCAGCCACAGTTTCTCTGGGCAGACTCATTTCTGAGACAGTTATGATTAAAACAGTGTAGGGAGAAGCAGACTCAGGTTTGTTCCTCACCCTGTGTCCTGCTCTGTGGTGGGAGATTCCAGAATCCCCATCTGCTCCCACTGCTGATCTTGGCAGTCCTTAGAAGTGCAATGGTTGTTCCTGGGATGGCTTTAGTTTAATCATTTTGTCCTCTCCTGTTCTTGCTGTGTGTGAGCAGATGGGGCTGTGAGTGGGTCACTGTTGTCTTGTCCCCAGGCCACCCTGGCTGCTGGCAGCATGATGCAGGCCCACGGGGATTTCGATGTCGCCCTCTCCAAGTACAAGGTGGTGGCCAGCAGTGTTCCTGAGAGCCCCCCACTCTGGAACAACATTGGCATGTGCTTCTTTGGGAAGAAGAAATACGTAGCAGTGAGTATCCGTTTCTATTTTTTCTCCCATCTGCATCCAGTTTCATGCAAGCACAAAATTCCTGTCGTGTGGTGTCAGGACCCAGGACACTCCTCTGGCTGCCCTGGGTGACTCAAGACCCTGGCAGGGGGCTCAGAGACCTTGGCATAGAGTCAAAAACACCTGTGCCTTTGATTTTAGCCCATGGAAACAATTACCAACTTTGTGTGAGGAGTTACAAGCCACAAGAGTTTGAGGAAAATGACAGTGAGTTTGTCACAGGATGAAAAAGTAGAATTTTGGGGTTTTAGAACGGGGGTTCAGGAGGCAAGATGGAGGGATCTGGGTGTGTCCTGTCCTTCTCCTCCTTCTTGCCCTCCACCTTCTGCTGTGATGGTGACACTTTGGATTGGTTTAGAGTAGAGACAGACTGTCAGACTGTCTAACAGAGGTGATAGGTACTGAAAATTATTGTGAATAAAGTACAGGTAGTTCTTAGTATAAAAAGTTAACACCAGCCCAGGAGCTGTCACTGTGCCACAACCCGACCTGCTGGACAGATCTCAGCAGATTCTTTCTTTCTCAGAGAAAGAATGTAACAGATAAGAGAAAATAAACAACCTTGAAAAGCAGAACCCAGGAATCTCAACTTCTTTGGTCATGGGGCTGGGAAAAAAGACTTTCTAATACCTCAGGGTCATTTCAGCCACAGAAACCTGAGAATGTGGGGGCTGTTCTGGCAAGAATGTGGGGGCTGTTTTGGCAAGAATGTGGGGGCTGTTCTGGCACATTTATCCCTTTTTTCCCAAGGCTATCAGCTGCCTAAAGAGGGCAAACTACCTGGCTCCCTTTGACTGGAAGATCCTGTACAACCTGGGCTTGGTGCACCTCACAATGCAGCAGTATGCCTCAGCCTTCCATTTCCTCAGTGCTGCCATCAACTTCCAGCCCAAGATGGCAGAACTCTACATGCTCCTGGCAGGTAGGGGATGCTCCCTGTGCATCCCTCTTGGGAACACCACAACACAGACAGAAAGTGTGGGGTGAAGTGAAGAAACATGCCATAAGGGCTTTACTAAGGAGCTGATGCCCAGTCTCTTCTCTGTGGGGAAATAGAAGGGAAAACTCCAGTCAGATCCACATTAAACATTGGAAAAGACTTGACACATGTGAGACTGGGGTTGGGTTGCCTAAGGAGGGGTGTGGGTTTCCAGCACTGGATATTCTTGGGATGAAATGAGATAAACATATCAGAAGTGACATTGTGTGGTTAGATGGGATAGAAATCCTTCCCTGGCACAGGTTGCCCAGAGAAGCTGTGGCTGCCCCTGGATCCCTGGAAGTGTCCAAGGCCAGGCTGGGCAGGGCTTGAAACAACCTGGGCTAGTGGAAGGTGTCCCTGTCCATGGCATGGTTGAGACTGGATGAGCTTTAAGGTCACTTCCAGCCCAGGCCATTCCATCCACTAGGGTTAATCCTGTAGCAGTCCAGACAACCCTGCTACACCTATTTAATGCCATTCACAATTGTCCTAAAAACCAGCTGCTTGTGAAACATCTCCTCCTGTGTGTATGTTTTGCTTTGCTGCAGTTGCTCTGACCAACCTTGAAGACATTGAGAATGCCAAATGTTCCTATGAGCAAGCTGTGGCCTTGGACAAGTAAGTTTTTGTCAGAGCTCTTGTTTGGCCTTGCTTTGCCTCCCTGCACCTCATTTCCTTTGCCTCTCACTGTACCTCAGCCCTAAATGGTTTGTAGTAGGGAAATACCTTTGTTCTTGTGGCTGTGACAGTGTTAAAACTTTTTTTAATTCAAGTCAGCTCTGAAAAATGAGAGAGGATTTTATTTCAGAACAACCCAGAGCTGTTTTTTGTTTTGCTGTTTGGTTAGTGAGTCAGTGGTGATGACTTTGGATGCCAGTCCTCCTTTTGGTGAATATTTATACACAGTGGAGCAGATTGAATCAAAGAAAACATATTTTTTAACCCCAACTTTGAGCACAGTGCAGAGCAGTGAGATGTCTGGGGTAAAGCCTGTTCTGAACTGGGCAGAGGGAAGATTTTAGCTGGGAGAATATGCAAGAAGTTTGTATAAAGCAAGTAAAAGGGCAGCTCCTTCATTAAGAACATCTGTTTTTGCAGTCTGAGTCGTAAAATCAGAGCACTTGATTTCAGAAATGTTAAGCTGAGCCTCAGAGTATGTCATCATTTCAGGCACAAAATCAAAATTACCTCATATTTATTAATAGTTTTGTTTCTCTCCCCAGTTTACTGTGAATATTTGCACACTTTGACCTACCAGCACTCCAGAGTCTGTCTGCAGGTGACAGAGCAGTGCCAAAAGCACTTTTATCTGCAGGGGCCACACAAGGTGGTGGTAGATGGGACACCAGGGATAAATTCTTCCCTGGGAGGGTGGTGAGGCCCTGGCACAGCTGCCCAGAGCAGCTGTGGCTGTCCCTGGATCCCTGGCAGTGTCCCAGGCCAGGCTGGACAGGGCTTGGATCACCCTGGGACAGTGGAAGGTGTCGCTGCCCATGGCAGGGGGTGGCACTGGATGGGCTTTAAGGTCCTTTCCCACCCAAACCATTCCATGATTCTATTCCTAATCAGCTTTCCTTTCTAGCAAGGCAGGACAGGTCCTTAAAGGCAGCTCAGACTCCTCAGTCAGGGCCTTGTGAGCAGAAAATGGGCTCTACAACTTTGCCCAAGTGTTTGGCACTTGGGTGATGCTCCAGCTCTATGGTGCACCCAGGAAAATAAACCCTCATCAAAGCAAGAATGAATTCCCACTGCCAGGGCCTGCTGGGGGGAGCATCCAGACTGTGAGGCTGGTTCAGCTGACATGCCATGGATTTTACCCAGTTATAGTGTGGCTGAATCTGTGTCCCCACAAGTTTCCCTTGCTGGTGTGTTCTGAGCTCTTTGGGATGAAGGTGGTTGGTTTCCATCACCAGGAATGCTTTTGTAGTGGTCTAGGTACCATGCTGGGGGCTGGAATGGAAATAACTTGGAAAACTCTTTGGAAAAATGTGTTCCACTCCTGGTTCTGGCTTGTAAGTGTCCTTTCTGTGGGTATTCAGCTATTGAATTTTCTCTGACTGTCATATTGCTTCTCAGCTCTTGAAGGTGGTGAAATGGCTCCATCAGGTTCAATTCATTTTAAAACTGGCTGTTCCCAGCACTGTCTGATCTCCTCAATGTTTTGGCAGAGACAGGGAGGAGGGCTTATTCTGTGGTGGGCTCAACATTCCACTTTCCTGGTTAAAGGTGAAGCCATGGTTATAAATGCAGTGAGATTTCTAAGAGTTGCCTTCCTTGCACTGGGATGGAGAGTCACCAGGACTGGAGAGTCACCAGGACTGGAGAGTCAGGGGCTGCAGGTTGCATTTCATTTATTGCCCAGGGCCAGCAGAATCCTTCCCTTCTACATTGCTCCAGTGGAGCTATGGGGAACAAAAATGTGAAACAGCAAACATGCATTCACAAAATTCACTGCCAGTACTGGTTATATTTCAAAGTGCAAATCTACAAGGCAATGCCCACTGATTGACAACAGCTTTTAATGGACAGACATCCTGTCTGGTCAAGCAGGAGCTCCAGTGAATGAAAAGAGACCATTAATCCATTAACACCAGCAAAAATGAAAGAATAGCATTAAAATATATTTAAACCAAGGATATTCTTAATAAAACTTTTACTGAATATGATTTATTTATTTATTTGTTTGTTTGTTTATTTTTGCCTCTGCCTTGGCCATGGATGGTTTCAGTTATCCCAGCCATGCTCCAGGAGAGGGCACCAGTCCCTCACATTTCTTGTCAACCCATGGAGCATCAGAGCATCCCTGCCTGGCCTGGGTGCAGGGATGCTCCTGTGGGGTTCACACAGGGAGCTGTGAGCAGGCAGAGCTCCTCCACCCACCCTGGCTGTTGAGTTTGCTGGGTCCCCAGGATGAGGTGAGAGATGAGGAATCTGACTCCATGCTCTCAGAAGGCTGATTCATTATTTGGTGATATGATGTTATATTAAAGAATGCTATACTAAAACTATTCTAAAGAAAGAGAAAGGATACAGACAGAAGGTTTAACAAGAATGATAATGAAAAACTCATGACTGACTCCTCAGAGTCTGACATAACTGGCTGGGATTGGTCATTAATTAAAAACAATTCACATGGAACCAATCAAACATGCACCTGTTGGATAAACAATGTCCAGAGCACATTCCAAAGCAGCAAAACAGGGAGAAGCAATCAGATAATTACTGTTTTCATTTTTCAGCTTCCCAGGAGAAGAAATCCTGGTGAAGGGATTCTTCAGAAAACATGACAGTGACACCTGGCTCTCCTGGCCAGCCCAGATGGAGAGGGTTAATGTATCCCAGTGAAGGAGAGGGATTGTTTGGGAAATGAGAGTGTATGAGCAGTTCTGCCTTGTGAAATCTTCATTCAGGAAGGGAGGCAGGAGTGTGCAGGTGCCTGGGCTCACCTGTAGCAGAACCTGCAGTTGTGTGTGGTTTTGCTGGGGTAGGAGAGAGAGGAGGTGAGGAAATGAATTATGTAAACAGCACATTCTGTGGTGTGTCAGGTTATAAAATAAAACCAAAGAGCAGGGCTCTATTAACACTGCCTGTCCCATGATGAGTGCTCTCCTGCAGGCTGGGAGTGCTGGGAGAGTCTGAGGTAAATCAGAGAAGGATAATCTGTCTCAGTATGACAAGGTGGGGCTGGGTGGCCAGAGAGTCCCAGGATTGCCCCTAGGTGCACAGAGCTGGCTGTGGCAGAGAGGGGGGCAGTGATGGGGGGGTTCTGTTGGCACTGACCTGGGGCCCTTGCAGAGCCCAGCACGGGGTCTGCCATCAGGCAAGAGGGTTCAGCCATGCTCCCAAAGGACTCTGCCAGACAATGAGGTGTGTCCAGCTTTGCTCAGGCACACCTTAGCATTATTGCAGGCAGGATAAGTGTTCCCACAGGAAATGTGATGCATCCCCTGTGTCTGCTGCAGGTGCAACCCCCTCATCAACCTGAACTATGCTGTCCTGCTCTACAACCAGGGTGACAAGGAGGGGGCCCTGAGCCAGTACCAGGAGATGGAGAGGAAGGTCACCGTGGCCAGGGAGAGCAGCACACCCGAATTCGACCCTGAGGTTTGTGCCTGAGCTCAGGAGCCACCCCAGGGCTGGCAGCAAATGAGGAGGAGGTTTGACTTTGAGTCCAGTTATTAGGAAGAAATTGTGCTTGTGAATTTTCCAAGCGGAGCGAGCGCCTGCTGAGAGCTGCTCACTTCCTTTCTGCTCTTTGAAGCCCAGTTCTTCAATCAATACACAGCAAGACAAGATTCCCTCTTAATTAAGGGACTGAATTAGTGGAGATGTTTCCCCCAAGCATCAAACTGTAGCCAGCTCTCCACAGATCTTTTCTTGTAGTTTTTTTTTTTTTGATGGTGTTGTTAATTTTATTGTTACCTGAAGCGTCCCTGCTTACAGTGCTCTCCTCTTTCTGCTTCTTGAGAAGATGGTGGAGATGGCCCAGAAGATGGGAGCTGCCCTGCAGGTTGGGGAGAGCCTGGTCTGGACCAAGCCTTCTAAAGAGTCCAAATCCAAGCAGAAAGCTGCTGTGTCAGGGAAGTCCAGCTCTCAGCAGCCTTTGGGCTCCAACCAGGCCCTGGGTCAAGCCATGTCCTCTGCTGCAGGATATGGGAAAACCATGCAGCTCCCCCCAGGTACTTCTCTTCTGCTGTTCTTTCAAGTGTAGATGTGGGGGAGAAGAAAATAAATCTCTCTTCCCTTTGGAAGAGTTACAGCGCCTGTGTGGGAAGGGATTGACTTGCTCACACAGCACAGCAGTGAGGGCAATATTTGGTGATAACTTTCCCAGATTTCTGAGTTCAGGAAGATGCTCTGTGTAGTGTATTTCCCTCTCCTGCTTTTGCAGGGATGTGGGAGGCTGGGAAAGTTTCCCTTCCTGTCTGAACCACTATGGGCAAGATTCCATTAGCATGAGATTGTGATCTTGCTCTGGAAAGGAAGCAGTTTCAGCAGCCAGACCTCTTGCCTTCCTTTGCAAGAGCCCAGGAGCTGCCATGCACAGACAGGCTGCTGCAGAGAAGGGAAAAGATGGACAATATTCCAAAGTACTTTCATCCATTCTCTGACAACAATAACTGCAGCTGGATTGCTCCAAAGCCACCCATCCTCGCAGGTGTTGCTGGATTTAGTGGGACTGAGGGTTCTCAGGAGGTGGTGTGAGCCTTTGGAGGCTCACCCATCACTGCATGTGCTGGGGCTGGGTAGGAGCATCTCCTGAGCCATTCCAGGGCTGACCTCCTCTCACCCCTCAGCTCCCAAGGGGGAATGCACTGGAGATGTTGCTCATCGTGGTGATTTTCCGTCACTCTCAGTCTTGTTGCCTGTGGACTGAACCAGGAGAGTGGTTGTGTAATCCAGGCCTCTTTCTTTGGCATCCCCAAGGACCTGTTCCATTTCTCACACATGGAATAAACTTTCCATGCAGGGAAGACTTAGCCAGAAAATCTGAAAAATAAACCACACCAAGGCTTTAGGGCATACCTGAAGGACTTGATTATCCAGATCAGAGAAGAGAGCTGGTTCATAACTTCAGTTGGCACCTTAAATGTAAATATAGAAACAATTTGTGTCCTGTTGTGATTTAATTCTGTAAGTTGCTACTTTAGCTGCCTGGAAACTCTCCCCATATTTGCTAAAGCTGTGAAGTGAAAACAGCACTTTGATTGGGGCTCCAGCTTGAGCATAAACCAGCTTCAGTGGAACTGGAAGTGCCACTTCCCTGTGAGGTGGGCAGGCCCTGGCACAGGGTGCCCAGAGCAGCTGTGGCTGCCCCTGCATCCCTGGCAGTGTCCCAGGCCAGGTTGGACAGGGCTTGGAGCACCCTAGGACAGTGAAAGGTGCCCATGCCCATGGCAGGGGGTGGAATGAGTTGGACTTTAAGGTCCTGTTCAACACAAACCATTTGTGATTCTAGAAGATGTTTTCCCTTCCAGAGCATGAGTTAATTCCTACATTTGTACTGAATTCTGACTGTACCTGAGCTTCCTTTCAGCAGGACTTAGGCACTGTAAGGTCTGGATAACTCAGTGTCAATAAACCAATGTTAGGCAGAAGTAACGTGAGGATAATTAAAAGCTGTGATTGTTTTGCACCTCCGCTGCTGGGAAGGACAAAGAGCAGACAACACACAGGCACAGAGTAACTTTAACTGTGTTCTCTCCCCAGGTGCTGCAACACCAGCTCTGCCAAAAAAGCCTCCCTCCCTGCCTCTGGAACCAGAACAGGAGCAGGACTCAGAAACGAGCCCCGAGGAGAACTCAGCTCCCACAGGGGATGAGGAGCAGGGGAAGGAGAAGCACCAGAGCCAGGAGGCAGCAGAGTAGGGCAGCTCTGGGCAGCACAGGCAGTGCAGGAGCCTCTCCAGGGCTGCCTGGGACTGGGGAAAGGCACCTGCCCCACCCTGCCCCGTGGTGGCTTCTCCCCACTGTCAGTCAGTCTGGATGGAGCTGTATTCTGTCAGTGATTTCAGCTTGTGGCTCTGCCTTGTTCCAAGGAGTCACTGCAGTGAGCAGAGGTTTCTGTGTAGTTCCTCTTAGTGCAGTCACAACTCACTACACGACTGGAGGGTCCAGCTCTCCACAGGTTGGGTGTGAGACCTCCAGAAGGACCTTTAGCAAAGCCAGCAGTAGTGATTTAGGATCCTGGATGGTGAGGAGAATCAAACCCTTCCAGTGAAATGATGAGCAGCTGAGTTTGCATAAAGAGCCAGCAAACAGAACCTTCAGGTCTCTGTGTTTGCTGCTAAAGCTCCCCAGCTGTTTGACAATGTATTTTCTCCTTTTAGTTCTGCACTGTTGGACTGTATCCCTCCATAATTACCAGCCCAAGAGAGGAAAGTTAGTCGTGGAAACATACAGCAGCATGAGCAGGGGTCTGGGTACATCCCAGCTTTCAGCTGTGCTTTGTGGTCTGTTGCTCTTATCCAAAAGGCATTAATGCATCTTTAGAGCCCAGCCAGGAGCTGCAGTGCTCTCCTGCTCCCTGGAGAACACTGAACTTCAGAGTAGGACCCCTCACTTTCCCCTGGGTTCTGGTAGCCCAAAGTGACTGCTTATCTTAAATGTGGCTTTTTTTTTTTTCCTCTCAGGTGTCCTTTCTGCTGGGTTTTGTGTCAGTTCAGCCCCAGGGCAGCACTTCTGTAAGGAAGGATTCCCTCCTGCCAGGAGTTAAACAGAATTTTTTTGCAGAGACTGGCAATTTGAAACAAACCAGACAAGAAACAGTGTCAGTCAGGTACAGTGCAGAGATTTTTATTCACATTTAATTTCTTACACTGAAAGTCCCTGCAGCCTGGGAAGAAGAGGTGAGGATTGAAGAGCAGGGGTGGGCAGGGGCTGTGAATTCTTCACTTCAGCCCCAAAATTTGAATTCAAGGCAGATTTTTGTCCTATGATGCTTTGGTGGGATAAGTGTCACACAGGGAGCACATACTGCACTTGGAGGTACTGTGGAGGGCTTTATTTTAAATAGATATTTTGTGAAAAGCTTATGCAACAGTGAACCAATTCTTCTATGAAATGAAGCAGTAACACCTTCTTTCTTCCTGGGAGCTTCATGTCTGGGGGAGCATTTTTAAATATGTAATTCCAGTTGGATAATAAATAGAGCTGCAATTCCTGTCCTGTCCCCTTTCCTCCCTGGGCATGGTGATGGTGGCATTTGCATGCAGTGAATTCCTGGGACCATTCTGGAGAGCATTTTTGTGCTAATGGTAATGAGGCTGGACTGCCCTTTCAGCTGGAATTAAGCAAGGGACTCTTCAGCAGGACTGCACTGAGGCATTTAGGGATTTTGGAAATCACACCTTATGTTCCAAAACCTGTTTCTGGCATCAGGCATAATTCTAATCCCCTCTTCCCCCCCCCTTAACTGAAAAGAATCATGAGCTTAATTTGGAGGGAAGCAGAAACCATCTGCTTTAGGACTTTTCTTCCCCTTTTTAGGGAAAGGTCTGTGATGAACAGGGTAAAGCAGAGCTCACAAGGTACTTTGCATCTTGGCTTCTGCACAGGAAACAAAACAAAAGTCATTCAAACATCAATGCCTGGGTGGCAAGACCTTTTTCCAGCCAAGAGTAATGATGTGTCTATCCAGCAACATGTGCTCAACCCAAAAAATGTGGTGTTGAGGTCCCTGAGACAACATGCTGCTGATTTATGGTACAGGCAGTATTAGTGGCTACATGCTGCACTTGTTTGCTTAGTTGTGACTGAGCAAGGTGGATGTGGGGGCCTTAAAGCTGTTCAGAATTTAGATTTCCCAGTTGGGGAGTGGGTTTCAGTTGGCAAAGCCTCTTCTGCAGAGACAGACAAGCCCCAGTGCTGAACGGGGAAAGCTTTACTAAAATAATAATCTCCACACATAAATGCATTCAAAAAGAGCCCATGTTCTAACAAGCACTCCATCTGCCAAGACTTTTCTAGAAGAGAAAACCCAGTTCTGCTACAAGGAAAGCTTTACCACTCCCTCAAACTACACTGCTCCAAAAACTCTGTTTTTAATGGAAGACACAGGTGAGATTTGAACCCAGTTTGACCCAGTCTGCACCGAGGGGCAGCTTTCCTGAGAAATTCACAGGGGAGGTTTTTTTCCATTGCCTCCCCTTGCATTTTAATGGGATAATTCCTGCCATCATTTGTGTTCCTCAGCTGCTGTGAGATCTGCTGAGCACAGGCTGCTCCCAAGCTGTTGGGAACAGAGCTCCTGGCACAGGAGGCCATGTGCTCTTTGCAACCTGCACCTTTCCTTTCCTGAGGGAACATCCTCCCACCAGAGTCTGGATCAGTGAGTCCCTGAGAATTCTGCCTGGATCCAGCTGAGATATCACACAAGGAACTGCTCCAGAGTGAAAGAGGAGAACTTCATCCCACATCTCCAAGAGGTAGAACCAGCATTCCTGGCTCTGAGATCCAAGTTTACTGCCAAGGTTACTCAGACCCAGTATTTTGCTCTGCTTTTCTCCTGTTCTCTCTAACACTCTGAGGTTCCTTAGCCCAGGAATAGCAGGGCAGCAGTTGTGTGACACAAGTCTGTGCCAGGGCTGCTCTGGAACAGATTGCACAGAGACAATGCTGGCACAGAGACCCTTCAGCTGTTCACTCATTCACAACCCTCAGCTTTCACCTAAGCTGCAAGCTCCAAAAGAACCCCCAACCAACATTTTAGGATAACTGGAAATGGAGTTCTCTTGTACCATTTCACAGAACTCTCCCATTATTTAACTCTTTGCTCAGGACATAGCTGGAAGAGTCACCATGTGGCACACAAACCTTGATAATTCAGTGTATCATTACAGAATAAATAGTGAAAAAAGAACCCAAGCACAACTGCTGATGGTTTTCCATTGGGTTTTGGAATGGATTTAGTGCTCTGCTGCTCTCCAGGCTTTGGATTCCAGTGGCTAATGAGTTGAGCTGAGCTCTAAAACATCCAGCACAAAGCAGTTAATGAGGTCTTTGCTAAAGGCTGAGGAAGAACATTTCAGCACCAGTTCTGTAAATGAACTTTGGAAAGGAGGTCAGACTTGACTGGATCTCACACATCCCAACAGGAGATAACCAGGAAACAAAAGAAAATAAAGTAATTCTTAGTAATGCTGAGAAACTCCCCTAGAGAGGAACAGAGGTAAAGAGCCTTTAAACTGGCAAGAATTGGATTTGGGATTGGTTCTTCCATGGCACAGCACCAAGGGCACAGTGGAGAAGGAATGTGTCCTGTGAGACTGTGCCAGGCCCCTGTGATTCACACCTCCCAAATAATCCAGCACTTGACCCTCAGTAAGTGCCATACAAAGAAAACATGGGAATAATGCTACTTTTGGATCATGGATAAGGCAAAATAAACCCAAGCCAAGGTGGCTGCAGGAACACACAAGTGAAAATAGCAAAGTGCACAGGTTTTACCATGGAGAGCTGTCACAGTGCTGAGCTCTGCTGCTGCATCTCCAGCAGAATCTGTGTGAATAAACATTTCCATTGCAAACCCTGCTCCAGGAGCGAGGCTGGCTGAGGTTTGAGTCATCCATCACTGGGGATTTCAAGGTACAAGTAACACGGGAGAACAAACAGAATTTGTAGAGACAGAGGATGAGGGGGAACAGGGTCAGCTCAAGCTAGTTTTGAAGCTTTGGTATTTCTGCAGCTGTTGAAGCAGAAATACTTTTCTTTGTTGTCACTACTGTAGCTGTGCAGACTACAAGTACAGGGGAAGCATTTCAGCAGCTCTGTCTCCCTGTCATTAATTTGGGAAGGCAGAAGGAAGTTAAGCACATCATGTTCACAGCATGTGAAACAAAGCAAAGGCTGCTGGGCCCCTCCATTCAATTCAGATTTATTACCATATAGATTGTTCCACAACTTAATCAGGGATCCCACTGGCACAGCTGATGAACAGGTCATGATGGTTAAGGATTCTCCTTGGGAAGTGACTTTGGGTGCAGATGAGCTCTGTGTGCCTGATAAAACAGATATGGGTAGAGCAGCAGCCTGGCCCTCCCCAGCTGCTGGGATTAGAGCTGGGACTGCCCCTGCCAGGTGTTCCCAGCACACCCAGAATGGGCTGCAGCAGAAATGTTCACCTGTGAGGAGCAGCAGGAAGAAGGAGCTGACTATAATTATATCACTTTAGCTTTTTGGCCCAGATGATTCCTAAGGAGTAAGCTCCTTTATAATGATTCTTTACAACAGTTACTGACTCAGATTAAAAAAGCTAATTTTAGCCTGTTCAGTGCAAGCATAGCTAACCCTGGGACAAGGTTCTATGTGCAGTCGTGTGTTTTTAGGTGGCCCTAAGGAATGTCACTCCCATCAGCCTCACATCCCTGGAAGTGATTTAGCAAGAAAGAAGTGGAATACAGCAGCAGGGCCATTGCTGGTGACAGCTTGTGTGTATTTAGTTTTGTTTCCAGGTCCAGAATCCAGTATAAGCCAAGGATCAGTTTCCAGCTGGCAGATCCATGGCCTTTGGTGGCCCTAGGAGTGGAGTGCCAAAAGGCCACCATCCCAGGCTGCAAAACAGCCTTGCTAATGGCCTTGGACCTCTAAGTGAGCCAAAAAGAGAGGTTCTTTTCATTTATTTTCAGTTTTGGAAGACTAAACCAGAACTCCAACTGCTGTGCTACAGTTTATCAATTATAATAATAATAGTAGTAATAATCATCATCATAAAAAAATAATCTGGGCAGAAATGCTTCCAGTCTTAAGAAGATCCTGCACCTGGATAAAATGCTGACACTCAAGGGAAGCTCAAGGTGGGCTGAGCTGCAGGAAAACACAGCACTGACTGTACTTCTGCTCTGTACAACACAGAACACTGCTCAGGGGGAAAGCTGAATACACATGACAGACAGCACTGTGTGCTGAGTCAGTGCAAGTACAACAGCTGCCAATTTGCATCCTTGCAGAGCAGCCAGGATGGCTCTTCCCAACAGAGAACATCGCTGACAGCAGCCTGACAGTGTTATTGCAACAGATCACTCCACCCTGAGTGACACAGACTCTCCTCCCTCCATTCAGGTGCAAAGACTGACCTGGAACAACCTCTGCCAAGCTCTGCTAAGGCACAGGCTTGCCCAGACATGCTGATTGCACTTAACCCAGTTCTACTGAAAACTGGCTTGAGAGCTGTGCAAATACACTCCAGGTTCCTGAAGTGGCCATAGACAAAACCATGCTGGGAAGAGAGAAAACCATGCTGGTGCTCTACAGTTTTTAGTGTGTGACTGTGAAAAGGTAAAAAAATAGAAGCAAAGTATTTAACAAGGAGACATGATTCTGCTTTTTTAATTTCAAAGGTCAGAGCAAAGATACTATCAGTGACCTAGTCAAAAAAAACCGAACATCAAACCCTAAAAAGGCCACCTCACTTCAGCCTTACCTGGAAAATACTGTTGCAGCTTTTGAGCTTCCAGAGGGACCCTCCCTGATATATTAACCTTTCCTAATAGAGGGCAGGGAGACTGAAGAATTTGGCACAACCATTCTCAAACAACCAAAAATTAATCTCCAGCACTCAAGAGCTTTTCTGTAACACACCATTAGCAGAGTATTTAGTGTACAGCAAACACGGGGAATGGTTTGGGGGCTCCCTGGCAGGGAAGCAGAGCTGTCCCCCAAACAGAAAACCTGATTATCTTCACTCCTTGTTTCCTAAAAATTAAGCACAGGCTGCTGGGTTGAACACCCTTAGTCACAGATACCCAGAATCACCTGTGCAGCCTGGAGTAGGTTCAGTCTGTGTCACATTTTGGGACCGTGGCTCCCTGTGGGGCTGAGCACACAGAGAGGTGATTGCACGAGGCAGTAATTCCATCCTCACCCCAAGGAAGGTTTGCAAAGTGCTGGGAGGAGATAACCCACAAGCCTTTTATTTTGAATTTACCCGAGGCACAGCAGGGCTGGGCACTGCTGTGCTCTCCCTGGGATCCAGGGGCAGGAAATTCTCCTGCTGCTGCACTTTGCAGCACTACCAAAGACCCATTCTGAGCTACGAACAGCAAACTTTGCCAGCCAGGGATTTTGGTCTTTGTGTCCCTCCCCCTTAAGACAAAGCCAGTTTTCACATTAAATATTAAAACATTTGCACCTGACCTGCACGTGAAGCGCTCGAGTCACTGCTGAGTGACTGGAATGTAGCTGACAGTTTATACCTGGAATTATTCTTTGGCTCTTTTACAGTCATACCCAGAAAACACACCACACCCTGGTTCTGTTCCTATACCACCACTGCTTCAAATCCCAATCCACGGGTCTCAGACCCCGTGCAGTGCTGGAGAAGAAGGAAGGTCCTGGTTTGCTACTGAGGATACACTTCAGAGTAGAGCAGTCCCTCAGCTGAAATGGCATCCCCGAGCCCCACGGTCCGCACGGGATCCTTGCACACCAGCACGGGGGTGAAGTGGAAGGAGATGCCTTCCCTGTGCCACTGCACCACGGGCTCGTCTGGATTGAGGGAGATTTTGGATGGTGCCTCCGTGTGGGAGGTGACAAACTCCAGGGGAGCTTTGAGGAAGACCTTGCTGGTGTCGATGGTGTCGGTGGCACAGGCCTGGGTGCCGGCAGCCCTGGCCCCAGCTGCCACCGCTGCCACCTGGTTGCCCCAGTGGCCGTCCACGGTGACCAGGATGTGGTAGGCCAGAGTGTGGAAGTGGATCCGGGTGAGGTCCGAGGCCCGCTCCGCCGTCCTGCCGTGCTCCTTCAGGATCCAGAAGAGGATGTCACTGACCACCCCCACGTCGGGAATGCCGCTCCAGGAGGCCAGGGAGGCGTGGGGACCAGAGGCAGACTGGGTGAGGAACAGCAGCTCCTGCTCGTTCAGCCCGATGGAGTTCACCAGGGGAAAGACCTGCTAACAGAAACAGGGAACGGCAGGTTTGCCTTCAGGAGCTGGGTCACACCTGGGACTCCTCCCCAGGCTGGGCTTTTTGCAGTACCCTGTTGCTGGCTCAGCAGAAGCAGCACCCAGGTTCCCAGTCACTGCACTTCCACAAGTTGGCAAGAATTGCTTAGCCAAGAAAACATTCCATTTGGTGCAATTAATTTTCCAGACACACACTTGGACAGTAAAGAGTAACAACACATCAGCTCCACATAAAACATAACACTGAGATCAGAGCTGTGTCAAGCTAAACAAGCAACCACCAGGAAAGAAATTCTGCAAAAAAATCAAAGGATATTTTAAAATTATAAACTCAGCTCAAATTCATTCCTCAATTCATCTTCCAATGTATAGTCCAAATGTTGAGGTTTTACTTCTATACTCATGCACTAGTGTGTGCACTGTGATCCTGAACTGAAAAGAGCATGTCCTTTCATTTTCCTTACCTGATGCACAATGTTGCTCATAAAATCCTGATCAGTCATACTGGCCAGCTCCAGGTGTATGGGAATGTCAGTTGGGATATCAGAGATGGAGGCCACAGCCTACAAGAAAAAAGGAAAAAACAACCTTAGAACACATATTTATTAAGGAACAGAAGAAGAAAAAGGGTTGTGACTCAAGATTCACATCCTTTAATCTCCCTGTGTGTGGATATAAACATTTCAATGGGATGTCTGTGTATGTACTGCTAAGGAGAGGAAATAAAACAACTTCTACTTTGCAGAATCTGAGGGCAGGAAAACTGTATCTAACCTTAATCTGCTCCCAGCTCAGAACCTTTCTAATGGATTACTTCCAAAGCCCTCACAAATCAGCTGCAGAAAAGCTGATCCTAGCACATGAAACATGCCAATGCCTTGCATCAGGACAAGCCCTCAGCTGCAAAACAGGTGGCACAAGACAGATGCTCTTTAAGAAATGCAGATGTTGATTGTAACCTAGATCATCTCAGTGTCCAGCATAGAAAAAGCCTGGTTTAGCTGCTAGAGAAAGCCAGTAACAAGGTCAACCCCCTCCAGCCAGGCAACCAGCCCCTCTTTTCCCTAGACAAGCCACGGAATCTAAGAAAAGACAGTGTTACATGATTAGACTTCAGCCATTCCTGCAGCTCCCACTCTCCTTTTGGCATTCAGTACTGAGATCTGTGGGAGCTCTGAAGGCACAGCCCTCCTCACCTTCCAACCTGGGAAAACAAGGCCTTGCCATGAAACACCTGGAGGGGAACTGAAGGAACTCCAGGGATTCAGTAGCTCACCTCCATGAGCCGCCTCTGCCTCATCTCCTTGCTCTGCCCTTCCATCATGTGAAGTCCTGAAAGCACCACCAGGTCAGGCTGGAACTCATCCAGGCTGGACACAAACACTTCCAGCATGTTCAGGGCACCGTTGGACAGGTCGTGGGAGAAGATGAAGCGGTTGGCAGCGGGTGCCCTCACTCGGCCCCACTGCTCACCTGGGTTGGAGCAAACAGGACCAAGTGTCTGTGAACTGGTTCATTCCTGGGTAAGATCACAAATTCAATGGGTTCCATCAGCAGCAAGAAAAGCCATTTTAGCTTTTAGAACTGTTTTAACCTTCATTACATGAAGGTTACCCTGAGTTTCATCAGGGGTTACCAGTTTCATCAGATTTAAAGTGGTTAAATCTCTGTTTTCAGGGAGCATTTTAGTGTTTCTGGAGGTTCAGAATGACACCCCTCAGGCTGTGCACTGATCTTAGTGATGTTCAGGGGTACCACTGAACACCTGCTCCGTTGTACCTGCTTGATATTCCAAGATAAGATGGAATTCATCTCTCTCCTGCATGGATTCAGGTGGCACAACCACATTATCATTGAGCAGTTCATGGAGTTTGGGACCAACTGGGCCACAAAGGAGGATCTAGAAAACAAGGGAAAACAAAGTTTCTCTTGCTATATCTCTTGCCAAAATTTAAGCATCTCCTACACAATTGATTTTAAAAAGTTAATAATTCAATTTTTAAAAATCAGCTTGTTCCATCAGCAGAACCTAAGAAATAACTGCCAGATCCCCAAAACCTACACACAAGTAACAAGAGACAAGCAAATTAAAGAACACAAGCAAATGGCTCGAGATGTTTGGAACATGTGTGTACCTTCAGGTCTGGGTTTGTTGCAAGCTTCTGCCCGATGAGAGCAGCATTTCCTCCCACGTAAAGCTGTAAAACAAACAGAGCTGGGTGTGGGCATCTCCTTGCTTTGGGACTGTTAAACACATTTAGTCCTCAGCACAGGCTGGAGATTTTGTCTTTTCAGAACAAGGTTCAGCAGTAGCCAAGTCACTAAAGGTTATTGGGGCTGAAGGCAAAATGATCTTATAATTCTCTCAACAAGCAGAGCATTCTTTATTTTTATATTCTTAATATTCACCTTCAGGTAACAGCCCTGCAAAAATCAATTAATTCCCAACACTGACAGCACTGTAAAAACCAACTCATTCAGCACATAAACAGCCCTTACTCCTGTGCAACCTCTCTGTGGATAAAGCCCTGTGGGTTTTTAGCAAGGCTGACAAGGAATCATTTAAAAACTGCAGCAATTCTTCCTCCAGTTCGAGGTTGAGGTGAAAACTGCTGCCTGTGCCCATGTGAAGTGAAAGGAACTGCGGATGTTTCTTCAGTAGTAAAGGTCAAACTTTCCAGTTAAACTCTGATTTGAGCTTGAAAAGCAGTGAATATGGGTTGCCCAGAGGGTCACAGGTGCTCAGAGGAGGCCATGGAGAAGATCCAAGGGCTGCTCTGGAGCCAGGCTGGGAGAGCTGTGGGTGCTCACCTGGACAGGAGAAGGCTCCAGGGAGAGCTCAGAGCCCCTGCCAGGGCATGAAGGGGTTACAGGAGAGCTGGAGTGTGACTGGGGAAAAGGGATGGAGGGACAGGACACAGGGAATGGCTTCCCACTGCCAGAGGGCAGGGACAGATGGGATATGGAAGGAATTCTTCCCTTTGAGGTGGTGAGGCCCTGGCACAGACTGCCCAGAGAAGCTGTGGCTGCCCCTGGATCCCAAGGTGAGGTTGGACAGGGCTTGGAGCACCCTGGGCTAGTGGAAGGTGTCCCTGCCCATGGCAGGGAGTGGCACTGGATGGGCTCTGAGGTCCCTTCCAACCCAAACCACTCCCGCCTTCTCTCACAGACAACAGGCAATACAGCTAAAAATCAGGCAACTCCTCACTCCCAGGCTGTTTTACATCCTCAGCCCCATCTGGCTCCCAGGAAGCATCTTTGACATTTCAGTTTGGGAATGTCAGCAGGGGAGACACCATTTAACCCCCCCTCATTTGCAGCAGGGGCAGAATCCCAGGGAAAACCATTACCACAACTCAAGCTACACCACAAGCTTCTTCCTCAATAATTTGCTCTCCAGAGGGAGAATGAAAGTCAGCAGTGACAGGGAAGTAAGAAAGAGGATTCCAAGGCTCTCTCCTGGTGCAGACCCACCTGTGCTGAGGGGTGCTCCGAGGCTGTGCGGGCAATGTCCTGGAAGGCCTCGGCATCGCTGAAGAAGCGCTCGGCAGCCGCCCCTCTCTCCATGAAGTGGGCAAAAGCCTCCTTCAGGTCCTGCCCAGAGTTCAGGACTGCATGGTTCTTCCCATCACTGGGCTCCAGACCCAGAGCCTCCAGCAGCTTCACCCCAGACAGAACCACGTCCACGCAGGCGTTGACGCTGGGAGAGAGAAAGAAAAGGCATCCTGGGACAAGCAGACAGACCTCAGGGCACCTGGGAGGGCAGTGAGGTCACATCCCTGACTCTGCAGGGGGAGAACAACCAGCCAAAGGGAAAAAAGGCACAGGAATTTCCTGAAATTCTCTCCTAAAGCTTTCTCTGCTTGACTGGCTTTTACTGTGCTCACAGAGAGATTTCTAACTTTCTGCTGCATGAAAACAAGGAAAGCTGTGTGGTTCAAAGGTGGTTGAGTATGTTACAATACAGGTTCTACTTCATTTCCTGCCTTGGGCTTGCTTAAAAAGAACAGGAATAGTAACAGTGGCATTTTAAATTCTTAGAAGCTTTTAAAAGCTTCTAATACCCATGTATTTTGGGTTTAAAATGTGAATGTGATTCAAAACTGCATGTCAAAAACAAAACTGAAAGTGTTTCAGTCAGCTAGATCAGGCTCTGGAGTTTCAACTATTCCTAATAATACCCAACCCACACACAACTCCCCACACAGGCTGGCTCTGTTTACAAAAAGTCAAGAGAGCAATTTGTCAGTTGAAATATTTGAAAACGGCAATTTCCAAAGGATCATCCTTAGAGAAATAGAATGCAATGGAAACAGGAGAAAAATCCTGCAATTGTAGAGGAGGGATAAGAACCATTTCAGCAGATGCAGGCTTTTTGGAAAGTCTGACTTCCAGTCCCCATGTCTCATTGGTTAAATCACAGCCTAATTGAGACTACAGGACAGGAGACTTTCTGGCTGGAACCAGAACCCCAGAAGACAATTTAGAAACACTTGCTCTTGTCTCACTCTATGGTTTCAGACTGATAACAACAAATAGGAAATACTTCCTGAGATAACACCAGCAACTGCACAGAGACGCAATTTAAACATCTTCTGTAGCTGCTGTCAAGTGTCATTTCTATTCCTCTGCCCCACATTTCACTGACAGGGATCCAGACCATCTATCAAACTTTTGCAGGATCCCTGACTTTCTCCACATCTCCCCCCACAGCAGTCCAAGGGCCAGTTCCTGCTCCCTGTCAGTGAGGAGTGCTCAGCACTCAGCATTCCCTTGGCAGTGATCTCTCAGGAATCAGATTTGGCTTCAACAAAAAAGAAAAAGCTGCATCACACAAAATAAAGGACATGAAAAACCCTGAGGCTTTCCATTCCATGAGGTAACCAACCCAGAAATCCTCTGGATGTGCATCACCTGCTACACCAAGGAGAGAGAAATTCCCTAGCATCGCAGAGAAAAGAAACCATAAATTCAAGCAGCATTTTAGCCCCATATTTATGTTTTAATGAATCATTACAGATCCAAAGGGATAAAACTAAGCCATATTCCTCTGCTAACACAGAGCTACACAGCCATGGAAGTGGATAACTCCTTCCAACATCCAAAGGATGAATCTTCCAGTCAAAGTCAAGTTATCTGCCCTGTCCATATATTTAAAAGAAAGTGAGTCAAGTGCTAAATATAAGATCAATGTAACATTCCTGAACTTTCCCCTTGTTCTCTTCCCACTTTAAAAAGAGAAAGGGTGTTGAATTTCCCTGAGCTCAACATCCATTGCCTTCCCTAGCCCTTCCCTCCTTATCTCTCTCCAGCTGTGTCTGGACTCAGTTACCTCTTCCCAAAGAAAGGCTTCACTCCTTTCACCACTTTATAACTTGTCTCTGGTACCTGTTTATTGCCAGCCTGTGCTGGATGGATCAGCAGCTCCAGGTGACCCTAACCCCAACCCTCAGACTGTACACAAAGTTGTTTTACAGACAATCAAGCTAGGAATAATATCTCTGGAGAAGGGCTCCAACAGGGCCAGAGCCTGGCTTAAATCCCCACCACAGGAGTGTTCTGGATCATTGATCCCCTCGGCCAACGTCCAGCTCTGACTGAGCAGCACTGCAGGAGGTGCAGTGCTGCACTCACATCCAGTTCTTTTTCATGGAATCATGGAATGGTTTGGGTTGGAAGGTACCTTCAAGGTCATCTGGCTCCATCCCCTGCCACGGGCAGGGACATCTTCCACTAGCCCAGGGTGCTCTAAGCCCTGTCCAACCTCACCTTGGATGCTGTCAGGGATCCAGGGGCAGCCACAGCTGCTCTGGGCACCTGTGCCAGGGTCTCACCACCCTCACAAGGAGGAATTCCTTCCCCATATCTTGCCTAATCCTGCCCTCTGGCAGTGGAAAGCCACTGCCCTTGACCTGTCCCTCCATCCCTTGTCCCCAGTCCCTCTCCAGCTCTCCTGGAGCCCCTTCAGGCCCTGGCAGGGCTCTGAGGTCTCCCTGGAGCCTTCTCTTGTTGAGGTGAACACCCTCAGCTCTCCCAGCCTGACTACAGAGCAGAGGGGCTCCAGCCCTCAGAGCATCTCCATGGCCTCCTCTGGATTTGCTCCAGCAACTCCACGTCCTGATGCTGGGGACTCCAGAGCTGGAAGCAGCTCTGCAGGTGAGGTCTCACCTGGGCGGCGCAGATACATCCCAGGTACGGGATACATCCCATGCACGCCGGGGCCGCAGCGCATCCCTACCCGCACATTCCATACCCGCACACGTGGACACCGGGACGCGCACCCCGGCCCAGGCGCGCTCCCCGCGCGCTCCCACACCTACCCGACGGCGACGCGCGCCCAGCCGCGCGCAGGGCGGACGATGGCCGCCTGCCAGGCCGCCACCGTGCGCGCCTCCAGCGAGCGGGCACGGCGCAGCGTCCCCAGCAGCGAGGCCGAGAGCTGCCGCAGGGCCGCGGGGGGCAGCTCGGGGCCCAGCACGCACAGGTAGCCCAGCGCCAGGGCCAGCAGGCCCACGCACACCGACCGCTGCCACATCGCACCGGGCGCGCTCCGCTGCTCCTCCTCCTCCCCCGCCGCCGCGGCTGAGGCGGGGCGCCGCCGGCGGGGGCCTCCTTACGCCGCCTCCGTAGCGCCCCGCCCCCGCCGGCCGACGGATGGCGTAAACCTCTTCGGGAATCCTGGCGCGTCTCGCCTCCTGCGCAACTTGCGTGCGGTCTGGCCATGTGGTTGCGCCACCTGCGCAAATCGGTATGGGAATAGCGCTCCCTCTGCTAAATGTGCGTGCGGCCCAGCAATGCCGCTACGTCACCTGCGTAACTCGGCACGAGAATAGCGTAGGCGGCCGCGGGCGGCGCGTCGTGAGGGGAGATGGCGGTACAGAGGCTCCCTCACGGCACAGCCGGGCCGAGGCCTCTGCGAACGGGCCGGGCCGAGCCGAGGCAACCGGGCCCCCAGGCAGCCGGGATGAGGAGCCCGCGGTGAGCACTGCCCCGGTGCTGGGGCCTTCAGTAGCGCTGAGCTGATGCCTGCACCCTCCTATGTACGCGGTACTGCTGCGCCATCCCCTCCTCGGGGTTCCTCCTCACGGTGCCGTTATTTCTTTGTTCCCCAACACCTTTGTGGGTCTGTGTTGTATTTTCACTCTGCCCCAACAGCGCAGTGTCTGCAGTCCCACAACTCCTCTGCTCTGCCTCACACCAAAGTTTCTCTAAAGGCTCGCATCCATCAACCCAGTCACTGTCTGAAGCTAATAACCAACTCTAATACACTTTTTTGTGGAAAAATTCCTGGTCTCGCCCTCTTCCATGCCTTCCCCAGGGTGCGGTGGCCTCACTAGACCTGCCCACAGCCCTGAGGGCACCGAGCTGGGAGCAGGCCTGGGAACGCCCTTTGCTGCCTGGTGCATCCCTCACAGACATGCTCTAGTGGGCAAGAAGGGAGGTTTCCCTTTCTAATGAAAGGGAGTTTTTCTGAGCTTCTTTAGAAATCGCAGGAACGTTCACTCAGAGACTTCTGACAAAATTTGCAAGAGTTTGACAACTGTGTGCCACAGCGCGTTGGCTGAGGCAGTCGATAATTTCCTTATTCAGTTCTATGTTGTGATTGTCATCTCCTCAGACTCTGACAAAGGAGATAGATTAATGCAAAGCTTTTTTGCTGATTTTTCTTTCTTTTTAGGATGGTATTTAGCCAGCAGCCATGTCATGGATTCATGTCTGGCCCTCCTGGCTTGTTGGCTGCCCATCAGGTTCCCTTTCTTCCTAGGCATTGCCATAAAGGATTTCCTCATTTATTTAGGTATTCTCTTTCTCTGAAATTATTCCTCAGACCTTTGAGGGTGCAAAGATGGGCAGGCCAGGTGGATGGAGGAGGCTGGAATCGCTGGTGAAGGAGAGAGTGAGAACCTCCTCACCTGACAGCTAATGGTGACCAGGGGCATGACTGGGATTGTGAGCCTACAGGGAAATGTAATGATCTTAAAGAACAGAATTGTGAAGACAAACTAGAGGCCTTTCTGCCTTCCCTACTCTTCAACAGATCCTTCATCCAGTTCTGTATCCTCAAATAGCTTCCTGCCATAGCAGCCCTTCACAGTGATCATCTTCTCCTCTCAGACCCTGTTCAGCCACCAGAGTTGCTTGGTTAAGGTGTAACCCCCCCTTTCCCTTTGCTCAGGTGGTCTTTGGGTTTTGTCAATAGCTTTTTCATTTGAACAGATTTAATCAATTCCCCTTCAGGGCTTTTCTGGTTGTTGTTTGAGCTGTGTGTGTTTATGAAATCTCACTGGTTTCACACTCCCTGGGGGAGAGGCCTGTGAGGCTCTCATGGTTACAAACAGCCCTCCAGCCCAGGCAGGCAGAAACAACAGAGTACATACCTGCCCAAAAACCCTGCTGCAATGAGTGTTTCACCTGTGGGACCAGGGCTATTTATAGCCTTGTCACAGAACATCATAATTAGATGTGCCTGTGGGGCAGCCTCAACCCAGGCGTTGTCACTGCTCAGGGACCCCATTATTAGTCCCATGTCAGGGTGTGGCTGTGAGCAGCAATCTGACACAGCAATAGTTTGGGGAATTAAGGCACCATTCACAATTGGGTGATTAGTTTGTCACCTGGTGCTGCTGTAGAGTAAAGTTTGGGGTTTTTTTATTGCAGATGCAGTTTCCACATCAACACAGTGGGCGCTGCTGAGGAGGAACCACCTCAGTTTGATCTTTGTAAACTGCTGGTGCTAGCCTCCATGGACAGTTCTGGCAGTGCACTTGAATAAAGCTGCAAAGGTAATTGTATGATTCATTTTACAATCTGCCAACAAAAATAAGAGGTTTATAAAAAGACAAGTTCTCTCAGAGAACCTGTTCAGTCAAAGAGCTAAACACCCATTTCTTGGTCAACGTTTATTTTTTAAGCCAATGGAGATCTTGATTTGCCTCAAACAGCAAAATTAGAGGTGAAACTGTTGGCTGAGAACTGAAGTCCAGCTTCTTATTGCCTGCCCTTGAGCCACCCCATAAATTCCAGTTAGAGGTAACAGAGAGGGACACAGGGCTGTTGGACTCATATGAGCTAACTCAGACTGAATAAAAAGTATTAATTAAATACCTGTTTAATTATGGAAATAGCAAGCTGATTACCTCTAGGTCACTGCTGTGTGTCATTTCAAAGAATTGAAACTGATCTCAATGAATTTTCACTGGGATACTATTATTAAAAGCATGGGAAGAGAAGGATAAGATTTAAAAGGTTTTTTAGAATGAAAAGAGTTAAAATTTAATGTCAACAATTTTCCTTCATTTCTTTTCTCTGGTGTTATGAAGTCCTTGTACAAGAAATCTTTTTCTTGACAGCTTTTTGGTGTAAGCTTCTTGCGACCTGGGGGGGTGGTAGAAGGACAGTGGTTTTAATCAGTGTTCAGTTATTGGAAATGGAACTTTTTCCCTTTAGGAGAAAAAAAAGAGAAAAGGTGGTGGAAAAAGAGAAAAGGTGGAAAACCCCCCTTTTTCTGCGGGAAGCTGACAAAGGGTGTGATTCTTGCTTGTTTGAAGATTACCTATGGACAGTTGCACCTGTTCTCAGGCCACTCAGAACTGACAGACCTGTCTGTGTGAGCTTTTGACCTCACTGAATTTGCTTTTCAGACCCTGGGCTTGGTTTGGAGAAATGAGAGTTTGCCAGACCCTCATTAGGCAGGAGGCAGGAGGGAAGGGAATGAGGGTGGGCACGGGGAGGAAACAGCAGGGAGGGGTGAAAGCCAAAGCTTCTAGTTCGTTCCCAAAGGACATCTGGAAACCTGGTTTTCTTTCTCTGAACCCACAAACTTGAAGCAATTGTCTTTACTCCTTACTGAGTTGAGTTTCCATATTCAAATGAGCTCATTCCCTTTCAGCTGCTTTGGCCAGTTAAACTCCAGGCCAGTGCACAACGCAGGGAGAGGAGGAGCCTTCCCAAAGTATGAATTCCTTTATTGTTGTTAAGATGGGTCATGTGTGTCTGCAGTGCCTGGGATGGAATCTCTAGCTGCAGCCAATGAACCCTGGACAGGACCCAGGGCACAATTTGGATGGCAGGTCCTTGCAGCCCTCTTAGTCCCTGTCCTGTCCAACACTCCCAGCGTACTGTCCCTTATCCCTGCCTTCCCCAGCACCCTGGAGTCAGTCACTCAGGTTTTGTGTGTCCAGCTCACTCATCTGTGTGTCATCATACCTTGCTATCAGACTGCCTCTGCTCGCAGGCCTCATTTAATCTGAGCTGGGCATTCTTTCCAGACACACAGCACTCCATGTACATGGAATCAGTGCCTACCTGTGACATTCCATGGCAGCCAGCAGCAGAACACATGGGGTGGGTGTTTGCTACTGGTGTGGCTTCACTGAGGGAGGACAAGAAAAGAATTGAAGGTAGGCTTTTTGGATAGATGCTAAAAAAGGCCTGGAAAATTCACAAAGTTTCTGCTGAGCCGTGCAGATGAGCAGAGGAGCTCTAATTAAAATACACACTCAGTGTTGTTCTCAGAAACTGGGCAACATTCCCCATCTGAGCTCTGCCAGCAGATCTCAGTCCTGGACTTCAGCACCCACTGCTGCTCTGCTTTGTGAGACACCCACTCAGCTTGGCCAGCACAGCTCCATCTCAATCAGAAACATCTCGTGCTGTTCCAATTCTGGGCTCTTTATGAGCAGAAAATGCCATCTCTCTACTAAATTGTGCCAAATTGTTTCGTTTTGGCTGGAGTACTCATTCTCACTTGTCACCTAATGGGATACCTGGGGACTTCCATCCACACTAACAGCGACAGAGGAAGACTCATGTGCATGCCCAGCCCCCTGCTAGGCCCCTGATTATATAGTGATGTGTTAATAACAAACCCTCTTTCATGTCTTGGCACTTGCAAACCTCTCCTCAGTAGAGCAGCGCTTCAGAAGTAGAATGGCATGGGAAATAAGCTAGTCCCAGTTTTAAATAATTAGTATCAGCTTCTCTGGCAACTCTGTTCCCAGAATGAGAGCTGGGAAGAGTCTGAAGCTGCCAGATGCCACTTGTGTGGATGTTCTGCAGAATCTGAACTACACTGGAGAGATTTGCTGTGCAAAAGTATTTCTGCACAGAGAGTCTCTCTCCCTCTGTCCCAGGTTATGAATCTTCCTTCCTTGGAGACCTTGCTACCTCCCAGTTTTTGACAGCTCAGCAGTGAGAGGCAGAACTGTTTCCATTTCGCCTGAGACACCAGGCTAGAGCTGGCATCATCCATGTCCAAATTTATGCATTTCTTTCAGTTGGAGCCAAATTGCTGGATTTTGCAGTGCTGGTTGCTCACACCCTGTGGTGACCAGCCTGGCTTCCAGAAAATCCACAGGAACTGGAGCAGGCGTGAGCCACCTCCTGTGCTGGTGAACACCCCAAGCAATCAGAGGTGGTGGCAGTGACTGCTGAGCTGCTTGTGTCTGGAGCAAATGGTTCAGATCAATGAAGATGGAACTAAAATTTGTGGGAAGAAGACAGGTTAGGAACTCATCCTTAGGAAGTGAGAAACTTTGGTAGGAAGGTGTTTTGCCTGTATTTCCAGTCTTGCTCCTGTGTGACTCCAGCTACAACACTGTCAGGAGCTGAGCTCTGCAGCGAAACCTGAGTTTATCTGTCAGGTGTGGCCCTGTAAACATGAGAGTGATTAGATGTGTTGGAGGCTGTAGGCACACAGTGTGTGGTGATTGGGAGTGGGGCTGTGGCCCAACCTCATCCCCAATGGGCTCCAGCTGTGGGCAGCAGGTGAGCCCATGGAGTGCCCAGGGGCACTGACCAACCACCAAAGGGAGCAGAGGGCACACAGGCGCAATGCATAAATACAAGGGGTGTAAAAGGTTGGCCTAAAGAACAAGTAGGGCAGATGCTTGCAGCCTCCTGAAGTGACATGATGTTACTCTGTATGGGCAGATGCCTGAAGCCTTCTAGAGTGGTATGGTGTTACTCTGTATGGGTTGAAGCTTCCTGAAATTGTTTGATGATGCTTTGTGTATTGTGGCCATCTCAACTGTGATACATGCTGCCATAAGAGGTGTGTTGTTCAGAAGAAAGCATGGGTATATGTGAGCAGGGCAATGCTTGAAGTGTTTTCACGTATTCTTAACTTGGCAAGGTAGAAGATGGATGACAGATGCTCAGTCTTATCTCTGGGAAGGAACTCTGAAATCCAAACTCAAATTATTCTGCAGTACCCTACATCTATCCAATTTGCATGCCTATTGGTGAGTGTTCTGTGGGTTGTAGCTCATTGTAAATACTTTGGATTCTGTATTATGGTTGTTATAATTTATATTCACATCATTTCAGCACTAACAGCAGTGCCAGTGTTGTTGGGAGTGAATTTGCCTTGAAATGTTTGGTGCCTACTGAACCTGACCTAATTCCTGTGATACAAAAGGCATTGCTAAAACCTCATCATGTACCACAAACTGGTGTAGTACAACCCCACAAGCAAAATTACATGCTAAAAGGGCAACCTTTATTTCTGTTACTGTTGTAGAAAACTCCCAAAAGCTGGATCCTTGAGAAGCCTTTGATTTATAGCCTTTAAGGCTGTGGTTGAAGCCCTTGCTGTAGCAGATGATTATGGAAGAAGGATTTAGGCAGGCCTGGAAAGGTGAGAACAGAGAAGCCAAGTGTTTGCAGTGCTGTAGGGACTTTAGGCTTGCAGAGCTGTGTGTGGGGGCTTCTAAGGGCACTTTGCAAGGGACGGGATTGCCTCAGGTTTCCATGAGCAGGGAGAGGGAAAAGAGAGGGCCACAGTTTTACCAGCAAATATGCACTTGAGCTCTCAGTGTGAACGTAACCTGTTTCTGTTCCTCACTTGGTGTGTCCCCTATGCATGTCTGGAATAGACAGTCTTGGTGCCCCCTGTTGACGGAGTGACTAAATTATTCTTTGTCTGCTTAAAAGGCAAAAAGCCCAGAAGTTTCTCTCCCACTTTGCTACAAAAGACACCTCATAGGACTTTTGGGACTTCACCTCACACCTGGGGCTGTCCAGTTGGACAGAGACCAACAGGTCTGGCCTAGGTAATTCACTAGAAAAGCAAGAGAACAAAGGAAATAATTGCTTTTATGGGGTGTTTTAGCAGGAGCAAGAGCCTCTTGCCCGTGGCTTGGTTTTTCTCTGTAACAGCTTTGTATTTTGCCTTTTATTAAACCTTTTTCTGTTTCCAACACTACCTCAGAAGCCATCCTGCTAATTTTATGCTGTTAGTGGTAGCTGAGCTATCTCAGCTGTGATGGGTTTCTCTGGGAACTCGTAAGACCCGACTTGAAAAGAAACACATCATCTGGGCTGTGGGCACAGGGGTGTGTGTCCATGGGGACTGGTTCTCTCCCACTGGCTCAGCTGCCATTTTGCCACTCCAGTCACCCACAGCCCTGTGGGAGAATCACTCAGGGTTGGGACAGCCTGAGGTGACATCAGCTGCTCATACTTGGGGATCATGTCATTTCCCACAGAGCAGCACTGGCGCCACCTCTGCTCCACCCTCCTGATCCCTGTCTCTTCCTTAGCATCTTCCAGGCTGTGCTACAGCTCCAGGAACTGCAGAATGTGCAGTCAGGTGCACAGTCCTGCTCTCTTGGGGGTGGCTGATCTGGATAGGATGTGCCTTATGCAATAGTGTAAGCTGGGCATATTTTAACATGCCAGCTGAAGCCCTGAGTCAGACTTTGCAGTGAATGTGTGTATTGGTCTTCTGAGAGGCAGTTGTTTGAGAATGTCACTATTGAGACTGCCAAACCTATTTGTATATTTCATAGTTCATACTGTAAACTGCTCACACACCCCCCTGGGTTGTGTGTTAACAGACACAGCTCATAAATAGCAGTGCCTGGCAAAGCTGTCAGCTGTAGATCTGTCCACAGAGGTTTGGGCCGTGAGATTTGCTGTGACAAAGGTGTCCCTGGTATTTTCCTTCTGTGTGAATACAGGAAGCAGAGGGCATGGAGTGCTTGCTGTTAAATGAGACTAAAGGTAGTGATTGTGGCTGCACATGGAACCACATTGTTTAAGTAGGTAAAAGAAGTCTCTAACCTCTTCCATAAAGAGACAACAAAGAGAAATAGAAACATGGTTAAGAAAAGTGATGCACACCCAGAAAATCTTTTATAAAATAAAGAGGGGGTGGAGGAGCAAAGGGGTGCTAAAGCTGGTTGTGTGGGGAAAGGCTTGAAAAGGTTTCAAAGAAAGCATCTTATGGCTCTGAAATAAAGCTGTAAGACACTGGAAAACCACAGAAATCCAGAACACAATAAGTCCTTTTATAAGTATTTGAAGTCTGTTTTTTCTTATGTGTGTGTATAGATATTGCTGAGGCTTTGTGAGCATGAAATTCCTTTTTCCTTTGTAGTTCTCTGGCACTTATAAGTCTTGTGAGGATGTCTTGCCTCTAGGCTGGGCATCACGCATGACAAGGAGAAGTACTAACCAAAAGAGATCAAAGGGAAACTCAGGTAGGTTCCCAGGAAAGTTGCTGGGTGATCAATCAGCTCAGGCTCCAGAGACTGCCTTTTGCAAGTCTGCATGTGATTTTCTGTCTCCATTCTGTGAGCTCAGCCTGTGCTTTGTTAGTGCTGCAGGACTGAGTGCTTCTCTGCAGCATCCTCAGGCTGTTTGGGGTGAGGGGGATGGTTCATCTCCCTGCCTCAGAGCAAAGCACATCTCAAGTAGAAATGGCTTTTGGGCACTGATGGGGACAAGGGGCTAGAGAGAAGAGAGAAGGCACTGAAAGCCTCTCCATGGTGGACATACTGAGAAAGACTCTTCCTCCTTCATCCTCACAAAAGTACAGAAGAAAACAAGCTGATGCTTCTCTACTTCTGCTGCTCTCTGGATTTCAGAAATGACTGTTGTAACATTTCCCTTCTCAGAAGTGGCCAAGACAGAATGTTACTTTATTCCTCCCCCTTTTCCTCTAGCTGAAACATCCTGCTGTAGAAGACCTCAGCAGCAAGTGACTACTCCATCTGCTGTCTGGAGGAGGTCATTCATCTCCAAAGGAAACAACAGACTTTTCAGTGACTTCCTCCTGAGGAATCAGCTGCTGACAGAACATTCTCCTCAGCCAAACTCAGGCTTACATGGACAGTTTTGGCTGTTCATTAACCTCAAAAACTATACAGTACAAAAATAACCAGGAAAGAACAATCTGTTGATCTGGACCAGCTTCAGTACAAGGAAGAGTTTTCTGAAAAGGAACCCTTCAACTCCAGAGAACTGTGAAGTCCTCTGTATCTAGGGGGTGAGCAGGGAGGGATGGCTTTGTCTTTCCCAGGTATCTCACTGTTCCAGAGGTGGGACAGTGGCCTGTGGGAGTCTGCACAGGCTGTGACTGTCTTGTGGCCTACTCTGAGAGGGGAGAGGTGTTACTGAGCTTGGTTTTCACTCCAAGTGGAGTGCTAAGGTGCCAAATATGGAGGTGTCTGAGGAAGCCTTTCCCAAACAAAGCTTCCTTACAGGAAAAGAACTGATAATCTTTGGATTCTGCTACAGATTTAGCACTTAGCTGGCAGTTGAAGGTGAGAAAGACAGGTCTGGGCAGCTGCACAGGACGTGGAGCTGGGAAAGGGCACAGATATGCCCTGAGCACCTGATGAGTAGGCTTTGAGATTATCCAAGGAGCTGTGCTAGTAGATGAGGAGCAGGAGCCTGTGGACAGCTGGATTTTCAGCCTGCTCCTGTCTCTGTCAAGACACAGGTGCTGAGATGCTTCTCACTGCTGGGCTCTTGAGCTTTCAGCTGGGCACCTGTCCAGCCGTCCATCACTCCTTGGATCTGGTCCATGGGAAACCAAATGTGATCTGAGGGTTGCTGCTGCCGTGGAGATATGGAACAGACACCTGGCATTTAATACAAACTGAGGGAAAGTTGGGTTGAAAATAGAACTGGGCAGTGCCTTGAATGCTTTGAGTCTGTGCTGGGGCTTCTGCCTGGGGTCAGGGCCCTGTGGATCTGTTCAAGGCAGAACCTTCTGTTTGTGTATAACTGTAGAAAAATTGATGTGGGGCAGCTCAGAACCTCAGGTGAATTGGAAGCAGTGCAGGATTTTCTTTTTTCCCCAGGATTTGATCACACAAGGAACAATGGAGTGAGTGCCTCCACACTTTGTGGTACGACTGACAGATAGTGCAGGGGAGGTGAGACTGCCTTTGTTTTCAGCTGTGAAACCCAGGAAGGGATACATTTTTGTGAATTAATTAATCTGGAGAAAAGGCAGTTTAACTATTTGACAAAAGATTCATTTCCACCCACTTCCCAGCTGGCAGCTTAGCCATGGACTGTCAGATTTCCATCAGCCTCCAATGTTCTGACTGAAATAGTAATTTTTGCTTGGCAAGCCAGAGAGTAACAGTTGTGAGCCCTGTGCTGCACATGGGTAGAAGGTAAGGGAGGTAGGACAAGGTTGTGCCCTGCTCCAGGCAGGGCTGGTTGGTGCTGCAGGGCCCATTCAGCAGATGCCTGAGCAGGAGCTGAGCTTGAATCCCCCTAAGCAGGGATTTAGGTTTGTTTCCTCGGCTAGCAGGTCTCAGGGAGTTTTCTTCTGCCCTTATTGTGAAATGGGGGGAGTGACACCATGCTTCAACCCAAGGAAAGCATTTTTCATGTGGGTTATTCAGTCTCTCATTACCACAGCAATCAGGGAGATGTGGGAGTCGGTACAGTGCCCAGTGACAGTCTCAGGCACAGAAACACCTCAAGACAGAAGCTGAGGAAAATCATAATCACAAAGCCATCAGTCTGCTAACAAGAGCTGGGGGAGTAAAGCTCGGATGAAATCCTAGTTTGTAATAGCACACAGCAGATACCTGCTGAATTCCTGAGGTTTGGCCTCGGCCCAGGAAAGGTGTGTGCTGCCAGGTCAGGTGCTGTTGGGATGTAAAAACTCCAGCTTCCTTCCAAATACTTGCAAGCCTTGAGTTGACCCTACCAAAGAGAACTGTTAGGGAGACATTTAAATCCACACACCCACAGCAGGTCTTATCCATCAGTGATAGAGTTGACCATGTCACCTGTTGCCAGTAAATGGAGTGCCAGCAGAGCAGTGGCTTTTCTGGGCATGTCACTGCTATCAACAGAGCAAAGATGTCTCTAAATAGCACAGGAATGTTTAGTATATTGTGGTCTCATGTGAAAGGTTCAAGCTGTATTTCAAGGACAGAAGGACTTTTAAGAAGGAAGAGATCAAATCCCCAAGGAGCAGTAAAATGCCACTGTGAGTGCCCCCCAAATGCCTTTGGCACATTTTGCTGAAGGGACATGCTGCAGCTTGTGTCTTTGGGAGGAGAAAAGGACACTAGGGTACAGAGTTGGGACCCTCAGCAACCTTACACATCATAAATACCACAAGGTAATGGCAAAATGAGATTTTTGTTCCTTGTAAAAGAAAATGCAGAAAAAGAGGGCATCAGCCAGACTTTGGGTGGAGTTAGCAGCAATGTGAGAACAAACTGTGCAAGACACATTTACAGTTGTGAATACTTGCTACTCTGTCAAGATTGAGGGCTCCTGAGAAGTCTGAGTGCCTGCAGAGATTTAAACAAATAAGCTACTGCAGCCCCTCTAAAGACTGACCTGGGAGTTGCACAGTGGGAGACTCAGCTGGGTGTTTCTGGGAAGGGGAAGAAGTTGGAAGGACAAAGCAAGGAGAAGGACCTGTGTATCTCAGACAAGACTGACCTAAGCCCAGTGAATCTAGATCTGTTCATCCCTCAGCTGCCTAAAAGCAGAAAGTGCTTTTTAAAATTCCTTTAGTCGGTTCTGGCATTTTGATTTTCATCTGCAATGTCACCCTGGAGGCATAAACTACCAACTCCAGTCCCTGCAAAGCTGAGGCTCTGCAAGTGTCCTCACATTACTGGGATTCATTTCTTTGCTGGAGTAACAGGTGGTGTGAGCTTGGGAGGAGCTGTGGGCAGTGCAGTGGGAGAGGTGGGTTTGGAGCCTGCCCAGGGCAGAGTGAGTGAGGAGGTGTTGAGCACTGGCAGGGCTTCAGCCCTCAGGAGAGCTCTGTCAGGACAGTGTCACTGTCACCCTCCTGAAGTTAATGCCATGGTGGTGCCAGTCCAGCAGCTGGGCTGAGCACAAATAGAGTGCAGAGTGAACAGCAGGGAGCCTTTGGGGCTGCCAGAGGTGGACGTGACACCCTGGCACAATGTTTGATCCCACGGTGAGTGTTTATGTTCAGTGATGGAGTCAAGGGCATGGGGACCTTGTCCATGTCTGCTTTGGATTTGATCTGTTCCTTACCTAGAGCACCAAAAGGGGAATTTCCTCACTTTGGTGCCTGCACACCCTGAAGCTGGTGCTCTCAATGTTACCACAGCCAACTGTGGTGGAAGACCCAAAACAAAGCAGAGAAGTGCTAAGAGAAACCAAATCCTCTGTTACCAGCACACAGAAGACCACACGGAACTACCACTAAGAGGTCCTGCCAGTGTGGACAGGTGGGACCCACAGAATCTGTTAAGCAGGTAAATTCTTGCTTGTATGTTTCCCTGAGACCAAAAATACACTCACTGCAGGTGTAGGACAAATGAGACTTGGGGGACAAGGATATGTGCAAGGATGTGCTCAGCAGCAGGAGGAGGAACACAGACCTGCTGCCTGCCATGGAGCATAGTCCCAGCCCTGTTACAACCCCACTTAAACCACCCTCCTGTCACTACAGGGCTGCTTGCACTCACCCCATCTGATCTCCCACACAGCACAAACAGTTTTCCCAATGGCACCAAAAGAAGTAACAACTTCCCAAGCCTGGAGAAAATCCCTTTGGTGCCAAATCCACTGAGATCAGGGAAAAATCAAGGCTGGTGTTGCAAGGGATGTCTTGGCTAGGCAGATCTGTCAGGACATGTAACATGGTGTGAGAGACATGATGTTTATTTCTACTGTCTGAGATGGATATGGCAGGAAGGAATATTGCAAAAATTCATTTCCCAGCAGCAGGTGCTGGTGTATGAGCCAGGGAAGGGCCTGAGGGCACATCTGGCCAGATGCTGTGAGTGCCCACACTGGGAAGGGCAAGGCTGGGATGTGTCACAGTGCTGCTGCTTCTTGCTCAGAGGGAGCCCTGGGCTTCTCATTTGCTTTTGGACTGAGTGAAAGGTTCTGGTCAATTGAAATCCCATTTTATTTCATTTATCATTTATTCTGCTGACTTTATTCCAGGAGGTGCAGTGTGGTGCTGTGGGTGTAGCTGGGTCTGGCTCTGACACTGGTGCCTCCTGGAGTCCCTTGCACTGAGGAAGGGCAGGAGTGTTTCCAGTTTTCAAGTGTTTTCATGGTAGCCAGGAGGCCTTTGCTTTCTGGGAGCAGTGGGGAAGGCTGATTTCTCCAGCACATTGCTCTCCTGGCAGGCTGGAAGCACTCGGCCAGGCCTGGCATCTCAGCCTCATCTCTGTGTCTAATGAAGGGGCTGAAGCCCTTTCTGGATCTCCTGGGGATGGGACATCTCATTGTCACCCACTTGGAAAGTAAAATGGCAGCTGTGGATCAGCTTTATTTATTCTGTATTTGCAATGTATCTGTATTCATGAAGCTCCTTTATTCAAATCCTTGGCTCCCAGCTCTAGGAGCAGTAACTTGCCCTTTAAAATGATAATAATCCCAAGCTAACTCCCTACAGAGACAAAATTTGTCATTGCTTTGCCTTTGGCTTTGCAAATATCTCGTGTTTCTCCTCCTAATGTGCTGTGCTAATGGGTCTGGAATGAGGTCCAGGGCAGGCTGGTCTGCAGTGTGGGCACGGAGATGCCCAGAGCACAGTGCCCAGGGCAGTGTGGGACAGGAGCAGCTGCTTAGAGAGGCTGTACAAAACCTCTGTCTGAGAACAGACCGGTGATGGGTTGGCTGCTTGACACCCCGAGGTGCAGCCAGAGCTCGCGTGCTGAGCACTGTGTCCAAGGGAGGGATAATGGCTTTATTCCACACTCTTCTGGCAGATGCCAAACTGACATGCCCTCAGCGAAGCCTCTGTGAGCCTCCTCACTTTTACCTAAAGAACCCAGTGTTGCTGGCAAGCTGCAGGTAGGCAAAGACTTCGGCCTCTCTCTGCTCACCAGAATCCCTCAAGGCGCACAGAAATCGCTGCTGGTTTGGGGGTGGTGCCGGGGCTGGCCCTGGGTGGGCGGTGCTGACCGCCCGTGTACCGGGCAGGACAGCCCTGGATTGCCGGGGGTGCCCCGGTACCGCGGGAGAGGGCGCTGCGGGTCCGCGCTGCGCAGCCCGGGCTGGGCACCGGGAACCGCCGGGAACCTCCGAGCACTGCGATCGCAGCCCTCGGCAGGGAAATGCTGCTGGAAACTTTACCCAACCCAGAGAGGGGAGGGGCAGATCCTCACTATGCGCTTGTGAACTGTATTGTATTTAGCGCAAGGGTCTCTCTGCCTAGAAGTGTGTTTTAATGGATTAATGTACTTTCGAGTTCAGCTGCTGCACACCAGAAAGGATGGTGAGGTTTGATTCATACCATCAGATATCTTACCCCCCTTCTTGTTCTGTTTTGGTTGTGCTTGCAAAATATCCAGTCCTGAAGGTTGTCGCTAGAAAGGGATGTTAGAAGTGGTCCAAATCTACATCAGAAAAGGTGTGTCGTGTCACAGGCATCCGTTCTCTTCCCATTTCCATGGAAACATGGACTTCGGTGGTGTCAGGCAGAGCAGCCTGGCGGGATGTAGTGGACTCTCTCCAGGAGGAGCTGCTGGCAGCAGCACATAGAAATGTGCCTTGGTCTCTTCAGGTTTGGAAAGACCAGGTAGTCCGGTCCTTTAGAGTAACAGCGCTCGATAGATCGCGTCAGAAACAACAGCTGGGAGAAACATTTAACTCCCTACTTCTTCCTTCCCAGCCTACCCTTCCACATCGCAGTGCCCCGTCCCGTCCCGCAGAGAACACTGCGCACCACAGGCTCCGGTTTTTAATTTCCTGGGGGGCACAAGGGGAGGAGAGCCCATCTTGCGGCGGCTGACAGGCTTTTTGTTCTGCGCCAGTCCTTTTATTAACCCCCCGCTAGATCATTCGCTGTCTGTGCTGAGCTGCCCCCGCTGTGTTGGTGATGAGAGTGTTTGTAGCAGCAGGGCTGCCGGGGGGGATTACGGGGATCCCGCGGACCAGAGCGAGGGGCCGGGCACCGGGACACAGATTGCTGCCGCAGCCTCGCCTCCATCTGCCCTCTCCTAGCCCGAGACACCTCTCATGAGCCCCGCGGCGACAGCAGTTGTGTGTCTGATCCCCCCCGTCACCATCCCGCACCTCCCGTGTCCCACCTGGGAAGGGAGTGGCGGCCGGCAGTCCAGCGGGGGGGGGGGGGCGGGGGCTGTTGCACATGGTGGGGGCCACGGCAAGAGCATCATCTGCTGACCCACACCCTGCCATCCCACAGCCTCACCCACCCCCTTTGATTTATTGTAGATCTTAGGCAAAAGCAAGTGTTTTCACTCAATAATCTTGCCCGATTCCCCTTCTGTATTTAGGGCCTTAATTCCATAAAACATTTATCCCAGACGTAGGACTGCACAATTTATGTGAGGAATTGAGATCTTTCTGAGCAGTTGTTTCCTTTTCCTTTTGGATCAGACTGCTGTTGGTGGTTGATTATTCAAACAAATTAATTTGGGATGCACACACAACTCCTAATTAGCTGCAATTATTCACTTATTTCCCCCCTGCTTCCCTCCTACATTGCCAGAAATTAAAAAAATACCACCATAACACAGTGTGCCCTGCAATAATTATCCCCTGGGCCAGTCCTGAACCTCTCAATCTACGATCAATACCTTCATCTGTCAGCCACAATTAATTAAACACAATCCCACTTTCAGGGCTTTGATTCATATCACCCCAGAACATCTTACTGGATATTATAATCCAGACTGATGCTAATGCTGTCCTCAAGTGGAAGGGAGGGGCTGACTGAGATATCAAGCCCCAATTTCATTAAAAGCCAAGCAATAGAAGGGCTCTTGTTTGGAGGTGAGTGATGAGTAGGTGGTACTGTGTTCTCTAGAGCCCTGCTGCTTCCCAGGGAAATAACACTGCTGGAATGAGACTGGGGCAAGGCTGTTGCTCTGGGTGGGGAAGGGAAGCTGAGTTAGGCCAGCATGATGGTTTTGCTGTCTGTGTGAGTGTGTACTGTTCTACAGAGGCTTCTTTTTTTGGACTGAATGAGTGTTTGCAATTTAGGAATTTGATACGTTTCTGAACAGTAATTCAATATCCAAAGGCTGCTTAGAGCTTCCCGACAATGGTCTGTGGTGGTCCAAGCCAGAGCTCTAGAGATGCTATAACAAAGCTCTTAAAACAGTAAAATTGTTTTACTTGAGATTCTTCTGGTGCTTTTAATAACCCTCTGTTCTACACATGGAGTGGTAAAAGCAAAGAGGGATGTAGGGCCAAGCCACATAAGGACAGGATCCAAGATTCATGGCTCCCTCCCCTCTCTGCTGTCTCCCTCAGATAGGCAAGGAGGTCAGACCTAAAAGGGGTGATTTGAATCTGTTCCAGGTCTTAAACCTGAGAGCCCATTCCCTTTTTGCTGATGCTGGCCGTGTGTCTCAGCCAGCATCCTCTCCCAGGATTGCAGCCTTCACATTCCTTTTCACTCTGATTCACAGTCAGGCTCTCTCCTTCCCGGATGCCTGTTCCTTGCACCTTCACCCTCAGGATTTCAAAAGCCTCAGATCCAACATCCAGGAGTCTGAGGGCAGCTCCTGTTTTCCACAAAGGGCAGGCAGCTCAGCAAATCTTCAGACAATAAGAGAGAATGATTTCCAACTTTGAGCCACCTGGAATAAAGTGGAGTTGATGATGTTGCAGGATGTCGTGACCCCAGGACTGGGAACAGCAAATCTAACTATGTTTGAGCTCTCCAGTAGCCCTCAGTGTCCAGTTTCATCAGTGCAACTGTCTGGGGGTTTCCAGGACATCTTCCAAGTGATAGATGTGTTTTGTTCTCTGCCCTTGTAGGACAAATGACTTTGGAGCCATAATCAAAGGGGAATAGGCAGGCACTGTAGGTCAGCTCAGGATTTGTGCTAGCTCTGTTGGAGGAGAGCCCAGTGTTTGCACAGAACAAGCAGTAGCCTGTTTCCAGGGCTGGAAATGTTACACTTGGCCATCCCAGCAAAATTTACACCTCGGTGGTACATAATGGAGGCAGGAAGGTATGGAAAACCTTCCCCTCTGCCCATGTCCAGGATCAGCAGGGACAACAGGGGCCCAGAACTGTGGCAGCCTTGCGTGAGGGAGCTGCTGAGGAAACCACAGCCTTCACTTGAATTTGGGAGTTCATTCCAGTTCAGTGAGGCAAGGGATACTTCCATGCCTGTTCTCCACACAGGGCTCTGCTGTTTGAGCCTGTTGCATCCAGAAATGATTAAAGCTGGAATGTTTCTCTAAGTTTGATAGGACATTCAATTACGGAAGAGGAGTGAGAGCACACAGTGTGCTGGTCACTGAGTCTGCCTCTGACAGACCTCACTGAGAACTCACAATGGCTTTGCAGGGAGGAACAACCACCATGTGAAACTTGGAAAGTAAATAACTAGTTGGAATTTTGCTGCCTGTTTTTTCCCAAAGCCCTGTACCCACCTTCTGGTGATGATCAGAAAGCTGTTGCTTTATCTGCATTTTAAGCTTCAGCTTGTAAATAGCAAAATCTCTGTGATCAGAATGATTTTAGATACAATGAAGCCAAAAAAATGCCAATTGCTCTGCTATCCACCTAAGAAAATGGAGTGATGGGTTTGTAATAGAGCAATAAACCACAGTGCCTTTGTGGGTGCAAACTGTTAGCCTGAGGTTCCCTGCAAGACAGAGGAACAAAGGCCACTTCTCTTTCATCAGCCACTTGAGCAGTACAGACCCCCCACCACCCTCCCCGAGTGAAAGGCTTCGCTGGTGTCTTTATTGCCAGGAGAAAATGAAAATTATATGCAAAATATAGACGAGAAAATTCGTATCTCTCTGTTTGAGTGCTGTGCTGGGTATGACATCACTGGGAGCCAATCAGCAAACTCCCTTTGTGTCTGGCTTTCTAATAAAAGCCACTTCATCAGAGTAATTTGCAGTAATAATTTATTCACCTTCTAGGAACAGCACCACCTGACTCCCTGAGCAGGCAGGGAGAATGAGTGAGCAAAGGTCCCGAGCTCCAGATGTGGCTGTGCCCTGGGCGGGCACAGCTCCAGCTCTGCCTTGATAAGAGTTGCCTTCAAATTGCAGATAATAGAAGTGATTACATGTGTTCATTAATTACCCCATGGCTGAGCACCTCAGTGCTGCAGGTACCCAGAGCAGGGGATGGTTCCCAGCAGGAAAAGCACCTTTGGGGTTGGAAGTGTTGCACTGGGGCAACACTTCCAACATAACAGGGCTCTGCAGTCCTGGGCAGGGTGGGAGGGTTCCCCTTGCTCTGCAGGGAGACAAGGGGCTGCTTTGCATGGACACAGGGAAGAATTGGCCTTTTGAATTTGTGGTTTGCCTGGGTGAAGGGCAGGGAAGCCTGTGCTGGAGGCACAGAGAGAAACCGAGGCACCACAGCAGTGTGTGCAGTTCAGATGCCTGGTGCTGTGAAGGGCAATGTCATGGATATGGCTTCTGGCACTTGTGTCACTCCTGTGCAGCTCACAGGAGCCTTCTTTGCAGGCTGGGGTAGCTCAGAGAACCTTGGTGGCATCCAGCCTTACAGGCAATGAGTAATAGCTCTGTGAATGAGGATAGGCCCCACAAAAAAGAGCAGCAGGCTGTGGGATCTCTCCCTGAATCCCAAGAAAACATTGCTTCGAGCAGCACTCTGGGGCTGAGTAATCTGGTTGTGCAGGAGACGTGTGGGCTGCTCGTCCCACAGGTCTCTAGTAGGAGCTTCACTGTGCCAGTGTGTTGTGTGGGAGGCTCTTCTAGAGCTGTGTGTAATTGCTACATTGGATGTATATTCTGGTGGTGTAAACTCCCCTAATCAGATTCTGCACACACAATGCTGGATTTGGAAACAGAGCACAGAGCACTAAACAGAGACCAGCCCATGAAGACAACCAAAACAAGAGATCACTTCTACCCTGAATGATTCATTCTGTTACAGAGAGCAAAAGCAGCAGAGCAGATGTCCTGAGCTGGCCTGAGGAAGCCCAGGCAGACACACCAATACAACCATCAGCACACAGGTAATGGAGATCTTAACTGAAGATGCAGGCAGGCAAAAACCCAACAGTTGTTTGGTGGCAGAGTAAGGGGGTCTTCATTCTCATTGTGTGCAACAGCAGCCCTCCTCTCTGGCTGAGTTGTCAGCATTGTGTCTATGCAGCCTTTGGAGATTTTGAAAGAAAAAAAAAATGCAAGTAATTCAACCAGTGGAGTTAATTTGCTCTGTAAATCTTGCTGTGAGTGCATCCAAGCAGGCTTTGTGTCAGAGAAACCTCTGACACAAAGAGTTCCCTTGCCCATGTGTGCATTGATCCTGGAGAGCAGGACAGCTCCTGATGGTGAATAATCCACCTCTCAGCTCTTCCCTAGGGAAGTGTTCAGCCAGCAGTCCATACTCTGCTCATGGGGTCCATTAGGGTCGCCTTGGAGGAGCTGCTTGAGGAGGTACAACCTTGTTAGAGCTCCTTGGGAGACTCCCAAGGATCAGATCCTGTGCCTGTATGGCTGTTGGTGTGCTGGGAAGTACCAGAAGCCACAAGCAGTGTAAAGAAGGATTAGGGGTGAAGATGTGCTCCCCTGGGATTCCCACACAAATCTGGGTATGCTCTACTTGGATGTGCTACTCTCCATGTGAAAGGAAGCCTGAGGGGCCTTAAATGTCTTCAGTAAGAGTGGGAGGTTCATGGCCCCCTTCTGAATCCAGACTTTCCAGGTTTGCCATTCCAGTCTCTCACTGGGGTTGAGAGGTTTTCTTGAGTGCCTCCAGGACCAGCTGCAGCAGCCAGAATACCCTGGCTGCAGCCCCCTGTGGGTACAGGCTGGCAGTGAGGGGTATCCCTGCCAATGATCCCTGGGAGAGCCTCCCACCAGCCCTGACTGTGCTGTGACACCCACTCATGCTCATTTGGGACTTTGAACACTGGAAGTGATGTTCCAGGTGCAAGGCAGACCCTGGCCCCTGCTCCCCTACTGTAAAGCAACACTGGGCAGCTTTGGGAAGTGTTTTCCTGTTTGGATTTCACCCATTTACTTGGTTAGGTTGAAGCACAGCAGAGATAAGGGGAGGGGGAAGTGGTGCTGCCCCCAGCCTCTGTCTGTAGGACCCTTTTAAGCCTTATTTATTGATTTACTTTGAAACTACATCCTTGGCTCAAATGAGTGCAATCAGAGGTGGCAGAACTCCAGAGAAGAAGAGTTTATAACATATTTTCTAGGAATTGCATGTCATATCTGAAGGGAAAATGGAAGGGTAACATAAACACACACAAAGCCTGGGGATAATGTCTATTACTGTGTGGAGACAGTGGTCTCAGAGCCTGGAGTGATCTGATGAAGTCTGGTAGTTGAAATTTGGGCTAAGCTGTGCTTTGCAGACTGGATTCTTTTATAAATAAAGCTGTGTAAAAGAAATTCTGGATTGCTGGGTCAGGTAAACAGCAAAGCAGGCAGCCTGCAGAGACCAGGCCACTTTGTCCTGACTAACTGCATTTCATGGAGCCTGGCTTCTGGATAACCTCTGCCAGTCACCCTGGCACCAGCTCACTGAACTTTGCCTCTGGGAGTTGCACCAGACAGAGATGTTAAGGCTCCTCAGCCCATCACAGCACCACAGTAGGTCTGTATAATATCTTGCTTCCATCAGGGATCTAGTACTTTAAAGCTGAAAGCAGTTTGCCTTTGTCCTGAACATGCAGATAGAAAGAAACATAATGCTTGGACTGCTTAAGTGCCTCACCCTCTCTTCTCCGCTGACTTGGCCAGGCATTTCCAGGTTTTAAGACTGACTCATTATTAGCCTCAGATTAGGCAGCAGCAAAATCGCTTAAACCTGGCTTAACTGCCAGATAGGCCTTTTAATGCAGCCCTTTTGTCCTTGGACCATTGTCCCTGTGGTCTGTTCCCAGCCCCCCTTCCCCGAGCTCTGCCTGGGGCTTGCTGGACTTGCTAAGAGCCTCTCTGCAGCTAGAAATGGATCTGCTTTTTTTCAGGATCTCTTTGTTGTCTTGAGCTCTCAGGGTGGCTGCCTAACACCTGCAACACTCCCACATCCCTGTGTAAATTGCCTGCATCCCTCGCTGACAAATGAGAGGCCATTGCCAGCAACCAGGTAACCTGGCATTCCCTTCAGCTGCCTTCTGCTTCCCAGCCAGCTCCAGGTGAGTGGGTGAGCTCAGCCCTGGCCTGTGCCCAGCTGGCTCTGTAACCTGGGGTCAATTGAGCCTTTCAGGATCCCACTGCTCCTGCCCCTGCAATCACAGACACGAGCTCTGGCTCTTCCAGCACCTGGGAAGCAGCTGAATAATGCTGGGTAGGCTCAGCTTCCCACACAACTCCCTGCCAGCTGCAGCTGTGGGCTTGTCTTTTCCAATCTATGGCTACCACTAGCACACTGACATCACAGTTTGCCTTCTCTTTGGGTCTGGTGGTGACAAGTCTACCTGTTGGTGGAGGGGGAGGTCTGTTATTCCCCTCTGCCCAACTCTCCCTGTCTTGATGGCTCTGGGGCTGTGCCTGCCCTGCTTGACAATCCTCAGGTACTGTCAGCTACTTCACCTGCTCCATCCTTGGCTATTTGCCCAGCCCTCCTCTCTTCCTGCTCTGTGTTCCCTCTCGGGGTGACCTTATTTACAAATTTTGCATATTTAATGTCCTGCTGATGACTCACAGAGTGATCACTTTCCTTCTAAACCTTCCTGCACTGACCAAATTAATTCACATTCTGCTTTCTGACAGCCCTTCCTGGACACCAACCTTCTGCCTTCAGCTCAGGAGTTTTAAATCTCCTCATACTTGCTCTTCCATGCTCTTTTCCTGATGTCTCTTTCTCACCATCCACTCACCCCCTCCATTCTCTTTGACTTGACCTTTCTCTAAATACCCATATCTGGGCTCTGCTGAAAGCTGGATGGTTCTGCCCAAAGGTTATCTCTGAAATCCAACTCGTCCTCCCTGTGCACCCAGCTGAAATCCCTTTGGAATGCCCAGGTTTTCGAAGCAATCAGATTTCTGCCACACTTATCAGTGCTGTGCAGAGTCCCACACACCTTATCATTGGGATTTTCCTGGGAGCCTCTGGCAGTGCAGTGTTAAAGGGTTGTGTGAGTGTGTCTCACCCAGCCTGTCACCATCTCCCTCGCACTCCCTGTGAAGTGCCTGTGCCTCCTGCAGGCAGCCTGTCCTCCTGGCCCTGCTCCATCCAACCATCAGCTGGATTTTCCACTGCAGACACGCTGAGTTTTCCTGCCAGCCATGCCAGTTCCCATCTGCCACTGCATGCTTCTCCCAGGTTACTCCCTCTGCAGCAGAGGAGCAACCTGTAACCACTGACAAAGGCTTTTTTCCTTCTTCTGAATCCCTGCTAAAATCTACTGGGCTGCACTGCTGCTGCTGCCCAGTGTCTGCCTTCATGTTTGTGCTCCTTTGCCTGTGTATGGTCTCTTTGTGTCCCCTAAGTGTGTCCTTGGGATGTGGGCACACTTCTGAGCTTGGGACTGTCCCTCTGTGCCATCAGCAAGATGAGGCCATCATACAGCCCACAATGAGGGAGGGAAGTGTAATCATGGAAGCCTAAATGATGAAGTCAGGTCATTTTGGTTTCTGAGAGCAGCAAACACCAGGCTGGTTTCAGGGTTTGCAAATCTCCCCATTCCCAGGCCCATTGTCGTGGTGTTGCCTCTGTCAAGCACAGCAGCTCTGGCTCTCCTCCCACAGATTATCTGGGCATGCAAATGACCTCAGACACATACACTGTCATTTTCTCATGCTGTGATTTTCCTTACACCCCCCTGCGGGACATGACAATAAAATTACCCCTCTTGTTCCTTTCCCACAGACAATCTTGCAGCGTGTCAGTCAGTGTCACGTGAGCAGTCCCCCATCCATTGCTCCTGGGACCTGGGGAGTGATTTGGAAAGGATCTGCTGGGCTGTCACTCACCTCCATCTGCCTTCAGGAGAAGTATTCTGGGTTCCATGCTGTTTCCTCTTGTGCCTGCGTGGCTCTTTGATCACAATTGGCTTCTCAGGCCTTCAGAATCACAGCTGCCCTGTAAGGTTTGCCCGTAATCCTGCTGACATGTTGTTCCCTGGCAAGCTGTGGGCTTTACTTGCTCCCAATTTGGGATTAACTGCTATTTTTGATGATTCTGCTGTTGCCACAGATGTCCCGTTTCTTACCTGGATTTAAGAGCTGTGTGGGTCTAAAGTGCTCCTGCCGTTCTCTGTCACTGTCAGCTGGCCAGCCACATTTTTACTTCAAGATTTCATTATTGAATCCATTTCTCTCTCTCATTTTTGTCTCCACTGACCCTTGTGCACAGCATATAACCAGACCTGCACCAGGAATTTGTGTGGAGAGCCTGCATGAGCCTGCAGCACTCACCAGCACTTGCCAGCATGGTTCCTGTCTGGAAAACAAAAGCATCAGAGCTCTCATGACAGCAAGATCTATGTCAGATAAACCCATGTGCTTTCTCATCTTTCCTCCCCAAAAGATTTCAGACAAGCACTGAAACTCCTGGAGCTGAGTTTGAGCTGGTCAAGCCAGGATCAGAAATGCTTGCAGGCAGGAAGGTTTGTACTCAAATATTTCTCTTCTTCCCACTTATTGCAGTGTGTGCTTTCAGGAGCAGAGTTGGTTGCCAGCTGCAAGCCAATGGCCAAGTGGTTCTTTCCAGGGCAGAGCTAGTGGTGATGCCCCCTTGGTAGTGGGGTGTGGAGCTGCTCCAGGAATCTTCATCTCTAGGAGAACTGTTGTGCCAGTGATGGGGACAGTGAGGGGTTGTGGATGGCTGGTACTGAGCACATCAGTGTGTTTTGTGGATATGAGCTGTAAAAATCATAGAATCAGAGAATCCCAGCCTGGCTGGGCTGGAATGGACCTTAAAGCTCATCCAGTCTCACTCCCTGCCACAGGCAGGGACACCTTCCACTGTCCCAGAGTACTCCAAGCTCTGTCCAGCCTGGCCTTGGACACTGCCAGGGATTCAGAGGCAGCCACAGCTGCTCTGGGCAACCTGTGCCCTGGCCTTCCCACATTCAGAAATTCCAGGGCCTCCCCACCTTTCAGAAACACCACAGCCAGAAATTCCTTCCCATATTCCATCCATCCCTGCCCTCTGGCAGTGGGAAGCCATTTCCTGTGTCCTGTCCCTCCATCCCTTGTCCCCAGTCCCTCTCCAGCTCTCCTGGAGCTCCTTCAGGTTCTGGCAGGGGCTCTGGGCAATGTCTGGAGTGGAAAAGGCTCCCTGGGCACAGGATGCACTCTTTGCACCACCTGCCCCAAAGAAGAGATTGAGCAGGTAAATTTTCCCACTGGGTGTACAGAGCCCTTGTGAATGCTGGAGCTCAGAGTTCCACTCCCTTCCCACATCTCCTGTGTCTGGCAGAGAGGGAAAAGCACTGAGGGAGGAATACTCCAATACTGAAAGCAGGGACTAAATCAGACTGCACTAAGAAATGGCTTCAATTTTTCTGTAATATTTTTTATATTTGATAATATGAGGAGTAACCTCCTGGTCAGATGTTTCAGGAAATTTAATGACCATCTGTGAGAGGGGACCTTGGCTTCACCTTCCATCTTCCAGGTTCGCAGAAGCTGCCAGCTCATCACTGGCACGTGCAGCAGCACTGATGTTACCTGGGGGTTAGGAGGGGAAAGTTTCCCTAGGTCCTTCTTCTCCTGCCTGAATTCTGGGAAAACAGGGCTCATGAATCCCTGTTTGTACAGTCAGAAAATGCCCTTATTCCCTTCAATTATAATCCCAAACTGAAAAATTAATTGAGGCAGGTATTAAATTAGGCAGGTTTTGCTTGACTAAATATTTACCTTTTGGGAGCCTAATCTATTCACTTAATAATCTAACCCTTTTTTATTTTTTATTATTGGTTTGCAAAAAAATAATAATGTCTATTCCATTAGGAGCTGCTGCTGGCTTAAGAGGATTTCACTCCCATTTTATGGTTTGGATCAAAGAAAATTTATTCTTGCAACAGATTTAATGATTCTTAGCTAACATTGTCTTCCCAGCTGCAGTTGGACTGTAATAAAAAACCCTTTAGCTTTTGTTAGACTTGCACATTCTTTGCTGCCAATAATGATTAATCTTTCCCCCTAGAAGACCACCTTATTACTTGGGTTTGACTTAGGAGCTGCCATTCCCTCTGGAGCTTGGTCAGGGCTTTCTCCCAGCACAGCTCTGGAGCAGCACAGGTGTGACCTCAGTGCCTCCCTGGGCAGTCTGTTTGCTCCCTGATTGCTGCTCTGTGGCACTCCTCCACACAGCAGAGCTATCTTGGGGATGACAGGGAATTAATTGCAAGAATTCCTGAATACTTCCATGCATGGAAAGGCCCTTGGCATGCCACCAGGGAGGGCTGTCTAGAAACAGGGGTGAGGGGATGCAGGGGTGGGGGGCAGCTCCCACTGCCCCCTGACCTTGGGTAAGCATGGGGAGCAGGGATCCTCACCCCAAACCAGGCCACTGCCTCCTCCCAGCTCTGCTTTTCCCCTTCCAGCTACCAGGGGCACAGACCTTATCCCAGCCATCCTCTAAATCAAGGGAGGTGGGGGGTGGGGGGGGGATGGGGATGCTCCTGGAAGGCACAGGAGGAGGCTGAGAGTGTAGGGCTGCTCTTGGTAGATGTCTGGGACAGCATTCCAGCAGATGATTTTGGAACATTGCCTGACATGTGAGTCTGGAGCTTCATGCTGAGAAAATGTGTGGGTTAATTCCTGGCCATTTTGTCTGTGTTTTAAAGGTTTGTAGTAATAAAACCCCTGGGAAGAAGAAGGGAAGAGATGATCCCTTTATCATTAGCAGGACACAGGTGCTGACCAGCCTGTCACACCAGGCAGGAGGGAATTTCTGATAGATTAATTTGCTGTGCTGTCCCTCTGCCTTTGCCTGTGGGATTTTTAGGCGAGGTGCTCACACTGGAGATGTTGCCTGAAGGAATCTCTTTGCCCTGGCTGTGCTGGTTGTATGAAGAGAAGTGACCCTCAGAATTAAAACAGAAGTGGGAAAGGCTGCTCGCTCACCAAAAAGCCCTGACATCTATTGCAAACTGTGCCTCCCCACCTCCTTCAAGCACTGGGGTATCCCTGCAGGTCACTGCAAGGACTGGAATCTGAAGGTGCTTTGTCACTGTGCCTGAGCCATGTGGTGTTGAGCAAAAATATCCACAAAATTCAGGGCAAACTCAGCAAGTCATTTTGAGCCAAGGAAACACATCCAGCACTCCTATGGGATTACAGCTCCAGTCATTTCTGACTTAGTTTAAAACAAAATTGCTCAAGTTTTCATTTTAAGGAGCCATTTCATTCAGAAATGTAGCTGGCTGATGCTTTTAGAGCTGCACAAAAGCTTCTGAAACTAAAACCAAACAAATTTTCTTTGGGGTTGGCTGTGAAAAATGTTCTTTGATTTGAGTTTTTTTTTTTCTTCAACAAAGGAACTCGATGGTCTTTTGTAATGGCTTGGCCTGACAAAGTATGGGTGTTTTTTTCCTCTGTTGTTTTTCTTTTAGCTCAGTCCTAGAGAGGTTCTGCTGATCCCACTGACATTCTGGTTGGCTGAGATGTTTGGTTCTTCTGGGAGACCCCTCCATCCTCTTCCTGGTCAGGAAAGGGACACAACTGGGTCCTGGAAGAATGACTGGGTGGAGGGTGAAGGTGCTGAGAGTGGAGTTGTTCTGTGTGTGAGAGTAAATCTGGATGAACATCCCTTACCCCTTGCTGATGGAGCACTGCAGTGTCCCTGCCTGCCCTTCACACCAAATGTGGGTGAGTTTCACCACTTCCTTTGTTTTAAAAATCATTTCACCTTTGTTAATAGAATCACAGACTAGTTTTGGTTGGAAGGGACCTCAAAATTCATCTCATTCCACCCCCTGCCATGGGCAGGGACACCTTCCACTAGCCCAGGGTGCTCCAAGCCCCATCCAACCCGGCCTTGGACACTTCCAGGGATGGGGCAGCCACAGCTGCTCTGGGCAGCCTGAGTTTGCCCACTTTCTTTTTTGTTTTTTTTTAGTCATTGTGCCTGTATTCCTTTCCAACCAGCAGGTCAGGGGTGGCCATATCATGTGTAGGGAGGATGTTTTCTCTGTCCTTGCTGCTCCAGCTGGCTGCCCATTTCTGTACCACTCTGGGACTATTTCTGGGCTCACAGCACTTCTCACCTTCCTTGAGTGGAGGCTGTGTTTTCTCACATCCTGCTCAAGTAACAAAACCAACCTTCCAGTGTGAAGGGTGTTTGAGGTTTAACTCTTCCATGTCTCCCCTCAGAGCCTTTCTTGCCCCGTGGCAGCCCCCAGGGCTTGGGCAGTCACGCTGTGTCACCGGCCAGTGTTGCGCTGGTCAGCTGGGTCCTGGGTGTTCCAGCACTGCCCTGGGCACAGGCACTTCAAAGAACTATCCATGGACAGGAAACAGGGAGATTAGAGGCACTTTCTTTTATTTTATGCCAGCATTTTGCAATGTTCTAGCTGGTATTCCTGAGGCCCCATGTTTAACCATGAGCAGGAGGCACCACACACCACATTTCTGAGGGATGAGAGTCACAAGGCTCTGTCCTCACACAGCCCAAGAGCCAAGTGGCTCCAAGTGAGCTTCAGGGCTGGCTGGGATGCTTCCTCTGGCAGCAGGGAGCAGCTCAGCCTGACCATCACAGGCACTGCTCAGAGCCTGAGGATGGCTGTTCGCTGTCACCTTGCACCCCCAGGGACAGAGCACCTTCCTCAGCGTGTGCTCTGGGAGGCAGTACTGAGGTAGCCAGAGCTCCTGAGGGCTGGGGGACTGGGTGGTGCTGGGGTTTTGCTGCCTCTTCTCTCATGCCATTGCACCATTTCCAGATGTGCATCAGTTCCACTCCCTCCCACAGCAGTGGAGCAAACAGGAGAGGAGTTCTTCCCCCTGGGAAGGGCACTCTCCAGCTGCTGTTCCTCCATGCTTTCTCTCCAGCAAAGTAAACAGTTTACAGAGGACTTTGTAAACAGCAGATTTGTTTAGCATATTGTTTGCATTCCCCTTGCCTCTATGCTCCCTTATTCAGCAGCACAGGGAGGGCTGACCTGCCATCTGTAGGGCTGGGTTGGAGGGGACAACCAAGAGGAAGGAGTTGTGTGCACTCCTGCATTCCCCTGTGAGCCTGGTGGATTGAGGGCACCATGCACAAACACTGTGCCTGCAGGGAAATGTTTCTGCACCCAGCAGAGAGAGAAGCTGGCATGGGATGCCTTTGCAGGATGTGGTTGCATGGGAGAGGAGAGTAAGCAGAAAGCCCCAGGCACTGGGAGAGATCAGACACCTTCAAAGGCAGGAGCTTCATCCCAGAAAAGCCTCAGAAAGTCGTTGACTCCCTTGGAAAGCTGATTGTCCACCTAGGGAGGGGAGGCTGTTAAATGACCTCGGTCGGAGCAACATCTGAGGATGTCTGTGCTCCTTTCAGAGCTCTTCACACAGGGATCCAGCCTGTGCTCACCTTCCCTCTTAACCCTTGGAAAGGAGCAGAGGAGGGAGAGAACAATTTCCACCTGAGCTTCTGCACCTGACACAGCAGCTCTGTCCAACTGCCCTCCCAGAAAACTTCCCTCCCAGAAAACCATGAAACCTCAGGTGCACACACAGCAGACAAGAGCAGTCTCAGAAGGGGGTGAGGGGAGCTTCAAGTAGAGATTGACACGTCAAAAAGAGGATCAGGGGTTGGGGGAGTAGCAAACAAAGGTTCAGAAGCAGTCAGGGAATGTTCCTCAAGGCCCAGAAGTTTAGTGCAGCTGTGGGTGAGTTCCTTCTGCTTGTGAAACAACAGACCCTGTAGAGGAGGGAGCAAAGCCTAAATGTTTCAGCACACTTATTGTCTGCTGGGTTTTTAAAATTCTGTCTTGTAAATCTGAGCAGCTTCAATCTGTGGCAGGCCCTCGAGCCACTGCCTCTGTACTCCACCATTCCCCATAGACAGGAGGGATAACTGGGCAGGCTGGGCACTCAGGAGCTGACAGCAGATTGTTTGGCTCTTTGTATGCCCCTGTTCCCTGCTAACCACAAGTTTGAGGCTTGAATTTAAACATCCTGGATAGAAAGGACAAGATCTCCAAATGACAGCTCTGGTTTGTTGCCAGGGAAGTCTTGCATCCATGAGACACAAACAGCTCCAGAAAGCCAAACACAGGGAGAAACAACCTGAGCCCATTCTCCACAGCCTGGGCTTCCCAAGTATGTGGCTGCTGGATGCAGTTCTGAGTGGTCTCCACCTCCTCTGTTTGTGTGACCATGTGAGGGCTGGTGACCTGCTCTGGCTGTGTCCGTGTGGGCTTATTATTAGCAAGAAAAGGCCAGCAAGTTTTCCTGCTTCCGTCAGAGGCATGGATGTATGGCACAGACCCAGCCTGGCCCAGGAGCAATCATGAGGGCTTCATTCTGGATGGCTTCTCAGGATACTTTAAATACCACATAGAAACCCTGTTTGCCTTTGAGGGATGTGGATAGTTGAGTGTTGTCCAGCAGAATCCTGTTGATTTTCTGGTGAGCTCTAACTGTAAATATTTGAACAAAAAATTATCTTGTGTTAACCTTAGAGAAATTTAATCTCTCTGTACATAGTGAAATCTGGCTTGAGTCACATGTGGAAGTGAGAGTGGTAGTTCCATCCCCAGTGGATGTTCCTCCACATTGGCACAGAAACCAGCATGTTGCCCATCATGGAGGGCACCTTGCTCATCAGGAAGGGCTGAAAGGACACTGGAATTGCTGTGGGCAGGATGAGGATGCAGGAAAGCAGGAGGGCTCCACATCATGTGGGATGACTGAGGAGGCCAGTGGAAGGCTCAGGGCTGTCAGGATTGTTGGTAGTTCCCAAGTCTGTTTCCTTGCAGGGTCTGGATTTAGCCTGTAGCATGGGACCAGTTTTGCTATCAAGCTCAAAGCTCAAGCAGATTTTCAGCTCTGCTTTAGGTAAAATCCCCCTCTGCTCAGCTCAGCTCACTGATGCGCGTTGTGCCCTCTTTGGGGGACAGTGGATGTGTCAGGAAGGGCTCAGTTCCCTTTCTTTTCTTGGACTCACCTTTGTCAAGGTGTAGAGGAGACAGGAAGCTCCCTGGGAACCTCTGCCTTCACCTCCTGTCTGCCTAATTTGTCCCTGGAACTCTGCTGCAGCCTAGGAGAGCCCTACCAGAGTCACAGAGGGCAGAGCTCAGTCTGAGGGAAGAAAGAGGAGTACAAATTACCAAGGAGAGGCTAAGAAGATGTGTGGGTGGAGGGAAACAGCAGCAGTACCAAAGCAGAAGTAGGAAAAGTGGGTAGAATTATCTATCCATGGGGAGCTGATGGGTGTGAGGAGAGAGCTCCCACAGCCCTGCAGCCCGTGCTGGACTCAGAGGGCACTGACAATGCCTCAAGCATGGATGTTCCAGCTGAGGAGCAGCTGTCAGCTGTCTCTGCAGCCCTTGGGTGCCTTGAAATCCCATCTTCCTTGACAATCAGTTAGATCCCTTGGGTGGAAACATCTGGAAGCTCTCAGCATTCTCTCCAAACTGCCCCTGCTTACAGCACCCAGGCAGGCAGGTCTGTTCCTTTTGTACCCATCCAAAGGGAGTGAGTGCAGGGCTGAGCTGTGGCTGGGATCCCATAGGGAAGGGAGATACCCCATAGGGAAGGGAGATATCCTTACATGGTCCAGCTCAGCTCCATTCCCTCTTTCAGGCCTCGGTTTGGGCGTAGCTGCTCCGTGTGAGGGTTGGGAGCTCATGTGCAGGCAGGAGCTCCAGCAGGCTCTGGCAATTCCCATTTAGGTTTGACCTTTTGCTGGATATTAAAGCCTTGCTGTGGCTCAGTAAGATGAACACTGCAGCAAACACAATTCCTCAAGATGAAATATCTCTCCAGAGGGTAATTCCAGCCTCATTTGAGGGTTGTTGGATTTTTTTTTCCCTTTCCAGCTGAATCATTTATTCCTGGTGTCAGGAAGGTGCAGAATGACTTTCCCCACTGGCTTTCAGAGCTTCATTGATTCTTCAACTCCCACTCCTGCAAATCTGCTGGAACAGCAGCCCTTTGCCTCTCCAATTCTCCTAGGAGGGGAATGGGGAAGGGAGGGTCTCAGAATTTAAGGAGCTCTTCAGGGAATGCATTCACAATCTGGGGGAGATGCCATCATATTTTAAGCTCTGTAATCCAGAGGCAGAGTATTTATCTGTAGGTTTTTTGCCTTAAAAGCCTTCTCAGCACTCTTCTGTTTGCGTGGGAAAGGGAGCAGGGAGCAGGACACATTTCACTGAGCTTGTACAGGGCACTGTGGACCTTTGGCCCTTCCTGCTTTGTGGTTCACTGTTGCAGCTGAACTCTGCTCAGGATGGGTTTGAATACCTTCAGCAAAGGAAGGCAGTGTGCTCCCAAACTGTGTGTAGCACACAGATCCAATCAGTGCCTGGCTGCCAGGCAGCAGTGACTGAAGCCAGGCCTCTGCCTGTCATCATCAATCCATTTGCAGCCCTGGCTCTGAGTTCACACCTTGTGCTCTCTGGGGCAGCTCTCTTCTCTGCACTCTGGGAGACTGGGAAAGGCTTCTCTTCCACTTGGGGGTGGGGAGATGGGAGAGCAAGAGGCAGAGGAGTGAGACCTGGAGCAAAGAGGGTCCAGAACCCAACGTGAGGGTGCCATCACATCACCCTGGGGTCGTGTGTGCGGGCAGGAGTGGCCGGAGCAGTGATACCGGGCACTGGGGTGGGCAGCTGAGGGAGCCAAGGGGGTGTCAAGGGCAGGGTCCTGCATCACCCCTCTCCAGAAGAGGAGCAAATGGAGCAGGACTTGCTGCCACATGGAGCCCAGGCTTTCCTCAGGGCTGAATGGATCCCTGTGTCCAGCAAAGTTTGTCAGCAGGCACTGACAGCCGAGCCCAGAGCTTTGATTTAAGGAGTTGAACCAAGCCCATTAGCACTTACATGATTCTCCTGCCAAGCAGTTGTAAATGTTTCTATTTGTTCTGCACTTGGCCTGGTTCCTCCTGTTTATTATCCTAAATGTGCCCAGGACATGACCCTGCTCCCTTTCTCCAGCACTCCCTCCAATTCCATTTATTTTCCACTGCTTCCCATGAACCCCTGTGACATAAGTACCATTCAAAGGACAGAAGAATGGAGGGAGGTGGATGTTCATGGAGGTGCTGTGCCCTCCTTGGGATCAGGCACTGGCACCAGTGTTAGAAGGAAGTGCAGAAGGATGCTGCCAAGGAGCTGGGGGCTGGGAAATGATGGTGGAAGCTCAGAGCTGGCAGACATTTAAGTCACTCTTTATTGCAGGGCTGCACAGGAACAAAAAGGATCAATATTTATTAGTTGCAGAAAGCATAATTTTGCATGAAAGGCATTGATCAGCATGTCAGCCCAGACAATGTCATTACATCTTTATGATTTGGTCAACATCCCTCTAGGAATTAGGACATTGTTCCCTAGACAGACAGAGCTGGGGGGTGAAGGAAGGGTTCAGCATAGTGCTGTGATCAAAACAGGGCACAGCAGGAGTGTTTGGTGTCACAGGATGGGCTCAGGGGCTCTGGTCCTCTCCCTCATTGTTCTGTGTGGTCAGTTTGTCACTGAGGTCTAAGGGCCACCAAGAGAAATTCCCTATTTCAGAGTCAGGACCTAATATTTGAGTCCTCTTTCCCACTGAATTAAGCTGTGTGTGGTGAAAGCTCCCCCATCAGTAACAGTGCACGATAATTTGCTTTATGGCATTGGCTTGGAGGAGGCAGAGGAGCTCTGTGGCAGCCTCCAGGGAGGTGGAGATGGGTTGGAGAGGATCAGGTGGAAATAGGAAGGTGAGGATGGTGGAAGTTGTTGCAGGTTCACAGCTGGGCACAAAGCCAAAGGGAAGAGGCTTCTGGAGCTGCACTGTGGGAGATGACTGCTCCTCACATCTCTCCTTGTTGTGGGTCCAGCAGTTCAAACCCTGCCTTTTCCATCCCTGTGCTGGCCCCAGCAGAGACACAGGAGCAGAGAGATGGGCCTGGAAGCAACAGGCCCTGTGGTTTTGCAGAATGCCTGAGTCAGGACTCTGGGGTCAGAATTCCCAGCAGTGCCATGGATTCCCTCAGGGCAAGCCACAAACCAGCCACACATAAGGCAATTGCAGAGCTTGGCTTCCACTTGGATACCAAAATAATCAGCTCCACAAAAACAGCCTGCTCCAGTCACTAGGAGCACAGTGTCTGCTCAGAAAAACCCTGAAAAAGTCCTCATGGGAGCAAGGAATTCTTCCAGCCCCCAGCACTGTGCTGGATGTGAGCCAGGAGAACATGCCCCTGGCATGGTAAAAAGATCCTGATGGGTTCACAGGCTGGTTGTGAGTCAGTCTAGGTGTTTGTAGATAAAAGGTGTCATCCAGTGAAGATGAGTGGCTCTGTCTGGCACTCTGAGCGATGAATGAGGTGTTGTTCCATACAATCAGAAGGCACCTCTGTGTGAATCCTGAAATACAGTTTTTGAGACAGCTGTTCCTGCCTAACCTGACAGGCAGCCCTTTAGTCAGCAGGAAAGGCTGCTGAAGAGGTGGCATGCTCAGGTTTGAAGTGCCTGCAACCCACCTGCATTGCTGCAGGGATTTGTGGATCTGGCATCCCTGGCAGGAGAATCAGGAGGCTGAGGGACCCCTCAAGCAGGGGAGCTCCAAACTGCAGCCCAGCAGGGTCCAGCATCACTGTGCTGCTCCTGAGAGTCTGGAGGGCTGCAGTGGTGTAGGTGAGTCAGAGAGCCTGGGTGGGGGCTGGGGGATGTGTTCCATCCAGGAGCATTGGGAAGGAGTGACTTTTCAGCCCCACTTTTGCTTGGCCAGTTGGAATGCCCAGAGCAGGCAGCTTTGCCTCATGAAGTCTCAGTGAGAGAACCATTAATTTTGTATTAGGACATAAAAACTGAGCTGAACAGACCAACAGAACTTCCAGCCCTGTATCCTATCTCCACCAGAAGCCGAGCTGAATGCCTTAAAGGAAGACATAAAAATCCCATAAATCCCATAATTGTGCAATGCTACCCTGTGAGGGGAGATTCCCCCCTGACCCCAGCTGGCAGCAGCTCCTACCCCAGAGCAGGAGAGGCAGGAGCTGCTCTGATTGTCACTGGAGCTGGAGTCCCTGCAGATGCTGTTCTTGTGCACATAAATGTCCAATCCTGTGGTGAAACTCTTTAATTCTGGTTATTACAGTGCTTTTTTTGATATCCTGGTGAGGAGCTGATAGTCTTGGATCACCTGCTGCAAGCTGCTCTTCGGAGAGCAGAAGAGGAGCTTTGCCCCTTCCTGACACCAGCCCCTGTCCCTTCTTGAATTCTGGAATTAATTTAAAAGTATCCAAGGCCAAGCTGGATGGGGCTTGGAGCAAAGTGGCCCAGTGAAAGGCGTCTGAGGTCCCTTCCAGCCCAACCATTGTGGGATTGTGTGATTAACTCTCCCTGTGGCCTGATCCCACGGTGGTGGGGAGGAGCAGCACTGCCCATTGCCGTGGGCTTTTGGCTCAGGTGCTGCTCTCCAAGCAGCCATGTACCAAAGGGAGGTTTCTGTGCCCATGGAGTACTCAGTGGATGTTCCTTAGAGAGGGATTGTGGGACTTATCAGAGACTGGTTGGTCTGTGGCTGGGTGTAAGCTCAGTCTTTGGGTGATAGAAGCACTTTGTGTTCTGGCAGAGCCCTCTCACTCCTCTTCCTTGGACATCCCAGCCAAGGCCCTTGCTGTGAGTGCCAGGTGCAGCTGCTGGGATGCTGAGCAGGTGCTGTGTGACAGAGGCTGGAGCTGCTGGAGACCAGGATGGTGTCTCACTGTGATGTTTGGGAGGAGAGCTTGACACGACTTCAATGAGAATTTTTTAATTAGATTTTTGCTAATTAAGTAAAAACTTTGATTTTCACCCATGGAAAAAGACCAGGCTCCCAGACAGCCACCTTTAGGATGAGATAGCCATCCCAGAGACCACCTGGTCTGGCATCCCCAGCCCCCCATCCCTGGCCAGGGGAGAAGTTGGGTCGAGGACTACCCAGGAAGGAGCAGCAAAGGTGTGTTTGCCTGCTGGCAGAACGGAGAGGGGAAGGAGGCAGAGAGCAGGTCTGGGCTTGCACAACGGGAGGAGGTGACACCGCCTGCGATAATTGGACCATTAAATCTCACAAAGGCACCGACACTTTCACAATGTGGCTCAGGGAAACAATCACTCTCCAGTGGCAATCGTAGCTATGTGCAACCATTATTCTGCTGATCCAGTGCTTAATCCCATTGTTCAGACTCCGGGTTAAATTGTCCTCAACCCACAGTGCAGAGGCCAGGTATGTTTGCAGAGGTGTGCAGGTGCAACTGAGGGGAAATTTTGGCTCAGAAATCCATTTGTAAATATCTCTCAAATGTCTGCTCCTGTTCCCTCTGCCTCCTCTCTGCCAGCCCTTTCACCTCCAGAAATCTGCACATTGGTGGGAGCCATCCCAGTCCTCTGGTCAATCCCCCTTTATTCTGCCCTGCTTCTCCTGAGTGCAAAGAATGCCAGAACTGCCTGATACAGTCACAAAATTGGCTTCAAATCCTTCCAATTTGCAGAACTAATTTAACTCTCTTTATTTACTGTAGGTCTGGGGACGAGGGGTTTAATCCTTTAGCTGCATTCTCAGACTTTTCAGCTGTGGGAGCCCAGAATGCCATTTCTGCAGTAACAAAAGTGGAATTTTGCATGCAGACCCAGGGCCCCAGGAGATGGGGACTGAAGAACACCCTGTTTCTGAAGGCTTTGTAGGAAAGTTGTGGCTCTGGCTGGTTTGGGGCTCTCAAGGCTGATCCTGGATAATATCTTTATAGGTTCTTAATTCACCAGCTCTAATCCATGGAGCACATCAATGCCCCTCCTCCCCCAGCAGATTGATGTTTGGATGGTGAAGTGCAGGCAGGAGGTTTGACCAAGGCTGCTCAGATCCCTGAGCTGGGTTTGTGGTGCTGGCTGTCCCTGGCCAGGGACAAAGTCCTGCTCCTGTGTCTGGTCACTGATCCTGTTCAGTTCTGGTGTGTTCAGGGGTGACTGTGCTCATTGCTGGGGTGCTGGCACAAGTTCTGGGGCTGAGACACTCGAGGTCTGGGATTAAAACCAAAAGCAAAGAGAATTTTGCCCATGTCTTGGGCTTTTTAGCAGAAAACCTTTTCTCAGTCCCATGTCTGGCCAGGCAGGGGATTGCACAACACTGCAGATGTTCCAGCTGTGCTGCTGCAGTGCTGGGTGTTGCTTCTCTCTTGTTTTACTCTGGGCTTTGGTAGAAAGATGATTTGCAGGTGTTACTGGCACAGTCACACAGGTGACAGCAGGACAGGAGCGTGACCCTCTGCCTGGCAGGAAAGGGTTGGACTGGGACAGAGAGACCCCAGATTGTGGGACACAGTGCTGTGGGACATCAGGGTCAGGGCTGGGCAAGAGGTGCGGCTGGAGCTCCTTGGGGAATGTGAGCTGGAAAGTTCATGACTCCCAGTAATTCATTCCCTTCCTGGGGCTGTCTGAGCTCCGTTAAGACTCTCCAGAGATGCCTGGGGTATATTTTTTTTTCTTTTTTCCCTTTGATGCCTCCTTCCTTGTGGGGGATTCCTGTAGCTCAAGGTTGCCTTTCTCTGCCTGGGCTGGCCAGGGCTCCCTTGGTGAGCAGGTATTAATGGCAGGGGAGGGCAGGACCTGTGATAACTCAGCCTGGCAGCCCCAGCAGCACCGAGCTGATGGAATGGTCTTTGGAGACCCAGAGAGCTTCAGTCAGCACTTCTGCCTGAAAGGAGTTGTTGTCAAAGGGTGAAGGAAAGTCACCCCAGATCCAGGGAAAAAAAGTCAACCCAGGATGCAGAGTTCTTCCTTTGGAAGAACTTTGGATTGCTACCAGCAGTGTGGTTTCATTTTAAAATTCATTTGAACAGAGAATTGAAGAAGAGAATGGATTTCCCCTCTGCTAAGGATTTATACACATCACTCCCAGCCAGCCCCTCCCACTCCTTCACTGAGCCCCAGGCAGAGTTTTGAGGGCTGGTTGTGGCTCAGTTTCCTGAAGCATGAGCAGGAGCTGGGCTCTGGGTTCTCCAAATTCAGATGTGGGACTCTGGGGCCAAAGCACATTCTGTGGTGGCCCAGTGTGACTGCAGAAACCTCCTCTGTTCTTGCAGTGGTGCTGATGTCACTGTGCCATCCTATTCCCTGCAGATGGTTTTCATCACTCTCCCATTAAGCCAAGCCAGCCTGTTAGCACAGCGCGTGTCCCAGGACCCAGATTTGTGAACCAGATCTGCTGCAGCACCCAGTGGGCTGTTGCAAAATGCTTCTTTCCTCATGTTCTATCAGCCTGGAATAATTCCAGGACACCTCAGGGGTAGGAAGCACCTTTAGTTTGTGAGCAGGGTTGTCACTTATCCCTGTTGCTCATATTTTCATCTCCCCAACTCAGTGCTCAGGAGGGTCACCCCAGCATCTGTCCCCTACAATTTGTGAGACCTTGTCAGCACTGTGCATGTGGAGGTGCCTCCTGATGCCCACTGTCCACTCTGGGGTGTCACAGGGGTCCCAGCTCCCTGTGTCACTGCCTTACGTCACCTGCAGCCCCAGTGCTGGTTCCCAGCTGGAAGGGGCTGGTGTGGGGCTGGCAGGATGGGAGCCAGGATTGGCAGCTGCCTGGGCAAGGGATCCCTTCAGGCATCACACTGGCCTCAGCCCCAGTCAAATATTTTCTGTCACTGATCCTTACGAGTTTGTGGCATCCCCAAATGAGGCACAGGGGATTACAGAGCAGCCAGCTTTCCTTTAAAGCTTGACCTTGGCATCAGGCTGGTAACATGGCAAGGAAGAGAGATGAGTTAGCTGGCAGCCTGCCTGTGTGTGCCAAGGGGTCTTGAAAGCCTCAAAGGATGCATTAGTTTGATGTCAGAGGCTTTGTTTGTGGCATTCCCTGGCACAATCTCCCTCCCTGTGTGTGTGTGTGTACGTGCATTTCCTGCCTGCATCCCTGATACTCCCCCATCCTGTGTCCAGAGAGCTCAGCTAGGCAGCATGGACAGCTCCAGTGAGACAGATGGAGATGGAGCCAGGCCTCTGTGGGGACAGCTGCACCCCTGACAGTCCCCTCTGGTCATGCACCTGTTAGGAGCTATACTTAGCATGGGAAAACTTTCCAGAAAAGAGAAAGCAGGGCAGAAGTGGGGAAGCAGAAAGGCTGGGAATTTGGCCTCATTCTCCTCAGCAAGTCCCAAAGCTCCAAAACTGCCTCTCAGTGATAGCATCCAAAAATGCCCATCAGGTGAGAGCAGGCAGTGCTCTGCTGGCACTGTCTGGGGACAGCCTGAGCAAGTGATGGCTTCATAACTCCTGGGTGGGATGCCAGTGAGTGCCACGTGTTTGTCCTGGCAGCCCCAGCGGTCCTGAGCTGCCATGTGGGAGCTCTGGGGGATCCTGGAGCAGCCACACTCCAGGGGTCACTGTGCAGAGCCCTGTGTCCATCTCAGCTCACCCAGGGCTGCTGCAGCTCCTCTTCCTGCTCCTGTCTGCCTGTGCTCCAGCCTGGCTGCCACACTCAGCCATCCTTCCTCAGCCCTGGGCACTGCCAGCTGCCCATGGAGCTCAGGGTGCATGGATGGATGGATGGATGAGGAAAGCTCCTGTTGGTGCTGGGCAGGGCTCTCTGTGAGGAGACAGGAGGCTCTGCAGCTCTTCCTCTGAAAACAAAGAGCCCTAAGTTAAGTGCTCACAGCCTCATGGCAAATAATTGTGCCTTGTCCCCCTTCTTGCAGCAGGGGCTCCCTGGGAGCGTGGCACTGGGGCAGCAGGTTTGGGTGGGTTTTGAGACCATGTTTTCTTTGTGTTCTTTTCCTTTTGTAAGTGCTGAGCTGTGTTTTCAGCACCCAAGTGTCCCGTTGGCACTGGAGGTGCAAAATGGCCTTCTCTGCTGTGTCACAACTGCAGCCTCTCTGTTCCCCCCTCCTCTTCATCTCTGGAGAGAGATTTCCTTTCCTGGAGCTCCAGCTGGTAAGGAGTGAAACCCTATCCATGCTTGGTGACTGCAGGAAGCTTTGGATGGATGAGAATCCAGCGTGGTCGGATGCCTCCAGAGCGGCGGGCGCTGCTGACAGGTGGCATCTCCTCCCTGGAAGGACAGTGTCCCTCTCCAGCTGCTCCCTCCTCTGCCTGATCCATGGCCTGTCCAATACCTGCTCCCCACTTAGCATTCCAAGAGTTTTGGCCACCTGAGCTGGTGCTTAGTGAGGGGATTTGCTGTGCTTAAATGAAAAATGCAACAGGCACTTTAAACTGCCCTGTAGCTAAATTGAGCTGAGTTTTCCAATCCCTGTGGCTCTCAGCTCTGCTCCTCTGCCCTCTTAGCAAGAGGCAAGGAAATTCTTAGGTTGCACTTTGGAGCCATCTAAACATCTACTAAATGTCTTCCCTGAGTGATGCTCTTGGTCAGTGCTTCCCCAGCCTCAGGAGCAAGGTCTGAGTGTGAAACCAGGAATGGAAGAGGGAATACAGCATATCATGTGGATACCAGCAACGTTTCCAGCTGACAGGATAATCCAAGGTATTCCTAACTGCCTCATCAAGATCTTTGTGGCACTGGAACAATTTGCATTTGCACACCTGTGCAGAAATGTGAATATAGGCACATCTTACAATTTCCAGGTGCTTGAGCCCTGCTGGTACCAGTGCCAGCTCTGGTGCCCCAGGATTGGTTTCTGTGACATCAGAGGTGAGGAAATGTTCATCTCCTTCCAGTGGCCACCTACAGCTTTTTTCTTTTAAGATTGAGAAAATCCTTGTCACAGTTCCTAATGTTTCTGTGTGGTGTGAGGAAGTGATCATAGAGAGAATCATACCTGTTTCTGCTTGGGAGTGGGAGAAACAGGAGGTCATTCCTCATCTCAGCCCTGGGCTTGGATTGAATGAACCTGGTAATCTGGGATAACTGAATAACCTGTATAGTTCTTGCCAGGTGCTTAACCCTTCTTCATATGCCAGGAAGGCTTTCTTGGAACTGGAGGCACTGACCAACATAAATTGCTCCTGTCAATGTGCTTTATTGGACTACATCAAAGTAGAATCGATAGAGAGTTTAAAAACCCCCTAACAAAATGGGCTTTCTAAGGCAGAGCAAATCATAAACAGACAGGAGTGTGGTGCAGGTCAGGTTTCACCTGGCAGCCAGGGAAACAGGGGGGTTCTGGCTCTGTCAGGGGAGATTCATGGCACTGGAATATTTCTGGGGAGAGGAAGCATCCAGGGGTTGTTAACACACTGCTGCAAGGAGAGGGGCTCTGAGTGGGTTGGGTTTGTGCCTTCAACTTTGCTGTCACTGATTTATACTGATATCATCTCTATCAGTGTAAGTTATCTGTTTCCATTTAACCTAGATGAAAGCTCAAATGTGGCTATTGCATTCTAAGGTTGCTGGAACTTGTTAATAATTTAGAATAATCAAGTCAAATTAATTCACTTTTAAAATTGAGCTGATTTGCATTGGCTGCTCTGGTTTTTTGTGACAGATCTCTCTGCAGGCATATGTTTGTGTAAGCTTTTTGTGTGTGCTCGTGAGTGTTTGTGTGCATACATAATTTCCTTCTCCATCTCACAACCAACAGAGGCTGAGCTGGATTTAAATGTTGTGCAGGAAAAATGTGAAGAAGGTCCACCCCAAAGTGGAGCTGAATAGCTGAGGTATAAATCCACAGGGAAAAATGGGGTTTGTAATGGAAATGCTGCCTCGTTTTAAATTATAGCCAGGCATCTGTGAGGCTGAAATTCCTGCTGCAGCATCCAGACGGTGCCTCAAGCTGGCTGCACGTTCCCAGAAATGAAGAACCCCCCCAGCCTACCTGCAGCCTGACCTTTGTGCTGACACTGGCGTGCAGCTTTTGTGCTGCACGGGGCGGGCGCGAGCGCACGGTGACAGATTGCTGCTGACAGGGAGAGGCTCCTCCAGCTGCATATCTCTGCAGCCCCTGCCATATATCCAGGGGCTTGTTAGAGGAACAACAGCACCAGCCAATAACCAGTTGGTCTAAGCCCCTGGGACAAACCGTATGGCCACACTCTGCTTTCTGAGCTGGGAGTGTGGAGTAAATTCAGCTGCCGTGGTGCTCGCAGCCCTCGTGTTACACAGTGAAGGAACACACCCGGCCGGGCGTCTGGCTGTACCTATAAATAACAGTGTTTGTGTGTGTGTGTGCATATTTATGTGTCTGTGTATTTATTGTGGGTGAGGCTGGTTGTAGAGCAGCCCAGAAACTGGAAATCCCTTTGTGCAAATGTGCTTGCATGGAGGCAAGGAGAGCCAGGAGAGCAGGGGTGATGAATTGGCCCTGAACCGCGATGACAGTCCTTTCTTTTAAGTCAAAACAATCTCAGGGAAAGGGTCTCCAAAAAAAACGTCCAGTTTCAGGAGGTAGCACAATTGAATTTCTGGTTTCTGGCTGCCTGCCTGGAGGGCCTCTTGTCACTTCTACTTTCTTCCAACAAGGCAGAAGGCGGATTTGACAGCAGCCTTCCCGCCAGGCTGTTAGGGAAGCAGGGAAGCCAGATGCTTTGTCTCCCTGCTCCCTCCCCTTTTGCGGCCTGAGAGCCAGAGAGTTAAGTTGCTTAACTCTTCCATTCTCCCACTCCAGTGCTCCTGGTCTGATCCAGCAGGGATCCTGAGGAACAAAATGCCTGGGAGTGGGCACAAAGGGTCCTCACTCCCGAGGGTGGGAGTGTGTGTGTCAGAATAAAGTACCTTTATGCTTTGTATAGAACAGGAAAGTTAGACTTTTATACAGAAAGATTCTGCAGAGAGGCACATGGTGGGAATGGGCTGATACAGGAGCCTCTCTCCCAGCAAACCCAGGGCAAATAATATGATTTCAGAGCTTCCAGCCCAAACCCACTTCTAAACTCTCCCTCAGCCCCTGCTATTTATATCACTGCACATAGAATACTGTGTAGGTGGGAGCTAGAATATTCCTGTAATTTCTCCAGCAAGGACAGTATGTTCAGGCCTCTCTTTTCTTTGTGTAGAATTATCATCTTTAGATGTTAAGGGATGTGGAAGGCTTTGGTTGCTGTTGAATTAACATTTCTATATGCATCATTTCACTAGATAATTTGCTGACTCTAAAATTTTTGTGTAATCAAATTGGCTGGCTGTTTTAACATTTGTCAGACACCATTTTTAAGTGGTAGTTAAATGAAGTGGACTCAGGGCTGTAGCAGGTTGAGGCTCTCCAGTATGTTTTTTTGAGACAGGACCTGCTCTGTGTCAGGGACTGGGCATTTCCAGCACTCACAACCCAGAGAGCTCTTTTTAGTCTGCCCACAGCTGCAAAATGGGGTGAAGTGGATGGCAGGAACTGACACCCTCTGGCTCCCCACATTCATCTCATTGCCAAAACCTTGGTCCAGTGGTTAAGGTGAGAATTCTTCTCCTCTTCTACTAATGACAAGAGCAAAAGGCCTCAGGCTGTGCCAGGGGTGCTTCAGGCTGGACATCAGGAAGAATTTCTTCATGGAAACGTTGCTCAGACATTGCAATGGGCTGCCCAGGGAGGTTTGGAGTCCCCATCCCTGGAGGTGTTCAAGGAATGCCTGGATGTGGCACTCGGTGCTCTGGGCTGGTGACAAAGTGGGGATCAGTTATAGGTGGGACTTGATTGTCTTGGAGGCCTTTTTCAACCGTGGTGATTCTGTGAAATTGCTTCAAATGACACCAAACCAGGACCTTGAAAGGAAAATTGTGCCAGGGGAGGTTTAGACCAGGTATTAGGAAAAATTTCTCCACAGAAAGGATGGTCAGGCATTGGAACAGGAAAGTGGTGGATCCACCATCTGGAAGTGTTCAAAAAAGATGAGCAAATGGCACCTGAGGACATGATTTAGTGGTGACCATGGTGGTGCTGCTGGGTGGAGAGTTGGACTTGGTGATCACAGAGGTCTTTCCCAGCCTCGGTGGTGCTGTGCTTCTGTTTCTGAAGTTCACCTGCACTGGCACTGCCAGCCTGTGGGCTCTGCTGGGGGCCATCCAGTTACCTCCAAAAGCAGTGAAATTGCAGAATTTCCTTAAAAGCCATACAGCCTTTCTCCTCCTGTGTGCCTCTTTATGTCTCTCCATGCCCAGGAGCTGGATCTCTGTGCTTGCACACTCCTCCCTTGTGCCAGCAGTCCCTGGGTCCCTGTGCCACCTTCCCCAGGCAGGGAGGATGGTGATGGAGCAGGCATTCCTCTGGGTTTGGCATGCTCAGCTCAGGCAGGAGGGAGCACCAGCCTCGGGCAAACCACAAACATTTGTCACCTGCAGCAAGGCAAAAAGTGTTGCCCAGAACAGCCTTTGGAAATATTTTAATTACCTCTGGTTAATCTGGCAATCAACGAACTTGAGGTAAAGATCACAAGTGGAGACAAAGTCTAAGGGGAATTTTATGCTTGGAGTCAAATTTCAGCAATGTTTTTGAAGCGTTTCTAATTGGGATGGTTTAAGAGCCATCCCCAAACCTCCCTGAATCCAAACAGTTCTGATGTAAGTGGGAAACAAATCAGTCATGCAGCTCTAGCCCAGCACTGAGAGCTGGAGCAACACAGGGCTTCTAAAAGAACCAGCCTAACCACTGAGGTCTTTCTGTTCAGCTTTACAGTCAGAAAACTTCTTTAATGGACTATAAATCAGAAAAGGAAATTTATTTTTTTGTTTCTCCAGGCTAGGAAGACGAGCATGCATCTGCCTGACAGCTTTCAGAGCGTGCCATCCCTGCCAGCCAAAGCAGATTCTCTGTGCCTGCTTCCAAGCAGCACGAGCTGAAACAACTGGTGGCAGAGTGGGGTGTCTCTACAGTCCTAGCCATGAAGAGAGGTGATTATTCCTCCCTCCTAATTCCACTTCCCATACGGAAATTATCCTGTGCTGGAGGCGTGCACCTTCCTCTGCTCTGTCAACGTGTGTTGCTAGGAAGATTTATTTCAGTAATAAGGTCTTAGCAGTGAAACTTAACAAAAATGAGGGGGCAAGTTTATTAATTATATATTTTACAGTTAATTAAAGATAATATTTAACAGAAGTAATTGCAGGCATCTGCATTGATGGCACAATTAATTTCCAGTGATAAACGGGTTGTGTGTCCTTTTGTTGGGCTGATCAGAAACAAATCCTGCCTTGTGCTAAACCCCTCTTATCTCTTTGCATTTGCAGGAGATGAAACATCCTCCTGCTCACAGCACAGGGAAGAGGCTGGAGCTGGGCTGCTTTCTCCACACCTGTAGAACTGTGGTGAAATGGGGATTCTTTGTGTTTCATTGGCTTCTCTGAGGAAAACAGCAGCCATGAGATGACACAGAGCCTCGGGGTGAGTGCAGGTCCCACCACCAGTTCTGCCAGCTCCCTCAGCTGGGCCTGGTGCCCTCCATGCCATCCTACCTGGCAGCCCCAGCTCTGGGAGGCAGGAAAGCTTTGTTCCACAGGACTCAGGTCTTTCACCCACCCCTCAAGCTGCTTCTAAGCAGTCTCTTCCATTTCTGCTGAAATGCTGTGTAGGAGCACTTGTCACTCATCTCAGCTTGCATTCAGCATGTTCCCAGAGCCTGGGCATGCATGTAGAGGAGCTGTCCCTGTGGGAACCTGCTGGGCTCTCAGAGCTCCTGCCCCTTTGGGATCTGACACAAAGGGTGCCCCCAATGTGCCCTGAGGTTTGTGCAGTGGGAAAGTTTATTCTGCACTGTCACTGGCAATGTTTCTATTCTCCTAACACCTTTCAGACAGGTTGGGAGGTTCTACCTCCTGCAGGTGTCCATCTCCCATTATCTTCCCCCTACCTGAGGTACACATAGAGCCTGTGACACACAGTTGGGTGATTTTTATTCCCTCCACTTGAGGGAAGTAGCTTACAATGTTATAAACTGGTCTCTGTGATTGACTCATGCCACCTATATCTGACACACAGCCAATAAGGTAAGAGAAGATTTAGAAAAGTTAAAAATGTCCAGATCTGTTTAGGACAGGAAGGGAGCCCAAAAGTTGAATAAAGTCCTGTAAAGAGCCAAGCCCAGCACAGCTGCTCAACACAGAGCCATCCTGTGACAGTGATGTTCCTTCCTGCTTTCTTTCTAATTTGTTGTAGAAACTATTGGTGCAGTTGGTGGGTTCTCCCCAGGGGCAAAGGAGCTGCTCGAGGAGCTCTGCACACCTCCAGGCAAGGTCCTTCCCATGGAGGAGGTGATGGGAGCTGGTCAAGGAGGTACTTTTCCAAAGGCATGCCACAGGGATCAGGGCTTCCAGCCTTTTTATTGTCTTATGAATCAGTTAAAAGATGGAGTAAGCAGCATGTGAATGACATGGAGGGTGAAAGGAAGAGAAAGCCATGCCAAGGGCCAGAGGGGCTCCCAGGTTCCAGCCTGGCCAAACTGAGCAGGGCTGGGCTGTGTCTGCCATGGGCTCAGGAGAGCTGGGGCTGAGCCTGGGCAGCCTGAGCAGCAGGCTGGGTTTGTGAGGGCAGCTTTGAGCTGAGTATTGGCTGCTCTGCTCCAAACCCCAGCTTTTCTGCAGGCCCATCTTGTAAATATTTAAATGCAGGAGTAGCGGGCCCAGCAAGTCTGTGTGGGGATTTGCAGGCAGGGAGGGGAGCAGAGTGTGTGAGCTGCATGTCTCAGTGTCTGCACCCGTATGTGCAGTCTCCCAATGCCTTCCAGAGAGATTTTAATCCAGAGAGCTCTGACAGCCTTTCAGGCATCAATCACCCAGCACCACAACACCCCTGCAAGGTCAGGCAGTGTTATCAGCCTCCCCTCGGAGCTTTGTGCCTCAGCAAGGAGGGAGAGCAGCTCTGAGTGTGTGAGATTTCCTGCCATCAGAGCTTTCCAGATTCCTAGAGCCAGGGATGGCATCCAGGTCTCCTGGAGCCCTGCTCCCTGCCCTGACCACTGGAAACACTTCCTCCCCACAGAAACCTCACCGTGAAACCACCCAGCGCAGCAGGCCTTTGTAGTTTGGCAGGCAGAGCTCAGGCTCTGCTCTACCCAATCCACAGGCACATTTTTGGGGTTGTGTGTTTACTGAAATTTTGGCTTTGCTGGTCTGCAGAGAATAGAAGTTGATTGTTGAGCAGCCAGGGCTCGGCGTCGCCCTGCCCGTACGTGTAAATTCCCTGCACGGCCAGGCCAGGCCAGGGGGGATATTTGTGGGGCTGCAGCCTGCTCATGTGAGGAGCCTTGTCTCTGCTCTGTGCTAAACATGTCTCTGGTTACCTGCTCTCACTGGAGCTTTTCTGCCTTCTCCAATCCTTTCCTTGGCTGCTCTGGCTGCAGGGCCTTGTGATAGCTGGCTGGATTTATTTATTTAATAATAAAACTTAAAGAGCGAGTTGTTTTCCAGGCAGTGGCTGTCTCTATGGAGCCAGGTCATGATGGGGTTAGTGTGGAGGGAAGCAGGGCTGCCTGGGGAGCTTAAAATCTGCCAATCCCACTATTCCTTCTGCTCCTCAACCTTCTCCAGTAACCCCTTCCTCCTGCACTGGCAGGAAAGTTCATGGTGCTGTACAGACCATGCCACTTCCATTTCTCTCAAGATGTGGCAGGGGTGGTACAAGAGGGAGTTCACAGCCCAAGGCCACAAACAGGACAATATGACAGTAAAGAGAAGATGATGGAACACAAAGAGTGGGCCTTCCTTTGGCTACTTCTCCTGTGCAGATCCCTACAGTTGTCACAGTATGTGTCTCCTGTCTCTCACCTCTTCTATAAGGGACAATGGCATCCTCCCCATAGGGCTTAGCAGTCTGTCTTTATTCTCATGGCTGGGAAGCAACTGCACTCTTTTGGAGGATGGATTAGTCAGGGGTTTGAAACAAAAGTCAGAGGTTTGTGCTCTGGATCCCAGCCTGAGGCATCTGCTGGTCCTAATCTGAAGGGCTCCCCCACCCCAGCTTCACTCACGGTACCCCCAGGTCGAATGGGCCATTGTTCTGCTTTAGGAGACTTGATTTTCTTCATCTCCATGAAATCCTGTTGTGTGGTACCTGCCTGCCAGCACTGCTTTGGGCAGAGGTCAGTCAAATCACTCCCACTCCCTCCCCAGTGGGAAATCCCCTTGGGATTTACAGCTGGATGAGGAAACCCACCTCCCTCACTCTCTGACCTGGGCTGGGCAGTGTTCAGGTGCATCTTAAGGACTCCACGTTCCAAGAGGCAGGAATCTGTCACAGCACAGCTCAGTGCCTCAGGGGCGAGGGGGGGGTTGTTCCCTGAGGGTTTGGCTTCAGGAATAAATCTGTACCTCCACACTCTGCCCATAAAACTGATAACACTGAGATTGCTTTACACATCAGCAACAGAATGGAGACAGCAGAGGCAATCAGGACCCAAAATAATTATGTTTATCATCTATAATCATCACACAGAGTCTAACAGCACATTAGCACTTCCAGCAGGCAGTTTTCAGGAGCAGGGAATGCAGGCAGTGTTTTGGAGGATGCACTGATTATTTTAAAGTACATCAGCCACATCTGAACGTGCCATGGGGAATTCTCTGAGCTGCCAGCACACTCTTTTATTGCATGTGTGGAGAACAGGAGCAGGGCCAGTCCTGAACCATCTCTGGAAAGTGTTACTGGGTGTAGTTTCCAGAGTCAGGCTGTGGAAACAACAACTCAACCTCCTTCAGACTGATCCCAGGGATGTGGAAGGTGTAATCTGGAAGAGCCTACAGCTGTTTGAATCCCTCTCCATGGCAAGGTTTATTCCAAGGGAAGTCTCTCATGCTTCCCCTTGTGATCCTGCCTCTGCTCCTCCCTATTTTCCTGATAGTCCTGGAATACACATAGACTTCAGGGCTGAGCTCCCTGGTGGAGAACTACCCTCCCCTGTGCTACTGCACAGCCTTGCGGGTGTGGGGCTACAAATACCCAAGCAAATCCAAGGGGTCTCAGTTCAAAACAGGTCCCTGCAAGCAGCAAAACCCAACATCCTTCAACCCACGTCCTACAGCATGGTCCTCTCTCTCCTTGTGCTGCTCTGTTAGGGAGGGCCCAGCTTTGCAGCAAGGGAGAAGAGGCCAGAGAAGTCCTGGTCAGGAGGAATGCAGTCAGTCACTGCATTCAGCCTTTTGATGGAAGGGCTTAGTAACAGTCTGCTTGGAGGGAAAGGAGAGGCCCTGGAGCCAGACTTGTATGTGGAATTAGCTGGAATCTTATCAAAAGCCCACCATGCCTCATCTCTTCAGCAGAACATCTGAGATGCTGCACATTTATTTGCTGTGATGTTCCAGGTTATAAAGTGGCTTTATAACCCCTTTTTTTCCATGATGATCCCAGGTGAAGGTGTGAAATCCATCCTTACAGGATGCCAGTCCTGAGGTGTGTCTGGGTGTGAGGGAGGGGCAGTTCCCATGCTGTGTCAGTGGGAACTGGTGTTTCTTCTGCAGACAGCACCCCACTGCCAAGAACTGCCTTAGCAAGGCTCTTAGGAACTGCTTTCAAACTTGGAAGGGTTTTTGGAGCCAAACATTGGTCTAAGTGCATTTTTACTGAAATTCAAATGCAAACCAGCCAGACTTTCACTCCAACATTTCAGCTTTCCTGCAGATTGTTTTTCCAGGGGCACCCTCTGGCTTATCCACAAGACTGTGGGAATGCTGTCAACACAGGAGCCATTCTCCTGTGTGTAAAAGGCACCAGCTCAGGGACTGGGACAGAAGGTCCTCTGCTGTGGGTACCAATGCCAGGGAGCCAAGGAGGAGAGCTGAGCTCCAGGGAGTGCTCTGGGGCTGACTAAAGAGCCTTGCTGTTCCCTGTACAACTGAGACTTTCCTGTGGTGTCAGGGATGTGTGGTTCCACAGGCAGTGGATAATGGGGTGAAAGGACACTCAGGGAGTCTCCAGAGCCAGCTGGAGCCAGTGAAGTCCAGTTGGTCTGGCCATCATCCAGTCAGCTTTTGTGTGTCTTCAAGGGCAGGGATTGTTCTGCCTCTCTGGGTTGCTGTTCTGGATAATTGGGTTTTCCTGAGCACAGTGCTCAGTACTGAGTGTGAAATCTTTTCCAAAATCTTGGCCCTTTTCTATGCTAGCAGAGGTTCTGCTTTCAAAGCAGCTTTATCACTGACTTAACACCCACCAGGCTTCCCCTGTGCTCCTAGAGCTCCTCCAGCCTCTTTGTGGGCTTTTCCAAGTGCAGAAGGAACGATGCCAGCTCCCATCCAGTGTGTATCCAGGGTGGTTTAGAAAGGCACTTTATAACTTGGAACATCACAGTAAATAAATGTGCAGCATCTCAGATGTTTTGCTGAGGAGATGAAGTGTCACAGGCTTTTGAAGGGATTCCAGCTAATTCCACACACAAATCTGGCTCCAAGGAGCTCCTTGCCTGCAGACCACAGAGGACTTGGGGCCAACCCAGACCATTGCATGCCCTGGCCCAGCTCAACCAGTCTAGGAAGAGAGTGGGACCAGTACAGTGAAGGGCCAGAATGTCCCTCCCATGGTCCTTTGGGAATGAATGGATCAGAAGAGGAAGATACTGAACCAGTGAGGGGTGCCGCTGGGGAAGCTCCTGTGGTAGATCCTCAGCACAAGAGCTGCAAACCCAAGCTCTGTGATGTGGAACTGGACCAGGGAAAAGGAGGAGGCTTGTCCTGGAGAGCTCCTGCCAAGGTGTGAGACTGGTGGAGGTGAACAGAGGAGCAGTGAAGGGATCCTGACTGTGATCCTGGTGCTGTGATGGCAAACTTGCTGTGGAGTCACAGCAAAAGGAGGTTTGGAAGAAAAATGAGGAGCTTTCTGGGTGTTTTTCCCTGCTAGAAGCATGAATAAAGAAAAGCACGACAGAGTTTCCTTGGAAATCTGGTGGGTGGCCTGGTGCTATGAGCTGGTAGAAGGTGGGGGCTCGTTCCTTCATAATGAATGAAAGATGACAGATGGGGAGAGGCAAGGAAAGGCCTTCAGCACTGGTATAATTAACTTACTCCTGAGAACACTGGGATGAGCCTTTCTCCTAATATGATAGAGAAAAGAGAGGATGTTTGACCGAGAGTAAGGAGATAATGGGAATTGTAGAGGTGAATGTGGTTGTCCCTCTGTTCCTGAGACACTTGAAGCAAAGCCTCCGTGCCAGCTTCAGGAGCAGATGTAGAGGATGGATTCCCTGCTCTGGGGCAGGGGGATGGGCTGCACCTCCTGGGGTGCCCCTCTGAGCTTAATCCACAGCCCTGAGCCCTTGGCTTGGAGGAGGAGGTGAGGAGCCAAGCCCCCTTCACAGCAATAATGACTTCACACCCTGACTTTTTCCCCACGAGCCTTTTCTCTTGCACACTAACGAGTCTGAGCCTACTTCATTGTGCCTCGGTAATTGTGCTTTTAATTATGCTGTGTGTCTGCCACCATCTGTTGTGCTCTTTTCAGAATCTGTTTCAGTTCTGATATCCCCTTTTGAGATGAAGGGACCACAAGTGCCCGCAGTACCCAAGGTGTGGATGAATCATAGATTTTTCTGTTCTGTTCTTTGCTTTCCAAATGATTCATTCCACTTGATCTGTTTCTCGATGGTTGCCGAGCCTTGAGCTGACATTTTCATGGAACTGACAGCTTTATGTGGAAAAATGAGGGCTGAGAGGAGTGAAAAAGGTGTCTGTTGGAAAGAAAAATCCTGATCTTTTCAAGATGAGTTTATTTGGACAAAGGCTATCAGAGGACTCTGAAAGGAGAGGTTACAATAGCTCCCAGTGTGGATGTCACCTGGGAGAGGCCAGTGTGAAGTTGCTTGTGTTGGGATAATGCTGTGACCTGGGGATAGACAGACAAGAGCAGCATGGCACATGTCCCCCTGAAGCAGGGCTGCAAGGGACAGGGACATCAATCCAGGAGAGGGAGCTGGAAAGGCTCCAGCTGCAATAATGGAGATGAAGAGAAGCAAAACAAGGTTAATGAGCCAGAGAGGGAGGAAGGGAGGACAACTGCAAGTTTGGGCAGAGGATGGCTCCTTTCTCCTGGTGTGCAGGGCTGTTCTGGCCTGTCCCACTGCTGATACTGTGCTATGTCTGGCTCTGAGCACCTTGTTCTAAACAGGGTGACCTTTCTTTCTCTGTTCTCTTTGCCCTCTAGAGCTCTGTCACTGGTTGGGCCCACAAACCAGCCCTGACACCCAACAGTGGGGCTTTGTCTCACTGCTGTGCATGTTCTGTGCATCTGCAGGATGCTGCAGCTGGCTCTAGTTTGGATCTCTGGGTGGGATGTGGCAGAGTGGGTATCATCCAAGGTGCCAGACCCTTGGTATCCTTAGAAAAGTCTTATTCCATCCCAGGCCAGAAAGCTTATCCCTTGACCTCTGGCAGCTGCTCCTCATCTGCTCTTCTGAGCATCTCTTAAAAATATTTTAGGCTGCTCTGATGTGATTTCCTGATGCTCTTTCTGCCCTTGCTCTTTCCCCTGGGCCTGAAACCTTGGTGGTTCAGTGTCACCCATGGTCATGGGAGAGGAAAAGAACCCCCTGAGCCTTGGTTTGCTGTCCCTGTTCCAGCTCCTGGACACTTTTCACCTCCAGCTTCCTACTGTGGGAGAGGATTGTTGTGTCTTTCTGCTCTTGCTGGTTTCTTATTCAGGGAGGATGGAGAACATAAATAGCTGACAGATCAGCTCAAGGGCTCTCTCTGTGTCATTCCTGCATTCCACAGGCAGGTTCCTTTCCAGTCTCCTGTACATGCAGGATGAGGAGCCAAGCATCAGTCACAGGACAGGGCTGAAAATGAGGTTCCTTCCAACACCAGTTCCATTCAGCTCAAAGCCACGATGGGAAAACCACTGTGTTTCCATAAAATCCACTTTGTATCAATCCATGGAGCTGGGCTTGGGTGAGAGGCGCCGGGATCCCAACAGACCACTAATTAATTACCTACCCACACTCCTTATTGGCAAGGCAGGGCCCTTCTGATGGTTAATTAGGGTGGGAGCCAAGGAGAGACTCTGTCTCAGTGGTGATCCACATTCCCCCTGGCTTCCTTCCTCACAGCCATGTCCTGGCACTGGGAGGGGAAGCCAAGGCTGAACATATGGCTCACTGTAGAGCTCTGACCTTCCTGGAGAGGGGGTGGAATTCCCTTCAAGTGCCACTCCAAACCTACCTGATGCTGTGGAAATCCTCTGTGGCATTTCTGGGAAAAAAACCCCTTGCCCCAAGTGCCAGCAGTTGTTATTCCCTCATGTTCTTCCTTCCTGTGCACCACGGACAGCTTGGGATGGTGCAGCAGGAGACAGCTGTGACCTCCTTGTGGGCTCTGTGCTCAGTGGTGACAAACAGCAGCACAGCTCCACAGGTGCTCCCTGCATGGCTCTGGGAATCCCAGGGCAAGACCATGGGTTGGGATGTGGCTGCAGCTCTCTTCACAGAGAGCAGCAGGCACAACTCTCTCCCAGGATTTTTCCTGGGAAAGGCAGTGAGAAGCTCAGAGAAGAAGAGAAAACAATTCCTATCTCTGTTCACTGCTCCTGTTATTTTGCACATGTGGAATGTGTTATGGAGATTGGTCACCCAAAGTAATTTGTTAATTGGACACTGGTGAAGGTTTGGATTCCTTGGCAAACTGGGTCAAAGCTGTGTCCTGGCTCTCTCAGAGAGTCATGGATTTTTCTTTACTATCTCTTTAGTGTAGTATTCTTTAGTTTAGTGTCTCTTTAGTATGTAGTTCAGTATAGTATTAATGTAATATAGTATAGCTTAATAAAGCATTTATTCAGCCTTCTGAATCATGGAGTCTGAGCACAGTATTCCCTGCCTCAGGGGCTCCCTTCATCTGTGCTGGGATACCTGAGGCAAGCCCCACACAGCTCTGTTGGGATCTCCCCTGTCCTCAAACACATTTAGGGCGAGTCATGGTAGTTCAGAAACTGTCTGTCTGTTCTGGAAGTGGAATCCATGGCTGGCTGGCCTGAGAGAAACCTTGGATAAGTGAAATGTAAATGCTCACAGTGCCTTGCCAAGATCTGAGTGGGAAAACCCTTCCTTGGAAGAGGATTTCCCATCTCGTCCCAAGGAGTCCCAGCTGCTGGGTGTGCTTTGTTGTCATGGCCTCGTGTCCAGGATTTGCTTTCCCCAAGACCTTGAAACCCATTCCCCTCCCCAACTCCTCGGAATCTTGATGCAGCCTGTCTCCAGGAATGCAGCTGTTTGCTCCTTCTCTGGAATCAGAGAATATTTCTACTTTCTTTCCTCGTGCTCTGCAGTGACCTAATTATTTAACTTTGCATTGCAGCCTCTTTCTACAGCACTTGCCAAAGAGCTCATCAAAGCCTCCCGTCCCCAGCGCTGGGGGAGCTGGATTATTAATCTCTCTCTGCTCAAGGTTAGAGGAGATGTTTCCTCCTCTCATGGACAACTCTTCCAGACAAATCTTTGGCCTTTCCACTTGTAGGCAGCTGGGAGGGTGTTGGAGTGATGCTCATTGTTAGCACAACGTCCCTCTAGGCTGCACTGGAATATCACACGCTTAATTCTTGGCATAACTTGATCTGTTTGGTCTTGGGGTGACTGGAGGAGTGTCTGGTCTCCCTCCTTCCTTGATAAAAGGAGGTTCATAATTAGCCATATTCTTCTTGTTTTAGGGAGACTGGTGCCAAAAATCTCTCTCCTCTGGCTGTGATTCCCCAAATCTGTGATGTTCAGGGATTGTGGCAGTGCATGGAGCAAGGGGAATGTGTGAGGTGGTTCAAGCCCATGTCCTGCCCTGGGATTTCACGTGTGGGTGCCTGTGCTGTGTGCAGGAACAGCTGCTCAGGGCTGACTCTGCCCAGAGTGCTGCTCCACAGGAATGCAGCATCTGGGAAGGAGTGTCCAGCCAGCCCTCAGCACTGCCTCCCTTCTCTGGGGGGGTTCTGTCGGGGCTACATAGTGCAGAGCTGCCCGTGGGATCAGGACCAGTGGATCTAAAGCCTCTGAAGCCCCTTGCCCACCCAGTGGCCCCTCTCCAGGAGATCATTTGGAGTAATGTCAAGGGACAGGGAAGTACGAAGAGAGCAGGAGATACTGGGAGGGTGTTGGAAGTTGCTGTCAAAATCAAGGGAGCTGGATCTGGCTGGTGCTGGATCCAGGATATGAGTAGGGCAGAAGCAAGGGAGGTGGTTCAGTCACCCCATCCCTTCCTTGTTCAAGCAGCTGTGCCACTGCCACTCTCTCCCCCAGCACCACCATCCCAGGACCTGTCCCCTGCTCTGCACTGTGCAGTGCTTGGGCTGGAGAGCAGCACCCAGCTGCCCCAATCCCACCCTGCACCTGTGGACTGCCCATATTCATCATCCTGTGGCTGCTGGTACCCAGCACGTGCCTCTGTTCCTGGGCAGCAGCTGCCAAACCCATTTGCTCAGCAGGTGTGTTCCTGCATTCACTGGGAGAATTGGCTTCTTGGAAGAGAGGAGGGAGAGAACAGAGGAAAAACTGGAGGGAGGGCAGGAGGAAATAAAAGGAAGTAGAAGAGAGATGGAAAAAGCAGCAAATGACTGGAAGAATTAGAGATGGAGTGTGGAAAGGACTGTGTATCCCCTGTTGCTTTGAGCACTCAGCAGATCCTGTGGTGTGTCTGCTTTATTACTGACAGAGTTCTCCCTTCTGTCGGCTTGTTTCCTAATTGCTGGTCTTGTAAACTGCTTGATTTATGGCTCTGTTCATCAGTTCTGGCCCTCGGGTATAACATGCTTTTCCTTCCAGGCTGGGAAGTGAATAACGAATTAACAGCCTGCCTTAGGTTCAATGAGAAGCTGAGCATTCAGGGATCTTTATTGGGCTGCACGTGCCAAATAGAAGTGCTTAATTTTTACTTCTCATTCACAGAGGGTATTCAGAGAGTCCTTCCCCAGGGCAGCAGCAGCGTTGTGGCTGCATGGTGCCTTTGAAGTGTCCCACAAGAGAAGCCACCAAGGAGTGGTTTTGCTGTTGGTTTGCACAGAGAGCTCAATCTGCTTCCTTGCAGCTTGCTCTGAAGCTGGCATTGTGTGCCATGTACGTTTGTCTCACACAAACTTCCCTTCAGAACAGCCCAGGGATGAAGATGAAGCCAAAGAACAAATGGCCCTGCTGAGCTGGAGCTGTGCCTTGTGCTCTGCCAGCAGCCAGCCCCTGGCTGTCACCTGAGAAGGGCTCTGTCCTAAACCCTGGAGTCCACTACAGTCAGTGTAGTTGAAGTCTTCACTGTGTGACTCAAATAGCTCTGCTCCCACAGCCCTCCATGGCAGTCCTGTGCCTTCCACACAGCTGTGATCCTCGTGGCTCCATGGTCACACCACCATGCACCAGGTTTATGGAGCAACCAGGCCTTGGAATGATAAGCCCAGGGTGGGAGGTTCCTTGGGTTCAGGGCCTGGCTGTTCTCCTTGCCCAGTTCCCAGGACTCTGGTCAGGAAGTCACGTCATGTGCTCCCAGCAGCTCTGCACCACCCAGACACGCTGTGAGGGACACCTGAGAAGGAAATGCCTCTAAACCAACACTTTTGTGGAGGAAGAAAACTCTTGTAAAGAACAGAGGATCTGCTGTAGCACTGCAGGGCTCTTCTGTGAGCACAGTGCTCCACAAGGGCTAGCTCAGGGCCTGCAGGTCTCCAGCAGATAAAGTTTAAGCTGACAGGTCCCCTCAGGACTTGGCAGCTCTGCCCTCCTGCCCTCAACAGCCTCTCAGGATGCTGCTGCTGCCTCTGAGCTGCTTCATGGCTGTGGCAGGTGAATCTGATGTGCCTGGAAGGGTGAGCTCAGGAAAATGGCTCTGTAGGACTCACCCCAGCATCATGAGGCTGCCAGTCAGGGACAGAGCCTGCAAAGTCCAGTCCAGCATTAATGTAAGGCTGCAGCACCTCAAGGGCTGTAAAAATTCTGTTAGAGGGAGAGTTTTAACACACCTGCTTGTCACACCTGCTTTAACACACCAGCCCTCAATTGCCTGTGGGAGCTCAGCTGGATGGAGTGCTCTCTTCCAAGAATCCTACAGCAGGGAGAGCTGCTGGTATTTGGTTTTGCTTTTAGAGTACACAGAATAATAAATAAACTGCAAGGTATGGTGTTTCTTTCCTCATGGCATTAGCAGCACATGATTACATGGTCCTAGACATCCTGTGTGCTCTGCTCTTGCTGTGCCTTCCACTGATGGGTCTGCAGGACACCTGTGGAGCTTCTGAGGAGCAGGGAACAGTGCCTTGGAGCACCATCAGCATCTGGCATCATCATCATCTTTGACTTCTCACAGAGCCTGTCCAGCCACTGGGGAAAGCTGATCCCACGTGTCCTTATCCCATATCCATCAGGACTTCTCTGTTTTTATTTAAAATCCATGATTTCTGCCTCTTTCCAACAATCCCAGCAGGTTGTAACAGCAGGATCTTGGAGTGCAGAGCAGGAGAGGACACAGCAATATTCTTGTGGGACATGAGCACCCACCTCCCATGGCTGTAGTCATGTGGTTCCTTGTGCCATGGAGTCCAGGATCCAGGAGAACGAGGACAGAAGATCAAAAGAGTCTTGCTTGCATTTCACACATGCTATCACCACGAATATTTACTGCTAATCACTAAATTAGTCTGAATACATACCCAAAGTCCAGGTGTTATCCCATCCTGATAAAAAAACTTGAACTGTGTTTGGTTCAGCATGTGAGTATGCTCACACCCTGCACAATCTGTGCCACACTTCCTAAATTGCACAGCAGGCAGGATGGCTCAGGAACAGGAAAGGCAGGAGGCCCAAGGTTCTGCCTGATCAGCCTGCCGAGGCTCAAGGAGCAACAGTCCCAGATCCATGCTGAGGGTGGGCAGAGGATGTGCCTGCACTCTTCCCTTCTTCCATGCACAGGCTGGAGTAGTTTCTAAGCTTGAGTCCAAGCCCCCTCCTCTCTGGGTGCTGCTGTGACAGCACAGCACAGGCAGCCTCTCCTCCAACCTGTTCCTCCAGCTCACACTGCACAAGAGGCTGGCAATGGAATCAGAGGGAGATACTTCTCTTTATATTCCATATTCACATGGTGAGATCCTCCCTCCTCACCTCTGACCTGTTCCTGCCTGGCTGCCAGTGTGGTTGTGAGCAGCACAGTGTTTAATCACCTTCTGGACCATTGAGCAGAGCTGTTCCCAAGCTCTCCCTCCCCTGCCCGTGAGCAGGAATTACCTCGGGCTGGCTGTGCAATGTGTCCATCAGCCAGCGTGGCTCCCGTTGCCTGGATGCAGGTTAAAAAAAAGCCTGCTGGTAGGAAGGGGATATCTTACAGCTGAAGGTGTGATAGATGAGCATCTGCTCTGTCCCCAGAATGGGATTTTTTGAAGTTCTTGTATTTCAGCAAAAGGTTACGGCCCCTGTGCTGGCAGGGCTGCTCCTGCAGCTCGGGGAAGTGGCTCTGTTTGTGTGTGTGTTCTGGGCAGGGCAGAGTCACACAGGGCTGGGTGAGGGCCCTGCTGACAATGCTGCTCTTGTGCCCAGTCTGACAGTGTCAGGATCTGACCCCCAGCAGGAGCTGCCTCTGCAGTGCCTGCCCTGGCTCACCAAAGAGGCCCTGGGACACTCCCCCCCAGCAGGCACTTGTGGCCATCCAGCCCTCTGGAGCTGCAGGAAATGATGGAGTTGGGGGGTTTGGGGGGAGCCCTGGATTTGAAGTTTAGCAATAATGTTGATTCTCAGGTCAGGAGCACAACCAGGACTGTGCCCTTGGCAGAAGAAGCTTCTGGACCAGCTGGGCGAGGAGGGTCTTCCTGGCTGAGTGCTCTAAGAAATGTTTGGTGTTGGAGCTGTGGGGCTCATCTCATCAGGCCTGTGTCTTCCTGCACAGAGGGCAGGCCGGACATTTTGATGGCTCTCACGCACCAAAGACCTTGGCCAGCTTCATGGTGATTGAATTGAGCCTTGAGAGCTCTTTGGCTGAAGGAATAGGGATTGCCACTGTCTTCTTTATCAAGCTGTAGTCTCTGGAGACTTTATGGTTCCAGAATCCCTGTGCTCCATCCATGTCTCTGTTGTGGTGTCTGGCAATACAAGGCTGCCCTGAAGAGCACAAAGTGAATCCCTCTAAAATGGCCTTGACTGAGGGATGTGTGACATAGGTGTGGGTTGGGAGGACTCCTGAGGAGCGAGCTGGGCTGTGGTCTTTTAAAACCTCAGGAAACAATGGATGTGAAATGTGGGACACCAGGAGTGTGCTGATAACTCCTCATGTGCATTCCCCACCCATCCATCCCTCCCACAGAGGGACAAGGAGGCAGAAGGAAAGTGCTCATGCACGTGTAGGGTATGGAAAAAGACAGCTCATGTTGGCTGAGCCAGATTACGGAGCAGTGAGAGGCCACCCTGGCTGGCAGATGGCACAAGGGTGGTCCTCAGGAGTGGGCAGTGACAAAGCTGGCACAGCTGCAGCTGAGCTCTGATATTCCTGCTCATGTACCCACAGTGTGCTCTTCCCTTGGCAGCACTTGGAGCCTCCTTCCCTTCTCCCTACCCACAGCATTGCTTACAAGCTAGAGGAAGAATCTGGTGGCAGGCCCCACAAAAGTTTGGGTGCTTTCCAGATCTCTCCCACTCTCTCTAGCAGCTCTCAACTTGCTTGGAGTCAAGGACACAGATTAACTCTCAGTTTGCCTTTCTCTCCCCCACACCACCCATCAGCTCAGCTCTGCACCCAGGCAGGGATGGGCTCTATCAGGATACCTGCCAGGTGACAGGACACTTCTGATTGATCCTTTCTGAGTTCCCTGGAGCCAAGCTGGGGATGCTGCACTGCTGAGTTTGCTCTGGGCATCACCCCTCCAGGTCCTTGGATAGTGTCACACAATCATAAAATCCTCCAGGTTGAAAAAGAGCTTTAAAATAATCAATCCAACTTCTGAGCATAGAGAAGGACTCGTAAGAGAGAGCTGTTTAGGCTGGTAAGGTGTGGCTGACCCTCAGCTCAGACAGGCTTCTCCTTTTATATCCAAGACTTGGTCCCTAAATCCAACCAGCCCAGCTTTGGTTCTGTGCCCTGCATGGAAGCAAAGGCAAAAAGTTGTAGCCTGAGTTCCTGGGCTGGCCAGAGCTGTGCTGTCCCTGGGGCTGGCTGGGTTTGTGTCACCTCTCCTTCCTGACAAGGCTGGGCTGCAGGGGGACAGGGCAGGGGCTGGTCTGTGCTGATCCACTCTCTGCTGACCTCCCAGCAGGGCAGAGCCCCTTTCCCATCCCATCACTGCTGCTGGGATGAAAAGCCCTGGCAAGGCAGGAGCAGGGAAAGGGAGGTGACTTTCCTCTCTGGTTGCTTTGTTTGTTGTTTAGGGATCGGATGGAAGAAAGACTTTGCCGACTCCATTAAGGAAGCCATTGTTTAGTTGAGGACTTATTTGTTCTTTGGGAAGAAGATCGTGTTTGCCTTTGGGGGGACATTGTGCAATGTCAGTTCCTTTTAATTAGTTGTTGTTTCTTTACCTTGTTTTGGTTTAGCCGGAGAAGAAGATTCTGAAAGGAGAATTAAAAAAAAAAAGCCGGGGAGAGGAAACAGGAGTACAAAACAAAGCTCAGATGTGGGGCTGGGATTTGGGATCTGTGCTTCCAGCTCCTCCCTGCTGTGCACACACTTAGCAAGAAAAGCTTTTACCACAGAGGCTAAGGGTGTGCCTCCCTGCTTTCCCACTATTCCTGGCCTCTCCATCCACTTTAGGGATGAAGGAGGGGAGCCTGTGTATCTCAGTGCCGGGATCCAGGGCCATATGGAGATGGAGGATGTACAATAGCCTGTTTCCCAGGAGAAGGGGCCTGGACCAGCAGCCGTTTGGCCCAGACATCTGGGAGGGCTGTACCTCTCCCTCTTTTATGAGAGCACCTGGTCATCTTCCTTCAGTCCTTCTGTCTTTGAGGCTGAGTGGAAAGATCTGGGGGTCAGGGCATGCTGCTGAGCAGAGGGATGTGGCAGGGCAGCAGCTCTGAGGGGGTTTAGGTACCTGTTTGTCCGACTTTAGTGAGAATGAGGCATTAAATGGCACAGAGGATCTTGCCCTCCCCTCCCTTCGTATCCCCCCTCGTTTCTATCCATTTTCCTCTCTCACGGCCTCATGGGGAGGGAGCAGGGGGAGGATTCCCCTCTCTCCTCCCTGCCGTGTTTTCAGGCTGCAGCTGCTCGAGGCCGGGGCAGAGCCGGGGCCCTTTGAGCCCTGGCTGTGCCTCGTCACCACGTCTCGCCCCTGGGCTGGAAGGCGGTGACAGCCGGGGAGCAGGGACAGGCAGCTGGCCCCGGCAAGCTGCAGGTCAGGGGAGGGTTTGCTTTTGTGCAGGCCATAAGGAAAGGAGCACTCGTGGCACAAAGAGAGTTAAAAACGTCTCCATGAAAGCCCTGGGGCTGGCCGGAGCTCGGCAGGCTCCGTTTCCAGGCTGGTGCTTTGCTGGCAGCCGGCTGCCCCCGGAGCAGAGCTGGGTGCCTTCTGTCTCTCTATTCTTCCCAGGGCACCTCCCCGCTGAGCGGGCCTGAGTGAGCTGGGGGTCACTCCCACTTCAAGCCCTGCTTTCTCCTTCCCTTTCCAGCTCCTTAAACAACAGAGGTGTTGAGGGAATTTATACCTCTGCCTGGTAACAAGGCAGATCAGCGAGACGCTGTCACGGTTTTCTGAGGGCTCCATAGATTTTTATTGCTTTTCAGTCCTTGGGTTCCCAACCTTCCTTTGGCTTGTAAATTGCCCACAAAATGCAGACGCAGCTCCTATTCTGTGAGTCCCTTTGATGATTTTATTTATATCTCTGCCTTTGTCTTGTCTTTTATTACAGGGAGACTGCAATTAATTATTATCCCATCAGCTTCTATTTAGGCTGACAGTACAATGCAGTGCACAGTGTCCAACCTTGCCCTGCCCCTGTGTGCACGAGCAGGACACTATTCTGGGGAGGAACAAAGGCCTGGCAGCTTCAGAAAGGGACGTGCTGCTAAAGGGCAGCTGAGAGGCTTCAATAGCACCAGCAGGGTACAGTTCTGACAGAGCTAAAATGACCAGGCACCCCAATTCAATTGTGATGCTCCTGATAAATCTGCAGTGTATTTTAGGCTTTTGCTCTTTGGGCAAGTTTGAGCAGAGACAGGGCTCCTGTGTCTTTTTTTCCATGCCTCTGATTGACCAGATCTTTTATTCATAAAATAGAAATTGCACCTGAAAGATCTGTAAACCAGTCCCTGCCTCAGTGGGGGGACAGGAGGTGCAGACACCAGCAGAGATGAGCAGCAGGTTGGAGCAATCAGAGTTCCAGGGAACATTTGCTCAGGGAGCAGACAGAGGGAACTGGGCATGTTTGGGCAAGAGAGCACCTGGTGATGATGCTCTGGCAAAGAGGGAGGGATGGGTCTGTGCTGGAAGGGCAAGAATGGCCTTAACAACAAGAGATATTCAACATAGGTGCTGGGGAAGTGGTAAGAATAGTAACGGTGTGAACAGATCTCCTGGGCTGGAGAGGGACAGTCCCCAGGGCTGGAGTTTCTTAGGAGCAGTTGGGATACATTTCTGGCTTGTTCTGTGTGTATGTGTCAGAAAGAATTGATGCCAGGCACAACCCTGAAATAATAATGACTGAAGACCTCCAGAACAAGCGTCTGTTAGACAAGGAAATGTCTGATGGTAATTTCAGGGCTCATTTCCTATCCAGTGTTTGGTTTTGTTCAGGAATATCAGTTTTCTCCACTGGCCATCCCGTCACTGGAAAACCAGTGAAGCTGTTTTTATTCTTCCCCTTTATCCTCACATCTTGTGGGAAGGTTTGTTTGCCCTACTAGGATGGCATGGCGCTGATGCTGAGCAGTGCTGGTTATGAGATAAAGGTGTTTTGACAAGATCCAGGTGAGTGGAAGCTGCTGTTAAAGCAAATGTTTGTTCACTGCACTCCTGCTTTTTTCTCTGCTTGTTTGATGTGTTCATTTACACCTGATCTTGGCAGCCTTGGCAGCGCAGCTCTCGCTCTGACGCCCCCAGACCAGCTCATGACAACAGACCAGAGTCTCTGGGCAGTGTCCTTCTGAAAATTCCCTGTGGTTCTTCACTGGGATGAGCTCACTTGGTCCGAGCATGGTGCTAATAATGCCAGGGTTGTGGGTTTGACCCCTGTGTGAACCATTCACTTGAGAGTGGGACTCAATGATCCTTGTGGATCCCTTCCAGCTCAGAATGCTCTGTGATTCTGAATTCTACACTAGCTCCTCTCCTGAGCAGAGTCCACTCCATGCTTCAGAGGAAGCTGGAATTGGGCTACCATGCCCTAAATTCTGAGGTGTTCCTCACTCCTGCCCTCCCCAGATAACATGTGCTCACTGGCCCACATGGCTGCCAGCCATTGCCTGCCAGAAGTTTTTCAGTCCAAGGGAATGTGGCTGTGGGGCTCTGTGGGGAAGGAAGGGCATGTCTGGACAGGGAGGCTGGGCAGACTGAGCTGGCTCTGCCCCTGCCACAGCCAGGGTGGGAGAGATGGGAATGGCAGGGCTGGGATGCTGAGCTGGCTGTTGGAAACAGGCTCAGAATTAGGGTCATCTTGGGTCACCCCACTTAATTCACCTTCCTGGGTGCATTCCTGCTCAGCTGGGAGCTGGGGTGGCCTGGATCCCTGTCTTGGGGGAGAACTGAGGTCACCTCTGCATTCCTTCAGGTCTCCCCTGTGCTTGGAGGATGAAGGTAAAGGCAAGAGCAGCAGCTCTGTGGCTGATTCCCTGTCTCTCCCTTGAATACCTCGACTGGAAGTGAGATCTTCCACCTCCATCCCAGCTGCATTTCTGCTGGATCTGTGATTGCTGTGATGAAATTGCATCTGAATTCTGCCAGCTTTGAAGCCTGAACTAGGAGGGGTGGTCTTTACATCAGACATGTAATTACCTGTCTACAAAATTATGAACATGTACAAGGGAAAAAAGGGAAAAGCAAGATCTCTGTCAAGTGGCAGAAAGGCTGTCATTTTCCCTGTTATTTTTTGGGTTGATTTCCTCCATTCACAGCAGTGCTTAATTCAGCTGGGAACCTGCTCCAGAGATCGTTCTGCCTGATAAGCTCTCTTGTCAGTGCTGACCCTGAGATCTGTAAGGACACAGGACTTGGTCTTAATAAAGCCTGGAAAAATTCTCCAACCTGCAGCATCTTAGAAGCAGGAAAAATCTGTTTTCCTGTGTAAGACGAACATCTTTTTATGGTGGCTGAACACTGGCTGACAATCAGGATGGCAGTACTACTTGTTAAATGGAACTTACTGAAATACTTCATTTTGGGACTAATTACACAGTGCTTGGTTGCTCCAGAGATCCCTTGTAATTAAGGAGAAGGTTCCTGCAGCACTGCCATGATGTTGATGGTGCTATGGAGATGAGACTCAGATTTTGTGGTAGGGCTCAGATTCTGTGCTAATTCAGGGGTTACCTGGAGTGCCATGTGTGTCCTGTGCTTGGAGAGAGTATCTCCTCCTTTCCTAGAGAGATCCTTGGATTTGAGCAAGGTCCCAGGTTATCAAAGCCTCCCATAATTTTAAAGATGTGCTTAAAACCTTTTGAAGTCAACGGTGCTTAAGGACCAGCCTCAGTTACACTGAGTTTTGCTGCTTGGTCAGGGATGAATCTTGACTGGTGCCTGTTCTTCCTCAAGGACAAAACTCATCCCTTGATCCAACACAGCAGGCTGGAAATGCCTCAGTGACTGTCACACTTAGCTTTATTTCTCTTTAAACTCTTAAGAGCTTGAAAAGGTTTTTCTTTCCCTCGAGAAACTAAATGAGAGTTTATGTAGGAGGAAAAAAATATCATCTCTGGCTATATTATTTTACTGTGCCAACCACTGAGTGGGGAGGCTTGACAGAGGATTATGTAGTGAAAAAGGCCCAGTTTTCCAATGCTTTAATGACTGGACCTTTGTTTTACTTCCCAACTGACCATTTAAGAACTACTTGACTGACTTTGCCCTCAACATGAGGTTGAATGTGGCTTCATTGTCTTGGAGAACAGGGTTGAAATTAAAATGTAATTTAATGGTTCAGGTGGTAACACAGGTTACCCAATAGCTGCATGGGGAGTGGGCCTTTGGGAGCATCCTTTGATATCAAAATGCTTCCCTAGACAAAATTTAATTTACCAGTGTTATGTGGTTAAGTTCCCAAGTCATGGAATCCCAGAATGGTTTGGGTTGGAAGGGGCATTTAAGTTCTTCCCATCCCACCCCTGCCATGGGCAGGGACACTTTCCACCATCTCAGGGTGCTCCAAGCCCATCCAGCCTGGCCTTGGACACTTCCAGGGCTCTGGGCACCCTGTGCCAGGGCCTGCCCACCCTCCCAGGGGACAATTCCTTCCCAGTATCCCATCCATCCCTGCCCCCTGGCAGTTTAAAACTGCTGCCCCTTGCCCTGCCACTACCTGCCCATATAAAAAGTCTCTCTCCCTCCTCTCCTGTCTTTAAGTCCTGTGTGAGGAATCTCAACTGAGTGTTCAGCCAACAGCAAAATGAAAGCAAAGTCTCTGCTTTGACTGAAAGAGTTGGAAGTAGATTTAGGCATCTTTGCCCAGAGGACTCAGGGAGAGTCCTCTGAGCTGCTCTGTCCTCTGGAGAGTTCAGGTTTAACCACGGCAGGCTCGAGGTGGGAGGGGAAGCCAGCTCTGGGAGGAAGGTGCTGTGCCTAAAGGTGGCACAAGAGGACAGGAGCAGAGTTGGAATTGCACCCCAGGCCCCAGTGAGTGCCTGTGTGCTGTGCCAGCAGCAATCCCTGCAGGCTGGGGCTGCTCCCTGGGACCCCTGGCAGCTGCATTCAGCTGGGGGTAAACCCTTTAGGGAAGGGTTATTATTGCCCACCGTGGTGGGGAAAGGAACGGTAAGAAACAGATAGTGTGGTCATGCAATAGATTTTTTGTTCTTTGGGGAGGTGGGCTTTAGTAATTTTATTAGAAGGCAATGGTGGCTCTGTGGCTGGAAGCTCCTGGGTGGATCTGCTCCTCTCTCTGGCCCAAGGTGCTTCATCAGGGTCTGTAGAAAATCAGATCAGGTAAATCCCACTTTGTCTTGTGCCAGGCTTAATTCCTCGTGCTGTGTCTCTCTGTGAAAGGAGTCAAGAATCCTTGACTGTGGCTGCCCTCTCTGCAGTGATAGTTCTTTCATGCCTCCACTTGTTCCTCTACCCTCTGGCTCACTTTTAGTCCAGCCCATTCCCAAAACAACCCCACAATGGCTGTGCTCCATCATCCCAACAGAAATAATAACAGAAGGCAGAGATTCCAGAGGAATGTCCTTCTAAAATGTTCATTTACACTTAGTTTGCAGCTCAATTTTTCTTTTTTTTAGGATGTATAAATTTACTGTAGTAGGAATGAGTCAGCATGGATATATTGCAGGTAAATCATGTCAGACTAATTTGATCACTTATGCTAATGAAATAACTATCAGGCTAGATAGTATAAATCTATCTGGTTGTCCATGAGGCTTTAAGAAAATTTTGCCTGATGGATTATGGTCCAAACTCCCTAAATGTAGGTTAAAATAATCTATTATGGAAAAGAGTAAAATAAAAAGGGAAGAAGGCTCAGAGCTCAGGTTGAGTGTCAGTGAGGAGGGGCTGAGCAGCAGATCCTCTGCTGGGGCTCTTTAATATTTTTATTAAAGATTTACAGGACATGGCAGCATGTAGGGTCATTAAATTTGCAGTTATACAGTGCTAAAGGGATCAGGCAAGACTTCCTGGTCCTTCTTTGCAGAGAAATTACTTCCTGGCAATAAAATCTTGCTAAATTATGCAGGGAGACTGAAAACATGATCCTGACTGGACCAAGATGCTCCGTGGCAGTTGCAGAGCTGGAGGTACAAACTGGGGTTTTTAGGGTGGAGATGGGGAGGTTTGTACTGGGAGAATGGGGGGAGAGAAATCACCTGCAGGACACAGAGAGAGTTTTCCTTAATTTTTAAATTTTTTGTCTCCTTAAGACACTCTCATCATAAATGTTTGCCCAGTGGTGGTTGATAGAAGATAACTGGGAGTAGCTTCCAGAGTGATGTGCTGCCTGTGCTGCTCCAGTGGCAGAGGGACATGCTCTCCTCTTCCAGCCTCTCCAGGAAAACAAGCTCAGTCTTGGGAAGATGTTCTGTAAGTAGCAGCTGATTTGTCACCATGAGATTCTGAGCAGGGGAAGAGTGAAAATAACAGGAAAGTGGTTTTTTCCTCTATTTTGGTCTCTGATTTAAATCAGCTCCTGAGGCAGAATTCATTTCTGGGAGAAGAGTGATGCTTTTGAACTGAGATTTCTGCAAAGGGGGAGAACACCAGTGTTTCTGAGCCAGTGGAAGTGTCTAAAGGCAGCCAGTCAGACTTCCAGCATACCCAGGTGCCACACTCCTGATTCCAGACACTGAACTGCAAACCTTATCATTAGCAGAAGGGCAAAAATATTAACATCTAAACCAGAAAATAAATCTGTTCAATAAATCAAAGATAGAAGCAAAGATGAAATCTGAAATCCCCATGGATTTCATTCCTGGGGCCAGTTCAAAATCCACCACCACAGGAGAATGTAACCATCCTGGCATTTAGTGAAATTAGACTTGACACCGGCCAGGGCCCTGCTATTTTGGTTAGTTAGGATTTGCAATTGTTTGCCACCCATTAGAAATCCCAGTAACCTGTTCTAAGGGCAGGCAAATTAAGATTCCCTCTCTGTGCAGGATTACTCATCACACCACAGCTCCACATTAATTGGAAAATAACTGGTGGCTGAGCACATCTTACCCAGGCTGTCATCAGAGCCCGCGAACGCCAGGCTGAGCTCACACACAATTTGTTGTACACACAACAGCTCACAAAAACCTTGCAGGAAATTAAAGCTCCAATAGCTTATCAGATGCAAAGATAATTATTAATCCTTAATGATCCTGGTAATTTCTTTATGGGAATTCACCTCCACTTCCTTCAGGGCCTCTAGCATGAGAACACACAGTTCCCTTCCTGAACCTCAGCTCTGGATTTTCTTTTATTCAGGGCCTGAATTTTATTTAGATTTTCTTTATATTATTTAGATTTTCTTTAATTCAGAGCCTGACAGTGAGTTGGAGAAGTCTGAGGGTTTGATGGTCCAAGCCAAGCTCCCAGGGTGTGGACCTCTGCAGGCTGCACTCACTCACAGACAAGAAGATAATCATGGAATCACAGACTGGTGAAGTTTAAGTCCATCTAGTCCCAACCACTGCTATGGGCAGGGACACTTTACACCACAGCAGGTTGCTCCAACCTGGCCTGGAACACTTCCAGGGATGAGCTGCTCTTGACAATTGTGGATAAACTGTGAGCTCTAATCATACCATCTTCCCTCTCCTGCTAATGGGAATCTTGTTTAGCTAAACCAGAACAGAGTGGAAGGGGGGAGATTTGGATAATTGGGCTGTGTTGGCTGCCTGGGAAGCACCATGATGTCCTGCAGGGAGACAAGCAGGGGCAGAAAGGCTTCCTAGAGGTGCAACCTGCACTAGGAAGCAGGAAGGTACAATTTGGACAGATCTAGGGAGTGAAAAGCCCTGTGATGTGTTTTGGGAAGAATTACTTGGGATAGGTTTGGTCTGGCCCCATGGTTTGGAGCATTCAATAGCAGTGTGGGTTCTGTGGGTCTCTGGGGCTCTTCCCATGGCTGAAGAGACTCCACTTCTGCAGGCTGGACCTGACTGTGGTAATTGGCAAGGTCAGGAGAGTCCCCTCGAAGGGGCTGCCCTGCTCCAGACAAAGCAAACACCAGCACAGGCACGGGATGTGCAGGGAGCTGTCAGAGCAGCTCCTCCTTCCTGGAAAGAGCAGATGAAAGTTAATCTGGACATGCACAGCCTGGTTTATTGTTTTGCTAACACATTCACTCTGAAGTGCTGTTGTTGCAGGGAAGCAATAGCTCCCAGTCAGGAAGTTGCTTGTTTTGTGATTAGAATTGCTGTAGGTCCCAAGGGAAGGGATGGCACTGTCTGGGCAGACTTGGATCTGCCAAGAACACTTGCACCTGGTACTCCCCCAGGATCTGGTCTATGGTGGAAAAGTTGCCACTGATGATGTGGGATTTATGAGACAAGACACATGGCAAGTGGGACACAGCACTGCATGGGAGCAGTGAGAAGTGGAGATCACCCAGTGCCACAAGCTCACAGCTTGCTTTGGCAGGAAGCTGTACAGGTAAGATCACTTTACTCCATGCATTCACTTTCTTGTCCAGGAAATACACTCCTTGTATCCCCCTCCCTGAGTCCACGTGTTCCCTGTGTATGCAAAGAGCAGCTGGTGACAGTTCAGCTTGCACAAAGCAAGGCAGAGATGGAAAAAGACCTTTGTGCATCGGTGCCACGATGGATCGCTTTTTATTTTTGCTCCGATGCCAGGTCTGGATTTGAAATAGAAAAGCAGGATCATGTTTTGTGGAGTAACTTTTGGAGGGGGCCCTGAAGGAGGAATGTAAGACGGGCTGGAGAGATCAGACAGGAGCCAGGAGAACAAAAGCTGCCACTGTTGGGGATGTGGGAGCTGGTGCTGGATGAAGCAGGACCTCCTGCTGTTCCCGGCTCGCTGCTGCCGTGGCCAGGCTGGCATCCTGTGCAGGGGGAATGCAGGGAAGAGCTAATCTATGGAAACAGAAGGACAGACTTAGCTTGAGAGGATGAGCATGCTGAGCTGGTTTCTGCTCTGTTACACCCTGAAACCTCGCTGATATCCGTGCAGCTCCCCAGCTGGAACTCAGAGCAGACGGGGGTTCTTTATGCATTTTCTCCAGAGCCAGACTGGTGAGGATTTGTTAAGGACTGGAGAAACTGATACTGAGATTTTCAGCTCGGCAGGAGGGAATCTCTGTTTGCTTAATTTGGGAAGAGACAGCCCTATAACTTACAGTATGTAAAGCTTAAGCAGAAGTATCCCCTTGTGTAGAGTTTGAGGCAGCCAGGCTGCCTGAGCCATTCCACAGCCTTCCTCCATTCCTTCAGATACAAAGAGACACTTGCTCTAAACAGTCTGTGCCAGGACCAGACTCCAGTACAGTAATCCAGGGATTCCATAGTGTAACCACCTCCCTGTATAATTTCTCCCAGAGGTGAGTTAAAGAGCCCCTTCTGGAAAACACCTGACCTCATCATTTCACCTGGTGCCCTGGAAAGCTCTTCCAGTGCTGGGCATCCTCCATGGCTGTTTCTGCTAGGTTTTACTTCAAGGTTAAATTTGCAATTGTCTTGGAAGAGGTATCATTGTTCCCAGGAGTCCTCCCTAGCAACTGCCATCCCTTATCAGTGCCTGGAGCAGTGATCCTTGACAAGTCACATCCTTGACAAGCTGACACCTTGGGCTCCTTCAGGAGAACGCTGGGCACCTTCCATTGCCCAGCCCCAGAGTCACTGTTTGGCTTTGAGGAGTTCCTCCTGTATTTTCCCTTTCTCCATTAAGGAAGGAACAGAGCCTGTTCATGGCCCTTCAGCAGGTTGCTGCAGCTGTGTGCCAGAATGAATCCTTCCTGCTGGATCATCCACTGTCCCTCCTGAGCACTGAGGGATTACAGTCCCCCTTTATGGCAGCTTTAGGGCTACAGCAAATCTCCAATGTCCTCCAAGTCCTTTTCCAAACTCTTCCTTTCTGAGGCAGCAGCCTGTGAGTGTAACCTGTGTTTCTGGTTTCAGATTTCTTACCTTGTGTCTGGCTGTTTAAATCACTTTTTACTGGCTTGTGGCCAGCTCTCATGTCAGATCCCAGTGTATTGATAGCCCAGTCCTGCTTCTTGTTCCCCTCCCACCAATCTCCTTGGCATCTGCAAACTTTCCCATGACAAAGATTTATATGGAGTCATTCAGATCATTGATAAAAATATTAAATAAAACAGCAATGGGAGTTTCACTCTTCTTTTATCCCAGATATTTTTAGCCAGTGTAATATTGCTGTGTGTTTATTGAGTCGTGGCTATTGGAACATCCAGTAAATAAGCCTTTGAAGAACAGCCAGTTTCCAGGAATGCTTTCCACCTTAAATGTGCATTTCCAATCCATTATGCTGGCACTGAGGCCTGGGAAAACAGAAATGTTAAATGCATAGGTGTGTGTGTCACTGCTGGAGCACAGTGAGTAACCAGACCATGCCCTGTGGTGCTGAGGCAGCTCGCTGGCCTTTGCCTCAGGAATTGACTCCTTGGCCTTCTGAGGTCCAGCAGGAGGTTTTCCATGTGGATTGCAGCAGTTTCTGGGCTGAAGGTGCTGTTGTTTGGCAAGAACTCCTGTTCTGGCTTTATGAGTCAGAGCTGCAGCTTACCACAGTCATGCAATTCTGCTTTGTGCCATGTGTCAGCCAGGCTGGACATTGTCCCTGTGGTGCTGGACATTGTCCCAGTGGTGGTGGCCACCCCCTAAAACAGTGTTAATGCACATTTTGAGTGTTTCTTTTCAGTTGCCAGCCTGGATCCCAGGGGGACCAGGGCTGCTCTGATTGCCATGGACTGAGCTGGATCTGCAGGTTTATCCAGAGCCAGGTGTGCACAGGTCAGTGCCAGCACTCCCTGAATGGCAGCATGGCAGGATGATACCTTTGCCACAAAGAATACCTTTAACCACCAGCCCTTAGGTCTGTGGCTTGTTCAAGACCTCTCATGGGGAGCTAATTTAGATCCCTGGTTATGAGGTTATAAACCCAGGGAGTTATTTATAATATCCCCTTCACCCTCCAAATCTGCAGCTGTCACCTGGCTTTGGGAGGTGTGGGCAGGTGTTGGTAGGATCTGGCTTCCCACTTCCAGAGGGCAGGGTTAGATGGGACATTAGGGAGAGAGTCTTCTTTATGAAGGTGGAGAGGCCCTGGCACTGGTTGCTCAGTGAAGCTGTGACTCCCCCTGGATCCCCAGAAGTGTCCAGGGCCAGGCTGGATGGGATTTGGAGCAGCCTGGGAGAGTGGAAGGTGTCTCTGCCCAAAGCAGGGGTGGGATGAAGTGATCTTCAAGGACCCATCCAACCCAAACCAGTCTGGGATTCTGGGATTTTCTGATTCTATGATCTGCCCCTTTTGCAGCACTTCCCAAGAGCAGAGGTGTCACTGTTGGAGGGAGGGACAGAGGCAGGTCTTCTGCTGGCAGCTGTGTAGCAAATCTCCCTGCAGAAATACATCTCAGAATCTCAGAACTCCTCAGAATTGGCCAAATATCCCCAGGCTGGTACAGCAGAGCACAAAGGATATGGTTGATATTCAGACCTTGGTCTTTAGCTGTGTAGGAGCTGAAAGAACAGGCAGGGCTGTGCCTCTGGGAGAGAGACCTGGGCAGCCTTTGGCACAGGAACTGGAGCTCTCCCGTGCTCCACTGGAGGCAGAGGAATTTTTATTGAAAGGAGGTGCCTTGGCCCGTGTGGGGATGCCAGAGCTGCCTGCTGTGCACAGCCCTGATCTCACTGTGGGGTCAGCTCAGCACAGACTGCTCTGGAGGAGGGTCATGGCTGGGGAGCTTGGACAGGAATAGAAGAATTCTGACTGTACACAGTATCATCCAAGTGCTCCATCTCAGGGCTTTTGCTCATGGCACACAGGCAGGAGGGAACAAGAAGGGAGGGCAGCTGAAGGTAGTTCCTGCTACAGTCAGCTCAGTGTGGCCTAGGAAGGCTTTAAGCAGCATATCCCCCATCCCTGTCTGCTTTTCATTATTGTTTTTATAGCCAGAAATAAGAGCTTTATTAGTTTTATTCATCTCCTGTCAGATGCCCAATCAACATCTGGCAACGCAGTAATTCCCAGAAAGTGCTGACCTAGTGAGAGCCAGTGGAGCAGGAGGTGTGCAGGAAGGTCTCCTTCCCCCTTTCCATCCCTGGCTGCCCTTTTCATTATCTTCCCAGCACAAGTGGGATGTGTACCCCTCCTCACTGGATTTCAGAGCACCAGCCTCCTGGGGGATCCTGGGGCTGGAAGGCACCTGACAAAACAGCTGGGGCATGGAGATAGGGGCAAGAGGAGCTGAGCAAGAGACAGGGCATCCCAAAAACCCCTGCTAGGCTAGAGTCAGCCCATGCATAAGGAGGAAACTGGGCAAATGGATCAGAAAGGAGCTGCTCCGTTCCTTTGAGCAGTGCTGGGCCTGTGTAAGGGATGAACACAGCAAGGCAGAGCAGGTCAGCTCCCTTTCCTCCCATTTGCCTTCATCTGGATTTGTACAGGACTCGGAACTCATGAGACATGAGAATGCAGGGATCCTTCCCAAGGGGTCCTTGACAGAGTTTCCTGCATGTTAGAAGATGTTAAGATCCAGTACAAGACTGAATAGAGAGGAACCCATTTTTATTTACTTGGGTGCCTATTGGACTCATAACAAAACGGGGTGTAACAAGCCAGAGGCAAATTCTGTTCCAGTCGGAGATTAGCCAGAGTGTGGCTGCTCCAGCAGGTCCAGCAGGTTCCCTGTCAGATCCCTGGGCTCCCACACTAGATCTCCTGAGCCCCCTTTTCCCACACGGTCCCGCCCTGTCTTCTCCCTCAGGTGTGGGTGGCTGGGTTTGTGCTGCATTGTGGGACTTGCCTTTCCACATCTTGGCTTTTCTTTGCCCCCTCTCCTACATTCCAGCTCCAGCCAGTTGGTCAGGGCAGTTCCTCCCTCTTCTCTGTCCCACATTTGGGACCTTTTCTGCTGGCCACTTCCATGGCATGTTCCCTTCTGTTCCTGTGGCACTGTTCCTGTCCCTCTGATCATGCTCCTGTCCTGGACCAGCGGCTGCCCAGCTCTTTGATGTGCTCTCCTGCCCCATGAAACCTCCATGGGCTCTGCAGTCCCTCTGGAATCCATTCCCAAACCTCCATCCTGAGACAGCATTTAACCAAGGCCACTTTGTGACTTCAGGTGGTTTTGTCACCTTGCGCCTGCACTTTGGTGCCCGTGATGAGTGGAGTGGGTTCCCCTTTCCTCCTGCCCAGAAGTGGAGCCAGTGCAGGTGGTCTTTGGCTCCAGGAGGGAAAAGCTGTATCCCAAGATGGATATTCCCCCTGGAGCAGCAAACCCTGCCATGAACAAGGACTCAGACCCTTGTACCCCAAAGCAATGCTGGATACCTGCAGCCCACTCCTATCCTGCCCCTTTTCTGGGACATTCAGTGTCCCCAAGCCCCCAGAGCTGGGTGTCTGTGCCCATCCTCTGCTCCAAAACTGCAGCAGAAGACACAGATCACTCAGAGAAAGGTCCCAAACTGCCTCATCAGCTGCCCACTCATGTGAGCAAATGCCACCAGTGGGAGCCGAGGCATCGCGATCCAGCCCAGAATGCTCCTTTGAAGACATTTCAGCAGCTCAATTAAGTTTCCACTTGTGTGTTTTCTTTCCCCCCCTTTGCTTTCATGGTCATTTAAAACAAATAAAGTGAGCAGAACACGGCAGCGTGATAACCACCCTTTAATTCCCTTCCCACGGGTCTCCTGATTATTTGGTGATTCAGCGGCAGCGGGGGGAACGTTTACGGAAAGGAGGGTGGGAGCTTCCCACAGGGACGGCAGCTCGCAGCCCAGGGCCCCCGAGCTCCGGGGAGGAAATACGTGCCTGGGGCTCTCCCTTTCAGCGCCGTGGATGTGCTGAATGCAGTGCAGAGCCCGGGCCCTGGGCGAGCAGCGGCCCCGCTCTCAGTGCCCTCCTTGTTCTCGCATTGTGCTCTGGGGACGGCACCAGCGCTCGGGATGTATTTCACGCTTCTGTGCAAACACAGTATGAGATGAAGAATTCATACCCTCGCACAAGACCAGAGTGGATTTTCTCATAATAAGGAAAAGCATCCAGATCGGAGCCTGCCAATTCCTGCCCCGTGCTCCCGCCTTCCCTAGGAAGTTCAAACAAGCCTGTGCTTTTAAACTGGTGCAGAGAAGTATATTACATTTTTTAAAAAACCAACACAAATCCTTTTGGATCTTTTTTACATTATTCCCCCCACCTCTGTCTCGGTGGGTGACTCTTCCAGCCCTCCCCCACTTGGTCTGCTGGGTGTGAGTGGGGGTGGAGGAGAATTCCATGTGTTTTATGTGTGTGAACAATTAATAGTGGGACTGCGTCTCGCTGGAAGAGCATGTAAAACACACTCCAGGAGGGGGAAAAGAACAACTGCCCAGCCTGCTAAACACTCCAGAGCTTTTCCTGTCCTGCAGGAAAACATGATGTGGGGGTTTGCTGATTCATCAGCAGCAGTAAATAACGGGCCTCACCTTGAGCTCTCCTTCAGCCACTTCTGCTTCTCCCCAGGCCTCCAGGCTGGCAAGGAAAGGAAATACTTGCTGTCCTCTGGGTGACAAATTGGGGGTTTATAGCTGTTCACATTTTAGCTTTTGTTTCCCCCCTGAAAAGCTCTGTTCTCATCCTTGTGGCTTTGTGTTTCCCGGCATCCGAAGCACTTGTGCCAGTCTGACACTGGAGGTGAGTCCTGACCCCAGTGCCTGAGCTGTCAGTGCCACATCCCAGCCAGGCATTGTGTATGCAGGTGCTTTTCCTGGCCAGGATGCAGGGTGCACCTGAGTCATTCCATACATTTATAATCTGATCCCTTGGAACAGCTCTGTCAGCAGCTTCTCCTCCCTCGTGCACTTCATGGAGATGTTTCCATCCCTGGGTGCCCTGGAAGTCCCAACAAGCCACGAGTGGCCAGGGCCTGCCGAAGCGTGTCGATCCAGACACTGGATCCCTGAAAGCTGTGCTTTCCCTAGCACCTTCATAAAGTGTCCTGAGTTCAGGTGATTCAGGGAGCATATTTCTGGACTGTCAGCGAGCTGCATCCATCACTCCCCTGAACATGCACCAGATTGTTAATGCTCCAGGCCAAATACCACGTCTTTTTTAATGCCTACCAAATGTAGTGCGTGCTGCTGGCTTTTTATATTTATAATAATTATTAAAGTAATGGCACTAGCTGCATTCCTATAGGCTAGAAGTGGCCAGGAACAGACAAAAAAAAATGATTCATTGTTCCAATTAATGCTCGAGCTCACACCGGTGATTAATTAGCCTGGCGATAGCGCTATGCAAGAGATCAGGGTGAGAATTAATAGGGAGACACGTGCTGACTTTTAAGATGGTTCCAGCACTCTTTAGTGGATCAGGAAGGAGCTGATCTATTAAACAGGCCCTTTCCTTGGGCCTGTTTAATTAGAGGCAGCGGCACGGGCTCGCTCCGCGCTGACACCCCCGACGGCAGGCACTGAGGAATATTTATATGACAGGGTGCCGTGGAAAACTTCAAAATTAAATTCCCATCCAGGTCTCTAAATATAATTCTGAAATGTCAGAGATGCTGGGAAGAATGCTGGCGCTGGATGAAGTTGCTGTCAGGGAGAGGCAATAGTGTGCCAGATTTATACAGGCCTGAATAGGCAGGTGACTTTTCAGTGTTTAAGGAGCCTGAGGTGCTCTGATGGATGTATTTCACCTGGTGGGAGGCACAGGATCCAAGAGGAACACATGCTGGAGCCTTGGCTTGGATGGGGGAGATGGAGCAGGGGCAGTTCCCAGGATCCTGCAGGTTCCCAGGGGGCACAAACCATTCTGGAGCACCAACCTTTGAAGGTGAGCCCTGTTGGCAAAGTTTCTCTTTCTGGTTTTATTAATCTCTCTTTCTGTAGCCTCATTATCTCTCCCTTCTGCACATTGGTGCCTCCCACCACCCGAATTCATTTTTCCCAGTTGCAGCAGCTATTGAGTGGTTTATAGAGATGGGGTTGAGCCAGTCCCCCCTGGCTGCTCCCAAATCGCTGACGAGGCCGATTCCTCTGTTCACACATCAATCTGGGAGCACCAGCAAAGTTCCATCTTGGCTGACTTAATTGTTAGGAGCTGCAACCCCAATGTCTTTGTAAATAAAATAGTTTAATCTCATGGGGCCTGCCTGGAGAGAGGGGAATAAATACATCAATATGTAAATGGATACAGAAGAGGAGGATGAACTGGGACTTTGAAAAACTGATAAAGCATCTTAGGAGACGCGTTGTCACTGCACTTGTGCATATTCTGATGAAGCAGACAGTGAGGCTGGATCTCAGCCTGGGTTGGGGAGGGAGGGAGAGAGAGAGAGAAATGAAGAGGGAGGGAGGGAAAAGTGTGGGCACCAGCACACCGTGACTGCAATTCTTGTATGGATTGATTTGACTCAAATATATTCTGAGGCTGGTTTAATTGCTCCTTTAGTCTCAGGCTTTGATTTTCCTGTTGTTTTCACATCTCTGCCACTGAGTCTTTCCTGCATTTCAAGCAGCCTGGCTGGGACAGTGTCCAGCCTGAGCTGCACTTCTGTGTGACTGGGAGTCAGCACCGGTCCTTGCCCAGCCCTTGCCCAGAGTCTCTGCAGCAAAGTGGGCACGTGTTAATGACAGAAAAGGTCAGGCTTTTGCTGGATGGGTGTTTTAGCTGTGTAACAGCATCGGGGGTTATTTTGGAAAACGAATCCTGAAGCTTTTGGGAGGCCTTGTTCATGACGAACCTGCGCTGGTGTAACCCCCACAGGAGATGGGAGGGCACTGGGGGAGAGCAGCTGCAAGGAGCAGGGGCAGGAGAAGGTGCAGTGGCCGCTGTGCCACTGCAGGATCCTGCCTGGCTCTCCTTTCCCTTTCCCTTTCCCTTTCCCTTTCCCTCTCCCTTTTCCCTTTTCCCTTTTCCCTTTCCCTTTCCCTTTCCCTTTCCCTTTCCCTTTCCCTTTCCCTTTCCCTTTCCCTTTCCCTTTCCCTTTCCCTTTCCCTCTCCCTTTTTTCCCTTTCCCTTTCCCTTTCCCTTTTCCCTTTCCCTTTCCCTTTCCCTTTCCCTCTCCCTTTTCCCTTTTCCCTTTTCCCTTTCCCTTTTCCCTTTCCCTTTCCCTTTCCCTTTCCCTTTCCCTTTCCCTTTCCCTTTCCCTTTCCCTTTCCCTCTCTTCCCTCTTTTACCTCTGTTTTCCTTTTCCCTTTCCTGTTCCCTCCCTATCTATTCTCCCATTTCTTTCATTTTCTTCCCTTTTCTTTCCTTTTTTCCCTTTCGTTTGTTTTCCCTTATTTTTCTTAGTGTCGTTCCGCTATTTCGCGTTATATTTTCAGTGTATTATTGCGATCCCCGTTTATCCGTATTGGTTTGGTCTTCTTCCCTTGGTCTATCCCTTTCCGGTGCCTACTGTTGAGTTTTCCTTTCTCCTTAATGCATTCTAACCCAATTTTGATCATATTGTAATGTCCCTGGCTTGTGGGAGGGATGTTTTGTACTGCGTCCCCTTGTTCGCAAGTAGATTTAGTTGTTTTCCCTTTTCCCGTTCCCATTTTTCCCTATTTCTTTTCCCTTTCCCTTTCCCTTTCCCTTTCCCTCCCCGCCCTCCCCCCGTGCCCACCCCCGGCAGACGCCGCTCCGCTGCAGCCGCAGCACTCCCACGGCACAGGTGGCAATGCCGAGGTTCTCTTGGCCACCGGCAGCTCCCCTGCCCTGTGTCAGGCAAGAGCAAACCTGTCACCCACGCCGGCATCGGGCGCTTCTCCAGGATTTTCCAGGCTGGGAGAGCAGCAGAGCGCTCCCTCCCGCCGCGCTGCCTGCGGCGCTGCTCCCTCTCCGCGGGCGCAGCTCCAGCCCTTGTTTTGCAGAGCGCCACGTGGAATTTTATCACCTTCAACAATGAAATCTGTCACCTTCAAGCTGCCTTATTGTGATCTGGAGACTCGTGCCCGGCCGCTGGAACTGGGCTCTGTCACACAGAGCTGCATCCCTCCCCAGCACTTACGCCCACGACCGACTTGAGGGGACTTTAGGGACCACAATTGTGCTGTTTTGTCCCCGGATCAGGTCGTTAATTGATCTTTTTCCTTTCTTTCTCTCCCTCTGCCTCCTCCTGTCTCATGTGCATCTCAATCTGCTTCACCCCCCGCTCCAGCTCGGAGAATAAATCCCAGCAGAGCCGCAGCACAGCCGCTGCTCAGGAGGAGATCTGGGAGGTTCAAGAAGCATAAATACATATTTAAAGGATGGCACCCTCGTGTAGCATCAGGTATAGAAACCCAGGAGTTTGAGTCATTGCCTGCTGGACCATCTCTGTGACAAAGTGATTTAATAGTAAAGCCAGGGAGTGGTGCCTCCTCAGCAGACATGGCTCTTCAAGGAGGCTTTGTGGGAGTCTTTCTGGGACACTTTGGTAATAAATTGACTTTTATTAATCTGCTTTAATTACCTGCTAAGATCAGAATGCTTGCTGCATTTCCCTGGTGTGTATTGTAGCTGCATTTTTGCTTTAGGGGGTGAGTAGTTTCCCCTGAATGCAGTTATGCACATTTTTGTACACATTTGTATGGGCTAATTATAAACTCACCATCAGCACCACAATATCTGTACAGCACAAGGGTTGTCAGTGCTTGGAGATGCCTGCTTTGGAGCAGAAATCAGACCTTTTTGGTGAAATCATTTGGTCACATCTTTGGGGTTTAGATTTTCAATGAATAATCAATACCTGCAACAAAAGATTTAAACAAAAAAAAAGGTGTTCATTGAAGTTTCTCCACAGGAAAAAATCGATCCCATGTATTATTAAATACAAAGAGACTTATGTCTTGAGTTTCATCTTGCCACAGCTTATAATAACCCTTCAGAAGCTTGAAGCAGGGCTTTTTTTCATTAAACAAAATGTTGGGTTCCCCTGAGCATCTCTCTACTTCATTACAGGCATGTGTTGGAAGTTGCCTGTGCCCAGCAGCTCTGGCCTGGAGGGCTGAGCTCATCCCTGCCCATTTTCATCAAAATGGGAATATTTATTTCCAAAGTGGCTGCAGAAGGAGTGTCAGCACATAAACAGTGACAGGGAAGCACATTTTCTGGATGGCAGGTTTAAACATCTGCCTCCTGAGCACCTGGCTAGGGAAGTGGGGCCATGGAGAGCTCACTGGTGACTAAAGGTGCACTGGGTGATGCTGCAGCTCATCCCCTGGTCCCCCCCAGTCCATGATCCCTGACCTCAGAGAAATCCCCCATCCCTGTGCAGTTACTGTGTACTTGGACACTTTAGGACAAACAGTGTCCTAGGGCTGGGAATACAAGGATTTCCAGCACCATAAGAAAACCCTAATTGCTCTGAACCTTTATCTTTGGATTTTCCAGAGGTGGGACTCCAAGGCAGCCAGGCAAACTTGGAATAAAGAAATGCTTCAGTCATATTTTCATTCCCCAGGGGCAAGTTCCAGTCTCCAAAATGGGATTAGCAGGGTGAGATGCAGCTGAGTTTCACCCCTGCCAACCTTCAGCAGCTTCTGCTGCAGCCCTGGCAGAGCTCTGGGGATGCCCCTCTGTGGGATGTGTCAGGCAGCTCCTGCTGCCTCCAGCCTGTCCTAGGCCAGGGTGCCCCCCTGACTGCCCCAGCTGCAGAGTTTTTGTGACAAGCCAGTACAAACCATTCCTCCAGCATACAGAGATTTGTTTTGCAGGGCAAAAATAAGCAGCAATGCAAATATCTCACTCTGTTTCATTTCCCCTTGTCTTTTTTCCCTCTTTGCTTCAGGAAAGCTGGAGGAGGCGAGGCAGGATTGACACTTTCTCCCGCCAAGGGCTTTTCCTAAGAAGCCTGCTGGGAGCACTCCTGTGTGTTTCTCTTTAGGTGGGAGCTCTTTTGATTTTCTCACTGCCAAAGTTGCACCAAGGCGCCTGGAGAAGGATTTGCTGCTTGCTTATGAAATCCATTCTCCCTCGAGGATCTGCTCTTTCCAGCTTGATAAACTCTTAATTCTTGCTGTCTAACAACACCGAGGGACTGTGTTTTGTGCTTTGATGAGTGTTTGGTGATTGATGTTCATTTGTGCTTGCAGGAGAGCAGTAACCTCATTTCAGTTTTGCCAGAACATCGGGACAAGAGCTCTGTGTCCTTCCCTGTTCTTGGTCAGGTACAAATGAAAGAGAAAGTGAAGAGGCTGTAGCCTGTCCAGAGCTTCCCTCTCACCCCCAGGCTCTGTCCTGGCACTGTTTGTGCCCCACTTTGCACAGGGGCACTGGGTAAGGACACACTTGGCCATTTTTGCAATCATTGTTTTATCTTTTTTTTTAGTCTTGGTTCTGTTCACTGTCTGGGATATTTGGAAGGAGCTGTTGTAACTTGGCATGGGAGGAGATTGCTTAAATATTACCTCACAGAGTCGATGTAAATTTAGAGTAGATAAGACTTGGACTCCAAATACCTTTTTTAACCCTTTACTGTCTTTTCCAAGTCCATGCCCTCTGCTCTTTCTGAGCTCTTTCCAGCAGTTTGGAGAGGATCATGACTCCTGTTTTATCACTTCTCTGTGATACCCCAACAGTTTCTACATGGCCAGCAGAGAGATCTTTCACCTGCTCCCACGTGGGCACACACACAGGTACATCCTCTGGGGAAGGATTTATCAGCAGAAAAAATCCCAGAGGAAAGATGCCCATAATGATGAATGCACAGAAAATACATAATCCTACATCCAGATAGCCAGATAATATCATCCACCAAACTGTGACACTGTTCCCAGAGAGTAAATGTCATTTCCCTTTAAAAAATCCCTTTTCTTTCCTTAGGGGAAAGGACACTTGGAGCACCTGTACCAAAAGGGAGAAGGTGAAGAAGCCTGTGAGCATTCCCTGCCTCCTCTGATCCTATGCAGATTCTAAACACAGGTCTGGTTGTTTCTTATATATATTTATTTTTCCTCTCTGCTTTTTTGCTTTGAAGTATCTGCCTGTGTTCTCAATGAAGAACAGCTGAGAGATCAGCAAAATGGCTTAAGAATCCAGCAGGCTGTGAGCTATTTGGATTGAAAACAGTGCTGGGGAGAGAGCTCTTCACACTGCCTTGCTAAACAATCTCCTCCTGTCACCATCGGCGGTTGCTGTCCTTTGTTTGTCACCTTCCCTCTGACTCTCAAGAGCCTTCAAGGGAACGAAGGAGGCTCCTTTTCTTTTTTCTTTGTTAAATTCCCCCAAGTCCTCCTTTAAAAACCCACAGCACAGCCCTTATGGCCCATCTGCTGTTGTTTCAGGTTTTCCCCATGGCTTTGTTCACCATTTCCCCATTAAGCAAACCCCGGATCCTTGGGAACCACAAGCAGGACCCGAGTGCCACCCTGAGCTGAAGCTCCTCTTCTGCATCCTGCCAAGGAGGAGTTGCCCACAGGACACTCAGGCACAGATTCTGGAGTGTCTCTAAAGCCATTTTTGTTCAGAAATTCCTGTTGTTGTTGTTCCTGCTGACCTCTGTGGGCTGTATCTTTTCCAAACATTTCTGACGTTTCTCACAGGGTAATTGGTGAATGTCACAGGCAAGAATTCTGCTGACTTCACTATGGCTTCTGTTCCCCATTGGATGGGCTCCTCTCTTTATGGGGGAATGCCTCCAGCCAAAAAGAGAGGAAAAAACCCCCAGCCCCTGAGCTAAGTGAAAGCAGGCCCAAAGGGAAGCACGTTCCTGCCGCAGTGCCTCTCTCTGCCTGGCTTCTGTTCCGTGCTTGGGGATGTGCCAGACTCCAGTGCCTCCGTGCTTTTGATTCCTGTTTATCCCCGGCAACATGATTGTCTATAATTATATATAATCTCCTCCTTGTTTACTCTTCTTCCTCCAGGTCTGAACGCAAGCTCGATGGCAACTCTCGGCTCCGTCTGCCAGGGCTCCAGCTCCAACCGCTCCTCTCCATCCTCCTCCTTCTTTTTCCAAAGTAACAAAGCCACTGGATTTCCTCCCACCCCTTCCCCGCGCCTCCCCTCCCCCTCGCTGGCACCGGGGTTATTTATACAGAATGTGGAAACAATTTGCAGGAAAGTGAACAATGTAAGCGGGAGCGAGGGAAGGGAGGCGAGTTTGTAGTGCACGCTGAGAGCCCCAGCAGTGAAACGCTGCTTTTTGGGGAGCACAGGGAGCAGACTGTTTTCCTTTCTTCCTTCTCCCCTCTCTCACCATCTCCCTGAGTTCCTTCCATCCTGCTGGAATCGAGGCCAAACCAGAGCAACCAGATCTGAGTGCGTTTTGGAGGGCGTTCAGGTTGGATCCCGCCCTGCAGTGCAGCTCCGTGAGGCTGTGTCTGTACTTAATCCCCTCGGAGGTTCTGCTCTTGGATCATTCCTGCTCCTGGATTAGCATTAACCAAGAGCATGTGTGCTCCAGAGGGCCTGCTCCAGGCCCTGGAGCTGCAGCACTGCCTGGTGCTAGACACAGCTATTCCCAGGAACAGAGGACATTTCTGGGAGTGAATGAGGCAGGAACTTCTTGCAAAGTCTAATTTCAGTTTTTCTGCCCTCACCTGCTCAGCACTGCATTTCCAGGGCATCCCAGCACCTTGCTGGCTCCACTGGGAGTGTTTCTGTAAATCCAGCAGTTTCCCTGAGCTCTCTGGGCTGGAGAAGCTGAACCAGCACTCACTCAGCATCTCTGGACAGTTCTGGGCTCTTCAGACTTTGCTCTGCATAGTGAAGTCCTCAAAGAGAGATAATCCAAAGCCACACATCCTTTGGGGAAGGGCCATAGGCATTGCAGATGGAAGGGAATGTTATCCTGGGTTCCAGGTCGGAGCAGAGCAGCTGCCCTGGCCACAGTGGGGGCCTCCTGCCCTCCTGGGAATCTCCTTTCCCAACAGCCTCCAGCCCTGGGATGGGATCTGTGCATTGTGCTGAGCTGGTAGGGCAGGGCCAGGAAGCTGCCAAGTAGGACAGTGTGTTCCTCCCTAAACCAGGCAGATTCCTGGCTGAGAACTGGTGCAGCTGATCCACTGTGCTCCAGTGGCACAGAGGGACAGTCAGAAGGAACCTCTGGTGGGCTTTTCCTTCCTGAGAATCCATCCTTTCCACTTCCCAGTTCCTCCTGCTCCTTCTTGGTCACTGTCCACACACACAGTGTGAACTTGCCGTGGATGTTTGCTCTGTAACCTGCCATGTCTGCTCTCCCACATGGAAGGGCAGGTGGGTCTGCACAGGCTGGGCCTCCCAAAGCTCAGGGCACAGCAGAGCCTGTTCCAAGTGCTGCTCCCTTTAGTCAGTTCTTGGCTGAGTTCACCATGCCAGGAGTAAAGCCCAGGAAGGGCTGGAGCAAAGACACTTTGGCCACTGATGTTTTCTGGTCAGGGCAGGTCAGCTCTTTGGGTTCTTCTGATTCTTACTGATTCTGAGAAGGGCCCAGGAAAATAATTTCTGTTTTCCCTTCCGATCCAGGCACCAACATGGACTGGGAACAGACAGAACCCAGGCCCAGCAGTGGGGCCCAGCAGAGCTGGGGTGTCACTGGTTCCCACTGCAGCCACGCCATGTCCAGGAGCACTGCATGAGCCACAGCCTGGCTGCTTCCCATCCCTGCTCCTGGCAGGAGCCTGGTGGTGTCTGAGCACCTGCCCAGGCTTGTTCCACACTGTGCTTCCCTGCTGGCAAAGGGAAGGATAGGAGAGAGCTTGAATTTATCAGTCTCTGGAGAGAGAACCCCTCGTGCAGGCTCGGGCAGGAGGGCAGCAGCTCTGCTGCTCAGAGGGGCCTCTGGGCAGACACAGACATTTCCAGTCTCTCTCTGACTCCCAAGGGTCTCCCCTCATCTCCTGGAGAGATGCAGCCTTGAGTTGCACTGCATGGAAAGCTCTCAACTCACTTTTGACAGGTTTGGGCAAAGTGGAGGCTTGAAGCTCCTGTAGAGCCTAAACTGCAGAGACCAGAGGGACCAGGGTAATTTCAGGGCAACAGCCATTGGAACACTTGTGCTTTTTCCCTTCTGGTTCTAAATGTTCAAATTCTCACAAAAATACGAGACAAACTCTCCTTAGAATGACTGTGCTGCTGAAAACATTTAGAATTTCCTCTTTCATCTGGTTCTTTCTTTTTTTTTTAAATTATTTTGAGGGTTCTTTAGATGAGAACAGATTTGCATTCCTCTCTCCCTGCTGCTCACTTCCCACCTGAAATCTTCGGCTGCTCTTTGCAGTTCTCAACACAATGGTGAGCAAAATCCTGAGCAGAGCATTCAAACTTGAGGTGAGGAAAAGCAACAGCAGCAGATGGGCTTGTAAACAGCAGAGACCTGGCTCAGGCACAGAGGTCCTGGTGGAGCAGGAAGGAGCAGGAGGGTTGGTAAACACAGAGCAATTTCCATTTTCTGGGCTGAAATGTGGGGATCTGGGGAGGGGAGGGTGCTGGAGGAACAGCAGCTCTCCCATTCTGGCACAGTCAGCTCTTCCCAGCAGAAGCTGTTCCTGTCAGAACTTGCAGCAAATGGGAGAAGATGGGAAAGCGGGGAATGTTTTCCAGCATCAGGGAATTTGTGGGTGATGGAAACAAGATTTCCAGCAGCCCTTTTGCACTAGGCTTGGTTTCTAAAGAGGTATCTTGCTCTTTTCCTGCCATTCTTCCCTTTCCTTGAATTCCTTCTGAAACTCAGTCACCAGAGTTGGGAGTAACTTCGCCAGTGCAAAATTCCCAAAAGTTACCTGCAAGTTTGCAGCTGGACAGAGGAAAAAGAAACCCAGAGGAGTCCCCACAGGTGGAAGAAAAAAGCAGAATAAGGAGGCTCAGATCCATAGTTTATTGAGCCCAGAGGGACTTCTACAAACCACATGGCATCAGGTGTCAAAGAAATGAGGAATGAAAACCAACGTGGAACAACGGAACAGCCCAAAACTCCCACAGCCCAGTGAGGCTCCAGAAAGGTTGGAGAGTTAAACAGCCCCTTAATGTGAATGGGCTGGCCATGAGCAGCCTCTCCACCTTGTTCTGTCAGGAGAAAGTCCTGAGTCATGTCATGGGTCTTCTTTCCTTGGACAGGGAGACTCTGCACATCCTGTGGAGTCCAGGAGTCACAGAAACAGAGTCTGATGAAAGATGGTTCTGGGCTGGGATTTGGGAGAGCTTTGTGCTTGAGCTAGGGTTGAAGGGCTGTTGTTTCTGGTTTTCTTGGGGATTGGGACGGGAGAGTTTACTGAGTCCCTGAACCTTAATGTAACATGATTAGAATCTGGAACAGACTCCAAAATAGACATTTAGGGACTACTAAATGTACAAAGCAGCTTGGATATCTATCACCAGAGTTTATCCAGTCCTGGAAAAAGCCTCTGAAATGGGCAGTGCTTTAACAAAGTACAGATGTCTGGGGACTCAAAATACAAGGGAAAATTATGAGGAGGAAGAGATAACACTTTCTCCATTTCTAAGAGAGGAAGAAAATGCCAGAAAGTTATTAATTTTATTCCCAGGACTGTGGTAGCTGGACAAGGATCCAAGGTTAAGGTGATCCCCATGACCTGACACTTGCAAAACAAGTGGGCTCCCTGCATCCTGGCACTAGGAGTTCTAGGGAGATCTGTAATCCCCAGTAACAACCTCAGAGGTTAATTGGTGTCTGGAAATGAGTTTATTAGGTAGGTGGGCTAGAGGAGGTTTAATTATGTGTTTAGATCAGCATTGCTTCAAGCATTAATTTTGCCTGGGAAAGGAGGGTGTAATGTCAGGAGCAACACTTTCACACTGCTTAGATTGAGCCAGGGGGGACTGGAGAGAGCCCCTGGACTGTTGGGGAGGATGGGAACGAGCTCTGAGCAAAAGCATCTCTTTGTTGTTTTGGGCCAAAATTCTCTGGACTTCACGTAAGGCCCAGCTCCCTGAGAATGGCACTCAGCAGTTTTTGGACAGTCAGGCTGTCAGAAGGAATCCCTCTGAAATACACATCAGATTTCTTTTTTTGGGCCTTATTTCTCTTTTCTGCTTTGTGTCATATTCTCCTCGTGGCTTTCCAGAGCAGAGTTCCTCTTCCACTTGTTCCCTTTTGCCTCCTGCTGAGTCAATTCCTTTCTTTTCCAACATTAGTTGTACTGTAGTCACTCCCAGAATCTGGGAAATCATCCTCAGAAGTCTCCCCATCTCCTGAGCTTACTGCCAACTCTCCCACTAAAGCTTTGAATTCTTTGTTATAAAGAAGAATAAAAGGCTAGCAAAGTGCACCTCGACACCCATTCAGGTGCCATTACCCTGTAATTCTTTAAAAACTCCGTGTGCATTTACAGTCACTGGGAAGTGCTGGACTGGGAAGCCTCTGGACTAAATTGGTGTTAGCACATGAAAGAGAGCCAGTCCTGCATGGGGCAGCAGGCTCTGGGCAGCTTTGGTCACTGGCTCACTTGGTGGGCTCAGGGCAGTCATTCCCTGCCTGTGCCCCTGCTGGCAGTGCCCAGCTCCAGCTGTGCCTGTTCCCAGCTCCAGCCTGTCCCCCATCCCTGGAGCTGCAGCAGAGCCTGAGGTGAGCAGGGAGCACAAACAGGGATAGGAGGAGTGCTAAGGCAGCAGGGCAAGGCTCCCAGACACGCTACCCTGTGAGCACAGCTGGAACCCTGGGTGCTGCAGACTGTCTCTGTTCCCAGCACTTGACTTCTCTCTGCCAGCCAGCAAAGCGTTCATCACTTCCAAACACAGCAGTGAGGTGAACTGGCAGCCTCCCAGTTCCACTGGGAAACAGGGGAAATCACTAAACTCACTCTGCAAAATCAAGCTGAGCCTGATTGGACCCTCCATCCTGCCTGGAGCTGTGCCACCTCCCCACAGGTGAAAATCTCCTCATGTTTCTGAGCCATCCCATCCCATCCCATCCCATCCCATCCCATCCCATCCCATCCCATCCCATCCCATCCCATCCCATCCCATCCCATCCCATCCCATCCCATCCCATCCCATCCCATCCCATCCCATCCCATCCCATCCCATCCCATCCCATCCCATCCCATCCCATCCCATCCCATCCCATCCCATCCCATCCCATCCCATCCCATCCCATCCCATCCCATCCCATCCCATCCCATCCCATTCTGCCCATGCTCCAGCCTGCTCCAATTTGCCAGCAGAGAAATCCATTTTCTCCCCTCCTCCCTTGTTTGAGGAGCTGCAGACACATCCCTTGGCTTTCCCTCTTCTCTGCAGGCTTTTCCAGTTCCTGCCCTGCACTCCATCCCATCTTTTGCCTCCCTCCCTGCTTTGATCCAGCATCTCCGCTGGTCCTGCCTCACACTCTGAGCAGGGGTATTAGATGGATTCCCCATAGAGTATAAATTGAATGGAGAGAAGTGGCTGGTTTCCCAGCAATAATTTATCTGATTAAAAAAATACTCCCCAAACTCCCCCTCCTCTGCTGGTCCTACACCCCCTCCAAAAAGCACCACTGGCATCAGGGCTGGGGTTTGAACTGTGTGATTCAAATTGCTGGAAGAGGGATTTAGATGGGCAAATACCTGGCAAAGGATGGTCCTCAGGGGATTTCCCCCAGAGTGTCAGCACTGAAATTTGGAACCTGAGTTGTTGTGTGGAGAAGGCAGAGAGTAAATAACTGTGAGTCAAGCACCTGGGTGATTTGTACCTTTGGCCCCACGTGCCCAGCACAGGCTGCACGCGCGCGTGCTCTCACACGTGTCTGCCCAGCACACACACACAGACACAGACAGACACACACACAGACACACACAGACACACACAGACACACAGACACACACACACACAGACATAGACACACAGACACACACAGACACACACAGACACACACACACAGACAGACATAGACACACAGACACACACAGACACACAGACACACACACACTCACACACACACAGACACACACACACGGACACAGACACACAGACACACACACACACAGTCACACAGACACACAGACACAGACACACAGACACACAGACACACACACACTCACAGACACAGACACACACACACACACAGACACACACAGACACTCACACACACAGTCACACAGACACAGACACAGACACACATACACACACACACACACACACTCACACACACACACAGACACACACACAGACACACACAGACACACACAGACACAGACACACAGACACACACACACACCCCACGGAGGAGTCCAACTTCCCTGCACAGCAAGCTGCTCCTGCTGCTCCCTCTCTCCTCTTTCCTTCTCTCACCTCAGGGCTGGTTCCAAATAAAAGAAGGAATCTGCCTTACAAAGTGTATGTCGCCTTGTTTGGTACTTGCCCTTGCTTCATTCCTTCCAAACGGTTTTCTTCTCCAATGTTCCTGTTGTAATTATGGGATGGAAAAGTCACCCCAAGGCCCCTCTCGGTGGGGGCCCGGGCAGTGGGTTTGGCTGTTCCTGTGTGGGTGACAGGCAGGTATTTGCAGGTATTTACATCCCAGATTGCTCCCAGAGCACCGGGATTTACAGCAGGGGCTCCCCTGTGCTGTCAAGGGCAGCGCTGCTACTGACACCCGAGCGTCTGCAAACCTTTCCAGGGGCCTGGCGTGGCCCAGTTCCCCGGGCTGCTGCACATTCCTCTGCTCACAGCTGCTTTCTGGCCACTGGGTGAAACGGGAACGGGCCCGGCTGGAGCTTTTCAGCCTCGGAGCACCCTCAAGCCAGTGGCCAGGGCTCAGGTTTCCTGCGTTTTGACAGGAGGGCTGCTCAGATGAAACCTCTCTTTGCTCCTTCTGGAGGATTTACACTGCCACAAGTCCTCATTTTTTCCAGATGTTTTACCTAATAAATCAAGGAGTCTCATCAGAGAATTGGGATCCAAAAGCTGTTACCATGACTTCAAAGGCACAGGCTGGAGTGGAAAGAAGTGGTGCAGACATTTTATACCACTCTGTATGCACTCATCATGAAAATACACTCTGCTCCCAGGATTTTTTCCTGTGGATACCAGAACTCCAACCATGATTAAATAAAATGGTGCTGTGCTCCTTCAGCCAACCTTTGCTGAAAGGAATGAAGCTGCAGGAGCCTCGGGCTGTGGGTTTGGAGGGGCTGGTCCTGAGAGGGGCTGAGCTCTGCCAGCCCCTGTCCAAAATCCAGGACCATTAACTCAGGGCTCAACTCACTCCATCTTTTCAGATCAATATTCAACTGCATATTTTCTCCCAGTGCTGGTTTAAGCAATTCCCACATAAAGGAATCAGATGTTCATCTTCTTCAGATGTTGGGAGAGAAAAAGATAAAAAGAGTTACATGGCTGTAAATGTGATTGTGACTATTCAGACCAGTTTGTTCCTTGATCAAGAATGTAACTTTTTTTTTTTTTAATGTAGTGAAGGCTTTTTACAGTGTCTACATGGTGTCATTTTCTTTTGCTGTTCCATTTCTAAAGATAAATGTGTTTGGAGAAGCTGTTACGTCTTTCTATCACTCCATAGCACAGAGTGCTGCAAGAGGAGAGAATGAAGAAAAGCAGCTGAAGAAAGGAAAGCTGATCCCATGGTGGGTGAGCAGCAGGCCCACAGGGTTGGCTTTTGGTTCCCAACTTTCCCAGAGCACTGGCCTGGCATCAGAGATGCCTGAGTTCTTCACCCTCTGCCTTGTCTTCCCTTGTATCCTGTTGGATTTGGAATCACAGAATGGTTTGGGAGGGGCCTTAAAGCCCATCCAGTTCCAACCCCTGCCATGGACAGGGACACCTGCCACTGTCCCAGGTTGCTCCACGCCCCATCCAACCTGGCCTTGGACACTTCCAGGGACGGGCAGCCCCAGCTTCGTCTCCCCTCCCTACTCAGTGCTGCAGGGCTGAGGGCAGGGTGCCAGGCAGGGACAGGCTGCTGGGGGCAGGAGGCACAGGGTGACCTGCTCGTGGGGAGCCCCTCCAGCATGGACTGAGGTGCCCAGGTCGAGTGCTCAGTTTCAGGAGTGGTTTTGGGCTTCCTCCTTCACATGGCTGAAGCACAGCCATGGAGAGGGGAGGCTCTCACAACCTCCTGGGGGTACCTGCAGCAGGTGAGGGGAGCAGAGACCTTGGCTTGTGCTGCCTCAGGATTCTGGGATGTAAATAAGTTGGCACTTAACAACAGTGGGAACTGTAGCACTTGGAGTTCTGGGAAAATCCTGTGCACCCCCAGTAGGCACTGTAGCTCTGTAAAACACACTTAGGACATGAATTCACTCCAGGAGACTGTATTTTGTCTGTTTTATGTGTCCCAGGCAGTGGGGAGCAAGAGGGCATTTGGTTCTGCAAGATGTTTAAGCAGATCTGAAAACCTCACCATGGAAGTTCAGGAACAGGTGATGTCCCACTGCAGGTGGAAGGGAGCACCAGGTGTAGATCTCCCGTGTTCTAATGGTATGTTCAGACTGAAAAATAGCCTCATCTAAGTACTAATATGCAAATAACAGTCACCACAAATCCATTTGTTCCTGCCACAGACTTCAGAAAAATTGCTGCTTTTCTTCCCTCCCCCACGAGGCTGAATCCCAGCACCCCAGATTGTCGTGACTGCCTGGGATTGGTGACATCTCCAGTGAAATGTGTTGGAGCATCAAAACAGAGTGGGAGAAGCACAGCCTGGCTCTGGGAGCCAAAAATAGGTACTATCACTTCTGAGCTGAAGCCTCCCTTCTCCTTCCCCAGCCAGCCCTGCCTCTCTGGCACGTGCAGCACATCATCATGGTGTTCCCATCAGACCACGTTCCTAAAGCAAGCAGGGCATTAAGTGGTGGCCATGCTTTGGAGGCAGAGAACGTTAGGACATGGATTCTAAATTAGGGAACATCAGTGGTGATGATTTGCAGATTTTCTGTGGGGAATGGGTGTAGAAAGAAGCATGGCTCATCTCCTGCAGTGCCATGTGGAAAAGCATCAGAGGTACACCAGAAAATGGGGAGCTTGAATTCCCTTCATTGCACAGTTGCTCATATCCTTGTAATTGAATGAGTGAGTGATGAATGTAGCACGCTGGATTTCTCCCTGAATCCTTTCTCTCCTTTTTTCTGTGACTCTGAACCTCAGTCGTGCTTTCACCTGTTTTTTTTAAGTCTGCCCACTGGAGTATTTGTCCGCTTCTGCCAAACCCCAACAGCTCCATTTCACTAAAAAAAGAGACCATTTGGGAAGGGTGAAGTTTGATTCACAAAGATAATGCTCTTTGAAGGTGTCTGCTCTTTGGCAGTGACTGATTCAAAGGAGTTCCATTTCAGAATGTCTGTTCTGCTGCTCCCAAGGCCCTGCAGAGGAGGAGGGACTGTGAGAGGCCAAATAAATCAGGGGCTGGCACAGGGATGTCAAACACAACTGCACCACGGGCTGCTAATGGTGAGCAGGTGAGGAGTCAGAGCAAGTCAGAGCCAAAGAAGAAAAGCCACAAAGCTCCTGTGTCTGGTTCTCGATGCTTCCCAAAAGTGCAGTGTCTGCACACTCCTGCTCTGTCCTGGGAAAAGCGCGGGCTGCTCCTCTGATCCGTATCACATTTTCAAAGTGCTCCAGTAATTGGATGAGTAGGTTTGGTGGGAACATCTTTGGTTCTCAATTCTCCCATCAGGAAAGATCTAAATGAAGCTATGTGAGCACACCTCCAGCTCAGGCTGTTTTCCCACGTCAGTCCACTGGATTTGTGCTCACCTGAGGCAGTGGTGACCAGGCCACTGGACACACAGCAAAGGGCCTGTTGGATTAAACTTCCACTGGAGTGGAGGAAGAAAACTCTCAATCTTTGTGCAAGCAAATAGGAGTTATGGGATTTAACTGCTCCTTTCCAGCAGCAGTTAAATCCCAAAGCTCTGACTCCAGGGAGTGTTGGAGTAAGAAGTGATTTGGGATCTTGGTGTGCAGCTTTTGGAGAAGGGACCAGTGCTCATGCTTTCCCCCTTCCTCAATCCCATAAGCATTCCAGGTTTCCAGAGGTTCCTGGCTCTTTCCATGCAGCCTCAAGGCTGTGATGGACCCTGAGGTTTGTGGGCACAGAGCAAGGGGGATGTCACAGGGGAACAGTTTTCTCTCCCACAGCCTCCCAAACGCCTGTTAGTCCAGGAGAGAAGCTGAGCTCAAACCAAAACAAAGCTGTCAGAGCTTTAAAACAGGCCATGGGACTGCCTTTGTAGAAAAGGAATTGAGGCTGCTGGAAGGTTTCAGGGAATGGCTGCAGGTTGTGAGCCAGGATCGTGGATGACCGCGAGTCCATTGGACAGGCTGTGCCTGTGCATGTCCCTGCGAGCACATTCCACCGTGGTTTCTGCACCAGTTTTTGTTATTTCTCAAGATTCCCACTAATATTTCATGTATTTATCTTGGCTGTGGGTAATTTCAGCAGTGAAAGTGCTGACTCTGATGTCCTTCCGGGACATTGGCTTGGGACAACCCAAAAGTTTTGTGTGGGCCTGCAAAAAATGTTCTGCCCATTGGTCTCCAATCCCAAGAACATTCCTGTTTTCTCTGCATATCCTTATGCACAGCACTGATAGAAAGATTACATTTGTGTAGAGGAATAACCCAACAATTACAAATATTATTTATTTTCCAGGACTTCTGGGTCACTAGAATGATGGGACAGGAAAGATGAGGTGCAGCTGGATAACCCCAGATCCCTCCCAGAGGGGTTTGTGTCTTCCTTCCAAATCAGGCCAAGCAGAACCTGCTCCTCTTCCTCAGTCAAGGGAGTGTGTGAGGAAGTGGGAGCTGGGAGAAAGGGGAATGTTGGCTGTTGTCCTCTGGAAGGTTTTAGCTTTAGTGATTTTTAGCTTCCATATAGAAAGGCTCCTTCTGGAGCCAGGAGAGCTCCTCACTTGAGGAGTGAAATCAAGGCCAGCTGCAGCCCTCAAGCCCAAGATTTACCTTTCTCAAGCATCTCACATCTCTCTGGACCCCAGGGTTAGATGGGATATTGGGAAGAAATTCCTCCCTGGGAGGGTGGGCAGGCCCTGGCACAGGGTGCCCAGAGCAGCTGTGGCTGCCCCTGGATCCCTGGAAGTGTCCAAGGCCAGGTTGGATGGGGCTTGGAACACCCTGAGACAGTGGAAAGTGTCCCTGCCCATGGCAGGGGTGGAATGGGATGAACTTTAATGTCCCTTCCAACCCAAACCATTCTGGGATTCTATGAGTCCTCTCAGTGCCCTCAGGCTGACCCTGTTATTATTTGATGTCCTCTTTCACCTTACTTTAGTTAAAAAATGAAGATTTTTTGTGCTGTACCTTCCACCCTGGCTTTGAAAAGGGATCAGTAGTTTAGCAGTGACAGTGGGAAACACCATGGAAGTATTGCTGCTCTCCACTGGAAAAAAAGGGACATCTAAGGCATCCAAGAAGAGTCTGAAGTGGAATGTACACAAAATTTAGGCACCTTAATCCAAAATCACGATCCTGGAAAACCTGCTGTTGGCTTTCCCTGCTGCAGGGGCTGCCTGTGCAAGGCAGACTCCTAACCCTCAGTGCTTAACTTCTTCCTCTGCCATCTCCAAGCACTTGAAGGGATGTCTTCCCAAACAGACCTTTCCTGCTGACAAGACTGGTATTTCTCCCTAAAACACTTGGATCTAAATGGCCTCAGTCTGGTGGTGGAGGGCAGGAGCTGCTTCTGCTGGGCTGGCCATGTGTCCCATGGCTGGAGCAGCCCAGTCCCCAAAGTAAGCTCATGTCTCTTTACATGTTCTTGAAAAGGCCAGATGACCCCAAGTCCCCTGTTGAGGAGGTATCCCATGTTCAAGGCCAGCCTTGGAACTCCTTCTAAAGCTCCTTTGAGAGCCCTTGCTCTGCACCTCTTGGGAACAAGGAGGATTCCCATAACTTTTCAACATCTCCTGCCCAGGAGTTTGTGTGTTAACTCTGAGTGACATCATCACCTTGCTCCAGTTTGGGGCACCAGAGAGTCCCAAACCACACTGCAAACAGGGCAGGTGGCACAGATGGAGCTGAGCAATTGGGAGTTAAACAGCCTCAGTTATTTAGGGAATAGCAGCCAGAGCAGTAAAGACAGAGAGGAATCACTTCAGGGTGCTCAAAGTGGGATGGGGAGAGCAAAACTACACCCAGCTAAGTCTGTAAGTCAAGACTAAACTATCTCTAATTGCAGCCAGGTGGAACACTTGAGTAGACAGTCTGCAAGTGCTTTACAAAAAATGGAAAGCAAAAGCTTTTTGTACAAGGATTAATCTTGATGCCTCACTGGGGTCAGCTGGGAGTGCAAGGAGAGAATTCAGCACAGTCAGCACCAGGCTGTAAAGATCTATGTCCAGCTTTGCATTTCATTCTGTTAGTCTGGGCTATTAATTAGGTCCTTTCAGTTTCCCTGGGAAGATCTGTGTGTTAGGGCTCCTGAACACTCATAAAGATCTGTCATTGATTGCTTGGGCAGCTAAATTGGGTCGACACTTCACCACTCAGAGGTGTCTTAACTTTGCATCCTTTTCTGCTGGGCAGGAATACTGGGGATGACTTCAACCTTCTCAGAACCCACTTGTCCACATTGCTTTCCTAATTTCATGCCTAGATATGGCATTTCCATTACAAAGGAGTTGGATTGTTGAGCTCTGCTGGTCTGGGTCTTTCAATAGCTGATCAGAGCTTCTGGTCATGTGCTTGTGCTCTTTTCCCTCAGAACAAAACATCCTCTACACAGATTCTGGACTATCAAAGCCCCTGAAACAGTTCAAGTGCCAAACACAACCCCAACAGCAGCCTGAGAAATGATGTCTCCCAGTGGGGCTGTTGAATATGCACAAACGTATGGTCTGTTTTCCACCGTGCCTGTCAGAGCCCTGCTGCTGCCTCCAGCAGAGAAAAATATTTGTCATAGGCCATTTCCCCCCAAACTTTACTGCTTGCAGGAAATAGAGAATGTTCTTTTCCAACATATTTATTTGTATTTGACTGTAATCACAAAGGGTTGTGTTTTCCCCCTTTCTCTGGTGACCCAGCAGGGTCCACTGCTGTCAGTTCTGTCATTGTCTCTCATAGAGCTGTAAGCCTTTTCACCCTTTCCTCTGGTGTCAGCTGCACTCCAGGTAAAAAATTCCATACAGGAGATGAGCTTAAAGGTGGGTGTTTTCCTTTCAGATTTACTGAGCATCCTGTGCAGGTTTTCCTGTTTTTTAAAATCCCCATTCTCTTGTTCAGGTACCCGGGGAAGGTGTTCTGATGTGAACAAGGCTTTACAATTGTAAATGCTGCTAATTTTTCCCACCATCTCTTTTGCTGCCTGTGTTTCCCCATACATTGAACAAGGGAGCTCCTTGGTCAGAGGGAAAATCCCTGCTGTGGGAGCTGACTTAGAGCAGTGTCACTCAGTCCCCAAAGTCTGCATGTAGCTTTGGGGGCTAATTAAGTTCATAGAAGTTTGTAAGTTGGTGTACAACTTGAATACCTCTATACTGATATCTTTATATCTTGAATATCTTTATGAATAATCTTTATTTATCTTTGAGGTTTGGACCCTCCTGCTGCAGTGTCACCCCACCCACCCTGGGATCAGGAACTCCAATCAGGGATTTTGTCCACATTCCAGGCTGTGTTGGCATTCTCACATTCTTGATCACAGAATCCCAGAAGTGTTTAGTTTAGAAAGGACCTTAAAGACCACCTTGTTCCACCTCCTGCCACGTGCAGGAACACCTTCCACTAGCTGTCCAACCTGGCCTTGGACACTTCCAGGGATGGGGCAGCCACAGCTGCTCTGAGCAACCCCTGCCAGGGCCTCAGCACCAAACACAGCCAAGAATTTCTTCCCAGTATCCCATCTAAACCTACCCTTCTTCTGGTGTCAGCTTTAGGTGAAGTGAAGATACCTTACCTTAGTCACTTCTAATGGGACAGGCATCATTCACTTGTCTCAGCTGAGAATTAGTGAAACCTTTCATGTGTCAGAGCCACCTATAGCCAGCAACAAGACCACGTTCTTCCTCTCCCTGGTGTGCAAACTGCTCACAGCAAGCTCACTGCTCTTGTGTCTGAGTTCCCACTACTCTCTTCTGGAGGCACCACACCCCAGGCACTGCTGCATTTGCCTGAAACTGATGCAGAACCTAAAAAAAAAGGAATAAGAGAATAAGAGAACAGGAGTGGTTTTGAGTTTTTTTTTTTCCTGATGTCTTTCACTGGTACTTTGTACAGCTTTCTTTTAAAGCTGAGCATAATTCATGAACTCTGCTCTTTAGGAAAAAAACAAGACACGTTAACAGCAGTAGTAGCAATAAACATAAAAACAAATATCAGTCACACTATTCCTTGTGGTCCCCTGTGCTGCCTTCTCCAAAGGCAGTGGTTCCCAGAATGTCCTGGCAGCCTCAGGAGAGGTGGATACCATGATGACACCCCAGAAGGAGCAGCTGAATGCTGCTGATTGCTGGAGGTCAGCAGGAAAACACTGGACTCCCATCTGAAAACACAAACCCAACAGACCACGGACTGAGCAGCAGCATGGAAGAGGGGTGAGAGGCAGATTGCAGCCCTTTGGGACTGGGAAAACAGGAGATTTGTGAGAAAGCTTTTCTCCCTCTGTCAAATCTCTGTTATTTGTTACCTGCCTCAGAGGGCTCAGGGCTGAAAAATACCTTTGCTTTGCTTCATGGAATCTAAATGGCCACATGATACAGACATAAAGCTCAATTTCTGCTCAGCCCTCACCAAAGGTTTTTGGTCACGGAAGGAGAGTCTTTTTGAGAAATTGATTTTTGTTGAATACCTACACTTCTGTGCTTTCAGAAACAAAGGACACTTCTGATAACAACTTTTGATAGCCTGAACATCTTTCTTGACCAATCCCCCACTTTTAGCAATATAAGTTTGTTCCAAGCATCTGAATTCTCTCCAGTTTTTGGCAGTGATGCTTTTTAGCTGAATTCCTCTGGGAATGTGAAGGCATCTTGCTTGTGCACAAAATGCCCATTGCCTGTATAGCATAAGAGCATTTTCCTCACTGATTTCCCCTGCCAGCACGTGCCTTTCACAACGGGAGGAGGAGGAAATGCATTTCAACTTTTGGTCCTTCCAAGAGCACTCCTTACAAATTGTGTGGTAGTGCAGAGGGAAGCAGGTGGAGCAACAGCCTGGGCAACATTTACCCCGTGGTGGTTTCTGGTCACAGGGAACCTGGATCAGCACCTTCACCTCTTCTTGGGGCAGTGGTGTTCAAACCCCACCGATCCCTGCTGGAGTCAACTCCCCACCTTTGGTTTCCTGCTGCTCCCTCTGCCTTGTTCAATGTCTCTGAAGGCCTTGGTGTCTCACTGGGACACAGAGTCCCACTGTGACCTCTCAGACACATTTCATATTTCCCAGAATCAATAACTTCCGCTGCAGTTCCAGGAGCAGCGGGCAGTCGATGAGTCCCGTCAGGTTCCGTTAGCAGGAACAGCGGAGCAGCCTCAGGATGACATTTCTGAGGGAACTGCTACCCAGGCATATTTATTGTTTCAAGTCCTCTGACTTCAGGGCTCAGGCAGGGTCTGCAGCCTGTAGCACTCATGTAATTGATTTTAAACCTGCCACTCAGGTGCTGAGGGAATAACAGCAGAGGTAGAAGCCCTGTGTGACAGCAGATCCAGCAATCCTGATGTGCCAAGTGCCCAGACCTGTCAGGGGGATCTGAGGGCTCATGGCTTCATCACCCATGTTCCACATCCCATCAGAGCCCCTGGTTTGCTCTCCTGGCTTTGATCACCAGTCCCCTGGGACGAGCATGGAAAGGTGGGAGAAAGGTGGTGTTTTTGCAGAAGTGTTGCCCTCAAGGGATGTTTAAACAACAATAAAAAAAGTGAAATGAATGTCTGTGAGAAGTGTCAGATTGGAGCTTGAGGAGTCAGACTCTTCACCTGTCTGAAGGCTGCCCACATTCTCCCTGCCAGAGCTCTCAGTACAGCACCATTCCTTGGCACAAAGTGTGTTCTTTGCTTTTTAAACTGTCCTTGTGTCCCTGTATTGCTCAGTCCTGCAGCTGAGAAAGAGTCAGACTGTGCTGATGGGGTAAGAGGTTGCGTTGGTAACACTGGGAAGGAATGTTGGCTAATTCACCCTGGTTTTAGAGATGCTTCATTGCAAGAAGTTAGAATGATTTAAAAATAAAATGTATGCAGAATGAGTCAATAACTCTGCTTTTAATCCAGGAACTGCTGGGAACAGAAGCTTGTTTCTCTCCTTAGCAAATCAGGGCTGCACCCTGCTATTGCTCTCTGGGAAGAGACCTCTCTGCTCTCCTCTGACAGCTGCATCACCAAGGTCTTGTCCAGTCTTTTGCAGCATTCCCAGGTGCTGCAGCACAACCTTTCCTGGCAGGAAGGTAATTTGGGAAGCACCATGATCACAGTGTACAGATCCTGTGGCTAAAGAAATCCCCCAGGACTCCAGGCATCTTTGTGTGGCACACTATGAGCTTGGGGAATGGAAACCCTTTGTAAACAAGGTCTTGTTCTGAAAACTTTAATTTTACAACCGTTCAAGTTTGTCCCTTTGTCAGATAACATGGTAAAAATGAAGAAGTCCAATATTTCCTCCCTGAAAATTCCATTATATTTATAGGAAATTCCTTCCTAGCATTTGAAAGGGTGATGAGGTTTGTCTGAGCATTCCATTTGGAGCAAGCAAAGCCAAAACTATGACTTTGAAGGGCTGAAAGTGCATAAACAAGATTATTACAGTAAACAGGACTCTGTCCCTGTCCCAACCTACTGTCCAATGTCTTTATTCTTTCCTGTTTCTGTGGTTCATTGTCCCTGTCTTCACTACATCATAGCAATGACTGCTTTTGAATTGTTGACTGAGTGGACTGAGGTAATTTTGCTCACATTTTCTCTTCCATCACAAGGTTCTAACAGCACTCTGTGCCTCCAGTTCCTGCCATTTAAAGCAGAGGGACACTTCAGCCACTATGTCCAAGTAATGACTCCTGGAATCATTGTTTCTGTATATTCAGTTTTAAACACCCAAAATCCCAGTCTGAGATACAGACCAAAAGGAAGGACACTTGTGGGAGTTGTAGGTGTTGACACAACACTTGGCCAAGTCTACTTGGTCTCAAGTTTTATGTGCACTTGCTCATCTAACTCTGGCTGATGTGTTTGTATCTCTCACAGATAATGAGGCCTTTTCTCTCCATTTCCAGGAAACACATATGATTCCAGCTGTAGGACCCAGCACCTCAGCTGACCCTTTCAGGCCATACATAGAAAGGGCCAGGCTGTGCTGCTGTTGGTTCCTGCCACGGGCAGAGGTGAGGTTTGTGAGGTGTGCTGGGATCCCCAGGAGTGATGGCTGTGTTTTCCAGGCATCCTCTGCTGTTGGTCTAAGGTTATTTCCTTGATTTCCCAAGCCCAGAGGTGAAGGACCATTTCTGTGTGCTAAGCATCAGTTCTTCCCCTTTTGTTTTTCTCCCTTCTCCTCTCCACAGTTTTCCTCTCGCTTTGAATTCTCTCAGACCGCTGCAGTCTCACTTCCCCTGGCACGGGAGAAAATGTGATGGTGTTTACAGAGCAGAAGCACTGGGACTCAGGACATGTGAAAGGTGGCCCTGCTGGCTCTACCTCCAACAGCTCTCCATGGTTCTGACTTCCTGTCAGGATAACCTGGACTAAAACCCCTCTGCCTTTTCCTGTGTGATCCTACGGTGTCTAACACAACCTCAGGTAAGACCTTTAGGCACTCCCATTATATGAATGAGAACAAGATTGTTGGTGTCAGTAATTAACATTCTTGTGGGATTGTTGGAAAAGCTTTGGGATAAACACCACCTGGAATCCTTGCCTGGCTTATGTGGTTTTTAAGATGCAGAGGAGACTGATCCTGTTTGCACGAGAGGGCAGGGACCATCTGTCTCCTCTCTTGCTGGATGTGCAGAGTCTTTCAGTCCAAAGAGGAGTTGTTGTAGCTCAGGGAGAAGTGGGACACTGGAAAAGTGAGGGCACGGACAGTGGGGAAGCAGAATGGAGTGGTCAGTGTGTCCCCAGTAATGATCTCATCTGAGAACAAGGGCTAATGACAACCACCAAAACAGGAAATACAGTCACTGTGAGCACCTGTGGCACAGTGTCATGCCATGACAGCTTCCAGAGATGAAATCTCACGCTACTGACACGGATGACAAAAATCTCATTGACTGCAGTAACATCAGCCTTTCCCCTTGGGGGTTCCCTGCATTTCTCTCCTTCTGGATGCCCAGAGACCCATATCCCACATCATTACGCACTTCTGATAACAAATGCATTACCCTTTTCTTTTAAATTGCAGACTGGATTCCAGTAAACCCTGCCTTTTGGATTCTAGGTTCCCTCCATCTACCCCTGAAAACCCTAAATAAACAAACATTGGATTAGACCTCAGCAGCTCCCTTGCTCAGCAAGGCAAGCCTTTAAAAGCATTTTACACCAACTGCCCTGTTTGTGTTTCAGACTGTCAACCTGGCACTCGAGGAGCTCCATCTTCCTCTCAGCCTTCCCAGGGAACTCACCTCAGTGATTGGAAGGTCTGCCTCCATTTATGACCCTCCCTGATTCCAGTGAGGAGCTGGAACTGCTGTTGACCTCAGGAATGACAGAATTATATGCTGGGGTTGGAGGGTTTCTGGCATATGACCTGCTAACCCAGAATTTGCTCGGCAAAGTCCAGAGGATGACTTTTAACCTCAGAGCAGTTTGCAAAACCACATCTGTGACTAATAAATGTAAAAAAGAAATGAACAAATAAATCTAGCTCCTACTGAAGGATGTAAGACAGCATACCTTGCTGGGCACTGGTGCTGGAATCAGGATGGAGATTGGGAACAATCGGACAGGCCATGTGCCAGATGTTGTCCACGAACGGAGCCAATGCCTCACACAAGGGAGGCAGCACAGAAGGTTAAACTGAAGGTATCTCATAGCTCTAAGTCTTAAACTTAACGAGCCTCGTCTTTATTTGTGCTGCAGCCCCTTCTTATCCCAAATTGCCTTTACCAGCTGCCAGAGGATGCCTGGTAACGGCAAATTCTCGGGATAACAATAAATTGGTGTAACGATTGAGTGTCACCTCACATCCTGCTAAGCAATAGAGAAATCACGATGAGAAAAATAGGCACAAGCAGAGTGGCACTGAACAGTGCAATCCTAATTCCATCACCCTTCTTGTGGGCCACAGATAACCCAGAGCAATTTACAGCCGCTCTGAAGCGGCTCCAAGTCTCAGCAGGAGTCAGGAAAGCTCAGTGCAGCCTCGGGACTGAGGAGTCACAAAGATCAGGGGAGTTGTTGTTCCATAACCTTGCCTCTGCACCAAAACCAGGGGGTTGGTTTGGAATGGGAAGCACTCCAAGCAAAACACAAAATTTTAATCACTGAAATGAAGGTCCTCCTCTGGCTCCCTCTCTGGAGAATAGTCTGTCTCTGATGATTGTGCACAGACTCCCAAAGAAGGTAAATTTTGGATTTAAATCTCTACGTCAGCATGTGAATGACAGCGTTAAATCTTGGCTGTAAGGCTGAGATATCTCCAAGAGGAGAAAAACACTTTTTTCCACTCAAGTGGCTGAGGTTGAGGAGGTAAATATATTGTCTCCCACCATTAAAGGGCGAGGAAATCATTTATACATGTGTATTACACCTTTGCACCTAACAGTGGAGTTATTTTTTAAATTCAAGAGTCTAAAGTTTAGAAATACCAACATTAAGGTGGCCTATGCAACTGTAATTTGTCCCTTCCATGCATTTGCATTATGATACAGTATTTAATTCTAATTAGATCACACGCTGTTCTTTCAACAGGTTCCTGGCCTCACTCATTGTACAGAATAGACTGTGCTCACTAAGTAATAATTTTATTTTCTCCTCGCTGTTCATTGTGTGGCCCGTGCTTTATTTACAGCAGACTATTCAAATATCGTTCTGAAGACAGATTTATTCATTTCCTCCCGAGCTTTTCCATGGGACTCTCATCACTATGGTATCCAAGTGCTTCACAAACTCTAATTCATTTTCTCAACACTGCAACAAGAACTGGTGTTGCCCTTATTTTACAGACGAGGAACTCGGGCGTACAGACAGAGTAGTAAAAAAATATCTTTTCATTTCAGAGATCCAATTAGAAATACTCAATGGCCTGATTTTGTCAGAAAATAGAACATGGCCAGGCATCTAATTGAGTCAGAAGTTGTATAAATTCTCAGTTATTGCAGCTTTATCTGCAAGAGTTCTTCATCTCTGCAAGTCAGGTTTCAAAATGTCAGCCCAGGCACCTGGGCAGTGCTGCCTGCACAATTAGTGCAGCGCTGGGCAGGTCTGTTTTGGGACTGTGTTTTGCATCCCACAAATTCCAGAGGCTAAAAATCCTTTCTGGGAGGAGTAGTCACCTGCCCCACCCACAGTGCTGTGCTTGCTTGCCCAGCAGTTCCTCACAAGGTGCATAAAACACCTACATCTGATTTTTGCAGTAAATGAGGTGGAAGTTGTTGAGGTGCTTGCCTGGGTTCCCTGACCTTGGTTCAGTGTCTGAGCCTGGCATATCCTTGTGCACTGGTTGCCTTTATTCTGGTGTTTGATAACTGGGGAGTGTGTTACTGTGCAGCCTGAGTTCTGTTGCTTTATTGAATATGTACTTCTTTCCCAAGTAGAGATAACCCCAGTAATGTAATCCTGAGCTGACATCAATGCAGCCATCAGCAATGTGGAAATTTCCCTCTGTGAGGGATGCCATGGTTGGCACAAGCTCCAGCACTCCAAGGGGGTGAGGTACATTCTCAGTGTATTTCAGGTACTGCTGACTGCTTTCCAGGTGGTCTCCATTCCCATTCCCAAATCCTCACCTTCCTGCTCTGCCTCCCTCCCCCAGTTTCTGTTATTGCCATTACTACATCACTGTCCCCAGGGAATTCCCTCTTCCCACAGGCCCTGTTGTATCCCTCACCCAGCCTCGGGGTCCTCCTCCCTTGCCCCACTCCAGCTCTTCCATCTGATCCCCTTTGCCCAGCAAGCTCTCCCTCCAACCTTGACCAGAGCACAGGGACAGCTCCCAGTCCTGCCATGTCCTCCTCCCAGTAACTTCTCCCATTTCCAGTCTGGTTTAAAGCCTTCTCCCAGGAGCCTGGCTCCCAGACTCTTTCTTAAGAGCTTTGCTTTATCCCTCCCTCCAGGCAGACCTGTTTTTCCTTCTGGCTCCTCATTCCCTTTCACCACCCTGGAGAACCTGTCTCTCTCCACAGCCTCTGTGCCTGCCAAATTACCTGTCCCAAACCCAGTTCCTGTCCTCACTGTGTGTTTTTCAAGGAGCTTCCTGCTCTGTGTTTCCCAAGAAGACTGGAAGGACAGGTCTGCCCTTCCTACCTGCAGACATGGCATGGTCCAGAGCAGCCAGAAACTGGAGCTGCAGGTCCAGCTCTGATCCCACAGCCCTGGGCTGTCATGAGGATGGAGCTGCTGGGGAGTGGAAGCACCAGGAAGCCCCTGCCAAGAACCAGCAGGACTTTCAGGAGGGTTTTCAGAGCGGGGTTTGAGGGAACACCTCTGACAAAGTGACCACTCTCATTTTCAGACTAGAAAATCCCTGACAGAAGGAACAGAAGGAGAAATGCTTATAATTTAATCCAAGGTATAAACTTCAGATGCCTAAATTTCAGCACAGTGGTTAGTCTGGCCCTATTAAACGCGACTGAGGGCAGGATTTTATGATGGGAATTGCTAACCAGCTTTAATAGGAGTTACACTACCAGTCCTGCCTTTTAATCACCGCTTCCATTTTCAGGATAAATTGCAGCTGGTTGCTGGTAATCCTTGTGGCATATCAGATAGCAGCGTAGCTCGGCAAGGGTAAGCTGGAGAAACCCAAACATCCTTCTGAGGAGGTAATTATTCCATTGTGAAAATGCCCCGGGATATTTTTAGTGGCCAAACCCCCTGTTTCCTGACAGAAACATAAAATAATGAAGCAAGCTTCACAAGGAGAGACACCTCAGACACCTGTATTAGCTGGTGCTTTGCAGTCACGTCAGCGTTTAATTCGCTGTGTGCATCCCTGTACGGCAGAATCCACACCTGTGTGTGGGGCACTGCTCACTCTGCCAGCCTCTGCCTCGCACAAAACCCTCTCCATAAACAAATCTGCAAATCCCGCTGGATCAAGAAGAATTTCACGGGAATATAGAGCTGCCTGCAACAAGAGGGACACCCTTGCCACACACACCGAGGTTGTCAAGGGAAACTTTCTTTAACAGGAGTCTCACAACCAGCATAAAAGCCTGGATTTTTGGAACAAATGATTTAAAATTCGTTTTAAAATGTTTTGCAACGTGTTTTACCCATGTTTCACATCCTGTGGTGCTCCAGGGGTCTGGTTCTCTCCTGGTTACCTCCAGCCCTGGTCCCATGTAATTTATGTCTTGAAAGAGACGATTCAATTAGTCAAAAATAAAATCAGCAAGGACACGGTGTGCATTGTAAAAACATAATTTAGTGGGAAACAAGCTGAGATGGAAAAAATATCAGAGTACACTCCATATGATTAATGAAGGGGGAATGCATATTTATAGCTTTTATTGTGTCCTTTCTAAGGAGCCTGGATCTGGCAGTAGGGCTGGAGCGGGCTGGTAACGATGCGGCATTCCAGTGATTCGGATTTGAATGGCAAATGCTGTATAAAACTAATTACCCCCAGGAGGATGAAAATACATCGCATTTGCCTTTTCGGAGCATGTCTGGCCTTTTCCTCACGTTATTTATCTTGGAGAAGCATGTTTACTGGGAGAGGCGGCATCCCGAACAGAGCAGCAGAGGCGCTCCCCAAGAAAACAAGTTTCCGCAAGTTATTTTTGGACATTTAGCTCGATTTCGGGTTTCTAGGCGGCTCTGGATTGCTGGTAACCAGCACCATGGCAGAGCACGGCTCCCTCTTCCCACACCCTCCGGCTCGCCACATAGCGGGGATACCCGGATCGGTGCCGAACCGGCTGGTTTTCCATGTTTTTACGTGTGGAAAATGCGCAGGTCCCGCACTCATGCTGGGCTGGTCCAGGAGACGGAAAAACAGGGATTTATTGCCTTAAACCCCAAGAACTTTACGCACCGAACGCCTGAGGGGAGGGGGGGGCAGAGCATCGCCCCTCAAGAGAGGGCGGTGGCCCCGCCCCCCCCGCGCACGCGCAGGCGCGGTGGCGCGCGCGGGGGGGGGCGGGCGCGCGCACACCTGGCGCGGGGGTCGGGGGCGGGAGGGGAGGAGCGCGCGCATGCGCGAGGCGGGGGCGGGCGGGAGGCGGCGCGCGCCCCGCGGGGTCCGTGTGAGGGAGGGACGGAGCGAGCGAGCGGCGGAGCCCGGCCCGCGATGGAGTGAGGGAGGGAGCGCGGCCGCTCCGCCCGCCCGCCGCTCTCCCTCCGCCGCCTCTACGCAGCCCGCCCGGTAGGGAAGGAAGGCAGGAGGAGCCCCCCCGGGGGAGGGGCAGGCGCTGGGTGCAGCCCGGCTGCCGGGCGCGGGGAGTGGAGCGATGGCGGCGCGGAGAGCCCGGCGGCTCCTCGGCTCCCTGTGCATCGCCCTTCTCTTCGCGCAGCCCGCACCGACCGGCGCCGCGGCGCGAAGCGGTTCCCGGAGCCTCCTGACGGGTAAGAGCGCGGCGAGACCCCCGAGGCGGCGGGCGCGGAGCTGTGCGGGGGCGCGGAGGGGTCCCGAGGGTGGCGGGGCCCGGGGCGGCCCCGGCAGGGCGAGCGGTGCCGAGGGGCTGAGCCCGCTCCGCTCCCCCCGTGCGGGCACCAGCAGGGGCCACTGCGAGCCTCGGGGAGCGGCGGCGGTGCCTCCCCGCGAACAAGGGACTCCTGGAGCCCCGTCTGCGGGGAATTAAATGCTTCACCCACCTGTGTTCCCGGCTCGCTGGTACTGGGGAAGGGAGCCAGGCACACCTGAGGGGAATCAGCCTTGCAGCTCACTAATGAGGGGAGAAGGGCTCACCTGAGGAGAATCGGGCTTGCAGCTCACCAGTGAGGGGAGAAGGGCACACCTGAGACGAATCGGGCTTGCCGTTCAGCAGTGAGGGGAGAAGGGCACACCTGAGACGAATCGGGCTTGCCGCTCAGCAGTGAGGAGAGAAGGGCGCACCTGAGAGGAATCCGGCTTTGCGCTTACCCCGAGGGGAGCCGGGCACGGGCGGGCTCTGCACCGGCTCGGGAGGGCTGCTGGAAGCGGCACGGACTCGGTACCGGCAACCTGTGGAGAGAGAGGAACTTGCCTGGGAACTGCCGCAGTAGCCCAGAAATGAGCGGTCTGGCAGCGTTTCAGCCGCGGTAGTTCTCACACCTTTTGCCATTGTTGTCTTTTATGGTCCATGATTGAATCCTGGTTCTTTATAGGCTACGGAAAACGTAATCTCACCCAGGTGAGGCAGGAGAAGGCTCTCTCAAAAACCCTTGCATGAGACCATTAATACCACAGAAGCCTCTTCAGCTTTGCAGCGATGTTATCTGGTCGTTATGCCAAATGCTGGCTTTAAAAAGTAACTTCTTTATTTCCTTCTTGCCAGCAATAAGCTAGTAGGATGCCTGAAAGAAAATCTGGTCTTGAATGCTGAGTGCTGGGATTTAAAAAAAAAAATACCCCCTGTAGTTGATTGAATCCTGGTATTTCAAGAGAGAGCTCCGTGCAAGTGGAATATGGAAAAAACTGCTGGTCAAATGAGTGGTTTTTTCAGTAACTTGTTAGCAATTTGGGAAAGTAAGAATGGTTAAATTCTGACATTGAATGGTGTAATTGTTCTGTTTCAAATCACATTAGGCAGGATCTTCCACGGTGGTTCTCATCTTGGACATCACTGATGGAACCATGTGAGCTGACTCCTGTTGACAGGGAATATATTTATTTATCCTCTTACACAGTACAAACTTTGCAGATTCCAGGTCTGAAGTAGATTTTTTTTTCTTTTGAAAAATATTACAGTTTGGCTCAATCTGCAGAACATGTGTAACAGATAAGTTACTTTGTTATGTGTAAAATCTTGCCACGTGGTGCTTCTTTTCTGATATTCCTGCTCTCCTGACAGCTCAGTGGTCTCATGGTTGTGTTTGTAGCTCTTTGCTAGTTTAAAATAATCTTTTATGTCTTGAGGAAATCAAATTAGTAGGTGAAGTTCTGTCTGTTGGAGCCAAATATGTGAATTAAGTCTGCAGAGGGGGGTGTTGAAATGATGTGGAATAAAACCTTCATTGGATCTGTTTATTGGAGCAGGAATTTAGGAGTATCATTGTGGAAATCTTGAAAGTTCTGGTGAGCTCCTCCTCTCCTCTACTGTGGAAGGTGCCTTTATGCTGTGTCCATGGATGTGTCCTGTGGGATCCCTGGGGAGCACCAGGAGCTGGGCTTTCCCTGTCTGAGGGTGTTTGTACCAGTTACTTAGAGGAAAGGGAGAAAGGCTCTCTCAGCTCTTTGTCTCAATAAAGAGGATGTGTAGTGGATGAAGTTCATTTTAATTCACACTATTTTCCATCTAATTGCTAGTAGTTTTTCTTAAGTACAGGATGTTCCACAGACTTTTATATGGGCAGGTGCTCATAGGAGAGGGACTTGGGTGCAGATGTTCCATGGCATGAAAGTTCTCCTGTTTGAGTTTAGATGTGAGGGGGGTAGTGCTTTCTTCTGTTCCATGCTCTGGGTGAGGCTTGATCTTTTCAGGATGCTGAGAAGAGCCTCCTTAGGCTGATGCTGAGGGCTGGAGAGGCAGAGGAGCACCAGATTTGTAGGTCCAGGTGGAGCTTTGGCTGTGGGACTCACAGCTCTCCTTGTCAAGGCTGAAGTGCTGCTTGCTATGTCCAGATAAGGGGGTTTAAATGCAAAAAAAAAACAAAAACAAACCATGCTGGCATTTTGGTGTGGGTAAAAGTGCCATAAATGAGCAGAAGTTGCAGATTTGGAAGCCCATATTCTTTTACGGAGTCATGTGTGTTGGAGGGACATTTGATCCTGTTTATAAATAGCTCATCATGGCTCTCTGAAGAAGAAAAGAGTGCAGCTGAATTATTTTAGGAGAAAACTGTATAACTTCATTTATTTGTGTATCTGCAAACATTAGTGTGTTTTCTATTGTTGCTGGTTGCTCTGCAGATAAGGTGAGATGAGCTGATTTTAGAATTGGGACAACATTTCACTTAGCTGAGGGAATAAAACAAATCAGGAAGAAGCATCAAATTAAGCTAAATCCTGCCTCCTATAACTGTAACAGAGTTGAGATAAGCATTAAATCTTGGGTCTATACAGATTGCATTATTAGAAATAAAAATGAAGCTGGTGTCACCTAATTTTTAATAGGGAAGCTGTGATAGCCTGTATACACCATTAAGATTGCAAATGAGATTATTCAGAAGCAGGAAATTTCTGTCTCTCCCTTGTATTCTTGAAGTCCTTGGAATCGATATGTGTTTTGTTTTTGGAGGGCAAACTGCTACTTTGGGAAGTCCCAGTGGAGCAGAATTAGCAGTTGGTGGGCCTGGAGCTGCAGGAGCCCAGAACTGAAGGGGTCTATGAGCAGCAAGCTGGGAAGTGCATCCAGGTGCTGCTGCCAGGGATGCTCCTTCTGGGAGTAATGGAGGGTATGGAAAGCTAAGGATGGCAGCACAGATCAGCTGGGACCCTAGAAACAGCAGGTTGTCATTTGTTTCTGTTTTGTGTGTGCTGCTTGATTATTTCTAATTATATCCCAAGTTAAAAATAGAGCAGAAATATTCAGGTCTCAGTTACGTCCCAAGTCAGTTAAGCACCGCTCTCCCTGCTTGATATTCCTGTTCCATATGGACAGGTTGCATATGGCTTTTGCACTGCATGTTTATTAGTCATCTAAGAAAATTACCTGACTGGCTTATGAAGCTTTCCTAATAAACTAACACTTCAGTCTCAAAGTTGTCAGGTGTGTACACACCTGTGCCTAATGTTCATCACAGTGAAAAGCAGCAAACAAAAAGTGTCATAAAAAAAAAAAAAAAGCTTGGCTTAGTTACCTTGTGCTAACTTATCAGTGTAAGTAAGGAAGTTACATATGGTAGATATTTCCTTATACAAATAAGAGTATTTGGTTGTTCCTGATGATAAAATGCCCTTGTGATTTACACGAGGTTAACCTTCAGCCAGAGATTGTCACAGAAGTCTGGAGACTCTGTAGGCACCTAACTGGAGTTTGTTACATGGCCAAGAGGAGGAGAGTGATAATAAATGAGTGAGGAAATGAAGTGAGAGTTTAGGAAAACTACACAAGGAGCAGTGCAATATTCTGCTTAAGTTTTGCTTTCAAGCTATAAAAACATTTAACTTGGGCAAAATCAGCCTGAGTGTCACGGGGCATTTGAAAGCGAATTTTATTATCATCACCAGTTTCATGGAGATAATTTGGTGTGTAAAATGTGTGCCAATGTTTGCAGCCAGCTTTTCTAAAATGCAGTGGTTTTATAGATGCAGGGTGTTTAAATGCACTTTGCCTATGAGAAGGTATAACTGGAGTTGTTGCTGTAACTAGGTAGTGCTGGTTTCCTGTGAGGAATCGGTGCTGATGTTGGGATGTCACTTGGTGGAAGGGAAACTCCACTTCTGTTTAGCTGGTTTGTAGGGGTCTCAGTGGCTGCAGGGCCCAGACTGCAGCTTCCATGCTGGATCCAGAGGGGTTTTTTACCTTCCTCCAAGGGTTGTGGATTAAGTGTTCAGCCCCTGAGAGCTCACGAGTCTCAGGAATGGCCATGGAAGCATGGGCTTGCGTTTGCTTCTTTGGTGTGCTGGGCTGAGAGGGGAGAGCTGCCTCAAACCCTGGGGTGCTGTTTGGATTGTCCTGCCAGAGTACACCTCTGGTCTCCAGTATTGAAACATAATGCCTGAGGCTATTGATTTTTTAAAAAGGCAGAATAGTTCTTAATAGAGCAAATGCCTCAGCGCGGTGGAAACAGTCATATTTTACTGATTGGGTGCTATTGATTTCGTCCTCCAGTGAAATTGCCAGGATGAAAGTGGTAATCCTGATTAATTCCATATAAATAGATAAGCCTGATTTGTATGTGTACAGTTGCAGGGTTCAGTAGGAAAACTGAAAGTCTGCTTTATATGGTCTATTAGGTGCTTTAATTTTCAGAGTTTTTACCATTTAGTATTCATGCAGAGGAGCATCTTAATTTTACAGAATAAGCAGACTATCAATTTATGATAAATCCTTTTTGCATCAGTTAAAATATATTTTTTTCCTCATTAAAGCTGCCCTTACCAAAGGCAGTGAAGGAATTGGAATATTCTGCTGCTAAACTTTCTTGGGATTTTGGGTAATTCCCTGGAGTGCGTAACAACCACAAGCTATTTGATTTGTGCAAAAAGAGAAGAGGTTTAATTTTAATGAAAAGTAATACATTACTCTAAAGGAATTTTTTCTTTTTACATCAACACTAAACTTATCACTCCACTTGTTGCTTCTGAATGCTTTGGGATTGAGTGTATTAGCAGGAAAGAAATTACATTTAAATTCATAGAGGTGCTGTTCAGACAGGACTGCCCACCTTGGGAACTCACTGGGTACATAAACTTGGGAATTTTTTTATGGCATCACTGGTTCTCATTGCCAGTCTTTGAACTTTCCTGGTTCAGCTTTGGGTTTGCTGTTGTGATATGACCAAGACTGAGTATGGCGTTTTTGGGAAGGAATGTGATGGTCATTCAGTCATGTAACAATGTTTTATTTTCCTATTCCTCTGACATTCTAGTTTTTATAGTTTTCCAGTGAGAAAATTTGTTTTAAGTTGATCTAGAAACAGTGAATTGTACAACGGAGAGAGCTTTTTCCCCCTCAAAGTGTGTTGTTCTGCATATGTTAGCTGTGAATTTTCTTCACTGTGGAGCTGTTTGTGCAGCTGGCTTGGTGCTGGTTACCACGGAAGAAATTCAGATGTTCTGCTTAGCCTGAATTTCTTCATTTGTCCATTTTAATCTATTGATCTTCTTTTCCTTTGTCTGTTACAGTGGTTTTGGCTGAAATGATGGACTGTTGTTGATGGTGTGGATTTTGATGATTCAGTTCTTTTGGGTCTTACCGAGGCTTGGCAGCTTGGTGATAATTTTTGGTATCCTCTAGTCATACGGTTTTGTTTGGAGATCTTTTAAAAGTGGAAAGGCTGTTTTGTGATGAAATTACCCACTAATTTATCTCTCTGCTCAAAGAAATTGTGCACTACTTTCTGTTGTAGTTAGATTTTAATTGTTATGCATATGGGTGTGAATCTTACTGTGTCTTTATTATGTTTTGTTTTGTTATTATCTTAAAACCCCATGTTTTTGTACTTCTGCCTGCTGATCCCTTAAAATTTCACTTTGCCTCTCCTAGTAGGCACCTATGTACTTGATATCCTTTGTGGTTTCAGTGCATCATCAGTATGGCTCTGTTGGACTTTGCCATCTGTTTTTTTAACTTTCCTTTTGGCTTAGAAATTTGTGTAACTTACAAGAGGGTTTAATTCTAGCTCATATATGTGGAGTCCAAATATATTTTACCTTTGTTTTTTTCTGATGCCTGTCTTGGATGTCTTGAAGCTGTCAGGTTTTGTGACACTGGGTCAGAGCATGTGCCAGTAGCCAGCACAGTTGTCAGCCACTATTATTACGATACTGAGATGAATTTATCTTGTTTGATGTGTTTTTAACTGGTGACATGTGTCCAGTGTTGCTGCTGACCTCAGGGTGAGCAGCACAGAGCATGCTGTGTGCTGGCCATTCAGCAGGCTGAGGGCTGTACCAGGGTAGCCTTAGCTGCTGTTTCTTGCCTGTTGACATATTGAAGTTAGATATGGTTTTGAAGAGACATTGTGCTTATCTACAGTTTCCATTTATTTCATGTTCTGCATGGAGTTTCCAGCCATTTAATGAGTGCTTTTCTGGGCAAGTTTTGCTTTGTTTGTTGTGTACTTTACGATGGAATTTTGAGCCATGGTAAATCTGTTTGTCTTCATGTTTATGTGACACTATGAATAGATACAGTATCTTTCTATATTTTCTATATTATGTGTATTTATAACACAGCGCTGCTCTCTACATTGTCTGGGAAGTGAAAGCTCCAGCTCTGATTGTGTTGGTTCCATTTCTTCCTTTCATCTTCCTTTTGGCAGAGCCACCTTTGTGTTACTGCCATCACTAACAGACTTGAGCACTTGGAGGCAGCTTCCAGGTTTTTTTCATTCCCTACTTCTCAGTGTAATTGTCCCACAGCTTGCTTCCACTTGGACTGAGATGGAGTCAAGCCCTGTATAAGCTTCATCTTTCTTGGCTTTCCTCTGTAGTTAATGAGCCCGAACATCTCCTCTTAACACAGCTCTGTGGTTTGTGCATTGAAACCTTAGAATGTAACCGTAGTGAGGAAGGCAGAGCCACAAATAGAGGTGTTTGGATATTCCTTCTAAAAGTAGAACAGCCTGCCAAAAGTCATTTAAGTCATTAGACCTGTCATGACTTTTAAAATTGAGAAGTGGAGTCCAACTTGTCTTCAGAATTGTAAGAGAGGTCACATTGCTTTAAAAAAACAAACAGAAGAATCACAGAATCATTTAGGTTGGAAAAGCCCTCCAAGATCGAGTCCAATCATTTCCCCAGCAATGCCCAGTCCACCACTAAACCATGTCCCCAGTGCCACACCCACATGTCTTTTAAATAACTGAATAATTACTTGAAATTATGGCTGTTGTAGTGTTGTGCATAGCAGAGAGGAAAGCTGGGTGTTAACAAGATGAAATATTTCCAAAAGTGATTTATAAAGCCAAATGTTCCTGTTGGAAAACAGGCAAGGAAGGAAGTATAAAAAACTGGAAATAAAGGAAAACTGCATCCAGAACCATTTTTTGCTGTGGTAGGACACCTCAGCAGTTTGTGGTACGCTCCAGTGCCGTTGGGATTGGAATTTTTAGTGGTGGGCTGTCAGTGCTCACCTTGCAGAAAATCCAGGTATTTTGTTATCGATTTGTGAGTCTTCCATTAGAAATGTGCTTGGCCAGATAGGAAACCCAGGCGAGATGAAGTCGTAGCCAAGTGTTAATCCTGTCTTGGTGTTTAGTTTCAGCGTTTCAGGCTGGCAGTGCCACTGCAGTGAGGGGGACTTTGCCCTTCCCTTGGCTTTCCTGAGTGTTTATGGAGGATGTAGAGAATTGGATCAGGTCCCTGCTCTTCTGCCTGCATCAGTACTCGTGCTGGCAGAAGGGAGAGGGTGACATGGGCACAGGGAACGCTGCCACGGCTTCTCTGGTGGGGTGGGGACTGGCATAGAATTGGAGTATGAAAAGCACTGTGTGAGCAAAATAACATTGTGTGTCTTATGTCACCATTTTCATCTTATGTATTACAGCATATAGATTCCAGATCTATAGACTGAAACTCTCTCAGAAGGTGTGCATTATTTATTAGCAAATTCATTGAAAAACAAATGTTTCATGAAAGTTTGTTTTCAGATTGGTAGTGAATTCTCAGTTCAGCTTTAATTACTGCTTTGGTTTTGTAACTTTTTTTTTCCCACGCTGAAATTTCATTTGTTTGTCTGGTTCTGAAGTGGGAATAAAGCTACAGGTTTCATCTTAAAATACTTAGCCTTGAGGAAAAAAAAAATGCAAAACTGTGCCCAACAGGTTGTGGTTTCAGAAAAGGATGGAGGCCTGACAGCTCTGAATACTCTCACTTGCAGAAGTCCAGAGGGAACCTCGATTAATGATGCTTGTCTTGTGTAGTGTATCATTTTTAAGAGCAGTACTGCAGCTTTTTGGGGTCTGGACTTTCACAGTCATCCCTGTATCAATAATGAAATCCTGTGAGGACACCACTTCATGGGAACCTGGTTGGAAGCATAAGAAAAGTGTTATAGGGTGTGCCAGTATGGTTGTGAAGGGAAATGGGAAGCACTCTTCACAGCCAAACCAGCCCCCAAGAGTGGGGAGAATGGCAGCCAGTTGAATGGCTCAGGATGACATTGCTCAGTTTTTCTCAGGGAAAAATGAACACTGAAGTGAAGTGCTGGGACTGTGCATGTCCTGGGAGGCTGGCAGGGAGCTGAGGGGATGTATCTCAGGAGGTGGAAAACTGCTCCCTGCCTGCCCTGGGCTGTGTTGTGCTGTGTTCTTGGTGGTTCTGCAGAGGAGATAAGGGACAAAATGTTTTGATTTGTCTTGGTTACCCCTTTTTACTGAAGGAGATGTTGGTAATGCAGAGGTAGAAGTCATGGGGCTGATAGACCAATGTCTGCCAGCCCCTGTAAGGGTGCAGTGCCCTGTGCCTTGTTTATGGTGAAGGGACAGACAGTCCCAGGGACTCCAGCTGAAATCACAGCACTCTGTTCTTACCCATTTGCAACAGCACATTTAATACATTTTTGGGACACTATTTTCGTTAGCATTAAGAGCTCTTAGAGACTGCACCACAGATTTTGGGTGGGACAGCCCTCCATCATCATTTTCCCAAGTTGCTTCCTTTTCTGGAATCTGACAAGGCTTGTCTTCTGTTTGAAGTGTAAAATAGCTTATTTATCCAAATCTTCACATGTTCTTGTTTGCTCATACCTACTTTCAGAGCCTTAATTTTAGGTTCTATAGTTCTTCTGTTGCTATGGATTCTTTTTACTTATCTCCTTATTTGAAGTTATGGTAGGTTTTGAAAAATACCTGGGTAGTATGAGATAAGAGATGGTTGAGATGCCTGCAGTGATTTGGTAACCAGCTTGTGTTGTGGTCTTATGTAACTTTTTGGAGATGTGGATAAAAGAAAATCCACACAACCCATAAGTGCAGAAAATGGAGTGTCCTGTTGGCACAACTGGAAAACCTTGGCAGTTCCATTGAGTTTAAGTTTGTGTTCTTCCCCTTTCCATGTGCTGTCTGTGAGTGCAGCTCTATAGATTTGTTGTAGGTGATGTAAATATTGTAGGTCTGCTCTAAACTGAGGGGCCAGAGTCTGCAAGGCAACAACACAGCATGTGAATAGAGGTTTGTGTATTTCACATCTGAGACTTTTGGAGGGGAAAATTGACTTCTGAATGTGGAAAGAGGAGAACCAGGCATCAGATGCACCCAGAGCAGGATCCAATACATTCCACATTCTAGGTAGTGCTAGTTAAAGGCTTTTCCTGGATCAGCTCAGTTGGAATCTCTTGTGCTCATGGTAACAGCATGAACAGCCCCAAATCTGAAGTGTTGGTTTTCTAAAGTAATGTTTTCCAGTTGTTTTCTTTGCTGTTGTTGCCAGTTTTTCATTTCACTGAGGAAATCAGTCTAAATGGAAAAAGCCAGCATTCACAGGAGCTGGAAATGTATCTGTGCTAGATCTGATCTCTATGTGCAATCTGGTTTGTGCTGTTTGTTGTTCTCTCTGGAACTTCCTGTGGAGGCACCACTGCTCAGGGCTCTGTAGCAGGGCTTGAGCCCGTGCTTTGGGGTTTCATCTTTGCTTTCACATTCATCCTGGGCAGACTTTGACTTGAAAATGCTAAAGTGTGTCCTTTACTGATTTACTAAAATAAGGACCTGTAAGAAGTAGGTTTTGCCTTAGCTTTTGTCTCATGTGATCTTAAGCATTTTCTCCAAGTTTAGCCCATTCAAAACATTCTTGTTTCTTCAGAAGGATTTGAAAGGTTATCAAGTGCTTGTTTCTGTTATTACAGATGAATATATGAAGTATATTGATTGCTTAAATCTAATTTAGCTCCTGTCATGTGAGCAACTTCATCATTCTTAATTTGTGTGCTGAAGGCCTCTTGGTTATTTATGTGTGAGTACGATGAGTGGAGGTGATGGTGTTAGTTTAAAAAATAAAATAATAACTGGCCTTTGTAGGTTGTGCCTCACTGGTGGTACTGAGAGCCCTGTGGAGCCATTACCAAGTGCAAAGCTCTTCGTTCACTGCCCCTCTTGACTGTGATTCCCTTGGGATGCAGAACTGGATTGAAGGAGTGAACTGAAAGTCAAATCACCACACATTCAGTGACCTACCCATGTTACTGGCATCTGATTTCTTGTAGCTTGTGCAGTCTTTCAGTATAGTAAGTGGGTGGTAGGTTGAGTTGATGCTTTATATCAGTAACCCAAAGACTGAAACTTTATTTGGGTGGCTCTTGTCATACAACAAAACTTAGAAGTGGTTTTAAGTTACAGAGTTTTAAGTACCTTTCAGGTACTGGTGGGGTGGGGCCTTGTAGCCAGGGAACTGTCCTGGATGTTACTGCTGGTTTTCTTAAACCTTTCTTATAAGTGGTTTCAGAAACAGGACTTGGTCTTCTTTCAGGGCTATGCAGGGCTGCTGTGTGGGTAAGGAGCCATTACCCATCCTCTGCAAAGGAGCAGGAATATTTCTGTTTTCAGGAAGCCATCCCAGCTTTTTAGGCAGAGCTTTGGAATTCTAACAAGAACCCTGTTTGCTTTATTGCCTAGAAAATTCCTTTTCAGGCAGTTTTCCTAGAGATTGATAGGCAGGTGTTAGATGCTGACCAAACTGGGTATCACTGTAAAAGCAGAGCCACATTTAATTCATTCTTCAGCCTTTAATGATAATAACAGTTACATTTGTGCAGACTTACAGCAGTTGGAATCAGAAACATCCATGCTCCTGCTGTAATTGCTTCTATACCCTTCCAGGGCTGTAACACGGCCTTCAGTGGTGGCTGTGCAGATGTAATTTCATTTTGAGGTGCCATTTCCTAAATGCTTTTAGAATTAAAAAATGTAATACTTGTTTCCAAGCCTTCTGATCTGCATGTGAAGGGAAAGATGGGTTGAGGAATGGAACTGGGATGATCTCTGCAGGTGAGTTACTGCTCACTGTGAATGAGGTGGGGTAATTAAAGAGTGAGCTTGAATAGACCAGTAGGCAAAAAACAACTTTTAAACCCCCCAAACCCTTTAGTTGATGGAACTGTAACTGCCCTGCATTTTTGTATACAAACGAGCACACACATGACTCAAAACCTGATTAAGATAGTATAAATATTTGACAAAAATAGCTCATAAATGCTATCTTTGAGCAGGCTTTTGATGCAGGAAAGGAGCAGCTGGACAAATTTGCATTTACAAATCATTTACCTTAGGAGAAAGCTCAAGTTCAGTGCCTTATCACAAAGGCATTACATGTTAATTATTTATCATGTGCTTTGATGCCGGGTTCTTGCTTTAATAAACCGTTCTGGGGGAGGTGGCTGCTGCTCCTTTTAGCTCAGCTCCTCCCTCCCCTCCCCTCCGGGTAAACCCTGCAGTGCCTTTCCTCAGAGTTTGCCTTCCAAGTTGCTGCTAAGTTGGATTTCACAATTTTATTTAAAATTAGAAACATTTCTGTGATACATATTTAATTGCTGTGGCTCTGTCATCCCTGTGTCTAACTTTGTAATGTCTATAAATATAGAACTGGACCTGATTTAATTCCTCTCTTTTACATGTGTTTTTGCACTTTCAAACTTTTCTTTACAGAAAAGGATCAATACAAATGTTTAGTGTGGAAGTGTGATTAGAACTGTCTGTGCCATCTGTACTTGGCTTAAAAGTAGAAATTTGGTGGTCTCAACACAGAAAATGTAAATTGCTCTGGTCAATAGGACAGTCACTTCAAGCTTGTAAATTCTTGAGAAACTGTGCTGATAACTTGGAGATTGTTTTGAGCATGACTGTAACACTGTGCAAGATCTTTCTGAAGTTGCTTCATGATTTTTTGAGTACAAAAATAATGATTTTTCATAGACTGTACTTCTGGAACGTGGACCTCTTGTGTCATCCACGAGCTAAACTTAAATAGCAATTGGGAAACTGTGGTTCTTGTAGTTAAAATCCATGTTGGAGTTTTAATCAGAAATTCTCTGTATAGATCTGTTTTCTGGTGGCTCTTGTTTTCATGCCTGGAGAACCCCTGGATTTCCCTTTGCATCCCCCAGCTCACAGTGTCTTTGGGAAGGTGTACGAGATGGATAATGTACACACAGTCATGGCATTGTTTACATTGGAAAAGTCCTTTGGATTGTTGAGTCCAGCTATTCCCCCAGCACTGCCAAGGCCACCACCAAGCCATGTCCCCAAGTGCCACATCCACACAGCTTCTGAATCCCTCCGAGGATGGGCAGGGCCAGACAGCCCTGAAGTGATTTTCCCTGATAGCCAGCCTCAACCTCCCCTGGGGCAGCTGGAGGCTGTTCCCTGTTGTCTCTGGGGATACCCTCTCTACCCTCCTGTCAGGGACTTGCAGAGGACAATAAGGTGTCCCCGAGCCTCCTTTTCTCAGGTTTTGTGTCTGAGGGTGTTGGAGTTGCCGGGCTCCTGGGAACTGGTGTGGGGAGGGGACAGTACTCTCCCTCCACCCCAGAATTGTTAAGGATCACGTGTATGCTCTTTCTAGCTGTCAGCAATTAACTTTTCAAGTAAACATTGAAAGGATTTTTAAAGATGTGAAAAGGAGTATAATTAAGGAGACTGTTACTACCTTAATGTGGCCTGGAAGCCACTCTGGGATTGAATAATTTTATTTAAATATATTTGCTTGGCAAAGGAGGTGAATGCTGTAGTGAGGGCCTCATTCTTCAGGACCGTTTCTTTGTTAGCCTGGTGCTTGGAGCCTTTCTCAAGTGTTCTTCATTGTAGAAAAAATGTTTTTCCTTTCTTATTTTTTTTTAAAGCACTTTAACCCTTGAGCACTCTGTATGAAGTTGAATAGGAGAAGAATAGGGTAGCTGGCTGTGCCTGTGCCCGGGCTGGAAATAGGAAGAGATGTTTTGCTTTCTAATTTCGCTTGTTCTCGTGGTTTTTATCCCTTAGTGTAAGTGCCAGAGCAGGAGTCTGCCCTCCTTAATGAACACTTCCAAACGCTGGCTGCATCCCGCAAGAATGTGAAAGTACCAGCGAATTTTTAGAGGTCTTAATTTGTCAGAGGCTCAAGCCGCCCCGTTAGCGCTGTAACTGAGGGTCATTCCCGGTACTGTGACCCCCCAAAGCCGTCGGTGCCTTTCGTGTGCTGGGGATGCTCGCGAGCCGCTCTCTCCCGAGGGCTGCTCTAATCCCCCTGGGGATATTTTCATTGCCTGACAGAGCAGAGGAATGTCTGAGGCCGCCGCAGGGGGCTGGGGAGAGCTCTTGGCCATCGGCGAGCGGGCTGCAGCCGTGCCGGGAGCGCTCCCCTGCCCTGGGAAGCGGCCGGAGCCCGGCACATGGTCCTAGCCGGGAGGGAGAGGAGAGGAGGAGGAGGAACCCACGGCCGCATCGAGCACTTGCGGCGCGGCTAGGGCTCAGGGTGGATTTCTGCAGCTTGCCCTGCCTTTCTGTAACGCTGGGCACAAAGGACCACGGTTACAGCCTTCACCTGCAGCGACTCTTGCCCTCCCATGCCAGCCCTGGCTGCTGGGACTACCTAACCCACAAGTGTCAGTCTGGTAAATTCTAGAAAGACTGAGAACTCGAACTACTGCTTCCAGCGTGGCTGGCAGAGACAAAGCTTCTCCCAATCCATTGTGGCAGCTTTTCTACGTGGTTATTGTTCTTAATGCACGCTTGCACTGGAATTGTTTGCAAGGGAAAAGCTGTTTTGGAGATCTATATAGAGAAATAAATTCTGATTCTTACACGCTGGGGGAGAATATGCATACTGTGAGAGCTCAGTGGGTTTTGTTACCCCAAAGTCAACTGCAGAAAAGCCATGAAGATGTAGATATGTTCAAATTCTGTTTTAGTCAACACAGTTGATTTCACATGACTTGTATCAATAAAGTAATTTTTTATATTTCTGAGGCTAAAAATTTACAATATTATTCTGAAACATTGCAGAATGCTGTGTTGTGCACACATTACAAGGAAAAGTAGCTGCTTGCACTCGATGTTGTTTATCCAACCCTTACTCAATGTTGTAGCTCTTTGATGTAGCCTTTGCTTGAAGAGTGTTCTGAGTTTTGCTGGTAGATGTTAATGATGCCAATATTAAGTCAATTTTTTCTGAGTACCTAATCAATATACAGAATTATTTTTTTATGTGCCAGAAATTGATTTTAACACTACTCTTCTCTCTCTAGCTTTCCTGGGTTCACGGGACATTATTATGAGAAACAGGTACAACAATGTCTTTTACACAGGTATTAGTTTTGTGGCATGGTGCAGATCTGACAAAGGAATTAAACTTATTAAATGTATAGTCATTGCAAGGATTTTTCATGTGGGTTAGGCAATCTAGTTTTTAATATATTAAAGCAGGAGGTTTGTGGGAATATGGCACAGCGAACTGCCTGGTGTCTTGAAAGCTCCACAGAAAACTCTGTAATTATCTTCACTAACTTAGAAGAAAATAACCTGTGAATTTGACTCCACAGCTTCTGACAGACACAGATGTCACAAAAATATCTTAAGTTTTTGTTTTGGTACATATGCTGGACTCTTGTTACCCATCCAGAAGCGTCCAAGGCATCGAAATTTTGGGGTCCTTCTTTAAAAGGCATTAGGTAGAGATAGAGGGTACTGTGCATACACATTTGTGCTTCTAAGTTTAGAATAAACCCCAACATTAGCTCAGAGACTCAGATCAAACCAGTTTAAAAACCAGACTTGTCTGTTGCTGTGGGGTAGCCCAGATGAGCTCACCTGGTGGGGTGCAGCCTGTCTCCAGTGCTGTTCTTGGGGTTGCTATGCTGTTTGTTTTGCAGAAAACTGGAAATTAAAATAAGATGTCAGTCTTTTCATAACCGTTCTCATATGGAAGGAAATCGACTTGGCTTGTTACTCTGACAAGTGGATTTTATTGTAATGTGTTGGTGCACTGTTGTTTTGTGCACATTATACCATTCTTATGCATATAGTCTGGTCACATAATAGTTTATTCATCACTAAAATTGTTCTGGAAAGTGCAGAGCTACCAGCAATTGTCACTTCCCTGAGTCTTTCTGAATGGCTTGAAATCACTCTGAACTCTTGAACTGTCTTTTCTTGTTCCTTGGAATATTAACCTTATCACTTGAGAAACGAGCACAGTTTGGGTGCAGAGAATACACAATACTTCATCCTTTCAGTCCCCCAATTTTACTTTGCATGGAAATCAAAATACAAAATTCCTAAAGCCAAGTGTTCCCACGTGACTGCAGGGTGTAAGGTGACCTTCTTGGCTCTGGTCCCAGTCCAGGAATGTATCGTTTCTTTGAGTTAGACTTTGAAACAGGTATTACTTTACAATTTAATTGGCTGCATACATCTTGAAAAGGATATAAACTAGTGGGTTTTTCCACTATGGAGACATAAAGGCTTATTTCACAGGAGAGGAGGCATAAACAAGCTGGTACAAGGAGCCCTGTATGAACTGAGCTATACTGTATACTTCAGGGGGAAAAAAATAGTCGGAATTTTTTTTTGCCTTGTGGGTTTTGGCAGTGTAAAACAAAACAGTCAGTGTTCTCTTATAAAGCTGAAGAATTCTTTTATATCTTGAAAACATATTTAAAGACCCCCCCCCCAATGTCTTTGTGGATCGCTGCAGATGTTGTTCAGCCTTAATTTTGCTGGAGGTTCTTCCTCATTGTGGTCACTGCCGTGTTTGGTGTGTGCTGGTGACAATTTCAGAGCTGGGGCAGCAAGCAGCTGCTTTGAAACCAAAGGCCACTGCCAATTAGAGACAAGAAAAAAGAGAAATTCAGAACATTTTGAGCGGTAAAACCTTTGTTTTGGAGGTTTTTTCCCTTTTCTCTTTTTTTGATAACTGAAAGTGATCTAATTAGTGTCTGTAGCTGGATCTGAAAGGCTTTTGCTGACCTATATTCAGACCCCTTTCATCAGCTCCTGTGTGGGGAAGATCTCAGTAGCAGTTATTTAGCAGTAAGGAGCCAGACGTTGCAGGGAGGGTGGATAAGCCTCTTAGTTCTTTGAATCTTGTTTTGCTAGTTGTTTGTTCATTCCTGACTTCAATATTTGTGGCTTATCTGCAATTTTAATCTGACTTTACTGTTTTGACCCTTCTTTCTTTGTAATCTGTGGCTTTTAATGTCTAAGAGGTCCTAAATATTTGATCAAAATAAGACCTAATTCCCCTTCTGAAGGAATAAATCACTTTAAAAGTGACAGAAAGAGAAACCATATGCAGGGAAAGTGTAGTTTGAGGGGAAAGATGGAGCGTGCAAGCAGACCCAATCAATTACTGAGGCTTGGCACTAATGTTCCCTCTGCTCCCCACTCAGCCACTTGCAGGCTTCTGGTGCAACTTTGGGAGTTTCCATTAATCTGTTTAACATTGGGAGCTCTGGGCACAGAGCTTGGGCCTGGCTTTTTCTGTACATCTCCTTTTGTCGCACCTGCCCCTATCCTGGGTGCTCCATTTGTGCTCCACGTGCACTCGGTGTGCTTGTTCCTGTGGCAGCTGCACTGGAGTTTGCTCTGGGATTATTTGGAGCAGAGGACAGGGATCTATCTCAGTTCCTCTGTGGTTCAGAATTCCAAGAAGGATGTTGAGATAACGTGTGTCCTTCCTAATGCTGATTTAGCAGAGTCTTTCTGCTCTCCACCTTTCACCAAAGAGAATTTGTAAAGCTGATGATGAAACCACCACATCTGAGTTATTCAGACATGGGACTAGAGGATAATCTTGTTCCTCTGAACTCCTCAGGGTTGCAGCACTTGACATCTTCAGAGCTTCTTAACAAAGATGATAAGCAGCCTTCGTCCTGGGGCTGAATTAATTAAACTGATAAACGCCCAAAGGAGATGCAGGTTTGGGTAACATCCATGCCAAAATAGCTCCTAGTTGTTTGCTGGAAGAAAGACTTTTAGTCATGAGGTTTCTCACTTGTGGGTTTGGTTGCCAAGAAAAAGTTGGAAAAAAATTACTAGAAATTATCACTGTTCTCCCATTTTACAAAATGTCATTTTCAAGCAATTCCTGACCTATTAGCTCCTGGAAATTTTGTTTAATCTTATCTGAATATTTACTGGCCAAGTAGTTAAAATATTATTTAAACACAGGCTATCATTTATAGCTGATTTTTTTTTTTAAATAAAAGCTAAATATTTAAAGTTGAGCTTGCTTTAAAGTCAACATTTATATTAATGCATAACTAAATATTCTGGCAGCACAAGCCTGACATTTAAAAGAAATTCATATGAGTAGGATGGGGGAAATCACTGGATAAGCACTGGCAGTTGAGTTTAAGTAGTAGCTGGATTCTGACAGCTATCAGGCTTTATGCTGCTGCAAGGAAAGTTCAGTGGATACTTCACTCAACCCTGAAATATTCATCAGGAACAGGAAAATCGGGGCAACTGTCTTCTGCTCCAGTCTGGGAGGGAAGAGGAGCGTGTGGGAAGTGGAGATCACAGCAGCTCACGATCAAAGCTCCGCTGCTCCCAACCAGAGAGGCTTTTGTTCAACACATCTCACATCTGCACAACATGGCAAAACTGGGAGTCAGGAGCCTTTAATGTGTGCTGTTTAAAAAGACTCAAACAACACCCAAACAACTTCTCCCTGTGTTTATGGCATTCCAGTTAATTCCCCAGAAAAGCAGCTTGACACTGGTATTAAGTAATTTTATGTCATAAATATTTCTTTTGAATGTAATAACATGAAAAGTAGTACAGATGGGCTTTAAGCAGTCTGATGCATATGAAACATCTTTCTTGCTCCAAATATTAAGGTTTGGTGCTGTGATTATGGGTTATCATCATGAAAATAATCAGCCTGGCCTCGAGGGGAGGAGCTTTGTAATAATAGAGTGGTGATTTTTAGAACAATCAGAGGATGGGATGACCCAGTAAAACTGTTTTCTTGTTTTTTCAGAGTAACAGGATTAACAGATCGATCCAAATAGATCAATTCTTTAGTCTGACTAAGCATTGAAAGGCCACCACCTGTGAAATCCTTGCTTTGAAGTCCTGGTGATTTAATTGTTTTACTTTCAGGTGTAGCACTTCTGTGGAAAAGAAGTCTGATGGAATTTTAGTACCTAACTGATACATTAAGCAGTAAGATCAGTTGCAGGTAAAATTGTGTTGAAACAAAATAAAATGAGTGTGTTACATGTGCAGACACATGGCTGTTCTGGACTTAAAGAGGAGGGAAAGCCAGGGCTTTGGAGCGTGAAGCATCTGGTTAAATGTGTTGTGAAGGAAATCCTTCTCCCCAAAATGACTGTGGTGATTTACTCAGTGTTACCTTTCCCCTTTCAGACTGTTCCCCAGCCTGTTTTTCCATTTGTGACTGAGTGCCCTGATGCTTTCAGACAAACCAAAAAAAGCCCAAGACACTGGGCATTACCTGACCAGTTCATTCCTTTTCTCCTCTTTGGAGTGAGAGGTTTGGCCAAAAGAAAAACCCATTGTTAGGGAGCCAGGAATGGCTCTGTGTGTGCTGTGGGAATGTGCTTTTAGTATTCTTAGACAACTTGCCTCTCAACAAGAATTGTTGGTGTTGGAGCTGCAAAGACTGAATCAGCTTCCTGAGGGGAAGCAATTGTAAAATATCCAGGAAGTTGTTGGGAAATGTGAACTTGTGCTCCTGCCTGCCTGCTCTGGGGTGCTCAGCTCTCAATAGCAGCAGCCACACAGCTCAGGAAAATGGAGCTGTTTTCAGGGGTAGAAAACTTTCTTGTAGCCTGGGTGTCAGAAATGTGGCATCAGGCACTGTTAAGCTCAGGCCCTTACAAGGGTTTGTAACCACGTGAGAAGAGCAGCTCCTGGCAGATCTTTGCAAGGAGGACTCTGCACTGCTAAGAGAGAAAACAATCTCACTGTCATTTTTTTTCTTGTTGGTCCAATTTTGGTTTTGAACACCAGCTTGTCAACTTCACTGTACTTCTATCTGGGAAGAACAGGCAAAGCAGAAAAAACAGCCAAGGGGAGTACGGGGAGAGGCAGGTGTGAGAAGGGGCAGAAGTGAACGTTCTGTGTGTGACATCTGCTTTGACAGAGTCCCCCTGGTTTTCCTTACCTGAACCTCTCCTCATCTGCAAACAGCCTTCCACTGGGGGCTTGTATTGTGCTTTCTCCACTAACACTTTTTATCAGTGGCAGTGACAGAAAGTGGTTTTTGTTGGTTTTTCCCCCTCTCCCTGCCCTGTCTCACCTCCCAGCCAGCCCTGGCTGGGCTGCAGCCAGGTGGGAGTCCCTGTGCTGCTGCACTGCTGTCCCTCTGAGCTTTATCCTCACTACACACATGGATTTTAAAAGAGAGGAGATTCCTTTCATGTGATTAAACACTCCTTTTTTTTAACTGATATCTGTTAGGATAAAGACTGTCTTAAGTGATGAAATGTGTTCTTTGGCTGCTGTAATGGGCATGAGTTCTTTTTTTGTGTTATTAAAGTAAAGCAGGTCTGGCAGTATGCAAGTACATGGTCCCAGGATTGGGTAGCAACTGCTGCTAAAGTGTATAATCAGTCTGTCCTCCTGCCTTATGATTATGTTGACAAGGAATAACTTTTTTGTATTTGAGTGTGAGCATTTTAAAATCTGAGCAAGTTTGAGTTCAGTGATTGAGTGATTTTTCCTAAGTCTTGAGAACGGAAAATAGTCTCTTGAATTTAAGAAAGTTTGTGAAGTGAACTGAAAGGCTTGAGAAGTTCTCAGGTTGAAAGAAAAACATTAACATGAACTTTAAGATATATTTTGTGGCAGTGCTTTCACCATTTGACAGGTGAGAGTTAACTTGTGTGAGCTGTCTGAGGTGGTTTCAGACTTGCTGTCCCTCAGGAAATGAGGTGCTTGACCCCATGTCAGCACTGCCCACCTTGTGCCCTTGTCCTGGGCACTGCTGCTGGGGAGCTCTGGGAGTGTGGGCACAGTTTCAGAGTGCAGCTTTCAGTGTTCCTCTTCTTTGGCCTCTGTAAGGAAGGAGGGAAGGAATTAATAATTCTCCAAGCCATGGAATGAATCCTTTTTGAACATTTATAATTAACATTGAAATATTCTCTGGATATTTTCATGGTCTAAGAAGTGACTTTGTGGCTGTTTTCATCTTGAGAGCATCAAATCCTTCCTTGATTTGATTCAGTTTTTATTCATTTATGGGAATTCTTTGAAATGATCTTTGTCAAATATGCTCAAGATTTGCAAATAGACTTGGAGTTTCTGCAAGTGGGGACTCTGTGTGCTCAAATATAACATAAATGTTCATAATTAATGTACTTATGTCCAAAATGAGCCTTTTTTACTTAAAAGCAGCAGCAATATTGATACAAATATGGCTGTTTGGTGGACAGAAGGATTTTGGACTTGCTGTTTCCATCTCTGACATGCAGACCATTTTCACTGCTTAGCTAAATTCCAGTTTGAGCACGGATTTTTGGGGTTCTTTTTTTAGCCTTGGCCTCTTGGTGGGTTTGGATGTTTCTAACAGCTTGTAGAATGAGTTAGCATATCTCAGTGTTCTTCTGTGCAGTCTCACAGTAGCTGTCCTTGCCTTCTGGAACTGGACTAATTGGGGTCTGATTAAACTGATTTACTTCTGAAGAGAACAGAAGTCTAAGTACATCACTAATGAACTCTAAAAGGTCATTTAATATGTTTCTTTTCCTTCCTTCTGTGCATTTTCCTGTGTAAACTGGAATCTGCAGGACTTGCAGTGGAGTATTTTTGGGCAGCAGCAAATGCAAACTTCTATCCAAACTTCTAAAGCTTTCAGGCATAGTGCAGTGGTGGTTAAGCTGGAATGTGCAGGGTTGATCTTGTCCTCCCTGCCTCTCTCACAGGTTAGGAAGTGATTTGATAAAAGAAAAGAACTTGGACAGTATTTTATTCTAGAATTAATAATGTAAGAAGTGGTGCTATAGTTTGATCCAATATTTATATATTTCTGCTATCTAAGAGTTAGAACAGTCTCATGAGGACAGGCTAAAATCCACATTTGTAGTAATCTCTTAAAGCTGAAAGATTTGTGCAGTCCTCAAGAAAAGTTTTGTAAAGAATTCAGTAGTGAGAGTTGTGCATATTCCTGGTTCTGGTTCTTTGTTTTTACTTTCTGCTGCTTCAGAGTTTTGCCATTGTTCCTGCAATATAATCCTTGTATTATTGGGGTGTTACATACCAGGTGAAACTGTTGGCTGAGAACTCTTGTACTCACCCAAACCCACCAGACCAGCTGGATCTTTAAATCATGTCACCCATCCATGTCTCTTGCTGAGCCTTCTCCTTGAGGGCACTCAGTGCTTTTAGTGTTGTATTGCTGGTGTTGGCACCACTGTTGGCTGGGAGTGAGGAAGTTCTACTGTGTCTAATGTATGGGCTCATCTTTGCAGGGATCTGATTTTGGCTTCTGTGGGAGTCCTCACCCAGTCCCCAGACTGGTCCCCGTGGGAGATAAGGACTCAGGGTTGTAACATTCTGAGTATTTTCCACTCTGTTTTCTGGGACTTTGCTCATAATGTTATTACAAAGTATTGCTCCTACATTCTGTGCGGGGCTGGAGCTTCTTGTGTTAACAAATGCTGGTCAGAAACCTGAAGAGGAGGAGGAGGAGGAGGAGGGTGCTGGTGCAGCAGGAGTCACCTCTGCTGTTGGGACTTGAGCTCTCCTAGGCTCCCTGAGAGCCACAAGCACATGGAGAGTGTTCTTCCCATGCTTCAGTCCACAGTTTTCTTTGGATTCCCCAGGATCTGGGGAGCTGCTGTCTCTTGGTGATGCACTGAGCCTTGTAGAATCCACTCTGACACACTAATCTGTGGATTTGGGATGGAAAAGCAAATCCCATGTGCTGAAGAACCCATCAGGAGGCTGAGAGAGCCTGGTGAGTGCTGGCCAGGGTGTCACTCAGGCCCTGGGCAGAGCCTCCCTGGGGTGTGCCCCATGAAAATGCTGTATTTCCCTGGACTGTCAGGCTGTCTGGCTCTGGTGTCCTTGGGTGACTTGGAGCCTGGCTATGTGACAGCCAGCACTGCCAATGCTGGTCCAGCTGAGGAAACAGGCAGCAAACTTTGTCAGGACTATTTTTGGTAATTCTGAAGTAGAGAATGCCTGAGCATAAATAGACTTCCCCATGCTCTAATGAAAGCACTGGGCTTTAATTTGACTTAGTGTGTTTTCTGGTTATGCTAAATTACTTTTATGTGGCCCTTGTGGTTATGTATTGAATTCTTTTGTTTGTAACAAACTGGCTCCTCTGGCTTAAAGCCTGCATGGACCAATGGTGGAGCAGAATTTGCTGGTAAAGCCTCAGTAGGTGTAAGCACAAGAAGGAAGATTCTGATTTATTCCACTGCAAGTCTTGTGAATGTTGACAAAACTAAACCTAGTTTGGGGCAGGGGTAAGGCTTTTGAGTGAAAAGGCGAATTTCAGCCTAAAGGGAAATTTTAAATGCAGGCTCTAGTTGCGTTTAAACAAAGTCTCCAATGGTATGTGGGTAAGACTCCCTGCTGTGCAGGATTTATTTTAAATTACCACTGGGCTGAAGTTTGGGTTCCCAACAGTGCCAGTGTTGGGAATGCTGATAATGAAAGTTTTCCGTGAGGATGAGGTAAGCTTTATTTGATTTCCAAAATTTTTTCCCAAAATACTTCAAATTTCCACCTGTCTCAGTTTAGCCTGCTGTTTTTCTCCAAGCTTTGGAGAAAAAAGCTTGGAGAAAAACAGCTTTTTTTTTTTTCTGTTTTTCTCCCCCTTTCCAGAGGGGCCCCTCTGGAAGCCCCTCTTCATGTTTGTAGTGGTTTGTGTTTGAAAGTTTTGGGCATTCTCCTTAGGACCTTGTTCTGTTTTGTCTCCATGGTGCAAGAGATGTCTTCCTCAAAGAGCAGCACTTCAGGGACAGTGTCAGGTGAGCAGGGAAAGATGGTTTTGTAAAACCTCAAGCAACTGTTGTAGCCCCTCTGGGCTGCACCAAAGACAGATGGGTTGAGTTACTTCAAACTTGTTTATTTATGACATAATTCGCTGAAGAAATGTTCCTGAAGTGATGCATGTTTTTGAACAGTCTGTCCTGGCACTCTCCATGAAATAGTGCCTTGCCTTAGGATCAGTATGAACTGTGCCTCTCCTTATGTACTATTCTTAATCACAGAGAGCATAAATTATTTGCCTTTGACCATCTTGAACAATTCTCTGCCCTCCTGGTGTCTGAGCTCCCTTCACCCAAGATCAATTGAGAAGAATTGCTCCAGTCTTTATTCTTGCCAGGTGTGTGATGCACAGAGAGGGCCGAGCTTGCACCTTGCTCTGGAAGCTGCTGCGAGGGGGAAGCAAACCTTGGAGTGGAGCTGGACTTGTGGCTGAATGAAGGGGTGGAAAACACATCTGGAAAGACAGCCAGAGCTGTGGGTTTTGTCACTTCACAGCTCTAGGAGCACAATAGAAATGTGTTTATTTCAGTGGGAGCTCTGTGATTAAGTTTGGACTTTTCTGTCTGGCTTCAAGTACCAGATCTCTGTCTTTATCTAAATTTGTCTCACTCTCCATGAGAAGCCTGCTATTGTCTAGGAAAATAAAAACAGTCTGAGCACCTGCTTTGAAGACTGAAAAAAGAACATTTATGTCTTGCTTTGTAGCAGTTGCATAGTTCATGCAGCATCTCACATTCCTGCAAACATCTTCCCCAAGATCTATAGGTGGACAGTGATGTCCAGCAGTTGGATTTGGTCATGCAAAAATTGAGGGCTTTATCACCTGAAGAACTTGCTGTCCAAATGGGGTGTCAGATGTGAAAACTCACCAAAAGTACTGCAGGTTCAGTGCTTTTCTTGTGTCTCAGTGAAATTTGTATTGTACCAGTTCTACTGATAACCACTGACCTCAGAAGAAATCGGGTCACGTCCTTCGGCAGCAGTGGCCTCGTTAAGATGCACGCTGAACAAAACAGCTGAAATCCAGGATTATCCAGGAGAGGGGGTTCATTTAAGAAAAATGGCCTCACAAAGGAATTAATTTAGGCTCCAGCTGATTGCATGTTTGCATTTTATTTCATTGTTTGATACATAGAGTTGTTAAAACAGTTTTTTAATGATCTGCCAATTTGCAAATTAATTGTTTCACCTTGAAGCCTTTTGCAGATTTAATAACTTCAGTAGCTGTGCAGTGGCAGCAGTGTGAATGTACAGAGAGGGAATGGGGTGAGCATCCAGATGCTGTCCATAGCTATCTCCAAGGAGTGGCAGTTCCATCTGATGGATATTCTGTAACTGGGCACTGCCTCCATGGTGGGGATGGGTAATCCCTGTGTGGAGGGGCTGTCACTGCTTCATCCCTCCTTTCTGAGGACACGGATCACAATGCCCCAGCCCATGGAATTGCAGGGCTGCTGCCTTTGTTCATTGCTTCCCATTAGGATTCTGAAATCCCCCAGGCTTGAAAACTTGTGATTAAGACCTTAGATAAGTTAGAGGCCAGTTAAAAAAGGTATTTGCTGCTATTTCAATTTATTGAGTTGTTACAATAAAAATGCTTATTTTATAAGGCAGTTCTTTAAAGGAAATGAGGAAAAACCCAATCCTGACATTCAGAACTCTTACATTAAGGTCATAAATAATCTTGTCCTTTTTAAAGTCCTGTGTGTGCACATTCAGCAGGGGTAAAAGCTGGTGCCACAGCAGAAGGGGTTTTGGTTAATCTAGTTTTCTCCTGTGCTTTTGCTCTACAGAGCTGTATTAATTATTGACAAGACTGGCCTAATCCAAAGTCACTGCAGGCTGAAGCATTAATTTACCCTGTAGCCTGCTGTGAGTAAGGAAAAAATGAAAACTGGGTCTTTCTGTATGTGAGTACCATATTCTTGAAGGCAGTAGCATGACTTGGTGTAGTGTTGGGTGTGAGTCTGGGGTAGACTCAGCCTAGGCTGGGGTGCTGTGTCCATAGCCCAGCTCAGTGTCTGTGGCAGAGAACAACTTTCAGGTTCACTGCAGAGCCAGCCAGGGCAGCCACTGCTGCTGTGCTTAAGGGGTGGTGAATTCAGAGAATCTTCTGCAAAAATGGGGTTAAATATTGCTTGTTAGTAATTGTTGTAGTAGCACTCAAGCTTTGAGCCATCAGCAGTCAAAGTTAAGGTAAATATGATATTTTGAGTCTTGGCATTCCAGAGAAATGGTTAATTATGTTTGGAAGGTTGCATTGCCTTGGGTTTTTTTCTGTTCAGCTGTACTATGCTCCTGTGTCCCAGTGGCTTTAAAACACTTAATTTGCATCACTGAATCAGTTATCCTCTTCCTGATTTTTTAATTTGCTTCCTCCCCCATCTTGTAGATTTGCTGCTAATCTGCCCTTCATTTTGTATAACCACTCACCCCCAGTGCAGGATGCACAATAAACTGGTCAGTCAGTTCAGTTACCTTTGTGAGAGCTGCTGCAGAGCTGTCACCCCGTGGGTTTAGATTAACGGCAAGATATTTCTGTTTATATATGAATTTCAGAGAGTTCCCTTGTTTCATATAAAGTATTTCTTAACATCTAATCCACATCTGGGAAAAAAAGGCTTTTTGTAGAGGCTGTCTAAAGAGGATACTGTATGTTCTTTATTAGATCTTATAGAGGGATTTGGGCAAATTAGGGGAAACTGATTTGGTCTCAGTGATACTTCCATTATTTAAGTTCTTTGTAAAATTAGATTTTTACTGTGGAACTGGTGGGTGCCTGAGGGAAGTGAGCTGTTTGCAGGTGCCTGAGTAGGTTCTCAGATCCTTAGAGGGTAAATAACTGACCTGGTGTGGGAGCTGTGGTGCTGAGGAGATGCTGCTGGTTGGACAGGGAGTGCTGTGGGGAGAAACTGCTCTGGGCTGAAGAGTTGATGGGGAAAAAAAGAGACAAGTTTGTGCCAGGAGGTGTGAAGAGGAGGTGAATGGGTGTGGGAGCTGCTGCTGCCTCCCAGTGCAGTGTGGGTCTGTGCTGCTCCAGGAGCTGTGGTGCCATTCTGGGCCACGGGCTTTCCATTCTCAATCTTCATCCCTGGTGACCTTTTCCCCCCTTGCAGCACCTGTTATGAATGAAAGATCCAGTTCCTGCTCATCAGAGGTGGGAATGGTGGCTCCTCTCCCAGCCCCATGAATTTGGGCACTGTGTAAGTCTGGTGTTTGGAAGCTCCCCACACCACCCAGCCTCACAGAATGGTGTCCTGTGGTCTCTTTGCCTGTCTTTAACTTCTTGGTGTCCTGGGGGACTTCATCAAGATCACTTCCTCCAGCAAAGCTGCTGACATGGAGCAAAAGCCATCAATAAATTATTCATATGCTGTTCATTTTCTGTGTTTAGGAATTCATGCAGCTTCACTTCAAAATTCCCTTCCGTGGCTGAAGTTGAGTGAAATTGTTGCATACTAAGTTAGTATGTTTTCATTTTGGGTGAATTACTCTGCGCTTGGAGCTGAGGCTTTGAAACAAAGTTGCATAAAACCTCCCACTGTAATGTTAAACGCTGTCAGTGGGTCCTATTTGAAAGGATTCGTGGGGTTTGCTTCAAGGAGGGCTGGTTTTTGGACAGTCACTCATGTAAAGAGAGGTTGTGTACTGTTAGTAAGATAATTTGTGATACTTTAATACTTTATGAAGCAGAAGCTTCTAACTAGGTGATTCTGAAGTCCTCAGGGGTTGGTTTTGTTAAAGAACAAAACTCACAAGCCACACACCTCAACTTCTCCAAATCCCCCAGGCCCATGGTGTTGATTGCTTCTATCACATTTGTCATGTTATTTTTCAGGAAGGTGTTTTCTTTGTAATTTGAAGGAAGTGTGAAATGATGTTATTTATCTCATTTTAGCAATTATGCAAGAGGCAAAGACACAGATATGGATATAATGTGTATCTCTGTATAATTCTGTAATACTCTCACTCTTCACTTGTCTTTGGTTCTTTTTTTAAGTCTTGGATCGTGCTTCTGGACTTGTGGGAAATAATCACTTTTCGTTAGACCACAGATTTAAATGCTCATGAAAATGTCCAATTTTCTTCCACAGGCACTTTATTTCAGGCACTGAAATGCTGGGAAGAGCATACTGTGAAGGTAGATGGGGAATTTGTCTTTGAAATGGCATAAATTTCAAAAGATGTAAAGATGTTTGAAAGCATCTTCCCATTTGCAAGGGCAGCAAATGAGCAGTTTTGTTGGCCTTGCTTATGGGAAGGAGTGACAAGCATTAGTGTTTCCTGCCTGCTTCCTAAAGGAGCACTTTGCAGCAGCTCAGTCATCTTTTATTTTTCAGTGTTAGCACAACTTGTTATTGTAGTTTGCACTGAATTATACAAAAGAAAAGAGAGAGTCAATGTTTAATTTCTGTTATGGCCCTAAAAGGGTTTCTGTGATTTGACAGTATTTGTCCTGTTACTTTGTCTGGAGGTGCTTTGCCATGGGCACAACATGTAATTCACTGTAGCATTTAAACCAATTTCCTTCTCTTGACGGGTTGGAGGAGAGCCTGAGGTAGACCCTGCAGTGGGATGAGTCACTTGGTGAAACCAAGAGCTCTGTTAAGGTGGAGTTCCAGAGGACCACACCCCACAGGGGGATGGAGCTCCTGGAACTTCCAGAGCAGGTGGACAGAGGGGCTGGGGGTGATGGGGAAAGGCAGCCAAAGTCTGGGCAGTGATTTATCCCCAGCCATTTGTGTGTGTCAGCTGGAGGAACTGCAGGAGTGCAAGGGGGATGAGGTAGAGACCCTGGTCAGGCTCTGGTGTTCTCACTGGCAAAGGAATAACAGAAGAAAGCTGCTGTTGGATGGCTGGAACTGCACTGCAGGTCTGGCCCAGTGTGGTGTAAGGTGTGTTTGCTTAGTCCAAGTGGGGACAACTCTGGGAAATGCAGCTGATTAAACAACAATGAAGCTTCCAGCTGGTTCTCATGCATTCCCTGCACCCTTCTGTGGTACTGCTCCTGACTCTCCATTCTGGAGTGAAGTGCTTAGCAAATCATGGATCTGTTGTGCCCCGGTGTGCAGGCTCTCTGCTTTTTCTCTTCTTAGTGCACTGCTGCCCTGGATCACTCAGAAAACAGGAGTGGCACTCCCTCCTTTCCCTGACTAGCACTGGGAACTGTTGATATGCTCCCAGCTTTAGTCTGTTTGCATTCAGTACCTGTTAACCAGCAGTTACAGGATTTGTGTGATTGCTTCCAAAAAACTTCAAGCCAGTGTGCCTTTTTAGGATGCAGAGTGTCTGTGATGGCAAATACATCCCTGAGAATCTTTCCAGACTCACTGATGGGGAGCTTTCCACACTTGTTGGTCATCCACTCAAGTGGTCAATTATGTGTGTTAAAACCAGGACTTGTCTAATTTAAAATTTATGGAGGAAGAATTGAAATACATTCTAATGTTTTATGGCATCATTCTGTGCACATAGCTACTGCTTTGGAGTTGCATTCAAATTCCTCAACCTAAAAATTAGGTTTGCTGGAGGGGCTTTCTGCATCACTGACTTTTATAGGCATTTGTTGTGTTGACTTCTCAGTTTGTAAGTTAGCCTATTGAAGGAGTTGAATCTGAATATAGATTTCTACCAATTTTTACCTATATCGGGGCAGAACTCTTATTTCATGTTATATTTTTGTGGTGGTGTGACTGTAGAGGAGGTTATGGCACACACATTTCCCTGTGTACTGGCAGCACTGGACTATGTGGCACTTGGGGACATTTTTTAGTGCTGGGTTAGGCTCAGTCTTAACTGTCTTGTACAACCTAAATGATTCTATGATTTTATGATTGCTCAGGATTTGAGGTTTTTTGAGCAGATTGATGCCTGTGTTCTCCAGGTTAATGTAAGAGGAGAGGTGTGAAAGATTGGCCATGGTGTTCATTAAATATTTTGAAACCTGTGTTTTCCTTAATCACAAAGCTGTTATTTCCTTTTTCAGGGTGTTCAGAGTCTCTCACTGCCAAGTGCACCAGAGAGCTCCCATCTCTGAGGAATTGGTATCCAGGGGCTCTAAGGTTACAGCTGGAGCTGGTCGGAGGGCTGGCATCAGCCAGGGGCCATCTCTGGCACCAGCAGGTCCCACATTGCCCTTGGCTGATGTGCCTGTCAGGTTTTTCCTGGGAGGGGGCAGGTGTGTCCCAGAGATGGGCCTTAGGGAGGTCTGGAATGGAGCTGTTCAGGCCTGGAGCAGTGCTTAGTGCCCAGTGTCTTAGACCAGGAGGTGCATCTCCAGTGGTTGGTACTGATAATAGGGTGGATTTGAAATGGAGCTTCTGCCTCTAGATCAGAATGAAAAGAGTCTAGTGTTCAGCTCAGTGCACAGACACTTCACAGAGCTCGGGGTGATGGCAGGGCAGAACCCCTTGTAAATCCGGGGAGCTCAGTGTGTGCCTTCCTACAGAGGAGAAAATGTGACTCAATTCTGAATTCTGGCAGAATTGCCCACTGTGTGACCTCACTGAAGGACTGCCACTTCCATGGTGGAGTGGTCTCTTTGTCAGGAAAGCCAATGTTCTTATTCTGGGGTTCAGGACAGATCTGCAGCTGAGGCCTGGCTGCGTTAAACCTGGTGCAATTCCATGGTGCAGACACATCCCATCCCTGCCAAAGAGTTAAATAAGGAAAGAACTGGCCTTGGGAATGGTATTGAAGTTGTACAGGAGAGTTTAGCAGAGACTAAGCCCCAAAATCTTTCCTTTTTATGTTTAGAAAAATGCTGTTGTTTTTGTGTAAACATCTGGCTGGTTTGTGTTGGCTGGTACAGCCTCATAGATACAGCGTCTGCTGCTTTTATTTAAATTTCCCCTGAAGATGCAAATTAAAATGAAAACCCCACAAGACTCCAGTCGTTCCTGCTTCACATTGCTGTGGAATTCTGCTCTTGAAAAGCTCTCTTAGGCTTTGCTGGGTTCTTTTCTTGCAGGGACAAAAGAACACACAAGTCTGAAATGCAGCAGAGGAAGTTGGAGTGACTGTAGGAAGCAGACCTGTGGGGCTGAGAGTGTTCCATTGCAGACACTTCCATGGTGGAGTGGGAAGGAGTGAACTCCACTTAGGGGCAAACTGGAGGACTCAATGGGGAGTTTGGGGTTACTTTGGGCCACCCTAATGCTAGCACATCTTTGAGGGACATGTTTAGCTGAGTTTAGAGAGGAGATTTGCTCCTGGGAAAGGCAAACCTGGCCTTGGAAAGCTGGAAATATGGGACCTGCAGCATTGTCTTTCTATTTGACACTGGATTAGCTTGTCAACAGCAGCATTACAAAGCCACTTTATTTTACAAAATTCTCAAGCTTCAAGAATATCTATTTCCTGGATGTGGAAGATTAATGCTGTTTGTATTGGTGATGCCCATCTTTGCAGATGGCTTGTTTAAGAGCACTTGTTGGATTGATTTTAATTTTTGTTAAAATCGGTTAAATAATAGCTCCAGCTTTTTCCGTGAGACTCTTTTCAAGGCAAACTGGCATCCTGGGAAAACAAGCAGTTCACAGAAGCTTCAATTTGCACTCAGGAGTTGGGAAATAACTTTCCTTTGAGTGTGTCCTGGTGTTGTTAATCCACATCTGGCAGTTCCCTTCTGTGTACAGTTAAAATCCCATCACTGTTCTGTGGAGGATGGAAGCAAAGTATCCAAAACACCATTATTGAAACTCCTGCCATGGAAAGCTTGCTGCTGCTATCTCCTAATCTGTTATATTCTTTCATTTTTTGAAATTGCACAGCTTAACCCCATTTTTAAAAATACTATTTGAATTATATAAACCTGCTGTATTTGCTAGATATCATTATAAATGTAATTTCAAATGGAAAATACTCTAAGCTTTCTTTCTTTCAAGAGTGTCTTCTTATTTCAGTTAATAACTGTATTATTCTGTCTCTTTCCCAGTTTTTTTTTATTTTTAAATAAACCAACAAACCAAATAGTTTGGTTTGGAATGAACCTGATGAAAGAGGGGACAGATAAATCCACCAGATAAAGCAGGTGAAGGGGAAAGTCTGATAAAGCAAACACAGACATCATAGGTTGGTATCTGCAGGAAGGTGACTGTCAACAAGGAGTGCAAGTGCTGCCTCTTTGCAGCCTCTTCTCTTTCTGCTCACACCTCGAGGAAAGGAGATTGTTGTCCAGCCTTGGAAAGGGAAGATTGATTATTTTAAAGTGCTCAAAGCAGTGGCCTTTTGTAGTAGTAATTGGGATTTATCTGAGTTCTCATCCAGTCTTACTGGCCCTGGAACATCCTGAGCAACTCAACCAAGAAGAGTAAGGGAGGGGGAGAATTGTTTCTAAGCTGGACTGGTTTTGTGTTTACTTTGATTTCATACACCAGACTTTGCCCTCAGCACCTCTGCTGTCCAAATCCATTCTCTTTCACGTTGTGGACCTGATTTTGTTTCCTTTGTGGAGCTACAGTACTGCTCTGGACTGTGTCAGTTTTCATCTGGAGCTCTCTAAGTTGTTAGAACACGTGGTCTGGGGCTTCCTTCAAAATGTCACAAAATTCTGAGTAAGTCTGGTTTTAATTTTGACTACTGCCTTCAGGTTGAGAGAAGCAGGAATTCGGTCAAGTATTTAATTTCTTTGACCTGTTTTGACACTGCATGTCTCTCCTTGGTCTCTCTGTCTTGCCTTTCTCAAAAGTAGGATTATTTCTAGGAGACCTGCCTGCAGGAGATGATGAGAGCCTCTGCCTTAAGAGAGTTGGGTTTGTCAGCTGGAGTGTCTTGGGAAATGCCCATCTATAACCCCCGTTCCTGTATGTTTTTCAGCTTCTAAACCTCCCAGAAATAATAAAACACCATCAGTCTGGTGAAGGCTCAATGGACAGAGATTGCAGGTGGCTCTGTGTCTGTAGCAGGGAGTTGCTGTGTGTTTAAGCCCCGCAGCTGGGGTGGGGGAGGCACTTTCCAGAACCCTTTTCCCCCCAGAAGAGCTGTTTTCAGAATGAGTAGCATTCCTCACACAGGGCACAGCCCATTGTGTTGGTTGTTGTGCTGTACTCGTGGCTTGTGAAGTGCTCCTAGGAGGAGAGGAGAGGAGAGGGGAGCTTCCTGGTGATTGCCCAGCGAGGCCCTGAATGGCCCAGGCCTGAAAAGAATTCCCTCTTTCCCAGGGTTTCTCTCTGTAGGAGGCCAGGCTGCTCTGACCTCCCAGCCAGCACACGGGGGAGGGCTGCAGCAGGCAGTGCCACTGGTGCCTCTCTGCAGGAATGTCATGGAGCAGTAGCAGGCCCTCCCTGACCACAATCCTGCTGCAGACACGACACTGGGAACTTGGGATTTTTCCCCACGAGAGAATTCCTACAGCAGATTTCCTTTTCCTCCTTGCAGTCTCTAGAGCTGCATTTGTCACTCAGCTGGGAGCTTTGGGCCTCTTTGGGGAAAACCCCGAGTTTTTCTCCTAATGTTGCTGGGAGACACCTTGAAATTGCTTTGCATTGCTTAAAATGAGGAGCATAACAAATCTGTAGAATTGTGCTTTATTTGGGATATGCTCTCCTGATCCCAGTGGAGGATCCCAAACCTCAGGTGATGTTGGAGATCTGTGTGACAACTACAGGGACAATCTCCCCCCAGGCCTGTGTTTCCTGTGGGAAAGGGATTCTGTGAGGAGCTGCAGGCAGGGCAGAGTGTGCAGTAACAGCAGAGCACATCAGCCTTTCACAAGGATCTTCTGGAAATCACCTTCCAGACACAGTCATGTCTGTGGGGCTGGGGCTGCTCCAGCTTGGGCAGGAGGTGGAGGCTGGGGGATTGGATTTCCCTTAAAAGCTGCCAGGATTTCACTGAGTGGAGTTGTGGAGACTGAAAAGATGAAGGGATTCATTTTTCTTGCATTTTGTTGCTCTTTCTACTAAAGAGTTTTTTTGGGCAGCCTCCCCAAAGACTGATTAGTGTTAATAAAGTGGCCCTTGCTTTTTATCCCAGTTTGGAGAATTTCACTTTTTTGCTCTTAATGTTCTGTGAGAGAAACTCCCTGTCTGTGCTCAGTCAGGGGATACATGTTACCACCTTCCCTGCCTGCCATTATGAAATCATTAAATGTTCATTTTTTATAGGTGACTGGCCAAAAAGGAGTCCTAGAATTCTCTGTGCTAGGCAGTTGTAATAGTATGGAATCATATCAGCTTAATTGAACTAGAAACATTTTTTCTTATTCTGATATAAGCTTCTGAAGCTTTACCCTGCTTCTCCTGCATAATTTATTGTTCAGTCATATGTAACCTTCTGAACAGTAAGGGTTTTTTGTAAGAGAATGGATTTGCTCCCATTTGATTTCCAAGGAGCTGCTTATACACAGAGGTTGTACTGTAACAGTGTGCAATAAACCAATTCAGCACCAGTGTGAACTCGTTATGCATCTGCTTTACGTGGGTTTATCCTAAAGCTTTATTCAAGTGTGTTTTATTATGGTTACTTTTTGTGCTGATAACTCTTGTGGCTTTTAATGTACTCACAGCATTGCAAGCTGATCTGTAGCTGTCTGGTGGGGTAAACTGTACATGTTTTCTAACAGGGTTTTCAAAAACTTAATTCATATGAATTTTTGGTAAATAACACGTGTGTGTGTGGGCTTTGTTTTATCATCTTCCTGGACTATAGCTTCAGTTATTATGCCTTTCTTCTTCCAGTTGTAATGAATGAGTCACTTCTGTTTATAAGGATTTGGTTGTTTACTCTGACAAACCCTTGATAGGAGACACTCGACAAGATCTCAGTAAATCAATTTGTTCAGGATCTATAAGCATCTCATTAGCATTTATTTGCAATGTTCATTGTAAGCTCAGCTGCAGCTGTTGAACGCCCTGAATCTCCCAAAGATTTCCAGGATTGTAAGCATATGTTTTGAGATTGTGCTTTAAGTGGAGGAATTTTGTGGGCTTTTTCCCCCTCTTTTCATTGCTTCTGCTAACAAAGATCTTTTTGAATGGAACTGCAGGCTCTGTGTCTATAATCTTTCCCATTTCTGACTGCTGAAAGCTTCCTTGGAAAAAAACATTATTGCTGGAGTGGCTTGACTGAGACCATTCTTCTGCCCGTCTTGCTTTTCTCTTCCCCATTGGTGGCAGGACAAGGCTCCCATTTTCGCTATGCTTTCTGCAATAATGGTTCAAAGGAACAGGAGCCTTTTACCTTGCCCGAGTGCCGCGTGGAGCCGAGTGATGTCATTGTTTGGGCCGTGCAGCCGGGACTGCCGGGGCACCAGGGGGACAGCTCTGCTTCAGCCGGCCCGTGTGCTGGCAGCACAAAAGGAGGCCAGGGCTACCTGCAGCTCCTCACCATTGATTTCCTATACAAATCTCATAATGCGCTCTTGCAAAGGAGTGGGGCAGAAAACCAGGCAGATCCCAGCAGCTCAAAGGAAACTGACAGCCCGAGTTATCCCTTGCAAGGTTTTTACAAGGGAAGTTATTCTCGGGTTTGTTTTCATTTTTCAAACGAGGCTGCAGGGAATGAGAAAATCAAGTGAAAAAACAGATTTTTGAGAGAGAGTGAGTGGGTAATTGAAATAGTATTGAAATAGTGCCCAACCCAGCTTGGAGCCAGCACTGTGTCCAGGGCACTCAGAGATCACACTGGTGTCTGTTAAAGCTCCCCTGTAACTTCTTGGCAGTGCCAGTCCTGGGAAGGAATGTGTGTGCAAAATGGTTCTTTTTTCCTTTTTGCTATAGCAAATAGCAATGCCTTACTGGCAAAGCAAACGTGGGGATTTCACACTTATCCATAATATTTAAATTCCCTTGACTCCCTGCCATCCATACCTCCCCTTAACTGAGATAACCTGAGTTTATTTTCATTTCCAGGCTGGGGAACTGGGGCAGGCTGCCTGCTGCTCAGGGAGCAGCCTTCAAAAATCACCTTTGTTTCTGCAAGTGGGGCTCACATTCTTTCACTGTAATCAGTACCCAGTCTGCTGATGTTCTCCTATGAGTAGTCTGCACTCCAGCAAGCTGTTTAAATATTATTTTCTAAGTTCCTTTCCTTGTATGGCATCGGAAATACCACGGCTCATTCCAGCTTCCTGCTTGTAGATTCCTGGTGCTCCCTGTATCTTGCTAGGCTTGGCCTCACGTCATCAATAGTTCAGTGAAAATTGATAGTGTGTTTTCAGCTTGGCTCAATAATAGATCAATGATTTGGGGAGACTCAAAATACCACCTGTACAAAATACTTCTCATGGCAAAACTAGCATTTGTGGCTGTACCATTTATGCTGAAAAAAATGATCTAATAAGAAATATGAGGTGGAATTGAAGGGCAGGATGCTGAATGCTGGATCTGAATGTGCAGCTTTGGAGTGAAGAATCCATTTATGATGGATTGTGTCAGTATTTCTTTTCCTGCTGTGTGACACCAAAGAGAGCAGAGTTTGGAATGGGCACAGAACTCCAAGGTTGTACTTCAGAAGATTGAATTAAGGTAGCTGTGAAGACAAAGGGCAGGTGTCCATTTCTTGAGCTAATGAAATCCAAAAGGCCTGCCCTGAACCTCCAGCCATGGCCATGTGGGAGCTGTTCCTGTCCTGAGTGGTGTTCCTGTTCACCTGAAGCACCAGAGGAGTTCTCCAAAGCCTTTCCCAAACCTCGAGTGCTTCTCCCTGTTGCTCTTGTTTACTGGCTCCAGTCCTTTCCCTTTGGGTCTCTGAGCAGGCAGTGGCCACATCCCCCTGCCAGCTGGGAGCCTGCCTGGGTTCCTGCCTGACCCCTCATCCCCAGGCAGTCCTGCCTGGCATTAGCCAAGGGCCTTTTCCATCCTTTTCCATCCTGGAGGCTGCAGTCATGACCTAACATTGTCTTCCAGATGTGGGGAGTAGTAGCACACCTTCCTTGCAGAGGTAAACCCTACTGCCTCCTCTGCTGGGCTGTTCTGTTCCAGAAGTGTCTTTGTGTATTAAATTACCACTTGTTAAAGTCTCATTGTTAGCTGTGAAATGGCAGAGAGTAGATTTGTCCCTCCATCACCTGCAAATAGCAGAAGGGTGGCCAATCCTGCAGTGGCACTCAGGGGTGGAGGTAAGCCTAGGAATTGTTCTCTCCTGACACTGGGATCACAAAAAGGTAATGACAAATGTGTGGTTAAAAATGCAGCTTGAATTTAATTTAAATTTAAGCTTTAAAATAGTGTAGTCTGGTTGGATACTCTAAATGTAGCTTGAAATAATCTCTTTTTTTAAGCCCCTGTGTCTTTCTTTAGTAGCTCCACCTGTCCTCTTTTCAAGGTTACTGGTGTAAGATGGGAGGAGGAGCTGGCTAATAGGGGAAATTTGGAGTGAATGAAATAGAGGGGTTTTTGTGTTGTGACTGAAAGTGAGGGTCTGAGGCAGTTCTTAACAGTCCTTGGAGATCTGCAGTTTTAACCTTGAGTTGTATAGTGGGGGAAGAGCTCCCATTTCCCATCTGATCACTTAATGAAGACTCAATTAGATTTTTGGCATAGCATTTAGAGAATGATCTATGAGTTGCATGCAAAATTAATGACATTTAATTTAATCGATGAGATATCAAAGACACCTTCGTCTAATAGTAAGTTTTGACCATGAATTTTTTCCCCTATGAACTAAAAGCAAGTTCTGCAAACTTAATGAGCTGCTCTTGCAATGTTCTCAACTTGCTGCTTGGATGTGAGTGTGACATCTGATGGGCTCTGGTTTGTGGGGTGGTTTGCAGTCAGCAGCCCTTCAGACAGGTGGGTTTGGTGCAGAAAGAACTTGGGGCAGCTCGTTGTGCCTTGTGCTTGTGGGATCTTGCATTTCTCACTCACGAGTTCCAGACAGAGCCCTCCTTCCAGTGTCCTTCTGTAGTCTGTGTTTTTTCTGTTGTGTGGCCCCGCAGTGTAGCCCCAGATTTTCAGTATCTCTAGATAATTATTGTTCTCAGATCTCTGCTTAAATATCCTCTGGTAAAAATAGCTCACCTAGATTACCAGTTTGGAGAGCTGGCACTGGTATCAGGAGTTCCCTTTGTATCTGTTAACAGCTAAGTGGGGAGATGACCCCCAGGGACTGCAGACATGCCAGAAGTGGGGCTTTGTACTGAGAAGCCCTTGGCCAGCTCAGCTCCCACCTCCCTGAACAAGCTCAGAGGAGCACTTGGACTGGGGGAGCACCCAAAATTAATCTGCATGCTGAAGTGGATCTAATACCATTTTTGTTGAGTCTCAAATGATCTGGTCTATGCTGTATCAAAGCCCGTGGGTTTATCAGTTTCCCATGGGTTTATTCCTAGGTCTAGCTTAATTTTTGCTTTAGAAATCAGCAGGTACATCCATTTGCATGGCTGTGCTGATGTACATGCTTTTATATATAAGTATATAAAAATAAGTCAGTATATAACTCAGTGTAAGATGTTTAAATGCTTGGGTTTAGGCTGTCTGCAGCTGGGGAGATGCAGGTGACCCAGCTCTGGGTGCCCAGATTTGATACTGTTACATAATGTTTCATTTCATAAGATTCCTGACACACTTCAGCCCGTGCCTTGCTGAGCTCTGGCCCATCTGCCTGCCCTGATTGTGGTTCCTTCATTTTTGTTGTTGGCACAGACTCCTGTGACAAATATGTATCAGTCCCCTCATCCTCAGCCAAAGCAGGGATGAAGCCCTGGGTGCATTGCTGTGGCTGGGGAGGAGGTGTGCTAGAACTGAAACTGCTAAGCAGAAAAGTGGAGTAATTTTACCCTCCCTCTCTTACTTTGTGTTTACAGAGATAAAAACAACTCCTATATATGCAAGTCATGTATTTGAAAACTTTGGGAGACAAAGTAATTACACTTTAATATTGGCTGTAAGAAATCTGTGCTGCAGAAAAACCCTAATCAAATGAAGGCAAAGCATCTTACTTTGCTTAATATTCTGTGATTTATATTCTCTCTGATGTGCAAGGTAATAGTGCAGCAAGGCAAGGAGGACCTCAGTCGTTCCTGGTACTGAGACAAAGCCAGAAAATCCAAGAAAAGCAATGTTTTACACCAACCTGGCAGGTTTTGAATTTAAAAAAAGTGAGCACTATCAGGTTTTGTTTGTATTTGCAGAATGTGCTGCTCAAGTGCATCACATCACAGATGCTGCTGCTTGTGACCAGTTCCTGACCTCTGTTTTCCCCCCTCCTCCCATAATCCCATCTGTAGCATGGATGTTCCTGTTTTGGAGCTGATACAATGACTTTACATGCTCTTGTCTGGGACTTTTTCATGGTTGATGGTGACACGAGTGCTTGCTTCTCCTGGCGAGCTGCATTTCACCCTTATCACAGCTGAAAGGAGCTGGTTCAATAGCTCTGTTTTCTGCTGTAGTTCCTAAAGCAAACAAAGAACCCCACCACATTATATGACAATTTTTCTCGTGGAATTGTTTTGTTTAGAACGTGTAAATTACTCTGCTAGAAAATAGAGCTTCCCCTTTGTGATAGTCATCATGTGCTGTGAATTACTTGAAATAAAGCTTTTTTTATCCCCTTAAACATAGCTTGGAAGTGCTAATGGCAGACAGAGGGACCACAATCTAATTATCTGATTATGCCATGATTTAGGTACCTTTAGGTTGGGAGAGTTTCTCAGGAGAAGGCTGTGCAGGCTATTTACATAAACCCTCGGAAGGGACAGGGAAAACCAGACCAAAGGAATTTTTAGCTCTAATGGTGTCTGCTGGTGATCGGTGGTGGCTCTGTGGAGGCTCTGCCCTGCAGCTCCCAGCGTTTGTGGCTTTCCCTGAAAGGTGCTGCTTGGGGACTGGGACAAATTCCAGCAGGAGTTCTGACAGAACCTGGGAAAAGCTGTGCTGTTCCATCTTCTGGAGCTGTGTAAAGGCTTTGTGTTTGAATGCACTCCTATCAATGTGCAGTATTTAAAATAGAAAGCTTGTCCTGGCACCCGCTGACCTTGATGCAAATGGGAAGGATGTGCCAAAACCATTACAGTGATGCTGCCAGGGACCTCGAGGGGGGGAGAAAGGCTGCCCTGGCAGTATGGGCAAGCCGGGTAAGGGTGTTGAGGTCATTGTTCTGTGCTGGTGGTGATGACTGCTGACCTGGGACAGAGCAGTCACATCAGAAGTTGCAGAGACTCTCCCCAGATGTGCAGCTGAGGAGTGGGATCTGCCTGTGGTTTGGAGCTGGGCCAGAGTCCAGCTGAAGGGAGGAGATGTTTGGGGAGCCTGAGGGATACTGCAGCTGTGAACAGTTCCAAGTCAGGTTTCAGCCATGGCTCCATGTGTCTCTTGGTCCCTGGACTGGTGCTGGGCTCTGGGAGCCAGTAGAGCCCAGGTGATGTGGTTGGTGGTACAAACCAACCCATCACTGCAGTGACAGCTCCACACCAGGCACTTTGTGCAGCTTTTACTGCTGGATTCCTCAGAACAGATCTTTCCTAATGTTGCCATTATTGTGGCTTTGGGACTTTCAATTTGTAGATGCTTAATTAAAGCTCACAGTTGTGATATGTCAGGAAGGAAGTAATGAAAAGCCAGTTTGGGGGTGTATCTCTCACCATGCTTTGCTGCTTTGGATGCTCACACACTTCTTGTTTGCTCTCTTCTATTGTTGGGAGATTGTTCCTTGGGGAAGTTTGAAGCTCAGCTGGCCAGATCCCTGAGCAACCTAAATAGTCCTGCTTGGGGCAGCTGGCTGGACTAAATGAGCTCTAGAAGACTCTTCCATGCAAAGAATTGCATTCAAATGATGTTTTGTGAAATACTATCTTCCAAAATTTTTGGTTTGGGCAGAGAGTTGTTTGGTACTTTGCATCTGCTGTCCAAGCAGATTGAAGAGCTTTTCATAGCAATAAAGGTTAAGTTTTCCTCTGGTGAAAGCACTGGGATTTGACTGCAGTCTATGTATTGGAACCACTGATGAGTGGTAGATGCTTTGTGTGCTGTCTTTCCCTAAAAGCCCCCTTTCAGTAGCTCACACTTAGGCTCTGCCTACCCAGGTGAGCCTTTGCATCCTCCAGGCAGGGAGGGCTGAGCCAAGGCTGGGACCAGCATGGTGTGCCCAGGCCTGGGGTGCCATCTGCCACATGTCTGGGACTCGGGCACTTGGCACTGCTGCCAACAGGTACTGCTCTGTTTCCATGGACTTGTTACTTCCTTCTGGAGTTCTGTTGCCATAATTATCCAAATTAATATTTCATCAGGTCTGTCTGTTTGTTTAACAGCTTAGGAATGAAGTGGTGTGAATGGAGTGCTGTTCTCTGACATGATGCACAGAGTGCAGGTCTGGGGCCTGTTTTCATTATTATGAAATTATTATTTCAACTGAAAAATTCTGTTTCGTGTTAAGCAGAGCAAAACCTTGCAGAGGAACCTTTCAAATAGCCACCCAGGTAGCTGTCAGTGCATGCCAGTCCATAGCACAGCCAGGATTAGCCAGAGCAAAGGCTTGAGGGAAGCAGCAGATCCAGAACTGTGCATCCAGTAATACCCATATCTATATGATAATTCAGTTAATACATGCAGTAATTGTATTTCCACTCTTACGTAAGTTCTTTTGAAATGTACTTTCCCACTTTGAAATAATCTGTGTTATATAAATGAACAGAGAAATCTGTTTTTCCCCTCACATGTATAAAACATTTGCCAAGCTAATACTTGCAAATGTTTTTGCTAATATGTTTGCAAAGCTACAGTTGAGCTTTTTCCTTCATTCTGACAAAAGCTGCGCCAGTCAAAGCTCCGGTGGTGCCTGGGAATCGGGGAGGTGAAGGCAGTAAACAGGGGAGATGAAAGGTGCTGCTTGTCTTCACACACTGCCACAGGAAGTGTTTTCATTAATGTGCTTTGAGGAGAGACAAGAATCTGTGTAAAGCTTTTAAAAGTGCTCTTTCACTTCATTTTACTGTACTTTCAACTGAGATCAAATGGGGCAGGGATGGCTGTTCCACACGCTCCAGTTCCAGCCCAGGGTTGTGTTACCCACACAGCTCAGACAGCTCCAGTGCTTTGGGCTGGTGTGGGAATGGCAGGGATACCCTGGGGCTGCCCCTTACCCTGCCAGACAGGGGGAGAGAACTGTCCACCAACCCACTCCCCAGAGGGGAAGGAGACACTGAGAATCAGGAGTTAAATTGAGGCTCTTTTTCTTGAACCTTTTCTTGGATTGTGAGTCTTAGGAGCACTCAGAGCTTAGTAGGAATCTGTTACAGAAAAATCTCAGCTGGGTGAAATAACACGGCTGCAAAGTTACAGTAAAGGATTAGTGCAATTAGGTTTTTTTACAGATCTGTTTAGAATACAAATACACTGTTAATAGGCTGCAGTTGCCATCCCAAAGTGTAGCTGCTTGATTTCTTATACAGCAAATAATAAACAAAAATCCAATAATTTGCTCTACTCCACGTACATTCACTGTACTTGAAATAATTAAGTTGTGGTAAATAAGACTTGGGGATATTTTGGGTTTTATTCCAGATCATTTTTGTGCATTTCATGATGAAGGGGCAGAAGATTTGCAGATACTGACTCGGGGAGGGAGTGCTGGGCCAGGCAGAGCCCATGGTTTTGGTGAGAAGGAGCAGGCAAAGGGTGTAAAAGGCATTAAATGTTTTAGGATGGATATGCAGAGTTCACAGCTGAGAGGATGACAAAAGCCAAACAAGCCATGGTTTGTTGTGGAGGTGGCACAAATGGAGAGCTTTTCCACCTCTCAGAGTAAAGAAGGAGTAACTTGAAGGAGCTGTTGACTCCACAATGCATGTTCAAGTTCCTGCTTAAACTGCTTTCCTGGTGGGCACAGGTCTGGGATGTCGTTTCTTGGCTTTTTTTTCTAACATGCACAGTTAAAATGGTGCTCATTTGAATATTGGAGTTGATCTAGATATCAGATTTCAATATTCTATACATTTTTACCAGTTCTAGATTTGATGCTTTTGATGGGTGTTGTAATTTTTAAAGGGTCCCAATGCTGTGCTGTGATCACTGACCAGAGTGGACCTCTCTGAGGGCTTTGTCTTTGCACTCTACAGTTTTTAGTCTGGGCTTTGCAAACACAGACACAAACCCTTATGCTCAGTGGAAGCCCAAGAACCCTGGGGGTACCTCTGGTTCTCTTCTTTCCTCAGCTTCCCCAGGGCATTACCTTGGTGCTGGTGTGACTAAAATCTGCCCCAGTTTTCCATGTCATTGAGGGCACTTGCTGCATCCCTCCTTTCCTGTGACTGGTGATGTGCTTGTCATCCCACTCTAACCCTTTCTGCTAAAAAGGCTCAATCTGGGGCTCTCCAATTGGCCAGCTCCCTTTTACAGGAGTGTTAGGAGTTAAATTTGTGAGGGGCAGGTTTTACTGCACCTGGTTTATCCCAGGGTTAAACCACAACAGCACCTAATGAACTCTGCAGATAAGGTTGAATTTTGTGGGATAGAAAACTGGTGTAAATATGTTTTTAAAGTAAGATTCTTGGTAACATTGTAGCATGTTTGTAGTAGTGTGGATGCTTCCACCTTTCTCCTGTTCCTGTTTTCTCACTGCTGCCCTGAAAGATCAATAAAACTCTCACCAACACGTTGCTAAGGTTATTATATTTTTATATATTGTGGATCAGGGCAGTGCTTGGTAGGAAACCAGAGAAGGGAAGGGCTCTACAATGAGTTGTGCTGAGTGTACAGAATTTACTGATGATCCTGATCTCTCTGCACTAGTCCCCTAAATTAGGGACCCTCAAATCAAATGCTGAGCTCATATTTGTTTTCCCTCTCCCCTCTTTCCTTCCTTCTCTGCCCAAAGGCAGCTCTGAGGTGCTGGCAGAGGTTCCTGGCTGTGCTTTTCCTCCAGGAGCTGTTGAGCCAAGGAACCAGCCCTGGTGTCCCTGGGCTGAGAGGGAGGGGCTGGGGCTGACTCTGGGGGGCTTTGCTGCTGTTGGTGCTGCCCTGGGTGCTCCCCAGCGTCTGCTCTGGGCTGCTGTCACAGGATGCTGAGTTCAAGGGATTCCTTTTGCTCTGATCCAATGCTGCTGTTCTGTTTCCAGGCCCTCTCAGATATTCTTTGCTTGATCTGACATTAAAGCTATTTGTTAAGAATTTTTTCCTCTTTCATGAAGTGTGACAAAGAAAAGACACTCTCTTTAGAAAGACGCTGGAAATGATGTTCAGTAACTTTCCATTTGATGCTTCCTTGCATCTTTTTTTTCATTTTATGCTTCCTATAGAAACCAATTTTTTTTTTCTTTTCCTGCCAGTATTTCTTCCTGTGTGGCTTTTCTGGCCATTGCATTTCCAGCCCTGACTTGGTAACAGCATTCCCCCTGCCCTTCACACTTGTGAGCATCCCTTGACAGCTCCATGGTCTGCCTGGAGCCCTGCAATGAAGAGGTGGCTGGGGGAGGGAGAGCATTCCCTGAGTGCAAAGCCTGCCTCACTTAAAGAGCATCTTCAACTGAATTAGTTCTGCTGGGTGCCCCATAACCTCCTTGGCATCTGAGAAGTGGTAAAACTGCTTTCCCCTCGATGCACAGCTCTTGGATGCTGCAGCGTGTTTACACTTGGGAAATATTTAAGTAATTGGTTTCAGCAAATAATTCTCTTGTGATGTGTGGGGATTTTTTTTTCTGCATTTATATTCTAAACCATTTTTGAAATACCAGTCTGGCAAAGAAACCACCCTGTCTGAAGCAAGGAATGTGCTCCCTGATTGTCTGGGCTTGGTTTGCAGACCAGCAGGGCATCTCCACAGGGAGCTCAACACCTTAGGAGGGTTTGGGGAGCCAGTTCTGGGGGTCTGAGCAGGGTGGTTTGAGTGGAGCCCAGACAGGGGGAGCAGGGCAGGATCAGGAAGCTTCTTGCATTGTGTGCAGTGTGTATTTTGAGCCTTACAAGTGGGTTTTCTGTTTGTCCTTAACCCTCAGAAAGCCACTCTCTTTCACATCTCTCTCTGAAGAGGTAAATGAGGTGCCTGAGTGCTCAGAAGACTGGAACTCTGGAGGAGGAAATCCATTACTCCAGGAAAAAATGGAAATTCCTCTTCACCTGCTGTAACAACTAGAGCATTGTCAGGAGCCAACATCTGGGAGCTATTTCTGGGGAAAAGTCAAAGTACTGTTGTTCACTGGCAGGAACAGAAATGCATTTTCTTCCTTTTGTAGGTGTCTTTACAGTGCCCTCTAGGAAACTTGTGGAGAAATGCTGGAGGGGTGTTTCTCAACCCAGGTGGAGAAAATAATGAAAACAGGCCCTGGAAGAATTAAAAATTAAATAAATAATGGAGCTCTGGTCCCCTGGGACTGAGGTGCTTTTCGAAGGAAGCACTGCTGATATTAAAAACTGATCATTACTTGAAATGAGAGAAATGGCTTTAGTATTCCACAAAAAAGGGAAAAGTGCATAAAATCCTTTCAGCTCTCCTTCTGAAATGGTTACGAGAAGGAATTTTGCAGTTAGGACCTTCAGAGAGGTTTCCTCACTGGCTTAATTCAAATACAGGGTGTTAGATGGTCTGACTTGTGTTTTCCTTTGATTTATAAAAGCAGAATGACCTGAAAGAATGTTCCTTGCACAAGGTGAGAGGTTTGTGGGGCTCAGCTGCTGCATGAGAATTCTCTAAAACCCAAGGATATTTTTAAACAACCTGAAAGAAATCCACATTTTTGGGCTTAGTGCTTATAGAGGGTTTTCCTTCCTGACACACCAGGAGGAACAAAAGGTGCACCAGAAATTGTTTTTGAAGCACAGCTGGTAGGCAGCTTTTTATTTTCCTTTTTTTTGAGTGTAGATTTAAGGCAAATGAATAAATCCTTGTGAGTAGGAAACAGTTTTAAGAGTGGGAATATGGACTGGACGTGAGGAGCACCTCCTTGGTGGGGATTTTTATGGGACAAGTTGCACAAGGGTTCCAGTGGGTCCTGCTTTAGATGAGGAGGAGTTGGTGCCATCTTTTCTCTTTTCCAAGCTGAACAGAGCTGCAGCCCCACAGTAAAGGGACAGAGAGGTTGTGACCTGGTGTGCCAGTGCTTGGGAGCAGCTGCTGAAGGGAGCCATGGCACAGCCCCTGGACAATTAACTGTAATTAATAAAATCCCCTGTTCCAAATCCAGGTAAAAATGTCTGTCTCTCTCGAGGGGTTTGAAAGGCTGTGGAACTGAACACCAGATAAATGCATCTCCACAGACATCTGATCTTGGAGATTACAATCTGTGTTTGGATTTGGCTGCTGATCATTATCGTGTTTTTCTTGCCATTATTTAATAATATATGAGGTGATGGTATCACTTACAGAGGGAGTGCTTGGAGTGGATGCAGGGATGCTTCCTTGCAGTGATTTACTGCAGATACACCACACTCTTTGGAGGCTTCTTAATTCCATTCCTGCACACTTGTTTAATGGGCTAATTTTTTCAAATATAATTTTGTGCTTGAGGTCCATCAAAAAGGTCAGTTAAGCCAACAATAATAATTTGTTATTTAACAAATGAAAGGTGTAACTGGAAATACAAATGAAGCTCTAAAAGCATTGTTGCAAAATATGGCTTACTTTGCTTGACTTGTCTTTGTTTATTGCCTGTGCTGTCTGGATACTCCCGAGTTACTGAGGCCAAGTCCTGAACCATGTCACCTCTTTCTCTGTCACAATAATGCCATCATTATGGTGACTCTTGATTTTTGTGTTCTTGTTGGTACATGATGTCAAAAACCTTCTCAGCTCAGTAGAATCATAAAATCTGCGGTGGTTTGTGTTGGAGAGGACCTGAAGGATGATCCATTTCCACCCCCAGCCACGGGCAGTAACACCCTCCACTATCCCAGGGTGCTCCAGGCCCTGTCCAGCCCAGCCTTGGACCCTGCAGGGACAGGGCAGCCACAGCTGCTCTGGGCACCCTGAGCCAGGGCCTCCCCACCCTCACAGGGAGAATTTCTGCCACATGTCCTCCTCCATCCTGAAAGGATCTCTCTCCCTTGGGGGTTTCAGAACAGCCCCTTCCCTTGTGGGCGGGGGGAATTTGAGGCACCCCAGCAATCCTCAAGCACCATTCCTAGCCCACAATTCCCAGCCATGCTGGGGTGAAGAGGAGTTACTCTTTGTGATGGATATCTTTATTACAATGTGTTAAATCATTAGAGGAGGAAATCTGCTTGAGCTGAAGGAGAAAGGAATCTACAGACTCTGGGAAAAGTCTGGATTTATACAAGGCATTACTTATCTCATAATGTTCCGTCACTTGCTCTGCCAGGTTCCACTGTCAGCCTCTGCTGGAATTATGGAAGTACCAGCAGGATTTATACTGTACTCTGCAGTCTGGGGTAGCTCTTACACTCCCTCCTTTTTCTCTTGATGCTTAAGTGCAATTTAATTTTTTGTCTGGTATAATTTGTGGATTGCAGAGTCTTTGTGAAGCAGGACCTGAAGTGGCGTTGGGAGAACACAGTTCAGAAATGTGACCTTGGTTTTTGAGTGTGGTGAACTTGCCAAGCACTGTGTGTTTGATTGGGCTTTGGAAGTGCTTTATGAAAGTAAAATCAAAAGATATTTGGCTGGTGTGTATTGCTGTCGTAGTTTAATTGGATCAGATGCTGTATAATCTCTATTGCCTAGAAGAGAAAAATGTAATATTAAGCAGAAAATACATCTTTGTCTAAGCATTGGTACGTTGAAGTATCATAGATAAATTTTGCTTATTGGGGAATGCAGAATGCTTCTGATGCTGTCAAGGACAATAAATTACCAAGCTGGAAATATATACATTTATTTAGAGATTACCACATGCAGCAATTTGCCCTCATAGATAACGTGCTCCTTAGCCATGAATATGTGAACAAAACCACAGAACAAGTTCCCTGTGAGCTCCTGCTGGCAGCCTGCAGGGAATGGTGTGGGGAACATCTTCACTTAAACACGACTGGCTGATGCTGGAGGCAGCTTTTTGTAATGATGTGGGTTAGGAAGGGCATAACACTGTCTTTAGGATTATAGAGGCCGTTGGGAACGTAAATTAAATTCTGAGGGGAAGCCTTTTAAAAGTGCAGTCCTGCAGCCAGAGAGCTTGGAGCTTTTATCATTGACTCACAGCGAGAAGGGGCTGTCTGAGAGTTCCTGCCAGTCTGATCAGACCTTGTCAGGTGCTTCTGTTTTACATGTCAAGCTCGAAGGGTCATATCCATGCTCCTGAATTGCCTTGGGGTCAGAAGGACAGGTATTACCCCCAGTGCCACATCATTCCTCAGCTCCCAACAGTGAGTGATCTCTCTCTATCAAAGCCTGGTTTGACTCCTTCCAGTCCAAAGCCTGGTGTAGTGCTCATCAGCTAATTGTGATGGCAGCTTTTGGCTGCCCTAATTTATCATCTTGTTTGGAAAAAGGAGTTCTGAAACAATACCTGTGCTTCACGTTTTCCTTCTGGGTGGTTGTTGCATTTGGTCCTTGTGAGATGTGCTGTGGTTTCTTTGCCAAGTGAAGGGGAATGTGGTGTTGGAGCCCTGTGCTTGGGCTGCAGCTGCTGCTCATCCTCAGGAGAGCATCACAACTGAGCAGTTCTGGTGGCAGCACGGAATCCCAGTCAGATCTGTGCACTGCTGGGAAAATCTCAAGGCACGTTGCTGTGCACCAGTTTGAGGTGATTTATGTGGAGTCAGTAGGACTGAGATCAGAGTGGTTTTGTCTGGAGTTATTTTCCTAAGTGCTGTAATTTCTGATGAGCTCGTGGCAGGCGGTTGTTAAAGGACGCATTTGGGTGATTTAAGGTGGGTGTTGGAGTGCTTGTGTCTTCCAGAAATTAACTGGATAACGAAGGGAAGCTTCTTGTGCAGCTGCTTGGCATTTACTGTTCTATATATTGCTCACATGAAGCCTTATAAAGATGCACCTCTGCACAGAAAGTGGTGCAGGGCAGGCTGGAAGCACTTCATGGTTAAATACTGTCAGATCACTTTGGGGTGATGGGTTTTGTCTTGGCTGAAACAGTGTCAGACCTGATGGTTAATTGTGAGAATTTGAACAGAGAGGAGCTACAAGGAGGATTAGAACATCCCAGAGTATTTCTAATAGTGGGGGGTAGGAGAGGTGGTATTTCCCAAACTTAGAATCACAGAATCCTGGAATGGTGTGGGTTGGAAGGGACCTTAAAGCTCATCCATTCCCACCTTCTGCCGTGGGCAGGGACACCTTCCACTGTCCCGGGGTGCTCTAAGCCCCCACTGTCCAACCTGGCCTTGGGCACTGTCAGGAATCCAAGAGCAGCCACAGCTGCCCTGAGCACCCTGTGCCAGGGCCTGCCCACCCCCACAGAGAAGAATTCCTTCCCAGTATTTAACCTAAACCTGCCCTTTTTCACTTTTTAGCCATTCCCTGTGTCCTGTCCCTCCATCCCTTGTCCCCAGTCCCTCTCCAGCTCTCCCTGGAGCCTTCTCTTGTCCAGGTGAACACCCTCAGCTCTCCCAGCCTGGCTCCAGCCCTTGAAGCATCTCTGTGGCCTCCTCTGGACTCTCTCCAGCAGCTTCACATCCTGGTGTTGATGTTGGAGGCTGTTTTGGGGGGATTTTGTGTTTTTTTCTTCTGGGTAAACTTGTATTTGGTGTCTTTCACTCCCAGAGTGGTTACTGGTGTAAACTGTGTGACCTTATCAGACCACTTAGGGAAGAGTGAGGACAAGGTTAGAGTTCAAATCTGGCAAACTGTTCCATGGAAGGTGGAAATACTTGGAAGACCCAAGAGCAAGTTAATACAGTTAGGCAGAATAATCAGCTAGTCTAACATTAAACTGAAAATAGCAAACAGAGTTACAGCAGCTTCCCTGAACAGGATCTGGGGAGTATGGTAGTGATGTAGTCAGGAGTGCCACACTGCTGAGCTAAACCTGGCTGCCTGTGTGCTGGGATGGGCACAGGAGTGCCAAGCCCGGCTGGGATGGGCACAGGGGAGTGCTAAACCCGGCTGGGACAGGCACAGGGGAGTGCTAAACCCAGCTGGGATGGGCACAGGAGTGCCAAGCCCGGCTGCCTGTGTGCTGGCAGGGCTGAGTCTGGGAGCTGTGGAGCTTCCAGGAAACAGAAATGACTCAGTGTCTGTGGCTCATTGAGATCTTGTCTGTGCCAGGGCATTCTGTTGAGTTTTGGCACTTCTGGCTTCCTGCCACTCATCTCCAGAGCAGATCTGGGGAGAAATCAACTCCAGCCAGGTGAGAATGAGTAAGATTTATATGTTCCTGTTCCTAGCAGGGAGACAGACTTACCTTAGCATAAGCTCCTTGGCCACTGTTAGCACAAATGGAGGCAGTGGTGTGTACCCAGCTGTGTATGTAAGTGTGTGCAAAGGGGAAGGACTCCCTGCACCAAATATTCTCCCATCCTACCCAAAATAAGATGCTGTCATCAGGCTGAGTAATCCCTAGGCTGATGGAGTGGGAGAAATGGCTCGTTGGTAGAAATAGAAGTTTATTAAGGTCAAGGGTGTACAAACCCTTCTTGTGCTGAATTGAGGCTTGAAGGCAGCACGAGCTTAGCTGGCTGCAGTGTGGTTCTCCAGAGTGCCCCAAACCCCAGCTGCAGAGACCATTTTTTAACTTCATTCCAGCTGGAATGGTGTTATTCACCAACCCTTCACATTTTGTCCCCACTGCACCCAGTGCAGTAGCACAGTGATATCCTGGGACAAAGCAGCTTGTGCTCCATCTTCCCAGGGCTCTTGGCAGGAGTTTGGTACCTCTGAAGCCTGGCTGAGAATCTGCTTCCTGTTCTTCTCAAGGTTTATAATCCCTGTGGAGCTGCTCTTAGGTCTTGCTGTGACCTCTCTTGGCATCCTCTGCTCTATTGCCTTGGACACCTTGTTGCTTCCAGGGCAAGAACGATCTCCACTCTTATCAATGGGATAGATCTGCTCCCATCTGCACTGGAGACTGGCAGGGCAAACAAAAAGCTGCCATTCCCCTTTTAAAGGTTTTCTGGCTTTTATTTGAAAAGCCAGAGTGAAACAAAACTCAGACCAGTGTGTTTTGTTCTCCTAGGGATCTGGATTTATTCTGGAAAAACTTAGAGAAGCCTGGAGTTGAGGTGGTGGGGGGGAAATGCTTCTTTTGGAAAGCCCAGGGACTGTGCAGCTCAGTCTTTAATTTTGATAAGAACTTTAGGTTTCTGCTGCACTGGGAGAGATTATAAGGATAAAAAGGTCAAAGATTTTCCTGCTGTTCATGGCTGTTGTTTCTGCTCTGCCTTTTGCTGCTTCAGGGCTGACACTCAGCATTTCAGAGGCACAGAGAATTGAGAACATCCACACACAGATGCTCTTGTACAAACCCGAGTAACATAAGCAGCTGCTAAATAGTTTTTAAGTTTTGTTGATTTTTTTTTTTTTTTGTTCTGTATATTTCATTTGGGTTTTTTTGGGTTTGTTGTTTTTTTTTTTTTTTTGGATGTCTCTATTATCCTCAAGAAAGACAATCCCAAGGATTTGGATCCCAACCTAACAGGTCTCCAGCCTGAGTCTCTCACTGGAGAAATGTCAGTTCTTTCTGGAATGTTTCCTTTATTTCCTCTTTGAATTCCTGAAGGTAGGAGAGCGTTTGAATGCTATCAGCTGCCAAAGCCTCATTTATCTGTTGTTTCTTTCTCACCACTCCTGCCTTATCTCCAAGTTGCTGTGAATTGTGAGTAGCAGAGACAATGGGCTCTGTGCAGGAAGGCTGGAGTCCCTCTAGGGGGAAGCTGGAGGCTCTTTGGAGACCAGGGACTCTATGTAGTTTGGTGATAGAGGAAATCGCATCAATTTGTTAATTAAGGTCATTTTAGAAGGTAAATCCGATTTTAAAAGCCCCACAAACAACCAAGCAATGGGAGAAGCTGTAATGCTTCCAGGACAGCCTTTGTTTGCAAGTAAAGGTCGCCTTCAGAGTTTGTGCTTTTTCCTCAAACCCCAGAATTATTCTGTGGCTTAATTAAACAAATCTCTTTATGAAATGCATATTTGTCTTTCAGGTGGTCTTAAAATATTTCACCATTTTTTTATTGACCATGAGATGAAGTGGTGAATGGTGAGAGGTGAAGTGGTTTTGAGATGAGTGCAGGAGTTTGTTATTGTTATATTGTTATTCTAAGGTGGGCTTTAAAAACTGAGATGCCCTTTTCCCTGAACCCAGTGTTGTGCTGATTGGAAAACGGTTCTTCTCTGGAAGAATTTGTCTTCTGTTTTCTACAGATGATTAAATGAAGACAAGTCAAAGTGATATTGACACACAATTGTTCTGCTTGACCAAATACATCAGAAAGACAGTAATTAAAATTCACTTCTTAATGCAAACTAGATGTTAATTACAGAACTCTTTGGGGAATACTTAAAATGAAAAAGTAATCATGTTTATCCTGGGCTAGAACAGAAGTAAGAAACCACTGTATGACACTTACGAGATGTGTTAAACCCAGAATGGGAGACTTTCTCCTGAGGGCTGAATTGTTCTGGATGGTTCCCAATCTTGGTTCCACAAAGCAAAGGACAGCACTGCTGGGAGGGCACCCACACCACTGAGGCCAAGAACAGAGCAGGGAAATACATTTTAGGGATGGAAATGGCTGGGAATCTGAGGATCCATGATGAGAATAATCAAAGCAGCAAACACTGTCATGCAGACCAAGGTGGTTGAATGTGTTCAGGGGAGGATGCGAGCGGTGCTCGTCCCAGTACCTTCAGGCAGGGTGTGTTTCACATTAAAAACTATGGAAAACTAACCCACAAACTCTGTGATGCTTTACAGAATCACTTGTGAGAACCTTCACTCCTTTCTACTTCCTGGTGGAGCCCCTGGACGTGCTGGCAGTGCGAGGGGGGTCGGTGATCATGAACTGCTCGGCGCAGTGCGAGACCCCGCCGCGGATCGAGTGGAGGAAGGACGGCTCCTTCCTCAACTTGGTGTCCGACGACCGCCGCCAGCTGCTGCCCGACGGATCCCTATTGATTAACAGCGTGGTGCATTCCAAGCATAATAAACCTGATGAGGGATATTATCAGTGTGTGGCAACTGTGGACAGCCTGGGGACCATCGTGAGCAGGACAGCCAAGCTCACCGTGGCAGGTAAGGCTCTGCTTTGGGAGCATGGCTGAGAACGTGGTGATGGAAGGTCGGATAGATGAGTGATGGGGATGGGTGACTCTCACAAGTAAAAGGCAGATATCATCTCTATGTGTTAAGAGAAGTTGTATAGATTTATAGTTAAGTTTCACCCCCCCTTGTGCTGTTATCAGGGGTGGCCTGGGTTTGGGACCTTTGGTCAGCTCCTGACTGTGGCAGCACCTGACCTCCAATCAAGGTGTCAGGAAGTGATCTCCACCACTGGGCAACAAAGAAGGATTCAATGGACAGACCTTTGGGAGAGGCTAAAGGGTTAAAAGGCAAAACCTCCACTGTGTGGATGAGCCCATGGTGGGAAAAATCCTCTGCTCCTGGTGCTGTAATATTTTCTCTATTCAGTCTTCTGTTGTATTTTTGATAAGGTTTTAATAAACCTTTTCAGTTTTGGAAGTGAGGATCATTTCTCACAGAAAGGAATGCTCTGCCCTTGGAAAAATGGGAAGGTGCTTCCCAAGGAGCACGAGCTGGTTCCATCAGCTCAGGCAAACTGGGACTGTGGCTCTCATTTTACTGGCAGGGAGTTGGCATGTGCTCTGTTCCTGTAAGCAGCTTAATGTGGGCTATTTCTCAGGAAATGCTGGAGATCAGGAAAGCTGCAATGAATGGATTAAGAGGAGTGTCAGGTGTCTGAAATCACAATGGAGATTTACCACAGCTTAGAAGGAGGAAGAAAACAGGATTTTGCTTTCTTTATGTATAAATAACCTTAAAATAACTTTCTGTGCTTGTATGTGGTGAATTACCTGCTCTGTCTGAAACATTTGGGAAGCTCCTAACAGCAGTGTGTACAATCCCTGCAGGACTGGGAGATGGGTAGGGAATGGAGTCCTGGGGAGTTGTATTTTTCTCTTTCTTGAGTGTCAGGTGTGAACAAGGAAGCCTGAAAAGTAACAATGAATCAAATGCACGCAGTTTTCCATTAAAAAGCCCAAGTCATAACCTCAGCTTTGGTGTTTTGAGTACCCTTTAGACTTGATAGGTGATAGCTTTATTTTGGGGGGTAGGAAGCCGTGAGGGAGTGAAGTTTGCAGGTAAAAATAAAGATTATGTCTGGGAAAAGTGATTTGTTCTGTCACTTGCTTATTTCTCAGGGCTTGGTATTGTCAGCTTGTGTCTTGTAAACAGTAAAGCAGGAGGAGACTTGTAATTACTGAGTAAGGGTGAGACTTCAAAAACCAACCACAGGAAAAAACCAAGGTAAACTAAGGCACTGTAACTAGAAAAAAAAGCTTGTGAAGTGATTTTCCTTTGTTTCTCTAATGATGTTTGCCAGCCTTTTTCAAACAGTTTTTTTTTTTCCTTTGCTTAATAAATGTCTCGGGGTAATGAATTCTTCCTGAGTGGTGCTCCTGCATCTCCCAGAGCTGCTGCTTCCATCGTTTATATTCGGATGTTGTTCCCATTAACTTGGCTTGTAGCATTGTTGTGAAACATCAGCAGTGTCAGAAATAGAAAAATTGGGGTTTTATACCTTAAAAGAGTGACTTTGAAAATCTCTTAATGAGGAATAGATTTCCGAGCTTCTTGGCAATGAGGACAATAAAGGCAGTTCTCCCACACTTCTCTCCAGCAATTACCACCTCCTTGCCTCGCTGCTGTCGGGATTAATTCTGCTGCTTTCCACATGAGAGCCTTCAGCCTCCTGCCTCTGCTATCAGACAGCTCTATATGATCATTAGGTGAGGTTAATGGGGTTAAAAATGAAGGTAAGCCCAAATGTCTGCTGGATTTCCACTTCCATTTTCTCCTATCTAGGTAGAAGGTATGATTTCAATTGATGCTTTCTAAAATGATGGAATCTTGAAGAGCCTTTTAGTACTTGAAAAAGAACCCAAGTATTGGGAAAAAAAAAAAAAAGAAACCCAAGAGCCTACTTTAAAAAAAACCTACAACAAACAGCAGTGCAGTTCTGGTGAGGTTTTTTTTTCCAAAAAAATGTAGGTAGAAAACAGAACACACACAGTCTAGTCCAAGACAATAAGGACCTTCCCCACACAACCAGTTGCCCCTTTGGCACACATTGGCCTGCCAGCTGTGTATTAAGATTATTGATTAATTCCATGCAGTAAAAATGGTGCTTTTATTGCCCACAGCTAGAGGAAATGCTGGTGACACATGTTGTGCATTGCCTTTTGCCATCCTGTGCTTTGGAAACCTGCCCCAGAGCATCCTCTGGCTGCACTGCTGCAGAGGCTGTGGCAGATGTGGGTGTGTGAAAACCTACTTACCACCCCAGCCAAGTGCCAAGAGCTGGGCAAGACCATGCTGAGTTTAATCCTCTTGTAGGGGAAAAGGCACTTTGGTTGCTGAAGGCTTTGGAATAAGAGGTGGAATATTTAAATCCTGGTTTAGCCTGTTGCTTTTCTTGTCCTCATTTGAATCCCTTAGTTTTAACAGTGGTTTTTAATATTCCTTCCCACTCTTTGCTTTAATTGGCAGCTTTCAGGCTGTGGTGAGCGTGGGCATTGTTGGCATAGTAAGGGCTCCCCTTGGCCTCCAAATTCCAGTGGGAGGGAGCAAATTCCCCTCTTAATTGAGCAGTGCTTCCTCTGCTGTGGGTGAGTGTGGTGCTGCCATGCACCTGATCTCTAAAAGGGAACATGAGGAAGTGTCAGTTGCATGTTTTAACAGCTTCTTACTCATTAAATAACTCTTTAAATGACAAGTTCTGGTGTGTCACAGAGGCCAGGGAAGGAAATGTAGCAATAATGTGTTGTGTTCCATCATGTGGATACATTTTCAGTCTTGGAGCTGCACAGCTGATGGATGATGCTGAGCAATCCACCAAAATTTGGATAAGTTTCTCAAGTTATTTAAATGACTTTCTATATATTTTAGTTTGAGGGATCTAAATTTTGGGGGTTTGGAATCTGAAGCTCTTTAGTTGCCATAGGGTGACAGGGGTTTGAGTAGTGAGCCACTGCATGAAAAACTCAATCCAAACCAGGCTCTGAGTGCCTGGGCCTGGAGTGCTGGCTCAGGGCTTGCAGGAATTATGTTAGAGCAGCCTGGCTGGGCTTTCATCCATTGGTGTGTCTGACCCTGCTGTGAGTGTGCTGTGCCAGGGGAGTGGGTCATGGCAGCTTCACTTGGCAGTGTGCCCTTAAAGGGCCTCCTCTGTGGGGGATGATCCATGAGAAGACTTTGCCCTTTTGGAGGGCTGAGGATCAAGAGGTCCTGTGGCAAGTGAGCCTTGTAAAGAAACTGATCTTTGCTGCCTTTAGATTTCAAAAAGTCAGAGGACGTGATAAAATATTCCATTGTGAAGAACACTTGAATTAGGCTGTAACTTGAAATTGTGTGCTGCTACACCCTGGTAGGAAAGTGTTTGCTGTTCTGCCAGGCTTGTAGTAGTAAATCCTTGACTTTTAGGAACAAACCCAAGTTTTTAGGTTGCAAACAACCATAAATGTTAGTTTTCTTTAATGAGAGCAGTTTGGGGATATGAGTATCTCTTTCCCATTCAGTGTGAGCTCCCCAGTTTGGTCATTCAAGCAAATGAAGGGTGAGTTTGTCATCAGCAGTTTCTAAGGGCAGTGAAGGGAGAAGGTGGGCATAGAGTCCATGTAATGTGTAGGATTTTCCCATTGTTATGATGGATTTGAAATAGGGAAAGTCAAAGGAACTGCCTAATTTATGTAAAGCCACAACACTTTAATCAGTGCCTTGGTACACTATGTTTTTTAATTGGCTTTTGAAATGCAAATCTGTCTTTGATACTTAAGTGCTAGTTAGATCTTAAGAAGGGTAGGGGGTTTAAAAAAGCTGCTGTAAAACATGGATTAAAAATAGATTTACAAAGTTTTGGAGATCTGTGTCAGTAATTCATCTTGGAAAAATAAATATGTATGTATTTTAATAAAAAGTATAAATGATAGGAGCTGAAAATATTCCCAGGATGCTCTTCCCCCAGTCACTGGTTACTGTGGACTGGTTAAAGCTTTTATTAAGAGCACAGATACATGAGGATCTAAAAGCTGGGAAGTGTGACAGGGGCACTGAGTTTGATCATGCAGATTTATTTGCTCTGTAAATCCATTTCAAGACTGCTCACTAAATTATTTGTTTCACCTCTTGTCATCTTATTTCCCCAAGTGAATCCAGCTGTTTTTCTTCCTCTTATCCCTGCATTTGATAATTCTTGGCTTTGAGGTTTGTGTCATTTGCTAGGCTGTGATGAGGCAGCTGTGGCACTGCCTTGGTACAAACTTCAGGTGTGTCTGAGTTACATTAATTCAGAAGCACTTGCTGATAGCTTCTGACTTGTTTTCTCTCACCTCAGCTAAATAATCTCCTTGAATTATTATTTCTCATTTAAATACTCACAGAAATTTTATTTTCAAGCCTTCATTTTGTAATTACTTTTAGAAAAGGTACAGACTAATCACTTCTGTTAAGAAATGCTCCTGCCACGTATAACTTCAAACTCTAAAATACTTCAGAAACCAGAAGGATTTGATATGTGCTCAGTAAAAGTGTTCTATCTCCTCTGGAGCCATTGAGCACATTGCAGGGGCAGCCCAGGAGGAGCATGGCCCTGAGAAGTGACTCTGGAGGTGCCACAGGTGTTGTTCAGGTGTTGTTTTGTGTTGAGACCTTGGGAGACTTCTGCTTTTCCACCTCACACTGGGGATGCTGGAGTGGGCCAAGGCCCACCATGTCCATACCTGGGAGAAGGACTTGGAGCAATTCCAGCCACACCCAAGCTCTTTGTTCCTGAGCATGGTGTGCTCTGCTGACCTGGGTAAATCCCCTCCTCCTGCTGGTCCATCCTGCCCATCCATGGCTCCTCTGGACTGCTGTGCTGGGGCACAGGGCTTGGGGCAGCTCACTGGCAAAATGGGCACTCTCAGAAGGGCACCCAAAGCTCCTGTGGCTGCTCTCTGTGTAGGGTCAGCTGTCCCCAGGTCCCTGTGACCGTCCCAGGTGTCACAGGGGCCCTGCAGGGAGGAGGGACCTGCCCTGGGTCGGGTTTTGCTGCTGAGAGTTCCTCCAGACATCAGATAGAGGGAGTGGACTTTGCTTGGGAAATTGCTCCAGTTTTTAGCCGACCACATTGCCTCTTTAATATTTATTTGCATCTTGTGTGTGTCCAGCTTGGGGCTTCCAAACTGATAAGTGGGAGAGCTGCAGGAGGCCTGGATGGGCTGTGCTGGTTCCTGAGGCTTGGAGGAATTAATTGAGTCTGAGCCAGGTGATTTCAGGGTCTAATCCTGCTTCTGGTGCAGCTCATGACACCAGCTCCAGATCCCCATGCTTTGCCTTTTCTCCATGGGCTAATAAAGAATTTCTCCAGCATAAATTTCAAGTATTAAATTAATAATTTCATAGTATTAAATTTCATAATTTCAAGTATTAAATTCCTTGTTATAATGCACCAAGGTGCTGCAGATGAGGAGGGCAGGCAGAGAGAAGGAATTGTGTATCCATTACAGGGTCTGGATGGTAGGCAGTGAAGTTGGGGCCAAGAAATCATTATCCAGGCCATTCCCTGAGCACAGCCTGGGGGAGGGATGTGGGCTTGCAGTTCCAGCTAGAACTCTGCAAAGCTCAGCCTCAGAGGTGTGCTGTGTTTCCTTCTGGGCTGTTAGAGTGCTTAGCTATTGAATATCACTCACTTATTTCTGTACAAACAATGGTGAATAGATTAGGGGTTTTTTCAAACATTAATTTGAGCTGAAATTTTATCTTTGCTTTTTTTACCATAACTACAAGGAGCTGCACGGAAGTAGCCAGATTATTTGGTTCTGTTTGCTCATGTCCTCTGAGAAGTTTGCCAAGCTCTAAAGATTACAGCTGAGCAGTGTTTTATTTCTCACTAGACTCTTATGTGCCATCCCAAAGTGAGAGAGGAACAAACTGTCCCAGCTCTGCAGAGATGGGGTTAATTTAGGAATAACAGCACATTTTTATCCAGGATTGCACATTTCCTTTAACAGCAAGGAGAAAAAATTCATCTTTGTGAATAAAGAACATTCTGTATCTTGGAACTGGAAAAAAACTCATAGCAGAGATACTTCAGAGGAGGGTACTTAAGAGCATTTTGCCAGTAAGTGACATGGGGGATAAATTTTCCTTGCAGAAATATGTTTTTCTATGAAAAAAAGCATCTGTGTTTTTCATAAATTGGTTTAGATCAAAATGCATTTCTTCATGACAGGTAGATGGCAAAGGTGGTTTTAACACAACTGCAGTTTGTACAGGCTCTGTCAGCTGTTACTGAAAGTATGAGAGTTTAGACACTTAAGACAATAAATACTCTGTTATTTGTCATTCTCAATTCTTGCAGTTCACATTTGTCCAGTTAAAGTAGCAAAGAAAATTGATGTGAGCCTTTGAGCTGGGCTGCAGTTCTTGGACTGAAGGCAAAGGTCCGGGTTCAAAACTAATATCAATTTTTAGTCTCAGATGGGGATTTAATACCAGAGCCTCTTGCCATGTCCAGGGCAGAGAAGGGCAGGACTTGCCTGCAGCTGGATTGTCACTGGAATCCTGGGGAAAGCCCACAGCAGTGCATGTGACCTGCTTGTTCTGAAACTCTTCATTGACATCTAATGACCAAGCCAGAGCCCAGGTGATGAGACTCTTAATTGCTTGCTTTAAACTAGTTCCTATTGAAAACCACGGGTTTTCTTAAGCTTTTGTATTTCAAGTTGATTTCACCTTATATCAAACCAAACCCAGCAGCTCATTGTGACTAATACTATCCCTGTCCTGAATTCTGTGGGTCAGTAAGCCAGTTAAAGCTTATTTGTGCTTGCTGGAGGGTGACAAATGCTCTGCTGAAGCTGGAGCAGAGGGGGCACAGGGACATGTGTGGCACTCATGCCTGAGCTTCCTGCTTTGGTAATGATGTAATAGCACTGCTCAGAAAAAAGCTCGTGTTTTCTAGACTGAAATTCAAGTGCTGTGCAATGCAAGTCTTGTAACTGGCAAAGGGAATATCCTTTATGCATTTAGTTCATGGGCAAAGTTATGTTCATGGACTTCAGAATAGTATAAACTTACTGTAAATCATAAGAAATGGGAGCTCTTTGCAGCATATGTTCCATCTTGACCTTTGCCTTTGAAAATGTGGCAGGTGATAGAGTTAATCTGTGGAGAAACAGGAATTTGGTGGAAGGGAGCTGGGACCAAATCCCTGAAATCCCATGAGCTGACACTCAGCTGGGGGGGTCTGGATAGTGAGACAAGGACAAAGTGACACCATACTGACGGTGCATCAACACCCCTGAACTAGAAACTTGGCTGAACTTTGTTTACATTGGATTCTCATTTGTTAATGTTTTGACTCAGATCAGATTTTTCCCTCTTTCTGCTCTGCATGTCAGCACCAGCAATCCCTGTGTAATTCTGTTTGACAAGTTAGCACGGAGCTCGCTCGGAATCCCGAGCTGTCAGCAGAGTGATGGTTACATCTGCAGCCTGTGCTCCTCACTCCCTGCCTGCTCCTGTGTGCAGTCAGCAAGAGATTGCAGCTTTGTTAGCCTACACTGTGTGCTGACACGGCTCAGGTTTCTGCTAGGCTCAGTATTGCTTTTTGAGAAGAACCTGTACCATTGCCCCAAGTGAAGGGTGACACAAAAGCAGCGAGGGTGAGAAGTATCCAGGCACAACTATCTCTGATTAATGTTTTATTTTGCTGTACCAAAAATTTAAGACAAAGCTCAATGAACCTGAAAAGGAAACAAAATGGAGGAAAAATATTTTGAATAAGGAAAAATTAGGTTGCGACATTTGCTAGGGTTGATTTCAGTGAGGCTAGTTCTCAGTAACATAGTTAAAAGCATAGGGTATGTTTCACCCTTCACATAAATGCACTGGTAAAAATTGTTAAAACTCTCCAAGCCTCATATATTTGCATATAGAAACCCCTATTTTGGGGGAACATGGAGAAACATCTCTGGGTAATTTGTATGTTTCTGTAAAGATGTTCCTCTTCCTTCTATAACAGCTTCTGAAGTTGGCCCTGGCTTGAATGCACTGTCAGTCTGCTCTTGAAAACAGAGTGAAAATTAGGCAAAGAAAGGCTCTGTTGTGGAGAGACCCCCAAAACCCCATTCCTGGCACTCTGAGCTTCATGGCCAGCAGCTGCTGGAGGGGTCAGTGGTGTGCTGATGCCACCTGAGCTGTGCTCGTGGGTGATAATTTGCAGTTATACGGCTTTTAGTGTTTGCCTTTATCCTGCCACGCACCCTTGTTGTCTCCAGACACCTCTTTGAGCTGCATGTTTGTGTCTGTAAAAGTTCTTTTGTGCTTTGTGTCTGTCTGCTGTTCTGTCAGCCTCCCAGCACCCTGGGTTTGGGGCTTGCTTTGCCATTCACTCATCCCAAGGAGTTTGCAGTGAATTTGTTGGTTATTTCCTGTCTCTAAATGCCTTCTGTCAGGTACCAGCTGTCTTTGTCACTGTCTATAGAGTTGCCTGCAAAAGTTTTTCAGATCTTTCCTTTCTTCCAGTTTTGTGATAAATTTATCCTGACAGTCCTCTCTGTGCATTAATCTTCTTTGAATAGCTTGTTCACATGAGCTTCCGTAATTGATAGCCTCGCCTGGAACTAAAATTATTTAACCTGTCAAGCTCTTTTCTTCCACCACAACCTTCGGATCTTATTCTTCTTTTGTTATGGCTCTTGATTTTGTTTTAGAAAGAGTAATTGTGAGCCTGTAGGGTTCTTATTTTTAGGCAGTCTATTGATGAAGACCTGAAGTTCCTTAAATGATGAGGCAATCTGTGTGCCTTATCTTTAGGGCTTCTCTTGAAATCCCACAGGGCTTTCATTGGTCTTGCTATTGGAATGATCTTCAAGAGCAGCAAATAAATGACTCCATGGTTTGCATGCCCTCAGTTCATTTTTTCTGGCATTAGAATGTTGTTGTAGGTGTTTCTTGGTGTCCGTGGAAGTCAAAATCATTGGCTGCTGCAGCTTTTCCTGCTGCTGCTGGAGCTTTTGTGTTGTTTGGACCTTGGACTGCCAGTCCTGTCTCCAAGTTTCATGATACTATTTCTCCCCCTCCATCACAAGATCTATTTTTTTGGTCTGTGCCATTCCTTACATCACTTTGTGAGCCTGACCATGTGCTATGGACAGACAGCCCCACCTCACTCCCACTGCTTTCCTTGTGGTTGTGATTGTCAGTAGTGACCTCTGTATTTTTGAAGATCTCTCAGTCATTTTGTTGCTCCCATTTCATTCCTGAAATAATTGATTGATGTCCTCTTGATATCACCTAGCTAGAATTTGGAATTGCTTGTTTTGCCAGGTAGAACATCATATTATGCTGATGTGTTTTGGTTGTCCAGACATCCTCTACAACTTTTGGATGTGTAGTAGATAAAGGGGAGCAGTTGTTCCCTGTGAGGCTGGTGAGGCCTCGGCACAGGTTGCCCAGAGAAGCTGTGGCTGCCCCTTGTTCCCTGGAAGTGTCCAAGGCCAGGTTGGACAATATTTTCTGCAATATTTTGCTATTTCTCACGATTGTTTTTTGTGGGCCTTCCCCATTTCATCAGATAACTGAGCTTGAAAGGGTCCTTGGGACATCTGGAGTTCAGTTGTTTGTTCAGAGCAGCTCTGAGGTGCCACCAGGTCACTCGGTGTGTCATTGTAGTGACAGTACCTGTGTCTGTGTGTTCCTGATGTGTCCAGTGACATTTTCCTCTCATTCTGGCCAAGGGACACTGTTTTTAATCAGCACATACCGTGCTGTCATGGCTGTGTTTAATCAGGTCAGAATTCTGGTCATGCTCTGACATTTCTGATTTGTGTTCTGTTTTCCATACACTTCCCACCTCTGGTAATCCAGCAAGGACATTGGGTAGATTCTCCTCTCTCCATGTGACAGTCCATGTAAAAATCCCCATCCCTTCCCCAAGGAGCTGTCTCCTGCCCAGATTTTTGCTCGTTTCTCCCCTCTCTGGTTTGCCCCAAGCAAGGGGGGAGGATGATGTGCTGCTTGGTGTTTGTAGCAAGGACTGGAAGCATCTGGCCTTGTCCTAATTCAGGTGCTGCTGGACTTGTGTTCTGCAGGAGTGTTTGTAATTACAAAGCCTGCTCTGTGTGCCACTGAGATCCATGAAATATGTCTCATTAGCAGCAGTGTATTTTAAGCCGTTTCACACCTCTGCCACTCCAACAAATGATGCTGAATAATGTTGGAGAGAAGGAGCTGTGATAATTTAATGAAGTGTCCACAGATGGCTGGACTTATTAATTTTTTAGCAGGGTTGGGGTGAGGAGCTGATGCACTAACAAAATAGGCAGCATCTTTGTGATGGCTGTGCTGCTGAAGGGTAGCAGATGTTGGAGCTGTCCTAACAATAGGGGATCATGTTCCCATTCTCTAGGACCTCCTCGTGGTGCTGAAATCTCCACACTTCCCAAGAGGCTCTTTGGGGAAAGGAGTCACAGTTATGGATTTGTCATGAGTTCAAATTCGATCAGGCAGACAGGAATGGGAGAAAATTCAAGTGGCTGAAAATTGTGAGCAGTTTGTGGGATCATTCACAGACTAGTTGGATGAATTTCAGATGGAGAGTGGAAGCTGTAGGGTGGAATGTTTGGAGCTGGTGCTGCTGGAGTTAGTTTAGAGTTGGGTAAGTTAGGAGAAACTTGAATAAAAGTTAACTCTGGGCAGCAAAGGCTTTTCACAGATGGTATCCAGGAGGGATCAGGATGGAAAACCTGCCAGCTGCTCCTGTGCTTTGCTTTTTCCATATTGCAGTAGAAACGGGGAGGAAAAGGAAAACATTTGCTGAGCACATCGAGATGTCACAAGAAGTCTGAAACCAGCCTTGGGAAAATGTTAATTGCACAAACACGTGATGTGTGTGTTTAGAGCAGTCTAATGCTTGTAGGAAGTGTTATCTTAAATTCCAGTCAGAGCAGTGGCAACAGAGGGGACACATGTGAGGAAAACTCCCAGAGGCTTGTGACCACTCCTACAGCCCTGCCACAGGCAGGAAAAGGGGATTCCTCCACACCTCTCTCCTCCCTAGAGAGGAGGAGGTGGTTCTCATGACTCCCTTCCCTTTTGCAGGGTTGATTTGGTGAGCTGTGTCCCAAAGGGCTGGTGGGACTCTGGGGGGGCTGAGCTGTGTGTGGCAGTGGCATCCACGTTAGCCAGAGCAGTGTTTGCAGCCTTGCTGGCAGGCTGCAGAGCACAGGCAGGTGTGACTGGAGTTATTGCACTCAGGTGAGCCACTTATTTAGTAATGGTTGATAATGAAGATTTTTTCCTTTCAGTCTCCTTGGAAATGATTGGCACTGGCTGCACTTGCAGGGAGGCTGCTGAACTGGATTGGCATCTGGCTCAGGGCAGTGAATTCCCTGATTCTGCAGACTCCAGGAGATGAAATACTGGCTCCATTGAGGGCAGGAGACTACAGCCAGAATTTTAACCATCTGTGTTTTCTAGGAGCATGGGAATTATTGCTCTTGTAGGCACATCTTTTTCAGAAATGGATACAATGAGCCACAAATCTCAGTAAGGCTGAGACTGGGAATGCTGATTGAATGCACCACATTTGCATTAATAGATTGTTCATTCACATTCCTGCCATTGCTCTGGGCTTGGGTGAGGGGAAGGAAGAAACAAAAGAGAAGGAGAAAAGAGGCACAGAGTTGTCTTCCCCACCTTCTCTGCCAGTTGTGTTGTCCTGGCAGAAATGAGGGGTTGGGATGCATCTAATCCCTGTTATATGCACGTGAGTGCACTGTTGCTTATGTGTTCTCCTGCCTGTGTTTAGAGAACATTCCAAATGGAAAATCATCCTTCCTAAATTGAGTTTATTAACCTGCATTCTTGCTAGGGCAGTAGTATTTTCCTTTGGTGTCCTGCAATCGATACCTGATGTATGTGCACTGCCACAAAATGATTAATGTGTGTACAAACATGAAAAAACTGTCTTCAATGTCAGAAGCCCAAAGTGTCATTTATCATGACATTCATTTACCAAAAGATGGGCTGGTGTCTTCAACTGATTGCCCTGCACCACATGGCTGAGGAGTGGGGGCTGCTTCCTCAATCAGGAGTGTCTTCCATCCCTGGCAGTGCCCAAGGCCAGGCTGGACAGGGCTTGGAGCACATGGGACAGTGGAAGGTGTCCCTGCACAGTGCAGGGGGTGCCACTGGATGGGCTTTGAGGTCCCTTCCAACCCAAACCAGCCTGGGACTCTACTCATCATTAGACCTTCCTGCTCAGCCTTCTTGGTTGAAGTGTTTGGGAAATACCAAGCACTGAGAAAAAAGTATCAACTTTTAAAAGTGAACTTTAAAAATAGTTTTAAAAGTGTTTGTAGTTTAACTAAACTGAATTGGTTTACATGGTAATGCCTCTAAAAATGACTGTAGAAAGTTCAGGAAATTCTGGCTTACAAATTGATAATTGATGTTGTGAAGAGAGCAGCTCTGTAATGGAAAGGTTCTGGGCTGGGAGATGAAAGGGTATTTTCTAGTGGCTCACTGCTGCAGGAGGTGTGCCAGCACTCTGGGACCTGCTCCTGGATTTATAAACAGCTCTCCAAATTAATAGTAATTAAGGCCTGGATTTGGAGTGCTTTTTGTAATGCATCATGATTGTTTTGTGGTTGTTTGTTAGCTAAAGCAAAGGGTCCTCCTCCACAATGGAGGCTTTTAAGCAGTGCAAATTGCCAATAATTGTAGAATAAGAGAAAATTACTCTTTAGGACAAAATTATAGGCTAGGTTAAAATGTATATTTTAAAACCACACAGGACTATGACGAAATACAGGTTTTAGTGGCATTTAAGATGACTTGGAAAATGAACTGTAATTTCATTTCCAATGAGTAATGAAACCATCTTGAATAAAGCTTATTTAACCTCAGTGGAGCACCTGCACACAACAGAAGGCACGAGGTCTGTCTTGTCTAGGAAATGAACAGCACTTGTCAGGGATTAAAATTAAAGGATATTTCGGCTGTATGTGAGAAATTGCAGGGCTGCAGTCCTCCAGGAACTTCCCTGCTTGTGCTTGAAGTAGCCACTATGGGGCTGTACCAGTGGGAGCTGCTGGGAGCAAAGAGATGGTGAAGGTGAGGTGAAAACAGAAGTCACAGGATCACCTGGCTAAAGGAGGAGGCCCAGGATTCCCTCCCAGGATGGGGAAAGAACTGGCTTAATATGCAGGGCTCTTAATAAATGAGAATATTGAGAGAGATAAGAATCAGAGGCAATTATGAACATATAATGGGCTCTGTCAAGAAGGAGATTTTCAGAAAGGACAGATGCTTCTGAGACTGGAGTTCAGAGGCTCAGGGTTAACAGCCTCATCAGCTGTAAGAACAACTTATTTACCCAGTGAATTAGTGAGTGTGGCAGAGGAGGAGACCTTGCTACCCTTGCTGTGGCCTCCATGGTCTCACAGGAAGAATTAAGTAATGCTCCAGACTGACTGATGATGGAACTTCTGAGCACAGTGTGCTGATCAGGCAGGTGCAGAGATGCCTTGGGGTTGTGCTGGGACAGAGGGATGGGTGATTCAGGGGAAGAAAAGGTTACTTGGGCTCTAGGATTGATTGTGCAGAGCCACTGAGATGGTTCCATCTTTGGGGAAGATCTTTTCAATAGACAGAGAAGCAGTCTTGTAATATTTCTGTGGATGTTTGTGGTCTGAGATCACTCCAGGCACTGGGGCTTGTCTTTCTGCCAGGAGTGCTTGGTGTGAGAGCAGGAGGCATTGGGGGTCACTTGGAGCAAGGGAGGTTCTGACTGGGTTTAAAGAGGCAGTTCTGCTCCAAGGGTCATGCAGTCTCCACCCCTTGGGGATTTTTGAGGTCTGACTGGACAAATCCCTTAATTACCAGCTCTGATTCTGCTCTGGCTGGGTCTCTTCCTTCCAAAGTTATCCCACCATTCTGCATCTCTGAAGGTGAATGGTGTTAGGGGAATGAGGGAGAGAAACTAAAGATCATAGCTTCATTAGGCAGAAGGAAAGTTGAAAGAAAGAAGTTGGATTTTTTGTTCCTGTGAATACCTTGGAGGGACCAATGGATAAATATCAAAGATGCAAAATAATGCCAAAACAAGGTCAAGATCAAAGGACTGCAAGTTGGTTGGAACTACACTGGGAGGGGAAACTAGAAACAAAGTTTCTTGGAGGAATGAAGTTTTGGAAGGAGTCCCCAGGTGGGACTCAGAGAGGGAAGAAAATATGTAACAGTTGGAGATGAGCTGTACAGGGTTATGGAAGGACAAGACAGAAGTGATTTATATGTTAGGATGTATAAATCCTAATCCTAAATGTTAGAATATATGAATCCTCCTCTGTTAGGATTCAGTCTGCCTGTCCTGCAGGGTTAGACCTTCTCCTGGTGCATTCCCAGTGCATTTGTGATAGGTATTAAGTGAGGCTTGTGAAAATGGGGGGTTGAACTGTGGCAGATTGGATCATTTCCTGTGCAGAATGCTTAGGATGGGGTGACTGTGGCTGCCTGCCCATCCAGCTGTGCCCTCGCTCTGCTCCTCAGCAGGATGGAGAGGAAATAAGATTAAAGTTACTGAGTCAAGATGGGATCACTCCAGTTACTGTAATGGCACAGCAACCTTGACTTGTGGAAAATTAATTTAATTTCTTGACAACTAAAGTAATTTGAGTGGTAAGAAAAAACCAAACCAAACTACTCTCCCTGCCTGTTCCCCATTTCCACATTCAACTCCCTGCCTTCATTCCCAATTCTTCAGCCTCATGATCAACCCTGGTCTCCCCAGGGTGACACCCAAAGCTGCCCTTCCTCCTCCCCCTCCTCCTCCTCTGAGCTGCCCACTCCAGGATGGTACCTCACACTTCCCTCACTGCTGTCCTGTGGTATTTCCTGTCTTGGATGTGCCCCCAGCTTCACTGGCTGCCTCAGCTGTGGTTCCAGCTGTGTCCTCAGCCTCTTCCCACAAGTTCCCCAGAAGTTTGGCCTCCCCAGCCCAACTGTGAAGCCATTAAGTGGGCTCTGGGTACATTTTTATGGAAAAGGTGCCATGGGGGTTGTGCAGCACTGCTGGGGCATCTCTGTGGTGTGCCCTGGAGAAACTCCACTCTCAGCCACACTGGGAATGTTCCTATGCAAATACTTGTCTCAGTGTTTACCTTGTGGCACTCTACAGAGGCTTTTGTAGCTGGGGGGTAAGTGGAGGTGTTGTGTAGGCTGCACTGTAGAAGCTGTGGCTGTCCCATCCCTGGAGGTGTCCCAGGCTGGACAGGGCTTGGAGCACCCTGGCAGAGTGGAAAGTGTCCCTGCCCATGGCAGGGGTGGGACTGAATGAGCTTTAAGGCCCCTTCCAAGCCAAACCATTCCAGGATTCTGTGATTATTGGGTCTGTTTGCCTTTACACCATCCATGTTCAGCATTGCCTTGTCAGCTGTTCAGGTTTTTAAAGAGTTGGAGAGCATCTTAATGTTGCCCTGATTTTTTCAGATTTTCTAAGCCTTCTAAAGTTTTCATTCCTGTAACGAACTTTCTCACACATCTTCTATAAATAACTTATTGTTTTGCATTCTTTTATGGAGGAGGAGAAATCTGATGGACTGCTGGTTTGTCCAGTGTCACCCTCCAATCCACTGTCACTTCTGGAAATCTATAAATGTTAAAGTCAGAAAATAAACTTCCCTTTTTACCATGAGAATAGCAGCATGTCCACATCGTGTTATTTCATGTCTTACAGTGATGTGAAAAATGCATATTTTATGATTGGTTTTTTGTAAATATTAAAATGAATATTGTATGTGTTGTGTTAGAAGGTAATGCTGTATTAATTCTCTTAAGTAGTGTGTTAAATATAGTTTTAGGTTATAACAAAATGTTGAAATAGAAACTGTGCTATGTAAGATACTTTTTTTCCTAAAGAAAAGACTTGCACTGAGATAGCAGTCACAGGACACCTCAGTTTTTCAGAGAAAGAGAATTTATTGCTCCATTATCAGGAGAAATGAACTTCTTCCCACCTTGCTCAGGCGGGATGACGCTGTTAGGATTGAGAGGCAGAAGCTGACACTGCCCAGACAGAATCCTGTGTTTGAATGGAATTTATGCATCATGTATGAGGTGTATGAATATGCAACAGGCTGTTGCTTTTAAGGGTTAATTCGCTGTTAACGCGTGTCCTTTTTCGGGCTTGTGCTGCCCAGAATGACGTACCCGGACGTACCCGGACGTCCGTAACTCTCTGTTCTTATTGTCTCATATTGTCCTAATGCTAATTGTCCAAATTATTATTTCTCTAATTGTATTACTATTTTTATAACCATTTTATTACTATTAAACTTTTAAAATTTTAAAAACAAGTGATTGGCGTTTTTCACAATGACATCTTAACTTTTCCCAAACTACATTCTTGAGTCTTGACTTGAACTTCCAGTCTTCGATGTCGTGCACAGAACATCTCCAATCTGTTTTCCTTTTGCTTTTCTGGCAGGTCTGCCCAGGTTCACGAGCCAGCCGGAGCCCACCTCCGTGCACCGCGGGGGCAGCGCCGTGCTGGGCTGCGAGGTGTCGGCCGAGCTGGCGCCGCTGCTGCGCTGGGAGCGCGACCGGCAGGCGCTGGCCCCGGAGCCGCGGCTGCTGCAGCTGCCCGGGGGAGCGCTGCTGCTCAGCAACGCCTCGGACACCGACACGGGGCTCTACCGCTGCGCCCTGGACAGCCCCGGCGGGCCCAAGTACAGCGAGGAGGCCGAGCTCAAAGTCCTGCCAGGTACCCGTGGGATTCATTCTCTGAACCTCAGAGGAGTGTCCAGGATGAGGGAAGAGATGAGACTCTCACTCCGTGTTTCAGAAGGCTGATTTATTAGTTTATGATTTATATTACTGTTGCAGCCTGAATTGCTGCTTGTAAAGTCCAAGGTAAAGAAGCAAAAAGGGCCTTTGAGTAATATCCACAGGTGTTTGATTCAGCTGGGCCGTGAGATGTTCCAGACCCACACACCTCCCCAAGGTCCTGCTCTCTCCCCAGGGGCCTCCTGGCTGACCTTGGTCTCTGGGCAGTACAAAGATAAGGGCCAATCAGGGAAATGGGAGGGAGTGGCTCAGGAACACCTATATTCAGACACAGCAACAGGGGAAGGACTTAGGAGAAGCCCCTCCAGGGCTTCCACATGTTACATTAAAAGAATGTGATACTAAAAGTATACTAAAGAAAGAGAAAGGATACATCAGAAGGCTTAACATGAAAACTCATGACTGACTTCTCAGAGTCTGACCCAGCTGGCTGGGATTGGTCATTAATTAAAAACAATTCACATGGAGCCAATCAAACATGCACCTGTTGGTAAACAACCTCCAGAGCACATTCCAAAGCAGCAAACACAGGAGAAGAGAATCAGATAATTATTATTTAGATTTTTCTCTGAGGCTTCTCAGCTTCCCAAGAGAAGAAATTGTGGCAAAGGGATTTTACAGAAAATATCACAGTGACAGAGAAGCAGAGAAAAGAATGGTCAAAACATTCTCTGAACCTGAGAGAAGCAGAGAAAAGAATGATCAAAACAATTCTTATCTCACTGGCTGCTCCTGTGTTGTTCCAAACTAGAATGCAATATGTTTACCCAGAGTGATGGTGCTCTGTTTCCTTGGCCTGTCAGGGACAAGCAGGCTGTCAGTCAGCAGTCACAAGATTTTGGGCAGTTGAGTTGGGTGCTTGTGCAGATTCAGTTTAGATGTAATGTAATATAGTGTAATAGATGTATAGCATAATGTGAATATACATATTTTATATATTATATATTATTTTATATATGCAATACATATTATACATATATATATATATACACTATATAATATATATAGTATCATGTAATGTAATATAGGATAGTGATTGTATAATATAAATAATACAGTATAATAAAGTAATTAATTAGCCTTCTGATATCCATGGAGTCAGGTGCATCACTTTCTCCCCCTCATCAGGGTTGCCCTGCCTTTACTGTAGGTACCCACTGCTGCTCCAGGCCCTGAGCTCTTCAGGGCTGGACACTGGAGACACTCACAGGCTGCTTTCCTGATTTAATAGTTGAGCTTCTAAGGCATTTTGAGGAAAAAATTTTAAAAAGCTGCCAGTAATACACTTCCATTGGGATGTGTTACAAAGGGGGAACCCACTGCTTCTTTGAGTGTGTTTGGGGACTTCTTCATTTTTCTCCCATTGAGTCCCATGTTTCAAACCCTGTGGAAGCTTTGCAAATAAATTGGTTTTTAGTCTGGTGCTCTTGGGATGCTTAAGCTGAGGTGGTTTTAATTCTTCCCATATTCAGGAAGTTCTGACCATCTAAACATTGGGACCTTTGGGGCAATGTTCAACTCTGGGTCGTTGTCCACAGGCCCTGAGCTCTTCACAGTGTTGGAAACAGGCTGGAGACACTCGCAGGCTGCCTTCCCATATTTAATGGTTCAGCTTTTAAGACATTTTGTGGAAAGAATTCTTTAAAAAAACCCCAGTAATATACTTCCACTGGGACATAATGCAAAATGGGAATTGACTGTTTCTGTGAGTTTGGGGGTTTCTGAGTTTCTCAGGTTGAATCCTGTGTTTCAAACCCTGTGGAAGGTTCACAAAAAAATTGGTGCTTAGTCCATTGCTCTTGGGATGTCTAAGCTGAGGTGCTTTTAATTGTCCCAATATTCTAGAAATTCTGACTGTCTAAGCAAGGGGACCTTTTGGGAAGTTTCCAACCCTCAGAGGGGGTGACATTTTATTTTGGAAGGTTCAGCTTTGCCTGTTGTGCTAAATGCTGAGATATTTTTGTTAGAACAGAAGTCCAGTGCTGATGTGAACTGTTGGCACATTCAGTGTGTTCTGTTCCCAGTGACACCACCAGCTGTTCTAATACAGGTTTGCAAAGGTTTGCAAAGTGACCAGAAATAGGACAGGAATGTGGGTTGTGCTTTCCCAAAGTAGGGAGGCACAGGCTGTGTTTCATATGGGGTTCCTTAATTACTCCCAGAGCTGTCTCTTCTGGATTAGTCTCCATGTTGGAGTTCTCATTCAGTTGGTACTCTTGGAGAGCTGCTGGAGGAGTTGCTGAGTTTCCACCTTGGGACTCTCTCAGTTTTAGGCTGGACAGTGTTGTGGTTGGCCTGACCTGCTGTGGGCAGCAGGTGGGGGCACCTCCAGGGGTCCCTTTCAAGGAATAGTTCTGTTTCTGGTGACTGTGGCCCTTCTCTACTTAGAATACTAAATTATTCTGTAAAATACCCAAATTTTTACAGTTACAGCTCTCTTTTGAAATTGGGGTGTTGGAAATGAGTCATGCTTCAAGTAGGACTGTTGCATTCAGTTCTTTGGCCTTTCCAAAGCCTTGTCCCTTCTCCAGCTAAGGATACAGGGCTTGAAGAAAAGCACTTCTGGAAAAGGTTCTTGATTGAATTCCTGTACTTTGGGTTGCCTTCATGTTTCTGCAGCCCTTCAAATGCTGAGGATTTTGCTGCTTTGTTTTGGAAACTGAAAATTTCTTGAAAACTTCCATATTACACTGATCTTTTGAATTCTTTTTGGCTCCAGCTGTGGTTCCTTGCTTTTGTAATGCTTTGCTGAAAGTGATGAAATAGAGCTGTGCTAGGGAATTTAAATGATGCTGTTTCTTTGCTCCATCATGAATCCAAAAGTATAGATGGTGAAGTTTGGTAAAATCCCTCCCAGCAGGCTTTTTTCTTTTTTTTTTTTTTTTTTTTTTAGAAAGTGGGATTAAGCTGTTGAAGGAAAAGCTCCCTTAGTCTTGAGCAGTTGAGCAGCCCTGTAATTGATTGTTTGGCCTGAGAAGTGTTTGAAAGAAGGATTTGAATTAATCTGTTCTTTATTCACTTTATTCCTCTTTTAAATGGTTATCTGATGTGGGGCTGACAGTGAACCCACCACTGCTTCCCAGGCTTTGAAACACACCCAGCACACTCCTGCATCCCAGGGATTGCCATCCTCAGACAGTGTTCTGCTGCTCAAACATTCTGCTTTGGCTGAGACCAGGCTGCCACTGAGCAGAAAGATGCATTTCTGAGCTCTGCCACTTCACAGTGGGTGCTTTCAAACATAGGACTGCAAGGGAAAAATGTCTTTTAACTCAGATCCAGTTTCCATTTACCTGGGAGCTGAACTCCCTTCTGGGAGCTTGCAGCAGAGTCCTGTCTCCAGGGAACCATCCTGGCTCCTGTCTGTGTGAGGATGGCTGCCTGGGGATGTTGTCCCCCTGCTTTGCAGCCTGGCTGCTCCACGTGCTGCTCCAGGTCCCTGTCACTTCCTTATTCCCCCTGCACAGCAGGGCAGGCAGAGCAGTTCCTGCCAGGAGTGTGGGCAGAGCTGCAGGGGTGGGGCTGGCTGATCCAGGGCTGCTCAGAGCTTGGCTGCCTCTGCCTGTGCCGGCTCCCACGTGGGATTTCCACCTGTTCTGCTTCCCCCAAGTGTCCTGGCTCCTCCTCATGCTGTGCCTTGGAGCTCATGTGTGCCCTGAGCTCAGTGCTGTGAACACTCAGTTTTATTTTTAGTGTTTTGAGCTGAAGAACACCAAAACAGCAACTTCCTGAAATCCCTGTGAGTACCACCTCGGGCCCAAGTGAGAGAGCAGCCAAATATGTGTGTGATGAGACAAAGAGGGTGCTTCATTCAGGGAGCAGGAGTAGAGTAGGTACAGAATGCTCTGTCCCCATTTTAGATGGCCTGAAATAGTTTGAGGCTTTGTCCAGGTGTGGAGCTCTGCTGCCATAGCACCTTCAAACAGCCCTCAGAGTGCTGGCAATGCAGGGTGAGCAGGGCTGACCCAGCCCTGAGTGCAGCTGCTCTGCAGAGCTCACTTCATCTGGGTACAGAGCAGGGACAGACAGAGGGAACACCCTGTAGTGGGACTGAATGAACATGTCAGTGCCTCCTGCTTCTTCTTAAGGCTGGGAAGAAAAAGGAACAAACCCCTCTCAGCTTAATCCAATGTAGAACCACTTCAGAGGATTCCCTGCTTTCATAAGGAGGGAAAGCTGTGGTGGGGCATTTTTGGTTTGTGTTATTCAGCGTCCTTGTTCCTTGGTTGTTGTATTTTACTCAGGGTCTGTCACTGCTGCAGTAATTTCATTTTCCAGCATGTAAAAGCACTTCCTCAGGAAGCTCCCTGATGAAGCCCAAGGCTTGCTGGACAAACTCAAACCTGCTCCTCTCTTTTCTGTATCTCTGCTACCTGGTGGAAGTTCCAATTTCAGAGCTGTACTTTTGAGCTGGAATAGTTTCCCAGGGAGCTGGAAGAGTGAGAATCCCAAAAGTGGAGAATCACTTTGCATGTCTGGAGGAAATGGTAACCAGACTGGGAGAGGCTGTGGGTGAGGTGGGGATGGCAGGAAAGAAATCAGAGCTTTCATTTCTGATTTTCTTTGGCCGGTTGGATTTTGGTTCAGAGAGGTTTTGGTGGTTTTTACCATGATTTTGCATCTGGTGCCAGCTGTGTCCTGTCCTGTTGCAGATGCAGAGGAGCCCCAGAAGCTGGTGCTGCTGAAGCCTCCCTCGTCCCTCAGCCGCCTGCCCGGGCAGAGCGCCCTGTTCCCCTGCGTGGCTGCCGGCTTCCCTCCTCCCCTCGTCAGGTGGACACGGAACGGGGAGGAGCTTCCCACCGACGGGTGAGTAAAGCTGTGCCAGCCCTGGCCCTGTCTGATGGCAGCGTTTGGGTTCGTGCACACCTTCCTGTGGGCTTGGAACCTGCAGAGCACACAGCCTGATCCCCAGTGCTGGAGGGCTTCAAAGCTCAGTCTTGCGATTAGGGAGACTTTGGAACAGTCTCAGGGTATTTTTTTGCAGCCATTTGAAGCCAAGAAATCTTGTCTGAAGCAGGGAGGTTATTAAGAATAGATTACTTTTAGACTGGCACTGGAGTAGAAGCAGCTAATTGAGGGAACTGCAGGAAAAGGAGGATGACTTGGGGTATTCTGAGTGTGAGGCCCTGCACTCATTATTTCTGCAGTGGAAATGTCCACTCTGTGTCAGAATGGGCCACAGGAATGGAAGAATAAGTGTTTAAAGCAAAATGACACATTTTCTCATTAAAAAAGAATAATAAAACCATAGGCATGATGGCAAAAAGTCAGTGAGCTTTCAGAGATGTATAGAGTGAGAACTTACACATTGCCAGTGCTGGCACAGTCAGAATAATGTGGTAGAAAATCTATATAAAAACAGCAGAACAAATCTTATCAAGGCCATTTTTGTCCATGTAATGAACATGCTTCCCAGAACCAGGATTTCAAACAGTTATTTGAATGTTTTCCATGTCCCTCAAAGTCAGCAGTGAGATTAATGGGAAGCCAAGTTAATCATGGAACAAGGAGAGGTAAATTGTGGCACAGAAAGCAGCCAGAACAATGCTGGAGTCTCTGCAGCACCAGGGATATAATATATCTCTCTTTTGGCAACTCTTAAATTAAAAGAATCCAGGGGCTGGTAATTTGAACTGTCTTTGATGGGAGGCTGCTGTGGGAAATGACAAACAGCCCCTGAGAGATGGTGCTGTGTCAGTGGGAAGGCACATGATTTAAATTCAGGGGGTTTTAGAAATATAAGAACTCACTCCCCTCCAAAAGCTGGTGCAGACTCATTAGAGCAGCACAATCACATGGGGTGAAATGGCAGAGTAAATGTGCCTGGCAAGAGCTGGATTTCTTGTTCTGGTATGTAAAGTGATGTCATGTCACAGCTTTGGGAAGTTTTGATGCCCTGTCCTTCTCTAGGTTGTGGCACATTCAGGGCACAGGAAGGTTAAAGCTCTCCTTTTATTTTCTTGATTTTTGAGACATAAAGCCCAGATTTTCCCACCACTGAATACAGTGCTGTTAATTCCCTGTGGAATTTGCTTCCCTCATTCTCTGAGGTTACCATGATAACTTCTTAGGGCTTCCCAGGTATTTTCTTTTTCTCACAGCTCAGAGTGAGAAATTGTTCTGGAGGGCTGGAGCATAACATTAGTAAATATACTTGATCTTGAAATGTACACCATTTGAACCAAGTCTAACCTGATTTTTCAGAATATTTAGCATTAGTTTTTAGTGGTTTGCCTTTTGTTACAAGAATGGGTTCCAGTTGAACTTTTTTCTTCTTGCAACATTTAGCTCTTTTTTTAAAGTGAAACGTGTGCTCATTGTAGGCTTGAGTTTTAAGGTAGGTAAAGGTAGAAATTTGATCCTTTTCCCTTCTGTGGGGTAAACTTTTTTCATTGTTTCTTCAAGTGATCAAACTGAGCCAAAGCTCCCAAGTCTGCTGCTTGTGACTGTGGCTGAACAGGGCAGAGATTCAAAGAGCTGAGAACAGAGACCTCTTCAACTCCATTTACCCTCCAGCTATTGTGTTATTGGTGTGAATAGAATAACTGGAAAATCTCCAGAAATTAAGATTCTTTGTTGGAGAAAAGCCTGCAGTTACTGTTGCTAAATAGCTACCTTAGCTTGTTATGCACAGTCTGTTAATGTAATTACAAATTAAATCACATTTAATTTGTATTAAAATCCTCTTTTGATATAAAAGTACGACTTTCTTAGCGTGGATTTTCTTTATCCCAAGAAAAAAACTGATTCTTTTCATCTGGGCAGGTTTTAATGTCCCTTCTGCCTGGGAAAAGCTCTGAAATCCCAGGTTTGTTATGCACACCCCCACCCCAGACATGAACATACATATATGTAGGTATGGCCATATATAATGGGACATTTCTCTGTGTGTGTCTGGCCTTAGGAAACAAAACTCAGACAGCGTGGGGAGGTTATCCCTAATTTTGACCCCTTGTTAAAGGGTTTTACACAAAACCTTACTTTTACTTTTGTCATAACTGTGGTAATTAATTAATACAGAATAGAATGTTTGCCTTTCAAGTTGTATTCCTAAGGAAAATATGGACAGGAGCCTGTATGTATAGGAAAAGAGATGAGTTTTAAGGATAGGGAGTGGTGGGGTTTTGGTATTAAATATTTGTTATAAGATCTGGAGAAAAGGGAAAGAGATTAAATTTGATGGATTATTTGTTGAAGACTGCAATAAGATTTATGTTAATGGATAAATATGAGTAAACTTGAGTGATGGCAGCCTTGGCAGTTGTTCAGACAGCCTGTAATGCAATATATTGTGAAATTAGTTGCTGTGATAAAATATTTTCCAAATTAATTAGTGTGAGAGAAGGAAGCTTTAGGTGTTGGGTGAGAAATGGAAGTTAACTCAGTGCTCCAAATTTCCATTGGATCAAGGCTCTTAGAACTCCAGGGAGTCCTTCTGAACTCACTGACTTGAAGATTTTAAAAGCAATCAGATGGAGAGACTGCTGACTTGTTGGTTCTCCATGAAGAATGCCACTAAAGACTGAGAAGCTTTCCCTTGAATGGGTTCACTGCTCCAGCTTGTAATCTTCCTATTTTACAGTCTTCCCAAAACTCCACTGTCTGTAAAGAAAGGGAAAGAGTAAACCCTGCTCTAGGAGCTCCAAAACCCAAAGGGAGGCCCAGCCTCGTGTGTGATCCATGGACAGATGTCATCCATGGGCTCAGCACTGGGAGCATCCTCCTGCTTTTCCAGCTGGACTGGCTCCATGGACTCCAAGTCAGTGCTATCCCTGCCAGGAATGTGGAGAATGCTGAGGGAAATGGAAGGAAGCAGAGAAGGCTCTGAAGTATGAAGTTATTGGAATAAATCTTAGGCCCTTTATGGAAAACTTCCTAAAGTAAAATCTGCCACGTAGCCTGGTACAGAAGGTTAGAATGGAGGTGTTCTGTTCAGACTGAGTGGCTCTTCAGGCTTGAGCCAGCTTGGATCCTTTCTTACCTAGAATATTGTTTATTTCAGTCTCCATTCTGGCTGAGCATCCTGCTGTGTGAGGGGTCTGTTCTTCTGCAAGTGCTGGAGTCACTTTGTGCTTTTGACAATTCCTAACTTGGAAAGGGAAGTTCCAGGTGGCTTCCCAGGTGGATTTGTCCCCTGAGCTTGGGACACAGGCCCAGAGAAGTGTCTGGAAGATGATCTGCTCTGAAAACTGATCAGTATGGGCTCCACCAGCATATATTGTATCTTCATTTATACTGGGACATGTCTGTGGGAGAAGGAACAAGGGCAGGTGCCACAGGTTCTGAAAAACCTGCAGTAGATGAGATAAAAACTTTCATCTGAAACAAAACCATTGAAAGGACTTGAGCAGTAACATTTTAATGTCTGTAAAGTCCAGCAAGCTCTGCAGCAGCTTTCTGCTGTTCAATTTAGCAAAACTTCATGTAATTGAAAAATTGCTGCAGAAACATGGTTGTACATGTACATGTACTTTCCTGCAGTGAGGGGATGACAGCTGAGGGCACTTGGGCCATGTTCATTTCTGCTCTATGAATCTGTGCTTGTAGGATCACAGCCACACCCCTAATGCAGGGTTTTCCTTAGTGCTTCCCACAAATGGGAGATATTCCCATTATTGCACATTTCTGTCTGCAGGGTTCTGACTGATTGGTACCAAGTGAATTACACTTGGCCAACTCAGGAAAGGTTAAGCATAGCAGAGTAATTATGGAGATTTTTCTGGTAGTAGATCCCACAAAATAATCTAATTTACTGTCTAATTTTATCTGCTGTACTTACTGAGACAGCAAATAGATTATAAGACGTTTGGGGAATAGTAATTTAAAAGAGGCAAGAGAAGCCCAAACCTCAGGGTATAACTGACAGTTTGACTACAGTAAATTAATAAAGGCTCACTATATTTTGTGATAATGAAACACAAAGAGCTGTGAGTGAGGCATCCAGAGTAGCTCAGTAATTGTATGTTATGGGGTGCAAGTGAGGGCTGTATGGAATGCATATAAAAGGCTGGAATTTGATTTTCCTCTTCCCTGACATCTGAGTGATCAATCTTTGTTGTTTTTAATGACACTTCAAATTATGTTATCACTTTTATATGAAGCTGATTCTTTGTCTCCAGTGTCTGAAATCCGATTGCCTCACTCTTTTGTGAGAATGCTTCATTGTCCTTACAGAATTAAGATGTTTTGCTTTATTATAAAAGCAGCTTTGCTTTAAGTCCAGAATTTTTCCACAGCTGTTTGATACAGGGGGAATCACCAAGGAGTCTGGCAGATTAATTGTTTTCTTCCATTAAACTTCCACTGAATCACCTATGGGGGAATTGAACTCAACTCTGGGCTTTCTGCAGGAAAATAATCAAAGGGAATAAAAACATGGCACATGTTGAGATGGCTGAACAGGAGAATTCCCACAAATATTCTGATGCTGCAAGTAGTTTGTGAGATCCCCTAGGACAAGCTAAAGTGACAAGGAGGAATAGTTTTGAATAGTTTTAGTAGCATCTTAACTGCTGTCAGTAACTTTTCCAGAGGCTGGCAGTGGGAAAGGAGCACCCTGAGGCACGTGTTGCTTTCAGAGGGTGACAATGGATCTCCTGGAAAAGGCATTAATGTCCTCAAAATGCCACAGACATGCTGATGGCCTTTGATCATTCCTTCAGGATGTGACAGTGGCAGTTCTTGGGGCACAGCTCCTTCCCTGCTCCATGTCCTGCTGTCCCTGGCAGATCCAGCTCCCTGCTTTCATCCCAGCCCTCAGCACATTCCCCGCTGCAAGAACAAAAAGCCAAAGCAGCTCTTTTACATAATAAAAGAAGGTTGAAAATTTCATGGATGGATGTGTCAAGGTCCAGGCTTGTCTTACTCTGGTGTTTTTCTTTAGGCCTGGTTTTAGAGCCTGTCTGATGTGCCATTCCCACGCAAGCCTGGGACATTTTTCCCAGCATTTGGGAAGCTCTTATTATGATTCTGCAAACTCATATCTTCACTCAAATTCCCTGCACTTCTTCCAAGGCAGCCTTGCTGTAGTGCTGGTGTTTCTCATGGGAACGGTGTGGCTTTCCTTACAGAGCACCTGCACAGGGACATCTCTTAGGTTGCTTTTAACACTTAATGCCACTCATGGTTTTGTTTGCTCTGCTTTTAAATGTAACAACCAGAAATTTCACCAGCAGTTCCAGTAGGATTAGAAATCAATATGTATATGATAGATAATAGTGAGATGAGGCAAAACTCTCTGTCCCAACAATTTATCAGTCCAAAAAGGTCAGGATTGGTCCTACTGATGTAATTCTAGGAAAATTTCAAATGGAGAAATGGAGGTCGATTTTTGTCCATTGGCCATTCCAAATAGAGACCAAAAGAGGCAATTGTTGTAATATTCATCTATTGACAGAATTCAGTCCCTTTCTGCCCTTGAGAGTGCCAGGCAGGAAGCCCCCAGGTTCCCTTCCCTCTTCCCCAGAGTTTTCCTTTTCCAGCTGCAGAGAGGAATGGCTCTGGGTCAGCATCCAGGCCCAACTTGTTGTTCTTGCTTGGGGTTCTTGGCATTTTATTGAAAAGTTTATTTGGTATTTCATGTGGGAACTTGGTGTATTGAAGGAACTTGGAAAAATCATGTACAAATTTGTATCAGGTGAGGGGCAGTGATGGCTGCAGGGGAGGAGGATGTGACTGCAGGCTGAGGGTGCAGCACTGAGCATGAAGTGCCACCTTTATCTGCCCCATCTAGCAGCAAAAGCAGACAGATTGTAAAGACTGGGTTAGAAACCCTTCCCTGCTCTTTGCAAGCCCGAGGGGGAGGTTCTGTACAGACCCTTTGTCACCTGATGAATCTATATTTTGAATTTCTTATAACCTGTATCTTATTCTGAAGTATTTCACCTCTCAGGGATGGCTTTTCAGAGAAGTTCAGTTCTGTACACTGTATAATGGGCACTGCTGTCCTTGTGTTCTCTCCTGTTGTACTTCCCTCAGCTTTCCAAGCAGTCAGTCATTCCAGCTGGATCTGCAAAATGCCTTTTTCTTAATGATGTGATTACAATACCTCATTTTTCTTCAGTTCTGCCTGCTCTTCACTAAATACCTTGGATCACATTTAATTAAGAACAAGTGAAGCTGCAAGTGCAAAAAGATGAGCTGCTCTCATGGAATTGATAGGGTTGAGCTTAATTTTCAGTGTGGGATGTGATAGTGTAATTATAACTCCTCTGTGTCCCACAGTGGGGTGATGTCCATGGAATGACCATGTCCCTGTGTGTGCAGCTCTAAGGCCATGTCCATGGAATGTCCCTGGAATCACCCTGTCCCTGTGTGTGCAGGTGTGAGGCCATGTCCATGGAATGACCCATGGAATGTCCCTGGAGTGACCTTGTCCTTGTGTGCTCAGGGCTGAGGCTGTGTCCCTGGAATGACCCATGGAATGTCCCTGTCCCTGTGTGTGCAGCTCTGAGGCCATGTCCCTGGAGTGGCCCATGGAGTCACCCATGGAATGACCCTGTGTGTCCCTGTGTTGCAGGTGTGAGGCTGTGTCCCTGCAGTGTCCCTGTGTGTGCAGCTCTGAGGCCATGTCCCTGGCCTCAGAGGGTGCCTCAGTCACATGGGTGACTCCATGTCCCTGGAGTGGCCCATGGAGTCACCCATGGAATGTCCCTGTGTGTCCCTGTGTTGCAGGTGTGAGGCCGTGTCCCTGCAGTGTCCCTGTGTGTGCAGCTCTGAGGCCATGTCCCTGGAGTGGCCCATGGAGTCACCCATGGAATGACCCTGTGTGTCCCTGTGTTGCAGGTGTGAGGCTGTGTCCCTGCAGTGTCCCTGTGTCCCTGTGTTGCAGGTGTGAGGCTGTGTCCCTGCAGTGTCCCTGTAGTGTCCCTGTGTTGCAGGTGTGAGGCTGTGTCCCTGCAGTGTCCCTGTGTCCCTGTGTTGCAGGTGTGAGGCTATGTCCCTGCAGTGTCCCTGCAATGTCCCTGTCCCTGTGTTGCAGGTCTGGCCGGTTCCAGCTGCTGCCAGGGGGGGTGCTGGAGATCCGGGCCGTGGCCGAGGCCGACGCCGGGACCTTCACCTGCATCGCTGAGAGTGGCAACGACACCCTGGAGGCCCAGGCAGAGCTGGCAGTGCAAGGTGGGTCAGAGGTTTTCATCTGCACAGAGAACACTCCTCCAGATGACTAAATACATAAATACCCAAGTTTATCCAAGTTTATTCTGGGATCAGTTCTGTGCCCTGTTAAAAACCAAGCCCCCTCCAGTCCTGTTATAAATGTTGTTGCTCTGATTTATTTCCAAACTGCTTTTGATTTCCTAAATAGCCAAATGAGCAATGTGCTTCTATAATGCAACCTGAGGGTGCTTAAAAGCTCCTCTATCTGTTAAATGTGGTTAATGTCCTGTAGCTGAAGGAGGGCCAAGGCCCCAGAGTGGCTGATCCCATCTGAAAGTCAACCTGTGGTCCTGCTGTCTTTGGGAAGGACATCTCTAATGCATTTTTCATAATTCTTAAATACATCGTTGTTTTCATTGAGCTTGAGAGAAGATAAAAGCAGAGCTATTTGGTATTATGCTGGTTTATTGTGTGTGTAACTGTTTCACTTATTCTTGCAAGCTATTTTTACTAGAAAAAGTACTGTAATATTGATAATGTAGTTTTAAAAAGCCTCTTGCTATACATAAAGTAAATAAAGCAGACTGGGTAAGCAAAGAAAATAGACTTGGTGAGGAGGGGGAAAAAATTCAGGTGAAAGCTTACCTTCCTTGCCTTTCTTACCTTCCATGAGGAAATCTCTTTTTTATTGATTGGACCCTAGTAGGGGTTTCCAGTTCTTTCTGTGGAATTTCATGGCATGTGCAGGGTCCTTGTCAGAGTTTACCTGAATTGGTTTACTGTGGACTGTGGTGCTACGAAGTTGATCTAAAAAGTAATTCTGAGGGGAGAAATTTATTCCCTGAACTTTCATAATTGAAGGGTTTTCTATAAATATGGAGGGTTTTCTATAAACAAAATGATGGATTTTCTGACCAAAAGGAAGTGCTCAGACTGTATCTGGTCACAGATAAAAAAACCTCACATTTTTCTTACCTTGTATCTTGGCCAAAAGAATAAAGATTTGGTGCTCTGGCTTGGGAAATACCTCCAAGCTTGAGGCTTCAGAACTCATTACCATGGCTTCAAACATCTCATGTGTGCTGTGTTTAATTCACTTCCAGCCTCTCTATTTTACAGAATTGGCTTTGTGTTTTAGGGGCAGTGACAGCAATTAATAACATTAATGATATGATGCAATTAAGCAGGTTGTGGATAAAGCTGAGAGCCCCAGTGCAGGACATCCAGCTGGGTCACTTGGGATGGAAGTGAACTGAGACTACTCCTTTGCTCCTTATCTGAACCATTGTCAAGGATTTCTTCATCTGGTTGTGAAGGTTTAGAATGTTCTGCCAGACCTTCCATGCTGATGTTCTGTTACACACCTGGCACTGGAAAGAAAATCCTTTATGCTTGAGTATTAAAATAAAGATTCTACAGAGTGCATTTCAGAAATGACATTTCTGATTTTACTTCTTAGTTCTAATCTTAATTCTACTTTCCTTGAGAGGTTACTGTAGGGAGTGATTTTCTTTCTGCATTAGTGTACTTTGGTGCAGGGTTGAACAGCTTGAATAACTGTTACCTGATCCCTGGATCATTTCCTTCTAGACCAAAGACATTGTCATCTCTCCCCACCTAATATCAGCATGATTTTGCTTATTTTAAGTTCTTTCTGCCATTCCTGGAAATGAGTCTGGCAGCATTTCAGACAAGAAATTCATTTTTGGGTACTGTATTTTTCTGCAGCTCTCCTTGAAGCCCTTGTTTTTTCTAAGAGGTTTCACTCTGTCCTGGGGGTTGTGCTCAGGCAGCCAATCCTTTTCCTTCTAATGACATTTCCTCCTGGCAGTTTAGACATGGAATTCTGTGCCAAGGGGGTGATGCCATTGCTTGGCAGTGTTAGGGAACTGGAGAGGTGTTCCTGTGGCTGCCTCTTGTCTGAGGTTTCCTGGCAGTGCCAAGTAGGGGCTGACTGAAATGTGCAGGCAGAAACTGTAGGGGGATAGAATATAAGAAAATAAAGATAGTGTAGAAAGCAATCTTACCCCTAAGGAGCTGCAGCTGGGCCAATTAGCAAAGATTAAGAACAGGCCTGACTTTAACAGGCCACAGCTGTTCCCAATGAGAAGAAGAGTGCTATAAAAGAGTGGGGTGGGTGGGTGAGAAGGGCCCTGGAGTCAGTTGGCTCTTTGTGGAGAGGAGAGAGTCAGTGCTCTGAGGAGCTGCCCATGAGAAACATCAAGAGGGTGTGGAACTCTTGTGATAAGGAGACAGCAGTATGGAACCCCTGCCATGAGGTGACAACAAGAACAACCTGCGTTGTCCACCTGTAAGTTTGACTTGTGCATTCTCAGAGGAAGGCTCTTAAAGGTCCCTTTGCTCCATGGCCAGCTTTTCTGTGTCCTCTGACAAAGATACAAAACCTGCAAGTGAGTGAGTGTCTCTGGCATGGTGCTGGCCACTGGAATTCTCCTTCCATGGCAGTGGGGATGAAATTCCTGACCATCCCTGGGGGGAGGGTGCCCTCAGGTGTGTCCCTCTGGGGTTGTGCTCAACTGGCAGGAAAGTACCTGAGTTTTACCCTGGGGTTGTGTAAGGTACAAGGGAGTGCTTGGGGAAAGCTTATTCCAGCCTATATGGGACTGTCCAGCCACCACTCTTGGGAGTTCCTGGGGTGTTTCCTGTCACTTCTGGCACATTCTCAACTGGGAGAAGTGGTACCTTCAGTGCAGTTACTCAGAGCCTACTGGTGACACTCAAGGCTATCTCCAGTTTCACATACCTGAGAATAGTTGAAACCCTGTGTCATAAATAAGAGGTGCTAGAGGAGCTTCTGTTGCCCTAATGCTGGGTTTAAAAATGATTGGGATTTGTTTCCCTCCATGCATCCCAGAAGGACTGAATCAGGAAAATGGCCTTTAACTTGACCAGAAAGGTACTAAAGAGTCCAGAAGAATTCTACACACATTTCTGTCCTCAGTCTCTTTGTGTGTATCTGGGAGATAGTCAAGAAATTTCCTTGCCTTTGGAAGGGAATTTTGGCTGCCCTGTTCCTGAAAGGGTTCCAGGCCTGGCTGGTCAGGGCCTGGCACAGCCTGGGCTAGTGGAAGGTGTCCCTGCCATGGCAGGGGTGGATGTGGTGACCTGTCAGGAGCCTCCCAACCCAAACCATTCAGTGATTCTATGTACCTGCAAACTGGGGATGTCATGGACCCACTGGTCACACACTGAACCCTTGCCTGGTGCATCTGAGAGGTGATTTCAGAGAGAGAACAGGGAATGTCCCAGGGAAAGCTGTGGCTGAGACAATCCCAGCCCCTAAAGCTGGACATTGCAGAATCCTGCCCACACTTGGGGTAGGGCCAAACACTGCATGGACAAAACGTGGGCACCTTTGTAGCCAGAGTGCCACAGAGTGTGCAGAAGGGACCTCCTCAGTTTTCCTGGGGTGCCAAAGCAAGGGTCACTGTGAGAAATGGATTTGTAGAGAATTCTCCCAGCCTGACAGAAGGCTCACATATCTGTGTGCAAAGCTTGAGCTAAGAAATGCTGACTGAGAAATGCCATGGAACAGGACAGACATGGCTGGGAGAGAAATGGAACCAGAAACAACTTTCAAAGGATGGCCTTGAAAAAAGTAAGACCAGACACTCTGGAGAAACAGAACTATGAGAGGTGAATTTTAGGTGATTGGCTTGAAGGCATTTCCAGCTGCTAGGCCAAGAAATGCTTATAATGCAATTAGGAAAGAGCTGGCCTCTGATTGTGATGGTGTGATTATAACATCTGGATTGTCTCACCCTTCTCATGAGACTGAAAATGGAATAAAAGTTTTTCAAACACCTCTCAGCTGCCCCATCTCTGGGTCAGAAAAGGGCTGAATCCACCAGGTCACCACAGTCCAGGCCAAGCAAGGGCAGGACACTTCCCATGGTGGAGGCAAGAATTTGGAGCCTGAAAAGTCTCCTCTCTCTTGGCTGTAGTGGCAGTGCTCTCCCTTTGCTGTGGGTGCTGCTACCAGGTTATTTACAACACCTGAAATGAATTGAGAGCACTGGAAAAATTTGTTTTGCTCTCCCCAGGCATGAAAGAATCTGTAGCATTTCCCTCAGATAAGGTTGGGAAGTGATGACAGCAGAGCTGGGGAAACACAGGTAGTTACTGTATTTCATCTGCTCACCCTGGAAGAGCCAGAGTGGCAGCTAAATCCTGGGAAGGTCACAAGTTCAGCCTTCATCTGGGCAATATTTCAAATTTATGGCTGTGCCCAGCACCCTGGGGGTTTGTGCAGGGGCTGGGACTGAGTAAGGTCATCACAGGGCCTTCCTGTGGCCTGCCTTGGTGCTGGGGTGGGGACCAGCAGCCTGGGGGGACTTTCTCTCCCTGTTGAAATATTTACTGCAGTTAATAATGAACCAGAAAAATCATAAACCAAAAAAAATTTCCATTTTCATTCTCCTGTGAATTGGCATGGCAGGTCTGAACCTCTAAATAAGTCCCTGTGTTTGTGGGAGAAGAGTGAGAGTTGCTCTTTGCTGTTGTTTGTTACTGCCTTTCAGTGAGTTTTTGAAATAGCAGAAAATCAACTTCTGAATTGTCTAGGGCAGCATTCAATGTATCTTTAGTATTACACATGAAATGTCTCACTGTGGTAATGTAACTAAATTTAAAAATAAAACAAGAGAAGCTTCTTTTGGGGTATCTGGAATGATAAATCAGAGATTGTGTGTGGCAACTGGCTGCTCACAGCCTCATTTGTGCTGCCAGAGCAAATTGTATGGAAAAAACCAAATGCAGAAATGTTTTGATGGAATTGTCCACTTTGTGCTTTAGAAGGAAGTGCTGGAAATATTTTCAGTAGAGCTGACAAGGCTTACATCAATGGCAAAGCTTCATTCCAGCAGAAAACAGGGTATTTTTGAGTGTTGGTCCTGCAGTGTCAGGGAACAGGGATTTCTGGGTTCTGGGGGGGTTGGCAGGGTTGCCTCATCTTGATTTCCCTGCTGCCTTTGCTCTTGCTGGGGTCTCTAGTACTTGGATTACTCATGGCATGTAATTATTTTAAATTTTTAATTGAAGGTTTTGGCTTAAAAACTAGTTGTGATTATGCATCTATTAACATATGACTTGTTATTAAAATAAAATGAGAATGTGCCAGGATGTGTGAGGCAAGTCAAGACTTTCTTTCAAACAGAACCAGGACAGCTGCAGAAGGAAGAGCCTGAATGTGAAGAACTCTGGGCTTGTTTTCCAGGGTTCTCTGGGGCAGCTGCTTTGCTAAAAGCTGATGCCATCCTGCCCCAGAAATTGTAGCTGTTTGCAAAGCACATTAAGTCCTGCAGCAGCAGAGTAATATGTCTGGGTAACTGTTATTTTTGCATTAAGCTTTCATTATTATTGAAAACAATTCCAGGGAAGAAATTTGAACCATCACTGAAAATTGCTCAGACCTCTCTCATACCTCCTAGATGATCTTCATCGATTTCCCTCTCTAATTAAGCTCACTCTGTGTTTGATAATGGGCTGCTCCTCAATCAGAGATTCAGGAGATGCTGCAGGAACCTGAACTTGGCAAAGGCTCGCGTGGGGGACAAAATATTGTCCTTTTTGGGGTCTCAGAATGTGCTGCTTGGGGAAGCTCTTGGAAGGAAAAAGAACACCTTGGCTTCATGGGAGTTATTTCTTGCCCTGAGAATGTAATGAGTAATTAGAGACCTTTTTTCTGTAGTGATGCAAAGAAGGGCAGAGAGTCCACGAGTCTGGTGTGGGTGGTGGAGGAACTGAACTCCCTGGAATTTGGGTCTCTACCACTGCACTTCACTGTTTGTCTGAAAATGCTTTCTGAGAGTCCTCAGTGTTGCTCCTTGGTGTAGTTTAATGTGAATGGAGTTCATAGTGCACTTGTGACTGAGCTAACTGGGAATTTCTGCCTCTCATGTTTGTGTTCAGGCAAGGCTTGCTGGTGGAAAAGTTATAAACAGATATTCAGGGACATGGGAGGGGAAGGACAGGGGAGTGTCATTTTAAAGTCATCACCTGTTCAGATTGTACCTGGACACCAGCAAAGCCCATCTTCAGGAGAGGTGTAATTTTTAATGCTAAAGGTAAATTTCCCCAAGATGTTCTTTGCATCCTGCAAAGGTTCCACTGCTGTGTTCAACTCTGTGACCTGATTCCTGTTCCACTGGGCTTGGGCTCAGCTGAACCTCTGCTTTTCCTGCTCAGTGCCTAAATCTTGTTCTGTAGCTGGGCTGTTCTAAGTTTGCAGGTTTTTTGGTCTGTCTTGATGATTTTCTAAGACCAGGAGGATCATTTGTCCAGCCCTTGACACGTGGAAGAGAGCTTGCCTTGGTTCTCATTGGGGGTACCAACATTTGTTTTCTTTAGCTGCATTTCCAAAAGTCACCAATGAGCTTTGCTGGAATTTCAAGGAGCATTCTCTGCTGGCTGTGCAGATGTTTAACATGCTGTGGTGGTGTCAGAGAGCAGTGGAATGTGCTGTAGGAGCAGCTCAGGGGAGCCCTGCCAGGCCATGATCTGTGCCTTGCTGCCACATTGCAGGTGGGGGGCACTTGGCAGCTCGGGGCTGGGAAGGATTTCCAACCTTTGCTGGGCTCAGGCTGGGCAGGGGCAGCTGCTGGGTGTGCCTTGGGCAGTGGGATGGATCCCTGTGGCCAGCAGGAGGCTGGGATAATCCCAGGGATGCTGTGCAGCCCCTCTGCATGGACCATCCCCAGCACCATGGGGTGGGCAGCCCCCACATAATCCTGCTGCAAGGGAGGCTCTTCTTCTTCCAAAGTCTCTTTTCCAAAACCTGACAGCATTTAATCATGAGGTTCTTGCACATGAAACATCTGGAATTCCATGTAATTGTAAAGGCAAATTCCCTGTGTTTGTAAAGGCAAATACAAAATTTGTACCTGTGCAGTGTGGGAAGAAACAGCCCCAGAGTTCAGCTTCAGTAATTCTGGAGAGCTGAAAGATGAATGAGAAGATTTTTGTGCAGTTATGGCACAGTTTACAAAGATTGCTCCAAGTCTGATTATATCAGAAAAGTTGTCTTTGTGTTACAGAGGTGCTGCAGAGCTTTCAGAGGGGTTTTTGTGGTGCTGAAAACAGTTACAAAACAGCTCCCAAATGGGCAGGAGTCACTGAGGACAGGGATGAGATCCTTTGGGATGGGTGTCCATAGTGGAATGGTGTGTGGATTTGGGAGGTGAGATCCAGAACTGCACATGCCAGGGAGATGAGATACATGTGGAATTAAAAAAAAAACCAAAAAACCTCTTTGTGAAATACATATATTTATAAAAAACCCATTAAGAAAGACAAGTCCAAATGATCAGTAACCCATAGAATTCTCACAAATGGTTTTCCTTGTAAATGTTCTTGAGGAATCCTTGGGGATAATGAAAATGTTACTAAATTAAGCAGCAGTGTCTTAAATATCTACAGTGTCGAAACTGATATTGAACTGAGGGAATTGGAAAGGCTGCTTTCTCTTTCAGGCAGAGTTTCTAATAAATGAGGATCATATTAACAGGGGTTTGAGCCAGCTGCTGCTTTAGGGACAGAAATCCTTTTCCCCCAAAATGGCTTTTAAAACAGAAAGCTGAGGCTTTGTGTAGACAGGCAGTTACAGAAAATGCAGGGCTTTGCCCAGGGTTTATATTTAGGGATGGGGTGGGGTTTTTTTGGTCTCCAAATTAAAAAGGTGCTTTTTAGTTTGGAACAGGCTTTGCCCAGCCCAAGATTTACTCTTTTTGCAGTGTGTTTTTCATAGAATGCTGTAGGAAAGGTAAGCCCAGCTGGCTCATGGTCCCAGGTGCTCTTGGATGCTTGTAAGGATTCAAGGACACAGGAGATGTATGTTCTAGAGATAAGCTATAGGGGTTTTAATACTGCTTTTACTCCCCATCAAAAGGAGATGACAGAATTTCAATTGCAAACTAAAAGCTGAAAGATTCAGTAGTAATTTTTAAGTTGCACATGCCAGAGACTTCCAAGAAATGTGAATGTGTGAACTAAGCAGCTCATTAAAATGCCTTTTGCCTCCAAGTGAGACTCTTTTTATAGGAGTTGTGCCCTAAATGGTGAGTACTTTTCTCTGTGCATCAGGGTCATCCTTCCATTTTAATTGGGTGAACCCAGCTCCAAGTTTAATTTTTAAATTTATGGGATTTAATTTTTTCTTCCATTTCAGCAGAAACTTTTGCACTGTTTTCACACCACCAAATTTCGTAATGAAAACTGAGGGTGATGTTAAAGTGGAAATGCTGAGGAACACCACACATCAATCAGTCCTGAGAGGGAGTCCATACCATCAAGTGAACATATACTTTCTTTCAAGTTAAATTTTTATGGTGGTTAAGCTGACTCTCATCCAGCAGATAATTGATTTCTCTAATGGGAGCCAGATTACTGCCATTACTGGATGTCTCATTATCCAAGCTCTAGTCCTTGGCAGGGAAGTTTCTCCCAAAGTTGCAGAGATGAAACAATCCAGTAATTTGTGGGCAGGAGGAAGGCTCTTATCTCTGGTGGCTGATTCCCTCCATAGTCTTGCAGTTAATTAGTTTGTCTTCGTGAGGAGAATAATCTAAAGGAAAACCAGGGTGGAGTTTGGGTTCCTGGAGTAAACAGGGTTTGGTTATGATGCCAGTGGAAGTTAAACACTTGCAGTGTTCTGGAGGAGATGGCAAGCCTTGGGGGCAGGTGTGAGCTGCCTCATAAAGGTGTTTTGTTCTCCTCAAGGTGCTCTCTCCAGAAGGATGCTGGAGGGAAATGGGAACAGGATCTGAGATACTCACAGAAGGAAGCCAGGCTCAAAGCAGGCTGGTTAATAGTTAATGAAGGGCAGAACATTATTCTTTATATTGAATATTTTTCTAACCAGTTCCAAATTCTGGCAGCTCTGCTGGTCTTGTTTGTTTTCAAAGGTTGCATTTGTGATCTCTTATTTTCACATACTTAGGAGCTTACATGTAGTCTCAGTATAACTGTGCAGGTGAGGATAGAAATTGTTGTACTGTGGTACATAAAGCTCCCTGTGCTCTGGAGTGCCACTGCCCAGGCTGTGTGTGTCTCTCACATCAGATGCTTTCAGCTTCAGTAAAGCACTTGGTTCTGTGAACACAATTTGGATAAAAGGGGGTTTGTGCTCATCCTGAAAGGCCCCCTGGAACCCCCCCTTAGTGCCAGGTTAATGCACAGAGTGTAGGATTGCTTGGGGTTTCTCTTTGGATTCCCTGCAGTGGGTGTAGTCATGCAAGTTGCAAAACCTTCCCAGAAAGGTTTTGGTTTTGCTGCTTGTGTGTCAGGAGCTGGATCAGCAAGCCCAAGGATGCTCAGGTCAGCATGCCCAGGTCCCTTGGGCAGGACAGTGCATTTTCTCCACAGCAATGTGGCAGAGTGGAATGGGACTTGAAGGAGGTGCAACAGTTTTGGCAGCCTTTGGAAATAATCCTGCTTTGTGTTCTGTAACTCAGTGAGCTCTGCAGTGTTTTGGAGCTCCAACCTCGAGTTATTATTTGTTTATCCTGGTGGAATAATGTTCATGGAGGACCCTGGGAAGCACAGGGCAGTCAGTGCCACCTCAGTGCCCAGCAGGGTCATGGAGCAGGAAACTGCAGGAAGGCAAAAGGGAAATGAGGTGAGTGAGGGAAGAGCAACAGAACTTGCCTGGCCTTGTGCAGAGCATCTCAGCCTGCCCTGGTGATCCCAGCCTCCAGAGAGTCATGGATGTGCTGGGTGTGCCACTGGGTGAGTGAGGAGCTGTGGCCCTGTGAGGTGGGCAGGCCCTGGCACAGGGTGCCCAGGGGAGCTGTGGCTGCCCCTGCGTCCCTGGCAGTGCCCAAGCCAGGCTGGGCAGGGCTCCGAGGGGGTGGAACTGGTCCCTTCCCCACTACCCCATGGCCCTGGGACAGGGATGGAGCTGCTGCTGGCCAGGGAGCTCAGAGAGGCTTTGTGCACATGGAGGAACCAAAGCAGCTGAAGTAGAACTTGAGATATGTCACTTTTCTGTACTGAAAGTCTCTTTTGAGGTGAGTTTATAGCAGCTCACAGCTCAGAGCTGAGTCAGGGCTGCAGAACAAACATTTCACTAAATTCTCATGATTTACTAGAAGCTGTGTGCCACGCTTTGGAGAATCTTTAAAATATAATTTTGCCTTTCCTTTCCCCTTTGGGCAAATAATTTTTTTTCAGCTTTCCCAGTACATGTATAATTAATAACTTTGTTTACTGACAATGTCAGCACTAACATAGCTCTGATTTATAGTGTTTATCTTTTGCCTGTTTCCTGTAGCACATCCTCATGGGATGCTGCATAGAGGAGAAACTGTATTTTAGGAAGGTGCTTCCAGAGGGAAGATAGTAGAAAAATAAGAGTTCATTACCACCATCCTGGTGTGTTCTCTTGGCTTCAGAAGAAACCATAAGACTTAAATCATTGTGCTTTAAATAATTAGCTGAAAGTTTGCTTTGCTCTCTGGGAATTTGCATGGAGTGGGAAAGAAAGGAGGCTCTGTGGGGCTGGGGAGGAGGCTCAGTTCCACCAGCTCAGATTTCTGGGCTGGAGCAGCTTTAGCTCTGTCCTTGGCACTGGCTGTGCTTTGCTCCCAGTCACACACTCAGTCTGCACAGTGCATGCTTCTTGCTCTGCTAATTTGCTGAAATGATCATTAGTGTGATGAACCATTAGAGGAGTAATTGCAGAGCTGCTGCTGCTCAGATTGCAGCTGGGCTGCTCCAGGCAGGCACAGGACAAGTGAGGGTTCCCACAATGAACCTGGGAACTCGTGGAGAATTCCCCTGGGTGTAAGCAATGCTGGAGCACAAGGAAGAAGCTTTTATGGAGCCTCCAAAGGGTTTCCATGGGCTGCTGGTGCTGTTAGCAGAGCTCTGCATCCTCACATCAACCACAGTGATGTGCAATCAGGACTTGGAGTACTCAGGGAAAGGATTGTGGGTTCAAATGTTCAGCTGGTTCTGTTGGAAAACTGGAACTTGGCTTCTTTAGTTTCACATGGGATTGTAATTGTTGATTGCTGTTTTCCAAGGAAAACAGAAATTCTTTGAAGTGCAGGGAAATGTTAGAGATTAAAGGGGATGTTTGAGTTCTGGATGTGGCACTTGGGGCTGTGGTTAGTGATGGATTTGGCACTGCTGGGGTAATGGTGGGATTCAATCTTGGGGGTTGTTTCCAACCTAAAGGATTCTTTGGTTTGCCTGGAACAGCTCAGATGGGTTAAATGACATTTGGAAGAGCATCTGTCCCTTGTAGGGATCCACTGTTGTGCCACCTTGCCAAAAATACTGTTCTAAAATAGTCTTTTAGAATTATTGACCAGTGTTTTTATAGGGAGGCTCCTTTGCCTCTGTTCAAGTGGTCACTGTTTAATTTACTAATTTGAAATCTGAGTGCTGAGGACTCTTAGAACTTCCTAATCTATTAACTGTGACTAATTTCTAGTTAAAATGTGTCAATGCTCTGTCTGTTTCTCTTTGAGAGAAAAATCCTTCTCTAGAATATCACCAACTTTAAATATTAAAAATTTCCTTGGATTTGAGGTGTGCACCTGATCCATAATACCTGTCTCAATTTCTTTACCTTAAGGAACCCAAATGACTGGGTTTTATTTAAGAAAAAAGAGCATTACTGGGGTCTGTGCATTCCTGAATTCCTGTTCTGAATTCCTGCTGCTCCCACTGGCCTCATGTGCTGGGCCAGGTTTCAATAAGAGATTGTAAAGGCAAATTTGTACCTGTGCAGGGTGGGAAGAACCAGCCCCAGCTTCCACCCTCAGTCATTCTGGAAAGCTGAAAGATTGAGCAGAAGATTTTTGTGCAGTTATGGCACAGTTTAGAAAGATTGCTCCAAGTTTCTTTTGGATCTTTCTGTACCTCAGTGGTTGGAATCCATTTGTATTGGGAAGGATGAAAGTTTGACAAGAAAGTCTTACCGATGTGTATGTTTAGCAGAAAGATTTTTGAATGTAGAATCTGAAGAAAAAATAGAGATGGAAGCAAGTTTTGATCTAGAAGAAAAGAATTGCTGAGCCAGTTTTACTGGCTAACCAATGAGCAAAGGGTGTGTTGGTTAGAAGGGGGTTTATGACTTGGAGCAAAGGATAAACCCACCTCAAACAAGAAAATGTTTTTGTACATTTGAAGATAAAAAAATGTAGAAGGGAAAGGAGAATCTTTCTTGGTAGAGCCCTCCAGGAGCTCCTGTTGGATGGGGGCAGCTCTGCTCCCAGCAGGGAATGCTGCAGGCTCCCATGTTCTGCCAGAGGCAGATGGCTGAGGGGATTTAAGTCAAGGGTGAGAACAGTTGGTATTTCCCCTGGTAATGTCCTGTTCTCCAGGCAGATTGGGGTTTCCTCTGTGGTTTCTCCATTATTTATCAATCCCTCATAGATTTCTTTTCTATTATTCCATTTTCCCCTCTCACTCCATGTAAACATCTTTATCTCCCTCATCCCGTGGCTCTGAGAAGAACAGCACCTTTTTTCTTTATTTTGGGCCAATCTGTTAAATTGAGTTGGTTTTTCTTTTCCCAGCTTTCATGGGAAAGGCTGAGCCAGTCCACCCTTATTCCCCCACTGTGCCAGGCATGTTTATCTGGGCTTTATTGAGCCCTTGGAGTTGTTTCTTTTCAGGCTGCAGAGTTTTGTTTGCTGGTTCCTTACATGGAAGCTGTTATTGAAGTGGGTTGTAATTAAGGTTATTTTTGGGATTTGTAAATTAGAAGGGACTTTGATGTGAAGATGGGCCTGCATTCACTGAGCTGGAAAGGAATCAGAATTGATGTGGAAAGGCAGCCTGTGGAATTTGTGTCATTACAAGACAAAAACATGGAAAAGCAGTAACTCTCTGTATTTTCTTTTGAACTTGATCAGAAAAAAGCTATTTTTTGTAGTGCCAGGATGTCCCTGGATCTGGCAGCAGCTGTGGGTGAACATGAGAGGGGCTTAGTTGATCCCATAAATTATTTTTACTGTTCCCAGCCCTAGTTTGTCTTTTCCCCAAATGATCTGAGGCAATTTGTATTCAGTGAACAAACAGCTTAATATTTGAAATCATCTTAAGATGTGTGTCCTTCCTGGCCTTTGGAGCTCCTCAGTCTGCAGCACACAAATGAACCCCCTCACTGTGAGGGCTGCACTGAGAAATAGTCCAAGATATGGGATGTCAAGGCTTGCTGTCTTTAATTTGTCACGTCCTCTTTCCCCTTCTTATGGGATGGAGTTAGGAAATTCTTAAATGTGTGTTCTCCTGCTGTTTCTCCCCAGGATCCCACTGCCTTGTGCACTGCACAAACTTCACAGTGCTACTTTATTGAGAAAAGATTCAATATTTGCTATTTTTCCTTATTCAGGGGATAGTCCCATGATTTATTTATACTGCTCGGTTCAAATCCATATTTATTCCTGTTTTGGTATTCAGCTCCACGGCACCTGAATCATTCATAACCACTAATGAATGTATTTCTGCTCTCTGCTGAAATGAAGTGGCATTGAATCCATTTAAAAAATTGACTGGGACACAGAAAAATTAAGAGGAAATGTATCCAGCTGTTTTAGTGCCCAGTGTGAGACACTTCAGCATTGATTTTTCAGAATATGCATCCCATAATCTGTCCCTTCAGAGCTGTGTCTGCCCTGGAGAAGGGGCTGAGGGGCCACAGTCACCTCTCCAATGTGGGATTTGCTCCATAAATGTCCACCCAGCCCCAGCAGAGGGGCAGGGCTGGGGAAGGCCCCTGGGGTTCTAGGACACTGTCACATCCAGGGCCAGTCCTTCCCTCTCCTTGGTGCCTTTGCTGTCCCTCTCTGCTTTCCTTCAACAAAGTCAGCAGTTTTATCATTATTATTTTTTAATCTTCACATATCAAAATTATTTGTACAATTGTAAACTTAAGATCTGAATTTTTGAAAGACTCAAGGAAGGAAAGAGAAGTGGGAAATGTGCCATGTTCCAAACTCCAGTTATAAAGCACTTCTTACCGAGGTGTTTGGGTGTCATTCTGGGTGGAGCGAGGACTCAGCCCTAGATCCACCATCTATATCCAGAATAAACATCCCTAAATCCTGAAGTAACACTCTATTGTTCACAGTGGCTGCAGCAGTGCTGCACATCCTCCCACCACATAGTCCCAGGGAGATGGAGGATTCCTGCTGGGGATTTGTGTGGAGGGAGCAGGAGGGATCTAAAGAGACACCAGAGGCAGCGTGGTGGCAACTGGGATTGAGGGTTTTACCTGGAAATAGCTGGAAATGGGAAACAAGGCCCCAAAGGCTCTGGGCCTTGTCATGCTCAGGGCTGTCTGAGGCCTCTTCTTCAGCTCAGCTTTGTGTGGAAAATGAGAGCTCTGGAATTCAATAAAAATTTCATTGCCTTTGGCAGTGCTGTAAGAAGTTTAAATTTTGATGAGCGTTCTTGTTATTCAGATGTTTCCATGGTACTTGGAGTAGATTCAGGGTCAAACAGGCGAGATTTCTCCTAGAAGGGCTGGGGAAGGAGAGCTTAGTAAAACAGAGAAATAATGAATGTAACAGTTTTACATTATTGATGCCTAGATTAAGGTTTTTACTTCTAAAAATCACCCGAGAAGTTGCGTGGAAGGCTCGCTTCGAATGATAATCACTAATGCCCTCGGATAGGCATGGGGTGAGCTCTGCTCTAGTTTATTACACTTGATAAGCTTTTCCACGTCATCTATCTGGTGAACTCATTTCCATCTAGAAATCTCTTTTGTCATCTGTTCTTTGTCTGAGTTCCTCCTTCACTGGGGAGCTCACCCCGAGAGCAGCAGGTTAATCCCAGCCTGTTTTGGGAGATGTCCTCCCACAGAGGCTGGGCTCAGTCTGAACAGGAAGGAAATAAATCTTTGGTGTCTTTGGACATGGAGGGGTTTTACTGGGAGCACTGGAGGGGAGCTGACAAGTGCAAAAGGTATTGAGGCCAAACAGGAATCTGGAAATTTGTACCTCTTCAGTGCACAGGTGGTTTGAGTTTTCACTTGTGTGTTCCCCTGTTGTGGGCAAAACATCACAGTTTGGGTTAGTGCAGGACAGACACTCACTGCTGGGGCCAAATACTCCTGAGGCAGACTCACAGAGCAGTTGGGATTGGAAGGGATCTCTGCAGACCATGCAGTCCATTCAGGGTCATCCAGGTGGCTTTGGGACGTTCCCCAAACATGGGAGACTCCACACCCCCCTGGGCAGCTGTTCCAGGGTTCTGCCACCCTCATGGAAAGCAGCTCTTCCTCTCAGTGAGGTGGAACTTGTGATTTCAGTTTTATGCCCATTGTTTTCCTGTCCTGTTGCTGAACATCACTGAGAAGTGTTATGGCAGCAGCTTTTCACTGATCTTGGCCAGAGGTTCATCCCTGCAGGGAATAGCTGAGGGAGCTGTGGCACATCTTCCCCTGGGCTCAGAGCAGGTGGGGATTCCATCCTGCAGCCCTGATCCATGGGGTTGCTGTGGGTCAGAGCAGCACCCACCTGGTGTCCTGAGGCACACAGGGATTCCTTCTGCTCTTCCTGCCCCTCAGGGGGGGCCCAGCTGTGCCTGTCCCCCAGGAACTGTCCCCCAGGAACTGTCCCCCAGGAACAGCCCTGCCATGGCCATACAGGCACAGGGGGTGTTTGTGTGTCTTTGTACTGATGCCTCAGGTTTAGCTTGGATATTTTCACATTCTGTGCTGCTCTAGTGGGTGGGTCTGGGCTTTGTGTTTTAGGGGATGGAGAGCTCTGTGCACAGAGCAGGGAGACACAACAATTCCTGCTCCAGCTGGGCACCAAGGACAAAGGAACCAAATCTCAGCCCCAAGAGCACAAACAACATGGACCAAAGAGAGAAAACAAGGATGGGACTGCATGGGCTGGAGCTGGAATTGGACAATGAACTCCAATATGCAAATGGCCCAAAACTTATAAAAGTGGCAGACCCCATGATCTGTGGTCCATCTTGGGTGTAGCCCTGGCTGGGCTCTTGTGGTGCCCAAGGTGGCTCTGTTGAGGCCTTCTACTAAATCCCTGCTTTGTTCTTAAGCTCTGTCCAGTCTTGGTTCTAGGTCAGCCTTCCCAAGGCATCAATATGGGCACAGAGGTTCTCCAGCCCCAGCTTCCCTCCTTGCTCTGTCCTGATGGAGCTCAGCACCATCGTGGCACTGAGGGTCCCTCCCTGCCCAAACACCAAAGCTGCCAACCCCACAGCAGAGGTAATGGCCTTGGGGTCATGGAAACCATGGAGAATCCAGGCTCAAACCCAGAATTTATCAGGGTATGAGGGCTGTAAGCTGATGGCCATTCCTGGGTGGTGACATCCATCACCACCATCAGCACTGATTTTTGTAGAGGTGGATCTGTGTGATAGAAGTTAGCTAAGAATAAAGTCATTTGAGGAAGATTACTAAAAACACAAAGCAAAAGCACAGCCAAAGAGGTGTTTGGGCACATGGTGTTTGTGTTCACAGTGAGCAACCAACACCAGTGGAAAGTTACCCTGGAAAGAGGGAAAAAACCCAGCTCCAAACCTCCCCAGAGAGCTCCTGAGGACAAGGGAAAGGAATTATTATTCTCCTGTTTATTTGCAAGTAAATTAATACAAAACTTTCAGTCATTTGCTAATAACACACAAATCTTGTGATAGTTTTTTCCAAGCCTGTCAGAGCTGGGACATCTGCCAGGGACAGCACAGGGTCAGCACATGATGGAGTGTGAGGAGAAAGGGGTGAGAAGATGGCCTGAAGCAGAAATTGAATTCCTGCTGTCTGTGTTCTCTGCAAAATTGGAGACTTTTGTCTTAAATTGTATTTTATCTTTTCAAATAGAGGGAGCTGGAGAGAGAGTCTGTACCTGAACTTTTGCAGTGTTAGTAAAATCTATTTCAGAGCAAACCCCTGAAGTGAACAGTGAGGAATCATTGGGACCAGATGGTCTTCACTCCACATTTCTTGAGGAGCTGAAGTGTGAAATCCTGAGTTCCCAAGAGTGCTGTGTAACCTAGCACCTAAATCAGCAGACTGAAAAAAATCAGACTAAGGAGATTTGGTCAGTGTGACATGAGGGTTTTAGAAGCCTTTTGGGGGAGATCTGGGGAAATGTGGGTGAGTTAATCTGATGTCTGGAGCTGTTAAAATGACAAACAATGAAAATCCAGTGTTGGTAGATGATTGAATCCATCCATGTGTATTTTGTGTGGAAAAAGCCACACTCTGCTGTGGAGAACATTTTGCAGGATGTTGTTGCCCTTCCTTCCCCAGAGCCCTTCTGCCAGTGTCGCTCACTGAGAGCCTCAAACACTGGTGCTGTGAGTCAGAGTGAATTCCCTCCCGCAGGAAAAAGGGAATGAATTCATTGTTTACTAGGAAATTAGAGGGGGAATGAGCTGGTGTTCTTATCTGTGGAGCCGAGTCTGCACTGCTGAGTGTGGAAAAGGGGATTTGGGGTGTTCCGAGTTCATTGGGGTCGTGGAAGCAAATGGTGCTGGTGAAGAACTTTGGGAACACCTTGTGATGTAAGGAACATCCAGGTGGTGGAATGGCACTGGAGTTCAGTGGATTGATTGCACAGGGAAATGCAGCTCTGCCAGTTTCTGTAACATAGCCATGGTCTCTGATCTGGGGCTTGGCATGGCCCTGAAATGCTGGAATTGGAAGATGCAGGTCTTTGGAAAATGCAAGATCTTCAAAACCAAATGAAATAGTAGGAATTGTTAGGAAAGGAGTAGGCACTTGAGCAGAAAAACCAATGTGGGACTGTCTAAATCTGTGCTGGCCTGGATGTCAGAAAGTGAAAAACACAGACAGAAAAACCCTGCTCACTACAGGGTGCTCCAGAGCTGGCTGCATGTGTGTGCACCCAGAGAGCTTCCCAGGCAATTCCAGCTGTGCATCCATGTCCAGAGCCCTGCCTGCAATCCAGGTGCCCGGCTGGAGCCCCCCAGCTTTCCACAGGAGCCCTGCTGGAGATGGGGCTGCTGCACACGAGAGCTTCTTCATGGCTGTGCTCAGGGACTGCTGGGTTTTACTGCAGCTCTAGGAGGGAATCCCATTTCCATCCCAACAAGATGAGCAATTCATAGTTTGGAGTGTTATCCCAGGCCAGGCCAAGGATGGAGATGTTAGTCCTGTGTCATTCCTCCTGCCCAGCAATGGTACACAGATATATAGATATATACACACACTCATTTCCTTTCTGCAGCACTGAGCATTTCTTTGTTAAGCTCCTGTTTGAGGTGTCCAGTTCCATGGTTGCAGAATCCTGCCTTGCTCAAATAACTGATTCCAGCTCTTCCATTTTTCTTTTGGAGCTAATTTTCTGAGTCATTGATCGTTTTCATTGCTCTCCTGTAAACCAGAGTTGATGTTTTCCTTCAGCTGTGGGGGGGTTGGGGTGTGTTGGGTGGAGGAAGTGCTGCCAGCCTCCACAAGGGCAGTTCTTCCATCCCACTGTCACACTGGGACTCATGTCCAGTTTGTGAGAACATCCTTGTTCCTCAGGCCTTTTGCTGTGAACTTTAGTGCTATCACTTCCTATTCCATAAACCTGCAATATATTTATTTCTGCCTAACAAACACCACATATGTTGAATTACAGCTTGAGTTTTTCACTCTCTTATTGATCAATATAATTATACTTTATATTTGTTCTGTACTATTCATGCTTACCTGGTTTCTTGGTTGTTGTCCTAGCACTGAATATTGGATTTTAGTTTCTGCATCTGGAATGTTGATTTAGGGGCTGGTCTCTGAAGCATGGATCATATTTAGCAGTTTCTGAATGAAAGCTTTTCACTGTAAATGTAAACTAGCAGTTTTAATTCAGCCCTGCCCTTCTGGCACCACTGGAAGCAGCTCTCTCTCCATGGAGCTGGGGTTTGGCATTTGCCAGGGGAGCTGTAAAGCTCTGAGCAGTCCACAGGAGCAAACCATGGCCATCGAATGCTCATTTGGGCTGTTCCAGCTGCTGAGCAGAGGTTAACGAGGTCACTGGAGCAGGCAAACCAGCCCCCCCCTCTGCTTTGGCTGTGCAAGAGGAGGGAAAGATTCCCACCAGTCAGGATCCACAGGCACCACTTCTCCCTAGGGACATTGGCTTTCATGTTCAAAAAAATATATATAAAAAACCTCATTTAGTACATTAGAGAATGTCACTGCCACCAAAACTGTTCATAAGCTGCAACTCTGGCTTTGCTGCAAAAAATTTGCTGTAGTAGTTTACATTTTTATAACCTTTCTGTGTCTTGGTATGCTGATTTTTGTACATTAATTTGACACTTTTCTGTATTTCTCTAGAGGAACCCTTTTTGTCAGCTTGTGTTTGCTTTGCAAATTTTGTAGCTGCATATTAAATGTGTTTTAAGGACATCACAGCCATGCTCAGGGATTGGGAAGAATTTGTCTTGCCTACAACATAGTTTGGGGTTTAAATCTCTTTTTTTTTCCCAAGTATTATCCATATACTTCTGGTTTTTAAGGAAGAGTGTTTTGACTTCCCACTTTCATTTAAAGTGTAAATTGCTTTTTTTTTTTTTCAGGATAGAAAATCAACTAATTTGCATACAGCTAACTTGTGGAATTGAAAGATAATAATCAACAAAATCTGCTTTCAAACATCAATTCAAACATTTTTTCTGTGTTTTGGAGGAGGGACAGGATGGGATGGATTAAGTGGGTGATGGTCATGTTGCAGTTTGATCCTTCTTAGGAACTAAATTGCAGTTGTGAAAATTGCATTTAACTTTATAATGATTCTAATAGGATTTGGAGCATATCCTAATGGAATAGCTTGTTATCCCTGGAGGAGGAAATAAAATCCCTGTGGACCATTTCAGGCTGATATGAAATGGGCTTTATGGTAAAATGTCCATTTCAAATACTGCTGGTAATCCAGATTTGGAACTGAAATACAAGCTGGGGACTGTGCCCCCAGCATCCCTGAGAAATGGCTTATAAATGGAAGTGGCCAGGAGGATTTGAGATTCACTGGGAAAATGTGGCCACTCTGCTGAGCTTGTGTCTGTGCTCCCCTTCTTTGGGCTGTGGGGAAGGTTCTGGAATGAGCAGATGGTTTGTAAGGGGTGCCTGGAGATGCTCTCCATGTCTGCCTGGTCATGGCCAGAGGGAGGGAGGCAGGGCTGGGGTTGCACTGGCTGACCTTGGCAAACACACTCCTGATTTCTAGGGCTTGAGGGCACCTGCAGGTGCCTGAGAAGCAGGATGGTGCTTCACTGTTGTCCTGGACATTTCCAGTTTGGAAATTCAGCCTTAGGCTGCTCCTGGAACTCCAGCACTGCCTCAGGAATAGTCCTGGAAGTGTTCCTGTCCCTGGCAGTGCCCAAAGCCAGGCTGGATGGGGCTTGGAGCACCATGGGCCAGTGGAAGGTGTCCCTGCCATGGCAGGGGTGGCACTGGGTGGCCTTTGAGTCCCTTCCAACCCAAACCAGTCATGGATTCTGTGACTTAGCAGTGTTTGGAACCACTGCTTGGTCCCATTCTTTATTTCTTTATTTTGGGTGTGTTGGGTGCAGTGCTTGGACCAGTGTGGCATTCACATTCTCTGGACATGATCCCTTCACCCTGGATTTCTCTCCTGGGAAGCTGAGGAGCCTCAGAGAAAAGGAAAACAAATTCTGATCTCATTTGCTTCTCCTGTGTTGAGCTCACATGTGGAATGTGTTTGGGGATTGTTCACCCACAGGGGATTGTTCCACTGCATTCTGCTGGGAGTTGTGTTCACTCTTTAAGGGCCAGGCTGTGTCAGGGCTCTGGAGAGAGTCAGGAGTTTGCATTATTCTCTTTTTAGCCTTCTCTAAGTATCCTGTCTGTATTCTTTAGTTAGTATAGTATTCTTTAATATATTATAATAAAGTAATAAATGAGCCTTCTGACAACATAGTGCATCATTCCTTCCTTTGTTGGGCATCCCAGCAAATACAATAGACCAACAGCTGGTTTATTCATGGTTTTTAGAAAGAGAACAGGTCTTTTAACATGATCTTTGCAGCCTGTGTGTCCAAAGGAGACCATTGCTGTGCTCCTCCTGTACAGCAGAGCTACGGACCACTGCAGTTCATTTCCATTTCCTTCTCATCTCCTGTCCTTGTGGAATGGGATCCATGTCCAGCATCCATTCCTGTTTCCTCATCACCTTGGGTGCAATCCCTGCTGCATGTGTGGAGTTCCTTATCTTTTCCCATCCTTTTAGAGCTATTGCCTTAAAAAAGCATCTTATTTTTCAAATATTTCACCTTTATTGGGAGGTAGCTTAGAAGTTTGAATCAACTGCTGCTGTAGGTTGGATTGTTGGTTTTTTTTAAATCTTTTGATCATTGTTGTGATCATAATATTTTCTTCAATCTCCAGAAGGGTGGCAGGGCTCCCTGGGGGATGTGAAATTCTGTTCAAGCATTTTGCCTTTTCAGGAGTTGTTCTGTGCTGACACGAAGAGGGGGCTGAACTGCCAAGTTGTCTTTGAAGTTTAATTGTGTGTTTGGCAACAGAGCACACCATCTTCCCTTACAAATCTGGTTTGCTGTGGTAATTGGCTCCTTTGCTCACTGGTTATCAATTGAACTTCTCTAGCACAAACATCTGTACTTGCATTGTGTTAATGCTAAACACTGACATGGTTAAACCAGAGGAGTGTGTTTGAAAAGCATTTATTAATTCATTAACTGGGAAGTAATTGATAAAGTGAGCCCTCCTCATGTTGTTATCCCTTTGTGAGCAGCTTGGCATTTGCTCCATGAGCCAGAAAAGCAAAGGCACTCTGAAAAAATAGGGTGTTTCAAATTCTTAATCTCCTAAATCAAAAGTAATTGAGAGTAGGTAGGAGGGTATCTACTTCAACTTCCCCTTTTGTGTAAGAAAATCCTGCCTCTTATGATTCCAAATTAATGCCTCTTTCTGGATGGTGTCCCAAACTGCAGCAATATCAGCCAAAGATATTTGAGTTCTTTCCAAATGTCTTCATTACAAGTTAAACATTAGTGGAGATCACAGAGTCAGAACTTTCCTGTGGTACAGTTTGGGCATTCAGTTCTTCCCTAGCAGGGTGGGCAGGCCCTGGCACAGGGTGCCCACAGCAGCTGGGGCTGCCCCTGGGTCCCTGGCAGTGCCCAAGGCCAGGCTGGAGCACCCTGGGACAGGGAAAGGTGTCCCTGCCATGGCAGGGGTGGGATGAAATGATCTTCCAGGAACTGTCCAGCCCAAACCAGTCTGGGATTCCTTGCTGAGCTTTTCACAGAAGTTTTTGTGCTTTTGGCAGTCTCTGGTACTGGCTTGTGTCTCTTTGTGTTCCTCTGACAAGATTAATATGTGGCTAAGGAATTCAAAGTCACCTGTAATGAATGCTTTGGAAATGGAAGCATTGTACATTCATGGACAAACAACTTTTCCAATTCTTGTATTCCCGTTTTTAACTCTGCAAGCAGTGCAGGAATCGATCGTGCCTGTGAGTAGGGCTGGAGCCAGAGCTGGAAGGGAAATGAGAGCATCAGAATTGATCAGCAGGCTGAACAAAATGAGGCATTAGTTCAAAAGAGCTAACCATGAGCAGGCAATGATTGGCCCAGGCTGGCAGGGGATGATGCATGTGGGAAGGGCAGAGGCAGAGTGATGGCCTGGCTGAGGGATTTGCTGCACTGCTGCCGTGGTATTTATGCCATTTTTCAAGGCACTGCTGAAATTCCATGGAAATGATGGAAACTCCTCAGGCTCTGGAGATGGATTCAGGCTGGAGCACTTCCAGGGGGTTGGGAGGAATTGTCACAGCAGAGCAGAGCAAACATGACTGGTTGAGCCACCCAAAATAAGGCTGGGTAGGGGAAGGGAGGGAGCAGTGGCACAGCTTGTAATAAATAACAGTGCTGAGGATAAATAGCAGGGAGGAATAAAAATAATTTTCATAGAGAATAAATTACAGCAATTTGGTGGCAAATAAATTCAGAAGAGAGTTTTCAAATGTCAGAGTTGTGTGTGGTGGTAGCAGCCATCAGAGAGTAAGCACAGAAGTATCTGAACCTTTTTAAGGTGGAATTTATGGTGTGTTTGGTAAATTTCTGGAAGTTGGGATGAAAGGGATGTCTGAATGCACAGGCAGCTGGGCTTGGCCCCATCCAGCTTTTTGCTCCTGTGTGAGAGTTTGAGCAGTGAATGTACAGCTTTGTGTAGCTTTGCACCCTTACCTGAGAGGTAAAGCACCTCCTTACTCCAGAGTATTTCCATTTATTAATGTCCTCTCTGTTCATTTATAATCCAAAACATGAGGGGTGTTGGGGGAGCTGCTCACCTCCAGCTGTTCTAATTTAAAAGTATTAAATCCACTACAAACCTTTGGGATCATTTCAGAGGAAGGAGTAAAACATGACCTAGGATTCCTTATCCACAGCACCAAACAAACCCCATTGAGAGGCCAAGTGTGTAAATTGTTTGTCTAAACCCCGTGGCCCTTCCATATTGACTTTCTTTGCTAAATATTAAAGGGCAAAAGGCTGCTTTGGGCTTTCCTGGAACTCCAACAATCCGAGCTGCCAACACAAGGAAGAGAATTTTCCTGTGCTGGGAGCACAGTAAACACAAATAAAGGGGTGGGTGTTCTCTAAAGAGGATACTCAAGGAGTGAGTGCCTGCAGGGCTTGGTGCTGCTGAGCCAGAGCAGTGCAGAGGCCCTGGATGCAGCTGGAGACTGCTGTGGGAGAGACTGTGTCTGTGCACCAGTCACTTGGGGCTGGTGTCCTCAAAAAATCTCTATCTCAGAGTTTGTGTGATTTTAAATATATTTGGTGGAATTAATCTCACTCTGGGGACTTGAGGGCATGCAGAAGGCAGCCAAGACCCAGAGTAACACCTTTGGTGCATGTTGTAAGTGAAGAACTTCTGTTCTTCAGAGGATTTATGTTCAGCTTCTGCTCTGCTGGGTTATAAATACACAGCTCCCCTCTGTGCATCCATGAAATGTCACCACTGTGGTACATGGCTGCTCATGGACATCCTGTTTCCTTGGCTTCCACAGGCCAGAGAGGAAACTCCTGGGCTCAGTGCAGCACTCTCTGTTTGATAACCTCAGTTCCTTCACAGGAACAAGAGACTGTGGTGCCCTAGGAATGTTTCACCTCAGTTTTGTGTCCATTCATTTTTAAAAGTACTTTTTTATATATTTGCACCTTTTGTTTTCTTATTGACTTGAACCTCTGAGGTTTAACTTGCAGTTTATACATCTCAGTTCCATCTCTTCTTTCATGTGGTCTCAAGAGGTCATTCCCAATTGGCTGGATCCTGCTGGAACCCTGGATGCTGAAAATTTTAAACTTTCTGTGCTGAAAGGCACAGACCCTCAAGAGCACTACATTTGACTTGAGGCTGTGGAGAAGACTTGAAAAATTGATTGATAGCACTGAGATTACAGTGTGCAGTTGGTTAGAAGTGTGTAATAGCACAGGGTGGAAAACTTAGAGTTTGGGGTTTTAGAATATAGAAATAAATATGAAGCAAAATAGAAGTTTTAAGGCAGAGGGAAGTTATTCTTCTTTACCTTCTTCTTCCTTCTTCTTCTTGGGTTTGGATGATGTTTTGCAATTGGACAGAAAAGTCTGCATTGAGGGCTTCCAGGGATCAGTTATTGGGTTAAAAGGGAAAATAATCTAGGAGTCATTTCTTAGTTAGATAGTTGAGTCTTAAAAAACCTTGTCACAAGAGCTAGTTGCCACTTTGTGCCTTGCTAATGAAACCTGCAGAACTCATGGCTGTGAGGCTGTTTCACTGATAAGAAATAATAAACACCTGAGTCCAAACATGAACTGCCATCTCAAATACCTTCAACCCCAACCTCAAGAACCCACAGGATCCCAGGATGGTCTGGGCTGGGGGGGACCTTAGAGATCCTGTCATTCCCAGCCCTCTGCTGTGGGCACTGACACCTTCCACAGAAGTGGTTCTAGAAGATCTCCCAGCTTGTGTGGGTATTTGTCAAAGCTGAGCTGCACCTTCCTGCTGCCTTTGCTGCCGCCCGTGCCCGAGTGCCCCGTGCATCTCTTGGTGTCAAGCTGGCTGTGTGTGGGACTGTCAGGTCTCTTTCCCTCTCTAACATCATCTCCTTGTCTTTGTTCCTTCCACCCTGAAGTTCCCCCCACGTTCCTGAAGCGCCCCGCCAACATCTACGCCCACGAGTCCATGGACATCGTGTTTGAGTGCGAGGTGACCGGGAAGCCAACGCCGACCGTCAAGTGGGTCAAGAACGGGGACGTGGTGATCCCCAGCGACTACTTCAAAATCGTGGTGAGTGCACTGCCCATCTTGCATCCTTTTGGCCTGGCAGTTCTCCATAGTCATGGGAATGGGGTTCTTCTCTAGAACCTGCTTTTGTCCTGTTCCTGTTGGGTGTCACCAGCTGGGGTCTCTGTACAAATCACAAACAGGACAGGACTGCTGGGAACATGCTTTGAGCTGTTTGATTTTCCAGCATCACTCTCATGGCATGGTTATGGCAATGGGAAGATGCCAGCAGCTCCCATCCCAGGCAGCAGACCAAGAACTTAATGCTACAACTCACTTGAAAAGTTTTTTGACCAATCACCCAAAGCAGAAGCACATTGGCAGTAGTTCCATCCAACCACTGTAAGCACACGTCCCCTCTGTTAAAACAATGCTTGTTTATTTCAAATACAAAACCTGCTTGTGAGCCTTAAACACAATGCACAGAGCTCCATTATTAACCTTAGAACTTCCTCATATCTCACTAGATAAACTTTTCTGCAGCTTAGGGAGTTATTCCAGACTAATGTTAATACACAGACCGTTGTTCTATCTGTCCTTACTTTTCTACTCCTTACATAATTTTTCTGCTGACCATCTCATGGCTACTGCTGAGCTCCAATCACAGTCCTGCTGTCTCTGAGGCTGCCTTTTGCAGCTTTCCCAAAACCCTCTGGTTTCATGGATTCCCACAGTTTGGGACCTGAAAGAGAGATGGTTTCTTGAATCCCTTTAACGTACATTGCTTATGTTGTAAGAGTTGATGTCTTTATAGCTTGGATTTTCCAGGAGACTTGTGCACACAGGGTGGCAAAATGCACTGTCAGAGTACAAGCTGAGCACAACCATTGGCTGTGTGTGCTGCAGTCTGTGCCCCATGAAAATTCCAATTCCAAGCAGGAGCTGAAATAGAAATGTAACTGAGCTGTGGATGGTGGGTTTAGCACAGGGGTGCTTCTCCAGGGAGATTGCAGATGCAGTCAAAGGCATTATTGGGACAGTTGAGAAATGAATGGCTGTGTCATGGGGAGTGCCTGGCTTGTAGGGCTGTCAGGTTCAGTCAGGGTCCAAAATACCACCAGAACAGCTGGGGAAGCATTAGAATTTCCCAGTGCTGTGTGATGCTAGAAAATGATAGCCATTAATGAGAACTTCTGCTGCTTTTTGAACCACTGGAACGTGAGGATTCAGAGCAAGGCAGGTGAGATCTGGGAGCTCCAAACACACTTTCCCCAGTTGCTGTCAGAAGTTCTCCTGCCCCAGTAATGTGCCCTGCTGACACCATTGTTTTGGCAATTGCAGCCCATTTCTAAGTGTTGTTTTCTCCCTTTGCTCCTCAGAAAGAACATAACCTGCAAGTTTTGGGGCTGGTGAAGTCTGATGAAGGATTCTATCAGTGCATTGCAGAAAACGATGTTGGAAATGCTCAGGCTGGAGCCCAGCTGATAATACTTGACCTTGGTAAGATAAACTGTGACAGCAGAGAGCCAAAAGTGGGGAGGGACCATTCCAAGGGACCTTTCCACGTGATGGGCTCTGTTAATAGCTCAGCTAGAGCAGGGTTGATTTTTTTAAAATCCTGTTAGTGATCCAGTGTTGTTTTCTGTACACTTAGTGAGGAGAATTGAAGGAATTCTGCAGGGTCCATCCTGTATTTTGAAGAATATTTAGTGCAGTCATCAAACATGGTCAGAAATGTTGCCTGCTGAGGTTTACAAGCAAAAGCAGAATAGCCCAAATGAAAACAGTCACTAAAATCACAAACCTAGAAAGGATGCACTTATGGAGCACACCCCAAATCACCCCAAATGTTTTATATCAAAGTGATTCCAGTGCCAGAAGCTTTTTTTTCTGCTATTAGTGTAAAAAATAGTGAACTTTGTCATTCTTGCAAACTGCAGCTGCACATCTGTGTTTTACAGCTGCAGTTTAAGGTAAATATTTGTCCCTGTGCTCCAATCAGTGAAACTCCTGCCAAAGCTCCCTATAAAGTGTCCTGCATTGCATGGCTGGGGTGGCAAGGCAGAACAATTGGTGTTATGATTAAAGACCCCAAAAGAGAGGTACTGCAAATATCATCCCCAAGGCATCAGGTTGTTTGGCTCTTTCAGGTCACAGAGTTCTGAAAAATAATTTCTGAGAGCCCAGGGAAGAAAACCCCAGAGGATAAGGGGTGACAAGTCAGACAAGAAAATACTAAAACTATGCTGAAGAGGGCTTTGTGTTGTCTTTTTGGAAGGGGGTTGTTTTAAATGCTAATTTCTTTCTTATTTGGGTGGAGAGGATTTAGGAGAAGCAGTCTTAGCCATGGCTGGAGGTTTGATGGAACTTCACACCTTGAGCAGGTGTGACCCTGCTGTCCCTGGCTTTGGTGTCCAGTGTGCAGAGAGTACACTTGGAATGAGCCATAGAGAGAGATTTCCTGTTTATTTTCCAGTTGTTTTGTACAGTAGCTGTGCTCTTGCTACTCCCTCTGAATTCCTCTTTGGATCTGGGTGTGTTTCACTGCTGGCTGAAGAGCCCCAGGTACTCCCCAGAAGGATTTGGGGAATGCAGGGTGCCCTCTCCTGGGGTCAGGAGCTTTAATGCCACAGATCCCTGGGATTGCAGCCTTGGAGCAGTGTCAGGATCTGCATCCAGCGCTGCCCTGCTGTCATCAGATTGCCAGAAAAATGATGAAAAGGAATTTAATTTCTGCTCTGTGCATTAATCACCTGAGTGGTTTGCAGCCCCTTCCAGCAGAAGCATTATTCCATATTCTCCACATTTCAAACCCTGAATAATGAATGGCCTTGGCTTTGGGAGCCCTGCCTGAGCCTGTGCTTGCACCCAGCTCCCAGCAGTGGTTTCTGAATGACTCTCACTGCTGTTGTTGGAGTTCCTGTGGTCTCACTCCTCTTCCTTTCCCTCCCCTGCTCTTTGTCCAGTGGTTTCTCCTTCCTGCTCTGCTCCAGCACCTCATCCTGCTGTCCTCAAGGACTTTGCTCATGATGTCCTTTCTCTTTTGCATGCTGCCAGAGGATTTGGGCTGCAGTGGTGGAGTCTCACTGGGGGTGTAGGGACACACCTGGGCCGTGTCCCTGCAACTCTGGGGCCATTGAGATGCTGTTCTCCAGCAGTGGGACACCCCATGGAGCACATCTGAGTGGGGCTGTGATGGGCAGTGCCATCAGGAATGAGTGTGAGATGTGAAATCTGGCAATTCAGATATTGAGTTTAAAATACCTTCTCTCAAACCATGAGCAGTGGAGAAGGAAACTCTTCTGGGAAAGAGGGAGAAGGTATCACATGCAGTAGTGGCAGCTGGCTTGGTATGAGAATTCAAACCCCTAATTTGAGCAAAAACTATTCTGAACATTTCAATCATTAATTCAGAAAACTTTTTTTTTTAATTGTTTCATAGCTGCTGATGAGAAATGCCAACTCTACCAATTTGAAAAGAAACTTCAGTGAACAAAACGTTGATTAAGTGTTCATCAAAGTTCTTCCCAGTTAGCAGTGCTTCCCTTCCCGTGCTGTTGTGTTTTCTCCTTCCTGCTGGAATTGGCAAACATCTGGCTATTACAAACCATTTCTCATTAGCCCTTTTGCTTATCAAATTGATCTTGAATGAACTAAATGCAAATGAGAACATGGAAGCCCTGGGGAGTTTCTCAGGGAGGCCACGTGAGTTCTCTCATCCAAGCCAAGTCCCACATCTGTGCTTTGTGCTCCTGGAAGGCAGTGGAAGTTTGAAATGCAGGGAGGGGAAAGCATTCATCTGCTCCAAAGGGAGATGGCTGTGTTTGGGCAGATTTCTGACTTGGAGAGAGCAGGAGTTTGATGATTGCCCTTCTGCACAGCCCCACAGAACCTGTATAAAGTCTGGCTGTGACTCTCATCTCCTGCAGTGAGCTCCATGTAATCATCCATCAGACATAACCTTTTAGGCTGGGCTGTTTTGTGTTTGGGGTGAGTTCTGGGGAGCTTTTGGTACACAGGAAAAATGTTAAAGCACAGAACTGAAAGGTTTCTTGGGTGAATTTTCCTCTGAACTTTGGTAATTCTGTTAATACAGTTAGAAGAGTTTGCACCTGGAAAGGGATTGGCCATACAGAATCCACAACCCTTGCTTTTTCAGGAATATAGGAAATAATCATGGTGTTGAGAGCAGAGACTTTGAGGACAAGTGGAAGGATAGAAAAGAGAGGAAGATTTGGGTCAATAGTCTGAGTTAAATCCTCTTTATCCCTGTACTGAACATCAGGTGTAGAATTCTGCAAGGGACTTGAAAAGCCTCTCATGTGCTTTCCAGCCACTGTGGGATGTGAAGCTGTGTCCCTGTCTCAGACACTGGCCCTGGGCACTCAGACCCTTTCAGAATGTCACTGGAGTGGCTCTGCTGCCTGCTCTGCCTTTCAGGAAGAATTTGAGAATTCTCCCTAAAGGAAGGAAGTTCCTCAATGACCTCATTGGGCTTTTCAGTCTCAATGCTTCTCTCTTTGCTCCTTGATGAAGACATGAGTGCTTTGGTGTCCTGCAGAGGAGTGCTTTGGTGTCCTGCAGAGGAGTGCTTTGGTGTCCTGCAGAGGAGTGCTTTGGTGTCCTGCAGATGAGTGCTTTGGTGTCCTGCAGATGAGTGCTTTGGTGTCCTGCAGAGGAGTGCTTTGGTGTCCTGCAGAGGAGTGCTTTGGTGTCCTGCAGAGGAGTGCTTTGGTGTCCTGCAGATGTCCCCATGGAGGACTCCTGCCTGTCCCAGAATCTCCACTGTGCCTTGGGAATGCCTTTCTCAGCAACCTCAAATCTCTCCTCCCCCTTTTTTACACAAACCCAGCCAGCTTTTCTTCCAATCCTCATTGCTCAGCCCCTGGATGTCCCACTTATGGAGCAGAGACACTGAATTACAGCAGAGCCATTGCTTGTCATCACTTTTACAGCATTTTTGTGTGTGGGGGTGAAACCCTCAGGGTAACAGAGGCTTTTGGGGTTTCTTGGTGCTGTAACCCAGCCTTGTCCAGGGAATCTGGCCCTGCTCATGCTGCCATGTGGGGACTGGGAAAAGAACAGGTGGCAACAAGTAGGAGGAGGGAGGCAGATGGTTCCCTGTCACCCTGTGTGAAAGGCATTGACGAGCACTCAGGCACCAGGGAAAAACAGGAGTGATGCCTGAACACTGTGGAAAGCAGGGTTTGGAGTGTAAACAAATATGCTGTGCTATGGGAGAACAATTTCAAACCATCCTTTCAGATGCACTGTGTCACCTTCACAACTGAAGGGGGGTGCTTTGGGGGGCTCCTGTACTTTTATACTACAGAATTGGGGTTTTCACTGTACTGTGACTTGTACAGGAGTGAATGAGTTGGATACCCTGCTGTAGGAGCCATGTCAGGGTTGTTTGTTATGGAACTGTTTCTTTAAAATCAGGTTTTTAATGAAAAAAAGGTCTCTGTCCAAGCAAGGGTATCCTGAATGTGATTAATTATTCCCAGCATGGGAAGCAAGGAGGAGGAATTAGAAATCCGTGGGTAGAGGTAGAGCTGTGAGGCTTTGGGATCACAGAGACATCTGGGGATGGCTCCATGGGATGGGTGCAGGTTCTTCAGGGAGGAGGGACAGGGAACTGGGTCACCCTCAAAGGCTGATTCCAGCATTTCCTCACTTTGGAGAGGGTAGTGAGGCAGCCAGGAGCCCTGGCACAGGGGTCAGTGGGTGGAAGGACAGCAGTGAGTGTCTGCTGGAGCCTGGGGCCTGCAAGCCAGGGAGGAGATGGAGCTTTTCAACCCAGCCCTGGTGCTCCTGAGGGGTTTGAGCCATGTGGGGGTGCTGGGGGTGCTCTGTGTGTGACACTTGGAGCTCCCAGAGCAGGCTGGAATTCATTGCCTGTGTCTGGCTGGTGAGTGGAGCTGAGAATTCCAGCCCTCAGCTTCCTGACAGGAGGCTTTGGCTTGTTTGGGAGATTTTGGGAAGGTTTCCATAGGAGGCTGTGTTAACAGGAGGCAAACCATTGGATCCTGAAGGACCAGGGCACAGCCATGGTCCTCTCACAGGGTAGGGATTGGGTGTGTGTGTCCAGGAGAGCAGGAGGGGTAAAGAAGGAGCTGCCAGCTGGGCTCCAACACAAAGTAAAAGCCCAGGGAATCTGGAATCAAAGGCAGAAAATTGCCTGGAAGTTCAGGGATGTAGGAAAGACAAAGCTCAGCTGGAGCTGGAACCTTTTCAGGGATGGTTATGGAGCAAATCCCCCTGGTGGCCGTGGGGTGGGTGCATGAGAGAACAACATCAGCATGGATCTGCCAAAGGCCAGCTGTGCCCAGCTGTTCCCATGGCCTTCTGGGGGGAAATGGTTGGGCCTGTGCTGGAGAGGAGAGGAGCAGATTTGGTTTGCTTTGCCTTTAGCCAGGCCTTTGGTGCTGTCTCTGAGGGTATCCCTGAAGCTAAACTGGGACAATCCAGAGTGGAGAGCCATGGAACTGGGAGATGGAATGTTCTGGATGTGCTGAGGTTGATTCATCCTGGAGCCCCTGTTACTGCTCAGGCAGGGATGGGGACACAAGGCAGGTGGTGGGGACAGGGAGAAGCTGCAAACAGAGGAATTTCTGCAGCTTCACAGGGAGGGAACTGCAGTGCAATGGCTGCCCAGGGAGCTCTGGCAATCTCTGCTCTCAGGGCACACCTGGACAAGGCCCTGAGCAGCCTGGTTGAAGGTGGTCCTGCTCAGGCTGGGGTTCAGGGGAGCCCCCAGCCCTGCTCTGTGCTCCTGACACAGAGGCTGGGGTGGGGATGGACCCTCTTGGTGTTGGTGCTCTGCATGCAATGGCCAGACCTGACAATTCCATGGGATGTGCTTCCTGCTGATCTCCTTGGGAGAGGCACCAGTGCTGGTGTTGATGGCAGCCTGACATCACAAACCTTGGTTGAATCCAGTCTGACCCCACTGCATGATCCCAGTGCCTCTGCTGAGCCCAATTCTGTGGATCCTAACTTGGAGGGAGTTTAAAGACATCATTTATTGCCCTAAACCAGTGCTTTGCCTAAGCAATTGAGTTCTGTCCATAAACAATTCCATTTAGTGGTGGTAGCTCTCTGCCAGGTTTGGCCAGGAGATTGCAGGCTTGGAGCACTGAAAGGAGCTGGGTGGGCTGGGGGCTTCTCTGGGCCCCACAAAGGTGGAGAACATCAGGAATCTGATCCAAGTTTCCCAAAGCCAGCACATTTCAGTTAAGATTGTGGTGAAAATCTGTCTTTTCTGCACTGCACATTTCACTGGACTGTTTGAAGTCATTTCAGGCTGACTTGGAGATCCCCATTCCTCACACAGAGGCCATTTCAGCTCCCCTGACCTGACTGAAAAGATTCCCAGCTATAGCTGGATTTTAAAGGCAATGTTAAAAGCCTTATTTCAGTCAGGAGAGATGAAATACTCTGTGTTTTCCATAACTAGAAGCTTCATTATGCTGTTTTAGGAGGCAAATAGAAGTTCTTGTTGACAAGTTTTGGCTCCTACTGAAAGAAATGCAAAAGTTGGCACTAACAGGCCAACTGTGCTCTGCTTAGAAACACTCAGTTCCACATTTGGGTATTTGCCATGTGTAAAAAAACCCATAAATAGGCCTTGCCTGGTTCAAGCCCTGAGGCAGAGTCCTCTCCTGTCACCTCAGGACCTATTTTGGATGATTTCATAGATATCAGATGTACCTTGTCAGGCTCTCTCTCTCACAGAGGTGATGCTTTAGAATATTTTTTAGTTACATATTGTGAATGAAGGCATTCTCAGTCCATGGAGTTCTTGGAGACTGCAGAAGTACTTGAAAAATCTGCAGGGTGTTGTGAATGAAATGCTAGAGCAAGATAAAAATATATTGTTCTTATTCAAAGAGCAATAAGGAGGAGTCTGGGTGTTCCTCTGCAGGGTCTCCTGATTCCTCTCTCACACAGAAACACTCTCCTGTTCTCTCTGCCTTGTCCAATTTTGCATGTCTTCATGAAGGACAATGGGAAGAGGTCCCTGTGGTTTCCAGGAGTGGCTTTCAGGAGTCTCAGCATCCACCAGGAAGAAATAGATAAAAATTGAGCAGGGAGGCTGCAAAGCCTTGCAGACCAAAATTCACATTTTCTGCCAAGAGGAAAAAGTACTGAAAGGAATGAAGTGTGGGTTTTGGGGAGTGGGAGATGGTGAGGGACCTGGGGAGGAACTGGATGTTCAAGCAGCACAAAGAGCCCCTGGTTCTGGGAGAGCAGCTCTGGGCTGAGGGCACCTGGCCCTGCTGCACTGGGGACATGGGGACACGAGGAAGAACCTCTGGTCTGGTGGAGTGGGAAGATCTGAAAGTCAGGGAATGGAAAATCCAGTGGGATGAGCATCCCCAGAGCCAGGAGTAGCAGGGGAGCTTCCTCCCTGCTTCTGTCTGATCTCCACATATCCCTGAGGATTTCCCCTCACAGGATTAAAGCCTGTCCCCAGAAAGCTTTAAAAGCAGCACATGTCAAATCCCAAGCTGCACACGGGGAACATTGAAGAACTCCTGGCAGTGCTGGGGCTCCACAGAGCTGAGAGCATTCCTGAAGTCCCTGCCTTGCTGCTGGCCCTCCAGCATGCACCCAGCATCAGATGGATGGTGCAGGAACAGCTTGGAAGGCTCATTTGGAGAGCTGTGCTTCAGGAACATAAACAGCATCTGAAATCACAAACTGACTTCAAACACTCCCAGCCAAAGCCAAACTCAGAGAATGTTTTGTACTGGTTGTGTACACTCCAGTGCTAATTTTCTGTAAACACAGCAGTGTGTGCTCCTCTTTAGTGCTGAAAGAGTGGGGGTTTGGGGTTTAATTTTGATTTTAATTTACATTACTTAGCTATTATTCCTCAGGGAAAGGCAGCATTTGTGTTTCTCATGGCTGCATATCTGTTCAAAATGGCCTGGGAGCTGTTTGAATTCAGTCAGTTCCATTTCTCAACTCAATTCCCGTTTAATAAATGATCTTTATTTATTCCCTTTTTATGGGCCCTGCTAATATATAGTCTTATTGAGAAGCAGAACTGATTAAACCACCCTAGATCCCAAACTTCTTGAACATTTAGCAGTTCTCAGTAGCCTATTCATGTTTAAAGCTGGCACAGGCTTGGAATAAATTGCTCTAATTTAGATTAAATTAGGAATAGATTAATGTTTGCCAGCGTGCTGTGAATTGCAGGGAGGCAGAACAGCATTTATATTGTGCTTATTAGTTTTCATTTCTTGTTTTATGGCTGTATTTACAGTTGGCTTGGCAGAGAAGTGGGAACCTCCTGATGGAATTCATACAGAGTTGGGTGCCCTGACTTCACAAATAAGAGGTTGTGGGGATGCTGCTGCTGCTTGGCAACACTGGCACCTTGAGGTTTGGTTTTCACCAGGGGATTTGATGGCTAGAAGGAACTTGAAGAAATTCCATGTCATGTTGAAAAAGGAGTGATAGGTCAGGAATGTTCAGTGGAGGCAGAGCAAGGGCCTGGAGGAGCAAAAACCTTCAGTGTTTTATGAGAAATACCCAACACACACATGAATAGCAGCTTGCTGTCCTCCACCTGTATTATTCCATATTTATTGTCCCTCTGCAGAAGTGCAGTGAGGTGGGAGGTGTATGGAAGGCTCTGAGTCCATTTTATCACTGCTGGCTAATCCTGAATTCCTGAGAGAGTTTTCAGTCCCATAAAAATCTCTTGGCCACCAGAAAGGCTGAGTATTAACACCAAACACACCTCCCTCAACAGCACTGAAATCCACCCATTGCAGTCATGTTTCTCCTCATATTTTACACATTCCTGGCAGCTTGGCTGGGTGATGTCATGTCAGGAGTGCTTTTTCCTGGGAACAAAGCAGTGCTGATGGCTCCTCTGGCTCCTGCTAGAGGGGAAAATACAAACAGTCAGGAGTGGATCACGAGGGCTGTTGTTTTTAGTGGCTTTGCTTTTTCCATCCCTGGATGAGTGGAAGGGCAGGGTTAGCTGTAGCTTGATATCCATCATGACTACCAAAGGCATTTCCTCTGCCTTTATTCCTCACATCCAGGGCTCTGAAGATTGACAGAAACACCCTTCATTTGTAATTGATCCCAGCTCCTGTTGGAAAGATCAGATTTTGTCAGTCTCACACCAGCAGGGAGAACAAACACATGGGCTTGGTCTTAATTGGTTGCTTATATTTCAGAGTGGCTGAATTATACAGGAATAGCAGAGACAGCAGAATGCCATTTGGAGAGGAGGGACAGGATTGGTTTTCACTTGGGCTGAGTGGGTAACAGGACTCATGCTGATGAAAATCTGGAGCTGGGAGAAGCCCCTGGTCCTTATTGACAGGAGAACCTGTGTGGGCTCATGGGGGTTTATTCCCTAAGGAAATGTCATAAATCCAACCAAGAAATGTGATTTTTCATAATGTGTGTTCACTACTGAAGCCAGCTGTAAGATGGCACTGTTCTCAGTGGGATAGAACAGCCTGGAGTGGGGGATTCTTGTTTTCCTGATTGTTTCCCCTCTCTTCTCCCCAAAACAAAACTCATAATTGTGGATCCAGAGTCTTTAAAGTTCAGGTGGATTCTGTGTGATTTTCCTGGTCACACATCAGCTCTGGAGGTGCTGAAGGAAAAGAAAGAGGGAGAAAAGTCATGCCTGGATCCAGGTCTCAGCTGGTGGGGGATGGGCATTCCACCTTGGCCCTTCTTCAGCACCGTTTTACATTTATAAACTGCTTTCAAAACTTTGTTCTTGGGCATTTTTAACAGTGACCACAGCAGATCCACATTTAAATGCTGCATCTCTTGCTGTAAATCCCATCACGTACTTATGGAGAATAACCTTCAATCCTTGTGTGCTGGGAAGTGCACCCCAAATTCCCAAGCCTCTGTGCTGGGAAAAGCAGTTGGATTCTAAAAATATTCACAGGGTTCCCTTTTTCTGTTAGAATTAGAAATATGAGGAAACAAGTGAACAATACAGCTTTAAAAAAAGAAAGAAAAAAAGTCTTAATTAAGAGTTTCTAAGATTGCCAAATACCTTGACACTCCTCTAGTTGTATAAAAATGGGTGGGTGTGAGGTGGGCAACAAGGAGCTGTGGCCTTTAGCAGAGAAATCCAGTGACAATTAATAAAATATCCAGTACCACACCTGCCAGTGCTGCTCTGTAGGTGGTTATAGACTAAGAGAGGGAAGGGAGGTTTGAGGGGATCTTCTCTCTCTTAAAAAATATTAATTGTGTAGGTATAAACCTAAATGGAAGGAAAACAGAATGTGGTAGATGTGTGTAAGAAACAAGCAGTGTTAATAATTAGTTTCATTAAGTTTTTTTAAGAGCTTGGAGAAATAAGGACAATTTTGACAGCAAGCTGCTTGTTCAGCCTCATCTGCTGCAGCTCCAGTTTGGCAGAGCTGGTGCTGCCAAGTTGTTCCAAGTGGCAGCAGCTCCCAGACAGAAGGAGAAGGTGTCCCAGTTGCAAGGTGGTTTTTGGAGAGGAGCAGCCATGCATTACTGTAAATGCACAGTGAGCCCCGTGGCAGGGAGGAGTGATGCACCTGCCTCTGTGTTCTCAGAAGGCTCAGTTGTTACTTTCTGATACTATAATATATTAAGAATACTATACTAACTAAAGAATACAGACAGGATACTTAGAGAAGGCTAAAAAGAGAATAATGCAAACTCCTGACTCTCTCCAGAGCCCTGACACAGCCTGGCCCTCAAAGAGTGAGCACAACTCCCAGCAGAATGCAGTGGAACAATCCCCTGTGGGTGAACAATCCCCAAACACATTCCACAGCAGAAGCAAATGAGATAAAAATTGTTTTCATTTTCTCTGAGGCCTCTTAGCTTCCCAGGAGAAAAATCCTGGGCAAAGGAATCATGTCCAGAGAATGCTCCAGTGCAGGGTAACACTGAGCTCCAGCCCTTGTGCCCCTGCAGTGTCCCACACAGGGACAGAGCTTGTCCAGAGGCACTTGGAGGAGCATGGCAGGTGCAGGTGGAAGTCAGGGTTGCAGTGGTCTGGGAGCAGCAGCAGGGTTTGTGTTTGCTGGGTTCCTTTCTTTCCCTTCAGGCTCTTTCTGGGGTGTTCCTTGGAGAATCCATCCTGCAGTAGTCATGGCATGGTCATGGAATCCCAGGGTGGTTTGGGCTGCAGGGACCTCAAAGCCCATCCCATGGCAGGAACATTTCCACCATCCCAGGGTGCTCCAAGCCCCTGCCAGCCTGGCCCTGGCACTGCCAGGGGTGTCCTGCTCCTGCTCTGCCAGCACAGCAGCAATTCCTGCACTGCCTGCCTGCAGGATTAGGGGGCATTTGGGGGATTATTGGGGATTATTGCCCCATTCCCAGAGCTCCCAGCACTGTGTGAGCCCTTTCCCTCGGGAGTGCCAGCTGAGCATCCCTGTGGGAAGGGAAGGGATGTGCCCAGGGGCACCTGAGGAGTTTTTGGTAGGACCCAGAGGAACTTTAGAGGCATCTTGAGCTCTTCAGGTGTGCCAGTGGCTGTGCAGAGCTGAATCCTTTGCACACACAGGGGTTTGTTTGTCACTGGGCTTGAACAGAGCTCAGTCATTTGAGAATCAAGTCACAGCTCTGCTGCCATTATTAAAAGCAGATTGCAGAACACTCTTGCAGGCTCTGCTGCTCTCAAGAGATTTTTTTAATTCTTCAGAGGAGTTCAACTGATGAATATTCAGAGTAAGAGGAAACCCTGGCCAGGGTTTTTTGGGGACACTTCCAGGCAGTTTTTCTGCCTCGGGTTCTAGATGTGGGTTTGGATTTTTGATTCTTTTTCTTAAGGAATATTTGTTTAAAAACATTTAATTCTTTAAATAATTGAATCTTCACTACTGAATTTGAAGGTCATACCCATCATTTTACAACTTTGTTATGGTTTGAATTTCTTTCCAATGACAAAATGTGTTTCAAAGCAGTTCTAAACTCCTTAGGGACAGGTGAGGTGTGTTTGGCTTATTTCCCTTTTTTTTAATAACCTGAATCTCATGACTGAAATCCCTGCAGGGCTTTTTTCCCTTTCCATCCTCCCCTGGAGCTCTGGGCTGTGCTTGGAGCCAGGGGGTTCCTGCTGCCTGTCCTGGAATGCGTCAGCAGGGCTGGCACACCTCTTGAAAGGCTGTTTTATGAGACAGGAAAAAATCAAATTGTTTCCTCTACACCAAAGCATTTCATGTTGAAAGAGGAAGGGGAGGAGGGCTCGTTATCAGGAGGGGTTTTATGACTTCCTTTAAAATACAGGCTCCCAGTCAGAATGGGTTTCTCACTATTTTTATATATGCCAGTTTATTGAGCACCCAGCAGTGCCTGTTCACAATGTGAAACAGAACCAAATAAATGCCTAAAAATCAGAATCAGTGAGTGGCAGTTAGACACTTGCTTGTGCTGGATTTTTTGGGGATTTTTTTTTGCACTCAATTTGTGCATTGAGTGAAGAGTAAATAACAGCTCTCACTCCCAGTGGTGATGTAAATTAATCGAAGGCAATTAAAAATTGAAAATAAGGCATTTTGTCTGCTCCAAGCTAAATGTGTCAGCACAGAAGAATAAATCAGGAAGCATCTCCATTTCATTTATGAGGAAAATGAGAGGTATTGGTAGGGGAGGGTCTGTTCCCCGGGGTGGGAGTTAAATTTGGTGTTTTAAGTGTGTGAGGGACAAAATTTATTCCAAGTGTTGAATGGGGTTTTTGCCCTCTCCCCTCTCCCTTGAGTGAGGTGAGGCAGGGAAATGTGGGCTCAGCTCCTGGGCCCTTTGCTCTGTGCCTCCTGCAGGTGTCATTCCCAGAGGATGCTCTGCTCAGTGGCTCTGTGGCCACCTGGGCTTCCCTCAAGGTGCTGGCTCCACCACTGGCCTGTTGGTCTTTCTGACACATTTCCAAATTCCACACATCTCCAATTTCCAAGATTTGAGTCCACAAAGTTCTGCAGTTTAAATTAGCTGATGGAGAATAATTAAGTCTACAAAATCCTAAATTGGAAGGCATTTTCTGTTATCAGACATGGGGCTGAGACTTACACCAGGGGGTGGTGGTGGCTGTCTTTGGAAATCCAGGGGATCCAGGACATTTCTGTTCATTCTAGAAAGCAGAAATGACTTTCCACCCTCTTCTTCCCACATCTGTTCATTCCCTGTTCCAGCTTTGCACAAAAGCATCAGTTTGAGGAGAGAGTCCCAGAAATTTCTTTAAATGAGTTTTCCCAAGGGCAGAAGTTAATTCCATAATTACAGCTGAGCTGGTGAGACCAACTTCAGCACTCTGAGAGAAATTACCTGGGCCAGGTGATGTGGTTTTGTGTGAGTGTGGGATCACTCAGGGAACAGCTGGCAGTAACCAGGTGATCTCTTCTGCTGGAAATGGATGTTTGAAGCATTTGAACAAGGACACAATTGGATACAAACAAAAACATGGACAAAAAAAATAGAGAAAGCAACATTTTGAAGGGTGGTGTGTAGTGTGAACTTACTCATGTTATTATTTCATGTTTATTATTGCACTGCAGCCAAGTGCTGCTGTTATTTTCAAATAGGATGAGCATAATGAAATCAGTGGGATTTGATTGTGACTCTTTGCAGCATCACAGCTGCTTAATCCTGATCTGAGCTGAATCCTTCCATCCTTCCATGAACCAAAGTTCAGATTTAGGAGAACAGTGCAGGAGGTAAAAGAAAAAGTCTGGAAGTCTTTATTACCTTTCTGGAACCACTTAAATAGATTTATGGGAGGAATATTTTTTATTGAGTACACAGTTTTATATGAATACCTCAAGTCAAAAATAAACATTTGGTGCCTCTTAGGAACTTTTTTCTTAGGGAATACACTTAAAATATTAGAGGTGTTGAGATCTGAATGTCCTGGGTAATTTTTTTTTTTCCAAAAGGTTTGTTGGCAAAATAGTTTCTTGCTATTTTTAGTTATAATAGATCCTTGTTGCTAAAATCATGTTTCAAATCTCTAAAATCCACCCTGAAGTCCTTCCAAGGGAGGACTTGCTCTTCTCCTCCTCTCTGTATGAACTGGTGCCCCTGTTCCTTGTTGTCCCCATGAATGATTCCATTGGGAAGGTCCTTTTTGTGCAGGCTCCATCCCTCCCTTGAGGGTTCATTGGTTCCTTCACCTTCCCAGCCCATTCCTGCTCCTCACCCCTGACTGCCCCCAGGGACTCCTGGATCTCCACGCCCTGGGCTGGGGGCTGCTCTTGGCTCCCTGGTGGGTGTTTAGGGTGAGAGCTGCTCCAGAGCTCCATGGGGTGATGCACTGGGCTCCAGGAACACCTGGATCACCCCCTGGTGCCTCTCCTGCTTCTGGAATCCCAGCATTCTCCTCAGGCACGTGCTGCAAGGAGGACTTGCAAACACTTGGGGATGGCCAGAAGAGCCTAAACATGACCCTTAAACAGCTCTGCAGGTGTTTGTGGCTGTGAATCCCTGCATTTCCACAGCCTTAGAGGCAGCTGTGTGCAGTTTGGAGGTTCCCCAGGATGAGGAATCTGACTCCAGGTTCTCAGAAGGCTGATTTATTATTTTATGATATTTTATTCTATTAAGAATGCTATGCTGATGAAATAGAGAAAATGATACATCAGAAGGCAAGAAAAGAATGAGAATAAAAACTTGTGACAGACTCGGAGTCTGACACAGCTGGCTGGGATTGGCCATTAAATCAACACAATGCACATGGAACCAAAGATGCACCTGTTGGATCAACAACCTCCAGACCACATTCCAACTCAACCAGATAATTATTGTTTTCATTCTTTTCTGAGGCTTCTCAGGAGAAAAATCCTGGGCAAAAACTTGGAATTTTCAGAAAATATCATGGTAACACAGGTGGTGGCACTGTCAGGTGGGCACCCAGGGGATTGGAGCGTCCCCAGTGGTTCAGATGAGGCTGGAGCAGATGACATTCCTGTCCCCCCTTGTGCTGAGCTGATGGGATCACTGCAGTGTTGTTACCAGACAGGAGGAAGCCTGGATATGCCAATGGGGGGAAGGCAGGAAAAGGGAAATCTGAACACAGCATGGAAAGTATTTCCAGTGATTTCATAACAGCCAGAGGGTGCAGTGAGTGGTTTGCAGGTGTGGCTGAGTTGTTTAGAAAAGATCTCCTGGGTGGTGGCCCTGGAGCAGCTCTCTGGGCATGCTCCCTCTCTTTGTTACCCATGCAGGATGAAAAGGTGGGGTCACACCAGTGCACCCACCTTCACCTCTTGGGTGTCACAGCCCAGTGCTGGGGCAGTTCAGACCTTGTTACTGATTGATTCCAGTCCAAATCCTTGGGGCTGTTTGCACACCCTGCAAAATATTTTGATAAAACAGTTGTAGAGTTTGATGTCTGGGAAGGGCAGCTTTGCTAGAAGGGCTTGAGGGTCAGCAGCTGGGATGTCCTCTCACCCTGCATCCCTGGCATTCCTCTGGGGCTGCCTTGGCTGGCTCTGTTGGTGTCACCTGAGCAGCACAAACAGATTCCTGTGCCTTGGAATGCTGGAGGGTGGGGGAAAACCATTTCCACAGGGAAATCATGTCTAGGACAAAGTTAAAAAATTCTGTTTCTGGTGTGGCTGGGAATTGCTGCAGTGGCCAGGATGCAGGGCTGGAACTCTGCTGCTGGAGGTGTGTAGGAGCTCCAGCATCCCTCTGCTTCCAGTTCCTCCACAGCAGGAGATAAATTGTGGTGCAAAGCACAAATCACTTGCTGAATGTGCTTTTAAAAAATGAGATCCATGAGAACTGTGTAGGAATAACTGCAGAGACCAGCCCAGAGCTGGAGCTACTGTGTGAGAAGTGATGGAGATGTTGGAAAGAAGAGACTTGAGTTGCTTCTTCCATAGTGCTGAAAGCTGGAAGGGACAGAGCCATTCCCTGATTGGTGTTGGAGCTAATTGGGGTGTAATTGCTCATTAAGACAGCTCTGAGTGCTCAGCTCTGCTCACCCAGCTGGGGATGAAGCCTCTGTAACAGCCCTTGAGGCACTTGTAGAAACACAGGGATAAAGGAAGGAAATCCCTTCATCTTTGGGGTACCTCCCCCAGGTCCTGGCAGCCCCAGGAGTGTTGAAGTGCAGTGTTTGGGGAGCTCTGGGCCTGGCCCTGCTCCCCTCACCTGGAGGCTTTCAGGTCCTTGCTGCTCTCTCTGGGTCTCAGCTGATTTTTCAGGGTTGTGTTGTCTGTGAGTGCTCTCCTGTCATGCTGTGGGAGGAACATTCCTGCTCTGAGCCTTGCACAGGGTTGGAACTGGGTGTCTGTTCTCTGGGAAATGCTGGCAGCTCTCCCAGACCCCTCAGCTCTGTGTGCACATCACTGCACAAAAGATGGATCCATTTCATGCTGGGGGAAGAAATCCACACAAATGTGTTGGGATGGGGTTTAGATGGAGCAGATGGATTTAAAAAATATTCCACTTCAACTCAACTGAAGGGATTTTAATGGTAGGTTAGGGGTGGGTTTTGCATCAAAGCTGTGTAATTTGAAGCAGATCACCTGACAGGTGAGAGAAGCCCAAGTAGGAGTGTTTGGGATTTGAAATCAGGCAGGCCAGTGGGAATAGTGCTGAAAGCCATGGACACCAGGCAGTTCCATCCCTTGTTCCTCAGTGGGAAAGGTGCAGTGAGAAGGTCTCCAGTCCAAGGGAGCTGATGGCAAGGGCTGGGATTTAAACCCAGGGAAAGTCTGGATCAGCCCTGGAATGTCATTCAGGAGCAGGGAGATGCTTTGGGAAGATCCCCTGGCCCCATCCAGGGCTCTCTGAGTGATCTGCAGCAGCAAGGGATCCCTGGGGCCTGGCTGAGGCCAGAGGAGCTGACAGTGGTGCATTCCTGCAAGAAATGCAATGAGGGGACATAAAAAGGGGGGTTAGATAAAAATAGATTTTGCAATGAATGTGAAATTAATGGTGTCGTGTATTGATCAGGAGGGGCTGCTGGAGAGCTCTTAATTGGGATCTTTAGCTGTTAGAGTGTGGAAGGGATAATTAAGGAGGTACCCTGGAGTATGTGTCTGTGGGATGTGTATTTGGAATACCAAAATGGTCCTGGCTCTGGGATCTGTCTCCAGTTCTGCCCACGGACTGGTGTCACCTTGTACAAATCTGATAAAACCCATGGCTGCTTCTTAGGTCTCTGTCAGGAAACAGACCAGGCAAAATCAGAGTTCTGCCAGCTGAGGACCTCCCAAGCTTGGGTAGGCAAGGGGCTTTGACAATTTTAACTCAGGTTGTTGCTGATGGAAGACTCCCCAGTGTTTATCCCTGAAGGTTTGGTCATTCAGACAACATTTTCTCCTTTAGTCAGGTTTTTTTGGGGGGGTTTTCTCATTGTGCATCAGAACACAAATCCACATGTTCTGGTGGAGATGCTGCAGCTCAACAAGCTCTTCTAGTCCTGAATTTCTTTTTGGGGAAAAGCAGAGCAATTTTAGTTAGTTTCCATAATTAATGAAAAAATAAATGTATTTGGCAGCATGGATTCCCATGTGGAAGATGTCATCAGGTGGCTTAAGCTTGGTAAATAGTTCAGAATGCAGAAAAATTCCATGTATGCTGAGCTTTGGGGGTTTGTTACTAATTGTGCTGCTTGGAATCCTCAGTGGTAATTGGGGTCCAGCTGCTCAGAATCTCACTGTTACATTTACTGGCTGGATTGCTTTAATAGGATTTGGAGTGAGAGTGGCTCTTCCTATGGTTCAGCTTGTGCTGTTAAATCACCAACCTTTTAATGCAATAATCCCTGGTTTATCCTGCCTTGGAGTAGCAACATAGGAAGACATGACTGAGGCTGAAAGTTTGGAGAGTGTGGATATAATCCAGAGCAACAGTTGTTTATGCTTGTTAGAGTCTCTGTAAAAGGATGAAATGGGGCTTGTGGGGCAGAGGAAGATGGCAGGAAAACAGTGGGAAAAGGGCTGCAATTCCAGTGCCACGGGCAGTAGCAGAGCCCAGCCAGGTCTGGACTGCAGGGTTTGGCTGGATGAGTTTGCACTGGAAGGAATTCTGTGTTTTCATCTGTCATTTTGTTATGATTGAGAATCATTTAAATGAGTTGTGCACGTGAATGAGCTACAGTAGGAAGTGGGGTCTGGCTGTGCAATTGAGTAATTACCAGAGGTTGGGGTTTACTGTCACACATGTGCTCCCAAAGCAATGACACTGTGGTTTGCTGCTGGTATCCTCTCCTGAGGTCTGTTGTACCCCCAGTTCCACCCTTCCCTCCCCTGCCACTTCCATTACAGTGGAGATTTGGTCTGCTTGCCTGACAGTGCCGTGTCCTGTACTCCCCATTAGTGGTCAGTAGTTACCTCTGCCTGCATGTCAGCCTTCAGTTTAATGGCCTTTTTTGTGTGTTCATTTTCTTCTGTTTCCCATCGTGGTTTTGTTTATTTCTTTTACGTTTTTTTTTTCTTCTGTTCTCTTTTTTTTTCTTTTTTTTTTTTTTTTTAAACCGTGGTGATGTTTGCCCTTCATATTCCCCAATGTTTGCACATGCCAAGATGTTGCCATCCCAACATTACCTCCCACTTCACTGACCAGTGCCACTAATGACCATCTAGCAGCAGCCCCAGCGGGACCCCTGCCCTCGGCCCCGCGGGACGTCGTGGCCACCCTGGTGTCCACCCGCTTCATCCGCCTCACCTGGCGCCCACCGGCCTCTGACCCGCACGGAGACAACCTCACCTACTCCATCTTCTACACCAAGGAGGGCATCAACAGGTAAGCACTCACCTGGGGAGGGCTCTCCTGGCCTTTGCTGGCACAGCCTCTGCTGGAGGGGTTGTGTTCCTCTGCCTCCCTCCTGACTCTGCTGGAGGGAGGAGCTGCACAGGCAGTGGAGGAGCTGCACAGGCAGTGGAGGAGCTGCACAGGCAGTGGAGGAGCTGCACAGGCAGTGGAGGAGCTGCACAGGCTGTGGAGGAGCTGCACAGGCAGTGGAGGAGCTGCACAGGCAGTGGAGGAGCTGCACAGGCTGTGGAGGAGTTTTCACACTCATGGAGGGGTTGCACACTCATGGAGGGGTTGCACACTCCTGGAGGAGCTGCACAGGCTGTGGAGGAGTTACACTCCTGAAGGGGTTACACAGGCAGTGCAGTGCAGGGGTTGCACACCCCTGGAGGAGTTTTCACACCCCTGGAGGAGTTTTCACACTCCTGGAGGAGTTGCACAGGCAGTGCACGAGTTTTACAGGCAGTGGAGGGGTTGCACAGGCAGTGGAGGGGTTGCACACCGCTGGAGGAGTTTTCACACTGCTGGAGGAGTTTTCACACCCCTGGAGGAGTTGCACAGGCAGTGCAGGGGTTGCACAGGCAGTGGAGGGGTTGCACACCCCTGGAGGGGTTGCACAGGCAGTGCTTGAGCAGGGTTGGGTTGGCTGCAAACCTTCCAAGAGCTGCCACCTGCCTTCAGCAGCCTGTTGGGGACAGAGCAGCAGGAGTGTCACAGCTCCTCAGGGAGCACAGGAACATCCCCTGGAGGCCATGCTGGGAGCAAGAGGCACATCAGCCTTGCAAATCCCCCCTGACTCAGGGCCAGCTGTGGTGGGTGTTGGTTAAACCCTGTGGTCAGTGCTAAGTGCCAGTTCCCTCCTCAGAACTGCTGTAAACACAAATCCTCACAATCATCACTTGTGATGGATTATCCCAATGGATGATATCAATCTATCCCTTCTCCTTCCTGATGGGATCTACTGCTCAGAATTACACTTTCAAATTGTGATAAGTTTGAGGAAGCTGAAGCGAACATTCATTTGGAGCAATGCTTAATTAATTGCAGATTAGCTTATCAGATTTATTACTCAAGGGAAAATTATCTGTTCACTTTATTGATGAGAGTGTGAGACACAAAGTCATTTGGAACAGAAAACACTCCAGAGGGGAATTCCTGCTCTTCCTCAGTCCTGTGGATAGACATCTTGTCCAGGCTCATGGCAGTGAACTGAGGCAATCTGTAACATTTGATTTGCCTCACAAATGTTGTTTTTCTGTTACTCCCTCAGTCTGGTGATATCCAAGGTGCTCCAGGCTGGATGTGGCTTGGAGCACCCTGGGACAGTGGGAAGTGTTCAGGAACACCCAAATCCTCTGAGGGTTCAAAGTTCCAGCTGCCTTGGCCTCTGCTGGCTCAGCTTCCTTCAGTGTTCAGGGAGGGGAGACCCAGGACCATGGCAGTGCCCCCTCACCTCTGCCCCTTGGACTTGGGGGGGATTCTGCCCCTCTCTCAGGTGAGACCCCACCTGCAGAGCTGCCTCAGCCCCGGGGTCCCAGCACAGGGAGGACCTGGAGCTGCTGGAGAGAGCCCAGAGGGGGCCATGGAGATGCTCTGAGGGTGGAGCCCCTCTGCTCTGCAGCCAGGCTGGGAGAGCTGGGGGTGCTCACCTGGACAAGAGAAGGATCCAGGGAGAGCTCAGAGCCCCTGCCAGGACCTGAAGGGGCTCCAGGAGAGGGACTGGGGACAAGGGATGGAGGGACAAGACACAGGGAATGGCTCCCACTGCCATCAGGCAGGGATGGATGGGATATTGAAGAATATCCCATCCATCCCAGGGAGGGTGCCACCCTGGCACAGGGTGCCCAGAGCAGCTGTGGCTGCCCCTGGATCACTGGCAGTGCCCAAGGCCAGCCTGGATGGGGCTTGGAGCAGCTTGGGACAGTGGAAGGTGTCCCTGCCATGGCAGGGGGTGGCTCTGGATCACTTTTCAATTCTGTTCCAACCCAGCCTGGTTTGTGATTCCAAGAGGAGCATTGCAAAGGGAGGAGGCAGCAATGGAGGGGACATTTCTCCTTCAGGGGCTGTCCAGTGTCACCAGCTGTGACTTGTCCCACCCTGGCCTGGTGACATCATGAGGCTCCCCTGGAGGCTGTGAGCTGGGAGTGAGGGGTGGCCCCTGTCACACCCCCTGGGGACCTGGGGGAATCTGATCAGAGGGAAGTTCCTGTCTCACACAGCTGCAGGGTTGTTTCACCCTCAGCTATTTTACTCCACACTCAAGGCAGCTCCCCTGGAAAGGGAGTGAGAATTCCCAAGTGCTGCAGGGAGCTTTAATTCTGGGGAACTTTAGACAAGCACTCAGGCAGAAGAACCCCAGACTTCAAGATTTGGACCAAAAAAAAAAAGAAATAATGGCACATTAAAAGAATAAAAACAGCACATTGCTGGTCTGAGGTAGTAAATTCCACATGTGGGATGTTGCAACACTGCTGAATTCACAGTTAACTGTGGTGTGCTCCAGACACAGCAAATGGAGCTTAATTGTGTGTAATCACACTCAGAATGCCTCTGGAGCTCCCTGCCAGGCCCCACAGCTGGCACAGCTGGCACACACAATACCCACTCCCTAACAGCTCCCCAGAGATGCTTTTTTAGATCCAAGTGCAGCTTTAACCTTGGCACCTCCAGCCAAACTCCTGGGGTTGCACTGAAGGCTCTTCCTGTGACCCTGGAGCTCCCAAAGCTCCTGAGCTGGGGGTTCCAGTGGAGCCATGGAGCAGTTGGAAGGATCTGCAGGCTACTGCAGTTATTCCTGGGCCCATCTGCTTGGTGCCTGTTATCCCAACCTGAGCACGTTGGGAAAGGTGCTCCAGGCTCCCCAGGAGCAGCCATAAAGGAAAGATTCACTCAGCACTTAATTAGATTAATCTCTCCCTAGTTTTGCCAAGCTGTTGTGAAGCCACATCCCTGGTTATTACTGAAAATTTGCAATACTGTGACATGCCTATTTATTTTTGGTAGATGCTGTCTTTCCAGTAATTTTTTTCCCCTAATTTTAAATATTAACCTTGGTTTGCTGATTACCATTTTTTCTTAGATCAAATCAGGGAGTGCACTGGCACTTGAGACAGAAAATGCTACATTTTGCATGTTAATGGGAGCTGGATGTTACCTCACAGCTGTGAATCCATTGGCACTTAGGCTGGGCTCTCAGATCCCATCCTTGTAGCTACAGCATGTCTAAAGGAAGCTCCACTTGGAAACGTGTTTGCAAAAAAATGTTGTGCTCCAACTGGAAAAATTAGCAATGAAAATTAATAAAAAGCTGAAATAAATGAAGCTGTTTATGCAGTGCCATTTTAGCTGAGCTCATGAAGGGGAACATTCTAGAAAATGGATGTAAATAGGTATTTAGTTACAGAGAGTGCATTGTTCCCCTCTATAGATACAGTTTAATAGTGCAGAAACCAACAGGGATTTCAGAATGTTTTCAGCCAGGTTCTGCTAAATCAACCACACCATTGGATGTTAAAAAAAAAAAAAAAATTAAAAATGGGAGTTTTGGGATCCTATTTCCCTGACAGAAACTGAAGCAGAGTGGCTGGAAGGGAGGAAGGGGAGCCTGGGATGGTTCTGCTGGAGTTGCTGTGTCAGAAATGCTTTAACAAGTGTCACTGGGGCTGAGGCTGGCCTGTCCCTGCCCATCCCTGTCCCTGGGAGCCTGGCAGCCCAGAGGGGCTGCATGGTGCTCAGAGCAGGCACAGAGCCCTGCATTTGCTCAGGGGGAAGTTCCTGCTTGCTCCTTTTGGAGTTCTTGGCATTCCCAGGGAGCTCCTTCCCGGGCAAGGACGGACAGACGGCGTTACCCAGACACAGCTCAGCTGCAGGGCAGTGCCTTGAAATAAAGGCTGCCCTTGGTTTAATGATTGATCTCCTAATCTTGCCCTCAGTCCCTGATAAGAGCAGCTGGAGTTTCCTGGGTGGTGTTTGGCAGAGGCCTCGTTCCCCAGGGGGTTCCGCTGCCAGGGTTGGCTGGAGGTCACTGAGCAGCAGCAATGCCCCTTCCAGGTGCCCCACACATGCCCTGTGTGCTGCCAGCTGAGTCAGGGCTTCCAGCTCACAGCATGCTGGCCTGGCAGAGATACCCCCTCCCCTGCCAAGAGTGTTCCTTCTGTGGGGTCTGCCACCCTGGGTCTGCCTCCAGGAGTTGCTGGAGGTTGGAATTATCACTTCACCTCCACCCTGTGTGGAAGCAGTGTCAGTGCCATGGCCGTGCCCTGGGTGTTCTGAACAAATCCAGACATCAGCAAGGAGCCAAGGCAAGGCTGGAGGCAGAAGAACATGTTAAAGCAGCTCCTTTGAAAAATCCCCAAAAAGCAGCCCCACAATATTAACAGGAATGCCCTAAATCTCGCCAGACTGTGCCTGCTGCTAAAATAGTTTCTGTGCTGGCTCCCGAGCTGTAGGATAAACTGTCACTGTGAATTATCACTTGCTGTCATGGGAATAACAAAGAAACCACTCCGAGTTTGTGGGTGTCAAGTGTAATTTATTCTGTTCCTTCAGTGCATTTGGCTTTGTGCAAAGGGAAGTTGCAGAATTGGGAGCAGTTTGTCAGCAGCACTCGTGGCACACGCTGGTGGTGCTGTGCAGGGAGCACAGTGCAAATCTCACACCATTTACACACCGGCTACGTTCAGATGGGACATGCCACAGGAGCAGCTACTCCTCACTTACTAATCAGTGCTGGTGTGTGTGCCCAACCCTTTTGTTTCCCAAAGGGAACGTGTGGAAAACACGAGTCGTCCTGGAGAGACGCAGGTGATGATCCAGAGCCTGATGCCAGAGACAGTTTATGTGTTCCGCGTTGTGGCCCAGAACCGGCACGGCCCCGGCGAGAGCTCGGCACCTCTCAAGGTGGCAACGCAGCCCGAGGGTGAGCCAGGATGTTCCTGGAGCTTTCCTCACTTTGGCATTGATGCTGATTTGATTTTTTATTCTCCCCATTCACAACCTTTCCCAGAATCTGATGCTTTTTAAGAGTTGTACTTGCAGATCACAGTTTCCAAAAATTTTCTGTGTCGGTGGGATTGTGGGATTTATTGTCAGCATTAAGAACTGATGGGACATTTGGAGATTTGGTCCCACTTTCCACCCTGCAGTGGATCCATGTGGAATGTCACAATGGGAAGATCCCCCCTTTTCCTGGGCACCCCAGGCTGGGGGCTAACAGAGTTCTCCTTGTGTTGCAGTCCAGCTGCCCAGCCCTGCTCCCAACATCTTGCTAAATTCTCTAAACTGTTCTAACAGGAATACTTTTTGCTTTTACTTGGCATTTCCCTGAAGTTTTGTCTTTTCCAGGTAATGGTCATTAACTGAAAAAGCCAAAATTTCAGGCAAATGCCGAGTCACTCGTGAGGGTCATTCTTTGGAAATTTGCTCCCAGCCTGCAGTGGATCCACGTGGAATCTCACAATGGGAAGATCCCCCCTTTTCCTGGGTGCTGGCCAGGGTGGGCACTAACAGAGATCCCCTTGTGTTGCAGTCCAGCTGCCCGGCCCCGCTCCCAACATCCGCGCCTTCTCCAGCTCCCCCACCAGTGTCACTGTCACCTGGGAGACGCCACTCTCGGGCAACGGGGACATCCAGAACTACAAACTCTACTACATGGAGAAGGGACAGCACACAGAGCAGGTACAGGGCCTGCTGCAGCCCTCACACTGCCCTGAAGGGCTGCACACACCTTGGGGAGGGTCTGCCTTTCTGAATCCTTTAGCCTCAGATGAGGAAATCCTTCAAATCAGAATTGCAAGATGAAATGTGTGTGTCTGGGCTGGGAATGAAACCCATTTTATTGGTCATGTCCTGTTTTGAGTTGTCAACATCAAAGAGCTTTTGGGAATTCCATCATATCACGAGAGGAGAGGGCAGACAGCAGCCAGGTCATCATTGAGCTGTTCTGGTGCAGATGATATTAAAGATGTGTGCACAGAGTTATGGGCTGGGTTTTAGCAGTTCAGGCTAAATACTGATTTTGGCATGATCCCTAATCCAAACTTTCTTAAATTCTTGCACCAATGATTGGTATTTTGAAATTGCAGACCATCCAATTATTTTAATTTTCTTAGTATTCCACTGCAGCATTTGGTGTGTTCTGTAGAAGAATGGGCTGCCACCTGAGAATAATGAGGATTAATCCCAGCCACTTTCCCATCTGATTGCATATCAGTATCATTCCAGCTTTAAAAAGCAAAGGGAATAATATTTTTCTTAGCTTTTAAATATTTTTTTACTTCAGTTTTTAAAGAGGTCTGTTGCCCTTTATAATTCTGCATCCCACTATATCTATATCTCTCTCTATATATAGATATATCACTATAGATAGATAGATAGATCACTGTTATAGTGATATATATTATGATGGTTTTGAGCATTTCCAGGTCCCTTTTCATGTCCAGGACCAGTGTCCATGTTAGGATTTAAGTAGGACAGGGAGAGTTTTCTCCTGGAAATCCAGAGCTGGCATCCTCCCAAGTCCTGGCTGTGCCTGAAGGTGACACCGAGGTGTCACTCCTGCTATGGGTTGTGCAGGAACTTTATGATGCCTTGTGAGGGCTGACCCAAAACAGAGATTAGATGGAGCTAAAGAATAAAGTAGGGATTTATTAAGAGGCCTCAATAGATCCATCTTGGGCAGCACAACCCAAAATGGCCACAGAAAAATGGACAACCGGTCACGGGCTATTTGCATATTGGAGTTCATTGTCCAATTCCAGCTCCAGCCCATGCAGTCCCATCCTTGTTCTCTCTCTTTGGTCCATGTTTGTGCTCTTGAGGCTGAGATTTGGATCCTTGGTGCCCAGCTGGAGCAGGAATTGTTGTGTCTCCCTGCTCTGTGCACAGAGCTCACCATCCCCTAACACAAAGCCCAGACCCACCCACTAGAGCAGCACAGAATGTGAAAAATATCAAACCTGAGGTGTGAGCAGACTGACCTGAGCTTGCCTGGGGGTGTTGTTGGGGACAGGACGTGGACGTGGCAGGGCTGTCCCACACGGTGCAGGGGCTGAAGAAGTTCACTGAGTACAGCTTCCGCGTGGTCGCCTACAACAAGCACGGCCCCGGCGTCTCCACCCACGACGTCGTGGTGCGCACCCTGTCCGACGGTAACGCTGCTCCTCTTCTCACCATTCTGGGGGTTTCCAGCAGTTATCTTAGCAGGGATGGTTTTACCCAACATCTGGGAGAAATGATGAGGGGGCTCTCACAATCTCTGCTGGTCACAGTGACTCTGAGATATTTACAAGCCTCTTTTTCCCAGCCCGGCCATTGAAGGAGTCAGGAGTTTTCTGTTTTTGTTCTCAAGGTTGTTTATTGTTTCTTATCTATAACATTCTTTCTCTGGCCTGCTGAGGTCTGTCTGGCAGGTTGGGTTGAGGCACACTGACCACCTCAGAGGCTGTGTTATCTTTTTATACTAAAAACTACCTGTACATTATTTACCATAACTCCCCAATACCTGTCACCTATGTTAGACAGTCAGCTTCTACCTTAAGCAATCCAAAAGTGCCACCATCACCCAGAAGATAGAGGCCAAGTAGAAGAAAGGGAAAAACTGGACACACCCAGGTTCCCCAGCCTTGCCTCCTGAATCTCCATTCTAAAAACCCCAGAATTTTTTACCCTGTGATAAATTCACTGTCATTCTACTTAAACTCTTTTGACTTGTGATTCTTCATTTAAAGGTTGGTAATTGTTTTTCCATGGGTCAAGATCAAAGGCACAGGGGTCTTGGGCTCTGTGCCAAGGTCTCTGAGCCCCCTGTCGTGGTCTCAAGTCCTCCAGGGCAGTCAGAGGAATTTCCTGGGTTCTGACAGAGGACTCCATCTTATCAGAAGGCTAATTAATTATTTTATTATACTGTCACTGTCATATTTTCTGAAAAATCCCTTCACCAGGATTTCTTCTCCTGGGAAGCTGAGAAGCCTCAGAGAAAAATGAAAACAATCATTATCTGATTGCTTCTCCCTGTTTTGCTGCTTTGGAGTGTGGTTGGAGATTGTTTATCCAACAGGTGAATGTTTGATTGGTTCCATGTGAATTGGTTTTAATTAATAACCAATCACCATCAGCTGTGTCAGACTCTGAGGAGTCAGTCACGAGCTTTCATTATCATTCTTTGTGACCTTCTGTCTGTATCCTTTCTCTTTCTTAAGAATTGTTTTAGTATAGCATTCTTTAATATAATATCATATCCTAAAATAATGAATCAGCCTTCTGAGAACATGGAGTCAGATTCCTCAATTCCTCCTTCATCCTGGGGACCCAGCAAACACCACATTATACTGTATTATTCTATACTATATTACATTATATTACATTACATCTAAACTGAATCTGCCAAGCCCTCAACTCCACTCCACTCAACTGCCCAGCATCTGGTGACTGTCAGCTGACAGTCCTGACACACACACACACCTGGATTCAATTGGCCAGTGAATCAAAACACTCACACCAGAATCCAGTCATCCATTCCCTTCAGGTAAACAATCTTCCACAGGGCATTCCACTTGTGTACAACACAGGAGCAGTAAATGAGATAAGAATTGGGTTTTCTTTCTCTGAGGTTCAGAGAATGTGAATCCCAGAAATATTCTTGGCAAGTTGTGCTTTGCTTTTCTCTCTGAAGAGGAATGGGGCTGAATTATGTGGCAATTTCCAACAAGTGAATCTTTAACCAGACTTTTATGGGGTTTGGTCCTTGTTGCATGTGCCTGTTCACGGTCACAATCCCCCCAGAGGCCTTCCAGAACTGGGTGAAGGAAAATTGCTGCACCTGCAGAAGGGTCTGGGATTGTGATTCCAGAACAATGCTGTCCTGCATTCCAGCACCAGCCATTTAGTTCATGGGCTATTGAGCCTACATTGAGTGTGGACAAAAAAAAAATACACTGAAGGCACAAACTGCAAATTATTTTCTAGATTCTCTCAGATATGAGCAGACTCTTGTTTTTGGAGTGGTTTGATTTTAATTGTGTTCCTGTGCTTGCAGTGCAGCACAGATATTGTTAAATCCATTGCACAGAGTGGTGAGAGCAGGATGTGAGCTCAGTATTTTTTACAAGGCAGATAAAGAGGTGATGTGAGCAGAGATTCATGATTCTGAGTGCTCAGAGGTAGGGATAACTTGTATTTGTTAGAGAGAAGTTTATATAGAAGAGCTCTCAGAGGGAAGGGGAGCAGAGCCTGGAATCCTCTCCCAGGAGTGACCAGGAGCAGAGAGGAATATTGTCCCAAACTCTCTCTGGGTCCAGGTTTGTTTCTGGGGCACTTCCTGACTTGGCAGTGGTTTCTGGGTATTTGCTAATTCATTTCCTCTTCCATGAGACCCTGTCAGCATCTTCTTGAACCCACACCAGCTTTTATCCACAACATCACATGGGCAAAGGTTCCACAGGTAAATTCCTCCTGAAAAGTCTCCCCTTTCTGTCTGTTCTGCCCCTGCTCTGTGTTGGGGTCACTTGTGGGCTGTGCTCCTGAAGGGGGGAACACTCAGTGCCACTGATTATTCCTCTGCCCCTCTCCTCAATCTGTGGACTTTTGCCATGGTCTCCCTGGTTCATCCATTTTCCAGAATCCAAAGACACAGGAATTGCTGCTCATTTCTCCTGAAGCTGGTTCAACCTTTAGTGCCCTTTTCTGAACTCTTCTCCAGATTCCTTTTCTCCTTTGTTTTAAAAGCTCAGGTAGAGAGGACTACACTGGTACCAAAGGTGTATGTGAGGCATTACTTGCTTTTGTGGAGCTTTTTTGGCTCTTCCAAGCACCAAGAAGAATCACCCTGAGGTCTTTGTGCAGTTCTTCACCACAGGATCACCCCCTGGCATCACCCCAGCTCATCTCCCCCCTTCTTGCTCTGGCCTTTCTTTCAAGGAGCACTTCCCTCCCATCCCCTCATTGCTTTCCTCCCTTGAAAGACAGAAATCCCTGTTCTGCTCCTATTCTAGCTCCTGCTTTCTCAATTTCATGCTGTTTTGTTACTTTGGTTGATTTGGTGGAAGTTTCTGACCCAGCAGGTGGAGTTTGAGTGGTTCCATTTTAATGCTGGCACCACTTTGGCACCTCTGGTACCAAGATAAACTGGGAGAGGTTGCAGAAATCTTGCAGCTGTTTCATTCCCCAGTTCCTTGAGAATTCCTGGATGGAATTCTCCATGGCTCTAGCAAGAGGCTGCTGTTCTCTGTGTCCCTGACTCTTCCATAATCCCTTCCACTGCCACTTCAGCTGGAGAGACCATGGGAATCCTTTGGAAGGGTTCAAGGAAACCTCTCCTTCCCCTCACTACCAATGCAAAGAGAGCCTTGGCTGGCCTTACCTTTGTCTTCTTCTGCCCTTCCTGACCATTTGCTCACTGATTTCTCTAAAGGGCTGCCAGCTCCTTGGTTGTTTGAAGAAGAATTTATTATTAGTTACAATGTCATTTTGAAGTTTTCCTGGAGTTCTTTCTTCTCCAATTTCAGTTTTCACATTTAACCTATAGGTCCTTACTTTCTCTGAAGGATGTCATCTTGCTCCTTACAGTCTCATAACCCTGGCAAATCTTCCCAAAATGATGCACATTTTCCTGCCATGTTTTCCTGTTGTGCTGTCCAGGAGCAATCTCCACGTTCCTGCAGGGATTTGTCCCTAAGCTTCCTTTAGCCCTGATTTAACAAAGCATCTGCATTTTTATGTAGGTTTTTGCTCCTAATCTGTTACAGAGCCTTGTTGCAGGGATAACTCTGCAGGTATTACCATTTGAACCCAGGTTTATGTGCTGCTCCTGAGGATTGCTTCTCCTCTCCTGCAATTCCTGATCAGGGATTACAGCTGGGAGTGGTCTCTGAGCCCCAGAGCCTGACTGGGGCCCTCCCTTCCCAGTCCCTGAGCCATCAGCATGTCCTGGTGCTCCTGCCAGGCTCCTCTCCATGTGCTGTCCCCCTCCAGAGCACTGAGCCTGCCCCTGAGCCCCTGGCAGTGTCCCAGGCCACGTTGGACAGGGCTTGGAGCAGCCTGGGGTAGCAGAAGGTGTCCCTGGAGGAGCAAGGAAGGCTTGGGTTTGTATCCTGTGCTCTCCACTGTGCTGCTCTCAGGCCCCCAGCTCTCCATGCTCAGGTGTGGTGGTTTCAGGCTCAGCTGGGCTGGCAAGGGAAGGCAAATCCTGCTCCTCTCCATTTCTGCCATGGGCTGGTGAGTGAGGGAGGTTTCTCCCCATCCTTTACAAACTCTTCTTGCACTTCCTGCCCTCAGGGGAGTTCCCTGGGATGTTACTGTGCCCAGGCTGAGCTATTTGGAAAATGAGTTCTGCAGGCTGGAGCAGTCTTCATCCCTCTTTATCCTTGTGCCTCACTGGAACCTCCCCTTCCTGCCAGGGAAGCCTCTCCTCTGCCAGCTGAGGGAACCAACGTTTGCTGTGGAGCCACAAGGAATTCCCTGCTCCCAGGGTTTTTCTTGCACTCCTTTTTGTCTGGATTTCACTGCCATGGGGAGTGAGTAAAGAACAAGCAAAGAGTGGGAGTTCAAAGGCAGCCCCAGTGGCTGAGATGCCCCTCACCTCCTCACTGTCTCAGGGCCCTGGGGACTCAGAGATTTCCTGTTACAGAAAATCAGGATAACAAAATCCAGGCCATAAATTTAAATGTGGGTTGCCCAAATCAAGCAGTGTGTTCAGGAAAGGTTTACCTTGGAAAAGAGCTGGATGGGATTCTTCCTCTGAGAGTTTGAGAAATGCTTTTAAATATAAACCACATTTTATTTAGATAGGTGTGAAAATAAAGACCTGAATAAAGAGTTTTTTCTTCAGGATGAAAATACAGAAGCCTCCTTAGGGTGTGTCAAGAGGATTGGTAGCTCCTTTATCTGCTGCTGAAACCAGAATGCTTTGTACTTCCATAACAAATGAGAGCAGAGAGTAGTTGGGTGTGGAAATGCAATATTTGAAAGTTTTGGGGTTGTAATTCCTTTAATGTTTCCAGTCCCCAGTGCTCCACCCCAGAATCTAACGCTGGAGGTCCGGAATTCCAAGGTAAGCTTGGAGCATTTCCTGCTGGCTATGGGGAAATAAAAGGCTGGGGGGGGGTCTTAGATTGGCCACATTTTGGAGCTGCTTTGAGTCTTTTTTCCTCCCATGCAGCTTTTGAGCTCTTTATGGAGAATATTCTGATATTTCTAAATATCTTTATGGAGAATACCTGAATGGAGAATATATTTCTGAATATCTTTATGGAGAATATCTGAATGTGGGCCTTGGAGAAACTGCAGTCCAGCTGTGGGCTGGCTGTGGTGGGATACAGTGACAGTGCTAATGATGGGAGGGATTTGATGAGGCTGGAAGGATCAGAGCTGCAATCCCTGCTCACTGTTTGCAGTGTGGGCACACACAAAAACCCTTCTGGAGTGCCTTGAGCCCTTGAGAAAATGAAATATTTGGCCATTGTGCCTTTGGACTTGTACGTGGAGATGATTTTTTGAACCTTCCTGTGCTGCCTTTCCCAGAGCATCCTGCTGCAGTGGCAGCCCCCTCCTGCTGGCACCCAGAGCGGGCAAATCACTGGGTACAAAATCCGCTACCGCAGGGTTGCCCGCAAGAGCGACGTCAGCGAGAGCGTGGCGGGCACCCAGCTCTCCCAGCTCATCGAAGGTGAGCAGCACCTGCCCCCTGGGCTGCCTGCCTGGGCCTGGGGGCTTGGAGACAGCATTCCAGGGGGTTTCAGAGGGGTCCTGTCCTCCCTGGCTGTGTTTAGGGGCTCAGGGACAGGATCCTATGGGGTTTCAGAAGGGTCCTGTTCTCCCTGGTTGTGTTTGGGGGCTCAGGGACAGGATCCCATTGGGTTTCAGAGGGGTCCTGTTCTCCCTGGCTGTGTTTGGGGGCTCAGGGACAGGATCCCATTGGGTTTCAGAGGGGTCCTGTTCTCCCTGGTTGTGTTTGGGGGCTCAGGGACAGGATCCCATTGGGTTTCAGAGGGGTCCTGTTCTCCCTGGTTGTGTTTGGGGGCTCAGGGACAGGATCCCATGGGGTTTCTGTGGGCCCCTGTCCTCCCTGGCCGAGTTTAGGGGGCTCAGGGACAGGATCCCATTGGATTCCTACAGGAACCTCCCCTCCCTGGGGTCCCTGGCTCTGCTTAGTGGGCTCAGGGACAGGATCCTGTTGGGTTCCTGTGGGGTCCTGTGCTCCCCAGGGTCCCTGGCTGTGCTTAGGGGACTCAGGGACAGCATTCCACGGGGTTCCTGCTTTGGAAGACGAACAGAAGCAGCTCCTAAAGGAGCTTTGGGGTCCTGTGGGCTGCAGGTGGTGCCTGAGGGCTGGTGACCTGATTGCTAGCCCTGATTTGGCCATGGATTTGCTAAGTGGACAGGATGATTCCTTATAAAATGTTTCTAAAAGGCCTGGAGAAGCTGATTGTGTGCCCAGATGCTGGAGATGGTGAGGAGAAGGAGGAAAGAGGAGCAGGGGCTGGGCAGGGTTGGCACAGGCACCTGGGCCCAGCTCTGAGCCCTGGGAATGGCTGACCTTGGGAATCCATGGAATGTTCTAGAGGGAATGCCTTTCATCCTTTTGTACACTTCAAACTCCAGCCTAGTCCATCACTTAGTGTCAGTCTCATGCTGCTTCCAGAGCCACAGTTGTGTTCAGCAGAACAAGCAGTGCATGAGAGCAGGAGCAACAGCACATTGTGTTCCTCTTTAAAATCTCTGTAAATGAGCACTTGGTCAGAAGAGAAGAAACTGGGAGATTCTGGAAGAGTTTCTACCAAGATACTCTGATTTTTTTTCTCAGCAACTCCAGCTGTGACTTAGCAAGTCTCAGTTTTCTCACAGAATTGAGATATTCCTGTAATTCCAGTGTATTTCTGCCAGCAACCAAACCTGCTGGAGAGGTTCAGTATATCAAATTTTGAGTGCTCTGATTTTTTAGTACAGACTCTTACATGCATTAATCAGGTGTGTGAGTTTGCTCACCTGCTGCCTCTGTGCCACCCCCAGGTTTGGTGATGGTCCAATGTTCCTGTTCTTAATTAAACTAATTACCAGCCCTAAGTTAAAGCCTGGCTGCCAACAGGCCTTCCCAGTCCCTTCCAGTGCAGATGCTGTGGGGACACTGGGAGTGGAAGGCTGGGTTATCCAGGGCTCCTGGGATTTAATCAGGATCTCTGGGAATTGCTGGGCAAATGGAGCTGTGGGAATTGCTGGGCTCTGGGATCTCTGGGATCTTTGGGAATTGCCAGGCTGAGGGAGCTGTGGGAGCTGTGGGAATCCCTGTCCTGATGGAGCTGTGGGAGTGAGTTCCTCTCCTGCTGGAGCTGTGGGATGTCTGGGATCTGTGGGAATTGCTGTCTTGTGGGATCTGTGGGAGTTCCTCTCCTGCTGGAGCTGTGGCACCTGTGGGAGTTGCTCTCCTGATGGCTCTGTGGGAATTGCCCACCCTGCAGGTTTGGAGCGAGGCACTGAGTACAGCTTCCGCGTGGCCGCCATGACCATCAACGGCACCGGCCCCGCCACCGACTGGGTGTCAGCAGAGACCTTCGAGAGTGACCTGGATGGTGAGGGACAGCAACATGGGGAACCCATTCCCTTCATTCACTGAAAAATGGGGGAACCCATTCAGTTCATGCCCTGAAAAATGGGGGAACCCATTCAGTTCATGCCCTGAAAAATGGGGGAAGCCATTCATTTAATTGACTGAAAAATGGGGGAACCCATTCCCTTCATCCCTCTGAAAAATTAGGGAACCCATTCCCTTCATCCCTCTGAAAAATGGGGGAACCCATTCCCTTCATCCCTCTGAAAAATGGGGGAACCCATTCCCTTCATTTCACTGAAAAATGTGGGAACCCATTCCCTTCATTCACTGAAAAATGGGGGAACCCATTCCCTTCATTCCTCTGACATCTGGCTGCCTCTTTGAACAGCAAACCTCTGAGTTTTCCCTTCTGTTCTAGGTGTACAGTGGGGTTTATTTAGGGTTGGCATCAATTTCTGTTTTAACAGAAAATTCTTGCCAGGTCAATAAGGTGGCTTGAAATGGAGCTGCTTCTACACTTCCTAGTGCTGTATGTTGGCACCAAGTGCTTTCTGCTAAGGAATATTCATTTATAGTGACAGTGAGATGTAACAGGAGGAAAGAAATCTTTGAAAACATTCTCAGCCCTTTGCAATCTTACCCCCATGTTGGTGCTGTGCTTTCTTTGACCCACAGTAACTTCTTTTGCACTGAAAAGGGAGATGAATTATATTTTCTATATTTTCTGCGCCACATCTCCCATCAGAAATTCTGTTGTAGGTATTCAATACAAATTATATTGGAATTGTGGGTATTAGCAGAATTACATTGAAAGTTCTGATGATGGCAGGATTCCTGAGCTTGTTGGAGCATTCAGTGGGATATTCCAAAGCTCTTTGCTTGTGCTCTAAGGGTTCTCCTCAGCAGAGGGTCTGCTCCACCAAGCCCATGGATTTGTGTGCTGTGTCAGAGCAGGCTCAGCCATGCTGGCAGCTGGGAGGTGCAGTAATGGAAATGGGCCAAGATTTGCTCTCTGCTGCTGGAGGATCCTTCAGCTGCCAGCTTGGGAAGCCTGGAAAACCCTTCTCCCATCTCTGTGCAGAGCTGATGCTCAGCTTAGTCCTGGTCCTCCTGCTGCTCCTTCTCTGCTGTGAGCAGAGCAGTTCAGGGATGTGGGGACTGGGAATTCCTTGATCCATGTGTCTGTTGGCCCTCAGTGGATGTGACACACCCTTGGAGCTGCCAGATCCCCACAGTGTGGGGCAGAGCTCTGTACATGAGCACCTCACAGGGCAGTGGAAGTGTCCCTGAACTGGAGTTAACAACACTTTGGCAGAGGGCAGCACCAGGATTAAATTTAAATTTCAACAGGGCAGAAGGAGGAAGAAGAAAAATAACCTTTTCCTTCTCTGTTGGCTTTGTCATTTTAATTTTTTCACCTCTGAATGTTGCAGGAAATCTGACTTTCTACACATTCTTTCCATTGAATAAAGTAATAAAAATTGACATTTAAGACAACATAACATGATATTCATATAACTCTGCATACACCTGTGAGATCTGTGTGTGCACACTGGGTTTCTTTCTTTAGAAAGCTCATGTGAATAATTTTAACACCATGCAAATGCATTTACAGCTCATCTTGCATTTCTTAGGTTCAACAGACACATGAGGCATCATTTCTTTTTATTCCACAGCTGCTTTTTGAGTTTAAATAGAAAAGAATTCCCAGGAGAGTCCCATGGATGTAAAGGGGAGCAGGAGTGTTACAACTCCACTCTGGAGTCAGAGCAGCTTCCCCCTGAGTGCAGAGCAGGAAGTGTTGAGCAATTGCACAGAGTTTGTCCCCAGTGCAGTGGCAATGTCACCTCTGGTGCTGCACTTGAGCTTTGGGAACTGGAGCTGCTGGGCTGTGTCAGCTCAGAGCCCAGAGCTCCCTGGGCTGGGGGCCAGGGCTGTGCTGTGATCCAGCTAATCCTGTTGTGCTGCTTTAGTCAGTGTTTGTAGAGAAATGCAGCGTGTTTCATTAAAGAGAAATCCCTGCAGGAAGCACAAGTCCTTGATTCCATTTAGAGTGGGGAGCTCTGTTTGCTGGTGCAGGGAATTATCCCTAATCCACCAGCACCCAACCACAGGATTGATTTCATTTCTGAGAATGAACCCAACGTTAGGGACACTCCAGGGATGGGTGGAGATTGCTTTTAGGTTCCACTCAACACTGGGGAAAAGCCTCTTAGGAGAAATATTAGGGGCTTACAGTGGCAGTGTTCTGGAGTCAGGGATCCACGTTCTGTGTCTCTGTGGGATGGGTGAGACTTGTGTTGCTTTTGGGGGAAGAGTCTGAACATTTGATGTGTCTAGTTCCTGCTTATGTTGTATGAATTATGGGAATCCAAGGATCTAGGCAGGGACAACTGTAGGAGAAGTGAGGAGAGCCCTTTGCAGTGCAGCTCTTACAGCTGTGGAATATCCTATTTAATGCTACAACCAGCTCAGGAACTTTTCTTTCATCACCAGAGAAATGATTAAAAATTCTTTTCCATGTAATTACTGTAATACTCCCAAGTAAGGAATATGATGGAATTGAAAGGAGATGAATTTGTGAAGGGGAAGGATGGGATAAAACTGGGTTGGTGGCATGGGCAACATGGATCTGCCCAAACAGATCTGATACAAAAACCATCCCAACCCCCTAAGCTTCAGCACAGCTGTGCTGCCTTTTAAAGGGTGAATCTCTTGGAATGTAGTGTTAACATTCTGCTCTTGGAGCTCTTTGCTGGCTGCTGCACCCCAAAGTTTCATTGTGCTCATTCCAACACACACAAGTGCTTTGTTGGCCCTTCCTGCCTCCTGCTCTCCATGTCAGTGCCTCTCTTTGAAGGAAGGCCTTGCGCTGCCTCCATCTCGGGGCTTCTGCTGGGCAGAGTGACCCCGAGATGTGTTAGAAAGTCTCTTTTTCCCAGCCTGGCAGTTGAAGAAGGAGTCAGGACTCTTCTGTTCTCATTCTCAAGGTTGTTTATTGTCTCTTAGCTATAAAATTCTTTCTCTGGCCTGCCAAAGTCTGTTCAGCAGGTCAGACAGAGGCACTCTGGTGTTATCTTTTTATACTAAAAACTACCTGCACATTATTTACCATAACTCCCCAATACCTGTCACCTATGTTAGACAGTCAGCTTCTATCTTAAACCAATCCAAAAGTGTCACCATCACAGCAGAAGATGGAGGCCAAGAAGAAAAAGAAGCAGAAAGGCTGGACAGGCCCAGATTCCTCCATCTTGCCCCCTGAACCCACATTCTAAAAACCCCAAAAAAATCTATTTTTCACCCCGTGACAAACTATTATTCTACTTAGACTTTTGTGGCTTGCACATCCTCATACAAGGTTGGTAATTTTTCCATGGGTCATAATCAAAATCAGAGGTGTCTGGGCTCTGTGCCAGGGTCTCTGAGCCCCCTGGCAGGGCTTGGGGACAGCCAGAGGGATGTCCTGAACCGTGGCACCTCCCTGTCTCTGCAGAGAGCCGCGTGCCCGAGGTGCCCAGCTCGCTGCACGTGCGCCCGCTGGTCACCAGCATCGTGGTGAGCTGGACCCCGCCCGAGAACCAGGACGTGGTGGTCAGGGGCTACGCCATCGGCTACGGCATCGGCAGCCCCCACGCCCAGACCATCAAGGTGGACTACAAACAGAGATACTACACCATTGAGAACCTGGGTGAGTGAGTGCACCTGTGCCCCAGCCCAACCTCCTGAGCTCAGCGCTCCTGAAACAGCCCCCACGTGAGCAGCAGCCTGAGCTCGCTGTGCTCCGGGAGAAAAAGGGACTGAAATGTCACCAGCGTTCACTGGTGGCTCCTTTAAAAGGAAAATAAAGATTCACCCCTCCACAGAGCTCTCTGTGGGAGGTAAAACAGGCTGAGAGTGAGAGAAACAGCAATATTGGGAATTCCATCAAATCAGAGGTTTGAGTCAGTTTGGTTTTGTTCTTTTAAATTGTTTTTCTCGCTCCTGATTTGGCTGTGCTTAAAGGTGGTAAAGGCTGTGCTGTAACTATAGACTTGAGCTGTGCTGTCCCTGCCCAGGCAGAGGGTGGAATGAGATGGACTGTAAGGTCCCTTCCAACCCAAACCTGTCTGGGATTCTGTGGCCATGAACAGAAGGTCTGTGTGGCGACTTCCTCAGCTCAAATCACATATTCCAGTTCAAAATGAAAATTGGAACAAAGAAGGTATGGAGAAACAGAAAGCAGGATTCATTGGCTGTGCTGATTTCTTTTCTTTCCCCTTCAGATCCCAGCTCCCACTACGTGATAACCCTGAAAGCCTTCAACAACGTGGGGGAGGGGATCCCCCTGTACGAGAGCGCTGTGACCCGGCCCCACTCGGGTGAGTGCTGCCCCCAGCTGGGACGGGCTGGGGCTGATCTGATGGCAGGGTCCTGCTGCCAGGTCATCCCCTGCTCTCTGTCCCTGTCCCTGCTTGGCCTTGCACGTTCTGATAAACCACCTAAATTGGGCTCGTTTGTAAGCTCCAAACTCACCTGACAGCTACTAATGGATGTTCTTACTCCAGGTGTTCCCCTGACTGAGCACAGCCCATGTGGGTGCAGTTCTAGAGGCCCTGGGTTGGGGGTTTATGGTCTTTTGCACTGAGATTTTTGAACATTATGCCTGTGTTTGCTTTGTGTCCCTCTGTTGTCACTCACACTAAACAAAATCTGGGCAGTTTTTATTTTGGCCTTGCAATCCTTTAAGGGTTTAAGCAGAGAAGTGTGCAGGTGAGGTGTTGCCAGGCCATGGCTCTCTCAGCCTGCTGGCACCCAGGAATTTGGTGGAGGTGCAACACTTGGGGTTAGTCCTGATGAGCTGGAATGCTTGGGGAATCTCTAGAGGATGCTGGAATTGCAGTTTCATAGTTACTGCAAGTTGGTTTCTCACTGGAACCTTCCTTTGAAGGTGCCTTTCGGGAGGTCTCTGTATGTTTGGGAAGTGGCATCTGCCCAGCCTGAGCTCCAGTTCTGTCTGTACCTTTCCAGCTCTGTGTCCTCCTCTTTGTTTTCTGGGAGAGGACTCAGTGGACACTCCATGCAAATGAAGTGACAGTGACTGAGTGTTTGGGTTCCCAGGCCATGGTTGAGTGCCCTGGGCACTAATTAGGGCAATGCCAGCAGGGATTTGTTGTCTTACTGTCTGGAGGAGGGAGGACAATGCAAGAGTGTTGTTATTGCCCAGTCTAATGTCACCTATTAACTCTGGCTTTTCTCTCTTTCTCTCCATTCCTCACCTTCCATCTCATTGCACTTCCCTGCATTCCTTCTTTTTTGTTTTGGTTGACATTAAAATGCCACCTCCTCCCTTGTTTAATTCTAAACCACGGCCTTTCCCCCACGGATTGCGCAGACACTTCCGAGGTTGATTTGTTTGTTATTAATGCTCCATACACTCCAGTGCCAGATCCGTCTCCCATGATGCCCCCGGTGGGAGTTCAGGCTTCCATCCTGAGCCATGACACCATCAGGATCACTTGGGCAGACAACTCCCTGCCCAAGAACCAGAAGATCACGGACGCGCGCTTCTACACCGTCCGCTGGAAAACCAACATTCCTGCCAACACCAAGTACAAGGTACTGACCCTGGGGAGCTGCCAGGGCAGGGCACAGCTCTGGGGGCACTGCTGGGCTCCAGCTCCACTGCCAGGGCAGGGCACAGCTCTGGGGGCACTGCAGGATCCCTCCAGCTCCACTGCCAGGGCAGGGCACAGCTCTGGGGGCACTGCTGGGCTCCAGCTCCACTGCCAGGGCAGGGCACAGCTCTGGGAGCACTGCAGGACTCCAGCTCCACTGCCAGGGCAGGGCACAGCTCTGGGGGCACTGCTGGGCTCCAGCTCCACTGCCAGGGCAGGGCACAGCTCTGGGAGCACTGCTGGGCTCCAGCTCCACTGCCAGGGCAGGGCACAGCTCTGGGAGCACTGCTGGGCTCCTCCAGCCCCACTGCCCAGGGCAGGGCACAGCTCTGGGAGCACTGCTGGGCTCCTTGGAAGGGCAGGATTCCTCCAACTCCTCTTGCAGGGCAAGCTCTGGGAAGTCTGCTGGGCTCCTTGGAGGGGCACATTCCTCCAGCTCCCCTCCCAGGTGAAGGCCCAGCTCTGGGAATGCTGCTGGGATGAGCCTGGGGGCCTTGGAGGGCCAGGATTGCTCTGGGTCTGGTGGGAGCAGTTCCTTGGTGTCTCCTGTGGGAAGGAGCTGGAGCTCTGGGGTGTTGTGGCAGAGCAGCTCCAGGGGGGGAACAGGAGGTTCCAGAGTTGTTCTGCTCCCTGGGAGGGGAGGTGTGGGCTGTGTGACTGGGGCCCCTCACTGAGCCTTGCAGGGAGAGCAGATTTACCCCCATGGTTTGGAGTTTCCTTTTAGAGCCTTTTCAGTTCCTACAAAGCTAATGGGGAACTTCTCCTTTGGGAGCTGACTGGCTTCAAAATACACAGCCAAAACTTTATTATATCCTTGCCTTCCTCCATTTTCATGTGTTTGGATTTGGAGACTGGATTTGAGGTTTGTTTTGGTGGTTGGTTGGATTTTTTTATTAATTTTCAGAGTTACCTGGAGGGCTCAAAGCTGTTGACTGCAAATTTCACATTTGTAACGAGACTCAGAGGAACTGCTTGTTAAAATACCCAACCAGTGGAGCTCCCTTTATGCTCCTGCAGAGCCAGCTTGTTATAATCCAGATCTTTTCTTTATTGAAATGAAAAGATGTAAATATGTGTGTATTCCTCCTCTAAAGGCAAGCTGCTTCTGAGCCACATTCCTGAGTCATGTGCAGAGGATGTCTCAGGAGTGGTTTAAAGAAAGCTGCAGTTTCATTAGCTAATTGCTTAAAAGAATGAAATAAAATAGAAGATGGAATAAAACAGTAAATTTACTATTCCTGCTGTTCCAGTGCTGGAGGTCAGTGAGCAATAAGTTTGACTGTGACCAAACCCACACAGAATGATGGAATATAATTTAAAATTACTCAGAAATGTAGAAAGGATTTGCCTGAAGGAGAGAAGTTTGAGGAATTTTCCCCAGTCATGTGTCTGGAGAGCCCACATCCTGCTTTCCTCCCCTTGTTTCTGTTGGAAATGCTCTCCTGCCCTGTTGGATGGTTTTTGGGAGGTCAGAGCCCCTGCAGGGAGTGCTGGGTCTCAGTCAGGCTCAGAACCTCACTGCAGTGAGGGCAGTGCTGGTCCTGGCCCCTCTGCAGCTCCTCCAGAGCCTTTGGTGTCCCCATTCCTGGGGACAGAACTCCAGAGCTCAGTGGGGTTTTATCTCCCTCCCCCCTAAAGTGGGTGTTGGGGCTGTTCACTGAGCTGTTCTGTTCCTGCCCTGTCCCAGGCTGCTGAGGGAGGAGCTGTGAGCTCCCTGCACCCGGGGTTCCTCCTGAGGAGCTTTGTTTGTGCAGGAATCTGAGGAGAGCAGGGATTGCAGCCCTCAGGGCAGCAGGGTGCCGGTCTGAGCCTGGAAACCCAGAAGAGATGGGGGCAGCCCCTGTGTTTGACCTGTCTCAGCTCTGGTTGCTGGGAATTTTAGGCTTCCTGTGCTGCCAGACCCTGACCCCCCAAAGAACACTCCATTTAACCTGCACCATAAAATAACCTTCCAAAGTTGAATAACAGAGCTAGAATGATGAGTGAATGGTTTAAATAGAAGTGTAGTGTCACACAGCAGAAAACTTAGAGTTGAAAGTTTTAGAATATAGTCATAGATATAAAGCAAGATGAAAATTTGAGAAGCTAATCCTGCTTCTTTACCTTCTTCTTCATGAATTTGAGCAGTAGGGTGTCATTAGATAAAAAAGTCCACATTGCCTGACACAAGTAGTTAGTTATTAAGTTAAAAGTAAAAATAATTTAGGTATCATTTCTTAATTAGACAGTTTATCCTTAAAAGACCTTAGAAAGAGAAAAATAAAGCTGCTTTTTTTTTTACCTTATTAGTGAAGCACTGTGAAACTCACACCTTACAAAGCTGTAACAATGGAGCAGTTCTCCAAAGCCCCTTTGCTGGTGTGTGGGGTTGTCCTGCAGCCACCTGGGATCCATCAGGAATCAATGACAATATTAAACATTGGATCTTTCAGGACTGCATAAAAGAGAAACAAATTGTTCAGGGTAATATTCCTGGAGTTTATTTCTAGCAGGTGAGCAGGGCTTGGTTACTGTGGGATAGGCTGGGATCTTTAAATAACGAAGTGCTGGGAAATTGTGGGGTCTGACACTCCAGGGGGGCTCAGGTGAGACATTTACACTCAGTGGGATGCACAGGGAAACTAAAAGATCCCAAGATTCAAAGCCAGAGATGGAAACCAGAACTTTTAGATGTAAAAGGAGCCCAGCTGCCACATGAAATAATACAAATATTGGAGTGCTTAAATACTGCTGGGAATTGCAGCATCCTGGAGAGGAAGAGCTTTTTGGGGTAAGGCAGCTGGGAATGCCAGATGGGAGGGAAAGATTCTGCCTTGGACTTGTCACTCCATCCCTCCCAGTGAGGTCTGCATTCCCCAGGGAGCTGTGCCCCTTCCAGCTGTGCCCCTTCCAGCTGTGCCCCTTCCAGCTGTGCCCCAGCCCCTCAGCCACAGTCCCACCCACTCCAAACTGCACTGAGCCTCACCAAGGAGAGCCTCAAAGCCAATGGAGGGTTTAATTTTAATGCATTTTATGAGTCTTTGTTGTCTGGCCACAGACAGCAAAGCCCTGGGCACAAATCCCTGCCATCCCTTGGATCAGCATTTCCTGAACTTCCATCCCTTGGAAGCAAAAAGAAATTAAGAGATTGGAGGTCTCAGGCTTTCTTTGTCACTGCTGGAGCCTTCAGGAAAGGAGCCTTACCCTTGGCAATAAATCAGCTGCACTCAGGGGTTTCTGGAGGCAGTGGCTGTGGCAGGTGTTGTATGGCCCTGTCAGATCCTGCAACAACTCCTTAATTCTGTGTTTACCCCACAGGTCAAGGTGGGGAATATACTGATCTGTAAACACAGCTTTCCCTCTTTTCCATGGGCCTCCAGCTCATTCTGTTGGTGCTGAAGCCATTGATAACAAATACCAGATCTTTAGAAATGCTGAATTACAAATTCCACTGTGACCCACGGGTACTTTCCTTGTGTGATCATAAATCACCATTTTTTTCTGAAAAGAACCTACATCTTAGCAAAGCTTCATTCTCTTCCAGTCTGACCAGTGTGTCTTTAGTTGGTTGTTTATTACATTTAAGGTTGTTCTGGAAGTTCCAGCAGGGATCTGGGAGGCAGCTCCAGGTTCCAAGCCAGGACTGTTCTTGCTGTGCTTTTTGTTTGCCCCAGCCAGAAGAGTTAATGAAATGCTGTAAAGGAAGCCCCAGGTAAACAGGGCTTGAACCACTGCAGAACAAGTGGGCCCTGGCCCTTGAATTGTCTTTTTTCATTTCTAATTGACTGCTGCTAAGTGCTCCTGCTGATTGCAGAGTTTCTAGTGGAGGATAAACGTTGATATTTGATTAATGAATTTGCACAGCAGAGAAGAAGCAGCCCTAATGAATGACTGTGGTTATGGAAATGCTGGGAGCAGGGGGCTGGGCTTTGGGAAGTGCTGACCCTGCTTTCCCTTGCAGACTGCAAATGCCACCACCCTGAGCTATCTGGTGACAGGACTGAAGCCAAACACCCTCTATGAGTTCTCGGTGATGGTGACCAAGGGCAGGAGATCCAGCACCTGGAGCATGACAGCACATGGGACAACCTTTGAACTAGGTACTCCTGGGATATTCCCAAAGAAACCTCCACCTGAAATGGTTCTGCTGATTAACACTTGCTGGGGGGGTGGGGGGTCTGAATAGTTCAGTCAGAAATTCTGATTAAAAAAACAACAACATACTTGAAAATTGCAAGGGATGATTGCAGGAGAATTTACATCAAATTGCAGAGAAGTCATGAATAATGTACCACACTTCATGGGCAGGGGAGGAGAAAGTCTCACAAAAAGCACCTTAACAGCAAATACAAAGAAAACACTTCAGCAAATCATAGTTTGGTGTAAATGTGATGATAATTGTTACAGAGTGAGAAGGTGCATGAGGCAAATGAAGACAAATCCCAGTGGGCATTAAGGGATCCAGATGAGCTCTAAATCCCTGTTCAGTGCAGAGCAGAGGAGGGTTTGAGGCTGCCAGGAACAGCTCAGGCCCAGGGAGGGACTGGGAGGGCCAGGCCCTCTCCCTGCCCTGCCCCTCATTAGCTCTTCTTACCCTGCAGTGTTAAATGAACTTTGGGCAATTAAATTTACTGCCTATTATGGGTAGGGCTCTCTTTAGATGGACTGTGGAGGACAAGAAACCCCAGAGTCCAAATGAGCCCAGTGTTCCCCTTCTAAATTAAAAGACAGCCAAAAAAAATCAATCATGCAAAGAATTAGTGAGATTTTCCAGATAGTCTATAATAGAAATTCTTTCATTTCTGCTTAAGAAAAAGCAAACCCAGGATAAAATCTGAACTCTCTGAAGGCCCAGTGAGCTTTTGAAAACATTGCCATGGTTTTGGGGGGGATTCCATGGTGTGGGGCCAGCTCTGGGCTGGGGCTCCTTTCCCATCCCACATGAAACCCTCCATTTGGTGTTTTTTGCTGACACACATTTAATCCTCAGCCATAACTCTGCTCTGAGTGCAGGGACAGTAAAAGCTGCACAAATCAAGGTTTTTAAATGAGAATTTGACACAAAGCCCCTGAGCAAGGGCACAATGCAGGAGGGCTCAGTGCATTTCAAGAGGAAGGCTCAGGTTGAAGTGCTTGTAAGGAATATTTGCTAATATGACCCAAAAGCTGGAGAACTAAGGAGAAAATTGAAAAAAAAAAAAAGCTACATATATTTTCTCAGAACAGATCTTGTGATTTATAATACTGGCCAAATTCCTGAGTGAGTGGCTCAATAGTTTGGGGTACTCCTGAGAAGTTGTGAAGGACTTGCTCCTAAAAGGAGAACAGGGAATTCTGGGCTCTGTTGTCTCTGTATTCCTGATCTCCTGTGGGCTACTCCTGATTTTCTATTTTTGTTTCCTCTGAATCCTTTTTTACATATTTGGGGCAATAGTTACAATAACTCCTGGGCTTTGGCTGTCCCTGCTTTCCAGCTCTTCATCACAGGGATAATTGGTGGCCATCCCAGAGGATTTATGGATGGATTTCTAATAGGTCACCCACATAAACCTCTGGAAATGCAGTAAGTTCAGTGGTGCTGTGGCTGTATTAAACATCCAAGGTGGATTTACTCAGGAACCTCCTGGATTTCAGGATGTGGCACTGCAGGGGTGGTCAGTGCCCTCTGGAGCTCACAGCAAGGATCTCAGCTTTCTGCTGGAGCCATTTGTGCTGTTCCCTGAATTTTTGGCAGGAGAGGCTGATGGGAGAAGGAAAACTCTCCCCTCCTTTCTTTCCCTCAGTGCTGCTCTCTGGCAGCCCAAGGAAAAAGGAGAAAGATTGGTCGGTGGTGTTCAGCAAATTCTTCTGCATTTGAAGCTCTCTGAGGTGCAGATGCCTTCCAAATGACAAATCATTCCTCAGGAACTCAGCCTGCCCAGATGTTGTTCCCAGAGCAGCTGGGGCTGCCCCTGCATCCCTGGCAGTGCCCCAGGCCAGGCTGGGCAGGATGGAGAGCCCTGGGACAGTGGAAGGTGTCCCTGCAATGGCAGGGGTGGCACTGGATGGGCTTTAGGATCCATTCCCAAACCATTCCAGGCTGGTGTAATTCTGAGTTGCTGCTGGATTTCCTTTGCTGACTGGGATTTAAGTGAGAAATGAGCACTTCTGGCTCTGAGTCCAGCCCAAACCTGGAAACAGGGAGATGTTTCAGATGCCTGCCTGTATAGAATGTGTCTTTCACAAGTTTGGAGGATTTTTGTGATGACTGAAGGAATCCAGGTGAGAAGTCAGGTGTGCAGATGTTTGAGGATGCTCAGCCATGGATGCCAAGGGGGATCTCCATATGGGAGGGTGGCAGTGCCCCTGGCTGGCACTGGCCAGTGAGGGGGGGTTATAACAGTGAAGGAATAACCCAGCTATAATTGCACTCCACGTCAGAGGGAGCTGCAGGCCCTGAGCTGGATGTTCCCCTGGGGTGACAGGGCAGCCCTTGCTGACACTCTGGCTCTGTTGCAGTGCCAACCTCACCCCCCAAGGACGTGACTGTGGTGAGCAAGGAGGGCAAGCCCCGCACCATCATCGTCAACTGGCAGCCGCCCTCCGAGGCCAACGGCAAAATCACAGGTGGGCACCAGGGCCCTGGGGCTGCCAGCTGCTCTGCCAGCCTCAGGAGTGCCATCCCTTGGTCACTGCTGTCCCTCACCCAGCTATACTCACATCTGAACTAACGCAGTGGGAGGTGGAGGTGGAAGTTTCAGTATCTCCATAACCTTTGTGCTGTTCTAACAGCAGCCTCCAGCAGTGACCCCAGTGCCTCTGGCCCATCAGAGGTTTATTTAGGAGAGGCCATCCCAGTGCTCTTTGTCATCCTTGTGGCATTTTGGTGCCACAGAACAGACTTCAGAGCAGTTTCCTGTTCTCCTGACAGAACCATTAGGAGTAAACTGTTATTTGCCTTTAACTCATCACTGCCACACAGGATAAATCACTTTCCAGACAGTAATAATTGCTGATTCCCTTCTATAATTTCTGTTCACATTCCCACTTGGAAGGGCTTTCTGAAATAATCACTTCAATTTGAATTTGTTTAAAGCTGAAATCAGATTTGAATGGCAGTGTGTGGTTTTGGGTGTGAGCTCAGGGTTAACCATGGTGCAGAATCCAACCTGGGACACCTGACTGGGCAGGACTGGAGGCCAGGCTCTGCCCAGGAGACTAAAACTGATTAAATCTCTGAAAAGGCAGCAAAATGTTTCCTCTCCATGGGGAAGGATTGGCTGGAGACACAGGAGCCTTTGGTGGGGGGATTTGGCTGCCAGTGAGGGGCACAAATGTCTCACACTGGGGCACACCCAAGAGAGGGGAGAGAACTACAGAGAGCAGCATTTACCTGCACAGGGCTGGCAAAATGACCCCATTGTGCAGCTCCCAAATCCCCTGGAACAGAACTGTTCAGTATTTATCAGCTTTTGCACCAGCAGCAGTTAACAGCTTAAAAATGAACTAAAATGGTGATTCAGGGCAAAGACTGAATGCAGCAGGTGCCAGCTCCCCTTTCCCAGAGCCCACCTCCTGCTCCCCTTTCCCCTCTCCTGCTCCCCTTTCCCAGAGCCCACCTCCTGCTCCCCCTTCCCATCTCCTGCTCCCCTTTCCCCTCTCCTGCTCCCCTTTCCCAGTGCCCACACAGTTTTTGGGATGTGGGACCCGAGTGCCCTCTGCTGGGAACAGCCCCATCAGCTCAGGCACTAATTAATTACTCATTAACTCACTCTGTGCTGTCAAGTGATGCCAGGATTGTGAGTGGTGATGTCATTCCATGGCCCCCTGTCCATGGAATGCTGAGCTGGGCCCCTCTGGGTCCCACATGCTGGGGCATCGTTAGAGCTGCTGACTAATTAGGGCACTCTGAAATTAATTCAGTACTTGTGCCTCTAGACTGTTATACTGCTTTTAGCATCACTTCATATATATTTTTTTCCATATCTATATATATGTATAGATATATATATAATAGAGATATTTTTATATTATATATATTCTCTACAAATTCATTTCCCATATATTACAAATGTAGAGATAGATATGTATAACATATCTATATCACAGATATATAGTAATATAAAAATTTGTACTCCCATGTGTTACATAGAAAATAAATACTTGAAGCTAAATATAGAAATAAATAGTGATACAAATATATTAATAATATATGAAAATATATCAGGTATATTGTGTTTTATACAATATATATTAAATACAGATTCAAGTATTTATTTCTGTGTGTATTTAAATATATAGAGGTTCAAGTATTTATTTTATGCTGATCTGTGTTTCTTGTATAAAATAGTTATAAAGTTTTTACTGCATAATGATTGGTGATTTCACTGTATTTTTATAACAGAACATAAACCCTTCCCATACCTTTTTTTCTGGGACGTGCAGGGCAGCCTCAGCTCTCTCCAGATTCTTGTTGCCTTTGTTAATGCACTGGAAAATAATGAAATAATTATAAAAACAAATTGTTTCACTGTGCATGAGAATGTTTTGTTGTTCCAATGTAATTTAAATAATATTAATTTGTGGTGTTGTGAGGTTTTTAGGGCGAGGTGAGAGATGAGAATTTGATGTTAAGTTTTTAAGAAGGTTGATTTATTATATTATGATGTTATATTAAAACTATACTAAAGAAAGAGAAAGGACACAGATAGGAGGTTAGACAAGGATGATAATGAAAACTGACAGACTCAGAGTCTGACACAGCTGAAGGTGATTGGTTATTAATTAAGAACAATTCACATGTTTGCACAAACAATTTCTAGGCTATATTCCAGAGGAGTAAAACATGGAGAAGCTGAGGCTTCTCATCTTCCCAGGAGAAAAAATCCTGGTGAAGGCATTTCTCAAAAATATCACAGTAGCATTAATTCTCTGAGGATGTTTTGATAAAGGCAGCTTTACTTTGTTGGTCTATAAATAGGTAAAGAGATGGAAATAGCAATTTGTCCACGTTCAGGGAATGGTGATCAGAAATATTCTAAATGGCTTTTTTCTCTTACCATCTCCTTTGAGCAGTTCAGAGGGAAGATGGGAGGGCTGGCTGATATTTGAAGATGGTTTTAGTGTTTGCCAGAGGCAGAGCACGCTTGTGAAGCCGCTGGTGGCTTCCCATTTCTGTGTCCCTGATGGGTGGCACTGTCCCCTCCCTGCCCAGGCTACATCATCTACTACAGCACGGACGTCAACGCCGAGATCCACGACTGGGTCATCGAGCCCGTGGTGGGCAACAGGCTCACACACCAGATCCAGGAGCTCACCCTGGACACCCCCTACTTCTTCAAGATCCAGGCCCGCAACTCCAAGGGCATGGGGCCCATGTCTGAGGCCGTGCAGTTCCGCACCCCCAAAGGTACCTGAGCCCCCCTGGGAGGGGCAGGGCTGGGCTCCTGGGGTGCCTCTGCAGGGAGTGAGTGCTCAGCTCAGGGTCGTGGGTTTGTGCCCCAGGTTGGGCACCAGTGGTAGGTGCTGCTGCCTGTCCCTTGTCCCCAACAAGCCTCCCCTGTGGAAAGGGGAGCACTTCTCCATGCTTGAGTCAGCATTCAGGCCATGCAGTCAAAGCTCCACTCAGCACTCACTGCAGCTGGTTCAGCCACAGAGGAAGGAAAGGCTCTTGGCAAGGGTTTATTCCAGCAGAGTAACACTGTCACCAAAGGACAAACCCAGGGAAAGAGAAAAACCACCTGGAGCAGGCAGCTTATAAAGGGGAGGGGGTGGGGGCAGGGGGGCCTGGTCTCCAGGGGTGAGGGGGTGGCCACCAGGGGCACCAAGCCAGGAGAAACCAGAGGCAGTTGTGACATCAGGTCCATGGGGAGGCTGGTTTTCCCTTTGGGAGGGATGACTCTGTGCTCAGTAGTTAATGTTTCCAGGGCTGAGGGCTTGGGGATTGACCAAGGTGGGAGAGTTCATGGGATGCTGCATCCCTGTGGCTGGAGCTCAGCTCTGGGGGTCACTGGCTGTTCCCAGAGCCTGGGGCCTTTGGGCTGTTCTGGTGTTACAGAGCTGGGGTGGCTGCAGTGACAGTCCAGGTCCTGTGTGTCACATCTGGCAGTGGGATGGTGCACTGGGAACTCCTGGGATGCAGCAGCCCCTAATTCAGGAGCTGGTGGTGATGGGCAAAGATGGGAAAGAGTAAAATGGGAGAGAGCTTGGGAAAAATAGAATTATGAGTTTGTCATAGAATCCTGTCACAGAATTGGGTTGGGAGGGACCTTACAGCCCATCCATGGGCAGGGACACCTCCACCAGCCCAGGCTGCTCCAAGCCCTGTGCAGGCTGGCCTTGGACACTTCTCCATGAGAGTTTCAAGAGCTGTACCCTGTGCTGTGGGAAACTTGGAATTCTGTCTCACTCCTTCAATCCTTGTGATGTGTCTCTTGTTTTTTCCTCCCTGTGCTTGCCCCACTAAGCTGAGTCCTCAGATAAAATGCCCAATGACCAAGGTAAATGAACAGCCACATTTCTCCTCTCTCCATCCCTCACTGTTCTGTTTGCTGTCCATGTGCTGTGACATTTTCTGAGTGGAGCAGGATCCTGCTGCTCTGGCTGGGGATGGTTCCTGCTGTGCTGACAGGGGGAGCTGGAAGTCCTGGCTGTGGGTGGCAGGAATGTGAAGGGATTTCTGCAGAGATGTCCCAGAAGGGCCATGGGGGTTGTGCCAGCTCTGAATCCTGCTGGGGGAATGGCTCTGGGGCCAGTGCTGCTCCGTCCAGCCCTGCCCATGTACAAGGGGGTGGAAAATCAAAGGGATTCTGGTTAGCACAACGGCTGCTTAGGAGGATTCATTCCATAATCAAGGCAGGGAAGCCCTGGAAAGCTCTGTGCAGGAGAGATTCTGCCTGTCAGCTCATTTGGAGCCCAGACTCTCCTGTGGAGCCCAGCACTGGCTCCTAAAAGCCTTAAGGTTTTAAAATGTTTGCTTGAAAAATGGGAGCTTTGAGCTTCCCACATCGAATTAGAAGGTGGATGTCCCAGGGCACTTCTTGCTTTCTTCCAAATAACCTACAAGCCCCATAAAAAAGGGAGAATTAATCTGAAGGGATGAGTTAAAAAGGCCATTGGCAAACAGCTGAGAGATGCAATTAAAGAGATCCTAAAGGGGCTCTGAGGGAGCTGCTCCTCACTTGGCTCCTCAGCTTGGTACTTGGAGTAATTTATTAAATGTGCTTTTAGCCTGCACCAGGTGATGCTGGTAGCAGGGGCAGTCAGGGAGTGAATGGATCCCCATCCCTGTGTCCTGGAGGTGGGGCTGGGGTTTGGGCAGCCTGGGAGCAGATGCTGCAGTGTCATGGTCCTGCCCAGCAGCAGGGAACTGGGCAAGGGCACAGGGTTTGAGGTTTTCTGCTTCTCCCTGTTCCAGCCCCATTTCAGCCAGTGTCACATCCTAAAGTAACACATTCTCCTAGCCATGATCAATTTTTATCACATCCTATTATTTATAAATCATCAAAGCCCAGAGTTTTGTTTGGGAATTCCTATAAGGACACTGGGAGAGCTGAAATCATGGCAGTAGCTGGAATGTGGGAAAGGGGAAGGCAGAGGAAGTGCAGGAGAGGAGCTGAGGAGCAGCACTGAACTACCAGGCTGGGACCTGCAGGGAAGAGCCAGCAAGGCTGGGAGCCAAACCAAAAGGGATTGATGCTCTGCCCTGAATGGTTCTGTCCTTTTCTCTTTGTCTGCTTTAATGCTTCCCCCTGAACTCAGCACAGGATTCTGATTCCCCACACCCTTCTGCAGTACAGAGCTTGTCAGAACTCAGGGCCTGTTGCTCTCAGGCTTCAGGTGCTTGCACTGGCCTCATGCTAAAGCAAAGATTAGGGTCTCTGATGGAGAAAACCCATGCTGAAGTCACCCACAGTTAAAATGTTCTGTCGGGATATTTTGTAACAGGAGGTTCACAGGCTGAATGAAAAACAATTCCAGCAAATGCTGCCTTAAACTGTTCCTTAAAAGAGGTCACTGCTTAAGAGATGGGGCTCCCTGGAATGCATTTAAAGGTTTAAACTGTTCACCTGTGGGTTTAGGAGTTGGATCCTCAGAAGCACCTTGGCTGGGTACCTGAATTTCATCCTAAATTCATCAGGGAGGAGGACATGGGTTCCATGAGGATCACTGTGCCTTTTCTCTCTCTCTCAGCCCTGATTTGATGTCCCTTGCTGACCTCAGGGCAGTTGTTCCCTTCTCTTTCATGGTGTTGTTCAGCACACTGAGCTGCACTTGGCCATGCAAGTTCTTGCAGAACTCACTGGAAGCATTCCTCCTGGACAGTTCTCATTCTTCTCTGTTCATTTGTTGTTAATCCTGTGCATAGGCTCCACGTGGGGTTTTTTTATGGTGCTGTTTTAACCAAGCATTGCACAGCACTGTCAGACATTTCCTGGAAGCCTCACTGCAGTATATTTTATATATCTCTCATCATATATCTGCATAGTTACTGGTACCAGCCACCTTTATGGGCTGGCATTCAGCTTTGTGAAGATACCTGTTTCCCACAAACCAGGAAGATGGATGTGAATGTGTGCCATCTCCTCTCCATCCCCTTCTCCATCTCCTCACCTGCTTTAGGGCTCCAGCTGCTCCACTGGAAGTGCTCAGGGTGTCTGATTGCCCTCCCTAAATATTGCTGGTTCTTCATGTCCCCCTCCCACAGCTTCTCTGCCTGGAGCAGCTCCTCAGGCCCAGGCTCAGGGACTCTGGGTCCCTCTGGGGTTCCACCTTTGCAGGGCAGGGTCAGTGCCCAGTCAGACACAGATCTGTTCCACCAAGCTGTGGGAGATGCTGTCCCAGCCTCTCTCTGTGCTGCAGGGTTATTGGTGCCCACAGAGGGAACCCTGCTGCTGTGTCCTCTCCATCCTGGCAGGTCCCTGAGTCCTTGCCATGTCCCACTGTCTGTCCTGCAGTGCTTCCTCTCCCTCACTGCACACACAGAATGTTCTCCGGCTTCCCCTGCCCTCTGCTTTTGCCATTTCTCTTTATTTCAGGGACCAGTTCACAGGCTCTCACTTGAGCTTCAGTTTCCATTTGTTACACATCCTTTAACACTTCATACTGCTTGATTAAAGGGGATTTTTAACAGAAAAAAATCCTTCTCCTCGCTGTTCTCCTCCACACTGCCTTACTTTTTGGAGTTTTTTTTTTTTTGTAGAACAGTGTGAAATTGTGTAAAATACTCTGGATTCCTGTAACCAGGGGAGTATTGCCCACTGCTGAATGTATCCCCTACTCCAGTGTTTTTGTCATTAATTTTGCATTAGTGCATTTTGATGAAAGCACAGAGTGGAAGGACCAGGTTTGGATGTAACTAATTTATTGTTCCCTTGGGTTTCATCAGAACCACTCTGGTGGTGCTTTGTTGTCACCTGTGGTCTGCAGGGGAGAACAGGGGGGAGCTGAAAGCAAGTTGGTATGGCTAGGCAGGGCCTAAATATTACATTTACTGTGCTTGGGATCCTCCACTCATTTCCAGTGTCCCCCAGCTGCTGGAGCTGGGTGTTAGGAGAAGACACCTGGATAATTCCTGTTTCAGGGTGATGACCTCTCAGGACAAGTGTGGCAAAACCATTTGCCTCCACATGCACCTGTGCCTTGCTGCAAATGGGCTTTATTGTTGTTTTGAAAGTGAAATTAGGAGAGGCTTAATTAGGAAATAATAACTGGGAAACCACTGAAGAGCTCCTTTGGAGAAGAGGCTCCTTCCTTGGAGAAGCAGGTGCTGAGCCAAGCTGAATTTTGTTGTAGGGACAGAAAAGGAGGGAAAAAGCTGCTCCTGGGGGGCTTGGGGAGGTTCTAAAGAAGGACTCAGAGATGCTGAGTTGTGTCTGTGTATGTAAAATCCTTCTGTGTCCAACCTTTGCAGCCTCAGGATCTGCTGGGAAGGGGAACCGCCCCATGGACCTGGGCCCAGACTACAAACCCCCCCTGGGAGGTGAGTGTGGGGCTGAGCTTCTCCATGGCCACGCTTTGCTTCCACTCTGGGTCAGCCAGGGAATGTTCCAGCAGCAGTTCCATCCCAGAGGTGCTCCCAGCGTGGTGTGACACGGCTGCCAGAGTGGGACATCAGTTCTGTAGGGACAGGTGGGGAGGGAAAGGCCTCCTGTGCTCCTCCTCTGCTCAGTGCCCTCAGGGAATGCTCCCTGGTGTTGGATAAAGAGTTTCCTTTGGAGCCAAGTGAGCCCTGGAGGCTCCTGCTCCAGTTCCAGGGGGAGGCTGTGGTGCTGCAGGTTTAGCAGGATCCCAGACTGACTCTGCTTAGAGTGGGGAGGTTTTCGTGATAATTGAGTAGGCTGCATCAAACTGTGATAGACTCAGTAGGAAAAGGATCTGTAAATCAACTTCCAGATGAGCAGTTGTCCAGAAGCAGTTGCAAATGCCAGAGGAACAAACATTTCTCAGGAGATCCATCCCCTCCTGCTGCTCTGCAGGATTCCAGGCGGCTTTGGTGGGCACTGCTTGCTTTTCCTGTGTAATAAATGAGCCTTCTCTCCCCTCCCCAACCCTCCCAGGCAGTAACAGTCCCCATGGCAGCCCCACATCCCCCCTGGACAGCAACATGCTGCTGGTGATCATCGTGTCCGTGGGCGTCATCACCATCGTCATCGTCGTCATCGTCGCCGTCTTCTGCACGCGCCGCACCACGTCCCACCAGAAAAAGTAACGGGGCTGGGGCTGGGCCTGCCTGCCTTCCTGAGTCCTCTTGAATTCCTGCAGTCAGGGTTTGTTCCCTCCAAGTCCTGCAGCCTGCAGGTGCTGCTGGGCTGCTTTTCCTGTCAGTGTCCCAGAGGTCCCAACCATCGGTGCACACACAAATCAGGGCAGGGCTTCCAGCGTGCCTGCACTTCCCCCAGCCCCAGGAGAAATTGGCCTTTGTGGTGTTGGTGAGGTCCCCAGGATGAGGTGAGAGATGAGAATCTCTCCAAAGGTTCTCACCATCTTCTCAGAAGGCTGAGTCATTATTTGATGATATTATGTTATATTAAAGAATGCTATACTAAAACAATTCTAAAGAAAGAGAAAGGATACAGACAGAAGGCTTAACATGAATGACAATGAAAAACTCGTGACTGACTCCTCAGAGTCTGACCCAGCTGGCTGGGATTGGTCATTAATTAAAAACAATTCACATGGAGCCAATCAAACATGCACCTGTTGGTAAACAACCTCCAGAGCACATTCCAAAGCAGCAAACACAGGAGAAGAGAATCAGATAATTATTATTTACATTTTTCTCTGAGGTTACTCAGCTTCCCAGGAGAAGAAATCCTGGTGAAGGGATTTTACAGAGGATATCACGGTGGCAGTCCTTCACAAGTTTCCAAAGTGGAGCCAGTCCATGTGTTGGGAGCTGGGAGAGCTCAGGCAGCTCCTCACTCTTGCATGGGTGGGCTCAGTGCATTGACATTATCCAGGTTTCAGCAGGATCACTGGGGGGCAATCTGAGTGTGCTGCTGGATTCCTTAGGCAAGTGCTCCAAAATCCCAGTGGTTGTATCTGAATGCTTCCCTCAGAGCAGCTGCATCATTGCTGCAGCACTGGTGCTCCTGCAGGGTCTCTCTGTGTTCTCTGAAGGAGCAGAGCTGTGTTTGCAGTTTGATGTTTGATGCAAAACAGATTTTTAAGGAAGTGCTGAAAAGCCAGGCTTGGATAATCTGCAGTTGCTCTGCTGCAGCAGGACCACCCTGCAGAACTGCAGGGGAGGGAGCAGGGCTGGAGGAGCTGGCCCTGGCACACCTGGCAGCTGGGGCTGTGCTTGGGAGAGGGCAGCAGGGATGGGCCAGTGCCAGGTGTGTTTTATTTTCAGGGCAGAAAAAACAACCCTGTGAAATCTCCATTTCTGAGTGCCCTCAGCCAGGGAATAACCTGATCCCTGTCACTCATCAGCTCCAGTGGGAGCAGGATTTGGGAGTGATGCCTGCCAGAGGGGTCCCTTTGGGAGCAGACATTGACCAGAGCCATTCCTAGGAATTCTGCTCCCAAAGGGACCCCTCCTCCAGCTTTGCCATGGCCCAAAGTGAGGAGTCAGCGTGGCTGAAACCTACATTTTGCTGTCACAAACTGCTGCCATCCCAAATCTCTGCCTCACTGGGGTTTGCTGCTGCTGCTGAGCAGGGTGGGAACCTCCCCAGTGGGATGTGTGCAGCCTGAGCAGGGCTGGAAGGGACATTCCTGTCAGTAATCCTGTGTTCCAATCCTCTTGGGAGAACTGCACCTCCTTCTCCAGCTGCTGCTGGGGCTTGGTGAGCCTGGGATATGGACACAGCACTGGGATATTCTCTCAATGAGCAGAATTTCTGCAAACCTAATTCTCAGTAACAAAGGCTGGGCTGCAGAGCCAGGGCTGCATTCCATGGCCCTGGATGTGCTTTGAGGTGTCACTGGGGCTTGTGTGCAAAATTCCAAGCTCCTTGCCCAGTGGGAAACTTGTGCCCAGCTGGATGCAAGACCTGAGGGGAATCCCAGGGGAAAGCTCTCCCTGGTGAGCCCAAATCTTCAGTGCTGTGTCCAGCCCTGGCCCCTCAGTTTGGGAAGGATGTGGAGATGCTTGAGCACATCCAGAGGAGGCAACGAGGCTGGCGAGGGGCTGGGAACACAAACCCTCTGAGGAACATTTGGGGCTGTTTAGCCTGGAGAAGGGGAGGCTCAGAGGTGCCCTCATTGCTCTCTACAGCTCCCTGAAGGGAGGTTGCAGACAGGTGGGGTTTGGTCTCTTCCCCAGGGCAGCACTGACAGAACCAAAGGACAGAGCCTCCAGCTAGGTCAGGGAGGGTACAGGTTGGATATCAGGAAGAAAATTTTCACCAAAAGAATAAAAAAGGACTGGAATGCTCTTCCCAGGGAGGTGGCAGAATCACCATCCCTGGATGTGTTTAAAAAAGGCTGGACATGGCCCTTGGTGCCATAGTCTGGTTGAGGAGTTAGGGCACAGGTTGGAGGTCTCTTCCAGCCTCAGTGTTCTGTGATTCTGTGGGAGTTGCCTTTTCCAGAAGTGAAGAACATCTGCTGTGCTCTCCCTCGCAGGAAACGAGCCGCCTGCAAATCCGTGAACGGCTCCCACAAGTACAAGGGGAACTCCAAAGATGTCAAACCTCCAGACCTCTGGATCCATCACGAGAGGCTGGAGCTCAAACCCATTGATAAATCCCCAGATCCCAACCCCATCATGACAGACACCCCGATCCCTCGCAACTCCCAGGACATCACCCCGGTGGACAACTCCATGGACAGCAACATCCATCAGAGGAGGAATTCCTACAGAGGTGGGAGCCCATGGGGGGTGGGACACATTTCCTGTGGCTGGTGACATCCCTTCTTTGAGAGATGACAAAGTTCCTCATCTCTGTTCTTATTTTCCAAGTAGTGGGTTGGGTTTGTTCCTGGTTTCTGAGACTCTGGAAGGGTTGGAGCATGGGTTTTAGTGAGGAAATGGAGCATCCAGGAGTTAGATCTTTACTTGCTCTTGGTAAATACTGATTAGTAATGGGAAGATCATCTCACTTGATATTAAACCACTGGAGCTGTTTCTGACCTTTCAGCCCAGAGCTGAATCACTGCCAGAAGTTTGCCCTGGGGCCTGGAGAGTTTCTCCAGTTGCCAAAATCCTCACCCTCACTTCTTCCCACCTTGCAGCAAAGGGGGAAGGGGCTGGTTTTGTCACTGGGGGCTCCAAGAGCTGCCTGGGAGCAGGACTGGAGGAGGGTTCAGGAGCTGGAGCAGAGCATAACGTGGCTGTTTCCCCTCAGGACACGAGTCAGAGGACAGCATGTCCACGCTGGCAGGAAGGAGGGGCATGAGGCCCAAGATGATGATGCCTTTTGATTCTCAGCCACCTCAGCGTAAGTGAACCCCCCATTCCTGCTGGAGCCACTCCCTGCTCCCAGGAAATCCCTTCCTGGGCAGCAGGAACAGCTCAGGGCAGGCTCCTGAGCCCTCCTGGTGTGGGCAGAGTGTGAGGCCATGTTAGAAGGGACTGGGAGTACTGGGGTGAGGGCAGGAGCTTGGCCAGGTGTGTCTGACCCAGTCTGGGGCTCTCCAGGGACTGCCTGTGGGCCTGGCTGCTTCTTGTAGTCATTCCCTTGGAACCCTGCCAGTGTCCAGCTGCTCCACAGGAGCTGGAATCTCTGTCAGGTTCCCCACTGCTGGTTTTTCCCCTCCCAGCCCAAGCAGTCACCATCCCCTTTATCTCTGCAGTTGCTGCTCTCAGAGCCCTCTCTGAGTTTACTCCGAGCTCCTCTTTGCCCTGGGATCCTTCTCTGATACCAAAATCACCATTATTATAAAATATTTTTGGAATTAAACAATATATGTCGAGTTTTCAAATGACTCCAAGATGGAAAGAGATGAAACCCTGTGAGAAAACACCAGTGAGGAGCTCAGGAGTTACTGTGCAGGGGCAGAACTGGGAGGTGAAATTACACCCAGGCTGAGCTTTGGACTTCCCTGAGCTCCTGGAGCCAGGTGGCTGCTGCCACAACCCTCCATTTTATGGAATTATTTCAGAGTAGTTCATTACATTTCCACTTTCTTTTTAATTAAAAACTGAACTGAGCACTTGGTGTTCTTGATGTCTACCTCCTTTTTCAAGTGATTGCTCAGTTTGTGAATTTTCTTGTTCTGTGACCTTTTTCCAAGAGAAGCAGTGGTTGCAGAGTGATCTCCTTGCTGTCTCCCAGCTCTCTGTGTGTGAGGAGGGAGCAGAGCAGAGGATGCAGTTTGACACTAAATTCCTTGGAGCTGGTCTGTGTCACACATGGCTGTGTGACAGGTGCTCATGCCAGGCTCTGCCCCAGCTCCTGCCTTGCCAGGGGGGGCACAGAGCAGGCCCAGGCCCTGCTGGAGCTTGGCTTTGAGACTTGGACTCTCCATGCTGTTTGTGAGAGCTCCAGGGGCCTCCTGCCACAGGCTCTGCTTTGTGGGAGTGGAACATCCACTGTGGGCTCTGCAGGTGCCTTCCTGGCACGTGAGGCCCTTTCTCAGCCCCACCAGGACCATTCCATGTCCAGCCTGGGCCTGCACAACCTTCCCTGCCTTTCTTCCACCCACTGCAGCATTCAGATGGAGTCATTAATCACCTCCTAAGTACTGAATTATGGGAACCCACTGTGCCATTCCAGTCTAATTTGCAGTCATGGTGTGTACCTAGTGACTTCCTTCTTTGCCTCCTGGAGCACAGAAGTTCTGGAAGGATGTTGGGAAGCCAAGGGCTGTTTATTGTTTCACACACCTCATTTCATAGTGTATCCACCATATAATAGTGGATAGTATATCAGTGTGGGTAACAAATCTGAATTCTCCTTATTCTTCTGAACTTTTCCTTGGAATCAAGCAGTGCACTAAGAGCTGGTGGCACAGTTTTTGGAGCTGTAATTGGGTGATTTTTTTGTCCTAAGCACGTTTGAGGTGTGATAACCCAGGGATTGATTCTAGGCTGTCAGTCAGCCGAGGGCCTGGCTCCCTGCTGGAGGAGGGAGCAGGGAGGGGTCCCCAGCCTGTCCTGTGTGTGTGTGTTAAGTGTTTCTCTGTCTTGTGTTCATCCACAGCTGTGATTAGTGCTCATCCCATCCATTCCCTCGACCCCCCTCACCACCATTTCCACTCCGGCAGCCTCGCCTCTCCAACCCGCAGCTTCCTGCAGCACCAGCTCAGCCCATGGCCCCTGGGCTCTGCCATGTCCCATTCGGACAGGGCCGACTCCACAGGTGAGACACCAAGCCTCAGGGAGCTGCTGCTCTGGGCAACAGCCAGGGAAACACCTGGAAATCCCAGCCTGGAGCTGGGTCAGCCTCCTCTGGGGGTTCCGTGAGGATGGGCTGGGCTTTTCTGGGTAGGTCAGATACTGATCCTTGACATCCGTGGTGGTGTCCTTGGAAAAGGGGATTCGTGTTTTATACACAGCTCCAATCAGGGATTGATTCCTCCTGCCAAAGCCTCTGGCTCTGGAGTCTGAAACATCAGATTAACTCTGAGCTGCTTCATGGGGTAACTTTTCCCTCAATTAAAACAATTTCAAACCAGCAGGGATGGCAAATCCAGGCTTGGCTACTGAGAATGGGGGCACACAGAGAGTGGGGGTGATTTCCAGGCAGCACTTTCAGACTTGATCAGAATCATCTGCAATATTTTTAGAGAGCACTGAAGTCTCCAGTGCTCTGAAAAATCCCAAAGCAATGGTGTTGCTAAATGTGCACGTGAGTAACACATTGGGATGAAGCAAACTCTGAGCTTCTCTACTTTAAGGTCACCATTTGAAGGTATCACAGCCACAAGTGTGGTTTCCTTATAAAAACAGTTCCTGAGGCTGCAAGGTCCATTCCAGCCCAAACCATTCCATGAGTCTCAGTCAATGGATTTCAGGTGTGGCTCCTCTGTGACCACCCCAGTGCTGTGAAGAGTTCCTGGTTAAAAATGCCAATACTTTGATCCTCTGGGGTAAAAGGAGGCTGCAGATTGGTGTTCTGTGCTGTTTGTCTGAGGACTGGAACACGGAGCTCTTTGAGTGCCAAAGCGGGAGAGGTGGAATCGCTCAGCTCTCAGCTCCTTTAGCTCCCACCCAGCCGATGGAGGGGGCCGGGGTGTCACAGCAGCCCCTGGCAGGAGGAGCCGTGTCCCCGTGTCCCCGCTGCAGCGGCAGTGACCCCTGCTGTCGCTGTGTGTCCTTGCAGAGTCGGTCCGGAACACGCCCAGCACGGACACGATGCCGGCGGGCTCGGCCGTGCCCAGCGCGGAGCTGGCAGAGGCCGAGGGGCCATTCCTGCCCGCCGAGGAGGAGCCCCAGGGCCCCCCCACGGCCCACGTGCGCCCCTCGCACCCCCTCAAGAGCTTCGCCGTGCCCGCCGTGCCCAACGCCGGCGGCCCCTTCGACCCTGCCCTGCCCAGCACCCCCCTGCTGACCCAGCAAGGTGAGGCCACGAAATGGGGATTTGGGGAACAAAGGGTTGGGCATCAGAGGAAATATGGCAGAGGCTGGGCTGAGTTTTGGTGGTGTCACTTTCTGTACATAGATAATTCAATCCAACACTCCATAACTGAACCGTTCCTTTTCTCTGACAGAATCCTGTTCCTTCAGGGAACCATCCCAAACTACTCTGGGTTCAAAGGGAGCTTTAAAGCCCATCCTGTGCCACCCCCTGCCATGGGCAGGGACACCTTCCATTGTCCCAGGGTGCTCCAAGCTCTGTCCAGGCTGACTTTGGGCACAGCCGGGATCCAAGGGCAGCCCCAGCTGCTGTGGGCACCCTGTGCCAGGGCCTGCCCACTCTCCCTCCCATCCAGGAACTCCTTCCCAACATCCCACCTAACCCTGTCCTTACTGTGCTCCTTGCAGGAGCTCCCTGGGCAGGCTCAGAGGCAGTGCCCAGCCTGACCTGTGCCCCTTTCCCTTGGCAGCCCCCGGGCACCCCCTGCACGCGGTGAAGACGGCGTCCATCGGCACCCTGGGCAGGACCCGGCCACCCATGCCCGTGGTGGTGCCCAGCGCCCCCGAGGTGCAGGAGACCACGCGGATGCTGGAGGACTCGGAGAGCGTAGGTACCCCCTGCCAGGCTGGCAGGGCTCACCCTGGGGCTCTGTGGGCACCTGCACTGCCACCTGCATGGGCACAGGGGCTGGGCACTGCCACAGCTCGTCTGCCCGGGAATCCGCACAGAAAAGGGGGGGAGATGGGGAGGGTCCTGCTGAGTCCTGCAGCTGCAGCTTCCTCAGCTCTGCAGGGCATCCCCAGTGCCATCCCTGAGCTCTGCAGGGCATCCCCAGTACCATCTCTGAGCTCTGCAGGGCATCCCCAGTGCCATTGTCATTTCCCAGCTCTGCAGGGATTCCCAGTGCCAGTGCCATCCTTTAGCTCTGCAGGGCTCTCCCAGTGCCATCCCCAGCTCTGCAGAGCACTCCCAGTGCCATCCCCAGCTCTGCAGGGCATCCCCAGTGCCATTGCAATGGAACATTTGCCATTAATGTCAGTGTGTTCCAAGCCAGCATCCCAAATATATTTGTAAATTATCACAGGAAAGTTTCCTGACTGTTGGGAAGGGTGCAGCCTTGTTGGGCAGCTTTGGAAGCAGCTTTTAAGGAATGTTTTGGGTGTGAGGCACTGGAAGAGCTGTTTTCCTTTCAAATTGCAAACCAGGGAGCTGCTCCTCTGGCCATTGTGTCACCTTTTAATACAGAAATATTAACTGCTGCAGGAAATGCTCATTTGGAATTTATATTTCTTTTTTTTTCCTCACTGTCTTTTTGTCACGTGTTTTTTTACCCTCCTGATTTTATTTCTCTATGTGCTGGTGAGGAAACTTGATCTTGGTGCCCTTTTGTGCTTTGGTAACTCCTGCTTTATTAATTTTGTTTGGTCAGTACCAAACTCATACTCCTCAACTAATTTGTAATATTTAAATAGAGCCATTAATACTTTTTTCCCATCAATGTATTAGTGCAAGGTAGAGTCAGCACAAAACCCAGATTAAATTAAATTACTGGTTCAGCTATGAGTCTTAAAATGTAAATGCAAGTTGAACTGTGAGGTTCAGGGTTGGGTAGTGATTTGAATTAATTCTGGGTTTTAGGAAAATGTGTAGAAGGAGTTGAAGGAAGGAGTTTACTCCCAGCTGCTGCTCTTATCCCAGTCAGGAGTTGGCAGATGATGTGTTGGGCAGAGCACTGGGATGACTTTGCTGTACAAGTGGAGGAGGTTTGTGTGTGAGAACAGGTCAGGGCTGGAAACTGCTCAGAACTGGGAAGGACTTGGTCAGGAGGGGTTTGGAGATGAGCCAGGCCATGGTCTGTCCACAGTGGTGACAGAAATGAGACAGCTGAGCCCAAAAATGTGTGGGTTTAGCAGCTGTCCTGATCCCAAAACAGCCTTGGTGGAATATTCCTTTGACCTTTTTTCCTGACACTTGACTCATCCATTTATCTATTAAAATGAGATGATCATTTAGCCCAGGTTGACCAAATGCAGTGACAGGGATGGTCTTGTGGTGATTTAGAAGCTGATGTCTGGTGGTACTGTCAAGATACTTCACATGGAGCTTCAAGTCATTGCTCCTTTGTAATCCATGGATTGATCCAGGAATTTAGTAGTTCTGGTCCTAAGACCTGGATTTGACAATCAGAGGGTTTTGGTCTGTGTTGTGATCAGTGCAACTACTTTTCTATTTTCAGGAAAATGGAAGTTTAATTTACAGCAAGAGCAGGTTTCTGTACATGACTCTGTGCTGCCTTTCCCTGGTACCACTTGTGCAATTTCTGCTGACTCTGCCAAGTGCAGGAGCAGCAAGCAGCCCCAGGACCCTCAGTGGGGAGGGGAAACTGAGGACACCTCCACAGTCAAGCAGTTCTTCACAATTTGTCTATTTTCTGTCTGTTTACCTGTTCATTAATTTCTTTCCAAAATGCACCATATAAAAGGTGCACAGGACCTTTCCCTAAGCTGGGAAGATCCTTCTCAATTTCCTGCTTTGGTTCAAAGGCAGGGATTGAGACAGGAAAACAGGGCTTGGCCAGTGGAGCTCTGAACCACAACTGCCCAAGGGCTGCACTTGGAAAGAGAGGAGCTGAGCTTTTCCAGCCCTGCCCAGAATCCCCGAGCTGGGAGAAGAGCTCCCAGACCACTGAGTGCAGCCTGTGCCCAAACCCCCATTGATGTGGATAAACCCCCTGGGGGTCAGGGCTGCCCCAGGAGTGCCCTTTGCTGAGCCCCAGCCCTGTGTGAGTGCCCCTCTCCCCCTGCAGAGCTACGAGCCGGACGAGCTGACCAAAGAGATGGCGCACCTGGAAGGACTCATGAAGGACCTGAACGCCATCACCACGGCCTGAGCGCCCCCGCCGCGGACTCAGCCTTGCCACACGAGCATTGGACAGAGGAAACCCGAAAGGAAACTACAACAAACAAGAGAAAAACAAGAAATTAACGAACCAGAAAGAGGGACAGCACATGAGAGCAATGGAGGGAGGAGGAGAGGAACCAGCCCCAGGTGACGCCAGTGTCACCCCTTGTCCTGCAGGGAGCCACGTGGGGTTCCAGCAGCCCCCAGCAGGATGGGCCACGCCAGGCTGGGATCCAGCAGGACAAGTGGACTCGCCATTAGTTTTTTTCTGGTCAGGTTTTGTCTCAGTGGTGTGATTGCCCTGCCTTTTCAGTGTTGGACATTGGCATTTATGTACAATTTTATTTGTTGTTTTTATTTTATCTTTTTTTATAAAAAGGAAAAAAAATATTGTAATAAAAAAAAAAGGGAGAAACTGTTGTTTTCCACAGCGTAGGCTGAGGTTTGACTGCTTGTTCTATTGTGTATGAAAATTCATTGCCAGTGTGGGTTGTTCAGTTTTGTTTTTTATTCTGCGTATAATTACGTCCCCTTCTGGCAGTTAATCCATGGCCTTTTGGGATGCTGCACTGCTCTTTGTAAGCTTTTTTTATTATTTTTATATTATAATTATTAAAAGCCTGACTTTCTCCTCTCATCACTGTGAGATTCCCAGTCTGTTTGAGTTGAGGTGTAATTGGAGCCTTGTTTGTCGCTTTTTGTGCAGTTTCATATTTTCAGTGGGGGGAGAAGTAGCTGGGGAAGGGGAGGGGATCCTGGGGGGGGGAGGGTTCATTCCTGTTGTTTTCCTGTCTTTTTCCAGTGACTGGGAAGACTGAAGAACAAGGAAACATCTTCAGCTGTGCTGTGTGTCTGGTCACTGGGCCCAGGAAGAGGCTCCTTTAGGAACATTCAGAGAATTCCTCCTGGGAATTGGGCTTCTCCTGCCCAGGTGACCCTACAGGAAGCTTCTTTTGGCAGCTGTTTTGTTGTTGTTGGTTTCAAGATGGATCAGGAGCCTTGGAAGTGCAGAGTGAGGGCTCAGAGAGGCTGCAGGGCTGGGCTCAGAGAACTTGAGGATTTTCTCATTCCCAACAGCCCAGATCCTGCCTGGAGAGCACTGAGTGGCCACAGGGTCCTGCAGGTCCTGTCCCAGGCCATCCCCACAGGAATCCTGCTCTGAAAGATTCCTCACACACAAACCAAGGCAAAAATGTATTTTTTTACACTTTGGAAACCATGTAAAAATCAACCCAGTGTTGGTGACCCAGGTGCTGTTCACAGAGCTGTCTGGAAAGGGAAGAGAAGGAACAGGGAGGGAAGAGGGATTTTCCTTCTCTCCTCCTGGGCTTGCCTGGCTCTGTCCTTCTCTGCATTAAAAAAAGGGCTGGAGTTCAGTAAAATGAGAAATAAAAAGAGAGAGAGAAACCCCAACCAGCTGCCAACGAGCTCCTGTGTAATTTCACTTCTGGGATAAAAGGAATCCCAAACTTCCTGATGGTTCAGGGGCTGGGATTTGGGAAGCTCAGGCCCCTCTGTGCCTCTGCCAGGAGATTTCCACTCAAGTGGCAAAAAGAACTTGGCTTCCTTTGCTTCCCTTTATCCCCTGAAGTGGAGCTGAAGCTCCCAGTGCTGTCCCTGGGATTGAGGGTGGGGTCATTTCCTGCATTTATTTATTATTGAGGGAGGGGAGGGAATTCAGTCAATGGTAGCACCCTGGGCCACCTGGATAATTCATGTTTGGACTTTTGATCAGTACAATTCAGGGCAAAATAAGCTACAGGACATGAATTTAAAGAATAAAATCCACGCCCTGGCCTGGAAAAGGAGGGTGTGGATCTGTTCCTTTGCCTATTTTTTACCTATACCCAAAGAAATGCCATCCTACACACACAGTATTCCCAGCTGGGGGCCTTTGTGAATATTCCTTATGTAGAACACCATGAATGTTAATATTGTCCTTGAATTTGGGGAGGGGGAATATTTTTAATGATAAAACAACTGTTCAAAGTTGGTTTTTTAAGGTTAAACTGAAAAAAAAAAAAAAGAAAAAACATTTATTCAATTCAGTGTACAATCTGTATTGCACTTTTTCACATTTTAATGCTACGTTTTCTTACATATCCTGTGATTTTAACTTTGGAACATTGTGTATCCTTGTAGTGTCATAGTCCAGCTGTGCAGTGACAGCTTCTCTCAGACATGTGGGGAAAAGGAACAAACCAAACCTGTACATTGTTTTATGATTCTCATGTAGAAGAATTTCAAGGACTGCTGTAGATGTCAACCTTTCTGTACAATTTTTTTGCTTTTCTGTAGTATTTGCTGTATCCTCTATGGCTTTTTTTAATAACTTCATGTTTATTATTTTGTATTGGGCATCCAATACACTTTTTTTAATCCAATCAACTCCTGCTTGGAGAGTTTGTTTAATTCTTTGCAATGGGTTCAGTGACCAGGTTTGGGGGTTTACTTGCCCTTTTTTCCTTTGCTCTGGGTTGTGAAGGAACAGAACTGTTCTCCCTCCCTCAGGCTTTGTGCAGTCACTGACCTTGGAGCATTTCCCTATTTCAGAGCTCCACAGTAAAACTATCACCTTTTAATTAGCAAGCAGAGAAGGAAGGGGTTCAAATCATGGAAGTGCAAATAACAGCCTCAATAAACAGGGAAACAATGGGACAATAACACCACAACCACGGGATATTGCACTTTCTGCTGCTGGATTGTGAAGAGCAGGCATTGATCTCCTCGTGTGCACCCCCTGCTGATGTGCATCAGCCCCGGGCCAGCGGCCACTGCCGGGGTCACAGCCCTGTCCCTGCCCTGTCCCTCCTTCCGTCCCCCTCCCAGGGACAGGGAGCCTGCAATTCCCCCGGAGGGATGGCCAGGGGCAGCTCAGCCGTGTCAGAGCTGCTGGGGCTGGGGAGAACCGGGAGAGCATTTCCTGAGTCCAGGAGAGAGCAGCTAAACCCTGCTGGACTCACCGACCTCCAACTCCGGGCAGGGGGCAGGAGCTGAGCGTTCCCAGCCCTGCCCAGGCTGGGATTGGCATCACCGAGCTGGGAAAAGGGAAAAGCTCCCAGACCACTGAGTCCACCCTGTGCCCAAACCCCTGAGTGCCACCTCCAGGCATTCCTTGGATATCTCCAGGGATGGGGAAAACAAACCTCCCTGGGCAGTTCCAATCCCTGACACCCCTTTCCATGGAGAAATTCCTCCTGGTGTCCAACCCTTCCTTGGGAACGAACAATTCCTTCCCATATCCCATCCAGCCCTGCCCTCTGGCAGTGGGAGCCATTCCCTGGCTCCTATCCCTCCATCCCTTGTCCCCCAGTCCCTCTCCAGCCCTCCTGGAGTCCCTTCAGGCCCTGGCAGGGGCTCTGAGCTCTCCCTGAGCCTTCTCCTGTCCAGCTCTGAGCTCTCCCTGAGCCTTCTCCTGTCCAGGTGAGCAGCCCCAGCTCTCCCAGCCTGTTTCTGGGAGACCAGGGGAGGTTTCCAGCAGGTTACACCTCTGCCCCACGAGCCTCCCCTGACCAAGCCTGAGGCCAATCCCTCTGCTCCCGTCCCTGGTCCCGGCTGTCCCCTCCTGTCAGGGACTCGTGCAGAGCCACAAGGTCCCCCCTGAGCCTCCTTTTCCAGCTGAGCCCCCCCAGCCCCGCGCTCCAGGTTCCCCGGGGAGCCCTGGCTGTGTCGCTGTGCCCGGGGCGGTGCCGGGGCGGTGCCAGGCAGCCCTGCGGGCACAGGGTGCCACCGCAGCCCGGGGACAGCAGATGGCAGCGGTGCCTCGCTGCTGAGCAGCCGCAGCGCTCGCACGGTCCGAGCCGAGCTCCGGCAGGGACCAGGGACCCCCAGGGCTGCTGCTGCCGCTTCCCAGGGGAAAATCACGCTATAAATCCCAGATTTTTTTTCCAAGGGAGCTTTGGCTTCCAACCCTCAACAAGTGTTGCCTAAAAGAGCTGCAATAAATTGGGCAACGCTTGCAGGTTTTTGCCCAGTGAGAGCAGGCACCCATCTCCTCCTGAGTGGGTTTGACCCAAACCCTCTGGAGCTCAGCAAAAGCATTTCTGCAGCAGCTCAGGCCGATTCAGCTCAACAGCTTTTACCAAAACCACTGAGGCAGTGCAGCTTTTCTTAGGATCCCAGAATGGTTTGGATGGAAGGGACCTTAAAGCCCAATTCCAATCCCACCCCTGCCATGGCAGGGACACCTTCCATTGTCCCAGGGTGCTCCAAGCCCTGTCCAGCCTGGCCTTGGGCACTGCCAGGGATCCAGGGGCAGCCACAGCTGTGCCAGGGCCTCCCCACCCTCCAAGGGAAGAATTTCTCAGAACTATCCATCCTTGCCCTCTGGCAGTGGGAGCCATTCCCTGCATCCTGTCCCTCCATCCCTTGTCCCCTGTCCCTCTCCAGCTCTCCTGGAGCCCCTTCAGGGCTCTGAGCTCTCCCTGAGCCTCCTCCTGTCCAGGTGGGCAGCCCCAGCTCTCCCAGCCTGTTTCTGGGAGACCAGGGCAAGCTTCCAGCAGGTTACACATCTGCACCATGTGACTCCTGAAAGCCAAGCCTGGAGCTGCACTGTGGCTCTCCAGAACCTTCCAGACACAATAAAATCCCTGCCCCCAGAGCAGCTGTGCCAGCTCTGCAGGGTGGTGGCACCCTGGAAGTGCAGGGGACAGGCAGGACTGACAAGGCCCAGCAAGTCTGGAAAGGGAGAAGCCAGCCCTTGGCAGCTACAGGAACATGAGCATAAAGGGGGAAGAGTGGAGAACACCCCCAGCCCCAGCCTGCCTGGGGAAGGGACAGGGACAAACAAATCCAGTGAGGACCCCACGGCTGCCCCAGCAGCCAGGAGCAGCAGCACCCCCAAAAGGTGGGGTTCAGGTGGAGAGCCACCCCCAAACCCCCACTCCTACCTGGGCAGGCACAGGAGAAGCTGCTGGTGCTCCCTGCTGCTTGCTGTACAGAACTGGACTGGGAGAAACTGGAACCTGCTTGTGTCCCACACTCCCCAGGTGTTTCCCATCTCATCCCAGGTGTTTTCTATCTCCATCCCAGGTGTTTCCCATCTCCACCCCAGGTGTTTCCCATCTCCATCCCAGGTGTTTTCTATCTCCATCCCAGGTGTTTTCTATCTCCATCCCAGGTGTCTCCCATCCCCCTCCATCCCAGGTGTTTCCCATCTCCACCCCAGCCAGGGCTCTCCCCAGCTCCAGGACATTTCCCTGAGTCCCAGCCCAGCTGCTCCAGACTGGGGCTGTCTCTGCCGGCCCAGCTGGGCCTGGAGAGGTGGCAGGGAGCAGTGGGGTGTTTATGGGATGGGAGTGGGTTGGGGACAGCCCTTCCCAGCCAAGGCTGCTCTGTAAGAACCACTGATCCAATAAAACCCATCAAGCAAAGAACAGCATCACAATAAATTAGAAATGGATGCTGAGTCCCCACAGTGCTGTGACTCAGGGCTCCCAGAGAAAATTCCAGAGTGCCCAAGGCTGGTGCCTGCCTGGTTTTGTTCCACTTGAACCACACCCTGTGACTTAGGAGACCACTTTGCTGGAGACAGGGAAGAAAAAAAGGTGTGGGTTGTGCCACAGGTGTCTCCAGGTGTCCCTGGATCTGTGGGGTGATGCTTTCATGGCAGAGCTGGTTAAAGCCACACCTTTAGCATCCTTGTAGGGCGGAGTGTGACTGTCCTCAGTGCCAGAGACTCCCCAGGAGCACCGGGACATGAGACACGAACTGTCCTGGCACTCTAATCTCAGTCACCAGAGGGGTGTGAGGCAGAAGGGGGAGGTGAACAATCCCTCGGGACTCATTCCTGCCTGGCACTGCAGCGGTGGGCAGATGAGCTCGGGCAGCAATGTGCCCTCAGCCCCGTGCCCCTCCTTCCTTCCTGTGCTCCCGGGAATCCACCAAGGCTGCCCGGCGGGAAGCAGGAGTGCTGGCAGAGGAGCAGCATCCTTCCTCCCCACAGGGAGAAACCACCCAGGCCCTGGGCTCGCTCCAGCAGCGCTGGGATGTGCTGGTCTCGGGCCCACGGAGCTCCCAGCTCCAGGGGCTCTTCCCGGGAGGCAGCGGCAGCTGGGGCCGCCAGCCACGGCAGCTCCCGGCCCCGGGGGCTTCCAGCCACGGCAGCTCCCGGCCCCGGGGCCTTCCAGCCACGGGAGCTCCCGGCCCCGGGGACTTCCAGCCACGGCACCTCCCGGCCCTGGAGCCCCAGGGTGGCCTTGCGGAGGGGTTGAAGGGATGGGCAGGGTCCTGGCCGGAGCTGCCCGGGGCACAGGAGCCCGGGACAAGCGGGAGGGGACAGGCTGGAGGGGACAGCCAGCACGTGGCTCCTGCGCTGGCACCGCGTGAGCGCCGCTGCCCGCCCGACAGCACGGCCGTGTAAAAACAGCGGGAGGGAGAAGGACGGAAAATGACCCTGAAGATCTCTGTAATTTCCAGCCCAGCCAGGAGCGGCTCCCGGGGAGGGAAGGCGTTCACACACACGTGGGACAGGCTGTTAACCCCTTCCTGCCTGCCGGTCCTGCAGCGCCCGTGCCAGCCGGGCAGTGCCCGCAGAGGGCCTGGCATCTGTCGGGCTGCAGCTCCCGTGAAGCTGCCGTGTCTGCCCACGGAAACAAAGGAGCATCTCCGTCTTCTGAGGGGCTCCAGGCGAGCTCTGTTCGAGCAGAGCCTGGCAGAGGGAGCGGCGGTGGTTGGGGTCGGTGGGGGCTGCAGCCTGCGCTGCGCTGATGCTGCAAGGGGCAGCGAGCGCCTCTCCTGCCTCTGCAAATGACACAACCGAGTCACGGCTTTGTTCTCTTAATATGCCTTAATGGCACCACCTTCAGCTCCATTAAAATCAGAGCCTAAAGCCAGAGCGGGGATTAGGCAAAGGGCGCAGGAATTAGCGAGGCAGAATGGCTGGAGGCTCTGCAAGTGATGTGACAGAACCAATGTACACAAATGCAGCCTCTCCTCATCGAGGGGAGAGAGCAGCCCGGGAGGGGATGGCTTTGGAGAGCCCCTGTCCATCCAGGAGCAGTGCTCAGCCACTCCTGGGTGCGGGGACAGGGCTGGGGACAGCAGGCACTGCTCCCCCGAGGTGGCTGTGAGGCTGAGGGAGGGCAGGGTGTCCTTGCAGCCATCACCTGCACAGGGGGCACACCTGGAGCTCTAGCAGGGAAGGTCTGTGCTGGAAAGCAGGGGGTGCTCAGCTCTCACCTGGGCACCTTGGGCTGCCCCAGCTTCTCCCCTGGGATCCCCCTGGGAAAAGTACATCCAGCCAAGGCTGCCCCTCTGCCAGGAGCTCATAGCATTGCTCACATGCCTGAGCAGCCTCATTTCATTCCTGCAGGTTTCTGAGTGTAGATTTGGGCTGAAAACCAGAGCAGAGGGGCCAGAGGCACACACCAAACCTGGGAGCACAGTGGGAGCATTTCTCCATGTGGGACAAGGCACAAAGGAGAGCAGGGAATTGCAGGATGATGAAAAGCTGCTGCAGGATCACCTCCAACCCCAACTGCAGCTTGGCCTGCCCTGCTTCTCCTCCCCCTGCAGAGGGGAGTTATGGAGCCCAGCAGAGGGGAAGATCCCCCCACTCCTCACGCAGCTCAGCCCAGCCTGGCCTGCAAGGGGCAGAGGGCACGGCAGGGAGTGTCTGGCATCCAGCAAAGAGCACTGCTGGGGTGTGTGTGCCAGTTCTGGGGCTCATCCCTGCAGCTCCAGCCCCTCTGGGCTGGCTCAGGGCTCCTGGCATCCTGCCACGGGCTGGCCTCTGCCCTGCCCTCTCCTGGGAGTCCCTGGTGCCCATGTCTGAGCCCTCTGGGCTTGGAGACGTGGCTGCAGTGCTGGGCAGGGGGATCAGTGCCAAGGGAAGGGTCCTGCCTCACCAGGTGCCAGCTCTGTGGGAAGCAGAGCTCCTGTCCAGCCTTTATTCCAAGTGTGACCCCAGCACTCCCTGCCAGGCTGCTGAGAAGCCATCCCTGGCCCCTGCTGTCCCCCCTCAGCTCAGGAGGGTCCCACCCTGACCCCAGGGCTGTTCCCCTCTGTGTCTGTGTGCCAGGTGGGCACAGGGCTGCTGCCAGGGCAGGGCAGGGATGTGTCCCCAGTGCCTCTCCAGTCCCACACTGCTCTGGGTCCCTGCAGAACAGCCCTGGTGGGTGTCCAACTCCAGCTCTGGCAGCAGGGCATTCCCAAGGAGCTGGAAGTGTCCCCTGCCACCTCTCAGGGCTGTGAGCAGTGACATGTCCCCTCTGCCCAGGTTGTGGAGCCTTGGAAGAGCTGCCCCATTTGTTTTCTGCTCTCTGTGCTTTGGCCATGGCTGAGAGCTTTGCTTTGTGCCCATGTCCCCTGTCCCACAGAAGAGCAGGGGTCAGTGTGGCTCATGGCTCTCAGCTCCTGTCACTGTCACAGCAGTGCCTTGGGGGACTCAGGGATGGGCTCAGCCCTGAGGCTGGGGTGAAAGCTGTCTGGTGTTCCCTATTTCAGGTAAAATGCACACTCTGCTGTAGTGATGGCTTTAAAGGGGTCATTCCCAACTTACTCATGGCTCTCCTAGCAGGGAGGACAAAGATGCAACTCCCTTTTCCTTCTGAGCATCCCCAGGAGCACCTTGCAGGGTACCTGAGCTGGCTGGTCTCGTGCTGGGAGATCCCTGGAACTGCAGAGGAGATGAAACAGGACTCAGTCAGGGCATGCCCACTCCCAGCCCCAGCCTGGGGCTTCCTGGGGACACCCCAGAGGCGTGGCAGGGTGTCCCTGATGGTGGCTGTGACCTGGGGGGGGACAGCCTGAGGGTCCTGCCAGGCACAGAGCTCACGAGGCTGCAGACAGGAGGAAAATCCTCTTCCCAAGAGAGAGCTGAGCCCCAGCCTGCCTCTCCCTGAGGCCCTGGCAGCACTTTCCTTCTGCCCAGGGCTGGCTGGTGCAGGGACCAGCCAATCCCAGTGCCCTGGGAAAGCACTGCTGGGTTCTGTGGGCTCCCACACCCCAAAATCTCCCCCAGGGTACAAGAGCCATGAGTGTGGGAGCTGCTGCCTGTCCCAAAGCCAGAGACTGCTGGCTGGGCAGCCAGGCCAGGCTGAAATTTCCAGAATTCCTGCCCAAACTGGAGCTGGGCAAAGGGAGAGACCACCAGAGCTGCTGCTGCTGCCTTTGTCCCACCTGGGGAGGGCTCCTGAGGCTCTGTGGGGCAGGCAGTGGTGATGAGGGGCAGACCCACCCTGCTGAGGGCAGTGACCTGGCTCTGGGGATGTTTTCTCACAGCTGGATCACCCCAGTGCTCTGTGCAGTCCTTGCAGTGAGGCAAGGAGGCAGCACCATGTGCTGACCCAGCCAGGCCTTCCAGGTGTGCTTTCAGAGCTCAAAATTTGGATTCTGTTCCAGTCCAACCTTCCAAATTTACAAATCTTCTGGGAAAATCTTAATTTTAAAAGAAATACTGGCTTGGGCAGGGCTGACAACCTGTTCCCTCTGTTACAGGAATGGCATGGAAAACAGCCTGGCCTAAAAACCCTTTCCAAAAGGCAACCCCAACATTTCAGTGCCTCAAGTCCCTCGTGGGAACTCCAGGACAAGGTGACCCACCAGGAGTCACCCACAGACCTGAGAGAGCCTTGCAGGAGCAATGGAAGCTCAGAGCTCAGGCCAGTTTTACCTTCCTAAAACTCCTCAGCTCCTGGCCTTGGCATCCTCCCTGTGTGCTTCCTGTGCTGCTGCCAGGGGCTGTGTCCTGTGCAGGGCTCCTCCTCCAGGGATCCCACAGGCAGCCACAGCTTCCATGTCTGCATCAAAGTGAAGGATTTTCTTGCACACATCTGCAAAACAACTGCCAGATTTCTCCCTTGGCTTGGTGAAAATTCAGGTGTAGGTGGAATTGGCTGAACACAGAGAATGTGTGAGGTGGTGAACACCCTGCCAAAGCTCCAAAGGCAGCAGGAGAACAGAGACAGGACAAGGCAAAGGGCTGAAATGGGATTTTCCTCCTTTAAAGCTCATCTTGTGTTGCCTGGAGCTCACCACGTGAAGCACACAGCAAGTCACAGGGGTGGGTTTTTCACATTTTTATTTACTAAGGTTTTTATTGTGTGTTTTATATTGCAAACCCCACCCCTAGAACTCTTCCCCTCCCTTCCCCCCAAAAGAAACCAAATAATAATAATAATAATAATAATAATAATAATATAATAATAATAATAATAATAATAATAATAATAATAATAATAATAATAATAATAATAATAGTAATAAATATAGTTCCACCTACTGAGACAAGCCTAGTGTTGACTGGGGTCCAGTCAGAATAACTCAGAGTTGGCTACTGCAGTGCTGAGAGCTGGAAACCCAAAGAAGATCCCCGAGGGAAGCAAAGCCAAGGAGGATGTCCTGCACTGAGGAGGGGGCACAGCCGGGCAGTGCCAGCCCTGGCTGTCCCCTGAGGGTCCCCAGGGTGCCCAGGACTCAGGGCCAGTGCAGCAGCCACAGGATAGGAGCCCAAGAGGGCTGGAGACCCTTCCCCCCTGCCTGCCCAGCCCACCCCAAACCCTCCAGGTGCTCGGCCAGGGGCCCTCTGGCACACAGGGGAAAGGTTTGCTAAAAACCCAAAAAACTGCAAAGGATATTGTGAGTCTTCCTTCTACCTCTGAAAACATGAGAGGGTCTGTGAGTCTGCTTCAACTCCTGTTTCAAGATGAACCTGTACATATTTGGAAAAGCAGGATCTAGAGGTTATAATTGTCACCTGCCAATCAGCCCTGCAGGAGGGTCAGAACTGACACGTATTTTAATTTAAAACTAGGATATACATATATATATATATAAATAGGTGTGTGTGTGTGTGCTGACACGTGTGCATAAATAGCCTACAGATGTGTGTGACTACCCTACAGATAGAAAAGCAGGTGTGTAGATATAGGTACATCTATAAAATCTATACAAACACACACACACACACACACACACTCACCCTCCCACCACACTCACACAGACAGAGCTGCATGGAGCCAGTAGAAAAAGCATTTCCAGAGTTCCCCTGACCCTTTAAGGAAGACCAAAGCTGATCACATCTGAATTCAGAGCCACCAAAGCAGGGTGAAGCAGGAGTGCCCGGGAATGCAACATTCAAGGTGCAGGCACGTGGCAGAGAGCTCTGCAGACGAGTCGGTAGAAAAACAACCATCAGCCAGGGCTGGGGGCAGGGCACAGGGAGCCGAGGGCTCGGGGCTGGGGGGGAGGAAGTTTTTGGCACTGCTGCATGGAGTCTCTGTCCCCCCAGGGCTGGGGACAGAGGGAGGCTGGATGTGTCTCTAAGGAGTGTTAGAAAAGTTGAGCACCTGACTCGGACAGTGAGGTGGCCACAGACACCCCTTGGCCTAAGAAAACCCCAAACAGAGAGAGGGGAAGGACCAAGTGACACAAAAGGAGACGTCTGCCCTGGAGGTAAAGGCTGTGGCTTCTCAGTGCTGCTGGCCCCGCTCTGTCCCCGCCCCGCTGGGAGTGTCCCCGGGCGGGGAGCCCAAAGCCCAGCCCCAGGTACCCCAGGTGTGCCCGGGGACACTGCAGGGTGTCAGGGGAAGCCCACCAGGTGCAGGCTCTTATTGCTGGTGAAATCAAACAAAGGATTTCGGTTCCCCCAGCAGGGGACAAGCACAGACCATGGCTGGCCAAATTTCTGGGCTGATCTGGTTTTAATAGTAAAAACAGAATTGTGAATCTTGGAACGGTCCTGGTGCCTCCCACTGCCCTGGGCTAAGGAGGAGGGCTGGGGACTGCACCCCACTGCTCAGTCCTTTCTAGTTCTCCTCAGAGCAGTCACCCAGGGCCACTGAGACACTGAAGTGACAGAGGGGAAGTTAAAGCATTGTCTCTTCCTTCATCCCTCCTGTGTTTGCACACACCACGGAGAGGCTGAAGCTTGGGGTGCTGGCAGAGCCAGGGCTTCTCCCCTTGCCCACATGCCAGAGCGCAGAGGGATCATCCCTGCCCTCCCTGTGCCTTACAGGGATTGATTGCTCCTTGTTCCCACTGCAGCATCAGTGGAGTAAGAAAGGGACAATCTGCAGCGAGGCCTGTCCATCCCCTGCTCACCTTCATCTTCCTCAGCTGGAGTCCAACCCAAACCTCAGCCCCCAAGAAATCCCTCGAGGGGTCTGCAAGAGTGAACTCACCCCTTCCCAGCTCCTCTGTGACCTGCTGAGGACAGGGAGGGAGGGACACTTGTGGTGTGTGCTGGGCCACCCACGTCCCCAGCCCCAGGGTCACAGCTGGGGCAAAGCTGAGCCCAGCCAGGGGTGCTCTACAAACAGCAGCTCCAGGCCCGACCCCACAGCCCCTTCTGTGGCCCACATCAACCTGGGATCTTTGTCTCAACAGGAAAACCTTTTTGGTGGCTTCTATGGCTGCTCATTCACGTGTTCCAGCTCAGGCACAGGCCCTGGCTGTGCGTTACCTCGTTGGATTAAATTTGCTCCTATCCTTTTTTTTCCTGTGTATTAAAATATTCTATAAAATCAAGTGACCAAAAATCTATAGCTCTAAGAATACCTGGTTATCTTCTTTTTTTTTTTCCCCCGTTGTTTTTCATGTGGGTTTTTTTTCTTTGTTTCTAAGCACAGTTAAACCTAAACCAAAGAAATGGAGGGGGGAAAAAAAAGAAAACAAAGCAGGAGTGGCTCGGGGTGGGGGGAAAGGAAAGGAAAAACTCGCTCGGTGAACTCATCAGGAACTGAAGGGCAGAGCTGGCAGGAGCAGCTCCTGCAGGAGTCCTCACAAATTGGAGGGCAGTTTGGACCTGACGGGCTCCAGATCCCCCGTGAGCACTATGGACTCTTTGCGCCCAGCGGCGCCGGCGGCGAAGGCCAGCGGGTGTGGCAGAGAACCTGAGGACATCTGGCGTGGCAGCGTCACCCTCCCGGGGACCGAGCTGCAAGGCTTCCCCAGGAGTCCGCTCCCACCGCCGCCGCCGCCACCGGGGAAAGGGGAGAAGCTGGAAACAGATTCTCTAGAGGAATGAGGAGAGCTGTGGCGGGCCAGCGTCTGAGCCAGCTCTTGGGGCAGAGAGGGCTGGGACGCAGAGATCAGCTTGATGTCCTGGTTGAGGCGCGCTGGCAGCGCCTGGGCCGGGGGGCTGGCGGGCTGCGGCAGCAGCAGCGAGCCGTGCGAGCCCGAGGGCCCCGCGGGGCCGCTCTGGAAAGTTCTGGCGGCCACCGGGCTCTGGCTGGGAGGACTAAGGCCAGAAGGGGTGTAACAGGGAGAGGCGATGCCGGGCTGCTGCAGCGGGGCCGCGGGGGCGAAGGGAGGCCGCTCCTGGTGGAGCTGGGCTATCGTTCCAGTCAGAGATCCTAAAGCACTTGGATGTGTTTGGCACGGGCCTGCGGGCGGCCCGCCCGAGGCCTGCGCCAGCTGGCTTAGGCTGGAGGATGGAGAGTTGGAAGAAGGAGGGGCTTGGAAGTGGTTCAATCCCCCCAGGGTCCCACTGCCCGAGAGCTGCTGCTGCGACTGTCCCCCCTGCAGTGGTCTCGTGGTGGGCTGGAACTGGTTCAGGAGACTGGGGGGGGAGTTTGATGAGAGCTGGGTGAGCGATGTTGATGGGGAGCTGGCTGTGGCTTGCTGGAAGTGCCCAAATCCGCTGCTGGAGAGGGCTGGCTGCTGCTGCTGCTGCTGCTGCTGCTGCTGCTGCTGCTGCTGCTGCTGCTGCTGCTGCGGGGGCTGAGCTGCACCTAAGGGCGACCCAGAGGGTGCACTCTGGAACTGGCTCAGCCCCACTGAGGAGGCGCTGCCGAGCCCCGGCTGGCCGGAGCCCCCCGGCGGGGAGCCCACCTGGAACTGGCCCAGGCCGGCGGCGGCCGAGAAGCCGGCGAGCTGCTGGATGTGGAAGGAGGAGGACGAGGGCGTCTCGGCGCCCGGCGTGTGCAGCTGGGACGGGGTGCTGGACGGGGAGCCCACGGCGGAGGGGCCGGCGGACGGCACGAGCGACTGGAATCTCTTCAGCTGCCTGGGGGTCTGGTTGGGCTGCTGGCCCAGCGAGCCCAGCACGGACACGGGCGGGCGGAAGATGGCAGTGGGCAGGCGCGGGTGGTGGGTCAGGGCGATGGCCACCGAGGTGGTGGCGGCGGCGGCCTGCAGCGGGGCCTGGATCAGCGGCGTCCAGATGACCGGCGTGGGCGTGGAGGCGGCGGCGGCGGCAGCCTGCACGTTGTGGGCACAGTGAGCCATCTCCCGGTCGTGCTGCACGATCTGCTGGATGATCTCGTTCTCCTGGTAGTTGAACACCCCCGAGTTGAGGTCGTGCTGCACTTTGTGGAGCAGGATGGAGTTCTTCTTGCCTATGGAGGAAGGGAGGAGACAAAGGGTCACTGTGGGTGGCAGAGGACAGGTAGAGCTCCCTGCCCCACTTCCCTGGAATGCCTCCCCTTGGTGCCCCAGCAGTGAGATGGCAAACACCACATCTCCTGCTCCTGTGGAACCAACAGCCTCAGGTCCCACAGATCTGGGAGCTGGAGCACAGAGCTGCATGTCCAACAGGACACACATCCTTGGGCAGCAACAGCACTGCTGGGAAGCGTGGCAGACAGGCAGCAAGATTCCCATTTTGCACCTGAGCCTCCATTAGAAAAAGAGAATAAAACCTCAAAAATATAAACCCAGTGAAATCTTCAGCCAGTCTCCTTCAGCTTCACCTTTCACCTGTCTCAGGTGCCTTGGTCACTCTGGAGTCAAATATAGGGGTTCACTTGAAAGGAGATTTCTCTTGATGATCCTGGAGTCTTTTCCAACCTGAATGATTCTGCGACTTCATGAGCTGGAAAAGCTCAGCTGGGCTATGTAGGACCCTCAGGCATCCCGCAGCTCCTGTGCCCTTGCAGCTCCAGCTTTAGGGAATGCTCCAGCTGGATTCCCAGCCTGCAGCCAGAGTTTACCTCAGCTCTTTGCCCTTGCAATGGGCTGGAAAATGCAGTGCAATGATTTGTCCAGCCTGGGAGTGCAGCTGGCACTGGAGGGATCACAGCTAGGCTGAGGGACAGAGGCAGCCAGGGCAGGGCCTGGCACCAGAGGGATTTCCTTTTGATCCCACCCAGCCAGCTCTCAGATCTTTATGATCTGAGGCACATCGAGGTGACATCCAGATGGTTGGTTGGTTTTTTTACTGCATGATGTAGCTTTTAAGTGTGCAGCAGATAAAAGAGTAAGAGTTTAAGGACATGCCTCTTACTCCAGCCAAATGGAAAATCAAACATCTGGCAGGAGAGAGCTGGAATGGCACTGAAGAGGGAAGGTGGCACCCTGGTCTCCTAAAGAGCCACTCTGCAACAGCAGAGTCTTGGGTATAACTCACTGAGCTCCAAATCCAGCACCAGGAAAAGGTGAAACAACTCCTGCACCACTAAAGAGGGAATTGTTCAACAGGAGGGAGATCCCAGTCACTCCCAGTGTGATGCTGGGAAGGCAAAATGTGTTCAGTTCTTGCTGCAGAGCATGGAGTGTACAGAAACCACCCCCAGGAAAACACCAGGGAGGAAGCACAGCACATTCAGAACAGAGGTGGTTTCATAGCACTGAGGAGGGAGCTCAGGGACAAAGGAAGCTGTTCCCAAACCTTCCCCTCCCTTGCAGGAGGAACCAGCAGACAGGATTTGAGCCAAGCCCATAAAAAAGGAAGGAGCAATCTGTAATTGCAGATGCTGCCAGAACATGCTGAAGGTTTTCCCTTCCCTTTTTCACATCAGGCCTTTGTCACCCCACAAAGGACAGGGGGTGGCTCTGAGGGCTCCTGCAGTGGGCAGAGCTGCACTGAAATGCTGCCAGGGTTCTGATCCTGGATGTGCACCCAGGACCTGGCTGCTGTGGGGAGTGGGATGGGATCAATGCTCTGCTGTTTTACCTACTGCCAATCACTCCCTGCAAAAAAAAAAAAAAAAAAAAAGGCAGAAAAGCTTTTGTTTCCCACTCAGAGCAAGATCCTAGCCTGGGAAGGACATGATCCTGAAGGCAAGCAGAGTTTGGAGCTGCTGAAGTCATTCCAGGGGCCGGAGGGGTGTGTGCAGGAATTCTCTGCTGGCTGTTCCCTGGATGCTGGACTGGAACAGCCCTGGAAAGCCCAGAGAGACAGACCCCAGTGCCTCCCACAGCCAGGCACAGCAGAGGCAGCACCAGGGCCACCTTCAAATGGGGTTTGGCACAGGACGTCACTGAGCACACACACACACAGAGTCATTCCCACCCAGATCTGCTAAAATCACAGCAAATGATCTCACAGAGCTGCTGAAACACACTCAGAGGCACAGACTGTGTGTGGAGAGAGCAGAACCTGCCTGACTGCAGCTGCAGGTGAGGGAGGAGGTGGCCAGACTGCAGCACTCCAGAGCCACAGAGGCACTGGGACTGCAGCTTTGCAATCCTGCCCTTCCCAGAGCTGAAGGGACAAATCCCAGCATGGGCCATGTGCAGGTCCTGCAGCACTGCAAGGTCAGGCTGTGCCTCAGACACACACTGAGCTCAGAGCAGCTGGGGACAAAGCTGCTGTCCTGAGATAAAACCAGCCTGAGGGGAAGGGCCAGAGCAGGGACACGAGGAACAATCTCCCAAAGTGCCATGCTGGCATCACCACACCTCATCCCACTCTCCCACTGCCCTAACCCATCCCACTCCTCTCCCACTGCCCTAACCCATCTCAGTCTCCCAGTGCCCTATCTCATCCCACTCCTCTCCCAGTGCCCCATCTCATCCCACTCCTCTCCCAGTGCCCTATCTCATCCCACTCCTCTCCCAGTGCCCCATCTCATCCCGCTCCTCTCCCAGTGCCCCATCTCATCCCACTCCTCTCCCAGTGCCCTATCTCATCCCACTCCTCTCCCAGTGCACCACATCATCCCACTCCTCTCCCAGTGCCCCATCTCATCCCACTCTCCCAGTGCCCCATCTCATCCCACTCCTGTCCCAGTGCCCTGGCTGTGGCTCTGGGGCTGGTCCCAGAGCAGGCTGGCCCTGAAGCCCTGCTCTGTGCCTTCCCTCCCTCTCAGGCCATCTCAGCTGGCTGGAAAGCCCCACTGATTTCTGGCACCTGCAGGCAGGGTGAAGAGAGAAGGCAAGGACTGTGAACCTGGGCTGCTGGGTGGGAGAAACTGCTCCAGGTAAGGGGGGGCATGAGATGGGATCCAGCTCTGAGGGTCTCCTGCTCAGTGCCCTAGAGGTCTGTGCTGGCATGTGCACTCATCCCTAGGGAGAGGATGATGCTGTGCCTCCAAGCTGCCTTTGCAGAACACTTCTGTGGGGACATTTCTGTGACTCCCAGGGGAAACCAGCCTGGATGTCTGCCAGCTGCACTCCAGGGGCTCCACAGCCCAGTGAACACAGACCAGGCTGATGCTTTCCAAACGTGCCTGATATTTACTGGAAGTGGTTTGATCAAAGCTCCTTAGGTTTGTGTCAAGTTGATGAAGTAATGCCAGTAAAAACCTTGGAATTATTATTTCTGTTGTTTTTTAAACCAGAACACTCCATTTTCCCTTTGAAATCGCATTACACTTCACTGTTTTCCTGAGCCCAGCTTGCCTCTATTAGCTGTTTCATTAGATCACATTTTTCTCTTCTGATTTGCCAAGAAAATATCAAATTTCTCCTCCAGAACACTGCAGAAGATTATGGAAAACGTTCTTCCAGCCATGAAAGGGGAGAGGAATTTTTCAAAACCATTTTTTAAAACTGTAACTGGCTGGCAAACTGAACAATTAATTGACTTCCCCATTCTAATGAATTGCCTCATTTACACAGTGTTTCCACATGCCAATATAAGCCCTGGGGGTTGCTTCTGGAGAAAATCCTGCTTCCCACCAGCCCCAGAGCAAAGTCCTGCTGGGACAAACATTCCTGAGGTCCTGCACGAGACAGAAACCAGCAGTGGGACAGAAAAGAGGAGTGGAACTGACTTTGCTTGGGCCAAGGTTGCTGCTGAGATTATTCCTCCTCCTCCTCCTCCTCATGGTTTGGAGGGATTGGGGTCAGTGGGTTCCACACCATCATGGTGCTGTTTGCTGGCCAGGTGGGGCTGGGGGCTTCAGGGGGGTCTGGGGGCTTTGGGGGGTTCAGGGGGGCTTGGGGGATTTGAGAGGTTTGGGGTGGTTGGACCCCACACCATCATGGTGCTGTTCACCAGGCTGGGGGGGGCTGAGGGGATCTGGGGAGGTCTCAGGGTGGTCTCAGGGGGGTCCCTGACCCCTGTGTCCCCCCCAGGCCACCCCCAGCAGCCCCATCCAGGTCAAGGGGGTCTTAGGATGGTCTTGGGGGTCTCTCTGCTTTGGTGGGTGGTCTCAGGGAGGTCTGGGGGTCTCAGGGGTGTCTCTGGATGGTCTGGGGAGTCTAGGGATTGAGGAACCAGTTCCAACCCCTCTTCCTGGCCTGGGTTCCTTGTCCCAGCCCCTGGGCAGGAGGAGGGCAGGGCAGTTGGTAGGGAGGGGGATGCAGCTGCTGAGTTTGGCTCTGGGGACCCCCCAGAGATGAGGTTCTGTCCCCAGCCCTGCTCAGTGACCCCCAGGGAGGGACTCCAGTGCTCCTGCTCAGCCACAGGGAAGCTTCATCAGGAGAAGCCAAAGGTTCTCCTGCAATCCAATCAGGGAGGCTGAGTTTGTCTGTCTGGGATGTTCATCCCACAGAAATCAAAGTGCTGGGCACAGGGAGGTGCTGAGATGAACAATCCACCCCAAATCACTGCTGAAGGCTGCAAACCAACTCACTGAGACACCCCAGCTCCAGCTCCAGCTCCCCTCTGGGCTCTGAGGACTCCCTCCTTGCCTCACTGCAACAATGGGCTAAATACAGGGAGAAAAGGAAGATATTCAGAGCCTTGGAGATGTTCAGAGCAAAGCTCCTGGTGCTTTCAAGTGGAGTGGGGTATGTAAAATTATGGAAACCAAGCAAACAGATGTTGTTCCCCTAATTAAGAATTGCAAAGTCAGATTTTCCTCAACTGTAGATAGCACACAAAAGAACAGGGAGAAAGGCTCATGTGATTTCATAAAAGGAGCCAGCACTTCACAATAATTCTTCTATCAAACAATCAAAATTAGCTTTCTGTTGTTAAAATTCTGCCCAGACACAGGGGAAATTAGCTGTGACTTTCTGTTCCTTTCTCCTTTCAGTTCTCTCTGAGCCCACTGGCTGCACTTTAAGAATTCAGGTCATTCAATTGCTTTCTGAATTTGCATGTATTTGAAATAATCTCATTTTATTAGGCTGCCTTCTGCCCTGGCTTGCTGTCAGAGTGGCTGCTCCCACCACAGGGGTGCTTCTCTCAGGTCCTCACTGATTATTCCTGGCACCAAGACCTGGGTTGGAGCCTGACTGCACATCCCAGCTCTGCCCTGGAGCTGGGCCTTCCTTGCCAGGAACTCCTGCAGGAATTCAGCCCCAGAGGGGGTACCCAGCCCACTCTCAGGGCTGGGTTTGCCCTGGCCCAGGGGTTTCTGTGCTGGGAGGAGCTGCTCCAGCTCCTGCCTTGGTTTCAGAGTCTGTGTGCACAGGGAATTCAAACTGGTTCTTAACCCCCAGACTATGGGTTCTTTCCCTGTTGGAAAGATGCAGGTGAAGCCCCACTGAGCTGCCCTCCCTCTCTGGGAAGGAGAGCTCAGGAAAGCCACTGGATCAGCCCTAAGAGCATCCCCAAAACACTGCTCTGGCAACTGGGAGTGACTTCCCTGAGAGGCTGGCTGTGTAAATCCATGGATTTACAGAGCTCTGGCACCTGCCAGGGCAGCTCTCTCTGCATCCTGCCCTTCCCTTTCTCCCTGGCTGGATCCTCTCCACTCTGGGGGTACCTGTGAAATGGACAATTCCCTCCCTTCCCTCCAGCTCAGGCCTGTCTCTGATTGCTTCCCCTCTTCCATAAACTCAATTATCCCCAAAAAGCACGGTGTCTGTGCAGAGGCACAGCACAGCCACACTGCTGCAGGTCCAGCACACCCTGAATGATGTTACCTGCTGAGTCTCAGCACAGCCACACTCCAGATAAACGAAGCTCTTCCCTCCCACTCTTCACACAGAGCTTGGCAGGATGAAATAAAAATGGAATATCTGGAGCTGGGTAGGCTGGGAGTGTCTGGGGAGGGGTGAGGAGCTGTGGCATTCCCGAGGCTGGGACACCCTCAGGGCTCTCACTCATCACTGCAGACCGCAGCCAAGAGGTGCCTTCCTGAGTGGCACCAGTGCCAAGGTGCCTGCAGGGCCTCCCCAGAGCCCTGCTGCAGCTGGCAGCTGGCACAGGACAGGCTCTGGGACCCTCTGGACATGCTGGCACTGTCAGCTGCTGCTCTCCAGTGTGGGCTGGCTGCAGACAGCTCCTGGAGTGCCTTCAAGGCAGGCAGAGGCCCCAGGAGGAGAGGTGTCACTGGTGAGCAGCTCCTTCTTCATGTGATTAAAAAGAGGGCTGAAAATTATTTATAAAGGTGCTGGAATGGTGAAATGTTCCCTGAGCAGGTGTTTTATCTCAGTGCAGACAGCAAAGAGCTTTGTGGGCAGCAAAGAGCAAGGCCAAGGTCAGGGATGGGGCTCCTGAGATCTCCTCAGCAGCCTGCTCCCTCTCCTGGGGTGCTGGGGCTGTGTTTCCCCTGAGTCACAGGAGAATGGCACTCCATATCCAGGTGAGCAGGGCTGCCAGCTCCCCTGCACTGAGCTAAGGGATTTACAATCCCCCATGGCTGCTGAGTTACTGACCCCTTTCCTTAGGCTAAACACAAAGTACTCCAGGCTGGGCCTTGGCTTCCAAAGAAAAGGAGATTCAGATATTCAGTTCCTGCTGAAGGCCAAGTTCCACCTGTGCTAGGGAGCACTCCCAGGTGTGATTCACCTGAGCCACCTCAGGAGAGACACAGCACACCCTGAGTGCCTTTTCCTCTGTGCTGAGCACACCCAGATCCCCACTGTGGTGTTGAAGGGAGACAGAGAAATGCACAAGGGGCACCTGAATTTGTTTCCTCATGGACAGTTACATTTGTGGTTATTCAGGTGATGGGAGAGGACACCACACAGGAGCAGCTCTCAGGACTTGGATAAGAATCCCCACCTGTGCCAAGGGCTGGGAATTTGAAAGGAAGCTTTGTACACACCCTGTACCACTGCACACCTGGGCCACAGGCACTTCTCTCTCTGCACCACTGGGGCCAGATCAGAGCTGTTTGTCTGTCTCCAGCTGGATTTATCTCCTCATGGCCATATCATCCTGCTCCTCTCACCTGTGGGGGTTACTCACCTGCCCACGGAACAAACCTGGGACTTTATCTGGTTTAAGTGAATGCTGGTGTTGAACTGGAGTTATTTGCATTCTGTTGGAATCCAAAATGCAGAAAACTCTCAGAACTTTGGGCCTGTAAGCCAAAGCTTAGAATTAAACACAGGATTTGATCTGAGACCTTGGAAAAGCCTTCCAGACTTAGGTGATAGAAGTGAGAATGTGGATTTCTAGTTTAAAGCAGAGACATGTTAAGCTAGGTAAAGTTTAGAGTTTTAGAGTACAGCACTGTAGGTTTGTGTGTCATAACATAATTGGCTAAGAAAGCTCACACTGTAGCATGAGTCCATAAGATGAAATATTCAAGGACTGGGTCAAACATAAATATCCTTGTTGGCAGTGTTTTATTGGTTAATAAATCCTAAAAGGCCTTGTAACTAGAGGCCTTGTGACCTTCTGAGATGTGAGCCAAACTCACCCTTTCTGCCTATGTAGAAAATAAGAACAATAAATCACATCATCTAAAGCAACTCCTGTCTCTACCTCATGCAAAATTCCTTCACAAATCCTCACAAGTGCCAAAGGGAGCAGCCCCAGAACATCCCAGCTCCCCCTTTGTGAGCATCACTGTCCCTGCAGAAGGGATGGGGAGCTGGGGCTGGCAGCAAAGGCAGCACAAGGACAAGCAGGGAGTCTGAGGCAGAGCTTGGCACTGCTCCCAGCTGCTCTCCTCCCTGGCTCACCTGGCCCAGGCCAGCCCTGCCTGGAGGCAGCACAGCCCAGGGGATCAGTCAGGACCAGACAAGCAGGGCTGCAAACCCAACAGCATCTCAGCTGCACAACTGTGGTCACGAGCTGGCAGGCCAAGAGTTTGGGATCAGCTATTTCTGTGGTTTGTTTAGAGACAAAGCTTTTAACATTTCTACCACTGTAATATGTTGAACAGACACTCTCTTACTGCAATAATATCATAAATTATATTTAGAGGCTGGAATTGTGTTGTCTTGGCTTTTCTTTGGTTTTTTTGGCATGCCTGGAGGAAATCTAAGGCATCTTTAATACTGACTTCACTGGGATCCTTGTATCAAAACACGAGTGGCATTCAAAGTATATGCATTTCAAATATGGGAAAAACTTCCTGGGGAAAATGAAAACAAGAACTTCTTCTGGCTCCCAGGAGGCTTTCAGCTCTCCCCAGTGCCCTTGCTGTGGGTGGGAGGAGCTGGTGGCAGGCATTTCTGGGAGTACCACAGCACATGGAGCAGTGGCAGAGCATCATCCCTGCTGTTCCCTGGGTTTGACAGCATCCACCACCCCTGCTGGGCTTACTCTCAATGAGCACTTCAGTGGTGGTGTTTTACAAGTGCAAATACTTGTGGAAATCTCATTTTAAGCTCCAGTGGTCACTGAAAGCCAGTTTCAAAGGCAGGCAGGAACAGAAGGGTGTGATTTACGTAAGGGGGTACGGCAAACTGGGGCACTTCACCAACACTGCCAGACAGGGAATTACTCACTGCAGAGAGCACAGCATCCCTGCAACCACAGACACTACACACAGCCTCACAGCCTGCCCAGGAACAGGGGCACACAGCCTGCCCAGGAACAGGGGCACACAGCCTCACAGCCTGCCCAGGAACAGGGGCACACAGCCTCACAGCCTGCCCAGGAACAGGGGCACACAGCCTGCCCAGGAACAGGGACACACAGCCTCACAGCCTGCCCAGGAACAGGGGCACACAGCCTGCCCAGGAACAGGGGCACACAGCCTTACAGCCTGCCCAGGAACAGGGGCACACAGCCTGCCCAGGAACAGGGACACACAGCCTCACAGCCTGCCCAGGAACAGGGGCACACAGCCTCACAGCCCAGCCAGAAACAAGGAGGAGGGCTGATTTCAACAGGGAGAATATGATCATTAATCAGTGATTTCTGATGTCAGACCAATTTCTTTTCTGATTTCTGATTTCAGACCAATTTCTTTTCTGATTTCTGGGTTTCAGACCAATTTCTTTGAACGTCCACCTTCCAGCCCTGAGCCTGTGGAGTGTCACATGAGTGACATTGTGCAGGTAGAGGAGCTCTCAGAGCCTGAAGTTACTCAGACCTAAGCAGGGCCACAAATCTTTGTAGCATCCCAGCCTCTGTCAAGTCATGGAGATGAATCCCTTCCTGCTGTAAGAGCAGAGGTTCAAGGCTCCACCCCAGCTCTTTGCCCAGAGCTCTGTGTGCCTGCCAGATCGATGCACAACCCATGTTCCTGCAGGAAGCCATGGCAGCACAGGCAGGAGGGCTCTGGCCCCTCTCCTCTGCCCACCCACTGCTTCCAAACTGCTCAGCCCTGCTCTGGGAGTGCCTCATCCCACCTCAATCAACCAATCCTGCTCCTGGGTGGGCTGAGATTTTCCTCCCTGCTCCCTTGATGAACAGGGGGAATATTGGATGGAATCTTACCCTGCTACCAGAACAGAGACAGGACCCTCTGAACCTTCCTGTACTCACTGTGGCCTGGGTTTCCCAAGGACATTGTCACCTGGCAGAAGGGAGCCAGTGAATGCACCACTGATGTGGAAAGAGGCTTCCACCTGCTTCCTCCTTGTGCACAGATCCTGAACTGGGTGGGACGGGACCAAAACTGGTCCTGCTTCTGTTCATCCCTGCTTTTCAAGAACTCAACTTCAGTCCTCCAGAATGATTCCTGCACTCCCAGAGAGCCTCAGCAGAATGCAGTAACCTTGAATTCTCTCCAAAGTCACAGGCTGGTACAGAATACTGCACTGCTCCTTCTGGATGCTGCACATTCCAGAGGAAGGGAAGAAATGCCTTATTTACAAAGTCAGGGAATGCCACGGGATCTGCCAGCTCCAGTAAGGTGCCCAGAGCTTCTCTGGGGCAGCTGAGGAGAGCTGGGCACCACCAAGGGCTATGGAGGAGCCATCTCACCACAGTTCAGATGTAGAGTTAAGGGAGCAGGCAGCTCTCGAGGGTGAGTGCCAGGGAAAGCAGGGCACAGCAGGACTTCCAGTGGCACAGGGACCAGCTGAAGGAAGGGGGGGCAGTGGCAGAGCCCTGCAGCAAGGGGCCTGTTGTTCCACCTGCTCTGTGTCACCTTCTGACCTTATGCTGACATTTGCAGCTGTCTGTGGAAGGGGAGCTCTCTCAGGGGAAGAAGCATGTGAGGTTCTTTGTGCTGGGTCAGAATTTTCCATGGATTTCAGTTACGTGTGCAGGGGCACAGAGCACAGGACAGGAAGCACAGGATGTTCTGCCCACCTGATCCCAGAGAGCACCAGGCTGGAAAGCTGAGCAGCACTGAGCACCCAGACCTGCAGAACTTGAGATAAAGCCAAGCTGGTCCATCCCTGCGTTGATTTTACATTTTCTCTGTGGTTTGTACAGCCTCACTGAAACAACCCAAGTGTTGGGCCTACTGCCACTTCCACCAGGGCCTGATTAGACTAGGCTTTGCCAAAGCTTGTTCTCAGTTCAGAGCCTTTTCCTCAGGGGTCCCACTCGGTGATTTGCAGCAGGTAATGAGATGCAGAGAATCCAGTGTCCCTGGCAGGAGAAGCCCCAGAGGCACTGCAGTCCTTGCTGGGATGCCAGCTTAGCCTCTATCCCCCTCCCCTGATCACCCTCCTGGCCCTCTGCATTGTGCTTAGAGCTCCACTGAGCTTTCAATGCAGAAAGCAGTGGGAATGCAGGCACTGTGAGGGGATGCATAAGGAGCTGCAGGAATTAGACTGGGACTCCAAAATGCTCCTCAGCTCTGCAGCCTCCCTGCAAGACCTTGCATGAGTCACTTATCTCTGTTAAACACCTCTGGTTGTGACCAAGGAATGTTATCCTGGTCTTTAGTTGGGAAAGAGACACCTGGAAAGGATGTCTGCAGCACAGGTTGTGTCTCCCACAGGACAGGGAGCATCCTGTGATGGGTCACTGTGAGCTGTGACCATCACAGAATCCCAGAATAGCTTGGGTCAGAATGGACCTTAAAGGTGATCTAGCCCAGGCCCCCTGCATGGGCAGGGACCTTCCACTGTCCCAGGTGCTCCAAGCCCTGTCCAACTTGGCCTTGGGCACTTCAGGGATGCAGGGGCAGCCACAGCTGCTCTGGGCACCCTGTGCCAGGGGCTCACCACCCTCCCAGGGAAGGATTTCTCCCTAATATCCACCCTAACTTACCCCCAGTAGGTTTAGACTAGAGTCCTTCAGGGAGCTGAAGCTGGACAAGGAGAGCCAGGCTGGGATCCCCTTCCCTTCCCACCTGCAGCCCAGAACTGAGCCCCAAGCCTGGAGAAGTGCTGCCAAGGCAACAGTTAAGGAAGGAGACTCTGCCCCCTGTACTCACCAATCCTGTCCAGCCTGTCCAGAGCCACGGTCTCGAAGGCTCTCCTCATCATGGGGTACTCCTCCAGAACCTCGTTGAAGTTGTCCACGGACAGCGAGTACAGGCGGCAGTAGGTGTCGGCGCGCACGCTGGCCGTGCGCCGGCCGCGCGTCAGCAGGCAGATCTCTGCAGGCAGAGAGAGGCTCAGACAGGGCATGGGCACCCCCACAGCACCCTGCAACCCTCCCTGCAGTGCCCTCTCTGCAGTGCCCTCCCTGCAGTGCCCTCCCACAGGAAACAGCCCCAGTTCCCATTCTGTGTGCATACTGACAGGAGCTGCCACACCCAGCTGCCCTCGGGGGTTTGCTGGTTCAGTCAGGCACACGAGATTTGTTTGGGGGATTATCAAAGGCAGCACTGTGTGTTCACACTGGAGGAGTTGTGTTTCTCCAGCTCCTTGTGGGCACTGGGAGCAGAAGGTCAAGCTGTGCTCTCATTGAAGCCAATTGTCTCTAGATTTCTAGAGAGGCTCTGTGCTGATCTGTGCCTTTGGTGCCTGGCTGTAATTTTGATCCCTGTACCTGGAGCATTTGTCTTTCCACACTTTTCAGATATTTTCATGTCTATGCCATCAGCACTGCCACATCAGTGGTACCTCTCAGCTCGGGGTGTATTTACACTGCTGTCACACACTCCTCACTGCTCAGCTGGTTACTGAACACAAAGCCCTGCATTCAACCACAGCTCCTTGAAAACCCAAGAGAGAGCTCCCAAATCCTGCTTTCCCACTGCTTGCACAGAGCCTGGGCAGCAGAGACAGGCACTTCAGGACAGATGGTGTGGGCTGCAGAGTGACAGCACTGTGCTCCCTGCGTGTGCCAATCCTCCCTCCTGCACCATTCCTTGGACTCATGCTGAGCCTCCCCAGAGCCCTGCTACAGCAGCACCACAAGGCTCTGAGTGTGCTCCCCAGGGAAATGATGCTTAGAGACAGTGCCACGTGTGAGAGGAGTTGTGATGGAATGTCACAGGCAAGTTCAATCCCATCTGGCAGTCAGGCTATCCTGACTCCAACCCTCCAGCTCCAAATGCCAGGCTGCAAAAAACCCTTGTACCCAAGTGAGGTTGTTCCATGTGAACCAGGAGGAACAGGAGTGTGGGAAATGCATAATGGGATTTTTTAGAGAGAAGGCCTGGCAGGTTTAGCTCTGTCTCCCCTCAGCAGATCATCAGGGGTGGTGCACTCAGAGCTTGTCCTGCAACCTGCCTGTCTGGGGCTGAGCTCCAGACAGGAGAGGGGACTTTGTGTTTCTCATAAGAGCAAAGCCCCAAATCCTTCCCAGCCTCCTGCTGCTCCAGAGATCTCTGCTCATACATTTTGCCCCCAGGACACTTTGCTGGGCCACAGGCAGGGCAGATGAGGGACAGTTTGTCCCTCCATGTTTATCCAGCCCTCATGCAGGAGATGCTGGAGAGCAGGAGTAGGAATGTGCCTGCAGAACTGAGAATAGGCTGTTTTTACTTTTAGGTTCTCAGCTTCACCCACCTGTCAGAAGGAAATGAACCTGCAAGAACCAAGTTTCCCTGCTGTGTTTTGCTGTTATTTATGACCTAGGTTGTGCAGTGCCCACCAGTCACCTCTCCCTGTGTGGGGAATGGATTTGTGGACAATTCTCCCAGCCTGACAGAAGGCTCACATATCTGTGTGCAAAGCTTGAGCTAAGAAATGCTGACTGAGAAATGCCATGGAACAGGACAGACATGGCTGGGAGAGAAATGGAACCAGAAACAACTTTCAAAGGATGGCCTTGAAAAAAGTAAGACCAGACACTCTGGAGAAACAGAACTATGAGAGGTGAATTTTAGGTGATTGGCTTGAAGGCATTTCCAGCTGCTAGGCCAAGAAATGCTTATAATGCAATTAGGAAATAGCTGGCCTCTGATTGTGATGGTGTGATTATAACATCTGGATTGTCTCACCCTTCTCATGAGACTGAAAATGGAATAAAAGTTTTTCAAACACCTCTCAGCTGCCCCATCTCTGGGTCAGAAAAGGGCTGAATCCAACACTCCTACACCACCCTGTGGGAATCCATAAAACCGGAGGCGTTTGGGAAAGCTGCAAAAGGCAGCCTCAGAGACAGCAGGACTGTGATTGGAGCTCAGCAGTAGCCATGAGATGGTCAGCAGAAAAATTATGTAAGGAATAGAAAAGTAAGGTCAGATAGAACAATGGTCTGTGTATTAACATTAGTCTGGAATAACTCCCTAAGCTGCAGAAAAGTTTATCTAGTGAGATATGAGGAAGTTCTAAGGTTAATAATGGAGCTCTGTGCATTGTGTTTAAGGCTCACAAGCAGGTTTTGTATTTGAAATAAACAAGCATTGTTTTAACAGAAGGGACGTGTGCTTACAGTGGTTGGATGGAACTACTGCCAATGTGCTTCTGCTTTGGGTGATTGGTCAAAAAACTTTTCAAGTGAGTTGTAGCATTAAGTTCTTGGTCTGCTGCCTGGGATGGGAGCTGCTGGCATCTTCCCATTGCCATAACCATGCCATGAGAGTGATGCTGGAAAATCAAACAGCTCAAGACTGGTTCCCAGCAGTCCTGTCCTGTTTGTGATTTGTACAGAGACCCCAGCTGGTGACACCCAACAGGAACAGGGCAAAAGCAGCTTCTAGAGAAGAACCCCATTCCCATGACTATGGAGAACTGCCAGGCCAAAAACATGCCTGGGATGTGAGCTGCTGGCATCTTCCCATTATCATAACCATGTAATGAGGGCAATGCTGGAAAATCAAACAGCTCAAGACTCATTCCTAGCAGTCCCATCCCGTTTGTGATTTGTACACAGCCCCTAGCCAGTGATACATCCCCTGTCTGGGAAGCTGCCCAGAGATGGAGAAGGAGGTGCTTGGGGTCAGTCCTACGTGGATCCAGGAATGGCTGAGCACAGCTCAGTGAGCAGCACACACCTCCAAAGTAGGAGCCATCAGCCAGCTTGGTCTCCTTGTTGCCCTTGGTGAGCACGCTGACCACGCCATGCTGGATGAAGTACATCTTCTTGCCGATGGTGCCCTCGCGGATGATGTAGTCCCCGGGCTGGAACACCTCAAACTTCAGCTTGGTCAGCATGGACGTCACAAAGTTGGGGTCTGCATTGGCAAACAGGGGCATGGAGGCCACCAGCTTGCGGCAGTTGAAGTTGATGATTTCCTGAGAGGTGTGGTGTGAAGGAGAGAGGAAGAGGAGAGGATGTACATTTGTTAGTCAACACCTAATGACCGGTGAAGATCCCCCCTGACCTGTGCATTTAAAGTGGGATAAAGTGGCTGTGCCCTGGTGTGGCTGGATGGGCTCTGGATGCTCAGAGCGGTGCTGGAGCCAGCACCACGCTCACCTCTGCCTCCCCCAAGCAGGGACAACACTCCAACCTCCCAAACACACACAGCATTCCTGTTTCTGCAGGAAACCTTGGGCTCTGAGGGAGCACAGCAGCAGTGAAATGCTGTCTGGCAAAGCCCAGGGCTCCTCTCTGGGCAGGTGCCATAACTCACCTTGGCAGCCCCTGGTTCTCTGCTGCCCTTGCTTGTCAATGAGCTGTAAAACAGCACAAATGTGCCCAGGAGGAGAATGATCTCGGGCAGATGGGGACAGTGTCAGGAGAGAAGGGAGAGGTGCTCACCAGGCACTGGGCAGAGGCTGGATCACCAACCCTGGCTGCAGAAAGCCCAGCTCAGCTGTCACCACAGCCAGGCTGTGCCTCCCCTGGGGCTCTGTGTCACTCGCAGGGGTGACAGCTCAGGAGCTGCTCTGTGCCCTGGCAGCTCCCACTCAGGATGTGGTGCTGAGCCATCACACAGCACAGCACTCCATGGGAACAGGGATAACTGGAGCAGGAAGAGAGAGAGCTGGGGAAGCATCTGTGTCCCCCCATGGGGGTTTTCAGAGGGGTGCCCTTTGAGACTTCAGCAAAACTAGTTTTAAATCCTTGCTCAGCTCTTCTCTCTCCCACACAGAGACATTGCTGGGGGACAAAGACAGAAGACAGGCCCCTTCTGGAGCTGGTAAGTGACACACTGGTGACATCTCAGGGACAACCTGCATTGCCAGGCTTCAGCTGGGAAGGAAAGGAGGCTTCTCTGAAGGCTCCTCCTTCCTGTGACTCCCCCGGAGGGTGGGGCATGGATGACACCAGCACTCCATGCCAAGTTTTAGCCAAATACAAGAGGTGGGAGCTTCCTGAGCCCTTGGCCCAGGAGCTCCAGAGCTCTCAGAGTGTGCCCTGCCCTTTGGCTGCCCTCTTACCTCACGCAGGGGCTCGCTCAGCTCCCCCAGGATGCTCTCCTCATCGAACATCTTGCCCTGGTAGCGGTGCTCGTAGTAGTCGTGGATGCGCTGCCTCATGTCAGCAGGCAGCTTGTGGAAGGACATGTACTGCTCCACCTGTTTGTACTGAGCAGGGACACACAAGGGCCACCAGTTACCAGGACATGTCACAAACTTATGGGCAGCCTGTGCTGGCTTCACCTGCAGCACTGGAAGGACATGTACTGCTCCACCTGTCTGTACTGAGCAGGGACACACGAGGGCCACCAGGACATGTCACAAACTCATGGGCAGCCTGTGCTGGCCCTGCTCCCTTGCCCTGCAGCAGCAGGAGGGCCTGTGCCACCCATGGGGAGTGTGCAGACTGCCCTGCTGTGCTCCCCAAAAGGCTGCCCTGTGGTTTAACCTTAAGCTCATCCTCAGCTGGGTGTCCTGTGCTCACTGCCTGGGTGCTGAGCAGCCTGGGCTCCCCTCCACACAGCTCTGTGGCAGCAGCTCTCTGGCCACAGAGAGAAACACAACTTCCCTAAGCATTGTCCTGGAAAAGGCTGTGAGAAGATCAGAGAAAAGAATGATAAGCAATTCTTATCTTCACTTGCTGCACCTGTTGTTGTGAACATGTGGAATGGGTTATGGAGATTTGTTTACCACAGGGTGATTTCTTAATTAGCCAATGGTGATGGTGTTTGGACTACAGGACCAATTAAGTCAACCTGTATCAGTCTATAAAAGAGCAATGAGTCTCTTAATAAAGATTATTATTAATCAGCCTTCTGTAATACATGGAGTCAATGCTAATTATTACCTGGTTGGGGGCTAATTACCCTGACACAGCCCCAGCTGGGAGCAGGGCTGAGGAAGGAGTGCCACAAGACTGTGCAGGGTGGGAGCAGGAGAGTCCAAGAGCCCCCAGGTGTTGGAATGCAAGCTCCTCAGGGGACAGGCCCAGGGATTGAACTGAAACCCCAGAGAAACTGAGATATATGAAGCCACAAAGTGGAACAGAAATAAAGATTTTAGCTTTAGGGGAAACTTACACTAAGTGCCTTAACCTGTGTTAGTGTTCCCATAAACAACAAAAACTGGCAGAAATACAGACACAGTTCTGAGTAATACCCTAGCAATGTTGTGTAAAATCTTAGTCCACTAGAATTAGGGCATGATTAGATTAAAAACAAAAACTAAAACCTTGTAATAAACTCATTAGTTTACAATCATACTTAACCTATACTACATATGCTAGAGACCCTTCCAGCTCACTTACTCCAGACTTGCCTACTCAAGATCCCACTCAGTTGCTGTTTCACTACTGCTACCACACCAGAGTATCCCCCTGGAACTCTCACCTTCACAAGATCTTAGAAGAATATAGAATAAGAACTTGAGTGTGGCACAGCAGCAGCCTGTTCCTTTTACTCTCACCCAGGGTGAATCACAAACCCACGGCCCAGGAAGGTTTTTCTGTGGCACATGGCAGGACAGTGGCCAGCTGGGCTCCAGAGCTGTCACAGAGGTTGTCACAGCCCCAGGGGCTGTAGCAGGGCAAGCACAGAACCTGCCCTGGCTGTGGGCTCACAGCAGAGGGGCTCACCCAGATCAACACCCCAGTTATTGGGCTGGAGCTGCAGTCCCACTCCTCCCCTCTGTGCTTTCCTTTCCCATCCTTTCTTCCCCTTTTCTTCACTCCTGTGCCCCAAGGACTCCCCCTAATCCCTCCACATTTTCACCTGATGGTTCACATTTCCATGGGGTCACTTCCAGTGGAATACAGGGCACACAGAGCAGCTTTGGGGATGGATGGTGCTTTCTGTGAGTGAAGGACACCTCCCCAAGGGCCAGGGCTGTAGCAGGGTCCTGCTGCCCTGCAATTGCTGCAGGACAAGGTGTTTGCAGGGAATGGTCACACTCCTCTCAGTACAGGACACAATGCTCAGTGTGCACTGCACTAATTGCTGACAAAAGGACTGTGCTGCTCCTTCCCAGCCCTATTTCCCTTCTTCTCCCTCATAAATGTGTCCCTGAATGTCCCTTTAGTGCAGGAGAGCCTGATCAGTGAAGTTGTGCTCGTTACAGCCCCGGGTCCTGCTCCAGGGACAGCCTGTGCTGGCCCTGCCACCATGAACGAGAGGGCATCACTCCAAGGAGCCAAGGTGGCAGAGGGGACACTCGGGGCTCCTTGGCATTCCCAAAGCACAGGAACTGCCTGGAAATGCTCCTGATCCCTCCAGCCTGACCAAAGGCAAGGGAGTCCCCACCTCCCACTGGCCCTTTGTCACCTGTGTGGCTCAGGCTCTGCAGGGATGGCTGTGGCAGGACAGGATGTGCTGGGTGCCCAGAGGAAATGAGACAGGGAAAGGAAGTGGAAAGCAGCAGCAGAGAGGAAGACAGCAGCTCCCTTGTGGGCAGCTCACCCAGGAGAGTTTTGGAGGTTATGGTGTTGAAGCAGAAAGTTTCGGGGTTTTTGATGTCTCCTGCCACTGGAGAGGCACTGCAGCCTGAGACACCCATGGGACCTGGCAAACCAGGCACATGATGTGTGGGACTCTCACCAGGGAAAGGGGAATCATGAGGCACGAGCTTCTGCTGACTCAGGTTTATTAAATTCATCTAAAATCCACCAAGAGCTCTGCTTGCTTTAATGCTGCGTTTTTGTGGAATAACTGATTTGCCAAAAATATCCCCTTAGGCTCTCAGCTTTAGTGCAGTGATTGAGCTGGAGCAGTGACCAGGGTCACCAGGTGCCTCTCCTCACCTGCTGCAGCCACCTGCCCCGTCCCTGTCCCTGTCCTCTGCTCCACTGGCACTTGCTGTCCATCTTAACTGCCCTTTGCTCCCTGGGAAAAACATCCCCAGGCTCCAAAAATGCCCCAGCGTGGCTGGATGGGATGACTGGGACTCTGCTTATTCACCACTGAACATGGATTTATGGCTTTGCAACAAAGAGCAATAAATTACTGCTCTGCAGTGTCCCCAGGGCTTGTCAGAGTCCCCTGTCACCGCTGTCCCCAGATAAGGCTCCCAGGGAAAACAGGACAAATTTACTCCCCCACCAATCAAGGCTCTGCTTCCCATTGCCAATGGAAATCAGGGTTATAAAAGCAAGCTGGGAAATGAGGAACCATCATTCTCTGCCATGGTTAAGGAGAGGGAGATCTTGTCTCTCCTGCCTCTGCTGGTGCTCCCTCCTCTCAGCCATGAGGGTTTTGGGGCCCTCAGCTCTGCCTTGTGCAGAGATGGGGTCAGAAGTGAGAGCACCAACCCCTTCTTTCCATGGCTGAGAAACTGAAGATTCACTGGGGTTTTCCCCCTTCCTTTGGAGCTGCTGAAGGCCCCATTCTTGTGGGGTCAGGCAGATGATGCCACGCTCAGCTGGCCCTCTCTGAAGCCACTTGGTGTCCCTTTGCTGCCTTCCAGCCCCTTCCCCTCCTCCCTCCTCCTCCTCTCTGCTCAGCTCCCACTCCTCTGCCTGTCCCCAGCCTGACCTGTGCTCAGAGCTTAGTGGCCTCTCTGAGCTCAACTAAAAACACTCATTTAGGAATTATTTAAATCTCTCTGAAGACAATCGAGCCCATTTAAATCCCAGCTCATTTTCTTAAGTCTGTTTTTCCTCAAATAGCCCTTGAAGGAGGTATTAATATATCAAAAGGAAACCATTCAGCTGAGGATTTTTGCTCCTCTAGCTGGCCACTTTCCCTCCTCTCTCACCACTTCCCTCCCCTTCTAGCAAAGCTCTGACACTCACAGCCCAAAGAGAACTGAGTATTTTAACTCCCTCCATGCCCTCAATATCCATCAGGAACCCTCCTCTCTCTGGCAGGGATAAATCACTGAACAGGCTCAAGCTTGCCCCAGTTCTGAAGGTGAGAACCACCAGGCACAGGGTGGAAAATTGGGGTGGTCCCCCCCAACCCTGCACATTCCATGATTCTGGCACTGCTTGGATCCTTCCAGGATTAGCCTGAGCTCACTGTGGAACTGGGTTCAATCCCAGTCACTAATATCTCCACACCTGGAGCCCACAGAAGTCACCAGAGAGGCATCTGTTGGAGGAGGCTCCAGAGGGGCATTTCAGCTCAGGGAAGGGTGGTGGTGCCAAGGCTGGGGTAGGAGCCACCCTGAGCAGTGCTGGGGCTCTCCAAGGGGGAAGATCAGCCCATGGGATTCACCACATGGAGCCTGCTGATAGGACACAGCACAACCTTTGGTTTATTTTCCCTGGTTAGAAGTCAGAGTGCAGCTCCCCAGCATTCAGGAATCATCACACCCAAGGAAATGCTGACTTCTGGAGGTTTTTCTCTCTTAAGCCATTCATACTCCCACCCTCAGGATCTATTCTATCCCATCTTGCTCCACATGGCCATTCTCATGGAGTCACAGGAGGGGTTTAAGGAACAACAGAAGTTCTGTGACAAAAACCTGGCAGCTACCTACCCTTCTGCAAGAGCTTTATGTGATGTCCTGGATGTGAGCCTTTCCAAAGGCTGGATTCATTGATTCCTGTACCATGGCCCTGGCTCACTGTGCTCATTTTGTCAGATTTCAACCAGAAAATGACTTTTCAGTGTCACTTCCTGGGAAACCTGGACACTTTTTTCCCTTACTGCACGGTACCATGGAGTATTATCTTACTCAGGGTCAGGCTCCTGATCTCTTGCTGTGGTACAGACAATTCCTGGAGCATTTTTTCCACTTTCTGTCCACATTCCTTGCACTGGGGATGGCTGTGCGTTGCTTCCCCTCACTCCCATCAGCTCCTGTCCAAGCAGGGATTTTGGACAGTCCCATTCCTGTTCAAGCAGGGATTTTGGACAATCCCATTCCTGTTCAGGCAGGGATTTTGGGCAGTCCCATTCAAGCAGGGATTTTGGACAATCCCATTCCTGTTCAGGCAGGGATTTTGGACAGTCCCATTCAAGCAGGGATTTTGGACAATCCCATTCCTGTTCAAGCAGGAATTTTGGACAATCCCATTCCTGTTCAGGCAGGGATTTTGGACAGTCCCATTCCTGGGCTGGGAGGTGGCACTGGGCTGAGCAGGATCAATAATGAGCCTGATGAACCCTGTTTGCCTCTGACCATCTCTACTGCTCAGGGCTCTGAGGAAAGCAGAGCAGGAGCTGTGGGACAAATCCCTCTGCATGAACTGTGGGTGCTGAGCCCTAAGGTCTAATCCTGTGCATGCCAAGGGAATACAGCATGGATAAACCTCACATCAGGGCTATGGAACAGCCTGGCTTCTCTGGGAATGGCCCTGAAGGGAGAGCCTGGCTGGGCTGGAGAGAAGACACTAGGCCAGGGCAGGGCACTCCTGGCCATGGTCAGTTCATCTTTAGAAGTATCACAGGACATTGTGGAGGTGTCAGCTCACTGGAGCCACACATCTGGAATGGGATAGGGCAAAGGAAACAGCAGTACTCTCTGCAGAAGAGCAGAAGTTGGGGAAGGAGGTGAGATATGCCCCCAAGGCTGGAGATGAGCACAGGGGAGCAGGGGCTGTGTGAAGTGAGGGACCAGCACTGCTGGGAGCAGCAGGACAGGTGGCTCTGGGGGAGGCTCTGTGCTGCAGCATCAGCTCTTTATTTATTTATTTATTTATTTATCCATTTATGTGCAGCTCCAGTGCCAGCATGAACTCCCAGACTGATACTGAGGTTTGAAACCCCTCCCTGGCATGGTAGAGCTGCCAAGGCAGGGATGTTCCCTTGCCATGACAACACAGGCAGGTGCCACGTGGTGGTCACAGGACAGAAGGACCTGTCTGCCTTCCAGGCCCAAGGTACAGATGTCACAATCTGAGCTGTTTCTGCCGTGTTTTACAGCCTCAGAATGAGCCTGCTCAGGGATGGGTAAATCAAGTTTAAGCCCACCAGTGACAAATTCTTCTGCAAGAGCAGGAACTGCTCAACCCTGGTCTGGTTAAGGCAGTTTGCAGCACAAGACTTTCTGCAAAGAAGCCATGAGGTTTTCATTAAACAAACATTTCTGTTTTATAACCAACCCAGGATTTCTTTAGGGAAAGGATTAAATAAACCTAAACCAACTGACACAATTTCTGAATTTCTGGCTGAGGTGAGTTTTTCTGAGTTTCTTGGCTCTGCCAAGCAGCCAGAACCCCCTGATTGCAGAGAAGCAAAGCTGCTCTGGGCAGTGCTGGAGCCCTGACACAATCACTGGAGCCATCATTTATCAGCCCTGTTATCAGCCCAGGCTGCTCTGATTGACAGTAGTGTGGGACACAACAGTGCTCAGGCCACCTCTGCACACAGGGAACAAAAACCCAGTGCTGGCATGACAGGATAAAGGCAGGCTCTCCAAACTTTTTCCAATTAGGAAATTTGATTACATTTTGCATTTGATTAAGTGCTGCAAACATCTTTAATTTCTGGAGTGCTGCACTCCCTGCCCTCTCCTTCACACACATTACCCAAGGAGTGAGTGAGCTCTGCAGCTCCCTGACCTCCACCGTGGCTGCTGGCTCAGGTGACTTCTCCAGAATGCCTGTGAGCTCAGGGAATGTGGGGACAACCCCTGAGAACTTCCTGGTGACCAGTCCTCTCAGGAATGTCACTTCCAACCCTGCCCAGAGTGGTAGAGGATGTGAAGTTCCCCCTGGCAGCTCAGTGGCAGTGTGTGCCCTCTGCAGGCTCCCAGAGCAGCTATCAGAGCCACCACAGTGTGTCTGTGCCCCTGAGCCCCAGCAACCACCACAAAGGGTTAATTAGCTCTGTGGGCATGGTGCCAGCCTGGTGGGATTACCCAGGAAGGATCTGTGCCCCCAGTGCCCTGCATAGGCTCATGGGGAGCAGGACTCCAGCTCCTGCCCACTGGCAAAGCAGATCTGGATTCCCATGCCAGGGGCTGGATCTGCATCTGGGCACTCAGCAACACCTGAAAGGTTCTCCTCAAGTCAATTTGTCTAAATATTCTGAGGTTAATGAGACTCTGGAGCTCTGCAGCACCCTGGAGCTGTGAGTTCCACAGTTTCCTCATGGACCATAAAAAAGCCTAAATCCCTCTTTAAACTTCTTGCTAATAAAACTATGATTTTACTGTTAAAACTATGATTTTACTATTATTAGACTGGTGTCCAAGAAGGAGCAAGGACTGCCTGAGCCCCAGGACAGGTCCCCAACTCTCAGAGCACTGGGCAGGCCAAGGGCACTGTCTGGATTTCCTCCCCAACAAATCCTGGTCCAGCATCCCCAACAGGGATAGAACATTCCAGTTGTTTTATTTCATCCTTTCCCATGACTAAACCTTCCCCAGCTTCTCTCTGCTGAGTTCAGGGTGCTGACAGAAGGGCTGAAATGTTCCAGTTCACAATGAAGGGCTTGGGTAGGCAGAGCAGGGATCAGCTGGGGGCTGTACAGAGGTGTGAGGAGCTGAGGGGTGATGGCAGTGCTCTGCAGGGCTCTGAAGTGATTCTCTCTCCAGTGTCCCCCTGCAATCCTGCTGCAGCACGTGCTGCTTCAGAGACACTGCTGCCTGATTCTTCTGATCTAAATATGGTAAAGACCTTGGCCACGTTTGAAAGTTCTGCTTTAAAAAAGAAAAGGAACCCTTGAGCATTAGGATTTCCATAGCAGCATTATTAGGGTGCCACTGTGAAGGTCCCCTGGGCTGGGGGAGCCCAGGCAAAGAGGCTGAAGAGCCTCATGACAAGGGAAAGTGCAATCCCAACCCAGAGTCAAGAGGTATTTTAAAACCAGGAGGCACTGCATGGACTGCTCAGGAAGGAGGAGGAGTGAGGAAGGAGTGGGGAGAGCAGATCCTGAGGGGAGATGAGGCTCTGGAAGGAGAGATTAGGGCTTTAGTGGGCTCTGCAGTGCGTACAGCAGCAAGCCCTGCCTCTCAGTGATGCCTCAGGTTTAGCTTTGATATTTTTCAGGTTCTGTGCTGCTCTAGTGGGTGGGTCTGGGCTTTGTGTTAGGGGATGGTGAGCTCTGTGCACAGAGCAGGGAGACACAACAATTCCTGCTCCAGCTGGGCACCAAGGACAAAGGAACCAAATCTCAGCCCCAAGAGCACAAACAACATGGACCAAAGAGAGAAAACAAGGATGGGACTGCATGGGCTGGAGCTGGAATTAGACAATTAACTCCAATATGCAAATGGCCCAAAACTTATAAAAAGTGACAGACTGTGAGCAGCTGTCCATTCTTCTGTGGCCATTTTGGGTTGTGCTGCCCAAGGTGGATCTATTGAGGAGAGCCTTTTAATAAATCCCTACTTTATTCTTGAGCTCAGTCTAGTCTCTGTTCTAGGTCAGCCTTCACAAGGCATCAGCAGCAGTCCCTGCTCTGGGTGTTCCTGGGGAGCTGAGCCTCCCTGCACCCGCTGGGATGGGAGAGTGACCCTGACTGGGATAGATGAGTGATGGGATGGGTGACTCTCACAATTAAAAGGCAGATATCATCTCTATGTGTTAAGAGAAGTTGTACAGTTTTATAGTTAAGTTTCACCTCTCCTTGTGCTGTTATCAGGGGTGGCCTGGGTTTGGGACATTTGGGAGGGTCAGCTCCTGACTGTGGCAGCACCTGACCTCCAATTGAGATTTAAGGAAGTGATCACCACTGGACAGATGGACAGAACTTTGGGGGAACTAAAGGGTTAAAAAGGCAAACCTTCCACTATGTGGATGAGCACAGGGTGGGAAAAATCCTCTGCTCCTGGTGCTGTAATACTTTCTCTATTCAGTTTTCTGTTGTATTTTTGATGAGGTTTTAATAAACCCTTTCAATTTTTGGAAGTGAGCATCATTTCTCACAATGTGGGCTGAGCACCCCTGCCCTGCTCCAAGGAGCTGCAGAGAGCAGCACCATCACCCTCCCCACCCTCAAGGTTACAGAGCACTGGGGAGGAGGAGAGGCTGTGCATGGTGACTTGACAGAAATGCTAATCCAGCTGAGCTGCAGGATTAGGGAAAGAAATGAATAGGAGAACCTGCAAAAAGCATGAAAACAACAGGCAGATCTGGCTGGTTTATTCCTCTCCTGGGCAGGGAACAATCTTCCTCTGATGTGAGCTGGAGGGGAATTCTGCTGCCAGTAATGAATAAAGGCTGGAGCTGATCCATGAACAGCTGCAGAGGGTCTTGTACCCCTGCTCCTCTCCTTGACCCCCTCCACCAGTACCTGCACCAGCTCTGGCACTCATGGGCTCAAAAATAAGCTCTTTCAACCCACTGATGTGACAGAAAACAAACATGGGAGAAGAGGTGAGCTCAGTGAGAGGCTGTGGGAAGCCAGGAAGGTGTGCCCAGCTGAGCACAGTGCCAGGGAGCCCTGGGTGAGAACAGGCTCAGTTCTTGGTCAGAGCTGTCACATCCATTCAGGTCCAACACCACGCTGCACAGCAGCACTTGGGGCCATTGTTCTGCCAGAATCCCTCAGGAAGGAGCTGTGGTGGTGTCTCACCACGTGCAGGGAACATGGCAGGATACTGTGGAGCTGAACTCCAGGTGAGGTTAAGAGAGAAGATCAGCTCCTGATCCTGCTGCTGACTCTGTGACCATGGAGAACTCTGGGGCTGGAGGTCCAAGAATTCCTTCAGAGAGCCCCATCCAAAGAGCTGTTCCCATCTGGAGGGACAGGGCTGGCCCTGCACCATGGCTGTGCCCCCTCCATGTGCTGGGAGGACTCTGTGCCACAGGGGACTGTGCCCTGGTACCCAGGCACCTCCCTGGCTTGGAGGGGGGCATTCCCTCTGAATTCACCATGGTTCCTGCCCCCCATGGATCCACCCAGCACAGCATGAAGTGAGAGGCTCCAGGGACTGACAGGACAAGGACTCAATAGCTCAGTGTTCAGAGAATCCAAGGCAGAGTGAGACAAGCCTGCTCCTGAAGCCAACAGACAGCACAGCTTGGCTTTCATTCCTCTTTTCCAAAGCCCTGCTTGTCCAAGCGAAGAACCAGTGGGTTGGCAGAGGTCTGGACAATCTGAAACCTTCCCAAAAACCCGCTCCTGAGCCTTGTCCTGAGGGTCCCACACAGCAGAGCCTCCCAGGGCAGTTCCAGCTCTAACCTCCTCTCCTGTTTGTGTTTGTGCTGTTCATCTCCCTCTCCACCGTGTCCCTTTCCTTGGCCACTCCCAGCACAGCTCCCCCGGCCCCTGCAGGCTGAGCTGCGCTGAGGGACAGGCAGAGCCCACAGGGTGCTCAGAGAGCTCTCTCATTGCTGCTGGCTTCTACCAATCAACCTCCAAACTTGTTGAGATTCTCTCTCTAATCTGCTTCAGCAGACACCTTGTCCCAGGAGGACTGAACTAAATTGAGTTGCAGGGCTGCAAATCACGCAGCAGCCTCATTTTAATCATGGCTATTCAAGTGCTAAGGAATGCACAAAGTAAATACATATTTGTTTTTAGGCCATCACTTGTCCCATTTGCAAGAGGAAAATGAACATACTCAATCCCTGAGGCTTTGATCCTCGCAGGATAACTTGGGAGATGAACCTGCCACAGGAAATTCACCCTTGGTTCCATCTCTCCCCTCTGCCAGAGCTCTTCTCCTGGGTCTGTTAACCCTCTCACTCACATCCCCATGGTCTAACAAGGCTTTCACACTTCCCACTGTCCCTGCCAACCCCTCTGCAGTCCCTGCTGCCTTCCTGGGCACTGATTTCCCTGAGCACTGCCTGGGATCCGAGTGCCAGGGTCAAGCTGTGCCCTTGTGTGAGCACAGGCTGGAGGCAGAGCCCGGAGTGCCCAGAGCTGCAGGTGCAGTGCTGGCTGTGCCAGGCTGCCCAGGTGGTTGGCTTTGCAGATCAGTCCTTGACTTCTGTGCTACTTCAAACACATTTGAATAAATACTCTGCATCCTGAGATTTGATCAGCCTGCACTCCCAGTGCTGCAGTGTCCTTCTCTTTGGCGTGCCCTGCTCTCCATGGGGATCAGCCTGGCTCAGTTGTGACACAGAGTTAAAACTCTGGATGCTCTGGATGCATGCCAGGCCTCCACACTCTTCTCCTGGGCATTCCCTCTCGTTCAGCTCTAGCTGTGGTTTGGGATCTTCCCTATACTCCAAGCATGAGTCAACCTCTGGTCTCCTTTGCTCTCCCTCTCTGCCCTGCTCTCTTCCCATTGGAATTCCTGTGTCTCAAACCTGTTCCAAGGTCATCCCACCTCCTCCCTGAACTTAAAATTCACTTGATCAGGGCCTGCTGGTCACAGTTTCCCCATTTGAATCACAGCTCCCCTCTCACCTAAACTGCACCTGGCAGGGTCAGAATAGAAACAATTCCTCTTCTTAATCTCCTGATCAAATGTACCCACAAGACCCTGACCATAAAACCTCCCCAGCCCCACCATCTGAGGGCACCTGCATTTTTTGGATGCCCTGCCCAGCTCACAGATTCAGCCACTGTGGCAGTGCCAACCTGATCAGATGTGACATTTCTGGCTGTGCCCTCCATTCTGCAGTCCAACAATGGTGGCATTAATTCCACAGCTGCCTGGGGAACCTGCTCCGAGCTCCCAAGCCTTGATCTGGGCTTTGGGGGCTGTTCTGCAGCTTCACTCAGGAGCACTGGAGTGAATAATCTGGATACTTTTAAAGAGAGCACTTGCTAAACAAAAGCTGCACATTCTGGAACATTCACTTGGGGTTTGAAACAAGATGTGGGAAAGGAAGAAGTCACTTAAAATTTTAGATACTGCTGACATTGATAATGTTGGTGTACAAAGACAGGCAGAGACAACAACAACCATCTCCCTGCCCTGCTGATAACTGATCCTGCTGCTGTTTGTCCCTGAGGGGTGTTGGAGTGCATGGATGGGGATGAGGGGGAATGGAACAGAGCCCTGGCCTCTCACACTGACAGGGCTGGTTCCTTCTGGACAGCACAGAGACCACCCTGGGCTCCCTCTGGATAGCAGAGAGACCAACCCAGGCTCCCTATGGATAGCACAGATACCACCCCGTGGACAGGCACAGAGACCACCCTGGGCTCCCTCTGGATATCACAGAGACCACCCTGGGCTCCCACTGGATAGCACAGAGACCACCCCAGGCTCCACCCAGACAGCACAGAGACCATCCTGGGCTCTCTTCAGACAGCACAGAGACCACCCTGGGCTCCCCCCAGACAGCACAGAGACCACCCCGGGCTCCCCCCAGACAGCACAGAGAGCAGCCCAGCCCCAGCAGGGCTGTCCTTACCTTCTCCTGGTACTGGCGGCGCGAGGAGTCCAGGGACTGGATGAGGGCGGTGGCGTGGCCGATGAACATGGCGTAGCAGGTGGCCCCCACGATCATGCTGAGCATGGTGAGCCACACGTCCGACATCCCCACCGGCGCCTGCTGCCCGTAGCCGATGCACAGCATGTGGCTCATGGCCTTGAACAGGGCGTAGGAGTACTGCTTGCCCCAGGAGTCGTTCTGCAGGGACAGGGCACAGCTTCAGCACAGGCACAGGGCTGTGGGGCAGGAAAGCACCCCTGGCATCGCACCCAAAAATCCCTGTCGGAGGCACCTTGATGTGTTACACAAGGAATTTCATTCTTTGGTGGCTTTGAAATCAAGGAAGACTATGGAGTCTCAATCCCCAAATCTCTCAGAGCCCCCCACAACTCCCATATCCCTCACAGAGCCTCTATATCTCAATGCTTCCATATCCCCATAACTCCTGTATTCCTCACAGAGCCCCCTACACCCCAATGTCCCCATAGCCCCACAACTCCCATATCTCTGAGCCCCTACACCTCAAACCCTTCAGAGTCCCCATAACTCCTGGAACCCTCACTGAGCCCCTACACCTCAAACCCCTCAGAGCCCCCATAACTCCTGTATCCCTCACTGAGACCCTACACCTCAATGCCCTCAAAGCCCCATAGCTCCCCTATCTCTGAGCCCCTACACCTCAAACCCCTCAAAGCCCCCATAACTCCCATATCCCTCACTGAGCCCCCTACATCTCAATACCCCCACAGCCCTCAGAACTCCTGTATCCCTCACTAATACCTTATACCCCAATGACCTCAACTGCACACAAAAATCCCTGTTGGAGGCACCTCAGCACAAGAAATTTATTCTTTGTTACACAAGAAATTTAATTTCAGAGCCCTCACAGCCCCAGAAGCCCAGCTCAGTCCATTTGGAAAAACAAGGCCAGATCCCAGATCTGAGATCAGCACTTTGGCCCTGGTTTTTAGAGACTCCATGGGCTTTTTCCAGCAGGGAAGGCAGCCAGTGTGCCCTGCTGGTAACCTGGGGTAAACCCAGGTGATGCACTGGGAGATCTTCACAATGACCCACAAGTGGGAGAGGGAACTGAAGCAAATAATTTCCTCCCCTGGGAAATGGGCTTGAACTGAGAACTAACAGAAAACCTGAGCAAGGCTGCCAGCAGCAGGATCTGAGAGTGAGGAAAATCACTGCCCAGCAATTTAGGAAATGGCCAGGGTCTCTGGTCATTACCTGGAGAGATGAGAAGGGCAGAAAATGAAGTTGGTAATGTCTGGACAGCAAGTTCTTCTGAGTGCAAAACTGAGCTTTTTCAGAGAACTGAGGAACTACAAATGGTTTCATTTGAGAGCAGCAACATCCTGCCAGGAGAGAGTGCTGAGACACCTTGTGCTCTCCACTGCAGCTCACACAGGCAGCACCTCAGCATGGCACAGAGAAAAAAACCAGCATGAGTTTCCTGGTGATTCTGCTTAGCCTGAGCTCATGGAACAGCTCGAGGTGCATTTGCCATCCTGGGGGTATTATCTGCCAGCAAGTTCTTGCTGTGAAACCTTGACAAATAACTGCTCTGGCATCACACATGGCTCCTACAAGGATGTGAAAATGCCTCTGCTGGGTGGCAGCACTGGGCATTCCTCAGCTGCTCCCTGTTCCTGGAAGGGGCCAAGGTTATGGATGGAGCTCTGCAGACAGAGATGCTGTGACAGCTTGGAAGGTCACTGCACAGAGGTCACTGCACTGCTGCTGGCTTGTCAATAAACAAGAAGTTCTCCTGTGACCTCCATCCAGAGCACCAGTGGCCAGCAGTGCTGGGAGCTCTGGAGCTCACTGGGCACCTCCTGGAGGTGTCTCATCACAGCCATGGGGGACCTTACAGGGAGCAAACAGTGACAGAGCTGGCTGGAAGCTGGGCACAGGGCTGGAACCTCTGCCCAGGGCTGATGCTTGCTTAGGAGATAAGCACATGGACAAAGGCAGCTGATAGCATTACCTGGCCAGATTCAGTTTCATTATGCAAGCCAGGCCTGATTCCCACTGCAGCAAGAAGGGCAAAGCCAAACAAGTGACAGGAGAGCTGACACGGGAGCAGTGGCACAGACACAGCCCAGCAGGGACTGCCCCTGCTGCTGGTGCCAGCCTGGCTGGGCTCACCTCTCAACAGAGCCGGACCCTGGAAAAACCACCCTGCAGCCAAGAGAGAGGGGCCAGAGACAAAGTGCCCATTGGTGACTGCTGCTGGCTGTGCCCTAGGCTCGTGTGTGAGGAGCCCAAAGGAGCTGCACACAGGACAGGACAGGGCCCAGGGAGTTTGTCCCCTGGCCAGGGCACAGGAAGGGTCTGGCCACAGGAGCTGCCAGAGGTGTGAGGCCAAAGGAGTGACCCCTCCTGCTCCTCTGCCTCCAGGCTGTGCTAGGGCTCTGAGCCTGGCCAAAGAAGGGCTGGGTGCCCCCAGGTTTTGTGGCATTTTTGGTTTCCATCCCCAGGTTTTGTGGTATTTTTGGTTTCCACCCCCAGGTTTTGTGGCATTTTGCAGACCCACTTCTGCTCAGTGTGGGCACCAGGCCTCTCACACAGCTGCCACAGGCATCCTGCCCTTCCAGGAGCCCTCTCCCTCAGCCCTGCACTCCTGGCACTCTGAGGCCATGGCCCTGCACTCAGGGCATGGCAGCTGCTGGGACATCCCTGGCTTTAGCCCATCCATTGTCCCTCATCCTGGGACAGCAGCAGGCAGCTGTCACATTTGGCCACTCTGCTTAAAATGCTGCATCCCTGCAAAGGTGGGAGCACATTGCCAGTGCTGTGGAGTCTCACAGTCCATGGTGCTGGGGCACAGGGAGCAGTGTCCCATCCCTTGCTGAATGAATTCCTTCCCCATTCCTCTCTGGCTGTTGCTGCTGCCCTCTGAGTTCAGTGTGGCAGTAGTTTAACAGGGCAGCACAGCTCCTCCACAGACCTGAGAGCAGGGACAAAGGAAGCTGAGGGAATTCCAAAGGGAATCTGGGCAGCCAGAGCAGTAATAGCTGAGCTGGAAAACTGGCTGCCAGGCTCTTTAGTGGCTGTGAACATCTGGGTACCAGGCAGGCTGGAGGTTTAAAAGCCATTCTTCCAGCAACTTGCTGCTCAGGAGTGCTGTTTACAAGGAAGCTTGCCAGTGTTTTGTAGGAATTAGTCATCCAAAACTCTGACATCCAGCACGCTGAGCCCCTGCAGCCTGCACAAAATTCCCTGGGAATTGCACAGCTCCGAGCCCCAGCCCAATTCCCAGCAGCAGCAGGGCTCCTGTGAGCACAGGCTGAGGGTGCCAGACTGAGGGAGGGCTGAGGGATGACAGACTGGGGGGTGGGAGCTGCAGGAAAACACAGAGCTTTCCAAACAACCCCTGAGCACACCAAGGACTGCTCAGAGAGAGGCACTCCAGTGGAGGGGAAGCCTTTCAGAACAATTACCTTTAGGATACCAAGTGTGAAGAGCACTGGATGCTCTGTGATGATTCTTCACTTACAGGTCCTGGTACCTCTCTAGCTTTCAGGGTTTTGTTTTCCCCAGGATGAGCAGACAGGTCAAGCCCACAGTACTTTAGGCCAGACTAGAAGAGGTTGCAGATGCAGTGTGGCCACGGGTTTGTCAGCACCAGGTGCCTCAGCTCGTTCCTGTAAGAGCCATACCCATCTAACACCCAACTACACCAGCCCCCACTGCAGCAGGGCTGCACCACTCCACAGATACTGGAGTGGCTAAAATGGCCCATTAGGGCAGGGAAATGAGGCCTTAAACTGCAGGGGGAAAATGACTCCTCGTTAAGCAAATCCCAGAGCATGCAAAAGCAGAGCTACAGCTCTGTGCCTGTTCACAGTCAAGAGGGGGTTATCTCAGAGGCACCAAGAGACTCTGCAAAAGACACTGAAATGACTTTGAATCAGTTTCTCAGACTGGTTTGTTTTTAACATCCACACTGGCAGTGCTGGAAGGGCTTCTCTGGCATTAGAGTCTGGCCTGCTCAGATCCACCTTTGAATACTTGGAGGCACTTCCCTGGAACACTTCAAAGGCACTGCTGGGTTCTCTAGTACCTTACAGAAGCACCTGAAGGCAAACTGTGGTGTCTGACAGAGTACTTTGGTTCTGATGTGTGAGTGTGCCTGCTTGAATCCTCCCAGGAAAGGAGGAGTGAGATGAGAAAAGTGTAGTCCTATCACTAAGGTGATAAATCTTCTTTCCCTGCAGCATGGAAATGGGGGATGGTTTTATGAGTGCCAAGTGGTGGGAAACCCCATGGCAGGGGAAGAGCAGCACCAGCTTTGTCACAGACAAAGCCTCCAAAGAACAATGTCATGCCTGACTTACACCATAAATACCTGGAGAACTCCTGAGCTGTCTCTGACCATCCCTGCCCACCCCTGGAACTGCTGGGCAGGGAAAACACCCCTCCAGATCCAGTTTAAAGGGTGGGAGCAGTGTGGGACACATGGAGATGCACAGAACCTGCCTGTCCCAGGCTTGTTTCAAGGGAAGCTCACATGGCCTTCACCTGACAGCAGGGATCTTCTCTGAGTGCCCCTGGCCCAGTGGTCCCAGGCAGCCTTTCCTGGGAGCCCTCCCAAGCACCCTGTGCTCCTGGAGATCCAGACCTGGGCACCCACACCTCGCCTGGGCATGGTACCTGTACCCAGGGCTGTGCCCAGAGTGCTTCTGCCTCCTTTCCAGCCCTGCTGCTGTGCCCATCTCATGCTGCTCCCAGCTGGCCTCCCTGGACAGTCCTGGAGGTGCCTTCACCCTGCCTTCCCTGCAAAGGTCAATATTCCCAGTTATGGGCTGGTCTGGACTGGTTCTGGCCCCAGCTGGGGAGGGCACTCCCTGTGCCTGTCACTCTCAGCTCCAGGTTCCCTCCCCATGGGAGCAGCCCTGCTCCTGACAGACCTTCCAGAACATGGAATCTCCTGCAGGTTCCTGTGCCTGTCACTCTCAGCTCCAGGTTCCCTCCCCATGGGAGCAGCCCTGCTCCTGACAGACCTTCCAGAACATGGAATCTCCTGCAGGTTCCTGTGCCTGCTGAGGGAAGGCAGGAGGGCTGGGCTGGCCCAGAGGCTCAGGATGAGCTGGGAATCACAGCAGATCTCTTCCACACTCTGCAGCCATTCCTCTTCCCCTTTTCCATCAGCAGCCCCCAGCAAGGTGCTGTGAGCAGGGAGGGGCAGAGCTCCCCAGGAACGAGTTCTGGTGGAGGGGAGGCTGATCAGAGTTTGCTGCCCTGGCCTCAGGGATCTCTGCCCTCCCTGCAGGGTGGGTGGGTGCAGCACAGCACCAAGGGGAGGAGGCCACGTGCTCCCAGCAGCTTTCAGGGCTCAGCAGAGTTCAGATCTCTGGGAGAGGAGCTGCCAGGCCAGCTCTGGGGGAGCAGCACACACTCTGCAGCTGACTCACCAGTGTTTCCACTCTTTAATAAAGTGCACTGCAGGAAAGCTAATGCTGAAGCCCCTGGGATTGGGACTCAGCAATTAATACTGCAAACATCCTGCCCTGCTGCTTCAGGAGCCAGCCAGACACCCACTGCCTCCACGGCTGCTGAAATGGAACACGAGGCATGTGGAAAACACCCAGAGGAACCAGACTCGGGGATTTATCGAGGCCCTGAGATGATTTTGGCAACACCAGACCCTTCACAAATCCCCTGGATGAGGATCAAACCTTTAGGAAGCAGATGGGAGGAGATGAATCTTCTTTCCCTGCAGCATGGAAATGAGGGCTGGTTTTATGGAGTGCCAAGTGGTGGGAAACCCCAGAGCAGAGGAAGAGCAGCACCAGCACACTCACAGAGCATCTGGACCTCACTTCCAGCTCCCCTTGGCTGCAGCAGCTTCAGAAGATTCCCCTTTTCCCAGATTTCTGGCTCCTGTGTGCAATCAGGGCAGCTATGCACCAGGATATTTATTTACCTCCTCGGAGTTCCCACCAGACTGGTACAGAATGTCCCAAAATCCCTGGCACAGAGGCCACCCTGTGTCCTCCCAGCTGTGTCCATCACACAGAGCCACGCTGGAACCTTCCATCCACATCCTGCCACCAAAGCCTGAGAAGAGCCCAGAGCTCCAGTCTCTTGTTTCCTGGCTCTGTGGCCTCTCTCAGCACTCCCCTCCAGATCAGATGTAAATTGTTTCACTGATATTGCCATCCACATCCACTGCTGGGCCCAGTGACATGACTGGAAATCTTCTCAGGAGATTAAAGGACATTATTGGGAGAAAAAAACTATTTTTTCCCCAAAGAAGTACTGCACTTTTGGTTCAATATTCTAACCCCAGGCTATTTTGGGGCTGGCATATTGCTGCACAGCTTCTGGAGTGGAAGCCCCCTGAACTCTAGGTGGGGCATCCCTCCAGTTCATCCCAATTTCCTGAGGCTCCATTTTCAGAGATAATGATTTTTTTTCACTTCTTTTAAGTGGAACAAAAGAAAAAAAAAAGGTGATTTAGCTGCAGGGAAGTAGCAGAAAAATATCTCCCAAGGCAAGTTTAATTCCCAGCTTCAGAGGCTCTCAAGGCTGGGAAGCCAAGGCTGCAGCATGAGGAAAGCTCTGCTCTGGATAGGAGCTCCCTCCCCTGCCCTCCTGGAGCCTGCTGAGCCTTCCTGCCTCTGGAATGCATCCTCCCCCTTCTCCCCTGCCTTGCTGCTGGGATTTGCCTCTTTTCTTCCTCTGTCCCATGTCCTGGCACTTTTGCAGACCCTTCCCCTTGACTCCAGCTGGCAGCTTCCAGCCCAGCCTGCACCTCTGCCTGGGGGATGGATGGGGAGAGCCAGGAGCTGCTGCTGCCATCAGCAGCCAAACCTTGGCATGAGGGAATTGTGCTCCCAATCTGCTGCTCTGAAGCCATCCTGCCATGGCCAAGTCACCTCCAGGATGGGGATGAGGCCACCTGCACCCCTGAGCTCCCTGGCTGAGTGTCCTCCTGGCCCTGAGCAGCACAATGGGGCCCCAATCTCTGCTCCTGCCACATAAATAAAGAAAAGGCAGCACGGGGAAGCCCAGGCAGCTGCTGCACAGTTGTTGTTCTGCTGGAGATAAGCAGAGGGTTCCAGGCTCCAGAACTGCCAGTCTGGCAGCAGCAGGAAGAGAACCATTATTGCAGAGAGGAGAAATGAAGAAATAAACAGCAAACAGATGAATTTTCCATGGATGCTCACTCCTCCAGGCACGGGCAGCCCACAGCCCTGCACGTGGGAGGCACGGCAGGCTGGCACATCTTTGATACATTTTACATTTGTTCTGTTCTGCCCCAGTGCTTGATTATTTCCTTTATTCAAGAAGAAATTGGCTGGGAGAATCTGGAGGTTAAGAACTGCAGTAACAGGCAATTTTTTAAGCTTTGTCAGTTTTTGCTGCTTAATCAACTGGACATTGTCCCTTTGAATAAAAGCTCCTGAATTCTCAGCAAGATGGTTGAAAGGTACCATGAATTCGCCCTGCCTTTGCCATATGGTGTCAAACTCCCTCCCAGCAACAGCAGGGCACAGCTTGGGATGGCACTGGGCAGCCTGGCTCCTCATCCCGTGACCCTGGCTCACCCCAGGGTGGGTGGGTGCTCACACCGATCCTTCCAGGGGGTATGGGGCAAAGGGACCAGCAATGGGAATCATGGATCAGCCCCAGCCCTGTCTCTGCCACTCCAGATTCTCAGATTCCAGCAGGAAGCAGTTTCCATGCCTGCTCCTTGCTGCTCGGTGCCAGGAGAGGGAGCCTGACTCCTGCCTTCCGCGGCTCTGCCGGGGCCGGTCCTGCTCCGAGCCCCGGGACTATCCCTGCAGGACCTGCCCCCAAACCCCGGCACTGCATCCCTGCAGGACCTGCCCCCAGACCCTGGCATTGTGTCCCTGCAGGACCTGTCCCCAAACCCCGGCACTGTGTCCCTGCAGGACCTGCCCCAAACCCCAGCACTGCGTCCCTGCAGGACCTGCCCCCAGACCCTGGGATTGTGTCCCTGCAGGAGCTGCCCCCAAACCCCGGCACTGCGTCCCTGCAGGACCTGCCCCCAAACCCCGGCACTGCGTCCCTGCAGGACCTGCCTCCACACCCTGGGATTGTGTCCCTGCAGGACCTGCCCCCAAACCCCGGCACTGTGTCCCTGCAGGACCTGCCTCCCTGCCCCGGCACTGTGTCCCTGCAGGACCTGCCTCCCTGCCCCGGCACTGTGTCCCTGCAGGACCTGCCTCCCTGCCCCGGCACTGTGTCCCTGCAGGACCTGCCTCCCTGCCCACAGCGCCGGACGGCCCCGGGGGATGCAAGGAGGAACGGGAAGCTGGGGGATGGCAGTGGGTGCTGCAGGAGTGTCACCCAAGGGCTGGGTTTAGGGCCGAGAGGTGGGACGGGGAGCATGGATGGCATGTGGGATGCTCCAGAGGGGAGACCCTGCCCACCATCTCTGAGCTGGTCATTTGTATTTAATTCTTTATATGTATATGTGTGTGTGTGTGTGTGTGTGTGTGTGTGTGTGTGTGTGTGTATATGTATATATATGTATATATATGTATATATATGCATATATACATATGTGTATATATATATGTACATATATACATATGTATATACCTATATATACATATACAGGCATATATACCTATATACATATGTATATATGTATAGATATGTATAGCTATATGTATATATACATATACACAGAATAAATAAATAACATATATAAAATATATATTTCTATTGTATATTATATATTATTCGTTATATACTAGATATTATATATTATATACTAGGTATTATATATTATAGGTTATATACCATGTACTACATACTATATACTATTTTTATGTATTTTCTATTTTAGATATATTTTGTTATTTATTTATATTTAGATTGAATTATTTATTACAAGCTGATCAAGGGGATGAAATATACAACACCTGGCATCAGGCTCACCCTTTTGGAAGAGGAAGAGAGTGGAAAGAGGGGGAAGGTAAAACAGGGAAGACAGGAGGAAACACAAGCAGGTCGCAGTGCTCTCTGGCCGGCACTCACCACCATGCGGTTGAGGGACACCCAGCAGTCATCGGGGAAGTCCTGCAGCATGGGCACCAGGAACTGCAGGCAGCCGTCCCAGTGGCACAGCAGCAGCATCATCCCGATGAGATTGACGATCCTCACCACGGCGCTGGCCAGGTCGTAGGTCATGTGGAAGATCTGCGGGCACACAGGGATAGGTGAGACAGCAGCTCCCCGAGACAGCCCCCAGCGTCATTACACACGGCCTCAGGCTCAGAACCCTGCCGAAGGGACAGACGAGCTGCACCAGCTCAGCTCAGGCACAGTGTGCAAGCAGAACCAGCTGGAAAACAGCTTAAAGACCAAAATACAGAACCAGGCAAGCAGAACCAGCTGAAAAACCAAAATACAAACTCATCATCAGTCACCCCTCCTTATAAGAATGTGCCTCCTGTTGATAGAGTGACAAAACTGTCCTTTGTCCCCTTAAAAAGGAAATAAGTCCAGAAGTTTCTCTCCTGGATTAGGTGAAAAAGGCATCTCACAGGCTTGGGGGACTTCACCTTAAACTTAAGGATAGCCAATAGGACAGGAGCCAAGAAGTCAGGCTTAGGCATTTCACTAGAAAAAGAAGAGAACAAAGAAACTAATGGCTTTTGTGAGGTGTTTTACCAGGAGCAAGAACCTCTTGCACCTGGCTCGGTTCTTCTCTGTAAAGACTTTATTATTTTGCATTTTATTAAACATTTTTGTTTCCAACACTGCAACAGAAGCCATCCTGCTCATTTTATGCCTCCAAAGGTAGCTGAGCTATCCTGGATGATAAACAGACCTCTAAGAGCTTATGAGAGCTGGCTTGTGGAGGTTCCTATTACACCTTCCTGCCCTGCAACTTTCCCTTCTAACTCACCATTAAAAGCTCCATAACTCCTTCTATAAAACAAGCTGCTTGCAAATATTTCTGGACCTTCAGCCACTCCTCAGGAATGAACTCCATAATTCCAGCTTTTAGCTGCAATGCCCTTCTTTGCTTTCTGTTCTTGCTGGACACGTGTCCCACAGTGACCCATGGTGGCAGCTGCCTTTGTACTGGGTGTCAGCTGCAGTCTCTACATGAATCAAATGCAACAAGGAACGGCCTCCAGCTCGGCAGAGGCTTCTGGAAGAGGATCTGATTCATCTCTTTTCTTATGTTCTGCTGTTACACTCCTGCCCAGGTGAGCAAGGAAAAGAGAACCACGGCAGACAGGGCTGGTTTTCCTCATCTGTCAGTTCTTCAGTGGAAAACAAAGCTGTAAACACAATTTCCTTACAGGTCAGAAGTGACACAGCCCCTCATCCAGGGGGGTTCAGGTGGCATCACCTTCCAAAGGACATGAGTGAGTGTCAGGGTGGTTTGTGACACAGGGGACAGGCTGTGTGATGTGTGCCCAAATCCATATACCTCGTGGCTGCTCCAAGAGGGACAATCCTGCTCCTCCCCTCACCATGGCACTGTGTGCCTGCCACCTTTGCCCACACCACAGATCAACCTCTTACCCCACAGGAAGGCAGCTCAACAGCTAAAACTGCAGGAAACCTTTGTCACATTTTGGAAAATCATATTTTTCCAGCTGGAATTGCTGCTGTTGGAGCTGGCTGTCCAGCTGGAATGTCTGTTTCCATGCCCACCTCAGGGTCACACGCCCAGAGCGATGCCCACGTGCCCAAGCCTTGCCAGGAGGGAGCACAAGGATGCTGGAATGCAGAAGGATGAATGGTTTGGATAACTACTGCTAACTCCATGATTTCCCTGCATCCAGGCTGGAGCCCACACTGCCAGTGTGAGAAAGGCCATTTGAGTGATCTTTCAGGGCTGAAAAGAAGAATATCTCCAAAATGCAGCATGAAAGGCTGTTCTAGGAAATCCAGCTCTTGCTGCTGACTCAATAGGTCAGTATGAAAGCTGAGCACATAATTTATACAGAATAATTCCTCCTGGTTTCCTCTGTTTTCCTCACCCTGCAGAAATGATCCTTCTCATTTAGATAACCCAGAGCGAATCCATCCTGTTGGAATGAGAGCCCGGGGCTGTGCTTTTAATGAAGCTGGAGCAGCAGTTTGCAGAAGGATCTTTTGTGCCACCAGGGTTTTTCTGTGCTAATGACTTTTCCTCTCACACCTCCGGGTGTTTTTCAAAGAGCTCCAGCCCTGCTGTAACTCAGGGAGCTCCAGCCAGGGGCAGGGAGAAGCCCTGTCAGTGCCTTCCTTCCTTTGATAGATGAAAAGCAGACAGCCAAGAGCCCGAGGGCATGGATGGCTCAGGGACCAGGTGATGGATATGGAGCTTCTGAGAGGAGGGCTGGGATCCATCCTAGTCAGGCTTCATTTGGTGCATGCAGAGAGAGGGAGGGTGGATTCAGCTCCTACTCTGCACCTTGGGATCTGGATGGGAACACCAGAGCCAATGGATGGGAACAGATCCCTGAGGGTGACACATCTGGGCTGTGGCACCTGAGAAGGAGCTCAGGGATTCCCAGGAGTCATTATGATTATGAACTGCAAATGTCTGAGCTGCAAGTGAGACAACTCCAGTTCCAAATGTCTCAGGAGATCCCAGCTCCTGCCCACTCCTTGGAATACATTTGCATTCCCATGCAAGAGAAGAGCAGGAGCACTCCTGGTGCAGGAATAACTGTGAAGAGCTGGGAACAAACTCCTGCCACTGAGAAGCTGCCACTGCAAAGAGGTGCTGGTGTCACAGGGAATTCTGACCCAGGTGTTGCAGTGCCCTCCAGCACTTCCATGGCTCACCAGGGAGGAGGGTCAGGAACATTCCAGAAGAGCTGCTCCATGCACGAGCACAGGAATGTGAGTGGTAACTGCAACTCCTCTGGTTTTCATCAGGAACACTCAGGACTTTGTGTCCTGGTGTAACACAACCCAGGCTGGGTCCCAGAGCATCACAGCTCCTTCCACCCCAGCACTGCCTGTGCTTCTTGACTTTCTGCTACTGCACTGGGAAAAAGGGAGCCAGGAGAAGAGCAGAGCATGGGCTCCCATTTAAAGGATATTCTTGGATAGAGAATATCCCTGGGTTTTGACAGACCAAAACAAGCTCTGGCTTCAGCATCCCTGCTACAAAACCAGCACTGTCCTTCCAGCCAAAGTTCACCTTGCAATTCTTGTGGAAAGGACAGCTTGGGAAAGTGGGAGGACCTAAACTTCCCTCCAAAAGTCACTTCTGGTTATGTAAGAGCTCCATCTCAGAAACTCCAGTTGTACAGAATGAGCTATTGGGATCCTATCAGGAGGAATCTGAAATCCTGGCAGCCCCAGGTAACTGTGCAGCCCTCCTCCATCCTGGGCTGCAGCAGCATCCTCCAGGCTCAGCACTTGAGCTGGAAGGAATCAAGGACACCTGGGAGAAGTGGGGCCTGGCTCTGCCAGTGGCTCCAATCAAGGCTGTGAGGTAAATCAGCCATGCTGGTCTGTGCTGGCACAAGGCTCAGGTGCTGTCCAAACCATGGCCACCACCAATTCCTCTGATCCAGATGGGGCCACCACCATCCCTCTGCTCCAGGCTGGCTGCCCTATCCATGGGCACAGGCTGGGGCAGTGCTGGGCAGGGCAGCAGCTGCTCCAGGCACACCCTGCCAGGGCCAGCCTTTGGCACAGCCCCCATCCCTGGCTCTGCTGGGACATCCAGGCTGGTGTCTGACTGCACATCCCTGCTGGCTTTTCACACTCTGGAGGTGCTGTGCCTGCAGCCAAGGGGCTCTCCCAGGCCTTTGGGGGCCCTGATGCAGAGGTACCCTGAAGATCCTGGCTGAGGCAGGGTGAGCCAGCGGACCTGAACACTGGCTTTGGCAGGACTCACTGCCATCCATGGGGCTCCTGAACAGATTCTGCTCCACAGGAAAACACTGAAACTGCTTGTTGTCCTTCACTACTGCACTGACAACGTGGCAGGAATTCTGTAGCTCTACATCCTGCCTGGTCCCGAGCCAGTGCTGGTGTCTGTGCCCACACCATGGTTAATATACAACTGTGATAAATCCCCTGGGGATAATCAAGGAGCGGTGACACTGCTCTAGCTTAAAAGCAGCAAAGAATTTACTCTTCATTTATGGCTTAAAAAACCACAGACCTGAGAAGGAAATACAAATCTCAAAAGAGAATCAAAACAGTCTCATATGCTGTTGTGAGTGCTCCAGGGTCAGAGTTAAGGCTGTTCTGCTGTGAGGAAAAACGTGTTTACTCACATTTAAGAAGAGTATTTGTGGGCTGTGGGGAAGAAAGTTGACATGTCTTTCAGTCTGCCTTTCTCTCCTTGGCTTTTGGAGATAACAGAGGTAAAGATCCATTTTCCTCACAGAGGCATTAGCTGCCTTTTCAAACCTCAGTGTTAATCTCCCAATAGACTGGGGATAGGTGGGTGCTGCAAAGAGCTTTTCTGAGCCTAAAATCCAGTTTAGCCAGATTACTGAGGGTGGCTGTGCTGAGGCCCTGCAGTAGCAGCTGCTGTGGCTCTGGATCACCCAAAGCCACCCATCCTGTTTAGTCCCAAGCCTGGACAACGAGCTCATTCCAGCCAGTGTGCAAACTCAAGGCAGCTCACTGATAAAAGTGTGGTTTGGGTGATTTGGGGATCAGTGCCAGCTCTTGGGGCAAATGTCACCTTCTGCACACCCAGGGTGAGCCCTGGCTGACACAACTCATGGAAGAGGGGAAGGCTTTGGGGGCCCTGATGAGCAGACCCATCCTGGGAAGCTGCAGGGAGGGAGGGACAAAGAACACAGAACTGGCAGGGTGGGCTCAGGAGGACAAAGAGCCTGGGCACACACAGGGCACTGAGGCAGGGAGCACAGGAAGGGCACACAGAGCCTGGGCACACAGAGCCAGCCCTGAGTGTGGCCAGGGCACACAGAGCCAGGGCACACAGAGCCAGCCCTGGGCACACCTGGGGCACACAGAGCCAGCCCTGGGCACACCTGGGGCACACAGAGCCAGCCCTGAGCCACTCTGAGCACACACAGCAATCAGGGAAAGGGCAGCTCCCCCAGGAATTCCACGTGTGGAATGAACCCACCCTGCAGGCACACACGGTGTTTTCAGCAAGGCAAAGCAACATCTCAGCCTCTCCCTTCCCTCTCCTGATGCTGTTGTGGGAAATGCATCATCCCCTGCTCCCTGCTCCTTCCTCACTCTCCCCAACTTCCTATTTATTCTCCCAGTGATGTCATTCTTAAGCTGTGTCAAAATATAATCCAATTTGACTCCAGGAGGTTTCCTGTCCTGAGCAACTCCTCAGGTTTTGGTCTTTAGGAAGAATGGACACATTTTTACACTTTTTTTTTTCTTTGGAAGAGCAGACAAAATGCTGTTCTAGCCACTAAATTATACAAAGATAGAAACTCCAAATTTCCAAGACAATTGTTGCTGCCAACAGGCTGAGCTGGGGAAGAAGAGGAATCCCCTAAAGGAACACAGTTGGGTTTACTGACACCTTGGGAAGCAGGATCCCTTAAGAAGGAGCAGCACTGGGTCAGACATGTTATAGACACACATTATAATATTGGCTTTTGGCAAGTATTAATGGATTTTAGATGTGGGGTGTTCCAGTAACTCTGCCATGAAGATCTGGATTTATCTCTGCTGTCATTCAGCTCAGGGCCATAGCTGCTCTCAGTGTGCTGTGCTACAGTGCCTGCTGGCATGGAGAACACCCAGGGAACACAGCATGAGCACACCTGCACACATCTGCAGCCAGCAGCACTCACCCTCTGCTGCAGGGGACAAAAAGGGACTAAAGCCACAGCCCAGGAATCCTCCTGCTCTAAAAAAGCAGATCCAAAGAAGAGATGTGCTAAACAATTCTTGGAACGTGTAAACCAGTCTGGGGAGAAGTTCACAGTGCACAAGGGGCTGTGAACTTGCAAAGGGCTGATGGAATTAAAGGGTATTTAAGGGGTGTCCCTGAAGATAACAGGGAGCTCTTTGCTCCATGGTCCTTGTCTCCTTCTGTCCTTTATTAAACTTTTTACATGTTCACAGGAGACTGAACATGTTTTTAACAGCAATAACTTTTGCTCTGTGGTTCTCAACTCCTACTGTCCTTCATTAAACCTTTTACATGTTCACAGAAGAGTGAATGTGTTTCTCAAGACAGCTCTGGGCTGTGCCCATCACAGCGTGCCTGGGACAAGGAGGGAGCTGGGATGCAGCTTGTTCGGGCCAGGTTTGGCAGCAGCAGGCAGCAGATGGGCTGAGCAGGGCTGGGCTGTGGAGCACAGCTACATCTGCAGGCTGTGTGCACACCCGCGTTCTGCTGTGCCAGCAGCCAGCCAGAGCCAGAAGATCAAGTTTTAGATGAAGGCAAGAGTTTGGGGTTGATTCTCTTTTTCTGCTGGCTTTGCAGCGAGTGACACAAGCAATGTCAGCAGAGTTGCTGATGCTGCCGGAGCCCGGCCGTGACTCACCGGGGGCAGGCCCGGGCCGGCCCCGCCTGCAGCGGCCACAGGAGGGCAGCGCTCCCGGGCCCAGGTGTGAGCAGAGATAGCCAAGCACATTTCACACTCCAAATCCGAGAATCTTCTGTGCTGCCGTGGCAGTTTTCCTCTGCAGGTCTCGGGGGCTGTGCTGACACTCATCTCTGCGTTCCCCATCTCCCTGAGCTCTGCTATCCCAGAGGGGCCAGCAGGGCACGGAGCAGGGAAAGGCCTCCTGCACTGGAAGCTGAGGGCAAAGTTTTCAGCCAAAGCTCGGGCTGGCAGCTCTGCTCTGTGCTCCTGGGCTGTGGGATGGTCCAAGGAGGTGCCTCAGTGAGCAGGGCAGCCCAACCAGTGCTCCTGCCCCAGCCTGGTGCTGGAAAGCTCCGTAAGGAACCACCAAGCCTCCACCTCCTCCTCCTCCTCAGATAATTTAACTCTTCCCAGGCAACCCGCTCCTGGCCACTGGAAGTTCTTCCCCAGGTAGGAGTTCAGGGAACAGAGATAGAGAACACCAGGAAGCAAAAGGAAATAGGGGGAAAATGGCATTTTCTTGCCTCCTCCCTCTGAGAGTTGTATCTACTGGAAAATATTTACAGCAGAGAAAGGTGAAATAGCAGGGCTAATTAGCACAGAGCAGGCTGGCATAGCTGGCAGATGTTTATGGATATATATAAACCCCCAAGATCCTGCCACCACCGTGTATTTTGCCTCTTGCACTCTCAGAGTTGAGGTTGTCATGACAGCAGCCCCCCTTCCTCTCCCCATGCCACCATTCCCAGCCTAGACTTTAATCTTCATCATTTTAAGAACTTTTGTCACCACGGCAACGTGACACAGACTTTTAAAAATATTTTCTAGCACAACTCAAACGACTGTCTTTCCTGCACATTTCCCTTTCAACCTCCAGGAAAAAAACATTCGGGGTTGGGTTGAGTGTGAGACTGCCCTGGGTGTGAGACAGCAGCAGGCAGCTCTGGGGAGGAGGGACGGTGGCACTGTCACCTCCAGGAACAGCAACACAAGGACTGGGGCCAGGGCTTTTTCCAGCAGCTCTGTGACTTTGGAGGAAGCTCTGCTTTGCTTTTCCATGGGGTTTATGTTCCCACACGCCCCCAGCTCAGGTTTTCCACAGGATCAATGGGTGCCTTTGGAAAAGGGAAGGAAAACAAGCCCCCAGAGCTGTAACTAGGTTGGGTGTCTGGTTCTCAAGGGGAATTAGATCTCTTACCTGCTGAGGCTGGCTCTCATCTCTCAGGGCTCTTATCTGCATCTTTGGGAATTGTAGTCCTGAGAGGCTTGCAATGAATCACTGCTCGAAATAGGTCATGGGCTTTTTTGGAGGTTTAAGAATGACCACAGTCACCAGACAAAAGGTCTGCCTTGCTCAGGAGCTATACATAGATGTGCCCAGGGAAAGGAATAGTGGGATGCTGAGGGGAAAGGAGGCTTAAATCCCTGAGAAAGGGACAAGGCACACAGAACTAGGAAACCAGGAAACTGGGGCCTGCAGGCCTGGAAATGGCTCCAGAAGGGCACTGAGAGGGGCAGGGTGGTGCCAGAGTCTGTGCTGGCTCAGGGCAGGACTCTCCCTGGAACAGCAGCATGGGGGTGATGGATGCCTGAGCCAGGAGCTGCAGGTGAGGCTGCAGCCTCTGCCAGGAGGGCTCATTTGTGGTGTGAGCAAACCTGCCTGGGCTAAGTGGGAAATCAGCCTGGAATGCCCTGAGCTGCCAGGCCCACAGTCTGCAGGCAGCTGGCACGAGCAGCACAGAGCAAATACTGCTGCCAGCACTGCCCAGGCTGTGCCAGCCCACTGCCAGCCTTGCCTCCTGCTCAGCCTGTGTCAGCCCACTGCCAGCCTTGCCCCCTGCTCAGTCTGTGTCAGGACACTGCCAGCCTTGCCTCCTGCTCAGCCTGTGCCAGCACCCTGCCAGCCTTGCCTCCTGCTCAGCCTGTGCCAGCCCACTGCCAGCCTTGCGCCCTGCACAGCCTGTGTCAGCCCACTGCCAGCCTTGTGCCCTGCACAGCCTGTGTCAGCCCACTGCCAGCCTTGTGCCCTGCACAGCCTGTGCCAGCCCACTGCCAGCCTTGCCTCCTGCTCAGGCTGTGCCAGCCTCATCCCCTACTCAACCTGTGCCAGCCCACTGCCAGCCTTGCCCCCTGCTCAGCCTGTGCCAGCCCGCTGCCAGCCCTGCACCCTGCTCAACCTGTGCCAGCCTTGCCCCCCTGCTCAGCCTGTGCCAGCACCCAGGGCAGTGCCAGCCTTGCCCCCGGACCTGTTTCCAGAGGACACTGAGAAGCTAAGGAAGGGATCCCAGCCCTTTTCCTTCCATGCCATGGCTCTTTGGAAGCTGTCTGACTTCCCCAGAGACAGCTTCAGCACAGCCTGAAGGTCCCTGGGCAGGAGGCAGAAGTTAAACACCAGTAAATGAAATCAATTCTTGTTTCAGAGCCGTTGTCCTGGAGCTCATCTGACGCTCCCTGTGCAGCATCTGAGAGCAGATTCAAGGAACGTCTGCTGTGCCACAGGTGCCTCCCTGTCCCGATGCCAGAGCCTGACCTGGCAGCCAGGGACTCTCTGTATCCATAAACACAGCACCAGGACATGGCAGAAACACAATCACACCAAGAGAACAGACTCTCCAATGAGGAAGAGAATTGTCTTCTCAAAATTCTGACTGCTCACAGAACAGCTCTCATTCCCCATTTCCGAAAGAAATCACCAGCAACCTTTGTTTTCTTATTCCTTTCAGTCCCACCTGAATTTTTCATTTAAAATTCAGAACAGATGTTTTAAAATCCAAGCTTGATCCCTAGGGATCCATATGATTAACAGCTGAGATTGAATATGAACTCACTAGGTCCTGCCCTGGAACTGCAAACTTGCTAAAGAACCACAGAACTCCTGCAGTTTGCTCTTGATCAATTAACATTATTTCTTTGATGCCACCTGCATTTCAATCAAGACAGCACAGCACACACTTGTTATCCCTCTGCTAACCCAGTCTGGGGGTCTGTAGGAAAAGAAGGGAAGAAGAGAGCCAAAAATGCACTCCTCAAAAGGAGCATGTCCCAGTTTGGCTGTGAAAGGCTCTCTCTGCTGGGCATGGCAGGGGCAGCCTGGGCAGGTGAGGCCCTGGCACAGCCTGGCACAGCCCTTGGGTTATATTTGAGTATTTGCTGTCCCAGAGCAGGACCTGGGGCTGCTCCAGCCTGGCACAGCCTGCCAGGATGCTCCGTGCTCCGCAGGGACGCTGAGCGCTCCCACCTAACTCAATCCTGAGCTTTAATTCCATTACAGCCACAGCAACCAGGCACAACTTCCAGCCTGGGCTCCTGGGGGCTGTAACGTCCAGGGAGGAAGCTCCTGGCAGGTCTGGAGCTGGGAATGTTTCCTGTGGCATGGGGCAGAGTGTGGGCACAGCTCAGGGTATCATTATCCCCACTAGTAATGAAGGGATGGGATTATTTTTGGGCTCAGCTGGGGCTTGGCTCTCTCTCCAGGCAGCAGTGACAGAACCAGAGGACACAGCCTCAAGCTGCACCAAGGGAAATTCAGGTTGGATATAATGGAAACAGGTTTTCATGGAAAGAGAGATAAAGTTCTGGACTGGCTGCCCAGGGAGGTGTGGAGTCCCCATCCCTGGGTGTGTTTAACACAGCCTGGATGTGGCACTGGGTGCCAGGGTTTAGGTGCTGGGGCTGGGCTGGACCTGATGATCTTTAAGGTCTCTTCCAACCCGGCCATTCTGTGAATTCTGTGAAAGTTTCTTTGTTACAAGGCAATACAGAACTTTCTAACCCAATGAATAGATGCCAAAGGTGTATTTTGCTTTTCTAACCCATCACCTTTACTCCTTTCTGCTGCACTGTGGATGTTTTTACCCAACAAGCTTCTGTCTCACATGCACACAAATGTTTCTGTTATAACTTCTAAACTCTCAGTTTATTCCATACAACCCCACCCCTGCATTAGAAACCCTTCACCATTTATCAGTGCAGTTTCTCACTTATTTAAAGCATTTTCTTACTTAAACTACAGAAACAGAAGTTTATGATTTTCCAGCTTTATGTCTGTGTATTGTATTTTTACATCAGCCCAAGCTTCTCCCAAGGCTGTAATCAAACCCTCCAGTGTCTGTGGAAGTTTCTGGTGTTCTGATTCCCACACAGGGGAGCAGAGGATGCTCAGCCCCAGGGCCTGGCTGGCACAGGGCTGAGCCCTGCCCTGCAAAGGGATCCATTCTGGGCATTCTTTGCTTCTCCTGCATTTCAGAGAGGGGAAGAAGGGACTGGGGCACCTCCCACCCCAGGGACAGAACCCTTGGCTGCAGCCCTGGAGGGGTTGAGAAGAGCTGTGCCAGGCTGTGGGCACAGGGAGCACAAACTCCAATGGCTTTGTTTCTCAGTGCTGGGTTTTTCCTGTGACCAGAGTGAGAACACACAGCAAGGGTTGGATCATCTCTGGGGGACTCAGCAGTGACAATGGCCCTGCCCAGACTGACACAAAGGTGTTTTAATGCAGTGTCACAGATGGCCCAAGACGAGTGACAGGGACACAAACGTCCTCCCACTCTGCTGGGACAACAACAGCAATGTCACCTTTTCCTGCTGCACCTGAGAGGGGACAAATCCCACAGGAACAGCACTGGGGAGGTGAATCCCGAGGAGCTGCAGCTCCCATAACCTTGGGATGCACACCCAAGGCTGCTCCAGTCCCAGCAGGGGAGAAAAGGGGGAAGTGCTGGGTGAATTCTTCATTTCCTTGAAGAATCTAGGCCAGGGAAAACTGGTTTTAACTAAGAAGCAGCCCAGATGATATTTGTGAAAGTCTGAGGGATTAATTCCTGCTGCGGTTGTATACAGATTTCATAGATTCTTGAAAAATGTACTGAGGCAGAACAAAGACATTGAAAAGCAGTATTTAAACTCTACCTAAAATATTCTAACTCCTGCATTAATACATGCTGGGCAGGAAGAGAGTCCCCAAAGGCTGCCATTTTAATTAGAAATCCAACAGGAAATGCTGCCTGATGACAGCTATCAGGGCAGGAATCCCAGGAGCCACAGCCAGGGAGGAGGAGGAGGAGGAGGAGGAGCTCTGCACAGCTCTCTGAGGGGTGTAGGACACCAGGATCCCAGCAAACCCAGAAACAGCAAAAACAGCTGGGCAGGGGCTTGGAGGTGCAGGAAAATTCAGGGGTTAGAAACCCCTATAAACCATCCCTGTGTCTGTGGGAGGAGCTCCCAGGAACCCCCAAAGTGCCCTTGGAAGGGGTTCCCTGTGGGAGCAGCTCCCAGGAACCCCAAAGTGGAGCCTTGGAAGGGGTTCCCTGTGGGAGGAGCTCCCAGAATCCCCAAAGTGCCCTTGGAAGGGGTTCCCTGTGGGAGGAGCTCCCAGGAACCCCAAAGTGGAGCCTTGGAAGGGGTTCCCTGTGGGAGGAGCTCCCAGGAACCCCAAAGTGCCCTTGGAAGGGGTTCCCTGTGGGAGGAGCTCCCAGGAACCCCAAAGTGGAGCCTTGGAAGGGGTTCCCATGGCTCAGTAGCTGCTGTCTCAAGGAGCATTTCCTGGACTGCTTTTGGAATTTGCTGCCTTTTCTGTTCCATTGGCTGCCCCTATCTTTGCTGAATATAGCAGGAAAAATTAATACAGAACTCATCTTTTTCTAGCTGACTTATTACTTTGCAAGGTTTTCTTTTTCTTTTTATCTCTTCCCTTTAAAGGAAAGAATGCCAAGCTCTTCCTTTCTTCCAGGTTATTCTCATCAGGTTTCTCTGAATTCACTTTACTCTCTGGTGTAGAAGTAGCCCAAGTAACTAAAATTGGGATATTTTTAGACTCAGGTAACCTACAATGGCCATTTATATTATTTTTAGTGCCTGTCTCCACCCTGTGCTCCCTCAATCCCTGTTCTCTTTTCATCCCCTCCAGCAGAGGAGCAGAAGGGAAAAAGTTCTAGAGAAGCAGCTTCTATAGAGAAGCTCCACTACAAAACACAAATGGAGCTGCTTTGTGTACTCACTTGTGTTTACTCTGCCTGGTTCTTGTTCAGTCAAAGGAAACTCAGTCCTGGGGGAATTCAAAACCTGCTCACTGCACCTGTCCTGCCTTGACCCCATGGTCTGGATCATTCTCCAGTCCAAGCTGATTTAATGGCACCTCATTGCTGTGAACCCCCAGGCCAGCAGCAGGGAAATTTGCCCTCATCAAAAAAAAGCAAAACTGATGGTAGCAGTACTGAGAAATGACTTGGGGGGGATGAAGTGCCCAAGGATGGCAGCACTGATCATTCCTTACAGCCCCCAGCAGCTGCCACGGCCCAGCCTCCCCCCTCAGCACCTCTGGGGGTCACTCACTGACATTCTGGGGTGGGTCCAGCTCTGAGCCTTGCAGAGGGGGCTCCAGGGGCTGCACCTCACCTGCCCTGGAACGCAGGGGAGGGCTGCACCGAGCCCTGAGGGTGTGGAAAACACCCTGCTCCACCCTGGCACTGCCTGGAGCACTGGCTGAAACCAGCAGTGCATTTGGGGGAGCCCAGGAAACCACTGCTGGCTGCAGCACTGGCTCACAGCAGCAGCAGCAGTGGATCTGGGAGGGCTCAGGGTCACAGCAGCAGCAGCAGTGGATCTGGGAGGGCTCAGGGTCACAGCAGCAGCAGCAGGGGATCTGGGAGGGCTCGGGGTCACAGCAGCAGCAGCAGTGGATCTGGGAGGGCTCAGGGTCACAGCAGCAGCAGCAGTGGATCTGGGAGGGCTCAGGGTCACAGCAGCAGCAGCAGTGGATCTGGGAGGGCTCAGGGTCACAGCAGCAGCAGCAGGGGATCTGGGAGGGCTCAGGGTCACAGCAGCAGCAGCAGTGGATCTGGGAGGGCTCAGGGTCACAGCAGCAGCAGCAGTGGATCTGGGAGGGCTCAGGGTCACAGCAGCAGCAGCAGTGGATCTGGGAGGGCTCAGGGTCCCAAGGAATCCCTGCTGGTCACCCCAGTGCTGAACTCTCCAGAGCTGTGCTGAGGACAGCACCCAGCCCATTCCCTGGGGAAGTGCAGGTGTCCTGCCCGTGGCAGGGGGTGGAACTGGAGGATCTTTAAGGGCCTGTCCTACGCAAGGGTTCTGTGATTCTGTCATTCCATGAAGGCTGCTCCATGTCTGGGATTGTACTGACACAGTGCAGGTCCCACAGAAGCTGGGATTTCAGGAGAGCTTCAGACCTACAGCAAGAACTGAGAAAAGCTGACATTGCCTTTTCTCCCCCAAAATAATCCTGCCAACTGCAGCAGGGCTGTGTCTGTGCCCTTGAGAGCAAGCCCTGCTGCAAGAGGGATGGAGAAGGCACCAGTGCAGTGCTCCAGTGCTTTGCATTTCTATACTGGGTGTCTTTTCCAAGGGGAGTTATAATTCAGTGTCAGATGGTTACGAATGAAGCTGGATCCCTGACCCCAGAAAACTTTGGCAGGGCAAGAAATGGGAGCAGCTTCTCCCTATGGGATCAGGAGGGAAGCAGCAGGGCACCTCTTAGGCAACGTTAAGGGAAAGCTTTGGCACTCAGTGATTTCTTGTTGCAAATAACACCACAAGCTCTTCTTTGCACTTAAGGTGCTCTCCCCTCCACAAATGGAACCAGGATTAAGCTGCACATGAGAAGTTCTGCCAAAGCAACATGGGGTGAGCAAGTTGGGCTCTTCCAAAAGCCAGAAGTTCGGGGTTTCTCAGCAGCCTGTGAAGGCTCTGAACATCAAAAAAACCAAGGTGCAACTGAGCATGGGATGAGGCAAATGCAGGGCACTAAACTTGACCTCTTCAGATTTCCAAGCCTGGATGGGAGACCCCAGGTGTGAGTCTGCCCTGACAGTTTAGGGCTCAGAACCCTCAGATCCCAGATCTGTGTCCTATAGCCTGGAAACCTCACAGAATGTAAGAGTTTGTGTCCTTCCACTAAACCTGCATTCACAGCACCAACACATTCCAGAGTTCAGTTTCCATGGTGGTGAGACCTAGGAATTCTAGAAGTTTCTCTGTGTGACCACTCAGACCTGCAGACTTCCTGCAGTGAATTTGCTAGGAAGCACATGGAGGCCAAGGGCAGCAAACAAAATAATCTGAGAGATGAAATTGCACAGCCCCAGTGGGAAGACCAAAAACGGAGTCAGGAACAGGTGTCTGATATCCCATTTCTCAGTCTGGATCTCCCTAGACCACCAGGAACCTCAGGCTCTGGAAGGACTGGAGTGTTCAAATGTTTAATGAGTGACTGGTGTTTGAAGCTGAGACAAGAGATGATCTGAACATCTCTAACACAGAGACAAGAGATGATCTGAACATCAGGATTTCATTATGGACTCCAGCTGTGCTCCAGATATCGTGGAAGATATTGTGAACTTTCACAAGACAAAGAATTTGGTGATTGTCTCTTCTTCAGATCTGCTGGGTGATGAAAGGGAGGTGAGGAGGGAAGTGTTGAGGAACATGAGGGATGAGGTGAAGGGGCTGGAGCAGAATGCATTAGGATGCAATCAGAGAAAACCCTAAACTGAACCTCAAGGGGAAAGAAAACTGACTGGAAGGGTCTTTGCCCTATCCCTGGAAGGGCCCAAGGCCAGGCTGGACAGGGCTTGGAGCAGCCTGGAAAATGGAGGATGTCCCTGCCCATGGCAGGAGGTGGAATGAGATGAGCTTTAAGGTCCCAAACCAGCCTGGAATTCCATGATTCCATGACCAGCAGCATCACCTTGCTAAAGGAAAAGCAGGAGCCCACAGGAATCAAAGATGATGGGGAGCACAGGAGGCTCCTGTGGGCAGCTGTGCCTGCACCTGGATCTGCCCAAGCCAGCACATCCTGGCTGTGACTCAGTGCAGCCAAGGTGACCTGGCAAAGTCCCCAAGGGAAGGCCAGCAGGGCTGTGCTGAGGGGTCAGCCCCAAACCCCCCACGGGCAGGATGTCCTGCTCTCAGCAGGATCTCCAGGAAGCAGCAGGATCTCTCCTGGCCATCCCAGGGAGCGCTGGCCATGGCCCTGCTGTGAGAGCTGAACCCAGCACAGCTGGCTCCCAGTGCAGCCAGCTGGACCCAGGGCAGGGCACAGGAGGCTCCAAGGACTGGGACACTGCTGTCCTAGCAGGGTCACCTCACAGGCAGCCACCTGGGCTGCCATATTCCCAGGGTTCCACCCCCAATCAGGCACCACCCACCCTCATGGGGCTGTCCCAGGCTCTTCCCTACTCGTTCCTGGCCCCATGTCCTGTCACTTCTGTGCTGCCAGTACTGGCATCTGAAGCTGGCAGCTGCCTCCCATCCATCAGCACATCCCCTGCTCCGTGCCAACTGTCAATTAAGCTGGCACAGGGGTGCAGCCTTCCCACCTTCCTGGCTCCACAGAGCACGGAAGCAGCAGCCTCGGGCAAGGGGCTGGCTGCTGGCTGGGAGGCACAGGGAGCTGTGCACCAGCTGCACACCAGAGCTGACGGCAGCAGGGAGAAGCACCTCTGTGGGGTGTTGCTGTCCAGCTCTCCTGCTGAGGAAATGCCTTGGCTGGGGTAAAATATTCCCCAACCTTTGGAGCTTGGGCTTTCCCCTTCAATCACTGTGGGAACAGCTTCTCCCCTCTTCCCAAAGAGCAGAGGGAGATCTGGGGTGGTACCCAACAGCTCACATCTCCCCAGGGAAGGAGGGAGCACGAGGGAGCACAGGCAGGCAAAATTTGTTCTCCAAATGACCAGAAAAATGGCTGGCTAATCAAAACAGGCACTGCCTCACTGATTGTAGCTCTGGCTCCTCTCCCCTCCCAATGCCCCATTAGCTGATCAGGGTCAACTGCTGGGCTCTGCAGCCCTTCCCCTGCGCCTGCAGAGTCTGCAGAGCTGGGAAGGGAAAGCAGGAGCAGCAGCACATCCTGGGGAACTGCTCCTCAGCTCCTCCAGTGCTGCCACCTGGGGAGCTCCTGGAGCCCGGGCTGTGCTGGCACCGGGAGCAGGAGGCTGGGCAGGGGGTGTGACCTGCTCAGGTGTGCGAGGTCTCTGCTCTGTGATGTCACTGGCACCCAAAGGGACAGAGATCAGCCCGGTTTTCTGCAGTACTGGGGAAGCTCCAAGAGCAGCAGGGATCCCTGGGCCTGGCTGTGCAGCTGCACAGGGGCTGGGAGCAGGGTCCAGCAGCAGATGGGAGCTGCTGCCAGCAGCTGCAGGTCCCCAGCCAGCACTCTGTGCAGCATGGCCAGGCTGAAGGCTGCAGATAAGGGGGGAGTGCTCTGAGATAAGGCTCCTTCCAAAGGCTCCTGGAAGAGTTTGCTGTGTGCTGTGGCTCGGGGAGGGGAGGAGGGAGAGGCTAAAAGCCAGAGGAACATGTTCCAGCCTGGCTCCACACCTCACTGCCTGCATTCCCAGCACTCCCAGCCAGCCGGGATGGAACTGAAGGGTTTTTTCTATCTTCCCAAAGTAGGCTGTGCTCTTCCTTCCCTGCCAGCTGCTCAAATGACCTTGAAGATGAAAAGGAGAGGGGCAAAAAATCTGTGTATGAGGAGCAGCATCCCCGTGTGCTTGTACCTCATGTCCAGCAGTGTTACTGCCATGGGACATGAGAGGAGATCCAGGGAAGATCCTCAAATTCCCTGCAGTGTAGCTGCACTCTTCCACCACACCATGGGGTGAACTGCTCCATGGACAGCCCAAAAATGTGATAAATATAGCAATATTTATTGGAATATCTGACAACAGCTCCTGAAGATCAAACAATCCCATGCCAGGACAGACAAGGGGATGCCACAGGCCTTGCCCAGCTCTCCCTCCTCCTGCCTCTTCACAGGAGCCCCTCCATCCTGCTGCCCTCCCCTCCTGCTTCTCTTTCCCATTCCAGAGCTGGACTGGGGCTGCCTTATGCTCAACACAAAATACCAATGTGTCTTTCAAGTCTGAAGGGAAGAGAGCTTAAATGGAAATTCTTATCTGTCCTTCCCACCAGCCTGAAGTGATTTATCAGCTGAAGAGGCTCCTGGTGGGATGTCTGTGACAGCTGGCAGAGAACAGACCTGGCAGGGAGCTGAGAGTGCAGAGGAACAAGGCTCAGCCCCATTCCTGTGGAACACTGAAGAAGGAATGACCGCCCTGGATCATGGATTTTTTACTTGAATCATGAGTTTTTCTCCTCTCTCCAAAGCTCTTCCTGTGCATTCAAGAGTAGATGGGAAGGAGAGGAAGGTGCTGCCTCCACTTTGCACCTCCCATGGATGCTCCAGCAGAGGGCAGAGACAGGAGGAGATCCAGGGAGAGGCTCATGACACCCAGAGCTCAGCAGTGCCTTAATTTACTCCAAACCACTAGAGGAACATCCCCTCCAGCTGGGCCCAGGGCCTGACAGAAGCCTCTGGACTTTGGCTACCCCAAGTTTGTGTAATTAACTGCACAATTCCAGCCTAATTCCCTGCAGCCTCAGCAAGAGGCACACAGTTGGGATAAAGTGTGATTAGTGGCTGTTTGGGTGATGCACACTGGAGAGGAGGAGGCTAATCAGCCCAATTCCAGGGACAGCCTCTCCAAACTGGGCTGCACTGAGCAAATCAAGAGGAATTAACACCCGGCACTTTGCTGGGTGAAAAAAAATATATAAATGAAGAAAAAACAAACACAGCTGCTGCGTCTTAACTGCTCTCCACCCTCTCCAGGGACTTGAGGAAAAGCAGGCCTGTCAGCTCCTTTAAGGACATTATTCTCAGTTTCTCTCCTGTGTTTACAAGGAAGCAGTGCTGCTGCTTGTTGGAGTGCTTGTCAGGGCCAGCACAGAGAGAGGCTCTCCCAGAGTTCCCCCTCTGGAGCTGCTCCATGCTGTAGCAGAGCTCAGGTGATCCCAGGAAAGGGATCCAGTCCTGCACCCAGGCTCTGCTCTCTTCAGCCATCTCCAGCTCCTGACTTACCCCTTACCTCAAGACCTGCCCTCTGCTCCGAGTCCATTTACACACACACAGACCCTGACTGCTTCTTGATGACCCATCCTGGCTGGATCAAAGCTCAGAAACACCCTGCCCAAATTTCTGCCTCTCTCCAAAGGCCCAGGAGCTGGACACCCAGAGAAACCATGATCCCACCCTCCCTCTGCTCGTGTCCCAAGCCCACTGGATACATCCAGACTGATGGGAATGTCCCACCCAGGGATGGGCTCTGTTCCTACTGAGGAGTGAACAGTGTGCCCAGCCTGGGGACAGGACCTGCCCAAGAGCACCCTGCAGAGAGGTGTGTTGGTGTCACAGAGTGCCTGGTGGCTCCTTGGGGGGTGAATGAGCTGCAGCTGATACCTGTGAGATGCCTTCATTGCATGGCAGGGGACACTGTGGCACTCCAGGCCTGTGGCTCAGCCCATGCCCAGAAGGGAGCCAGGAGAATCCTGGTGTTGCTGTTTTCAGATCACATCTTTCACTTTCTCTTTCCAGCTGTCACCAAAGGCAGAATGTTCCCCTTGATGAGGCCTTCCCTCATTCCTGGCTTCTCCCTCATAAATACTGGATGAGCAAATGGCAGAGACACCATCAGCAGCAGCTCAGCAGGGACAGGACTCTGCACATGTCACTGACACTCCCTGAGTGTGCTGCCACCATGCCAGCAGTGCCAGGGCTTGGACAGGGGGTATGTCCATGAGAAGCAGGGCAGTCACCATGGCCATGCCCATGAGAAGCAGGGCAGTCACCATGGCCATGCCCATCAAAGCAGGGCAGTCACCATGGCCATGCCCAACAAAGCAGGGCAGTCACCATGGCCATGCCCATGAGAAGCAGGGCAGTCACCATGGCCATGCCCATCAAAGCAGGGCAGTCACCATGGCCATGCCCATGAGAAGCAGGGCAGTCACCATGGCCATGCCCATCAAAGCAGGGCTGTCACCTGCTCTCTCCAGTTCCATGGCACAGTCTTGTTGTGGAGCTTCTGCACAAGCATCACCCAGCTCTGCCAGCTGGACCTTCTGGCTTGGGAAGGGGACACTGGTACATTCCTCTGGCTGCCCTGGGTGACTCAAGACCCTGGCAAGGGGCTCAGAGACCTTGGCATGGAGTCAAAGACACCTCTGCCTTTGATTTTAGCCCATGGAAACAATTACCAACTTTGTGTGAAGATTTACAGACCACAAGAGTTTGAGTAGAATGACAGTGAATTTGTCACAGAGTGAAAAAGTAGAATTTTGGGGTTTTTAGAATGGGGCTCAAGAGGCAAGATGGAGGAATCTGGGCATGTCCTGTCCTTCTTCTTAGCCTCTATCTTCTGTGTGATGGTGACATTTTTGGATTGGTTTAGAGACAGACTGTCTAACATAGGTGATAGGTATTGAAAATGATTGTAAACAAAGTACAGGTATTTCTTAGTACAAAAAGTTAACACCACCCCAAGGGCAGGGACTGTGCCACAACCCAACCTGCTGGACAGATCTCAGCAGATTTCTTTCTTTCTCAGAAAAATAATGTAATAGATAAGAAAAAAATAAACAATCTTGAAAAACAGAACCAACCAATCTCAACTTCTTTGGTCAGGGGGCTGGGGAAAAAGACTTTCTAATACCTCGGGGTCATCTCAGCCACAGAAACCTGAGACCAAAATATTCCTGCCCAGGTGGGAGCAGAGAGGGTGAGAGGCACTGGCATAACAGAGAGCAGGGCCATGCACAGAAAAACTGGGGAGAAGATCAGCACCATCAGAATCCTTCCCAGGTGAAGTGGTGCTTGGATGAAATTAATGAAAAAGTGCTTGTATTGAAGTTCTAAATGCATTTCCAAGTCCTTTTCCAAGAAGGAAAACGATTCCATGCACTGCAAAGAGATTTCAGAAATGTTTTCCATTCTAATGTGACTCTGGGAATGTGGAAATTGCCTCACTCTTTCCTTGTCTAGTCCTTGGGGTATTCCTGCTTAAGCAAAAGTGGGGGAGGGAGGAGTTACAGCAGAAAATGAAGCTTAAAAATATTCCTCCTTGTGAGAGAAGCAAGAATAAAAATGTCATCTCTTAGCCCTGAAAAAGTTACCCCATTGATTTCTGCTTCATAAAAATGAGGTTAAGTTGAATGCATTAAGCTGGCAAACTGGATAATTGCATGTCCTGAAACTGTCTTCCAAACAGCTCTTTTCACAGCAGGGCTCAGAAAATAACTTCATCAATGAGGGTGCTGCCCATTAAACCCTCACACACCTCTCTGGGCCTGCCTCTTGTCCTTCCCAAGAAAGATTTCTCCTTCCTTCACTTCAGATTGCTGTTTTCTTCCATTGCCACATTTCTGGCAAGGAGAAAAGTGGGTCAAAACCAAAGCTGAGCTCAGGGCTGGGGTCTTCCAGCTCTGCACTCCACACACACACACACAGAGCCTGGAAGTGTGGCTGGAGTGGAAGGAGAGCTGCTCAGAGGCAAAGCTTGGCCTCTGAGGGGTTTGGCGCCCTGTGGAAGAGCAGCCCTTCCCTTGCAGTGGGAGGGCAGGAGGAGCCCAGACCCTTCAGTGGGGCTGGCACTGCCCTGAGCTGTGGCTGTTGAGACACTTGTAACAAAGAGAAGAACACCATGTCTTTAAGAAGGCTTCTCTCTTTTTTGTTTTTTATACCCTCTCACAAAGTTTATACCTGTTCATTGGCCACAATAAATCAACATCATGTTCACTGGGGCAGGGTGGTCTCTACCACTGTCTTCCTCCAAAATCTAACTGCTGGCCCTTGGTTTATCTCTTCTTCTCCTCCATTTCCACACCAGTGGTCTTGTCAGAACTCCTTGCAGGGATAAAAGCAACTCTTATCAGCTTCTCTTCAACTCACTCTGACCCCCAGACCAGCTGTGAGCCCTTTCCACACTGAGCCCCTGCCCTGTGCTCACAGCACAGGAGGATGTGGGGAGAGGAAGGAACTGACTTCAACCTCTCCTGGCAGAAAGCAGCTCCCCACTGCCATGCTGCTCAAAATCCCCTTCTCCTCCACCAGCCAGCTTGATTTTTGGCCGTGGTGCTACATGGGCCGAGCTCCTGCCTCATTGACACAACTCCCAGACCTGGCACGTTCCTCTCCAGCCCTGCCTTGCTGAACACAGCCAGGGAGGCAGGGAAATGCTGCTCTCTCTGGCTGTCTCATTAAAGTTTCCCACTTGCTTTGAATGCAATCAATAACGCCTTCCTGGAAGAGGCTTTGAAGAGGAGCCATTAATTTGCACCCACTTGCCAGGGCTAATGTGCCTTAGACAAACGGGCCTCCAAGTCTGGGCTGAGCCTGGCAAAGCACGACTCTGAGGGACAAAAGCAGACCTGGCACTGGATCAGGAGCCCAAGTGGTGACAGGTTCAGAAGCTGCCTCAGCTGTCCCCAGCACCAGCACTGTCTGTGTGGATATCACATATGATGTGCTGGCAGCAGGCTGTGAGGGCTGGGGGCACAGACACACCCTGGAGTGCTCAGTTCCTGCTCCAGGGAGGGTGCAGCCCTTCCAGAGCCCTTCACAGTGCTCCTTCCATGGAGCACAGCCGTTCTGAGGTGAAATCTGTGCTCCCACACCTCTCAGGGAATGGGCACTGCCCTTGCTGCTTCCTGAGCTCACAGCATTGCGAAGTGATTCAGAAGTTCCCTTTAGAACACAGGGCTGTCAGCCACCTGTCCCTGTTACAAAAGCTGCTGCCCTCTGCTCAGCCCTGCAGGGCTGTTACCAGCTCTGGCCTCCTCAGGACAAGAGGGACACAGAGCTCCAGAGGCTGCAGGGATGAGGAAAGGCCTGGAGCACCTCCCTGCTGAGGAGAGGCTCAGGGGGCTGGTCAGCCTGGAGAGGAGCCCCAGCTGAGAGGGGCCCTCAGCCCTGGGTGTCCCTGGGTATCCCTGGGTGTCCTTGGGTCTCCCTGGGTGTCCTTGGGTCTCCCTGGGTGTCACTGGATGTCCCTGGGTGTCCCTGGGTATCCCTGGATGTCTCTGGGTATCCCTGGGTGTCACTGGGTATCCCTGGAGGTCCTTGGGTGTCACTGGATGTCCCTGGATGTCACTGGGTATCCCCGGATGTCTCTGGATGTCCCTGGGTGTCCCTGGGTGCAGGAAGGGGCAGAGCAGGGCCCAGGCTCTGCTCCAAGCCCAGCAATGGCCCCAGACCATGAGCAGGGACTGAGCCCAGGAGCTGCCCCTGCCCAGGAGGCAGAACTGCTGCCCTGGGCAGTGCCCAGCCCTGAGCAGAGCCCAGAGAGGCTGTGGGGTTTCCAGAGGATATTCCAGAGCCCCTCAGACACAATCCTGTGCCTGGGTGCTGCTTTCCAGGCTGACCTCCTGTGTGACTCAGGGGTAGGTGACAGCTCCTCAGCTGTGCCCTGTGTGCCAGCCCCAGGGCAGGCTGGGCCCAGGCTCCTGCAGGGCTGCAGCTGGAACAAGCCCCATCAGTAAATCTCCATCAAACCCTGGGAAGTGCCAGTGGCAGGAGGAGCCCTGGTGCCAGGCTGCAGCACATCCCTCTGTTATTGTAACACAGCAGCGCTAATGAAGCCTCCAAACACAATGGCCCAAGGCAAATGCCAGGCAGCTGGCACCATGTGGGCACAGAGCTGAGGCAGCTGGTGCTGGCAGGGCACAGGGGACATGAACTCTCTGAGAGACAGCAAACCTACAGAGGCCAGAGCCCCAGCTCTGCCAGGGATTACGGACCATCAGGAGAGCAGCCTGTGGCTTTAGGAACCTGCACACCCCCACCCAGCAGGACAGGCCAGACTGAGGGACCCTGGGACACCTGACAGAGCCTGGCCACAGCAGCACCCTGTCACTGCCCTGCTCACCCCTGTCACTGGGGACTGCCCTGCAGGAGGGAGGGTTTAACTCCACTGTGGCTGCCCAGGGCAGTGCCCAGCTGCATCTGCCACATGGGCACCTCTGTGCTGAGAACACACCAGGGCAAACCATCCCTGAGACAGCAAATGGCTTCCACTGCCACAGCCTGGCTCTGAGCTCCTGGCCTGCTGGTGGCTCTGGGCCCTGATCCCACTGCAGGTATCCTACAGACAGACAGACACTGTGCCCTAATCCAAACCCCAGAGCAGGTATCCTACAGACAGACAGACAGACAGACAGACACTGTGTGCCCTAATCCCAAACCCCAGAGCAGGTATCCTACAGACAGACAGACACTGTGCCCCAATCCAAACCCCAGAGCAGGCATCCTACAGACAGACAGACAGACAGACACTGTGTGCCCTAATCCAAACCCCAGAGCAGGTATCCTACAGACAGACAGACAGACAGACAGACAGACAGACAGACAGACAGACAGACACTCTGTGCTCTAATTCCCAAACCCCAGAGCAGGTATCCTACAGACAGACAGACACTGTGTGCCCTAATCCAAACCCCAGAGCAGGCATCCTACAGACAGACAGACAGACAGACAGACAGACAGACAGACAGACACTGTGTGCCCTAATCCCAAACCCCAGAGCAGGTATCCTACAGACAGACAGACACTGTGTGCCCTAATCCAAACCCCAGAGCAGGTATCCTACAGACAGACAGACAGACAGACAGACAGACAGACACTGTGTGCCCTAATTCCAAACCCCAGAGCAGGTATCCTACAGACAGACAGACACTGTGCCCTAATCCAAACCCCAGAGCAGGTATCCTACAGACAGACCGACAGACAGACAGACAGACAGACAGACAGACAGACAGACACTGTGCCCTAATCCCAAACCCCAGAGCAGGCATCCCCTGCTCACACCCTGCTGTTGACATAGGACACATTAAGCACTGCCAGGAGGTGACTGTAGAAAAAAGAAAAGCTTTTTCCTTTTCATGGCAAACTCCATGGCTGCACAGCTATTCAAATATTTGCCTGGCTCCTTATAATTCATTAGAAGCCATTTTTGATGATATTCTCTTTGAAACTGTATTCCCAGTGCCCAGGTGGGGAGCTGAATTTCCATGAGAGCAGCAGAACTTTCTGCCAAAGAACAACTCCATAAAAACTTTTCTGGGTGTTTTTCTCCTGGCACAGGGCAGGGGATGGGCACTGGGGATGCCCATGGGCAGGAGAGGGAAAATTCAGTGTACAGGAATAAAGAACATCCATGTCCTTGTGCTGTCTGCTGTCCCTCCACAAGGATGCTGTGCTGCACAAGTGACACCAGTTCCATGTGAGAGGCTGTGGTACAATAATGAAAACCCTCTGACTGATATTCCAGCAAGAGGGTTTTGCCATTCCTTTCAAGGCAGCCAGGATTTTCTCTGAGAGGAAAAGAGGTCTCAAATTTGGGGTCACTTTGTGCAGTGAGAATGAAAATTCCAGTATCTTGCATTATGGTTTTAATAAGCTTCTGAAAGCAAATGAAAGAGCAGTGCTTAATAAGGCTTCAGAAATGAGGGAATGCAAATGAGGGAAGAAGCCCAGCCCCCAGTCCCCCTCCTGGCCACACTCCTGGTGTTTGTTGAGTCTCATTTTACCCAAGCCTGGCCAGAGGTTTTGATGAGTTGCTCTCCTGGGCCTGCCTTGCTGATAAATGGGACAGAATTGCAAATCCTGCTGAGAAAGGATCTGCCCAGCCCCTTGGAGCTGCCTGTGCCACAGGACCCTGCTGTGCTGGGAACAGTCACTCTGCCCAGCTCCTCCCCTCTCCACTTAAAGATTTGGCTAAAGATCCCATCCCACTCCCCTGTGTGGGAATCAGAACACCAGAAACTTCCACAGACACTGAAGGGTTTGATTTGCAGCCTTGGGAGAAGCTTGGGTTGAAATGTAAAAATACAATTCACAGACATAAAACAGGAAAATCATAAACTTCTGTTTCTATAGTTGTAAGAAAATGCTTTAAGTAAGTGAGAAACTGCACTGATAAATGAAGGGTGAAGGGTTTCTAATGCAGGGGTGGGGTTGTATGGAATAAACTGATGTGGGAAATGGATTTGTAGAGAATTCTCCCAGCCTGACAGAAGGCTCACATATCTGTGTGCAAACCTTGAGCTAAGAAATGCTGACTGAGAAATGCCATGGAACAGGACAGACATTGCTGGGAGAGAAATGGAACCAGAAACAACTTTCAAATGATGGCCTTGAAAAAAGTAAGACCAGACACTCTGGAGAAACAGAACTATGAGAGGTGAATTTTAGGTGATTGGCTTGAAGGCATTTCCAGCTGCTAGGCCAAGAAATGCTTATAATGCAATTAGGAAAGAGCTGGCCTCTGATTGTGATGGTGTGATTATAACATCTGGATTGTCTCACCCTTCTCATGAGACTGAAAATGGAATAAAAGTTTTTCAAACACCTCTCAGCTGCCCCATCTCTGGGTCAGAAAAGGGCTGAATCCAACAAATTAGTGCCCCACATGAGGATCAAAACAACCTTCAGAGTTTAGAAGTTATAAGAGAAGCATTTGTGTTCATGTGAGACAGAAACCTACTGGGTAAAAACATCCACAGTGCAGCAGAAGGGAGTAAAGGTGATAGGTTAGAAAAGCAAAATACACCTTGTGGCATCTATTCATTGGGTTAGAAAGTTCTGTATTGCCTTGTAACAAAGAACTTGTGACTCTTTTGAGCTGTGGCTGGCTGCTTGCTCCTTTAAAATCTCACAGCCTCTGAGACTGATGTTTATCTGAGCAATAAATAGTTCTTAGCCCCAAAGTAGTCCCATCCCTTCATTATTAGGGGTGACAATGATACCCCAGGCCTCCAGCCACATTATTGTAATTGCATTTAGGAAAGGCTACAGATGGGTCAGGCCAAACAAAGGGAATTAGCAAATCAAGGAGAATCACTTGGGAGCCATATTCTCCTGGCCTCTGGAAGCTCTTTCCTTGTCCTGCCACACAGGCCCTCCAGCTTTGGGTCCATTTTCTAAACAGCTGAAGCTTCTGAAAAGTGACACCATCTTTCAGAGGGTCTGATCTGTGCCCAGCTGTTACTGGGAAGTGTCACTGGGACCTGAGAGGAGGAATTCCCTCCCTCCTAAAGCTTCTCTGTAATATAGAAACTCGAGGGAAGAAAAGGACAGCACTCAGGCAAGTTTGCAAGGTTTCAATAACATAATAGCCTGAAAATCATCAAATTGTCCTTTGCTTCAGGTTTCAGCTGCAGAAACCAAAAGATGTATTTTTCTTCCTGAAAAAAAACTGTAAAATCCTTACTTATGATAGTATTATCATTGTGATATATATCAAACCCAGACAGTTCCTTTCCTTCCCATCACAGTCCCTCCCACAGAGTCTGCAATCAAAACATTTTGGTTAGCTTGGCCTACGTGCTATTTGGAAACAGATTTATAGGAGCAGGATTGTGCTGTTGTTCCAATGGATGTTCAGAAGTCCAAATAGTTTGATGTTAAATACAGATTACTGCACCCCAGCACCAGCACAGGGCAGGTGCTGTGCATACAACAGGGAAAGCTCAGAACATCAAGGGGGTTTTGACTCCCAATCTGACCTGGATGGTTCATCCTGACTGAATCCATGGGTTCCATGGTGTTTCTGCTGTTTTGCTGTCTGTAGGATGTTCATGTGTGGATCTCCTTTCCCTGGACACTCTCAGCTCAGCAGTGGGGAGACCCAGCTCCCTAACCCAGGGACAGTGGGACAGTGGGACAGTGGGACAGCTGACCCTGGGACCATGTGCTGCAGGTCCAGGAACCACTGACCACGCTGGGTACCCCAAAGAAAGGCTGAGATAACAAGAGTTTCTCTGGGGAGGACAAGGCCTGGCTGGAGCAGCCCTGTTTGCTCTCACCTGGGGAACTCCAGGGAACACCACTGGGGCTGGTGATACAGATGTGAGGCAAACCAGAGCCCAGGCAGTGTGAGTGCAGCTGCCTACACTGCAATCAAGCTCCCAACTGCAGGGGAGACACGACAGACACTTCAAAAAGACTCTATTTATACTCTGCCCTTCTGGTAAATTCATTCGTGGGACCACTCATGCAAAATGCATCATGCAAATGAAACTGCTACATTTGGAATTAAGCTTATTTTCATACTCCAGTGAACACGAGTGCCTTAAATTGTTTTTCTTGCCTTTTGCGTTCCTTTTCTCTTCAGGTTGTTTGCCCAGCTGTCTCCCCAGAGCAGCTCTCTGGGATCTGGGGAGGATGGCAGAGGCTGCTGGGACTTGCAGCCCCAGCTCTGGAGCCCACAGACTCCTGAGCAGCGCTGATGTGGAACTGATGAGTGCCTGGCTGCTTTACAGCACTGCAGCCCTGGAGAAGGCTGCTCCTGCTCACTGCAGCCTCGGAGATAAATTCATGCAGAGCATGGACAATTGCAGGGGAATGAAGGGAGAGGCTGCTGGCAGCTTGGGAAGTGCCCCCTGATCCCTGCCCTCACTCCAGCAAGACAAGGAGCTGAGTGAGGAGGGCACTGTGTGTGCTGGGCCCCTGCCTCCACGGGAAGGGACTGGCCCAGCACTGTGCAGTGAGGGGGTGCTCTGCCCTCACACAATGCCATCCCTCTCTGGCCATGCTCCTCTGCCCTGCCCATGCTCCCCTAGGGCACACACTCCTCTGCAGAGGCCCAGCACACCCTGCTCACATCTCCTCACAGCTCATCTGCTCACTGCCAGCTGATGAGGCATGGAGTTGGAGGGGGGGACCACAGAGACCAGACCTGCAGCACCCCTCTCCCAAGTCCTCCTCCTTCTTTAGCTGTGCACAGCAACCTCCTGCACACTCACAGTAAGTCTGGTCCAGCACTGCTCTGTCCTGGCACTCCCAGATCAGCAGTGATGAGTGCAGGGAGGAAAGATGAATGTGGCCTTTCAGACAGGGATCATCTGTAGGCACTTCAGAGGAAGAGAGCTGCCAGCGTGGCTGCAGGAGCACAACTCCCACGCAAGGATGAAGCAGCACTCCCCCTCCCTGCCTCCCCTCTGTTCTGTGGCAGGCACTGCACCAATGGCAGGGATCACCCCTCCCTGGTGTGGCAGCTGGAGAAGATTCCAGGGTCAAAGTCTCTCCAGGAACTGCAGCCTGGGCCGAGCCCAGTTTGACACAGTCCGTGGTGTTTGCTGTTAGGGCTCTGCAGCACACACAGAGTCTGCATTGCAGTCCCAAACTGCAACCAGCAGCAGCCGTGCCCTGCCCTGGCAGCACTGCCCCACCCTGGGGAGCCTGTGCCCCAGAGGGCACCCAGCTGTGCTGTGCCAGGGCCCAGGACAGCAGCTTGGGAACAGCATCCCTGGAATGGCACTGGAGACAGAAGCTGGGAATGGCTGCTCAGTCAAGCTACAAGAAGTGAGAGAGGGAAAAACACTGATCTGCTTCTGTCTTGTCATTTTCAAAACAAATTCAGTACAAAACAGCAAATATACTTCAGTCCTCTCCAAGCACCTCCTGGAAGGGAAGTCAAGGAGCAGAGGGAAGTGAGCAGGAAGCTGGGCACTGCTGTGGGTGCCTGTCAATCTGTGGAGAGCCTGAGCTACCACCTCGCCTTTGCTGAGCTGCTTGGATTAGAGGAGAGGGAAGCAAAGCAACCACGGGACAGGCCAGCACTCCTGGGGAGATGTCAGTGCCTGCTCAGCCCCTGACTCACTGAGTCACCCCAGAAGGACAGCTGTGCTTTGTTCATCTCTCCGTGCACTCCTGCCTGCACCAAGGAGTGAATGCATATAAATTATAAATCTGAGGGCTGGGGCTGCCTCTCCCCAGCACCTGCCCAGTGTCATCCCAGAGCTCAACGAGGCTCTGCTCTGCTCTAAGTGAAGCCCTCACAAATGGTAACACCACAAGGATGAAGCCTGAGATTTGTGAAGCATGCCCCAGTGATCTCTCTCCCTGTGAGTGTGGGCTGCTTGGAGGAGGGAAAGGCTCAGCTCTATCATGAATTACTGTTGTGACAGCTCGCTGCAATCGAGCCATGACTTGCATGGCTGCTTCTCCTTCACATTCCCAGGAGCATGCCCTGCATTAGATCATGCTCTCCAGCAGGCTCTGCTCCAAAGCACAACACAAAGTATGGGGACAAAGATGAAATAGCCCTGACCAGCTTTCCTTGTCCTGAAAACATGCTCCTGACATGTGGAGAGAGATGCAGGGAGCTTTCCCTCTGCTTTGGAGAGCACGGAGACAGGAGAAAAACAACTGATTTTCAAGCTACTTGCAAGGTTGTAGCTTCACCCACATTATTCCTGATAACTCACCCTGCATCCTGGAATTCCCCATGGGAGCAACACAGGGTCCTGGGCTTGTGGGGATCTTGCTTTTCAACAGACCTTTGTCTGCTCCTTCTTCCTTTTTCCCTTAGCACAGTGTCAGAGAATATATAGAAAGCAAGAGGGTTCCAACATATGCCCATGCTTATCTCTTCACTCAAGAGATAAGCACAGAGAAGCAGCAGATGGCAAACAGATGCCACAGGTTCTGCAAATCAGCTGTCTCCAGCCCTTTCCTCAGAGCTGTTCCTGGACCTTTGGGGGCTCTGAGAGGGCAAGCCCTTGCTGTCTGGCTGATTGCTCTGCTCACCAGCTACACAATTCCTGCAAGGGCCCTACCTGTGCCCACCCTCCTGCCAGCCCACGCAGCATCTCCACAGATCACACGGATGCCGATCCCAGAGCCCACAACCTGCAGAATTCCCTCAGGAACCCGCTCCACTAAAGCATCAGAATGTGACACAAGGGGCAGGAAGGAGAAGGGGCATTACAGGAAAGCAGCAGTGGGAGAGCAGAGCTGGCAGGCAGAGCCCGGGGCTGTCTCACCTCCTCCCACTGGTGGATGTAGCGGATGAGGCGGGAGAGGCGCAGCAGGCGCAGCAGGCTCAGGATCTTGGTGAAGCGCACGATGCGCAGGGCCCGCGCCGTCTTGTACACCTCGGAGTCAATGCGCGTCTCCACGATCAGGAAGATGTAGTCCACGGGGATGGAAGAGATAAAATCCACCACAAACCAGCTCTTCAGGTACTTCATCTTGATCCTCTGCGGGTCCAGGATGATCTCGGTGTTGTCCTCCACCACGATGCCTGTCCGGAAGTTGAGGACAAGGTCGATGAGGAAGAACGTGTCCGAGACCACGTTGAAGACAATCCACGGGGTGGTGTTTTCATCCTTGAAGAAAGTGATGCCCACAGGGATGATGATCAGGTTCCCTACCATCAGCAGCAGCATGGTCAGATCCCAGTAAAACCTGGACAGCAAGACAGAGACATGTGAGATCAGGCACAGAGCAGGAGCTGGGGGAGCCCGGGTCAGCTGCACTGATGAACTCATCCATCTCTGCTGTCAGTCATCCCCTGGGCTCTGCTGCTGCGCCCGAGCATGCACACTGCACAAGCTGCTAATTGACTAATTAATATCAGAGGAACACTCCTGCTCTGCCTTCGAGGGCTCACAAAGGAGCTAAGCCAGAGCTGGGCATGCCTGCTTGAGCACCTTTCTGGGACCTGGGAGCTGCCTGGAGAGAGACTGAAAAACCTGTGTGTAAGGAGAGAAGGAGGGCTGGGGAGGCCTCAGAGTCTGTGTGTCAATAAAGCCATGTGGGGTTAAATCACCAGGCTGTGCTCCTGCTGGCTGATCCTGCTTTAGAAGCAGCCAGCACTGACAGCTCTGGGATCAGGATGGAACTGGAGCCTGTGCTCTCATCTGCAGCCTTCAGTTCAGATTCCTGCCGAGCTGGACTCCAGGAGTGTAGCCCACGCTCTACAGGCTCCTGTGTTGTACAGAACAATCAATAAAGCCTGGAGTCACATGCCTGGAGATACCCATTCTATTCCTAAGGACAGTAACACCAGCATTTAACTCCTGTTCCATGAAGCACAGTCTCCAGGAAGCTTATCTTCACTCCAGTGGTAGCTCAGTGTTATCCAGAGGCCCTTCCTGTACCACTCAGTTTTGAAGGCACACACAGTGTGAGCAGAACCCCTAATTTATATGATTGAGATTTTTTAAAGACTTCCCACAGATGCACAATGAGACAATGTGGTCCCAACTCCCCCAGAGTGAGGACTGAAACCCTTCCCAGTGTCAGAGCTTGCTGAGGAGCCTCACTACCCAGCACAGTGGTGCTCCAGTGCTCTCCTCATGTGTCACAGGTAGATGCTGATGCACTTCCAGCAGCCCCACATTGAGCACTATGGATCAGCTACTGTAATACCATTGGTTATTAATACAATATTAGTTACAGCTACCCTAGTATCATTAGTTATCAATACAATAATCACCCCTTTGTCACAGGAGATGAGCAATCACCTCAACAGCAGTGAGAGCATCAGTGTGACCCTGCACTGACACTGATTTAGCAGAGGGAAGTGCTGGGTTGCTGAAGGGTGTGCACATGCTGCTCCTCTGTCTAACCCTCTACAGCCAAAATCCATGGAATGTTTCAGGAGAGCTGGACTTGTTTAAAGGCCTTCAAGCTCTACTTTGGTTAGGGGCTGTTTGGCTGGAACCTGGACCAGGCTGAGCTGCTGCAGAACAGGATTTTCAGAGCAAGGCAACTGCATGGTTTGTTAAACTCTCAGCAGGGAAACCAAAAGGGCAGAATATACCTTAAAAGCCTTCTCTGTCTAGAGTCTCTCTCCCTGGTAAGAACACTTTAAAGCACCTAAAAGCATCTTTAAGATTCCAGCCCTTGCCCACGTTCAGGCAGGGTCAGCAGCCAGCAGCACCCCAGCAATTCTCACAATCATTCAGCAGAGGCTGATGGGAACTGATTTTAGAATAAGCAAAGTTATTCACTAACGAGCTTTCTAAAAACGACCTCTGCTCTCTCCTCCTGGCTCTCAAGGTGCCAGCAATCCCCCCCTCAGTCTGCAGGTACAGGGCTGCTGGCAGCACTCAGCAGTGGGATTTGTCCATCTGCCTCCAAGAGCAAGGCTGTGGCACCCAGCAATATGCATTAATATAAATCCGTGCTGTGAGCTTCCTTAATAAGGACCTGAGATGATGCTGCAGCTTTCCCAGGCAATTAATCTGGATAATCACACAATAGCAGGAAGTCTGGAAGCAGTGTGTGCATTATTACTGAAAATAAATAACCTCCCAGCCATCCTTCACTTCCCTTAGGGAATACACAAGGAGATAGGCCCAAAGAAAATGAGTTTTCCCAAGTTTCAAATTAATGGCATGAGCCTGGCACGGCCAGGTTTGCAGTGTTGGCAAGGTAAATGCCTTTCTTCTGAGATCTTTGCATTTTTGTGCCTCTTTTTTAGGCTGGGTAGTGATTTCTACACTTGGGGGCATGGCCAGCAGTGGCAGGATGGCTCCCACACACACAAGGCCAGTGAAATGCTTGCCCCTGACTGCAGCACCCCCTGCTAGCCCAGCCTCTCCCTGCCCAGTGTGCTCAGCTGTCCTGCATCCTCACTTGCAGCAGTTCCTGAGCTCCTGCAGCTCCTCCCTCCCAGCCTGCTGCTCCTGAGCTGCCCTGCAGCAGCAGGGTGTGCAGTGTGGGCAGGGCAGTCAGTGCTGAGCCCCACTGGCACATGTCCCTCACAGCACAGCTCTCCTCAGGGCTGCACTGCTGACTCCACATTATTGCCATGGCCCCTCAGCTCTGACCTTTAAAGCCACCACTTAAAACCAGGGAAGGGAAACTCCTGTACCCAGTGATGCCTTTAATAAAGGTGTCAGGCAGGAGCCAACCTTGGGGCCCTATGAAGGAGGCAGAAAAAGCTGGAACACACCAAGAACTCAGCCTGCACACCAACTCCAGCACCTGCGTTTCCAACGTGAACTGCCTGGGAGTTAAAATTCCCCTGTTAAGATTTGCAGAGCTCCTGCATATTTCCATTTCACCCACATAGGATCTGCTCAGGGTGCCATCAGTGCATTTAGACTTAATTAGACTCTCTGGGCCCGCAACACCTCAGAGGTCTGATACCATCCAAGTGTCATTTTGCATTTGCTCCCAGGAACATCTTTCCCCTCCCTGTAAATTACTGGCCACAATGACTAAGGGTGCATGTGATGTATGTAAGGGCAAGCACCAGCTATTAATAACCCATGTTTTCTGGATTTCTGTTGTTCCTTTCACCCAGGGATTCCACGGAGCTGACAGTGATAAAATTGGCTCCGCTGCACCCAGAAGAGGCAGAGTTATTATCCCTGCCTTGCACACAGAGGAGCCACATGGCAAAGTGAAGAGTGTGGGGTCTGTCTGTGGAGGCTGAGGCTAAGCAAGGGTTAGGACCTGGATCTGATTTTTGAGCCTAAGCAGATCTGAAGCCATTGGTATGGCTTGCAAAAGAGCCTAACAGAGATGCATCTCTGGGATGTCTGATATCCTGTCTTCTCACTTCTCTTCCTGTTTCCAAAAGCCTACATAAAAAATTAATAAATATGAATGTATTGTTTTATTGCAGTTGACTCAGTGCAACTGAACAGCTCAGAGCACAGGGAACAGGCAGCACTATATAAACCAGATGTCTTGTTCAAACACCCTTGGTTTTTATACTCCATCCTACTCTCTGCACACTCCTTGGATCTGAAAATCACATTTTAACATGCACCACTACCTCAGATCTCTTAATTCCTGATGTATTATTTAAACAGAATGTATCTGAGAATTATTGTGGCACAGACACTTCAGGAATGTGCTCTCCTTAAGCACTGCTGTGTCACTCAGCTGATGTGACAGCCTGTACACTCTGTAGGTATTGGTCTGTGGGTTTGGAATGCTGGACCATCTTTCCGCTCTGCCTAGAGCACACTAGCAGGCTGGGAATATTGCTTTTGGAAGTAATTTTTTACAAATAAATGAAATTTCCTTTTTTATTCCATGGTGCAGCGTGGGCAATTCTCGAGCATGAGCTCAGGAAGTGAGGAATTGGAGAGAAAGAAGTGAATCCCAGAGGTGAGAGGCTCAGCAGCATCACTGGGTCATAACAGCACTGAAACCCTGTGCATTTGTGGCTTCTGAACTGTTCTGGCTCCAAAGTGCTTGCACAGTCCAGAGAAAATGGGCTTGAGTGGCCTCACCTCTAAATTAACAAAGCTTTTTGGGGTTTTCAGCTCCTACTGAAGGGCAGCCAGCTCTGGGCTGAAGCACAAATAACAACGCACCTGCCTGGCAGTGCCAGGGGCCGGGAGATTCTCCCCAGAAGTGGAACTGAGCTCCCAGCCCGTGGCCAGCCCTGCTGACCTCCCAAGAACAGCTCTTTAATGAGCTCAGCTTGTTCAAACCAAGCCCAAAGCCAAGCCCAGCTCTGTCCCAAGGCTCGGTGCTGACTCCAGAAAGAGAGTGCCACCTACTGAGCCCCTCCCGGAATCTCCATCCCCGGCCTGCTGGGGAGCAAGTGCTCCTAAATCCCTTCTGAGCTGCTGGAAACCTTCTCTGGGGGTGGCAGCTGCCTTTCCTGGCTCTGGAATACACGCTGCATCAGGAGGCCTGGCAGGAAAAAGGTCGTGCTGCAGCTCCCAGGAGTGCTCTGGGGCTGGAAACAGAAATCACCTTCTGGAAAGAGCAGTAGGGTGTGGTTATTAATTCTTGTGGTGTTGTTGGTTTTAGGAAGAGGTGAGAGATGAGAATTGATTCTAAGTTCTCAGAAGGTTGATTTATTGTATTATATTAAAAGAAAATGATATACTAAAACTATTCTAAAGAAAGAGAAAAAGACATTAGAAGGCTAGACAAGAATGATAATAAAAAACCTGGGACTGACCAGAGTCCTGACACAGCTGGACTGGGATTGGTCATTAATTAAAAACAATTTACATGCTGGGTGAACAATTCTCCAAATCACATTCCAGAGGAGCAAAATGTGGAGAAGCTGAAGCTTCCCAGCTTCCCAGGAGAAGAAATCCTGGTGAAGGGATTTTTCAGAAAATATGCAGTGACATTGGGGAGCTCAGGGTGCCTGGAGCCACAGTGGGAGCCAAGTTGACTCCAGGAAAAGCCATTCACAGAGACAGCTGAACAGAGAGAGCAAGAGAAAAAGCACAAGGAAATCCCTCCCTGCCTCTGGAAGCATCACTTCTCCCAGATAGGAGCAGGCTGCTTCTGCTGGAGAGTTACAGACTTTGCTCTGCCCTAGAGATAAAGGGAGGAACAGGGTGATTCACTGCTCCTGAGCACACTAAAGGACATCTAACCAGCTCTGAGTCCAGCAATTCCCTGGTGGGAGGAATCCATTTATTTATAGAGAGTTTACTCAAAGACCTGTGCACTTAGAAACTTCTTTGCCATAAATACTCACCAGAAAAAGAGTAAAACTGGTTACAAAAATATTCTGAGTGCTGTGTAATGGGAAAGGACCCAGCTAAAGGAAAAGACAAACAGTTTTAATTCCTTCTGAGCGATCTATGCAAATACTCTGCCATCCTGACTAAAGTCCTGGGAGCACTGCTAATTAACCATGCATTCTGACAGCACAGGAGAGCCTGCTGGGGCACAGCCTCCTCCAGATTCCCCTGGATGCCTCCTTCTCCTGGATCTCTGACTCTCCTGGATCTCTGCATCTCCTGAATCTCTCCATCTCCTGGATGCCTGCATCTCCTGGATCTCTGACTCTCCTGGATGCCTGCTTCTCCTGGATCTCTGTTTCTCCTGAATCCCTGCATCTCCTGGATGCCTGCATCTCCTGGATACCTACTTCTCCTGGATGTCTGCATCTCCTGAATCTCTTCATCTCCTTGATCTCTGCTTTTCCTGGATGTCTGTATCTCCTGGATGTCTGCATCTCCTGGATCTCTCCATCTCCTGGATGCCTGCTTCTCCTGGATCTCTGCTTCTCCTGAATCCCTGCATCTCCTGGATGCCTGCATCTCCTGGATACCTGCTTCTCCTGGATCTCTGCATCTCCTGAATCTCTTCATCTCCTTGATCTCTGCTTTTCCTGGATGTCTGCATCTCCTGGATCTCTCCATCTCCTGGATGCCTGCTTCTCCTGGATCTCTGCTTCTCCTGAATCCCTGCATCTCCTGGATGCCTGCATCTCCTGGATACCTGCTTCTCCTGGATCTCTGCATCTCCTGAATCTCTTCATCTCCTTGATCTCTGCTTTTCCTGGATCTCTGCATCTCCTGGATCTCTCCATCTCCTGGATGCCTGTTTCTCCTGGATGCCTATTTCTCCTGCAGCCCCGCTGGCTCCCAGCAGCTCCTGGACTCGGGGACACCAAACCCAGGGCACTGCCAGGCATGGAAAAGCTGGCTGGGAAAGGGCTGCACCCACAGCACCTCCCCAGGGATGCTCCAGCACCTCTCAGTGCCAGCAGGAGCTGGCAGGGAATGTCCCTTCCCTGGGTCCCAGCAGGGCTCAGCTGGCTGCAGGCTCAGTGGGATGGGACAGGAGTGCCCTGCCAGAAGCACAAGGCCTGTGACAGGGATGGGTGGGAATGCTGACACCAGCACGTGGCTGATGTGGAGGGATCCCAGCACAAAGCAGGTGTGGGCCTGGCAGCACTTTGCATCTGGATTCCTTAAAGCTCCTGTGCTGTCCCTGACAGAACTGCCATGAATTCAGCTGGCAGTTTCACCCCAGGCAAGACATTCTCCAAGGTCTGCACTTAGCCTTTGACTCACATTATCTTCAATCTACATAATTGCTCACCTAATCTCCTCCCAGCAGTGCCCAATTCCAAACCATGTTTCAACTTTAAAACATATGCTCATATTATTACCTTAAAATATAATTACATGGATTTGGTAAGTGGAAAATTAAGGAAGCTATTGCTTATGTAATACTTGGAGATGGCATTTGCAGTCCAAGCAAGGAAGTATTTTCATTGCTTCTCTATCATTAATTTTTAAATCTAACACTACATTATTAAACAATAATCAACACCCTACATTTTTCAAAGTAATGTCCAAACATTAATTAAATCCCAGCAGATATAATTAGGAAGGTATTATCATCCTATATTACAGATAGACTATGAGATACCAAAGATTAAAGAAACTCATTCAGAGGTAGAAGCACCACCCAGCAAATGTGGCTGTCTAGACTCAGGAGAGGTTTCCAGCCATGTTATAATCTATAATTTGATCAGTAGCAGCAAAGGGGAAATTTTCTTCTCTTTTCTACTGTAAAAATATAAATATACACATTACTTAGAGGTATTTTGATTCCAGCAGTAATAGCTGACAATTTGCAAACACCACGTTTGAGGCACTGATGGATTTAAGCAATTAGGAGTGGGTACATTGTGAGTGCTGCCCTTTCTTTAACTCACAGAGCACAGGGCACTCTGTCAGTCTGAGCTGCTGCCTCTGCTCTGCACCCACTGCTGCCAGGCTGCCTGCAGGGACAGACACCTGGTGACATCTGGGGGACCTGGGTGCAGAGCTGGCTCTGTGTGAGCCTCAGCAAACCCTGGAAGGCCAAGTGCTGGTGCTGGGCAAGCCCTGGGATCAGTGGAGGCTGGGGATGAAGGGATTGAGAGCCACCTTTGGACAAAGGGACCTGGGGGTGCTGGGGGTGAGAGCTGGACATGACCCAACCCTGAATCCCCCCCTGCCCTGGGCTGATCCCCAGCAGCAGGGGAGGGGAGGATTCTGCCCCTCTGCCCCTCTCTCAGGTGAGACCCCACCTGCAGAGCTGCCTCAGCCCTGGGGTCCCAGCACAGGGAGGACCTGGAGCTGCTGGAGAGAGCCCAGAGGGGGCCATGGAGATGCTCTGAGGGTGGAGCCCCTCTGCTCTGCAGCCAGGCTGGGAGAGCTGGGGGTGCTCACCTGGACAGGAGAAGGATCCAGGGAAACCTCAGAGCTCCTGCCAGGGCCTGAAGGGGCTCCAGGAGAGCTGGAGAGGGACTGGGGAAAAGGGATGGATGGACAGGACACAGGGAATGGCTCCCACTGCCATCAGACAGGGATGGATGGGATATTGGGAAGGGAGGGTGGGCAGGCCCTGGCACAGAGCGCCCAGAGCAGCTGTGGCTGCCCCTGGATCACTGGCAGTGCCCAAGGCCAGCCTGGATGGGGCTTGGAGCAGCCTGGGACAGTGGAAGGTGTCCCTGCCTGTGGCAGGGGTGGCACTGGATGACCTTTAAGGTCCCTTCCAACTCAAGCTGTTCTATGGATCCATGTGAAAGTGAATTTTGCTGGAGAATTCTGAGGAACTGAGGGCCAGGAAAGCAGAGCTGATGTCAAAGGCAATCCACCAAGCTGTGGGTTTGCCAGAGTGAAGGAACAGCTCAGTGCTCAGGTCCTTTTTTATCAAGTATTATCTCAGGAGAGATGGCAATACCTTCCCCTCATGTGGGCTCTGCAGGGAGGGAGAACAGCCACATGTGGGACACTCAGCAGTGCCCAGGGAGCTGCCAGAGGAGCCCCCAGAAGCTGCTGCTGACTGTCCTTCACAGAAACTCCAATCACTGAGACACAAACACTTCCCTGGCCTCCATTTCAGTTTGAAAGAGGCTTTATGAATCAGCCAAGACAGACAGTCCTGACCTTCAACGACTTTGCTGGAACATCCTCCTTGTGTTTGCTGCTTCCCTGCCTCAGAAAACCCCTCACTGTGCATTATCTTAGTGCTCAAGTGCACCAGTCACCAACCACACCCACATGAAGTGGTGTTCAAGCATGTGAAAAGCCAGTGAAGGGATGCTGCCACCCCTGCTCAGAAGTGTGCTCACTTCCAGCCAAGTGGGAAGTGAGGCTGGGACTGAAGTGCCATGGCCAGGACAGCAGCATCCCAGCTGTGAGATGGATCCTCTGAGGGTGGGTGAACTCACATCCTAAGCTCAGTTTCAAGGATTGAGCAAACCACGTTTGCAGAAAGGCTCCTGGAGGCTGGAGTGCTGCTGCCTGCCTTGCATCTGTCCTGCCATAATGAGGGTCCATCCAATCTGTGAGATCCTAACCCTACAAGGGGCTCCACAGGACCTGGATAAGCATTTCCCAGGATTTTTGTTCAATTTGATGAAGATCTGCTCCCAGTCCTGGCTCTGCAGAGAAACTGGACCAGCCAGAGCCAAGGTGCTCCTGCACTTTCATTCCCAGCCACTCTGACCCATACCCCTGGCACAAGGCTCAGCAAAGTCCCCACGGAGCCACTGCCCACTGTCCTCAGCTCCTGCTGCCTTCCTGCCTGCAGCTACCAGCTAACAAATTAAAGCCTATCTTAAATCTATACTTAGAACCCAGTCTTCCCAGAAAAGTAAAAATAAACAAGATTTCATTTCTCTCCCAGAACCACAGATAGCCACAAGAGACTCAGTTTGTTCCGGCTCTAAATTTGGAGCACGGAGGCCAATAGAGCACACATCCCATTTCTGACTAAAGCAGAATTATTAATATTTTCTCACTTGCTTGGACACAGCTATTAATATCTCATGGAGAATTCCCCTGCAACAAGCTGCAGAAGCAGTGAAATTTTTATGGTCCTACTCCTAGGAAAGCCTATCCCCTCTCTGTGTGAAGGCCCAGAGGAGCAGCATTTACACACTGAACCCAGACAATTTATTGTTCTCCCAGCACCACGGAGGTGAGCACGGATATAAACTGTCCTGCAGTGGGAATTCACTGCAGCAGGGGCTGGAGACACCAGCTGAGGATGGAATGGTGCAGATTCACTGGGAGGTTTACAGCATTCCTTGGGAAGGAAAGCAGGGCAGTGCAGCCACCATCAGCCCCATGTCCAGAGGACTCTCAGACCATTCGGGGTCACACCATTGCACAAAGCAGGTTTCACTCCATGGCTAGCTCACCAAACCCCACCAGAAGGAAGGAACCTCCCACCCCACACCCTCCATGGGTAGAGAATCCAGCACCATTCTGCCAAAGCTGCAGGGCTAGCACAAAGCAGAGTTAACCTCTCTTCATGCCCCACCCCATTGCACTCACAAACATTTGTGGATTCCCCTGTCCCTGCCCACCTGCAGCTGAATCCCAGGGGTCTCCAAGGTGTTGGATGTGTATTGATTGCAGAGTTTCCAGAATACATTATGCATCAGCTGCCACCTCAGGGCCTGGCAATTCTGCATTGTTTGATCTCCTGAAATCTCCTGCTCCTATGAATATGGAAAAGTTCCTCTTTGTTTGCTGCCCATTGATCCACACATTGACCCTTCTCCTGTGTGCATTTCTCTCTGATGATTTAATAAGGAAAAGGACCAACAAAGTGAGGAAGGGAAGGAAGCCCCTTCAGGGGGACCTATTGCCATGGAAACATGCCATATGTTGCTGTTGTAGAGAAGGGATGGATCAATAAGGGCTGCAGCCTCCAGGCCACCAGGAACATGTTGTGGAATGTGAAGGATTAAAGCCTAAAGACATGCATAAGTTGTGACATGATGAAGTTCAGGCCCTGGCCCACGTCCACCATCCATGAGTCAAACCCCAGGCAGGGAGGATGTGCACCAGGGAGCTCTGAGCTGGCTCAAAGAGCAGCAGGGTTGGGGAAGGGCTTGGTTTGTACACAGGGCAGGGAAATGACTGTCTATAGATGCTGCAGGTATCTATCAGATCTATCAGATCTATCATATCACCACAGAATCCGAGTGGTTTGGCTGAAGGGTCCTTACAGCCCACCCAGTGCCACCCCCTGCCATGGGCAGGGACACTTTCCACCATCCCAGGGTCCTCCAACCCGGCCCTGGACACTGCCAGGGATGCAGGGGCAACCACAGCTGCTCTGGGCACCCAGTGCCAGGGCCTGCCCACCCTGCCAGGGAGGAATTTCCTCCCAATATCCCATCTAACCCTGCCCTGTCCCTTCATCCCTTGTCCAAAGTCCCTCTCTGTCTCTCTTGTCAGCTCCTTCAGGCACTGCAAGGCCACAGTGAGGTCACTGGGAACAATCCCAGCTCTCCCAGCACAGCTGCTCCATCCCTCTGATGATCCTGGAGCCTCCTCTGGCCTGGCTCCAGCAGCTCCAAGTCCCTCCTGTGCTGGCCCCAGGGCTGGGTCAGCTCTGCCAGTGGGCTCTCACCTGAGAGGGGCAGAATCCCCCCCCTGCCCTGCTGCCCAGGCTGGGCTCAGCCCAGGGGAGGGGGCTCTGGGGATGTCTCAGCTCAGAGCTGCTCCAAGAGTGGCACAGGACACACGTCACCGACACCAGGGACCTTCCACACTCATCTCCTTGGGAAGTCACAGGGATGACAGGCTGGCTTCTAAACTGTTTTGTGTTGACATGTCTGTCTTGACATAATTTGGGTTTATGTGAGCTGAGGATGTCACTCTCACCACTAGGAAGCCAAATTTACTAAAATTAAACACCAAAACAAGGCAGAGAAATGACATGACTCACACAACTAGGTAAGAATCACAGTTTGGGGAGTGGGGGGTGTGGAGGGGACACTGCAGTGCTTTCTGTCTTCCACTGACATATTTATGCCCTCATACTCTGCAGTTGTCCCCAAGGAAGTGACAAACCCTGCTAAGTCATCTGCCAGCTGAGAACAAGACCTCCCACCACCCGAGATGCTAAAAATGCTCCTCCTGGGCATTGCTGTGCCCCAGCTCCAGAGGGATGGGACTCACAGGGCCCCCACAGGAAACTGGGGTCCCTTCATGGCTTCCCACTGCCACAGAGCAGGCATGGATGGGATATTGGGAAGGAATTGTTCCCTGGGAGGGTGGGCAGGCCCTGGCACAGGGTGCCCAGAAGCAGCTGTGGCTGCCCCTGGATCCCTGGCAGTGCCCAAGACCAGGATGGTCAGGGCTTGGAGCAGCCTGGGACAGTGAAAGGTGGCCCTGCCCATGGCACTGGGTGGGATGGGATGAGCTTTAAGGCTCTTTCCAAGCCAAGCCATTCTGGGATTCTGTGATCATTCCCACATCCAAGCTCTCCTCAAGACTGCAGAGCCCAGGTTTGGGATACCATGCTGCTCTGAAGCATGCAGCACCAGGACAACCATCGCCACAGGGAACTCACCCAGGTGCCACATTGTGTGTGCCCAGCTGAGCCCTGGGTCAGTCACATCAGCCACCCCACGATGAAAGCCCAGAAAGCACCAGGAGAGCTCCCAGTGCCTGAGGATGGATCAAACCTGAAGCTGCTGTTCAGCTGCATGATTTACTCCAGCTCTGCTCCCAGGCACACGTGCTCTCTCAGCCTCTCTCCAGCTTGCACAGCTCCCAGGATTTATGTCTGAGACAGGCAACAGCATCTGCCAGACCTCAGCACCATGCACACATTCCTGCTGGGTGAGCTCTGGGCATGCCAGATGGGGCAGGGACAAAACTCAGACCTCTGTCCTGGCTAATGGCAGCACATGAATGCTCAAAGCTGCCAGAAAAGATGACAGAAAGCAGTTAGGGGTTTCTAGTGGTCTGCTGGAATGATCATATTCAAAGCTGCCTCCCTGTAAAGGCTCCAAACTTCCTAAAGCACATGTTCAGTGAGGACAGGAAAGCCAGAGTGACAGAAGGTGCTGGCTGCATGTGGCTGTCACCCCTGGCAAGGACAGCTCCCCTCGGCCCTGAGGGTTACACAGCACAGCTGAAGAACTCCTGCAGGAGAGGGGTCACTCCTGGGCAAATCCTAGTGTGGCTTTGGGGTTAAACACACTCTGGCCAACAGGGATGGCCAGGTTTTAATGTGGATTTCCTCACCCAGTGAATATGGCTGAAGTCCTGGAGGCAGTGCCAAAGGAGCAATGTTTGAGGAGCACGGATTGGGATGGATGGAGCACATACTCTGTTGTGTTTCAGACCTTCAGCTCCTCGTGATCCACATCACTTTCTGGGAATCCTCACTGCTTTGCATCCTTTAGCCCTGGTGGGAAATGTCCCTGCTGGCAGCACTGCTCCAGACAAGGATCACACCCAGTGGTGCCACAGCCTCCTGCCATGGGGAAGGAGTGGGTGGAAGGAGTAAGGCACCTGAAAAGGTAACAAGGCAGGTACTGCCTGGGTGTACTTCAGCTTCCAAAGCACAAAATGCTTCTGCTGCCCAGCTCTCCTGCTGCTCACATCAGACTCTTGTTTGTAATGAGTTATTCAGGCTGCTACGGAGCACAATGAATCCTCAAAAAGACTAATGCTGCTGGGATCTTGGGGCTATTCAGGTAGCCCAGACCCCAGACAAGAGATGAATCACCCTCTAAAAATGCAGCAGTTAAGAAAAAAAAAAAAAGTCCAATTGCTTCTGATTATTTTCAGTCTCAGAAGAAACATACTGTACTGAGGCTGTGCTTACCTAAGGCATCCACGTGAATCCACTATCCCTCCCCCTGGAATGGCTGCTGAATTAATTACTGCCTTACTGAAGCACTGAAGAGCTCCCCAGAGACTGGCTCCCTTTTGACCTCAAAGCTTTTTAGGGCAGGTGCCTGAGTCTCCCCACCAGCATCTGCCAGCTGGGAAACTGAGGCACAGAAGGCTGGATACTGCAGAGGGCCTCACTCCCTCAACAGAGGGAGAGGAGAGAGCAGGAATTCTGCCATCCAGTCCAGAGTGTGAAGGGCACTGAGCTCTGAGCTTCACATCCCCCAAAGCCCCTCCCAGGTCCTGAGGAACTGGTAGTGTCCCTCCAAATGCTCCTGTGCTGGGCTGACAGGAATGAGGAAAGCCAGCAGGAACTGAGGGAGAAGGAGCAGGGCTTGGTGCACATCCTGGGACAGCAGAATGAAAAACTCAGGCAGTGGATGTGTGAAATACATCCTCCCCAGAAAGGACAGCCACACACCTGCCCACAGAGGATGTTCTCAATCCCAATTAGACGCAATATAAAGAATTCAGTGGCCACATTCAGGACATTTAAGGCCTTTCCCCTCCTGTGAGACTGGCAGGAGGAAATTGGGCTTTTCCTGCCTGTGTGGCACGGAATGTGCTACACACACTCCTGGGAAGGAGCATGGGAGCAATGCTGGGATCCAGGCACTTCCACCCAGCACCTCCCTGCCCTCTGCCAACACCTGGGATGCTGCTGCATCTCTCCTGCTCTTTCCAGGACACACTGCAAACTTTCTGACTTGTGTTGTGGTGGGGATTCCCAGGGGCTTCTCCTCTATCAAAACTGGCAATGTCTGTGACCCACAGAGACCTCTCCAGCCATTTGTTCCCATCAGGAAACCTTCCAGAGCAAGCTGGAGCTGCAGCCTCTTCTCTCACCAGGATAAGGGGGGCTCTGTAAACTTGCTGTGATCCTGCTGTGCAGTGCTGCTCCTCCAACATACAGAGTGCCAGGGACAGGCAGACAAACAGTGATGGGCACCATGAAAAATGCTCAGATAAATCTTTTCCACTATGGGCTGGACTTGCCCTGCTCTACTGGAACAAAGCCATTGAGCCCTGGGGGAGCAAGTGCCAACCCTAAATCATTTCTTTGATTAATTGTTCTTGGGAAGGAAGAATTCATTAAGCATTCCGCTCAGCAATTAGAAATAAATATATTTTTAGAATGAACAACCTGCCAGAAACAAGTTGTTTCAGAAATATATTCAGCTTGATGCATTTTCCATCAATACAGAAGGAGGAGGCTCCAGCCTGCCAGAGGGACAGGCTGGGAAAGGGACACTGCAGGGACAGGCAGGACAGCTCCTTGTGATGCCTGCACCACTCAGGTTCAGTCTGCATGAGAGGAAATGAAGGAGTTTTTTCTCTGTACTCCTATTCCAGCCATAGGGTGGGAATAGATCTCCCTGCTATTTCACAGGAATATGACAAAGCTGTTCCTACACACAGCTGGGGCAGAGCAGATATGAGAGCCATGAAAACCAATAAATAACACCACTTCCCTTGTATTTCCACTTTGGCATCAGGCTCAGACAAGCTACAAGGGCAATGTGAAATAACAGCCTCTGTAAGGAGTTTGGGACACAAGATTGCCACAGCCCTTAGATGTGAGACATGCTGACACAGTAAATGGTTACCACAGGGACAGCAGGACAGCAGCTGCTCCAAGGCAGTGACAGCCAAACCCTTCCCTGGCCACTGAAGGTACCACTAAATGTGGTGTAAGGGTTTATTTTCAATTTTAGATCCATACTTCAAGGCAGAAACTCAGCACAGGCTCTGTTCATGCCTGAGCCCAGAGAACCACATGGAAACGTGAGATGGGCACTTTGCCCTCCCCACCAGCTTAGAAAAATCTACTTTTGGTCCTGAGTGCAGAAAAGGAAACCCTAAAAGAATCTAAACATGCCCTGGGATCTGAGAGTCACAGGCACAAAAGACTATTCCAGGCTTTTAAGTTTTGTGCCTTAAAAGAAAAGACAAGTCTTATCCTTTGGTTGTGGTGCCTAGAGGCAAGTCTGTTCCCTGCCCTGTTTTGGGAATGGAGGATGGCAGCAGTGTCTCAATGAATTCCAGCTTTCCCAAGAAGAACACTCTCTCAAAGGACCCTCTTCCCTAAAACACGAAACATCCTTGTAGTTTTTCCTTCTGCAAACAGAGGACCCAATTTCCAGGCCACTGCAGCAGGCTCAGCCTTTGATTTCAGCAGGGTTGTGCTGGGACATCACATCAATTGCCTGGGAATTTGTGCCCTTCCATCATGATTACATGATTTCTGTGCTTTTCTTCCTTTTACTTAATCCAGTCCTGCTTAGGCTCAGAGTAAGGCAAGAGCCAGGGTTTTGCTCTTGTTCTTTCATACCAGCAGAAATGTCTGTGCTGTGCTTCAGCCCAGCTGCGAGCCCCGGCACTGGGAGGCCACAGGGAGGCTGAGGAAGAGGAGGAGGAAGATGGGTTGCTGGTGAGGATTCCTGGGAAAGCTCTCAAGTCACTGCAGTGGGGAACAGCAGAGGGTCTTGGACTGGAGGCCAGGGAAAGCAGGGAGCAGATAAATTCTGCTCTCAAGTGCATCCAACCCCATATTAGCTCATTAGATATTCAGACAGTAAATCAGGGATCTCCTTCAGGAAAGGCATCCTTGAATCAGAAATAGCTGTTTTGTGGACAAAGAACAGAAAATTCAGGGCTCTGAACCACTTTCACTGTAGCAAGAGAGCCCCAGGCTGGCTGAATGCTGCCTTGAAGAGTCACTGCACAAGCACCAAGCTGGGAGTGGAATCTGAGACCAGTGACACCAGCACAGCACCAGCAGGTCCCACAGAATGCCTGGATGGAATTTGGGGTACCTGTAGGGGGACACGGTCTGTGGTGCCTCCAAGGGGGGAATCTCATCCCCAGGGCCATTGGCACCCAGGAATTTGGCTAATAATAAACCTCATTTCACAGGAATGGTGATCAGCCCTCCTGCATCCACACAAATGTGTGCAGGGATGATCTCACCCAGCCCTGCAGCCAGGCTGAGCTGAGGGAAATGCAGCAGAACCACTGCAGCTCCAGGGCAGGGGCTGAGCAAAGCTGGAGGATCTGAACTGCACTGCCCTTACTCACAGAGTCACCTGCCTGCCTGCAAAGGTCACAAGCTGCTCTGCCAAAGCCTTGGGCTTTTATCATCTGGGTAGTTTATATTACTACAAAACTCCTTTACTGGAATATCCTCCCTTTCTCTCCCTGAGCCAGCCAGCCTGGGAAAAGCAAGTTTTCTAAGAGCTTGTGAAGAATTCTCTGCCCTCCTCTGTGCCCAGCTGTAGGAAAGCCATGCTCCTTTCTGAACCACACCACCAGAGGAATAGCTAACCCTATTCCTTTTCCCTAACTGGGCTGCAGATCTTAGGGTCCCAGTTTGGGGCAGGCACAGTTTTCCACTGACCTGTCCTGACTTCAAAAAGGTGCCCTTTCCCCAGAAAAATCTTGGCATGGGTGTGTGGAGAGACAGCAAGGCTGGAAGCTTTGGGCCAGGCTGAGGAAATGGGAGGGCCCAACCCCTGGCACCTTGTTGAGCTCTTTGACAGCCTGACTGCACCTCTTATCTGGGAGAGTGGGCAGAAATGTGCTGGCCTGCCACTCCTGAGAGAGAGTGTGTAATGATTACACTGGAAGTGCTTGGGAACAGCTCAGCCCTGTGAGAACAACACCCCAGAACAGCTGCCAAGCCCCACAGGGGCTTGATCCCTGACTTCATCCAGCAGTGTCCCCACAGCCACGCTCACGGATGACACTGTCTCCCATCCCAACGGACACAGCAGCACCTCTGGCACTCCTCTTCACCTGCAAAGAGGCTTGTGCTGATGGAGGGACTGAGCTTTGGAGAAATGACACTGCTTTTTGTTCTGCTTTTACATCCCAGCTACGGGAAACACAGGGTGGAAATGCTCCTGAGAGGGTTTAGGGTGGGAAGAAGAGCAAAAGAGAGGTGGTGGTGGTCTGAAGTGGGAATGCCCATGCTGTGGTAGCAGGCAGAGGGATCTCTGTGCAGGTGGCTGAGGGGCTCAGCTCTGCCTTACACTGCTCCCAGCCCCAGCATTCCCAAGGCACTTTATTATCAGCTGCACCCCCAATGTTACGCATTCATTTCCACAGCAGACTCATTCACACACACACAACACACCCACCCACATGCAGCAATGGCTAGACAGACACAAAGCATGCAGCAGCCAATTATTTGGGGTGGGAACAGCTTGCATGAGCTCATGATGAAGCTTAGCCTTAATTCTGCTGAGCTGGAGAGGCTGGAGCTGTGCTCTGCTCTCCTGACTGACTGCGGAGCGCAGAGCAGGGCAGATGATGTCAAGGCAAATCTTTTTTTGTCTGCAGTGCAGATTTGGCTGTGTGAATTTACTTGCAAATGAGGCTTCCAGATCCCCTGTTGGAAAGCAGGAGTCCTAGGCCATAGCCACAGCTGCCCCTGTTAGCCCAAACTGCTGCTCGTGCTGCAGAAGGGGCTGCCTTGGTCTGGAAGGCTTGGGCCCAAGTTCCCAGCAGGATGTGCAGGCAAGGAGAAGCCAGTGGGACTGGCAGAGGGATGAGCAGCAGTGCCTGTGCTGCAGCCACAGCAGAGGAGCCCATCACAATGGCAATGAAGGAGGGGAGACCCCCATAGTGCAACTTTCCCTGTGAGTTCACAAACTGAGCCCCAAAAGCTGCCCAGAAGCACTCAGGGACACAGCTGGAGTTTGACTGAAGCACATCTGTGAGCCAGGCTTTTGTCACATTCCCAGCTGTGGGACAGGACTGGATGTCCCAGCCACAGCACACACAGGGAAGTGCCCTGACCCAGGCTGGCATGAGCACACTAAAAGCCAAGGGTCACAACATATCACCTCAGTGTGGGAAATGGATTTATAGAAAATTCTCAAAGCTGACAGAAGGCTCACATCTATATGCAAACTTTGAAATAAGAAATGCTGACTTAGAAATGCCATAGAATAGGACAGAAATTGCTGAGAAAGAAATAGAACTAGGGTTCTGTTCTGGTTCAATCCACCAGCCACCCAGCCTAAGGCATGTTTGCTAGAGCTTCCACACCACAGCAGGGACAGACACCTCACAGCTCCTGAGCCAGACCAGGAATTTGGGAGTGTTTACTGAAGTCAAGAGCCACATATTCCCAATGCAAAGGGAAGCACACCCTGCAGTACACATGACTGGTGAGGAAAAGATGGAACATTTTCTTCTTAGAGCATCTCCAAACCCCATGCAGGGGCTGCACAATTCTCATTTATAGACATAAAAGGTAAAATCTATCTTGCCTGCTTCTCCATGCAGGCTTTTTTCCCATCTTTTTCCAGCCTAGTTCTAAACCTGCCAGACAATAGAGCACCATACATGGAACTGGAGAGTAGTGGTAATCTCTTCCCTTATCAAGACACAGGAAGGGATGATTCACAAATCCCCTATTGGTACCCAGCTCCACTGCTTTTTGGGGTCCTGATAAAAGATGGACAATAGGAGAGACCAAATCTACAGCACTACACAGAAAAGGAGAATCCCAAAGAAATCCTCATAAACTGCCTGGTAGAGAACAAGGCCACCCTTGCTGGTGTCTCCTCTGGAATCTGGTGTTACACTAAAATATTACAGAGTCCCCCAGCATCTTCCATGGCCCCTGGCAGCACCATCAGCCCTTTTCTTAAAGCTGGAGAAATCAAGGCATGGAGAATTCAGCTCAGGATGGCTCACGGGTCCAACCTGTATGCCTGACATCCCTTCCAGCTTGTCCTTCTGTCTGCCAGGCACTGCTTGTCATTCTGGGAGCATGCACAGCTAAATGAGCACGATATGAGTGCTTTGTATGGGCATCAAGGAGAACAGACCATCATCTGCAGTCTAGACTGGTCCCTCCTCCTGCCCTCCCCACCATTCACAGGAAAATAGGGATGGAAAAATATATTCCTCTTGTTATTAATAGAAGTGTAACTTGTGCATGCATTAGTACTTTGAAGTGAAGGAGGAAAGGTGAACTATTAAGAATTTGTGCTTAATGAAAGTGGGTTTGCTATTGTTAAAAAAGCTGCATGGAGCCAGGCATCATTATCTTTTATCTCCTGGGCTGCTGGGAGAGCTGGCCCAGGACATGGCAGGAGTGAGGCTGGCCCTGCCCAGCTGTGCCCAGTGCAGAGCCAGGGTGTTCCTGAGCTTGCCCTGACACCACTGGGAAGGCCAGGATTTGTGGAGTCCCCCAGTCTCTGGAATGCAGCTCTTATCTCCTCCCAAGGGCTGATAACTGCCAGACTGTGCTTTCCCACATCCAGCACATCCAAATGGATCTCCTTGGGTTTTCCAGGGTTTTCCATGCCCTCCCCGTGCTCAGGTGGGGTGAGGATCACACTGTAACAGTGCCCAGGCTCTGACCAGGAGCAGAAGTGACTCCCAGCAGAGTTCCTGTGCCCCCAGCTCACAGTGAGATGAGGGAGGAGTGCCTGTGCTGCAGCCACAGCAGCAGAGGAGCCCATCACAATGGGAATAAAGGAGGGGAGATCCCAAAAGTGCAACTTTCCCTGTGGTTTCCAGCACAGCTCTTCATTGCCTGGCACTCACAAACACCCCAAAAAAGCAGGAGTTAGAGCTCCTGCACTGAGTCAGCTGGCAACCTGCAGCTCCTCTCCTGCTTCTGAGCTCTGGAACAATGGATGCACACACACAGACAACCTCTCCATCCAAAGAGGCCGCGAGTTAAATCCTTAATTAGCACATTTGGACGAGTCACCACAAATGAGATTAGCACTCTGCATCGCTGGGGAAGCTGCTGTGCCCCTGGAATGTGGAAGTGGTGGGCCCTCAAGCTGACCTTGGAATTCCCCCTTGGCTGCTCATCTGCTTTGCTCTCACGGCACTGTCTTCCCCTGCTGCCTGCAGCATCTCCTCGGGAGATAAGAGCCTGCTTTTCCTCCAGCCTGGTGCTAACACCAGGCACGCAGTGACCACACTGATACTGCACACAATGAAGAATTCCAATTGGCAAAGGGACTTCCCAGCTAGCCAAGCATTCAGCATGGAAAAGGGGCAGGGAAAGGTCTCTCTAAGAGCACCTTGCCAGCCCAGGACACATCTGCTCCCTCTGCTGTGTTTCTGGAGTCCTGAGTGCTGTGTCTGCTGACAAATCCAGGCTTGGTGCTGTCAGCACTGCAGAGCTGCACGGAGCCAAGCTGCCTCCTGCTCTGCCCTGAGCCTCAGCAAACCCCAGCCTGCTCGAGGGGGCCTGAGCACTCCTCACTGCTCATCCAGGACTTTGAACTGGCAGGGATGCTTGGGTAAGAACCCTTGTCCTGCCCTGCAGGCTCAGGAGTGACAGGTTTACAGCCAAGGAGGGCTCAGCTCCATGGGGATGAGCTCTGCAGTGCTGCTGGGGGGAGAGGTCATCCAAATGTTCCTTCAGAAAGGAACTTAAATCAACCCTGCTCACCATAAAGACTCTAACTCTTGAGGAAATCTCCTGAATCTCCAGACATTCAAAAGGCAATGATGTCACCAGCTGGGGGCTGCCTGGCTTAAAAGATGGTTGTGGACACTGCACCTGCATGCACAGCCACAGGAAAGCACGTGGGACACACACCTGTGAAGGAGGAGGACAGCACCTGGATCCTTCCACACGGAAATAAGCCCATGCTTAGTTACACACCCAGCAAGGGATGCAAGAGATCTGTCAGAGCTGGTGATGTTCTTAATTCTTCCTCCTGGCCTGGAGCTCTGGGAATGCTCTTATCCCTCCTCACAGCCTGGCCTGTGCTCAGGCACAGAGCTCGTGTCACAAACACTTTGGGGGCAAATCTCAAGTAGCCACTTCTCTGCAGCCTGACCTTTCCCTCACACTCAGCAGTGGAAATGGGCTTTTTGATGTTCTCAAAAGGAGCTGGCACCTTGCTTTTTGAGTGACATTCATCTGTAGGTAAATTGATTTAATAGCTTGTTAGAGTGCCAATTAGAACCAACAATAACTCAATTGACCTATAACTGCCTTGGCACCAACACAGCTTTCAAAAATAAGAGAAAGGAGGAAATCTCTGCTCTGGCAGAGATGAGAACTCAGATAGTTGGTTTTGAGAGCAAACTGAGGGATTCATGGGCTTGCTAATGAGATGCTCATAACACATCAGAAACAAAGACAAATTTCAATGGTTTCAAGCTAAAATGACACTATGTTATCTCCAGACAAAGATCACTCTTTTATCTGTATAATAAATGGATTTCAGTGCAGCAGCAGTGACTCTAGAGCAGAAAAAACCTCAGTGCCACAGAAAGCACTCGCACAGTTACCTAACCAGAATAACACTGGATTGAAACCCCAAGTTTGCCTCCTTAAAATAGTGCTGCAAAGTCCTACACTGACTCTGTGGGTTTCACCCTCAGAAACCACATTTTTCCTTCAAATAAAATCTGTTTCATTCTCCAGCAGTGGAGATTGTGCTTCCAGACAAATTCATCATATTAAATGCTTAGGTCTGAGGATTGAGATCTTGCAAGTTTAAAAACTAGAAAATGGGTAGCTTTTGTCTAAACATTGGCAGTGTCCAAGGATAAGGAGAAGGATAATGTGGAAGGGTTTTAAATTACTGGGAAAAACGATCCATTCTTAAGTCAGGAAGGGGATGGAGAAAACTGAGATTGTTGGAAGAGTCGGAAGGACAAGAGAAACTAAGAATATGTAGGAGGAGAAGGAATTGATTTGCAGAGACCCACCCATAGAAAAAGCTGAAGGAGAAGGATGGAGATTGGAAGTGGACTGAGCAAATGCCAACCCAACACACTGGAACATGGCAAGGGGTGAGGGGGAGAGGTATTGCTGCAAACAAGGTGGAAATCAGAGATCAGATGAGAAAGAAGCTGGATATTGGCATCCAGAACTGGCTGGACAAGACACCTGCCATGACAAGCACAGAAAATGGAGATGGCACTGGTGGGATGAGAAAGACAAGCTTCAAGTTTGATGGGCAAGACAACAGCTTGGAGAGACTGGGGCTGAGGGTGAGGAGCAGCAAACAAGCAGGAGTTTGTACCAGGCAGAGTGTGTGTTCTTGGAGCCTGGAGTAGCCTTGGAATGTGGTGCAGCCTCTTTCCTTTGCTGTAGCTCCCTGCTACAGGCACTGCTTCATTCAGAGCAGAGGGCAGTGCAGCACAGCCTTGAACAGCTCCACACCTGCTAATGAACCCAGAGATATGCCAAAGGGAGAGACTGAGTTGTTTTGAAAACCCTAACAACTGTACAAAACACTGCATTAAAAATCAGACTGCAAAGTCAAAAGCTCGGGGTAGGAACAGCAGACAGGAGCTTGGCTGGGCTGTTACACTCAGGACATGGATCAAAGCAGGGCTTCCCAGAGAATTCCTGCCTCCTCCAAGGTGGCAGGGTGGCCTTGGGGCAGGCGTGTGCCGGAGGGGATTTTCTGTAGGAGCCCATTTCTTGCCCAGCCTGGTTTGCAGTGGAAGAGAAGAGGAACTGCAGGTGGGGTGTGAAGGCCAGGGCAGGTGAGCAGAGCCCCAGAGCCTCCCACTCTGCCAGAAAGCTCCTGCAGAAGTGTCAGGCAAGGAGCCCAATCCCAAAGTGTAGCTGCAATAACACTCTGAGATGAGGATGGGAGAGAACACGATGTCATTGTTTACAGCAGTGATTATTTTTTGCTATAACAACAGACAAAGCAAAAAGTAGCAGAGGCTTGGGAAGAGGGTGGGAGGGACGGGCGCATTTCCCAGTCTGGCTGCTCACAGAGCCAGCCTAAGACTGGGCAACTTCTCCGAAGCAGAAGGTGCCCAGTCCTCTGAAGGCACCCATGGCTCCTCACACACTCCTCATTAGCTCTTCTGAGTGCCAGGGATGGCCCATTCCCTGCAGAGCCCCCAGGGCACAGCTCTAACCCAGGGGATGCTCTGTGGGGCCTCCTGCTCTGCACAACTGGGCCTCAGTTCCACCACACCTGGGTCAGGGATGGTTTTACCTCAATCCCCACCAGGCTGTGCCACCTCACTATAACCTGGGGATGATATTTCCAATTTCCTTGCTGTCAGGAAGTGAATTGAACATTTATTGTTAGCATAGTCAATATTTTGTAACGCCATGAGAAAATTTTTTTTTTTTTTCACATCAGAATCTGAATAAGATATAATAAATAAGATATGTTATCTTACAAGAAGAGATGGAGAAAACATTAAATTGTTTTTCCCAAAGGAGCCATCCCTGAGTATACTGAGGGAGGAGCTTCTCTGGGAGAGATAATGTCTTCATCTATCGGCAGAGACTGGTATGATGGGCCTGGCTTAAGTTTATGCAAAAATCTTAACCATTCTTTGTTAAATCTCAATGCTTGCTTTACTATTTATTTATGTTATTTTATCTCATTTTCTCCACGTGAAAAAACCATAATATTAGTCCTAAAATTTTTTACCATGGTGACCCACTAAGGTGTTGCCTTTACTGAGGCCTTCTTGTTTTCCAGCTCAGGCATGTGAACATGTTTCCTACAAAAAGCTGGACTCCCACATGGACTGCCTGGTGAGGGATTATTTATCCTCTGCCTCCTGACAAGTGAGCTGGGGCATACATGGGAAGTATGGATGCAGGAGTTTCACTCCCTTAGCTCATGGTCACATGTGGAAGAGGTTTTACAGTGATTTCTGTGAGCCATTGAGAAGTTTGGTAAGAGGATCCATGTTTAACCCTGAAGAGTTTCCTACCAAGGTCACTGACATGGAAACCAAGAAAGAAAGAGAGATAAATAAGAGAAACCTGCAACTGCCTGTTCCAATAAGCACTTTGTCTCTTGTAACCAATGAGTAAAGTGTAAACTCAGGAGTTTTGTATAAAAAGCATGCATGCTTTAATAAAATAAGGTTTGAAGCCTTCTGAAAATGGAGTGTGTTGCTTTTTATTGTGACTGTCTCAACTACGGCAGTCACAGAGCCATGGTTCTTCTGCAGCCTGACTGCAAGTCCACTGAAGACAACAGGGACCCAATCCATGTGTTCAGCAGAATTTGGATTATCCTCTGTATGATTCCTGTTGGGATCCCCTCGTTCTGCTCCAGCAAAGTGCCCTGGGAATTGGCTGGGAAGTTCTCTGCAGCAAAGGCAGAGGGATCTGTCTCCAATCTCCATGAGCAGTGTACCCCTGCCACCCCAGGGACACACCACCACCACAAAGAGGAGGAGAAGGGAGCCAAGCCCGGCAGCTGCTCCCTCCAAAGCCAGGCTGCTGGCACTCCTGTTGGAGTCCAATGGCAGGCACAGGTCCTGCCACCAAAGCCACTGCTCCCTGCCCTTTCCCTGAGCCAGAACTCCCAAGTGCTGCACATCCTGCTCCGTGCTGGGCACTTGGAGCAAAGGGCAAGTCGTGGACTCAGCGTTTGGGTGTGGGCAGGAGTGGAGGGAGGGCAGCACAAGGAGCAGCACTAAGGGTAGGAGATGGACAAAAGGGCATTATTGCCTGAGAGCAGGGAGCAACCCCTACCCAAGGGGGCTGCCAAAGTCAGTCAGCACTGCTGGACTCTCCACCAGTTGTTTACCCTTCTAAAGCACAGGGAAAGGCTTCCCAGTGAGAACAGTGTGCACAGCCAGAGCAGCGCTCGGAGAGGCACTGGAAATCAGGTCTGCTCAGGAGAGTGGGAAAGGCAAACACAGCCCTCCCATTCCTGCTCCATCCCACAATGCTACTGGGTTCAGTTCTTAGGACTGGAATTAGTAAATCCCACTGATTCCCCCCGAGAAGGGAGGCTGAGGGACACTGCAGCACCAAGGGAAGCAGTGATTTTGCTCTTTCCCCTTATACCTCCCACCTGAGCACCTGGTTTTTGCTGCCACAGAAACCTCCCCAGGGTCCCAGCAGCCAGGGAGTGCCGGCAGAGGAAGCAAACCAAAGAAAGGATCTGTTTGCACACAAGTATTACAAGTCATGGAGAGCAGTGAAAAGAAGAATTCTGAAATCTATAGTTGGGTCTGCTATCGAGCAGAATGTTTGCCATTGTTTTCAGAGAGACAGCAGCTTCTCTTCACTGTGAGGAAGTTAATAGATTACTGGGCAGTGAATAATGTGCAGTTCTATTTACATCCACTGCTGGGACTATTTTGGGCCCTCAGATAGTGTATCTGTTCTCAGGTCTTTCTAAAAGCAGCACACTACACTTTTTTTGCAAGCAATTCTGGGCAGCAGCTCCAACCATATGCTTCAGTCAGCTATGAACTAGACAGATCATTGTTTGTTTGGAATTTTGTTATTAAACCAATTGTACTGGATCAATGCTTCCTCTAAGCAATAAAATACAATTCTGTCTACCCAGTGGAAGAGCTTTCAGTCACAGATAAATCTTGATCTAGGAAATACAGTGTGGCTCTGCACTGATGTGCAATCAACCACAGATGCAAATGAACTCCAGCTGCCAGCACACACATCTGCACCTCAGAACCGGAGCCAGGATTCTTAATTTTCATTAGAAATTGCTAAGACACCTTTTAAGTGCTTCTAGAACCAGCCCACTGCATTAGTCAGGAGTACTCAGGGGCACCGAGCTTGATTTTTATAAAGGTCATTGGATGTCTTTTCCCCTCACAATGGACTAAAAGCAGAGATCAACAGAGCCTGAATCTATATTAATTTGTTTTACTCTTGGAGGGTCATAGATTTGCCACTGGAATTAGCCCTGTTAGATGCTAAAATGGTAATTTAATGAGACAATGATGAAAGCCTCTGTTCTATTCCAAATCAGGAACTCCTCTGGAAGCAGAGTGCAAAGGAGCAGCGACTCTGTGGAGTCGGGGAATTGCACCAATGTCATTGCACAGCAGTGCCTTGGCCTGGAGAGTTCCATGCAAACTTCCCAGCTCCAGCTGCCCGGAGCCGGCAGTCACGAGGGCTGGAGCCTCACCAGAACCCGCCTGGAGATGCACCTCGCTCACAGAGGGGAGGCAGCTTCCTCCAAAGGCACAGAAAGCCAGCTCAGGGTCTGAACCTTTCCTCACCTGAAACTTGACCAGCAAATGCTGCTGCACAGCCTTGGTGCCAGCCAAGGGCAGGATAATGGAGCCTCCAGGATCCCCCAGGCTCGGGGATCCGCAGCCGGCTGGAACACGGAGCAGTCAGGAATTGCACTGCGTAATTCCCCAAGCACACAACACCCTCCTCTGGGGCACAGACACAGCTCTTGCAAATATTTTGATAAGATCTGCTCTTTGGTGCAATCTGCTGCATTTCAGAGGTCAAAAAACGTTAGCCATGTTCATGGGAGCTGTTTCCAAGAGATATGCTTTAGCTGAGGGCAAGAGGGAACACAAAGCCCAAACAGAAGGTGGGAAGGCTCCCACTCTCCCCCTTCAAGGCAGCCATTGTCCACAGGTCACTTTCCATGGAAGCCCGTGCTCTAAGCAGCATTCCTATCCAAACAAATCTGCTGCAGGTGACCTAGAAACAGGGGTGAACAAAGCCTCCCTGGAAATATCCCCCCTGAACAGGCAGTAGTGCATCCAGCTCCTCCTGGCCTCGGCACATGGCTCCAGACACTCACCCCACTGCCCCGGCCCAGGGGGACAGTAGGGACACAACCCGTGCTGCTGGGCTGGGCTGGGCTGCTACACCAGCTCACAAGGAAACCAGCCCACCTGGAATGTGCCCACAGGCACGGACAGCAGCTCCCTGTGCCTTCCCAGCCCCATCAGGGCAGGGGCTGTTATTAACACCAGCAGTCACCCATGTACCCACAGAGCTCTGCACACACAAACAGCTCAGTGCCAGCAGCTCCGTGCCATCATGTGGCTCAGGGAGCCAGGGCTTGCCAGCAGACTCCATTCCTCTGGGCAAGGCTAGGAGTGGCCCCATAGCCAAGTGCTTGAGGAAGGAAAAGTTACCTCATCATCTTACACAATAAGCACTGGTTCTGTAGGAACCTTAAAATCCCAAACTCTTGGGACCATCTCACCTTGGGCAAGGTGGTTACCTCATCTCCTGCAGCTGAAGTTTGCCAGGCTGGTTCTGTGCTGAAAACAGGCACAGACATGGAAGGGAATAAACCCACTAGAGAGACAGAAGGATATGGAAGCTGAACACTGCTTTGCCTAACTCCAGATCCAACGCAGAGACCAAACCCCAAATTTGCTGCAGGTGCGACACGCAGAGCACGCCTTGCTAGAATAACCCAAGAAAACACAGCAGTTAAACTCCAGACTCATGGCAAATACTGCAAATATAGCTGAGAGTACCAAACTGGTTTTGCTCTTTTTGAAAGCTGCTCATTCTCACATTTCAGTGTTTGGGAGCTATTACTTGGTCAATCTCACTGGGAGGCAATTTTCTCCTGGTTCCAGTGTAGGACTGGGTAAGGCTGTGCTTGCAAGGACTCTGCATCATGCTGTAGCTGCTGGAAACCCTCCTAAGCTCAGTCAGCTGTGTGCTTGGGACACTTGAATGCACTGAATTTAAATGACAGTGCAGTCTTCCAACTCACAGAGCCTTCTAATAACATTGGTTAATCCAAGCAAATATCAAGGAATCTGGTCAGTGCCAGTGCTGAATCTGCTAAGCATGTGGGCTGCTTGCTAAATCTCTAATAGGTGGTGTCAAGAGGTTTCTGTCATTCCTGCCTTAGGGAGGCCAAATCCACCCTGAAACTCCTTCCTGCAATTATCTCACTAGGTGTATTTGTGGGAATCATGCCTGGTTCCTTGCAGAGTGCACACATTCAATAAAATCACATACTGTGACAAAGGTATGTCTGAATAAAATTCTTCACCTGTGTGCTTTTAAATGTGAGATGTAAGCCCGTTGTAATTAAAGTTGAAGCAATAAACCCTAGCCATTGATTGCACTCAGTAATTAATTATTGATTGCAGTGCTTTACATACATATTGCAGAGGACAGTTCACCTGTGCAGCAGACAGCACTTTGCTCAGAAATACCCAAACACAGCCCCTCTATGCAGGACTATACAGGACTTTACCAGAACTGGCTCTAGGGTTTCCAAGTTTATTTCCTTATTAACCTCCACGGCAATGTTGGTGTGGAGTGAGAGCAGGCATTACTTTGGCCAAGTCAGTGTTAACTACTCCCAATCTAAACTAATTTTGCAAATGAGGATGCACAGATGCAGGAGAGGCTCTTTATCTATTAAGAACCTTGTTAAGGAACCTGCCATCCCCTGCACATCCCAAATCCTGAAAAGCCACGCTGCAGTAAGACACCTACACAGCAGCAACAGTAGCAAAATCCCTGCCTAACTCTTGGGAAGGAGCAGGGAGAGGACTTGGAGGTGTGAAAATAGGAAGCATCAATCAGGCAGAGCATCCATGGAGATGCAGGACTAGTTAAGATTAGAAATCTAAAGTTGTGCATCAGGTGGGAACAGTTTTTCCCATTTACAATGAACTTAAAGAGAGCCTTTCCATTATAAAAAGCTAAAGACAATTGGTTTTAAAACAATTGGACACTAAAATTAATGTGAAATGTAAAGGAAGCCTACAGCTTGTTTGAATGGAGCAGATTTTGGCGGTGTCCTACAGCTCCTCTGGCTAGGAAATGACCCAGGAAAGTTCTGTTGGGGTGGGTGCCCTGTGCAGGAGGTGCCATGGGAAAGGGCTGGCCAGCTGTTTTGGAGTGGGCAGGGAAAAGGGGGGCAGTTGGAAAGGGGGGGGTGTACCTGAAGTCGCTGTAGGGATGGATGATCCAGAACCCGGCAGACTTAACTCTTTCCTGCTCTCTCTCCACGGCCTTCTGGCTGCCAAACATCCTCAAGGAGAATTTGTTGACCCCCGGCTGGAGCATGGCCCCGAACTGCCTCTGCATGAAACCGGCCTGTCCGAGCCTCTGCTCCTCATCTGGGGTGATCTGGTCGCACCCTCCACCTCCCTCCACTTTGATGGAGGTCGAGGAGCAGGCCCGGGGAGGCGGCTGCTGGGGCTCCGGGGGGGAGGCGGGCGGTGGGGGCCCAGGCAGCCCCTGCTCCAGCTCCCCGCTGCCGGGGGGGCTCTTGTCCTCCCCGGGAGAGGCCGGCTCCCCCTCGCCGCCGATGAGCCTCTTCTCCTCGGCCGCGTCGTGGAGGTGCCTGCTGGTGAGCGAGGACAGGCTCCCTTTGAAGCGGCGGCAGTCCCCGTTGGTGCTGGTCTTGGCGCCCTTGCCGCCGGCCTCCGTCTCCAGCAGGCCGGGGTCTCCCCCTCGGCCGGGGTCCCCCCCGAGGGCTCGGGTGCTCCCAGCAGAGGGCGAAGGCAGTGGCTTGAGCCTGATGCTTTTCCTGCGGGTGTCCTTGTCGCTGTCATCCTCCTCGTCCATGATCGACGCCTTGGGTCCGATCTGCTGGGGCAGGCTGTAGAGCCTCTTGCGCATGGAGGGGGGCAGCTTGTCCATGGCCGCTGCTGCTGCTGCTGCTGCTGCTCGGGGACAGGGAGAGACCCCCCCCGCTCTGCCCAGCGAGGGGAACCGGCACTGCCCCCAGGCCCCAGCCCCCGGCTCACGGGGCACGGGGGACCAGGGACTGGCGTGTCATCTCCTTACCAGGCTGTGGCATCCACAGGCTCTGCATCAAAACACAGGCTCTGCATCCAGAAGGGAAGGGAATAAGAAAACAAAAAAAAAAAACCAAAAAAAAAAAAAAAAAAAAAGAAAAAAAAGAAAGAAAAGAGGGAAGGCAAAAAGCTTCCCTTTCGCCGTTGTCCCGATTTGGCTACTTGCTGCTTGCCTCCCCTTGGTGAGTGTTACTGCAATCCCTGTCTGCTCAGATGCTGAGCACTGGGCAAGTAGTCTAGAGGAGAGCCACACACTTCTGGCTGGAAGGCGAGGGAGGGCGGCAGCGGCGGCAGCAGCCGCCTTGCCATGTTGGCTTCGAGATGCAAATGTGCCGTGGCTCCCGGCGGGCAGACATCATCCGGAAAGCGAAGCTCAAGCCTCAAACTCCTCAACCTGCCGGCCAATAACACAATGAACTGCAACCTGCAGCGGCCACCGCTTGCTTACATCACTGTCATCACTTATTCCTCATGCAGCCCCTGCTCCTGGGAATATTCATGAAGCGATCCCATTCTATTGGGTTGCCATAGGAGCGACTACAGCGCACAGGCTCTGCCTACCTGAGACAGCACCCGGGCTTCTTAAAGGGGCAACGCCCGGCAACCGCGGGGCTCCGCCGCCGCCGCCGCGGGCACCGCGCCCCGGGCGCTGCGGGCACCGGGCAGCGCTGGGCCCCGGGCCCGCCCCGCCTTAGCGGCCACGGCCGCGGGGCTGCCGCCAGCTTATCAACAGCAACATCGTAAACATAACAAAGTAAATAAATAGGAGCGAGAATATTCCTTTTTCTCTCGGATGCGGGCGCTCCCTGCTCCGCCCGGAGGTGTGGCTGCTGGGGGGCAGGTTTGCTTGTCAAGGAACGGGGGTTTTTGTGGGAAGGGGCGAACCCAAATCTAAAGGAAAACCAGCGGTTCACCTTGAAAATCTCACTTGCATGCAAAGCAGGGGCTCGGGAGTGCCTGTGTTCCCTAGCAGAAGTTCACCTCCCGGTAACACGCTGCCTTTGCTCCCTCCCGCAGCATCCCGGAGGTTTGGAAGGGCCCTTTTTCCCTGGCTGTCGGTACTATCGCTCTCCTGCGGGGTTGGATGTGGAGAAGTCATCCAAACCCGAATCAATAAAAAGCAGCTGCAGCTGGGCGAGCTCCGCCGCTGGCCTGCGGGAGGCTGCACTGGCTGCGTGGGCTCTCCCGCGGCGGGGGAACCCCACTTCCCAGGGGGTTCCTGAGTCAGCACCGCCCGCCGAGGCTGCTCGGGGACACAGCTCCGGCTGCGAACGCGGCTCCCCCTCACTGCTGCCCACAGGGTACCCCCTGTAACTGAGGCAAAAGCAGCGGGGGAAAACGGCTACAATTAGGCATTTCCCTACCTTTTGATATTGGAGAGGATTTTTTCGGGAGAAAAAAAGGGAGACAGGTGGCAATCAGCCCTGCCTGTGCTTCTTTGGGAATGGCTGATTATTATTCTGTTTTAAAAGCTCCTAGATTGATAAAGTGGTTCAAATAGTTCCTAGTGCTGAGCCTGTGAAACCACTGGAGTAAAATTAACAATCTGTTTGGCCATAGGAGAGATTTTGGTGTATATTTTTGCAGAAATTCAGCATCTGAGGCTTTCTAGAATGTTTGTTGTTTCAGACATTGCAAATCCTACCTGCTAGGAGAAGGAAACCACGTGAACTGCGCAGGCAGGGAGGCTGAGCACAGCAAGGAATGCCCACGGCAGGCAGGGAGGAAATCCCCACCTCACCTCTGTGTTTCTGCTTTGGGAGCAAACATTCCCCTTTTCCCTTGCAGGAGCAACTGGCCAGAGGTGACTGTGCCATGCAGACCAGCAGGATGTGCCCGCAGCTCCACAGCAAGGAAATGCTGCTCAGCAGTGACTCCAGCAAGCACACACACAGCACATGCTTCCTCATCTTTGTTTGCCTCTCCCGAATCCTCTCTCCCGTGTGTTCTACCTGCTCCTCTTCTACTCCCACCTCCTGGCACAGCCAGACTGCCTGTGACTCATTCCAAACACTCCACAGTGCAAATATAATTTAATATTATTATTTTCATCATAATTTCTAATAGAAGGAGCTTTTATGGGGAAATAAATTTTATTTTTCCAATGCTCCTGTAGATTAGATAATGTGAACTAAGCCAGGGAGAGCATTAAAGGTCTTTTCCCTGTTTTTCTTCCCTCCTGCAGGCACTAGGGATGCTGAGGTGTAAGCACTTCTGTGCCTCAGCTGCAATCAACTGCCTTCCAAAAGGATGTGTTTTGATTAATGAGGTGCACCAACATCTGAAACTGATGCAGCTTCTTCAGCGTAGTCCCTCGTGTTCCCAGGGAATGACAGAGCAGGAAAGGACGTGCCCAAGGAACCAAGCTGCTTCTCCTCTCTCAGCTAGAGGTGCTCTGCCTGGCACTTGAAAATGCCACTGTCCCCTGGCTTGGCTGGCATTGTTGTGCCTGATTTGGGGATGGGGATCAGGCCGTGCCTGATTTGGGGATGGGGGATCAGGCCGTGCCTGATTTGGGGATGGGGGACCAGGCTGTGCCTGATTTGGGGATGGGATCAGGCCGTGCCTGATTTGGGGATGGGGGATCAGGCCGTGCCTGATTTGGTGATGGGGGACCAGGCTGTGCCTGATTTGGGGATGGGATCAGGTTCTCTCCCAGCCCTTAGGCAGAGGGAGAACACCACAGAGCAGCCAGCAGCAGAACTCTGCTCCATCTCTTGTGCAGGACAGAAATGAGGGGGAGCAGAGGCTGAGCCAGGCTGTGGGCACACACTGACCATTCCAGAGGGATGGAGACATTCCTGTGCCCAGCCCCCACTGGCCAGTCTGGACATCACAGCTGGAATTCCTCACCTGCAGACCACAGCTACCTTTACATCTCTCTGTTATAAAGACAAATCTAAGGAAGCTCTGTGGGCTCGTGGAACCATCCAAAGTGCTAAATCCAGAAGGTGCCTCCTTGTGAACCTCTCTTCAAGTGTGGGTTCACTGAACACTTCTAAAAACTTGGCTCCAGCAGTGGCAGGTAACCAAACTCAGAGAAATTTCTCAACTCTTTAAAATGTAGTGACAATTTTGTGTTGAGAGAACTTCAAAGTAATGGTATTTTACTTGAGAGCCTTCCAAGAACTAAGTGTAGAGGAAGGGAATTATACTTGTCTAATGGTATGAAACCACTATCAGAGATGGAATTTATTGCCAGCATTGTGACAGTGCTTTCCAGGGCAGGAAATGCACCTTTAGAAGCAGATTTTTAAAATATTTCACTGTCTTGAGTATCACTGGCTGCACAGTACATTCAAAGCAGGAATGGAGAAGTCACCTGTCAGGAAAAGGCAGAGCTGGTTTTGAGGGAAATTATCTCCTTTTTAACAATATTTGTCAATATTGTTCCAGGGGACTTGGCATAGGAACAAAGGGAACGGATTTAGTGGGGAGAATGCAGGTGAAGCAGCCAATGATTCGTTTATTTAAGGAATTTTGCCAGCTCATATTTATATATATTTTATATATTTATATATATATTTACATATATACGGTATTTTAATAAAAATCCAGTGCTACAGTGCAAATGTGAAAAACCCCTTTCCATATGAGCTCAGGACTACAGAGGAATAGACTGAGCGCTATAAGAACTGATACCCTGTGGCTCAGGGTACAGAAACAGCACTGCAAGCTGGTCTTTTAGGCCCACCTTGGCTTGGGTGAGAGTTCCCATCATCACCCTTGAGCCTCTGGATTCTCAGGTAAAAAAGGAGTCACTAAACATGTGGCAGGGCTTGGAAGAATGGGAGCAAGTCCTTTCAGAGCTACCTATTGTTCCTAGCAGGCGGCAGGTAACTCATAATTGGCATTTGAAACTCATGAAATATTCAACACTATAAAGCAGGGAAATTCTGCCTTGGAGTTTTGGTGGGAGAGGCTGCACTCGCTGCTCTGCAGCTCCCTCATAGCTCAGAGCTAATGAAGAAATAATCGTGATAAATACACAAATCCTGGCTCACCCTTGGCACTATTCATTACCCAGGTGTGCTGTCACACTGCACTCATTGAAATTCAGCCTGGGCTTTGCTCCTGCTCTGTGTTCCTTAGAGGAGCTTCAGAGTGGGGACTGCAACACACAGCCCAGGCTAATTGAAGGCCCAGAGGGCACGAGGCTGGATAAAGGAACCATGTCCTTTGGTTAAGGATAAAGGATAGCTGGATATCCTTTAGATGGGGTTAGATATCCTTTGGATATCCTTAAGGGTAGCCTGGATAAAGGCAGCACTGTCAAGGAGCAATGGGAAGGCAGATCCATGCCTGGATGCTGGGACCTGGGCAGGGGGACAGACAGGGAGAGCCCCAGAGCTGCTGTCAGATGGAAGGAAGGGTTGCAGTGGGTTTTGAGGCAGAACTGTTCCAAGTCCATCAGTGGGAGCACAGAGACACTGAGCAGATCCCCAGCGATGGCAGACAGTGGAGCTGATACACAGCAGGATGGAAAAGCTGCTCCCAGGAAGTGCTTGGAAAGCAATATTAACTCCAGCTCCCAGGGGGAAATAAATCCACAGCAGCCTGCTCTCTTCACCCTTGTAACCAAGATCAAACTGTGAGTACTTGTCACAGGTGTGAGGGGGTTGCTGGGAATGTGCTGACAACCAGCAAACAGCTTTGCAACTCAACTGCAAAAAGGACATTATCCAAAAATTCAGCCATGTTGGTGGCTATGGAAAGAATTCCCAGACTCTGCAGCAAATAACCCCCTGAAATTTGCAGGATTTTCTGCAGAAGATGGTAATCCTCACTGGAGCAAGCAGCTGAAAATCCCAGCTAGGAATAGAGTGATTAGCATCAGCATCTTGCCACCTGACCTTTCATACTTCCCTTGGAGAATAGGAACCTTCCAAAATAGGAAAAAATAGGAAAACAGAGACAGGTAACCATGGATGGTGCTGCAAGGAAGAGAAATGACAGAGCTCAGAGGAGCTGCTGAGATGAGAGCAGCTGCATGATTTAGTCACAATTAGCTTACAAAGTTCCTGTCTAAACTTCACCAATGAATTCTCCAATATTCAGAGTGCTTTTATTGAGCACATATCTTGGACTTCAACAAAATTTGCCTTCCAGATATATATTCCATCAAATTTCCATTTTAAAACCAAGCACTAGCTTGTTTTTCTCCCCTGATCTGGAGTTATTCAGGAGAGATTTGCTCCAACTGGATCAGCTCAGTGCTTATCAGTCTTTCTCAAAATAGTGCCTTTCAGCAGTGTTGAATGAGCTGCAGCCTCCCAGACAAGAACTGGGTCCCCCTCTGGAGCCTGTCCTGCTGATGGATCTCCTGTTACAGGCACTGTGATATTCTGGATGGGCAGGCAGTGCTGGATTGGATGGTAAATGTGCCACTGCTCCCACATAGTCATGGCAGCTGCAGCTTTGGTGAGCTGCATTTGGTCTGGGCTCACTTTAAACCTCTCTTTTTCTCAGAAGAGGTAAATCAAACTCAACAGCACATTTCCAACCCAAAGTTTTATAGGCTGTCAGGCATTTGTACAGCTGTGCTTTAGGAACTCATAATCCTCAGGGATGAACCTTAGCATTGCTTCCCTCCCTCCATTGGCTGAAAACAGGCAGAAGACTGAAAAATTTGAAATAAGTTGCTCTGGAAATATAATGGCCATAAAAGAAATTCTTTGTGCGTGGAGTCTCCCATGCCCAATGTGCAGGATTCTCTCCATAATTCACAGCACATGGATCCCCCAGTGTCTGCTCAGTTATTGATGCTGGTGCCATGAGCAGCAGCTTGGACCAGAAGATGCTCCAAGAGATCCCTTCCAACTTAAATTACCCTCTAATTCTATTATGCTGTGACTCAGGAGGAATTCTCTCTTTACTCCAGCCACCTACTTCCAGGACTATGTAGGAAGATACTCACTTTGAAATAAAATCCTTCTGTCAAATTTGTTTTAAATGATCAAACAGGTTGAAATATTAGTAGGAGGGAACTGACACAATGATGGATACAGGGCATGACTCTGCAAGGTTCACTTCTTCAGGCAGGCAGCAAGAAGTCAGCATTTGGGAGACCAACCTCAAGGTATTTCCATTCTGACTCAATATCCCTGCACTTGTGAAAACAACCAAACTGCAAAGCCAAGCTTGGTCAGCACATCTGAACAAGAAGAGCTTCAGGCAGATGCCTGTTGATCTTTGCCCCTCCCACACACCCCTGCCCTGGTGCCACAGAGGGATTTTCAGGAGTTATCCCTCCCAGGTACCCCTGCCCTGGTGCCCACAGAGGGATTTTCAGGAGTTATCCCTCCCAGGTACCCCTGCCCTGGTGCTCACAGAGGGATTTTCAGGAGTTATCCCTCCCAGGTACCCCTGCCCTGGTGCCACAGAGGGATTTTCAGGAGTTATCCCTCCCAGGTACCCCTGCCCTGGTGCCACAGAGGGATTTTCAGGAGTTATCCCTCCCAGGTACCCCTGCCCTGGTGCCCACAGAGGGATTTTCAGGAGTTATCCCTCCTAGGTACCCCTGCCCTGGTGCCCACAGAGGGATTTTCAGGAGTTATCCCTCCCAGGTACCTCTGCCCGATGCCACAGAGGGATTTTCAGGAGTTATCCCTCCCAGGTACCCCTGCCCTGGTGCCCACTGAGGGATTTTCAGGAGTTATCCCTCCCAGGTACCCCTGCCTGATGCCATAGAGGGATTTTCAGGAGTTATCCCTCACACATGTCCTTGCCATGATGCCACAGAGGGATTTGCATGAGCTATCCTTCACACATGTCCCTGCCCTGGTGCCACAGAGGGATTTTCAGGAATTATCCTTCCCACTCTGTAACTTCAGTGGAGTAGAGCTTCACTGCCATGAAAACACAGCCAAGGGACACAGAGTATTTTTTTCTGCCTGCATTTTGTTCTCACTGGCACAAGCACATCCTCTACAAAAAAGCAAACAGGTTAGGGCTGCCTGAGTCCTCCAGCCCTCCCCATGCTCCTGCAGGGAAAGGAGGATTTGTGCCACCACCGTGTGTGTGGCTCAGCAGCAGTGTCAGCAGTGCCCAGTGCCTCAGGAGCCAGGAGATAAGGACAGGAAAGGCAAAAGACTTCACTTGATAAGGCTGCAAATAATACTGAGATTAAAATAAAGCTCTGTCTGGGCTTTGCTGTAGAACCCACCCTTGGCACTGCCTGTAGCCCACTCAGCACCAGAAAGGTCTCATGGTTATCCTAAATCCAAGGTTACTCCCTGCAGTTTGCTCCTGCCTGTGTCTTCACATGCACATTTGTGCTTGTGCTGCTCAAGCATTGCCTTCAATTCTGGATCAAAAATCTCCCATCTGTGTGTCATTTGCTGCTGTTGTTTAATTTGAGGTGTTACAGAAAATCCTGCTGATGTCAAAAGCCAGCAGAGAACAGAATATGGCAGCAGAGGAAACAAGCTCAGGGGCTCCAAATGTCAGCTGAGCTGCTTCATTTTTGCTTGTTTAAATACAGAGAAAGCTTTGGTGAGAGGAGTTGGGCAGGGAAAAGACACAGAAGGGGGATCCAAAGCAGAAGAGGAGGGCAGAACTCCATGAGAACATGGGAAGAAGGCAGGGGGAGAATTGTCTGATGAAGCACTGCATGATGAAGTTGTGCTGCAATGCCACCATAAAGGACAAGCTGAACTTCCATTAGAAGCTGCTTTGTGGTCATTCTTCATCTCAGCTATCTAAGTTGACATTCTGAACACCTTATCTTTACCAAAAAGGGAATTTCCTTCTTTTGAAAGATAAAGCAAAACCTGCTGGCTTTGTCAACAAGAAGGTTGTATGTGAAGGGAAAAAAAAAAGAGAAAATATCTTTTTCCCTCTTTTTTATCTGTTAGTTGGGGAGGCAATGGATTACTCAAGTGGTTAATAATAAAATTAGATTAGGACTCCTTAATAAAGGAAAGTGCTGCTGCTGTTCACTTGACAGAGGTGAAATACCCAGCAGAGCCAGGAGGGGGGAGGCAGAAGGTTCATTCCCTGTTTCCTTACCTGTGCCTGCCCTTCCTGGCTGCCCCTCACCTTGTGCTAATTAATCTTCTAGCCATCTCCCTGGTTCTCAGGCCAAGGACAAACTAAGATTTGCTCCTCCAGTGCCATCCTGCTTAAACAGTGCCAAATTCTGGGATGCTCCTGGAGCTGAGCAGAGTGCCCAGCCCTGCCCCCCTGCTGCTCCCAGAGCCCATCCAGGGACTCCCCACGGATTGATTTTCACAGCCTGTGCTTTCATTTGTTTTCAACACTCTGCTGACCTTTGTGTGAGGGTTTAAACAAAGCTCTGCAGACCCTTGAGGCTGCTGCCTTGATAGTATCAGTTCATCATTGCAATAAATTTGCTGGGTGGATGGCAGCCTTGTGTGTGTCTTTGTGCAGGGGAGGGATACCTCACCTGGCTCCTCTGTGGATACTGAAGCTTTTTTTGGTGGAATCAATGAGAAACTGCAGCTGTTACTGCTCGTGCTGCTGAGGAAAGGGCAGGACAACACCCAGCAGCTCTAGATGCTCCTTCCTGGGCTGGCTTCAGACAAGGCTGTGTCCCATGTGAATTGCAGAGACATTCCTGGAGCAGGACAGAAGCCAGGCCTTCCTGATTTCCCCCCAAACCATTAGCTGACAGAATCAAATTCCCTCCTGTGCTCTCCCTACTGCCTGATGGTGTCTTAAATCTTCTGTTCAATGGAGCAGCTTCACCAAGATGCTTCCTGTGGGACACCAGGCAAACAGGGAAGGGGCATTTGCTTCACTAGCTGCAATTCAGAATGAAAATGCTTCTGGTTTTGGGGTGCTTTAGTAAAAAAGCTTGAATCTTTCTGGCAGAGTTCTGGATGATGTGACAGCACGTGCAGCCCCACACGTGGCTGATCTGAGGTGGGACCATGGGGAGCAGCAATTTGTGATTACCTGATTTTGGCAGCACTTCCCTCATGGCTCAGCTGCTCCCTGCTTGGCACACAGGCTGGCATGGTCCCCAGAGAGCCAGCAGTGCACAGAGAGATCCAGTGTCCCACTCTGGCTGCCCCCAGGACCCACACACTGCACTTCCACCCTTCTCTGGGGCTGGGTAAAACCTTGCCCAAGGTGGCACAGCCCATATGCCCACAGTTTCCCAGGTTATCTGTGCTCCCACAGTGTCTGGCACAAAACATTGATTTCTGCTGGCTCTGGTCACATCCAGAGATCCAGAAAGCAGCTGAGTAAAGCCCACCCAGACACTGCTACCATCTCCTCCTGCTCCCACAGAGAGAGGTCAGGCTGAAGAGCACTGTGGAGTGGGGACATCCCAGGGCACACTCCAGCCCAGAGGAAGCACTTCAGGTTAAACAATAACAAAGCCACTGCTGTCCCCCTTCAGAGAAACTTCATGTCACAGCAGACACTTGACAAGCTGTGATCAAAGTCTGTTCCAGGAATAATTGTGTGTCTTATTAGCCACTTCTGGGCTTGTTAATTCTTTGTTTTTCACCTTTCTGCAAAACCTTTCACAAATCCTCATTTCAGTGAAGCAACAAAACTTCCACTTCCTTGGATTTGCAGGCTTCACTTAACAGGATTAGGTGACAGGATTTATTTGGATATGTGTGGTGATGGAAACACCTCCTTCATGAGTAAGGGGGGGGAAGCTCACAGTTGTGTTGCTGCTTGTATAAATTCAGACTTCTCAGGAGGGGAAAGGGTTCAGAGCAGGTGCTTGCCCTTTCAGTACACGGGAATGCTTAACTTTTCCTGACAGGGAAAGGACTGGAGTGGGATGGGCAGAGAAAGATCCTGCCCCTCCCCTTGGCTGGAAGGGTTTCCAGGTGCAGAAGACCCTCACAAAGGTGATTAAACTCCACCCAGGATTTGTGGGAGCAGGTGCTAGCACCAAATTCAAGCTGAAGATCCTGTTCAGCGGAAAAGAAGTGCAAGACAGACTTTAATAGAAAAGATCCTGACAGTGTAATCTTTTCTGGTTAAGCAAAAGGAAGTGTAAGTAATTATTTGATAATCATCTGTAAGTACCCACATGGAGAGGTGGAGACCTGAACACGGAGGACTCCTCACACCAGCAGATGGAGTTGCAAAAGAGATGCTGCCTGCGAGCTCCACGCCTCCAGGCCAGAATCAGTTAATAATTTTTCATGTTGAGGGCAACTAACCTCTAGATTGACACGATGAAGTTCTCCTAGATTCTCTGTCACAGGAAATTTTAAGCAGAAGATTAGATTTTTTTTTTCATAAAAGGTCTGCCTTAGCTCAATCCCAGATGCTAGATTTGAATCTGCAATCAATTTGGGTTCGTCCCAGCTCATGCTGCAAAGGAAGCCAGAGTAAATGTTAATAATGTTCTTTTCTATATTAAATCCTGGAAAACAGAAAGGCAAATGAACAGGAATAGTGACTAGAATGCTCACACCCTCTTCTGAGTCACTTGTGAATATGCTCCACTGCTTCCATCCAGCACAAATCCCTAAGGAGTTCCTCTGGCACTACTGTGGGGCTCCATCCCTTTCTTTGTCTCCCCATGTAAGGACCTTTCCTTGCCTTCTCTGGCTGCTCAGTTTCCTCAACAAATGGATTTGCCAAAGCCTTTTGAAACTTCCAACAGATACTATAAATCAGATCTTGCTATTCCATTTATTGATGACTCTTCAAACATGTCCAAGAGGTTTGCAAATTCTCAGGACTCCTTTTGACCCTTCCCAAGTGGAACCAAGCAGGTCCTTTTTATCCAAGCTCCTGTCCTGTAGAGGTTTGTGTGCTCAAAATTCAGGATTCTGGGTTTGGGTGCAGTGATCTCTTTGACCATTCTTTGAGTCTGCTTCAAAGGAAGACTCCTAATGAATTCTTGGGGATTGTGTCTTTGCTTTTTTGCAAGAATCTTGATGGGAGTGTGGCAGTGTGATGGGATGGTGAATTCAAACTGAAACCCACAAATAGTAAATTCTGTTGGTGCAAAATGTTTGTTTTCCTGGAGAAATTGAAAGCAAAATAATGAGATTTCCCAGCCTGGGTAATTATATTGCATGAATTTCCAAGTGCAGTGAAGTCAGCTTCAGCCTTCATGTTTTATTAATGCCTCGTAGCTCAGTAAAATGAGTAATAAACTGGCACTTTGGAGAACTGATGGAGCCATTCCCAAGGCTGGATGACAAGTAACCATTCATTTACTGAGCTCCCTCCAGCAGTTTTGCAGGATACACACAAAGAACATCAAGGAGCCACGGAAATAACTACTCTGCACCACAGGTGCTGCTTAGAGTGGGTGCACAAATTCACTTCAGCACCTTGGGAGGTTTCTGTGGAGGGAAAATGAGGCAGAATGGTTGCCTTGGCCAGATTACCACAATGAAATCAATGCTGGACTCAGGATTAAAAACCTGCAACAGTCTTGCTGTCACTTTCAAATCATTCCTCAGCATTCTATAGGAAAAATCTCAATTAATTGGAGGGGTGCTTTTCTCATAAATCCACTCTTTTATTCTAATTCCTCTTTATAAAGGGACCAAGGAGAGAGGATCTGAAATAGGAGAAAACAGACAGAAATGCTCTTAGATCTATGTTTTCCTCCAGTGAGAACAGGAAATTCTCAGATATTATCACTCCCATGTGTACTCCTGGGACAATTTTCCTCTCTACTAAAAATTAAACCAGGGAAACCATATGCCCTGCTTAAATTTTCTGAGCAAGGCTCATTTGTAGTGTGTCAAGCTGCCAGCCTTTGTGACTGTTCACTGAAGCAAGTTTTATTGCTACAGGAGGTGAAATAAGGAAGATGCTCACTAGAGAGAATCCAGAAGATTTCACCAAGGCCTCTTAGCAAAGCAGTGGTAGGAAATAAAATGCAGGATTTCCTAATTCCTTGTGCCATAATCAGCCCACTGGAACAAGCCATTCCTCTCCACTTGTGCTTGTTCAATGCTGCCTCTTAAAACCAGAATCCAGCTGTTGCCACTGAGCTGAAAGCAGCTTTTGTGAAGCATTTCCCTAAATGCATTCCAAGGCAGGTTTGTTTGCACTAAACCTGATGAGCCAGCTGCCACTGGAAGAGTCACTTCAATCCCCAGCTGACAGCCATGTCCTGAGGAGGTGTCCCTGGGCAGCAGGGAAAGCCCAGGCTGCAGTTTCATCACCTGACAGCCTCAGGTTTTTCTGGGGTGGGTAAGGAAAGGGAGAACAGTGCAGCACACCAGAGCTGGCACTGTGTTATTCAGAGGAGCTCCTGCACTTCCACTCCTGTGCTGCCCATGCCATGCACTGGCCAGCAGGTCATCAGGAACTGGGAGTCTTCTTAAGGCAAACAGAGCAAGAGGGATTAAAAAAAAGAGAGAGACAAGGTTTGTAGTCAGAAAAGGAGAAGGCCCTGCTGTTCCAAGGTTGTTCTGCATTTCAGACCAGGCAGAGTCAGCCAAGGGCTCTGAGCCACCAGCAGAGCTCTGTGCCCCATCCACCCGTGTGCCCCACGAGCCTGAGGTAAGGAAATGGGGATCCTCTGGAGAACAGAACCTCACTGCAGTCCATGGGAATCCTTATGCTGGGAGACAGTCCTTATCCTCCTGCCCTTGGCAGAGGTCAGTCTGGAAATGCTGGAGGTGAGAGTGTGCTTCCCAGAAGGAGTGGCAGCACATGCATGCCATGGATTTATGCTTGCAATTCAATAAGTCTGCCTGCTTGAATCCAACCCTAATTGTAGTGTGTCTCACTGATGATTTAGAGCATTTGATTTACTGATCTGATTTTACTCTTCCTGCAATTTCACCTCTTTGAGCAGATCTTGCCAGCAGGTTTTCATTACCAAATAGGTGGGTTTTTAAAATAGCACAATTGCAAGTCATAATCATAAATATCAATCTTCATAACTCATCTAAGCACTCCATGTTCTTGTAATGTCGTGTGTCAGGATTCTGCTGCAGAGATAAAGCCCCATCCATGCAGCTGCCAGCCTCTCATTCCTTTATTGATTCTGCCCTAGTTGCTGTAATTGAGTTTTTATACTTACCTTGCTCTTCAGTGTATAAATGCCCATCAGAGACAGGAAAAGAGCCAGCCCAGGGAGTTCCACGGCTCAGCTCCTCTCAGCAGAAGAGGGTGCTGTGCATTTCTGATTAAAATGGATACTTCAGCGACTGAGGCAGCTAAGCTGAGGATTGCCTGTCCAGGTATCAAACCACGTTACTCACACATCAGCAAATGACTAGGAAAAAGTTTATATCCCTTATTTTCCACTGGATGGGATGAATGAGAGAATAATCTGCAATTTTCCAGCACTGACTCATCTGTTCTGAGTTGCCTGTGTTAAAGCAAGCCTTAAAGGCAATTTTTTGTTTAGTTTATAATCCAGGACACTGTTCTGAAATGTTTGCATGTTTAAAATCCAGATCCACCTCTCATTTAGTTTGGACTGAACCCTATTTATAGGTGTGTTTGCAGGTGTGAGTTTCAGGACTGTGTCCTCAGCTGCCAGGCAGCCAAGGAGCCTCTCTGCTATTGCCACTTTTACTGCATGGAGCAGTGAGGTTAAAGGCAGAGCTGAGCAAGGACTTTACTCTTCTTTAAAAATTTCAAGAGTGCAGCACGAGGACTGCTCTGACACTCTTAAGAAGCACTATGCACACACAGATATATATACTGCACTGAATTATTCCAGTTTGGAACTGGGAACCATTCCTGGGGCTCTGCAGCAGCAACAAGGAGTGAATGTGAGAGTTGGCCAGGAAGCAGCAGAACATTTCTGGCCTTTTTGTGCTTCCACCACTAGAGAGCAGGAGAAGGTTCTCCAGGGTGAACATGGAGCATGAGAGAACAGCCTGCATCCAGAGTTACAGGTGGAGGTTCTGACAGCAGTACACCACCCTGTGCTCCACTGGGACAAGCTAATTCTTTATTTTTTCTAGCCTAGGGCCACCCAAGGAGCAGAATATTCACCATTAGGGGCTGCACTCTGCCAAAATGTACCTAGAATGAAGGACACTGCATTCATGTGCCTTGTGGTCTTCGATAATCATCCTGTAGGTGCTTTTGCAGCCTTAGGAGAGACATCTCTCTGAACCATGAAAACTGGTTCTGTGTTTTCAGCTTTTCCCGATGTTTTAGAAAATACAAGGTGAAACTACAGCTGAAACTTTACCAGCTGGCAGATGCTGAATGTGGTCTTCACTCTTCAGTTCTGCTCTCCCTTTCCTTTTCTTTGCACTCAGGAAATTTTTTCAAACATTTCTATTTCCTAATCTAGAAAATGTAAGAGTTTTTTGTTTTGCTTCCTGAGTTGCCTGACAGCTTAGAAGACTCCCTCAGTTGTTAAAGCCCTGCTGAGAGCCAGAGGCAGTAAAAGCAGCAGAGTGTAGGAGGTGGCTGGGGAAATGCAGCTCCCCCTTGGAGCAGCAGTAACCTCTGGCTCAGGTTCACTGTGACACACAGAACAGCAAGGTGAGGTGGAGATGCCAGGAAGGGACTCCTTGCCAGGAAAGCTGTTGGGATGTTTAGAGAAAGAAGGGATTGGAGCCCTGCAGAACACTGTGTCCTGGGCTCTGCCTGGGCACTATCAGATGGTGCCTTCAGAGGAGGCTCAGGGCTCTGGTTTCAGCTGTGACTGCTGCAAAGAAGCACGGAGCATCTGCCTTCATCTCATCGAGGAGAAAGGATAAGCAGTGAAGACACAATGAAGGAAGATCCCAAATGAATGCAGAGTTCATTTCCCAATCCACATCCTCTTCAGGGTCTGTGGGAGCTCTTTCTGCCTGCCAGTCACGTGGTCCTGCAAATCCTCCTGGAAAGGGAGGCTGCCAGGCTGGCTCTTACAAGAAAGTGTTGCCTGGGCCTCGAGGTCATGACTGGATGTTTGCATCCAGAAGCCCTGTCAAAGCCATGCCACTACAACAGGAGTGACATTGATCCATTCAGGCAGAATTCCTGGTATTTTACACTCCAAGGAGCTTGTTCTGCTCTGTATTTTAGGGCACATGCACAAGAAGGACAGGGGGACAAAGGCAGGCAAGTACCAAGGGGAGTTTCTCAGCTTCTCTAAAGTTCCATTCAAATTTCCTTCTGCTTTGTTCCTCCACAAAAGTAGCTTTTTCCACTGAAGTCATTTTCCCCACAGGTTGGATCAGCATCTCCTGCTGAAACCCAAGCCAGCACTTTTCTCAAGGGTGATAACCAGCTAAGGTTCCACTTTCCATATTGCCTGACCCAGTTAAGACACAGGCTCAGCCTGCAGAGCTGCAGAAAGCCGAGGTGGCAGGCAGGGGAGCACAGCCTCCCTCCCTGCTGGTGGGGAAGAAGGTGCACTTGCTTGCACACTTCAGCTGCAAACTTCCTTAAGTGGACTGCTGCAATCAAGGAACAAATCATCTCCATTATGGTAATGTGGTTCAGACAAAAGCACTAAGCAGCCACAGTTTCTCAGGTTTAGAATGGACAGGTAAAACCCTCTGATCTGACCTCAGCTTGGTTTACCAATTTGTTTTAGATTCTTTTTCAGGTTAACTAAAGGAAATACTTGGTAGGAATTAAAGATAGAAAATAACAAAGGAAATGAAGATTTGACATGGCTTTGAGAAAGGGAGATGTGGAGTAGCAATCTGTCTCTAAACTTCATTAGTTGCCCATGTTTTAAAGTTAAAGGCTGTTCACAGTTAGTACAAAAGGTTATGTCATCTGTCTCCAACTTCCTCAGGTGAAAACTCTTCCAGAACACACCTTGCTTGATGGTTAGAAAGTTCTTCTCCAACTTGTAAGCCTAAATTTACTTGTGGTGCACACTCATGGCCATGTACTCCTGTCCCAGTGTGTGTTAGCTCACATACAGAACCATGGAATGGTTTGGGTTGAGAGGGACCTTAAAGCCACCTCCTGTCATGGGCAGGGACCTTCCACTATCCCAGGGTGCTCCAAGCCCTGTCCAACCTGGCCTTGAGCACTTCCAGGAATCCAGGGGCAGCCAGAGCTGCTCTGGGCACCCTGTGCCAGGGCCCCAGACTGACCACACCCCACACCCCACACAACAAGCTCAGTGTCTTGGCAAACCTGCTGGGGGTTTTCACAGGATGCCACTGTCCCTGTCACTGACAAAGATGTTCAACAACACCAGTCCCAGTCTAACCCCTGAGGACAACACTGGTCCCTTGGACACTGAGCCACTGACCACAGCTCCTTGGGTGTGACCATCCAGACAATTCCTGACCCATGAAATCCATGTCTCTCCAGTTCAGCCACTGGGATCATGCAGGACAGTGTCTGATGCTTTGCACAAGCCCAGATGATTCAGTTGTCCTTCCCTCACCCCTCAACACCATAATCCTGTCACAGAAGATCACCACATTTGTCAGGCAGGATTTGCCCCTAGTGAAGCCATGCTGGCTGTCACCAATCACCTCCTTACTTTGCATCTGCTGTAGTGCAGATCTGCTCCATCTTGCTGGGTCCTGAGGTGAGACTGCCTGGCGTGTAGCTCCCCTTATTTCCCTGTTTAAAAATACATGTATTACATTACTGAAATTCCCCTGCTGCCAGCCTTGCCTTTAGCAGATTGAGTGGGATTTAGTCCTGCTGCAATTCTAATAACTTAGTGAGGGGTTACCACTCTGCTCTGCTTTTGTTTGCTCTGTTGTGATGGGCTTCATTAGAGTGATTGAGAGATTCTAAACCCAGCTAAACCCAGCCCCGGCTGCTGAGGCACTGCATTAAAAAAGTCTCCAAGCTGCTGTTTGAATGGGTTGATGTTCTAGATGAAGGGTCAGGGAGCAAAGAGAGGCCAAGGGTGGGAAGGTGCTTCAGTCACGCTCACACAGTCAGTCAGTGCTGGAGGCAGGTGTAGGACAGGGTGCCCTGAGCACCAAGCCAGGTCAGTGTACCCACGCTGAGTCTCTGCTGTGACACTCTGAGACATCAACTCACGTTCCGCTTCCACAGCTTCCCCTGTCACTGCCCCTGTAAGAGATCCCTCCTAAAACAGCTCCAGTGTGAACAGACCAGGTCTGCTCACACACCAGTGCAGCCTGGACCCTGTGTGGCTGCATTTGAGAATAACCCTGCTGTGCCAGCTCGGGTGTGCCTGCACACACAGCAGGGTGGAAGTGCTGCTGCTCAGGTTGCCAGGGCAGATCAGAGCATGCACTTGAGACAGGGGCTGGTCCCCAGGCCTCTGGGCCTGGGGTGTGAGGGCAAAGGTTGGTGCAGAAAATAGCAACCAGAGCTCCTGTCTTGTGTTCTCAGCTCTGGCTGTGACTCATTACCTGAATTCTGTTTAAACTGCTGTGCCCCAGGGAACTCCTACCAGCACCTCTCTCCCTCCTGACAAATAAGCCCACCATCCTTCTTGAGTGGTCTCAATTTAAGGCCAATAGCTTCCCCACATCCTTTGTACCATATGTGACCCTGGGCAACACCTGGGGCCTTAGGAGAAACTGGCAGTAAGTATTCACTAAAATACATGAGCAAAAAGGAAGAGAAGGCAAAGGAATTCTGAGGGAGAATCTGCAGTGGCACTGCATTAAGGAAGAGGGAAACAGTAAAATTTCTTCTTTGCCACTGTGGTGAAATTGCATCTATAACATGGTGTTCTGTCAAGGGCTCCTTACTGACAAGAGTTTGCAGTTGAGAAAAAATGACACAAGTGATGAGGGAGCTGAAAAGACTGACTTGTGAAGAATGATTAACACAATTAAATATGTATAGCTTGGCTCAGGAACCAATGGGGGTCCTAAAAACGACCCTGAAGTGGTTTGAATAGCTGAAGTGTTTGAATACAGGAGGGGCACTCCAGTTTGTTACAGAGTGCTGTCATGAGAAGGGAAAGAGAAGGGAGTAAAGGCAGCAAGGTTAAAGCCCAGGAGTCTCCTGCCAGTGATGTACTGATGCTCCATGGACCATGCAACTGAGCAGAGAGACATGTCCAAGGCTTGTGGAAATAAAATGCTGAGCACAAATGCTGAAACAGCTCTGATATCCAGAACTGGAGCACTGGAAGGGAAAATGCTCTGAAGCCAGTGTAGAAGTCAAGCTCCTGGAAAAATGTTTTGAGTCCTGAGTTATGAAGAGGCACCAAGGGAAAGGAGGCAGCAGCCCCTGTGAACCTGGGCAGTGTCACCTACCAGAGGTGCTGGCATCAGCAGAGGCCTGTGCACACAAGGAGGGACAGCAGCCCTGGGGGGCAGAGCTCGTGGGGACACTGAGGACAAGGATCTCCTCAGAGGACACTTGAATGAGTCCCACTGTGCTGAGTTCAATGAGCCTGGCTCTGAATGCAGCTGAGGAGCAGAGTCAAAATAGAGGGAGGCAACTTCTCTACAAGTGCAGCTTTCAGCCTCACCCCTCAGTCTTCTTTTGCACACATATTTTCAGTCTCAGAGCAAACTGAAACTGGTCCAACACTTGCTAATTGCCTGGTATCCCACAGAGCTCTCACAAAACCAGGGACTAATCAGAGACCCAAGCAGGGGAGTGTGTGTGTGAAGCCCAGCTACACCTGTTCAGTTCCTGCAGGCAGCCTTCATAACTCTGCTAGAAAGCACAATGTTGCCATAATGCAGGAGAGAATTTCACCTTGTATCTGTAAAACAGGAGGCATTACAAACCCCGACTTCCTCACAATATTATGAACTCAATAATCTATTTGCAAAAAAACCCAGGACTCTCTGGATGAAAGAGCAAAGGGCTGAGGCTTGTCCAGGTTCACTGGACATTAGCAGCTCTGCAGACAATCAGCATTATGTTATGGACAAAGGGTAAAAAACCTCCCCTTCCTGCAAATTATCCCACTGCCATTAACTGATACCTCCCAAACCAAGAACAATCAGCCCAGTTATTCCCAAATCCAGCTAGTTATTCTTAGGTAGTAAAGTTCTATATCCAGTCATGCTGTCCAACCTGTAGACACCCCAAAGGAACAACAGCCCAAGGGTCAGGGACAACTTTTTCCCCAGAATCTCCTTAGACAGTCCTTTCCAGCAGATCTCATTTGCAAGCTGCTGGAAGATCAGCTCGGAATATCTTTGGAAATTACAAAGTATTGAGTGCACACCTTGGAGAAAAAGCAACACAGATAAGATCGGGATATCACTTTCAGCTAAAATGTTGGGATTGTGCTTGAAAGAAATCAGACGCTTTCAAATGACCGAGCTTATCTCTCTGCCTTGTGTTTTTCCTGTGCCTTGAAGGCTTCGCTGCTCAAAGCTTCTCCCTTTCTCCGGACAATGGGGGCTGCAAAGGAGCCTTTTCAGTGTGTCAGGTCAATAGTCCAAAGACTGAGAAGGATTTGTGCTATAGATAGTAACAGCATCAAAGAGGCCATTACATCTTCAGCACCAGTAATCCCCATTTAAAAAACTCCATTATCTGACTGGTTCTTCATTTGCTTGTCACGTAATCCTTGTTGTTGTGGTAACTCAGGAACGAGTGCTGGGAGCTTAACAGAGACAATGATGGAATTGCCTGTCCCTGGATTTAGTCAGGATGGTTATGGGCAAGACAGAAAGAAATCAGGGACTAATGGAGAGTTCAAAGATGATAACTGAGCCAGGAGTACAGTCTGGGAAGGTGCTGCTGCAATTCTGAAATACTTATCAGACTTTCTTGGGGACTGACCTTTTTTCTGATTTCCATGAATCATTCAAGATCAAATCCCTGACTCTTATTTTTTAGAAAACCATTCAGTGTAAGTCATAAATAGTGAACAGGTCTGTTCTCTGAATTGCTGAATTGAGATTGCTGAATTTCTACAGAAATCAATGCCTGCTCCTGGGATGATGGAAAATGGGTTCTTTTATTAACCAGAACAGCAATTATTTGTTAATATTTATATCCTCTTCTAGAAAATTAGATGTCTTGGGAGAACAAAAAGATGCAGCACCTCTCTTCTCCTGGGCTGCCAGCTGTAGTTCAGTTCAAACTAGTACAAAACTCAATGTCCTGACCTCCACAGGAGTGTTTGGCTTCTTCTGGAGGACGTGGGCTGTAAAACTCAGGCAGCTGCCTTATCTGGGATCACTGAATTGAAGGCAGAAGTGGGACTCATTTCCCATCAAAACCAAAAAGGAAGCCCAATAGGTTTGTAAACCCATCGTGGCTTAGCTGGGGAAGAATCCCTTGCTTTCAAAGACACTTCTCAGTGACCAAAAAGGAGTCACAAAGAAGAGGCAGAGAATTAGAGTGATCATCACTCTAATCTGGAAGAGTCCATCAGGTGTAAAAATACCACACTGCCAAGTGCATTTATATCCCAAATGCAACCTCTCTTCACCAGAGCCCTGAGCAGCCCAGGAAAAACCAGGTTTCTGCAGGATTAGGGAGAGATTATCACAAAGCCATCTTCCTAAGAACCTGCTAAAATAGGGAGCACAAAGAAGAACAGTAATGGCACTAAACATTGCCAGATCATCTTGAATTCTCAGGAATCTGATGCAAAGTCTGTTTTAAAACAGCTTTTGTAGAGACAATCCCTCAGGCAGCCCCAAGGCCCAGGACCCATGACTGAACAGTACCAAATGAGAAATTGTGGCTGCTCCCTTAGCAAGCAACCTCTGTAGTGCTTCTCCTGTGTGGGACTGAAAGGGCTCAACACTCAGCTGAAGTATCCCATGGAAATTTTGGGGAACAGCCTAATATTTAGCCTTGAACTGCAGCAAAGTATCCTGTGGAGCAGAAGCCAAGCTGCCATGTCTAAAAGGATAGCTCAGGAGCTGTCCATGGAAGAGCCTGTAAAATATGAAGATGCTAAAAGTGGTCAGGAAATAAGGCAGCTATTGGGCTGCCTCGAAAATAAATAGTTAGGAATTAAGGAAGAAAAGATATCCCCATGTCAAGCTGTTGTATGTGTGAAGGAGGGTAGGAGAAATGTTTCCTTTAGAAAAGGCTCCTAGTCTTTGGTCAGTAAATCAGATGTGCTGGGGATGGATGCAAATTCTCCAGCGCTGCTTAATGAATGGCAGCTGGCACACATCAAGGCCTGAAGAGATATGATAGCTGGAATCTCCTGCCTGGAGCTGAGGGAGGGGGGAGCACCATCCTTCACTGCCTCCACTGTCACCACAGCAAAGGTGTGACATCTCTTTCTGGCTGCAGTGTTTGGGCACCAAGCAGCCTCAACAAGAGTGATTTATTACTGTGTGCTCTTCATTTATTCAGTGCTGTGAATTTGCAGGAAACAGAAATAGGAATATAAACCTGGATTTCAAATTGCCTTGGTGTGACACTTTAGCAAACAAGAGAAGTCTTTCCCAGAAATTGCTTGTGATGGTCAGGCTGTGACTAGCTTTAGGAGATTCATGTCACTGGAATGAAGGGAACAGCAGCCCAGCACTGCCAGTGCCAGGCAGGCTGCAGGAGACAGGGAAGGGAGCACTCACCTTTGAGTGACAGATCTCTCTTCAAGCTGTGGAGTTGGGATCCTTAGTGCTGCAGCCAGTCCTGCCCTGAGCTCTGCTGTTTCCATGTTTGCTCCCGACTTTCCTGGACCTGTGATGGTCACCAGCCCTGTCCTGCTTTCCCAGCTGAGGTGCTGTGGGGCTGTGGCCCACTGGGGAGGATGCTGCCCCTGCCTGGGGACCTGCACTTCCCTGTGGAACAGCCCTGCTCTTCCTGCTCCTTCAGCAATTCCATCTCTTCCTGAGGGCAAGGGGTGTGTGCCTGAGAGGGGTGGGATGGAAGAAACAATTCTTCCATGATCACCTTCTCCTCTGTAGTTCTCTCCTTTTGCATACTTTCATCATGGAATTCAGTATGGAACTGTCAATAACAAAATGAAATTATGGTCTCAGGACTAACTGGCGTGGGGGATATCATAAGGAGTGGTTCATGAATTTGGGACAGGGTTCAAAAAAGCCACTGGAGAATGGCAACGGCAAGCAGAGCTTCAAGAACAAAGCCAGCTCACGCTGCTCCACCTGCAGAGAGCCAGAACCAATGCCTTCACCTGATGACTGCACTGAGAGCACTAAATGATTTCAGGTCTGCTCCCAGAATTAAACTGCCTTGCCTATTGAGAACGGAATGAGCCATGGAAAGCAAACTTTCCCCCTTTTTAGAGCAGTGTATGCAAGGATAGGACAAGGTTTGCTGCTTGAAACATTTGATAAATATGCAAAATTCTGGAATTCTTCAGGGCTGTTAAATATTTATCATTATGAAAACCATACATTTTCAGTGGGAGCATAATTTGAAAAGAAGGCACAAGATTTTAGGCAGGTGAGTAATCTGAAGGATGCATGCCTCAGTTTCCCAGATTAAGTTTTTCACAACATAAGCACAAACTACTTCCAATGGGATGCGCCCCTGTCTAAAGATATTAAAGCATGAGTGCATGCACTGAAGTATGCTTCAATTCCATAGATGGATTTGCCTTCATGTCCTATTCAATTTAAAGTAATGAAATTATAAAATCTCAGTACAACAGAATGAAGAAAATGCTGCTCATGCTGCAGAGCTCACAGCAAATTGTACTCATGTCTCACTCAAGCATGTGAATTGCAATGATGCTCATTTCCCAGCAGTCTGCCTCCTAGGGAACTTAATAGACTTCTTGCCCTTCTTCCAGAAGAGGATTTTAATATCCCAAACTTGCAAATAGGGTTATATGCAATTCCGTGACTCCCCCAAGGTTACACCATGTCGGTTTCCAATCCAAGCACTAGACAGTTCCTGAGCAAAGTAAATTTCAAGTGTAGCTCCCACTTCCTCCCTGGGGAAGATGTCCAGGAACAAAAGTGCCTTAAAGCCAGAGCAGATCTGTGAGAATAATTTGTCACACAGTCAGAGACTCTTTGCTTGCCTTGCTCTTAAGTTCATCCAGAGAAAACGAAGGTCAGGATTCATGCACTGAACTCTGGGCACTTTCAGCTTCTAGAACTGTTGGACAATAGAGCCTGGATCAAACTTCAGCTCTTCAAACAGCCTCACACCCCAGTGAAAACACGGAGCCCCCTAGAGCAGGATTGCCCAGAGCTCTAGAGTGGGGATTACACCGATGGGACTGTGGCCCCGGGGGCACTGAGCTCATCAGAGCAGTTAGAAATAAACGACATTCCCGGCAGTTCATTAACTCGGAGCATCTCTGCTCCTCAGCACTCCTGTGCCTCCCCGCTGCCACTGGCAGCACTTTACAGCAGAGGGACCCGCAGCTGGGCGGGATCCTGGTGTCCCATCCCGCAGGAACCGGGCCAGGGGCTGACACGGAAGGAGCCTTTCAGCTCACTCACCCAACAGCCATTAAATAGCAGCTGGCCAAAGGCTTGTGTCTGCATTGTTACAGGGGTTTGAGAGGTACATGGATGGCTGAGACCACTGAATAAGTGGGACAGTGGGAATGGTCAAAAATAGCATCTCCTCCCACTAATAGATCCTCTGCTCTGTACCTGAAGGGGAAACAGCCTGTTTGCTCAGCCTTTCTTCTTCCTGTTGTTGTTGCTACTACACAGAGCTCTGAAAATAGATCAGTAAACAGCTCTAGGGGAAAAGGTATAATTGATGATGTCTTGGACAGAGGAACCCTGTTGATCATCAGACTGGGATAAAAAGGCATTTTCTACACCATGAATTTTCACCTTTCCCCCCACCAAAGTGGCTCTTTTGAGGTTCTTTTGAGTTTGTCTGAGGTATATATTAGCCACAGTGTGAGCTAGTACCACCCAGCCTTGACAATATTCTGTATGCCCCCCTAGCCTGAGTCTGATATACATTTCCTTTTGTGCTCCTTTACTAGCAAATTCTAATTTCTCTAATTTGGTCTTTTAGCTCAAGCTGAACTTAGCATTGGTGGTCTAATGTTTTATCTTGTCAAAACCAAGATGGAGCTATGGAAGCAGAACTCTCGAAAGAGTCTTAAGTGTGATGTTCAATAAATAGCAAACACATAAAAGACACAAAACCTTTTTAATAATGTCTGCCTAACAATTCACTCGATGTTTTTCCACATCTACAACGTTATCTTTCACCACCACTGCCCAAACTAACAAGATCAATCTGTGATGTTTACCTTGTACTCTCAATTTGGAAGATGCTGCATTCAAGAAGGACCAAGTGCTTTACAAATAAAGAGAAAGAAAAAATTGGGATGTAACTATGTTGTTGGGGGAACTGTATTTAAACTGCCACAGCTGACAAGCTCAGCCAGAGAAGCAAACTCAAAATACATCAGATTTCTCCAAGTGTGCTGTTGCTTACATGGAAGAAATGATCCAGGCATCCTTTCCAGATGGCCCCAGGCAACGGGAATTCCTTATGCCACCACAGCATGTGGATCAATGAATTCTTCAAAATCTGATTTAATGGAAGATATTTTTGAGTATCTGCACTGAAGACACTGGGATGGATTCCTGGCTGTTTGCTCAGTGAGCCTGAGAGCAGAGCTAAGCCCACGAAGCCAAAGCTGAGCACGCTTTGGAAAAGAAGCTTCACACAAATGGCCATCACCACTGCTGAAAAAAGGATCCCATCCTATTCCACATTCCACAATGACATTAATACAGCAAAAGCACTGATTAATTAAGCTGTAAAGCTTCCACCTCCAGACCTTAGAGGCAGAAGAAATGATATAACCAATTAATATACAAAAGCAGAAATAAATAGAACAGGCAGCTGCCCGGAATCCCATTAAATTCTAAAATAAGCACAGCACTGAAAATAACATTTAATATTAGGAACTTTTTACTTGGAAGAAAACTTACTTGTTCAGTTAAAATCTATGCAAGTAAAAGGATGATTGTAGGATTTTACACTAACAACAACAAAAATAATAGCATAATTTAGTTGATTTATGCATTTACAGAGTTTAATTAGTGGCTACTGAATAATTAGTGACTTGGAGGTTATAGCCACCACTTATGTATTTGAAATATTAAGTACTTGAAATTCAAAACCCTCCCAGCCTAATTCTTGCCTGCTGGAGGACAGAAAACTTTCTGCACTAGTTCCTTTCCAATGGCTCTATGCACTGAGTTTTTTAATGTGCATTAACAGTTAATAATTCTTAATTATTAATTCTTAATCTTAGTATCATTCTTCTACTAACCATGAGACTTCTACTAGCATCCAGTATCCTAATGGATATTCTCCTAAGGTGCCTGATGCTTCCAGAAAGCTGCAGCAGGGACTCAGGGTGCTGATCAGTATGTGCTGACCCACCACATACCTGAAACTTCTTATGGGAAGAAAATGTATCAGGAAGGATCTCTTGATCCTTCACACAATCCTCTTTACGTCCTAGTTAGAAGGCGTCCAATCTCTGCATGAGATGGCACAAATAATCAATTTGTTTTTGTTATTTGAGACTTGTGCTCTGTCAAGTACCTTTTGTATTATGACCACGACAAGCTGCTTCCAAGGGAATGATATGGAGATTCCAAGGGAATAAAGCAGGCAGTCAGAAGGGTCCTGCAGTGACACAATCCTGCTGTAGGACCCTGTGCTGCTGTCTCTGCCTCTCTCATGGCACCAGGACAGTGTCCCTGGCTGTCCCTGCCTTCCCCAAGGACACCCTGCTCCCTCCACCACAATGGCCCTGCCAGAACAAAAAGAGAGAAGCCTTTGTGAGTCATGGGCAGAGTTTTCCAACAGTTGTTACAGGAGCATTTCAGAACTTCACAGACAGGTAACAATTCCTCTGCCTGGTTTTTAATTGCTGCAAATCTTTCCACTGCCTGCAGTGAGCTGCATGCAGCAACAGCAAGGTGAGTGCTGCCGAGGGGAGCTGTGTCAGTGCAGCACTGATGCACACTTAAATCTTAGGGAATTCAGTGGGAATGCTACATCCATTACCTTGTACCAAAACACCTTTCAGAGTGCTCGGAGCACCATGAGTAATACCTGTCAAGGTTCTTCCTTCCTCTCAGTAGGGGGAAAGCACGTGCAGGTCAGCTGGAGCCAGCTCCACCTCCCAGATTCGGTGTCAAATGTCAGGATGTTGTGCACCTGGCTCTGAGGCAGGAGGAGCCCAGACCTGTCAAGGTCCTTGGCTCCTTTCCAGAGGGTAACAGTGATGAATGCATTGCTCATCGGCAATTTGTTTGACCAGACCCGGGTGCCTGCAGTCACATATAAGTCATTGACTCATCTCTCTCCACAGTTAGTGCAGGCACAGCTCCACTGCTACTGAGAGCACAGAGACTGAGGAGATTCAGGGAGGCTGCAGAGTTAATATCTCCCTTAAATAAATAAGTCTTCCGATTGTTTTTACTATGAAATGCACAAGTTTGCAGACGCTTCTCTGCAGCTTTTAATTACGAACACCCTGAGCTGGTTTTGTGCAGCCTTGGGCTGGGTGTTCAGAACACAATGGGAGTGTGTTTGACATCTCTGTAATGGTTTTTTCCTGGGAATGGATGTGCCACTCACAAGGAAATCCTATTCAATAACCTTCTTGTGTCAGCACAGTCAGAATTAATCACGTCCTCTATTACACACGGGAGAAGTTGCCATATCCCACAGGAATATGCTGCAGACTGGGTAGAAATCCTCTCCCTGAGTTACTGATTGTTTTGACAAGTAGGGTCAAAGTGTGTCCCTCAATTACCCCGGGTTGTGAGCAGCTGCAGTGCTGGTGAGCTGAGGTGTGTGTAGATATTTATATATCAGCAGGTCTGTATTCAGCAGCACTGAAGTGCCTCACAGCCCTTGTTTCCTGGATCTGACTGCACATCTGGAGCACACACAGCAGTTCCACAAAAAGCCTGAGCCCAAACACACCAGCATTCTGCTGACTTCCTCACCTTGCTACTGCTGCAGAGAAGTATTACAGAAAAAAACTCCTCCAGTCAGTTCCAATTGCTGGATAATACACTGGTCTGACAGCCTTTCCAACAGAAAGCTAAGTGGAAATCATTTTAAACTCAATGAATGCATGTTTTCAGAGGCAGGGTTTGGACTACTGAGATTCTGACAGTGTTTCAAAGCAAGGAAAGGATGTTGCAAATTGACTGAGTGGAATCAAAGTACCCCCTTGCCTACAGTTTAATAAAAACCAGCACTTAAACTGCAAACATTTGTACAAGTAATACATGAGCTCAACACCTGCAGGTGCTTCTGCTTTCCTGGGAATGCACATGATACTGTTTAGCAAAGCATCACCACTTTTTCTTGTAAAACTAGAATATGGGGCAGAAATTGCACTTTCCTACTCTCAAAACACAGAAAGAACAAACAGGAATTCAGATTTCCAAGCAAATCTGTCATGGTAAAGTTGTCAAAGCTGATCTGGGAAAAAGGAATCAAAATTCCCTGGATCCAGCATTTAACACTGGTAAGAAAGCAAGCAGAAATGTCCATCTGCACCCACAGAAAAACACACAGACAAAGTAATTCAAATTAACTTCCTGGGGATCCACAGACAGGAAAGCTTTGCCAATTCCTTGTGGTGATGAAACAAAGATTGGCAAAGTGATGAATAAGGATTTATCTGCCGGCAAAACAGAGTGTGATTTAATACAGCAACATTCAAAGTCAAACATATAGAAAGAAAATACAGAAATATCTGAAGATGAGGGGATTGTACCTTGACAGTGGCCTTGGAAAGAACTGCCTGTGGGGCTTCTGTGACCACAGACTATAAGCAGCTGGGGAGTGAGGAATAAGTGTGAAGATATGGGGAAAAGATGTCTTAATTAAGAAAAAAGAAAAACCTCTCTAAATTGTTAGGCAAAACCTCATTCCTTCCATGTACAGCTCAGGCTTCAGCAGTGTACTCCAGGCCACAGGCACTTGGGTGTGCTCACACTGCAACTGGTGATTGCCAGGCTGGACTCTGCCCACTCAGGTCAAAGGTGTCCTTCGTTGTTCTCCCCCCTCCAAGCTCAACACTGACCTGTTCAGGCTGCTGAAAGCCAGGCCTGTCCTAGCTAAACCTGTGTGCTTGCTTTCCTTGCTTTCCCACTTGGAAAAAGCAAAGTGGCTCTTGCCAAGCCCCTGTTCCCAGTGCTGCTAACAATCAGTGAGTGCCTTGCTCCGGACATATTCCTGCCTGGTGTGCCATGCTTCTGGCTAACAATGTGTCAGTTCAAGTTACAACTGCTCCCAGGAAAGAGCCTAAAAATAGAGGCCTTCCAGGTGGCTCAGCACACAGGCCATTTGCTATACATGGCACAACAAGTTAGCCTGTGCTTTTCGAGTAAAAATACCCCAGTACATCATGGCAGGAGTCAGTGCCAGCCTCACACAAAAGGGCCTCGCTCAGATGCCTGGCTGCAAGCAAACATGGAGCCCTTCCCCTTCCTGCCATCTCCTCCAGGAAGGTTTGGCATCTGTGGGAGAGGGGAGAGGGGTGGCTCTGCCATGGCCTGTACCTCCCCTCAGCTCACTGCTGTGAGGCTGTTATCCTTTCTAGCACCTTGGCTAGGCAATAGCAATGTCCACCACACACACCTCCAGCTACTCCTCACAACATGGACAGTGATTCCACCACCTTTCTCCAGCAGCCAGCAGGAAGAATCAATTCTACCAACCCTAACTCAAAGCAGCTTAGAGACACTGCAGTTTTTCCCTTGAATTCCTGTTAGACTCATATATTTCTGCTTCAAGCCCAGCAGCTGCCACCTGCATGAAACCCCGCAGGAGCAGCTGTCCCTGACCACAGCAATGCCTGACAGAGAAACTGCTCCATCTACCCTACTCTGCAGGCCATCAGCCAGGGCTTCCCTGGATTCATGACTTCATTCAAGAACTTTGACACCATCTCCAAATCAGGCTGCATGTTCCAAACAGAGTCCTGAATCCCCAGGAACCTGCATCCTGAACTCTGCTCTTCCTTAGTGCAGCCCTTTTTTCCTGGTTTATGAATAAAAGCACTGACCAACAACAGCATCTTAGTACAGAGAGAAGATTCCAACTGCTCCTCTGAGAGCACCCACAAAATATCTCAATACAATTGTAAAAATAAATTGTGCCCTGTCCCTGTGCAAAAGGAAGAAAAATGAATATTGAACAGCCACAGATCCAAGCAGACATAGCTCCTGTCTCCCAGCCAAATTTATAATTACTTTTGCTATTTTATCAACTTTCAAGCAATGCACTTCAATGGAGGAAGGTAACAAGAACAATTCTGAAGTTAACATGGGTGTAATGGAATTTGTAAACTCTCATATAAGAAAAGTCATCAGCTGGAACCTGAGCACCCTGGCTTGTTCCCTTTAATCAGCAATGACTTGCCAGTGTCTTCTGGATCTTCACTGCTTTAGGGAGTGGTTTGAAGTGCTTAGACAGACCAGCATTTTGTCTTCTTTCTATTTAACCCCTTTTTGGACATTTCTTTCTGGAATGTTCTTCTCACCCTTGCCATAATATATCCATACACTTCAATAATAGTAAGTATCATGACCACTATGGCACATGACCCATATTAAAGCTGTAACATCTGCTGAGGTCTTCAGTTCTTGGTGTCACATCATTAACAGATATTCTCAGCTTTCTTGTAAATAAAAGTTGTATTTCTAGCCCTCAGACTCACAAACTGGAGTTAGAAAAATGTTATGCACACATCATGAGTGTCTAAGCTTGTGCAATCCAAAGAGGGGATGAAGTGGCTCATGAACTAATGCTGATATGAAAATTGTCCATCAGTGCATGTAAAATGCAAGGTGGTCTCAGGGGACCAAGGGAGCTGCCTCCTGGTGCCCATTCCAGAGGAACTTGGGGAAGGCTGAAGCTTTACATCATCTCATTGCCCCTTCACAACTCACAGTTATTCTGCAGTGCTCCTGGAAGGGAATTACACAAGGCTCTGCTCAGGGATTACCAACTGCAGAGGTCAGGGCAATAGGATGAGCCCTTAAACACTCACCTGTCAATTCTCCGTTATTATTTTTCTCAGAGACCTTGGTCAGGAGAAAATATTATTCATTTCCCTATCTATGAGCATATGATAGAACACTTAGATACAGTGACATGCAAACATTGCTTTGTATGTGTTTCAATGAGAGAAAGCTCACATCATCTACTGCACACTTTTTCCCCAAGTGTTGTCTCTGACCCTCTGATTCTGAAGGTCATTTTCACAAATTTACAACCATATCAAGACAAAATTCTGAGTTCCTAAACATGTGACAAAGTGACCCTGCTGGTTGTCCCCTGGCATATTTCAGGTAGCTGAGGATTTAGCCAGTTTTATCTGCTTTCATTCTGCCAACAGGGAGCAATCTGGAAATCCTTCTTCACGGAAATAATAACTAAGTTCAGAACGGAGTATTTGAAAATTGAGTGGCACTTCACAGTATACATTAAATACTGACGAGTGGTGCTTGAGCTTAAGCGGTTTGGCAAATCCAGAAAAGGTCACTGAGCAATTAAGTAACCCTCAGAAGTTGTTTCAGGACATGTGTTCTTGCTTCTGGAAGGCTCATTATGAAAGCAGGTAGGAGACAGAGGATAAAGGTGTGCACGCTGCTGGAATGGATAATGTGTGTGCTGTGTGCAAAATTCACTTCCCCAGCTGCTGGATATGATATGCTGAGAGTTGCTTTTAGTTTGAGTTGTCTGGATATTTTAAAAGAATGAATAAATGGATTTTATTCATTCCTTTAAAAAGCTTGAATAAAATAGCTTCCCTCCCTCCCCCCAAACTATAGTATTAATAAAGATGGTGCCTGGGTTTTGTGCCTGATTTGATTTCCTGCATATTATACATGGCTAATACAACATACATTTCTGTATGGTTTCTATCACTCAAAGAAGTAACTAGAAAAATGGGATTTTGAGTAAGAAAATGTTAATGAAGTTGATGAACAGACATAGAAGTGCAGACTAAAGATTTGGTTATTGTCCAGTCTCCCACGTCAGCCAATGGGCACATTCCTGATGCTCCTCACAGGGACTCCTGAGTCCTGTTTCCTCTGAGCAAGAGGGAGACCACACCACGAGGGTGTGGCAGGCTGCATTCTTCCAGCCCTGGTTTTACCTCCCCATTTCTTATTTATATTCACCCCAAAGCTGCACTAAGACTTTCCTGTCAGCCAAGCTGCTCTCTGCAGCGCCAGGAAGTGCCTGGGAAACCTCTCTCAGAATCCACCACCTCCCTGGATACCCTGAGGAAGGGGTAGTGGTCACTCTTGGGAGCCTTTTGCAGGAAAATCCTATGAAAACACTTCCCTGCTAAACTCTCAAACCTTCAAGCAACCTTTGGCTCCAGGACTCTCTGGCTCCAAGGGTTATCATCTCCACCTGTAATGGCCCATCACCGTTTTCTTCCCTGGCATTTCTCCAATTACTTTGCAGAGCCACATAAACATTTGGCATCCACAACACCCAATGGCAAAGAGACCACTAGATGAATTGTTTGTTTCTGTAAAGTCAGGTGTGTGCTCTGTATTTTTCTTAAAAATAATAAAACCTTTTAAATCACAGAATACATTTTTGTTTTACAAGAAATTCTCAGATTAATGCATCCTACTTTACTTTATAAAACTTTAAGAAACCTTGCATAATTTACTGGAGGAGAACAGGTACAGATGGCTTTGAATGGAATGGAAAGCCCAGACAGATTTAAAAGCTCATTGTTTCTTAATAAGAACAGTGCTGAATTTCACTTGCAAACATGAGTGTGCTGTGCACTGTCCAACAATACCTTTAAAACTTTCCAAGTGCCTCTGGAACTATCTCGAGTCCTGAGGCACTGTGGTGTAATGGCTTTTGCTCCACGAGTGAGATGTCTACAAAAGAAGACAGCACTCACCCTGATAAAAGCAGGGTCACCTCACTCAGCACCTTCTTCGTGGCACTGAAGTGTCCTTGAGACACTTTGGACTTTGATGGCAGAAGCACAAATCCTGGAGACAACTTCTAGGCTGGCTCCCAGACAAACAGGCAATTCCAGCATTCCAGCAAACTGCTTTCTGCTTTGAAGGGAATTTAATGCAGCAACCTGGGTGATACCTTACTTCTACAGGGAACATGAAATCCCTGCTGAAGGATGTGCAGGGATCACACCAAAGTCATCTCTTGGGGGAAGAAATAAATGCCAGCACGGTAGGAAGTTTAGGTGATCTGCAGATTCTCTGCAGCAGTGGCTGTCAATCCCAGAGTCACACCACACAGCACAGGAGGCAGACTCTGAGGCACTGGGAATGGCAGCACAATAAATATAAAACCATTCCCTTTCAGTCCTTTACCCTCAAGTCAAAATATTCTCCATCAGCCTCTTAAAGCACTAATAATTATTTGACATCAGCACTGCTGGGATTAAGACATTTTTACATCTACCTTTATAATTAATGCAGTGAAGCCATGAAAATGCTTTTTTTGCAAGGGGCTATGTTTTGAAAACACTGTTTTGCAGCATGTGAGGAGAAAAAGCAGCGTGAGAATGATCTCCAACCTTCCACTGTAACCCCAAGCCTCATTTCTGTTCAGGTAGCAGAAATGCCTCTCAGAACTTACATTTTTCTTGATTAATGTGAGAGCTTATGTCAAATGGCATCTGAGTTTTCCACTGACATCAGGCTGTTGTTAAACGTTAGCAAACACTCTATCTCTGAAAAGCTGAGATAGGAAAACAAAATCTCTTCCATCACAAATGACATTCCAGCTATCACACTTGATATTTTGCTGAGAATAACAACTAAGATTGGATTTATTTGCATCCCTGTCTATCCAGGTTTTGTAACAACCACAAATAAGACTGAGTGAGGCTCTCACTCTTCCTTCTATCAAACAGTATCAGAAGAAATCAGCTGAAACTGGCAAAATTAGGCTGTGAAGTTGCTGGATTATCAGAATCATGCTCAGATCCTGCACAGAATGACAAGAGACATCTCTCCATTTTCATGCAGAAAATAAATTAGACTGAACTGAGCAGCTGCCTTCTGTCTCAAAATTAACAAAAACATGAAGCACAGAGAAGCTATTCCATGTTTATGAAATGGTGGTATTATCTTGGCTCTATAAAAGAACAGGAAAACAAAGCCAGCTCACGTCCAAGAGGTACAAAGCAAGCTCAAAGATGAAAATGGGTTACAAAACTGTATCCTGAAGACATGTCCAAAGCTTAATCATGCTTGCCCACTTGGTAAATGTCCTCTATGAAGTCAGGGACAATGGAGGAGAGCAGGAGGATGGGATATTCCATATTTGCACTTGTTACAACTACACAGATTAATTTCTTATGATATACAGGAAGAGAGCACCCCAAAACAGGGAGATGCCTGTGCCTGGTGCTGACTGAGAGAGGATAAAGTCATGGCACATCCTCTTTCCTTGGGTGTCTGTGAGTCAAACATTGCAGGGCTGCTTAGTGCAGTCACCAGTGAGACTCCATCGGTGTGGGCTCAAGGCAACCTGACAGGAAAAAATGATCAATCTCTCTCATTTTAATTAACAAAAACAGTCCTGTACATTCCAGCACAGCATCTCTTCTACACTGTACCATATGCAATCCAATAGCAAGGCAGGAGCCTCTGAGTGACAGAGAAAACTGAGGCCTCTACTCGTTTTAGCTAGGAAAGTAAACACGGAAAATCCATGCTTTGGATAATACTGCTCTCCTCCACATCCCCACTGTGTCATCTGTGGTGAGACAGGAACATCTCCAGGATCTCATACTCCAGGATTTGGGGAAGCTACTCAGAGGTGAGATCCCAGTCCCTGGCTCAGAGGCTCCTGGCACATAACAGAACTTCCACACAAGTCACTGCTGCAGGAGATTAAGCCCCCATTTGGTGTGTGGTAAATACGAGTAACTACATTAACCTTAAGCTGAAGGAGAACATTTTGTTATATAAGCACATCCCTGCTCCTGTAATGCTATTCATATTAATACAAAACACAGGGGAGATTAAGCAAGTAAATTAAATTTATTAGCATTCTGCTGCTGGCTTCCTAACCAGTGTGGGGTTCAGGGGACTAAAGGCTCCTTCTCATGTGGCACAGATTCCAAGTCAGGTGTCAGAGGGACAGCTGAACGTGGCAAGGCAGGTTTCAGTGCCACATTAGTTGAAGGCACAGCAACTGCTCAGGTGCATGCCAAAATCTCATGCCACTAACATTAGACATTTTTTCTCTATTTTAAAATGTTGTATATCAGGAACAGGAGCTGAAACATAATATTCTATTTCATTTTATTCTATTCAGGCACAAAGAGGCACAGATGTATTACACTAGCTAGAGATATTTAGAGTCCTCTCTTCACCTGCTCCACTAAATCCTTGGTTGAACACATGATAATCCAGCAGTCTAGAAAGAGAATTCAGAATTAAGGTGGTGAGGAGGGAATATCCTTCTTTGAGAATGCACAGAAGTTCAAGACATTTTCTTCCTCTTTATGCACACATATCTCTCCCTGACATCAGCTCTGGGACTGAGGCTTAAAGGAAGAATCAAAGATGTATTTTCTTCTACAAGCTCACTGCAAGAACTGCTAAAATCAGTAAAATGCAACCTGAAAGGGAAAAATTTTGATTTTTCTTTATGAAAGAAACAAATCAGAATTCCTTTTACTGCTGTGTTTATATAGCAGTATGTAAAGGTTTACTTTGGGAAATGTTCAGAGTTAATCAGTGCAAGAGTTAAAAGCAGAGCTAATTCCAGCTCCTTTTCACATCCAAGACTGTCAGGAATTCAGTTTTCAACAACCCTCTAAGTTCAGACTCTCCCCCTGCTAGGGTCACTCTTCATCCAGTGGTTAAATGAAAAACAGAGTTGATTGTGATGGGAAGTCCTGGCAATGGCTTGGACTATTTCTCCTGTAATCCTCATCAAATAAGGGGCACACAACAAATTGCTTATCTCCAATCTGCAATTCTCCCCTCCACCCAGCTGTAAATCTGAATTAATTAATAAACGCCCTAATGTTTTCAAGGTCATGGAAAATGAAAAGCACTCAGCAAAACAGATGCACTGACAGTGAAGGGTGTTTGTGGGTGGGGTTTTTATGTAAATGACAAATCTGTGAGGCAGCAGCTCCTTCATCTGTGCCCCAAGTGCTAAAGTTAGACAATTTACAAGAAAATAAAGGAAATGCAAATAAATTATGTTTTGAACAAATGTGACCTTTTCTGGAAAAAGCGCAAGGCTTTATGCATCAGAGTCTCAAATCACACAAAGAGGTCAAAGACACCATGAAGTCAGGGCATCACGCTGGCTTCGGTGTGTCCCTGCTGACGGAGGGACAGAGGACAACTCTGCTTTCTGTCCCCAGCACCTGCTCACCAAAGGCCTGGCACAGGGTTGATCCCTGCCTGCCACACAGGCCTCAGGAGATAAAGCCTTTGTGGCATCTCTGGCCACCAAGCTGTTCCCAGCTGCTGGCTCTGCTTGAAACACCCCAGCACTGCCCATGGCTGTGATAACCACGATCCACAGATCCACACAGCTCCTCTGGGTGCCCATAACAGGCTCTGCTCTGGGAGCTGCCACAGCTGCCCTCTGAAGCTCCAACACCTTCTTAAATTATGTCATTTGGGGAGTAAGATCAAAGGAGCATAGAATGGTTTGGGTTGGAAAGGATCTTAAAGATCATCCAGTGAAGGTGTCACTGAGGAATGTGATATTTGACAAGTTAGGAATGCCACCCCTCAGATAAAGAGAAACAAGATGTGAACTTATGGCATCAATCTTTGGAGATACACTACAACTGAGTAACTTCTGAAAATAGAAAGGATAATGGACGACACTCAGCTGGGAGCTCATGGTGCTTGAAGGGTGGATTCTCAAGCCAATCTTAATCTTGATATGGCCACAGGAAAGAGTCTGTAAAGTGTAACTGCAAATTACTTGGGGTCCTCAGCACATCACAGACTGACACTGCTGGAGCCAGCCCAGAGGAGGGCACAGAGACATTCTCAGGGCAGGAGCCCCTCTGCTCTGGAGCCAGGCTGGGAGAGATGGGGGTGCTCACCTGGACAAGAGAAGGTTCCAGGGGAACCTCAGAGCCCTGACAGGGCCTGAAGGAGGCTTAAAAAATAGAGAAGGACTTTTTGTACAGGCAGGTAGTGCCAGGACAGGAGGCAATGGTTTTCAACTGCCAGAGGCAGGGCTGGATGGGATAGCAGGAATGAATTTTTTTCCAGAGCAGCTGCGGCTGCCCCTGGATCCCTGGAAGTGCCCAAGGCCAGGCTGGACATGGGGACTTGGAGCAGCCTGGAACAGTGGAAGGTGTCCCTGCCCATGGCACTGAATGGCACTGGATTGGCTAATAAGGACCCTTCCAACCCAAACCATTCTGGGATTCTGTGGGACTCTGGTGCCAAGCACAACTCATCAGACTTTACTTCTACCTTGCACTGATACTTGCAGTACACAGCATCAGATACACATTGATTTGGCCTCAGATTGTCACTTGAAAACATAAAGCTTATTGCAAAGGGATAGATTTTATAAAGGAAAAAAGTGGAACAGCATAAAAGTGATGAGTAAAATTCAGTGCCTGCAGCTCCCACAGGTGAGTGTGTGACCACCTGACAGTCCCCAGGTCAGCAGAGGCCATGGTACCAGAACAGAAACCTCCAAATTCATCTGCCCCCAGGCTAAATCAGGCTGACAGGACTGGAGGAGGTGTTTTGGGCAGAGCAGGGCACAGAAATGCTGTGCAGAAATCAGAGATGCTGAGATTTCATCAGCACTGAGAGACCTGGGCAGGGAGGCTGCTGCCCACAGACCACATTCCAAGGAAAGCAGGAACAACTCTTGTGAAACGTTAATTAATGCAATGAACCTGGGGAAATACCACAGCTACTAACAAAGCAACTAAAGCACAAGACAGCACTAATTATTACAGCAATCAAAGCAATAAATCCAATATTCTGAACAGAACGTTTTCACAAGCCTTTGATTTATGCCACTGTGAGGAATCCCATTCATGCCTTGAACACAGCTGGGCAGAAGCAGATGGGAAGTGGTCAGTACCACAGGGAAACTCCAGAATTGCTAAAAAGCACCTTTTGTTGCTCATTTTGATCCATTTCATGGATCTGGCACCCTCGATGGTGTTGATACATTAATTGTCCAATCTGTGTGAGCTCCTCCAGTCCATCCCCAGCACTTGTGGCAAATCTGTGCTCACACCAGACAATAAAGTCACGGTGATGTGATTTTATTGCTGCTGTTATCACCATCATTATTATTAAAAATCATTAATGCAGATTGTTCAGCAAAACACCCAGCACAAGAATCGACTGCTGTACATCTAACAATTATCAGCACATTATCAAATCCATATGGTGTAAGGAGGGATCTCCGTCCCTGCACCTAGAGCTCTGCTTTTAGCAGTTTCTCTCATTTATTAACAGGAGAAACAGATTAACAGATACTTCTGCAGTGAGAAAATTAACTTGTGCCACTGCAGCCTGTGAAGTCTGAGGCAAACCTGAAGCACACAGCAGTGACAAACCCTTGGCATCTAGATGGGATTTGCCATCTCATCTCTTATAAAACACCTTTTAACCTGTCAGTCTCCTGACAGCTTTTACTTGTCTCTTTCTCCTACATTTTATTCCATAATTTTTAAAAACTGGCAGCTTCTGTAGCCTTTTACAAAAAAAAAAAAAAAATCAAACCACATTTTAACCATTTTCCTGTATGTCTGCTCTCTGAATCCAGAGCTCCCCAAGGAAATTAGAATCTGTGTATTGGTTCAACACAATGCTCATTTGACTTTTTATAAATATATATATTTATATGTAAAATAACACATTCATGTCCAAAAAGTAGAAGCAAACTAGCAGAGGCTAATAAAGCAAAAATCTGTGAGGAGACTGAAGTACCTGATGCTCTTGGTTTCCATCTGTCTCTCTCAAACTCACACTTTGCCATTTCTGCTTTAGTAAAATATTAAGTTTTTGTTTTGTTTATGCCCAAAAATCATTCTTCTCCACAGAAAATAAATGCTGCAAACAGTTTCCTGCTGAAATAGGGGAAAATATTTTACCTACATGTTCTCATCATTTTTTTCTCTGACAAAAATGTTCAGCTTCTATAGATTCCAAGAAAGTCCCAAGTCTACTGGCAAATTCTGAACGTTTGACAAGAACAATTTGAGAAAGCCTCGTGGGGAAGCAGTGATTAGAGAAGGCAACTGGCAGCTGGGAAGCCCACGCTGTATTCCCTGTTTCATTACCGATGTCTCTGGATGACCTTGTCAAGTCATTTAATGCCTTTCTGCCTGCCTTTCCCTATCTGCAAAATGCTTAGATAAACACCTCCCTTTTGGAAACTCTGTAAAATTGTTTATTTTGGAAATAGTTCCTTGGATGCTAAACTGGCTCTCGGGTGCAGCATCAGATGAAAAATACAAGGGCCACAGGACATAAATGTCAATCTAATATTTTCTAATTAAACCATCTAGATTAAACTATGCAGATTAAACCATCACAGTTTAATAGGTTAACCTCACTCCTGAAGGTTTTACTTCAGATGAGACAGTAGTTATTTAATTTTATTTATATCAGCCAACACAACATCATCAATGCAAAGCATACAGGCAAAAAAAGCAGAAAAAAATGCCATAAACTTTTTTTTTTCCTGCTTAATTTGATTATTTACCCAAGTTTCATCTTGGTCAGGTGTATTGTATTGCAGTGGGCAATGTACAGAACAGGGATTAAAGGAACTGGGATGGCACCCTCAGGGTAGGGGATGGCTTAACTCATGGTGATGGGCATCCAGTAGCCCATTTGGGGCAGTCCAGAATGGTACCAGGCTCCTCTGGGCCCCCTCAAGGACCTCAACCAGCTCATTGTTAATGTTAATGGACCAAGGTATGTCTTATAAATGGAATATCAAAGTGCAGTCATGTCACCATGACTCTTTGTCCAAGGGAAGTGTAGCATTACATCATTGTAGAAGCACCTAATAGCTGACATGGGGAGGAGAGGGCAATTTTGATTTATTAATCCAGCTGTTTGCTCACACTGGCTAAAACTATCTCACACATTGAAAACAGCTTTTTTCGACAGACCTCAATTCAGGTACCACAAAAACCCCTGTGGCAACTTTAGGAAGCGAACGCCACCAAGAAATAGAAAGGGAGTTGAGAGTGTAGGACAGCGTTTTTACAGGGACTTGTCACATTCTACCTGAGGAAGGATGCACGCTGACATCTTAGCCAGGTTCCACGGGCATGTCACAGGAGCAGCAACTGAGCGAGAGCTTCACATGCTCGTCCTCCTCCCCGCTGCGCAGGGCCGACCGCGCTCCCTCACGCCACAAAATGGCGGCCACGGCCTCGCCCCGCCTCTCTCCCCTCAGCGCCGACAGGGGGACCCGCCACATCGGCACGGCCGGGGGCTGCTTGGGAGCAGGGAGACGCTGTAGCCACGCTGCCCTCGGAGTGGGAGAGGAAGAAGAAGAAAAAGAAGGAGACGAAAGAGAGGAGGGAGCCAGGAAATGTGCGCGTAACGCTGAGGAGAAAGAAGCAACTGCCCCTCACAAGAACGCGTCGCCAGAGAAGACGCGGCGCGAGCCCCGCGCGCCTGGCTCTGATTGGCGAACAATTCCCGCCGCTCGCCCTCTCCGTCTTCCTATTGGCTGCTGCTTCCCGCCCAGCGCCCGTGCGCTGCCCGCCGCCCCTCAGCCCCTCAGAGCCCCTCAGCCCCCTCAGCGCGAAATGGCGGCTGGTGGCGGCGGTCGTGGCTCCCAGCCTGGACTGGCTTCGGCGCCGGGCAGCTCCGGCGACACCTCCCTCCTCGGTAGCGCCACAGTGTGGCCCTTGAAGCGCTACGGTCGCTTCCTCCCCCCGAAGGACGGTGACGATGAGGGGCGGAACACCTCTTGGAAGGTGCCGGCGGCGCGGGGAGGGTGGTGGGACGGTGTGGGGTGTCTGACACTGCTGTGAGGCAAACTCAGATAAATGAGGTCTTTCAGGTGTCTTTTTGCGAGTCCAGAGCTAAAGCAGGAATCGGGAGAGATTTTTACTTCATGAATTATTAATGGCAACACATCAGAGTGTTAGTGGCCCACTTTTTTTTATTCCTTCATTCAGCAGTAACCTTTGGTATTAAAATCTAGAGATAAAGGTGGAAGAATCCAGAGGGTTGTCCCAAGAAGTTAAATCTGGAGGTATAATTAGTGAAAAAAATCATTTAATGTGCCTCCTGTCTGTGGGAGTGAAGGGCAAGTTGCATTAGTGAGATATGGATTACACACCTGGCTTCTAACAGTGACCTTTGAGACGTTTTATTTGGCACTAGAAATGGGAATTGTAGATTCTGTTCTTGCAGGGCCAGATTTTCCTTTGTCTGTCTTTTTAAAGGTGTTTGAATCAAATGAAGAATCAGGCCCTCTTGTCCTCACCATTGTGGAGTCTGGCCATTTCTTTATTTCCCAAGGGCGAACAGTGCTGGTGAGTTTGTCATGTATAAAGAACATTTTTCCTTCATGTTGCCATCAGTATTAACTTGGTTTCTTTTCTCAGCTTCATCTTCTCTCCCACTGAGTGGGAACTGTCAATTTAGTTTTGCTCATGGTAATTCTCATGTGCTGCTTTCCCTTCACATTTCTCAGAATAATGCTAAATGCAGTATTTCATGCTGAGGATCCACATTTCTGCTGCTGTTCTAAAAAACTTTAAGAGGTAATGCTAAGTGTTGCTGATGTTGAAAGATATTTGGGGTTTTGTTTCACGATTCTTCTAAGAAAACAGGAAAATTTCTAAACACTGTTAAGAAATAGGTAAAACTATAATTTGCTAGATAGTCTAGCTGACTGCTTGCCAATGACCTGCTAGCATTTTGGTTTGATGATCTGGTTTATCAAAGGGTTTGTATTTTCTATGCTGGATGATGAGATTTAACATACCACATAAGATCTCTGGAGACAAAATCCAAACTTGTGTCAGCTGGTTTTCCTGTAGCCTGCACTTGCTTAAGCAAAACCAGCTACTAAACTGAAGATTTCCCAGTGACACCACAAAGAAAATTCTGTCTAGAAGGAGTGGGTTTGACACAGGAGACCTTGCTGGAAGGTGGAATTAAGTGTGTTCAGTGCACATCACCAGTACTCAGTGGTGATAACGAGTAGGAGCTGGCTGATAAATGTGTTAGGAAGGTATTACAAACCACTCGAAGATGCTGCAGCGTAAAGATAGCAAAGCTTTTTTAACAGAATGTATAAGAGACTCTGTTGCAGCTTTAAATATGTATAAACTTATAAATTAGTTTTTACTGTGCCTCTTAAAGGGTCATAAACTCATAGAAATTTAAGTATAGGGCAGAACCATGGATACCTCTGAATTTTTTTGGCCTGTGTGTTAGGAACACTGAATAGTTAATGCATGAGCTAACAGAGAGCTGCTGCTGTGGATGGCCCTCAGCTCATTTAGTGAGGACAAGGTAAAAAGGGACTGTGGAAAGTATTTTAGCAGTTGTGTTGAATAAGAAAAAAGGAAAGAGGTTTTGAAAATGTGGATGAAAATGAGACTTGCTGCCATCTCTTCCCACATTGTGCTTGGAATGGCTCAGTGCAGGATGCCCCTGTTCCTGTCAGTGACCAGTAACTGACATTTCTCTGGAAGTAAACATATAAAACCAACAGCAGCTTCTGATAACTACCCCAGGTGCAGAAAAGGCACAACCCAGAGCTTGAGCCCTTCAGAGACTTGGCTGGCAAAGGCTGAATCTGGCAAGTAACAGGGCAGATCAAAGTGTGCTGTGGGGAAGGATGGGGGATCAGAAAACTGCTAAAAACTTGGCTGAGAAAAGCACTTTCTTGCAGCTCTTGTGTTTAGTGGCCACTGAAGCTTTCAGGCAGCTGCTTTGCTTGAAATGCCAGATGAGGAATTTCTGGGATGTATCAGGACTGTTGCAGCTTCTGTGAGACACTGAGATACTGTGGGAGCTATCTAATAGTGCTGGAGAGGTGGAACAGACATGCTTGGTAGATGTGACCAAAATACAGTACTGAGACTTCAAAAGAAAAAAAAAACAACAAACTTGTATTGGTTTATTTCAAACATTAATTTGGGCAATGCTTCTGTGCCAGCCTTAAAGTTGACAGACTAACATTTAGAATTTGTTAAAGAAAAGTTACATAAAGTTGGTTTTGCAGCCTGTGGATTGCTTTGGGTGCAGCTCTTCGAGCTGGAGTATTTGGGCTGGTGGCACTGGTGTGTTCTGTGCCTGCAGGACTGAACTGGTGAGACTGGTATGTACTGGGACTGTGTGTTTCTGAGACTGGAACAGCTGCAGTCCTCCCACTTGTCCTCTGGAGCCTACCTGAGGGGCTGAAACCCCCACCAAATCCCCTCTCTGCTCCTTTCCATAGAATGGTTTGGGCTGGGGGGAACCTTACACTCATCCAGTGCCAGGGCAGGGACACTGGCACTGTGCCAGGGTGCTCAGAGCTCCACCCAGCCTGTTCTTGAGCTCTTCCAGGGATGGGGCATTTTGCACACTCCTTCCTGAGGTGCCACATAACAGCAGACCACTTTGCAGTGCTGCTCAGGCTATGTTTTCCTGCAGAAACCATCAGAAATGGTTAATCCCAGTGGCTCTGTCTCCCCCCAGTGCAGCTGTCAGTGCTGTCACAAACCTGTCACAATATTTAAGCAGGCTTTGCACAACTAAGTACAGCCCGTGCCTGGAGCCTGTCACACTCCAGATCCACTCACTGGGGGTCCATTATCCTCTTCTGTCAGAGGGGATGGTGCACAACTCCTGCTCCACAGGGAATGCAGCAGCTTTGATGGAATGCTGCAGCTGCTGGCACCATTTCACTTGTGCTCTCATTTCCTCTTGCAGCCTGGGCTGTGTCCCTTGGATTGCCTAGGTGTCCTCCCACACCTGTGGGCTGCCTTAAATTGAAATTCCCTCTGGTGTGCTCACAGAACTGCATCCTTTCAACTGCTGGTGCCTTGTCTTTTGATCTCTCTCCTAATCCCTACTTTGCAGCCCTTTTGATGTGCTCCAGGCTCCTGGTTTGAGGGAACTGGATAACAATTATTGGAGCTTTGTACCTCTGCACAGGAACAAGATCTGGGTCACAGGGACACATTTCCTTCCCAACGTGCACAACTTCAATTTTTTGTAACATTTTCATTGATGAATAATAAAATGATTTTTTTTTCTGTTTCTCACCTATGAACAACATTTGCACAAAACTGAGAGTTGGGAGGAAAAGTTTCTGTTTTGCTGAGGGCTGGATCAATATCCATAGTAGGAACAAAATTCAAGTGTTTCTGATTGCTATCAAAATATTCTGTCTGTGATGGGTGTACTTACATATTCTCTTAGTCCTTTTGATTTTATTGAAGTAGGAGAGTTGAGAAACCTTTCCTTAGGGCCCACTGGCTCTTTTATGATCCGTTTCTAAGAACAATATTTATAAAACAGCAATAAAATATTCACATATCCTAACAACTGTTGTTTTTAATAAATACAGAAAGAACTGTTTTCCTTTTGAAATACCATCTATTCCTTGTGTAATGGAATGAAGAGGAGGTAAATGGAACTTCAGAGCATGGAACATAAAAATCTCTGATGCATAATGCAAATTAAAGAGTGTTTTGATTTGTTTTATTTCATTTTATTCTTTTTAAACAAAATTCTTCATTTGGAATTAAATTGCATAATGTATTTTTAGGAGCTGTTTTTGCTGCAGTGTTGTCTAACAGACTGCATATTTGATGGTAAAAAAACCTCATTCTTATATACTGTAGTCAGTGGAATTTTACAGGAATATCTCAGCAGCATCTCTGGTAATTTCTGGCCATGCTCAGGATACATCATGTTCCATTTACCACAACTCTTATTTCCTTTCCCCTCTCTATCAACACATCATGGAAATTATATTTTGGTGTTTTATTCAGTGCAATTATTTCTGGTGCTAGAACTCATAATATCCTACAAATGAAACAAATTAAAATTGTGAAGAGGACTTACTTAATAGGATAAAATTAATCCAGAGTAATTGATTTGTGACCTGATCTTTTGGAGTGTAGATGAACATCCTTAGTGCCCTCCTGGTCCCCTCATGACTTCCAATAAGCTTCCAGTGCTTAGGGTACAGTAGATTCTAGCTCATTAATTAGGCAAGCATTCAGCAGGCATCCTCATGTTCCTGATGCTCTCTTTGCAGGGCCTCAAACTCAGCACCAAATTTTGCAGATGAGATTCACAGCAGTGCCCTGGGCAGAGCTGGTCCCTGTGCAGTAAATGAGGGCTCCTGACAGGGAGCTGGGCAGTGAGCAGGTTGCTGATGCTGCTTTGTGGGAGAGCCCTGAAAGGCCACAGAAGGTTGTTCTTTTATTAAAGTTGTGTTGGATTATTTAGTGCCACATTTATTGCAGTTTAAAAATCTCAATTTTATGTTTATTTCAACATGTGCTGTTGATGTGATTGTTTTGGACCAGCTGAGAATGTCCTTTTGCACCAGCTTTCCCATTTCTGTTCCATATCAAGGGCTCCTCCTCTTCCCTTTTCTCTTGCCCCAGTTCTAAACCTAAGCTCTTAGAATTTTTGTTTTGAGATTAGTGATGTCTGAAAATGAAGCATATTGACCCTAGAGTTTGATGTGTGCTCTCAGCCTGGGCCAGTACATATTTGATGTTGCTGTTCTATTGCAAAGCTTCCATATTACTGGAGTTTTGTACCTCCTTGCTGTTTTTCATAGGCAGCTCCTCTAAGCGCTGACTCTTCCTTCTTCTCACAACAACTGACTCCAGTTCCCCCTCAACCAACCAACCCACTCTTTTCTTTTTCACAAGATTGTAACACTCTTCTTCTTATTGGCAACAGCTGCAGCCTGTTGAAGTCAGGCTGTTCCTAATCTCTAATAATTGGCTCAGCTGCAACTCCTTAAGGGGTGAGATTGCTTTCTATTCTACCTTTAATCTCTTATATTGGATCCCCCTACAGTTTTATACATAAGAATGAAGAAATACATTACTGGGATGCCCTGAAGAACTTCAGCCAGCTCATCCCTGAGCATCCAGTTACCCTCTTTGTGCCCCTGGGAAAAAAATCCCTAAAACAGCTCAGGATGTCACTGAAGTGTTAAGGTGTGTGCTGGAGTAAGGGCCTGTCTTGGCTGGCTGTGGGCTGTCCCCATGCAAAGCCCTGCTCCTGCAGGCAGTGTTTGCATGCTGGCCAAAGCCACTCTCTGCCTTGCCCCCTCAGGGGTGGCTCTGGGTGTCCTGTATTCCCTCCCTCAGTACTCTCCCTGCCTGTGTGCACTGGTACTGTTAGGTTGGATGTCACATAAATATATTTGATTAGAGTTTAAGAAGAAAAAAGGGGGGTTTTGGTGTGTTTTTTAGCTTGTATACTTTTAATGAAGTGTGATCTTAAGTAATTTATTCTATTAATTGGTGCAAAGCAATTAGCATTAATATAACTAACAAAATTCTTATAAAAATTAAATAAAATGTATATACATTTGTTATATATGTAATTTAACTTATCAAAATTTTAATGTCTTTTTGAAAATCTATTTTTATGCTAACAGTTTGGGTTTTTTCTTTGCTATAGATATTCTTAAAAATCATTAATTATTACTTCTTGTATTAACTTAGCTTTGCTTACAAACTAGCTATTAAACCCCTCCATAGTGCACATGGAGCACTCTGCCCAGTGACTTCAGCCATGAGTGTTCTCTGCCACAGTCAGGCTCAAGACCAAGATGAAAGGGTCTAGGAGACTGAGGCTCAGAAAAGGATCATGCAAAGCTTCACATCCTTTTATTCCTAACTCCTTTATCTGTGCCTTGATTGGTAGGGTTGGGAATGTTTGCAGGGACAACTTTGTGCTTCCCTCACTCTACAGGTTGTCTTGCTTGGGGATTTTTTGGGGTTTATTTTTGCTTCTTGTTGGCTCTTCTAATCTTGACTCAATTTTCAAGACAGCTCATGCTGCAGAAATCAAGCCTGATGTATTTGGCCTTACTTAAATATTGGAAATTGATACAAAAATGGTAATGAAGACTGGAGTGAAATTATGTTAGAATTTCAATTTTCACCACTTTTTTCTACAGTCATTAATGAAGAACTTGTACTTTTTAAATAGAAAACTGCTTATTCTAGGAAAAAATAATTAAAAATACACAACCATTTGATACCTTATTAAAACAAAATACTATAACATAAATGAAAACTAATGAACATCTAAATGTAAACAAAAATGCCATTTTGTCTTTTTTAATAGTGGTTGTGATTTAAGGACAGACTAGATCAGAAAAAAGCTTCTCCTCCTAAGCTATTGTTTACAGAGAGTTTTGTTTGGAAACATCTGGCTCGTGCATGAGTGAGTCCAAAGAAGTGATGGAAGCAAGCATAGCTGAACTGCTACACAAATAACATTTCTTAGATACAGAGTCATTTTCTGTTCAGATGGGCTTGCAGTCTAACAAAACTTAGATAATCTTTTCCTCTGTTGTTTAGCACCACAGGGTTTCTAAATGCTACAATAAAAAATATTCATAAAACACCCCCAATACCTTCCAGCACAGCTCACAGCCCTCATTGCACAGCAGGTTTCTGAATGCTGAAATGTGAAGTCAGAACAAAAGTATTTCTCAGCCGGTGCTGGACTCCATGGCTGTGAGGCTGGATCAGCATTTCTGGCTCCTGCCTTGTGGCAGCTGTGGTCACATCTTGCTGCTTCCAAAACATTTGGGAAACATCTAGCTTTGTTTTCCCCTTCAGCTTAATTCCACTCAATCCTCCCTGGGAGAAACTTACATTTTGATCACAGATGTAGGAAAGAGTTTTCCTTTACCCCACTTTTGTTAGGAGTTCACATGTGGAGAACAACAGGAGTATGTGCCTGACTGAACACTGATGCCCAAAGTTCATTAAGTGCTGCCGTTTCTCTCTTCACATGGTGACCATTTGGGCTCTCGTGTCCCTGCCCCGTTCCAGGCTGCGTTTTGGGGATATTCTGATTAATCTTACACTGCCCTCTGGCTTTGCCCCTGCCTGGCTGGCTCAAGGGAACAGGACCGGCCGCTCCGTTCCCTGCTCTGGCAGCCTGGTGGCAGCACCGATCCAAGGGAACGCCGCGCCATCGCCCACATGCAGAGCGTGTCCAGGGTCAGTCCATCACCTGGGCTGCAATCCCAAATTACTGCCTTGCCGTGCCCAGGCCCTACCCCACACAGAGATCCTCCTGCCTTCGAGCAGGCAAGGGACACATTCCTTGTGTTCTTCCCTTTTGTTGCTCTGATTCATTCACCCGACTTCACGTGCACTGCCCCAGCCCTGGAGTGCCCCAGGCCAGGTTGGAGCAGCCTGGGACAGTGGAAGGTGTCCCTGCCCATGGCAGGGGGTGGCACTGGATGAGCTTTAAGGTGCCTCTCAACCCAAACCAGGCTGATTCTGGGAATACAGGGACAATGATTTTAAAGTGGTTAAACTTCAATCTCAGTTAAATCGAATTTGGGGGTCAGAGTTGGGTAAGCAGGAGTACATAAATAAAAATTCCCTATGCTGGTTTTCCCCACTTGTTTTACCTCAGAAACAGAACATAGAAAAGAATGTGGGAAACAATAAAAAAGTTGGTAGGGAAACTAAACAGTGACTGCCTTCTATAATTTCTTTGAAAACAGTTATTATTTTAAGGAGACAGCATTTGTTCAACCTTCATCACCAGTGAAAGGAAAAACACTGTAAAACCAGACTGAATATGGGAATAGCTATATTTAAATAAACAGTTGGTGTGTCTCCAAAACTGAAACTTGAAATGAACAAAGCAAGCACAGGTGGCCACAAGTTACAGTGGCCTAGGGAGGGAATGGTTTGGAATTGCTTCTCTGACAGCATTGGTGCCTTGGTTCAGCCTCCCCATTGCTCACCAGGTGATCTCTCCCTGTTGTTCTGACCTTTAGGCCTTTCCTGCTTAGCTTGCCCTGCCTTAGGGCACTCTGAGTGTGTTTAGTGCAGAGAGACACCACAAGGGACTGTTCCTCTTAGCTGCTGTCAGCACCTGCTTCTGCAGCACTCAGGGCAGTTCTCTCTCCCTCTGACCCCAGCTTTTTGGGAATGGTGCTTCCCTGCTGGTTGACTTGCTGGAGTCAGTCACAGCAGGTCTGCCATCCAGTCTGCCTTTGCTTCAGCTCTTCACAGGTTTTGAGAGATTCCTTGGGAAGTGCAGCTAGAAATCTGCATGCAGTTGCAGCATGAGGCTGTGGAGCCAGTGCCAGCACAGTAAAGCAGCAGTCACTGAGGTGATTCCTGTTCCAAAATAGAATGGCAGATGGTTTTGCAGCCTGGACCCACCCAGCATGGATGGTGACTGTGGCAAACACCACTGGACCTTTGGGATGGATGTGACTTGTGGGGTTTGACCCTTAGGACCCCTTGAAAACAGCCTGGGCTCGAGCCCTTGGTCATTGAAAGTGTTGTGAGTTTGGATTAAACGGGTGCCCGATTTCCTCCTGCCCTAACAGTGATTGTTTGCCTGGGTGTGCCCTGGGCTTTGCTAAGTAATGGCTCAGAGTGCCTTGGGAGACACAGTCCGTTGCCTTGCAGTAGTTTTTCACTTTCCTGAGGTGTTTTTACAGGAGGCTGAGCAGCCTGTCGAGTTTGAAGGGACTGATAGTGATGCAAGTGGAGTATAAAAACAAATTTACCCAATGAATGAAGCTGCTGCTCGGTTCCCTGAGTGCTGCCCGGAGCCGAGGCCTCCCCGCGGCTGGGATAAAGCGGGGCTATGCCATTCCCCGGCTTCGCCTGCCCTCTGCTGCCCTCCCGGGCAACTTCAGCGCTCAGAGGTCCACTCGCAGCTGCTTCATTCTGGTTTTCAGGGGCTTCCACAGCATGGAAGCACACTGGGGGATGGAAATCACAACACACTTCGACAGTGTTGTTACTGGATTTACTCCCTGGAGTGGTAAAACTTCCACAGTGCAGCTGTTTGACAGCTCCAAAAACTGTGTAGTTGCAGTGACTGATCTTCATTAGAGCTTTAATTATTCACACAACTTAAACTTGTGCTCCTGGGTGCTGCTGTTTGCTTGGCCACTGGTTTGTGCTTTATTTCAGGAAGGCTTTTCCCTGATTGATTCCCACAAGTGGCTGAAGATAGTGAGGAGAGCAGAGTGCCTGCTGCTCCGGGCACAGGCCAAGGTGAGCTGAGCTGCTTGAACATTCCTAACATGTAACACAGAGATGGAGAAAACTCTCCCTTTTGGCTGCATTAAACTAGAAGGTGTAAATTATCTATGTAAATTAGAATTTATTTTTTTTTTTACTCTAGACACTAAACAAGAATGGATTTAATATTGATATCTTTTGTAACTGCTAATATTCAGTTTTCAGACTGCTCTCTGAGAATTAGCTGCTAAAACAGCCAGACTGGTTTTATTTTCCAGTCTCTCTGCCACGGCTAACAAAAAGATGAAGCAAATCTCTTCCAAGATTCCTCTGAGTCAGACTGCACTTCAGCAAACAAATTCTCTAACCAAGCAATAACTGAGCCATTCTGTGGCTCCTGGCGCAGCAGCAGGCTGGTGGTTAAGGTATTTGGTACTCAAGGAAACCAAATGGACATGGCTTTCTGGTCACCCACTCAGCTCTCCTGATGAAAAGTGGTTGGTTTGCCTTTAAGTAATCAAACAGCACTTTCTTCTCACCAATTTATGTAAAAATCTCAGGATTTTTTTTGTTCTTAGATGAACTCTGATACTCTTTAACTATCTCAGTGTTTTAAATTCATGGGTTATGCCTGAAACCAAAACACCTCTGCACTCTGCTTTCTACCAGCTTGTTGGAAAGCCTGAAGGCAGCTGGGGCAGGAATGAGTTCTGATGGACCTGCAGGCTGTTCCTTCCCAGTTACCAGAGCCTGTCCCCCAGTGCAGCATCAAGGGATTGTGCTGCTCCTCACCAGCAAAAAAAAACCAACATCACCCTCACTGCCAGGCTCCAGCATAGCCCTGAGGGGCACTTCAGGAAAGGAGGAATTGGAACAGTCTGAAATGAATGTGGTGCATCTCAGTGTTTACTTACCATAAATTCACACAGCTTCAGCTGCAGTGGTTTTACCACACAGCTTTTCTACTTTATATCCCAACAGTGGATGCAGCTTCTGTGCTCATCCTTGTGATAAATTTCTGGTTTATCTTGTACTCCTTGTGTTTTGTAAATCATTAATAGTGCATTTACAGTGGAACTTGCTCATCACATCAAATATGCCTTCAGTAGGGCTCTGTGGGCTCTTAGCCAGCAGAATGAGTTCAAAACTATGAACAGGAACAAGATGAATCTTTTTAATAATTTTGCAAGAAATAATTTCCCTTCATATTGTTTTCCTTGAGCTCAGCCCCCCAGCCCAGCATGGAAGAGGTACAAATGTAATGATTCCACGACATCAGGGTTAAGACTTCAGCTTTTGTGTGGTTCAGGTGTGACTGCCCAGTCCTCAGTTTATGCTATAAACCTTGACATGTCACAGCTCTCATTCCACAAAGGAACAGTGTTTAATTTTCAAAGTCCACTGTTGTTTATGAACTGCAAACTAAAGTATTTAACAGTCCTTGTAAAAAACCCAAGGGAGTCCAAACAGCTCGGCCTCAAAATTGATTTGGGGATGTAAACAAGCAAGTGCTCTTTGAAAGTGTCCTAAGGAAACTCCAGCCAAGTTCCTTTTGTGTCACTGAAATCAGAACTCACATGCCTGGCATTGCACACTCAGTGCCAGGCTCTGAGAGGCTGCCCCAGTTCATTAATTAATGAGGGCAAATCCAGCTGGGCACTGGCAGCGAGTGCTACACTTCACATTAGTTTGACAGTTTTCCCTTTAAAAAGCACTGAGCCAGGCTTTTGTGCTTACCCTGCTCTAAAAATCTTTTTATGGGCTTTAAACATCTTCAAGCAGCAGGCATGTAAACACAGGGGCTGGCTCATCTCTGAGACAGGAGCCTTAAAGTGAGAGGTGTTCCAGCAGTGTGGGATTGAAATGGGCATTGAAAATGGGGTTGACACTGGAACCTCAGGAAGATAAAGACCTAAATAAGCCAGGCTGGGCCAAGGAGAATTTGCTGCTTTTCTAGTACTTTTAAGTTTTTTAAAATTGAAATTTCAAGATCAAACAGAAAGTTCCATTGATTCACTCTCTAAACACTGAATATGCAACTCCCTTATGTCAGCTCAAGGTGCTTAGGCCAAGCTTATCACACACCAGAGATTCCATTCCCATTTCAGGGCACTTCTTAAAAATACCAATTATGGTACAGCCCAACAACCTACTCTGGGGGGGTCAGAGCTATCTGGGAGTTTTCAATAATTTTTAGTATCATTTCACTCTTTGAAGTAATGCATTGAATTTCCTGCACTCCTATTCAACATGCTGGTTTCTGTTCAAGGAACATTTAGGTGAGAGCCAAACGGAATGTGTTGGTTTAGCTCCACACAGGAGCAGGCAGACCAGGTAGGGTTGACTTTGCATCAGGAACATAAATCCTAACTGGAACATGCATTCCCAGAATTTCTAGTTCAGATCCAGAGTTAACTTCTCCTTACTACTGTGTCATTTCTTGTCACAAATAATGGTGCACAGCTGGCACACCCTTACAGGATACCACTTGCAGCAGCAATAAAACTTAATTTTCCTGCCACGTGTAAAAGCTGAGTCCTGGCAAGGCTTGTCCACTTGGCCAAACCTTGCATTAGTGACAGGTGGCCCTGCATCACTTACCCTTTTCTTGCATATTTTTCCCTGATTTTCAAATCAGCAATCACAGTCTTCTGGTTAAGCTGCTGGGGAAAACTGAAAATACAGCAGGAAAACCTGTTTCTTTGTTTTCAAATTGGCACAGTTACCCACAATCTATTGCCTTCTCCCTAACTCCAACAAACAGGGATTTAATCCAAGCTGCTTTGCTTTCCCTGTGCTTGTGAGCAGAGTGAGTGCCGCATGTTCCGTGTGCAGTTCGGAGGCAGCTGCGGGGAGGAGATGGAGGAGCACTGCTGCAGCTGTGTCCACAAACTCAGCCAGTTCCTCCCGGTGCAGGGGGCTGAGGAGCAGAGCCCCAGCCAGGACAGCCAGGCCATGGACACCGAGCACACAGTAAGTGACCACACACACCCTAAACCACTCACCTCTGCCTGGCAGAGCTGCACATGAGGAGTTTCTCACAGCTGTGAGACTGGCTGCATGAAATGGGAATTGGGAAATTAGTTGTACAGGGCAACAAATGATCAGAGCACAAAGTAACCCTGGCTCCTTTCTGTGTGCTCCTGCTTTGCAGTGGTAGTAGCTGCTACAACTGCCTGTTTACAATTTAACCTAACCTGGCACATCTAAAAGCCATCTCAGGAGGAACAGGTTTCCTCTCTCCAAGATAAAGTCCTGAGGTAACTGGAAAAGGCAGAGACAGACAGCATTTTCCAGGGTGATTATTCCAAAATCTCTGCTCTCTTGGGTATTTGGACCATGGAAAAGAAGCAGTGTGCTCTTGTGAGCATCCATCCACAGCATTCTTTGAAGTTACTCCTAGGGAGTTGTTTGTGACTTCAGTTTAGCAATGAGCTAACAGGCCTGTAGTTAAACTGTCATGTCTTTCATTTTTAAAGACTGGAGCAGATGTGCATGCAGGTTCCATAAAAAGATGTCTTTTTACTGCAGAAGGTAGCTGAGCACATTCCCTTCCCGTCAGTGCTAAAAATGGAACTGCTTCCCCCCCCTGCACATACCCACTCTCTGCTTGGTAACAAGCCCTTATTTGCATTTGGTATTTTCTAGCCAGATGAGCCTCTCCCAGACTCCTGCACAAGCCTTGGAGAAAGAAGATCTGTAGCACAGCTTGCACAGGTAAAAAACAAACATCTCCTGTTTAGAGTCTGTAACTGAGCCTGAGAATGAGCTGTCTCAGATTCCATCTGGGAAATGCCTTTCCTGAGCATTGGGATGCCATCATCTACACCAGCAAAACACTGGATCTGTGTAATGATCCAGAGCCAGGGAATTAGCAGCAAAACAAGGTGTTTGGTGGTGTAATCACTCTGTTTGAATAGGAACAAATGACACACTGAGAGCAAAGAAATACCCAGAGGCAACATCCAAATGAATGGCTTTGGCACTGGTTTGACTCTGCAGAAATGACTCGTGCAGATCAGAGCTGAAGCCTGAAAATATCGATCAAGGAATCACAGAATATCCCATCTAACCCTGCTGTCTGGCAGTGGGAACCCATTCTCCTTTGTCCCCAGTCCCTCTCCAGCTCTCTGGGAGCCCCTTTAGGCACTGACAGGGGCTCTGAGGTTCCCCTGGACCCTTCTCAACCCTGACCCACAGCAAAGCATCCTCACATTCCATGGATAGCTTCACTGAGCAGTTCTGGGTCAATACCTGAAGTCAACTGTTGCTCATTTACTGGAATTCAGGCCAGTGCAGAAGCAGATGAGTAGAAAACTCTGCTCTTCTCTGGTTTTGTGCAGTTCCTTCTCTGTGTCTTCCTTGCCCTTCTTTCATAGTCACTGGCTGAGCACTGAATCCCAGACTTTGTTGGACTGGAAGGGACCTCAAAGGTCACCACATTCCAACCCCAGTGCACGATGCCCGGAGTTCTCCCACCACCATGTGGAAAAGCTGGGAGAGGGGATTAAACAGGGATGAAAAGGAAGTTTTACATAAAAGCTCCATACTTTACTTCTAAAAAACATTTGGCTAAATGAAAAGCTTGGAAGTGCACGCTTGGTTATCCCTACACATCCATATGGCAGCATGTAGAGCTCATAAAGAGTGTACACTGGTTACAGAATGGATACCCAGCAGGAAGCCACAGCACCCAGGAATTTGGCATTTCCAGGGTCCATTTCCAGCTGAAATAATCACAGGGGCATTTGACAGTGTGTAAAAGCTACACTGGAATCCCACCTGGGCATCAGAGAAAAGCTCCCACACAGAAATCCCAGCTGACTGGTAGCACTCCAAGAGCATCAAACCCAGGCAGCTCTGTGTTCCTGCAGCATCCAGGAGGGCTGGGCTGTGGCCGTGTCCTTGTGTCCCAAGCCAGGGCCCCTTTCCCACCTTCCATTGGCAGTGGGTGCTGCGGCAGCGGCCCGAGCTGCCCCCGGCGCTGCAGCAGCCAGCCTGGAGCGCCCGAGAGCTGGGAACCTTCATCCGCCTCTGCCTCATGGACCAGCACTTCCCAGCCTTTGTGGAGGACGTGGAGAAGGAGCTGCACAGACTGGCCAAGGAATGAGGCACACCCGGCACCCTGAGGGTGCACACAGCTCTGCTGATTAAAGGTTGAACAACAAGGCCTCCAGCGGTTTTTGTCGGTGTTTTATTTTTAAAAACAGGTGAATCCACTTTTTATACATCATTGCACTTCAACAAATACACAGAACACGAGTTCATGCAGCTACAGTTACGCACATCATGAGAACCCTGGTAGGTCTATTTCTACAATCTTTAAATCATGAGAAATTACAGTGTCAAACTAAAGAGGAATAACTAGTTGCATAGAATATCACCATGCTGTAACATTTCATCATTTAAACAAAACAAAAAAAAAAAAAAAAAGAAAAAAATTATAAAAGTTTGCCTGAATTGAATGTACAAGAATATGTCGAACACATCAGTGCAAAAGGATTTGAGAATTTACATGAGTTAACAAAAAAAAAAAAAAATCACTTAAAAAGCAATCATATATATATATTTATAAACTGAAGGTTTGTTTTTGTTTCCAACTGCATCCCACCACCACCACCAGCAGCCCCTGGCACCACCCAGCCCCGACGCCCCACAGGACACCCCGCGCTCCATGGTTAAAGCCCTTAAGAAAATTCCAATGTCCCTGCTGCGAGCACCGGCCCGGTATCACTCCCTCCTTCCAGCCATACAGTAAGGAATGAATATCAGCAGCTTCAAAATGAACCACAACGACTTCTGGTTTCCCCTCCCCCAAATATAAATATATACTGTATATATCTTTAAGTTTTGCTGTACTTTACAAAAGAAGTCTCACTAGATGGCAGCGGTGCGGTTTGAGCGGTGCCGAATTTAACAGCTACAGGAAGTAAAAAACAGCGCATGCGTGAACCCGCCTGGCTACTGCTCGTGTAAAGAGAGGAAAGGAGGAAAAAAAAGCAACATTCACAGCACATCAAGCCCAAAAGAGTTTACACCTTCTACACGGAAGCATTATTAAAATTCATCTGGCTAGGTCATCCTTGCAGGAGAGGCTAAATAAGGCATGCGTTAGACAGTCATATTGTTGCTCACTTGGAAAGGAAAGGAAAAAAAAAAAAAAGAAATCAGACAGAACTGGAGTTCTAGAACCAAGAGTTCCAACCCTTAAATTTAGCAGGTCATATTGCCATCAGTCTCTCAGAAACTTAAAGCTCTAAAAAAGAAACGAGAAAGAGGTGCTAGTCAATGGTGAACAGCGCGAGCCGCCGCAGCCTGCAATCCCCGCGCTCCCACCGGGGCACGGCTCCCGACAGCCCCAGCTCCACCGTTTAGGGGGGAATCAATCAGGAGGGCTGGGCAGCTTTGCCCAGATTTTAGCAAGCAGGTCCTTAAACCCCCCGCCTGTCTGAGGAAATCAATGGTTGGTCCCCCCCCGCGCTCCCTGGGGCGCAGTGGGAATGTTTAATATTTAATGTTTAATGCAGGGAATGCTCTGCTGCTCCCCCCAGCACTCTGAGCAGGAGGGCTGGGCCTGCCCGCTCCCGGCCGGGCGCAGGCAATACTTACATGATGAACATTTTTAATTTGTGTTTCTCTGACGTAAGTTTTTGTCTTTGTGATTGTTTGTAGAATTGGTTTTCCTGTAGAAAGGGATGGGAGAGAAATGCATCAAAAATCAGTCATAGGTACAGGAGAAATGGACATTATTTGTACTTCATTAGGCAGCGTTTCGGTCTTCCTCCCTTCAACTGGCTGAAGACAACACAGTTCTAGCCTTTGTATTTTAGCCCAATATTTGTTTTCTAGCAAGATGTTGCCTTTTTCCTTGGGTGCTAAGAAACGCACCAGACAGTCCAACACCATCTGTAATGTCACATGCAATACCAATCCTGTGATTTATCACCTCCCACAGCCCCCCCAGATTATCCCAAAGAGTATTTTTTTCCCAAAAACGCACTTACATTGGCCCAGCTGGTTCATCATCTGCAGCAAGCATCCCGAGGCACCCAGGGAGAGACAAGGGAAGGAAAGAAAAAGAGAGTCAGTGTTTGCAGGGGGCCACAACAGGAGCAGCAAAGTGATCTATCTACAGCATCAAAGGCCATTCCAGTCGGGAGTGCAAGGATCATGGAGTTACTGCTCTGGAGTCGGGTTTAATGGCAGGTATGTTGCTTCAATGGGTTTAGTTAACACTTGGAATGCTGGTCATGAAGGACTGCAACTGGAGCGGACAGATTGGTGCAACATGGTCAAGACTCATCTTGTCCCCAAGTTCCAGTGGTTCAATCTCATAAAAATAGATGAGGAGACAAACCAACGGTTCAGTTGTAAAATCCTGCTGGATGTTTGCTTGCATTGACTTTTTAAAAATATGTATTTTAATTTTTAAGCCGTTTTTCCACTGCTGATGGGTAACTCCTGGTATATACCCCAGAGGATACATACTCCACACTCATTTTCCCCCACGGATGTAACCTCTACATTCCCCATTTTTCTCAATGTTTAATTAGAAGGGACCAGGTTAGGAGGAGGCTGAAGGGGAACACTCGATTCCAGCCCCAACCATGGTCCTTGGGCAGCAGCATCCAGTGTCACCAGGAGGAGTCAGGGTGCTGGGACACCTCCGGACACACTTCAGCTGCAGAGGACAGACAGCATCGTCCTGCCCATGGCCCTTGGCATAACTCATTTAGGAGCTGGCTGGGGGTGGGGAATCTGCCAATGAGGAATGTTTCATATGAACTCTCACGACCAATTGGGCTTTGTTTTGGAATTCTCAAACACTATTTTCACCCACGCTGTAGTACAGAAGACAAAACTGCATTTACACAACAGTACAAGAGTCAATCCAGGAGCCTAATGCTCCCACAGATGGATTTTGGGGGAACCAATTCAGGCCCTGCTGGTTTTGGCACTTGACAGTTGCCGCTCCCACCTCGTGCCAGAAGGATTTTTCAGGGAAGTCTTTGAGAAACTCTCAGCAGGATTCCACAAGGGTGCTTAGTGCACATGAAGCAGTTATGGAAATTACAGTCTTACAGTGTAGGCATCCGCATGAGCACACGCCAGGAGTAATGTCGGGGAGAGGGGACATTACTCCACCTGGGCCCTCGAGGCAACGGAGAGGCAAAGCCACCGCTAGCACAGACAGTGACCAGAACAAAAAATACTTCAAAAATAAAGAACTAACCACAAACCAAGAGCTTTACAGCCAAAGTAACAGACTAGCGACACACCGGTGTCCACAGAATTCCAGTACCAGCAACAATAACTGTCGGACAAGGTACAGAGAACTGGGACTAGGAAGGACAGCCAGACATCAATGTGCTGTTGTATATACAGTGAGATATACAGAGACACATCAGGTACTCAAACACAAAGCACAGCAGAGGAATCTACGGCTTCCTTCCACAAACATCTCTGGGAATCACGGATCCGAGAGCAGCCGAGCTCCACGCTCCGGGAGGGACAGCGAGCCCTGGCCCCCGAGGCCAGCGCTGCCTCTGAGACCCAACTCTGCTCCAACAAGCACCATCCACTGCTTTGGGAGTTTGTTTGGCTGGACTTCAGCAATAGCAAACTGCACCGTGGACACTCGCTACAAAATAACCATTTTCCCTCCTCTGCTCAAAGAGTTAAATGCCCGTTTCAGATCAGCAAGTTTGTGTTGTCAAAAAAAAAAAAAAAATTTAAAAAAAGCAGCTTTAAATTGATAAAGGCTGCCATTGGTGATTCCTCATGAAGATCCCACAAAAAAGCCTACTGGGAATACTCTGCTTGGTGGATCCCCACCACTGCTCCCTGTCCCATCTCTAACCTAAACCAGAGATAAAAAGAGCACGGGAAATTCCCGGTCAGCCGCTAAAGTGCTGGCAAAGCATCCCCAGTACAGAACAGACACAGACCGAACCCTCAGCGAAACCAGGGGCAACAGAACAACAGAAAAACCAGTACAAAATCAGACTAAAGAAAAGGTTCAAAACAGCAAACTGAAATCCAAATTAGTCGTGAACGTGAATGAGGAAGTTTTCAAGAGTGTTAACGTTATGACTTGTGCGTTGTATAGACTGAAGCGGAGGTTAAACAAACTCCAAAGCATGCAGAGCTCTCACTTACCACCATTTTTTAAGGGTATGATGCAATTGAAGGGGGAAAAAAAAAAAAAAGAAGTCATAGTAACCGACAAGATCAATATCACCCAAAGCTTTAATGCCACAGCCCTGCTCTAGGACAGTCAGCAGCACCTACAGCACAGAAAGGTCCCCAGTGCTCCCCAAGGCTGCTGGGAGCAGCCACTGACCACACAGAGCCCCTCCTGCAGCACCTGCCCTGGCACTGGGCTCCTGCAGGCTCCAAACCCCCCTGCTCACAGAGCACAGCAGTAACCCCACAGCCAGGCCTGCCCTCAGGCCATGGAATGACCTGCTTCATGGGGCCCCAAAACTGCACATTCTGAGCCAAAATGGCAGGAGTGCTGCTTGGCTTTAACACAGGTAATCAATCCCTGCAGGCAAAAATACCTGGGAATTAAAAGTGGAAGATGATGACAAGTAGATCTCCCTAAGCTCCTCCACTTGGATGGGAATGTGTTTTGTGCCCCCCCTCCCATTTTCAGCCTTAATTTCCAAGGCATTTTACATGTCACTCAGTTTCTTTCACCGCCTTTGGAAAGCTACAGGGTTTATTTTTAGTATCAAATTAATCCTGGGTAGCATCTTGTGACTGGTGGAACTTAAAAATGAAACACTAGCGGGTTCTTCCAACACTAAGGTTCCAATTTTTGCTTCTGAAGGGATTCTACATCTCAACTCATGCTTTAAAACCTGGAAAGAATCAACCCCAGACTGGTCTGGGTTAAAGCCCATCCAGTGCCACCCCCTGCCATGACAGGACACCTCCCACTGTCCCAGGGTGCTGCAAGCCCTGCCCAGCCTGGCCTGGGGCACTGCCAGGGATGCAGGGGCAGCTCAAGGCTCTGAAGGAGCAGCCAGAGCCTGTGACAGCTCAGGGTCTGTGTCCATTCCCACTGGGAACAGCTGATGGCTGTGGCCTCACTGTGTACCTGCCTCAAAACCTGCTCACCCTGACTAATTTAAAGTGTGGGAGAGAAAGATGTGCATAAAAGGGAAAAAAAAACCCACCAAAATCACTGGTTACAAAAGGTAAATGGTTGCAGTTAAAACAGTTTCTTTCAATTACTTACAGTAATAGCAGGAACAGGGGAAGTCAAGAAAAAAGCAAAAGAGGGTTAGAAAGAATGTGGGGATTTAGATGGAGCTTCTGCAGAGCCAGGAGAAGAAACACATTTATGGGAAGTCTTTGGATTAGGCTGAGGAATGAGAGGGGAAGAAGGAAAAGGGACATGTTATAACCCAGTCACCTCAGGGCTATGGATTTACCAGTACAAACCAGTCCCATTCCTGTGGGGAATGGAGCCAAGGGGTTTTTCCTTTCTACTTACCCCAGAAAACACCCTTTAAGCCAGAGGCTATGCTGATTTTAGACTGTTTGATGCAACAACAGCAGAACAACAGCCCACTCCTTTAAGAACCCCTGCTAGGCTACCCTCAGGTGGTGCTGGCTGAGCTATGGAAACCAAGCAGCTCGGGCTGTACTACAGAGAACAAAGCCATTCCATCTCTCCCTGCCCAGGGCAGCACCCTGGCATTCCCTGCTGGCACCTCCTCCCCTGGGCATGCAGCCACGTGCCAGGGCATGCCACGCTCATGCAGCTCTCGTCCCCAAAGCCATGGAAGCTGCCCATGGCCAGCCCCCTCTGGCCCTGCCAGCCCCTGGCTGCTCTCTGGGAACAGGGAGCGAGCTGGATGCTGCCTTGCCAGGTGTAAGGCAGGTCAGAACTCACGTTCTGAGAGGATGCAGGGATTCAAGCACCATCTGCCCTCCCTTCCTCCTTCCAGCACAGGATTTGGATGTGCTGGGAGAACATTCACAGGCTCCGCAGCAAACCCTGCTCCAGGCACCCCCTGGTGCCACTGCTTTGGTGGGAACAGGGATTTCACGGGTGCTGTGTTCTTTTCCTGCTCTCCAGCAGCAGGAAAAAGAATCAACTCCCAAATCAGAGTTCTGAGAAGGAGGAAACATCAGCAAAGGAGCTCCTGAGCAGCCCTGGCCCAAGGCACACCAAGCAGCTCACGGATACACAAAGCCAGGTCCATGCAAAAACGAGGCCTGCAGTCAGGAAATGCCAAAGTTAAAGGAGTGTCCCTGCTCTTCCAGCATGGCAGCACTTCCAACAGAGGGAACATCTTCACTCTGAACTGCTCCCAGTGTACCCAGGAGCCCATCACCCTCCCCAGCCTCCTGTGGGCATGCTGAGCCATTTGAAGCCTGTAGAACATGAAGATGTGAGGGAAAGGGAAAGGGAAATGTTCAGTTGTTTCTTTGGGCTGGCCAGGTAGAATTTCCAGGTGCTGGGGAAGAAGTTCCAGAGGCCTGAGGATTTCTGTCCCACCAGTCACATCCCCCAGGACTAAGTGGGCACTTGTGCCCAGCACCAGGCTGGTCTCACCTGAGGAGCTGACCCAGCACACCCCAAACCCTGTCATTTGTGTAGGTTTAACTGAGCCAGCCCTAAAGTATCACCTGGGCACAGCACGAGGTGAGAGCTCATCCTGGGCACCTGCAGCTCCCAGCAGGACCCAAAATCAGCAGTTCATCCTGCACGGCCCCAGTCAGGAGCCAAGGTGTGCTCCAGCAGTTCATTAACAGCTCCTTCTGCTCCAAAAGCCTTTGATTTTCCTGAGCACAGGAAGTGGCCACGTTTAGCAGCACTGGTTTATTCCAAATTTTAAACACAATCCTTAGAAGTGGTCTGAGTAAGTCACGTTTCCAGCTGTCTGTGCACTGCTCTCAGCAGGCCAGATGGTGGCCAGGACACCAGAGGATTCCTGAGGGGTGGTGGCAGATACCCTGAGGTGGATGTGTGACACCTACAGAGGGGACACACCACAGGTCCAACACCTGCACCCAACCCTCGGGATCTTTACAGGGATCTGCAGCCAGAGCCATTCCCCAGCAGGACGTGCAGATCAACAGGGGCCACCACCCTCACACCTGCTGTGGGACCTGCACTCCTGGGGACTCCAGAAAGGCATTCCAGAGTTATTCCACCCTGGGAAGACGAGGTGATGGTGGTGATGATGAAGCAATCTCAGTGTCTAAGGTTGGATAGGTCCAAGGAGAACGTCCCCATCCCAGCAGGAAGGGCAGCAACAGCTCTGTGCTTGCAGCACCACCTCACACGAGGAGCTCTGCCATGAGCACATCCCTAAAGGTGAGCACATCCCACTGACACCAAGGCTGGAAAAGCCAGCAGAGATCCTGGCTGGTGCCAGCTGCTGGATCAGGAGTGCTGTGTGTTTGGCTCAGCTCCCTCCCCAGCTCCCTGCAGCAGCGGAGGCGGAGGTGTGATTTTGGAAGGGGGAGCTGAAATCCCAAACACCGAGCATGCCGCTGCATTCCAGCATTAACTTTGGCATTTCATAACCATGTCTTGAAAATAATAAAATTCAGGAGAACCCTGAGTCAAACATCCCCACGTGGCAATCAGGAGGCTCCTGATGATTTCCCACGTGTGCATTTGTCCGTGCCCTGCTCCCGGGGCGTTCCCCACGGCGGCAGCACAGAAAGCTTCGGTGCCAGTATGGAAGATGCACAGCTATCCAAGGAATGTGGGACTCTGGTGGCATGGTGCCAGCTGTGTCCATCAGCCAGGCAAACCTCATCCCCAGCTACGGACTGTCACACTCAGCATGGATTTCTCCTCCAGGAAAGGGGACAGGGAGAACATCCGACCCCCAGGGAGGAGCGTCATGTCACTCCTCAGGGCTCTGCCTTCACAACAGCAGCCCCAGTGAGCACTGGAGTAACCTCAGCTCCTTGGCTCATCATCCTGGACAGCTCCAGGGGGATGATGAGCCTGGATCCCTCAGGTACCTGGGGAGTGGCCAGACCAGCCAGGAAAACTGCTGCCTTGGAAAGAGGCAGTGAACTCTTTACCTCCAGTGTCAGCTCCCCTGCACCACCACGGGGGCTGTGCTGCGATCTGCTCCCACCACAGCCAATTCCTGTTGGATTCAGTCCATTTGGGGCTGTTTGCAGGGAATATTTGTGTATCAAATTCCCAGGACCTTGTTTTGGTCCTTGTGAAACTTCATCCAATGAAAATTCTGAACAAGGGGAGCTGTAATCACTGACATGGAGGAGGAGGAAAATGGAAATTGTCTGCTCCAAGTTCTCCGGGCTGGTGGAGGTCCCTGAGGCCACGCTGAGGGCAGGACAAGCCCTGGAGCCACTGGAAGCTGTTAGTGATGCACAGAACATGCACTACGGCTCAACTGGGGCTCCACCCTGAGAGCAGCCCCCACACATGCTCTGTAAGCAGTTAGTAAGTGCTACTCAAGGCTGACAACCAAAGCTGGTTTCCTCTAGGGATGCACTACTTCAGCCAGGTCTGACCCAAGCCTCGGCCCTGCTCCCGTTATTCCATTTGCTGTGTTCCACAAGCTCCTCTCCTCACTGTGGATCCCTGTGAGGCCCATGAGGGTGGCTGTGCCCACCCCACACACACATCACTGTCTCACAACCCAATTTTCATGCCCTGTGAGGGCCCCCCGCAGCCCCACAGCCACACCCAGCTGCCCTGGGTAACAGCTCTCACTGGGAAGGGCTTGGCCAGCCCAGGATGGTGCTGAGGATCACTCCAGCATGCTGCCCTCCACCTGCCCCATGCTTGGATCCACCGTGTTCCTGCAGCACCACAACATTCCTGCTGCTTCCCCTGAGGAGTCCTCGCAGAGGTTTTCTTGCTACACACTGGAGTAAGCTGCTAGCAGCACATTAAAGGCTGTTTCTCAGCATGTATTCAGCCTCACACTGCCCCTTGCCCCAGCTGTGCACAGGGGAAGGTGTGCAGGAGAAGCTCATAGATAAAAGTTACTACTAGTTGTATGTACCAAACACAGATGAATTAATTAATTATTGCTACCATCAAACCTGGTAATAAGCCCTATTTTTATAAAATCTAATCAGTGGCTACAATAGATACAGGTTCCAGAGCATTCCTTAACTACAGATTCAGCTACACAGCAGAGTAAGAGCCCTCCCCCCATCTCTGAACCCTGCACACATTTCAGTTTTGAAGCACCTTTGCAGCCCCAATCCCTTGAAGTGCAACAATTCCTTGGTTTGAGTGCAATGTCCCCTCACAGCCCTGCCCAGAGTCCAGCCGTGGGGAGGAGGGAATGCCACCGGGGGTGAGGGTGCTGCCAGCTGTGCCCCTGTGCTGCCCCACGCTCCTTGGGGCACACAGAGAGATGGGAGCGCTCCACCCGTGACACGACAAAGCTGTCAAGACATCCACAACCCCCTGAGCCCTGGGCCTTGCACCCTCTGGGCTTCATGTCCGGAGAGGGAGGAGAGGAGAAAGGCAGGAGCGTGGAGCGGGACAGGCGGGGCTGCTGGTCCTTCCTGCGGGGCGGCTCCTCCGGCAGCAGCAGCGGCAGCAGGGCGGGGCCGGGCCGGGCCGGGCGGGCTCAGCGGCGGCGCGGGGCGCACTTACCGTCGGGAACTTCATCCGGCCGCTTCCGCTTCTCGTAGATGACGATGATGACCACCAGGATGACGATCTCTGCCAGGATGCCCAGGAAGGGCCACAGCGGGGCCAGGTGGCTGCGCACGCGCAGGATGGTGGTGACCGACACCGAGCCCACCTGGTTGGTGGCGTTGCACTGGTACTCGCCGGGGTCCTCGTTGATCTGCAGGTTTGTGATGCTCAGCTCGGTGTAGTTCTCTTTGTTGGAAATGAAGAACCTGCCCGAGGAGTTGTTGATGTCCTGGCGAGGGGACAGGGGTGGGAAACAGTAACAGCTTTAAGGCCTTTGTGGCACGGGAAAAGGAGATTTGAGGGAGGAGCCCAGGCCTGGTGTTTGTCTCCCCAAACACCACAAAGGGAACCCTGCACTCAGGGGTCCGATCACTGCCAGCACTCAGCCACTCCTTGAAACCTCCAGCTCACACTCAGCAGGGAACACTCATCCCATCCTGGCTCCATCCATCCAATCCCTGCAGCAACAGGAAACAGCTGGGCCGGAGGGGTTGGAAATTCCCAGCTGCTCTCTGCTATTCCCACTGCTGGTCACATTTTCCTGCTCACTACATCATCACTGGCTACATGGAACAAACAGATCACCCAAGCTCTAACAGGGATCACTGCCACCTCCTCATATTAAGTCTTGTGAGCTCCACCAGTAAAACTTGGAGGAATTTATAACCCAATGTGGTTTTAAATCACATTTCATAAGTCAGTCTTGCAGTTTGTAGCAAATTCCAGAAAATAACTTTCAGGGTAAGTTCTTAACATTGCTCACAGCAATGCAGTGAGCAGGTTTTTTCACATACCAATAATATAACTATCAATTTTTATTTATATATTTTATATATTGATATATAACATCAATTTTATATTCACCCATCCATCCTCACTGCTGCCAAAAACATCCACCTTCACTCACACTTTGGAGGGACTGCGCTTTGAGAAGTCACAGAGCTCCTTCAACAGCCCATCCCCAAGCCCAGGTGCTGCTCTCCTCTCCCTGGGGCTCTGGGCAGGCTGAGCCATCCTGAGCCCCCTCCTTACCTCAAACACCCCATTGACCTTCTTGCGCCACACCCACTCGGGGTGGGGGAAGCCCACGGACTTGCAGTACATCAGGGCCTCCTGGCCCTCGTTTTTGTTCTCACTCCTCTTGTGCCCAGTGATGTCAGGAGTGGCTACGAGACAAAAAAGCACCTTCTAAGTACAAACAGGCTTCTTTCACTCACCTGGACACAAATTCCTCCAGCTCCCTGGAAGCTGGGCCTTCCCACCCCAAGGGGATGTTATGGATGGATGAACTGTGCTCTGCGTGTCCCTCAGCCCTAACCCTGTGCTCTGTGTGTGTCACCCAGCACAGCCCTAACCCCCGTGCTCTGTGTGTGTCCCTCAGCCCCGTGCTCTGTGTGTGTCCCTCAGCCCTATGCTCTGTGTGTGTCCCTGACCCCTGTGCTCTGTGTGTGTCCCTCAGCCCTATGCTCTGTGTGTGTCCCTAAGCCCCGTGCTCTGTGTGTGTCCCTGATCCCCGTGCTCTGTGTGTGTCCCTCAGCCCTATGCTCTGTGTGTGTCCCTGACCCCTGTGCTCTGTGTGTGTCCCTAACCCCCGTGCTCTGTGTGTGTCCCTAAGCCCTGTGCTCTGTGTGTGTCCCTCAGCCCTATGCTCTGTGTGTGTCCCTGACCCCTGTGCTCTGTGTGTGTCCCTGACCCCTGTGCTCTGTGTGTGTCCCTGACCCCTGTGCTCTGTGTGTGTCCCTGACCCCTGTGCTCTGTGTGTCCCTGACCCCTGTGCTCTGTGCGTGTCCCTGACCCCTGTGCTCTGTGCGTGTCCCTGACCCCCATGCTGTGTGTCCCTCAGCCCTATGTTCTGTGTGCGTGTCCCTCAGCCCTGTGCTCTGTGCGTGTCCCTGACCCCTGTGCTCTGTGCGTGTCCCTGACCCCTGTGCTCTGTGTGTGTCCCTAACCCCTGTGCTCTGTGTGTGTCCCCAACTCCCATGCTCTGTGTGTGTCCCTCAGCCCCGTGCTCTGTGTGTGTCCCTGACCCCGGTGCTCTGTGTGTGTGTGTCCCTAACCCCTGTGCTCTGTGTGTGTCCCTGACCCCTGTGCTCTGTGTGTGTCCCTAACCCCTGTGCTCTGTGTGTGTCCCCAACTCCCATGCTCTGTGTGTGTCCCTGACCCCTGTGCTCTGTGTGTGTCCCTCAGCCCCGTGCTCTGTGTGTGTCCCTCGGAGCAGCCCTAAGCCCCCCTGAGCTTAGGCTGGCTCAGGGCAGTGCCTGGGCTGACCCCTGGCCCAGCAGATGGCCCCAGGCTGCAGGGCCCACCTTTAAAGCTGCAGCTCCTAATTACAGCACACGTGGCTGGATGTGTGATGGCAGCTCTGAGCTGTTAATCCAGCCCAGGCCAGCCTGGCTGCTCCAGGAAACTGGAATTTCCAACAGGAGACTCCCCAGCTCCACCAGCAGATTCCCTGCAGGTGCACACAGAGCCAGCAATTCCAGCTGCAGGCTGAGATCATGAGAGGAATTTGCTCAAAGGGAACAAAAGCTCTCGTGCCAGCAGACAGCAGCTGAGCCTGCTCCTCCCAAAACTGCAGCAGCAATCTTTGGGAAAATGCCTGGCAAGCTGTCCTGCTTCCTCCTGGGCTACGTCAAAGGGGTTTTGATGAGAAGCACCCCGTGCCTCAGATCCTTTTTTGACAGGAACAGCATTATCCAAATGAGACTGTGAACCACAGCACATCCATGGCTGTAGGGAAGCCTGGGCTTCAGCTCCTGCTGGTGTGTGCTCACCTGGGCAGGCACACAGGAGAGGCCTCAGGCACCCTCCAAGTGCCCATGGGAATTCCAACAGCACTTCCCACACAGCCTTTCCTGGGCCTTGCAGGAGTCCTGACCAGAGGATGAAGCTCAGCCAGATGCCAACTCCTTAATTCCAAGATGATGCCAAACCACTACACCTTGATAGGTAAGAAGGGTTTACAAACCCAAGGGGTTCATTTAGGAAAAGTGCCACTCAAAATGCATCTTTGCCCATCAGACATAAAAATACCCTGAGAGACATAAAACCTGCCCTGCACGAAGGAACCACACCCAAACAACCCCTGGTCTTGTAGAGAAAGGAGCTGCCAGAAGCTGAAGGAAGCTGGGAGCAGCACTCCCCACCTGCCAGAGGCAGGAGCACCTGGAGCAAGAGGAGTTCCTGAGCTGAATTCAGGTCTCAGGCAGGAACTGAGTCAGCCCTGGGGCTGGCAGGGCAGTGCTGCTGCAGGACCCAGGCACTGCAGAGCACCTGGCACGTCCTTCCCACCCTGTCCCTAGCCTCAGAGAGGAAAATGACATTTATTCCACACAGTGAGGGCTCCAGGGGGGACTGTCACTGAAAGGTGCCACCACTTCTCTGCTGGGCCTGGGACCTTCTTAAAGCAGGAGCTGGGTGAGCCCCCTGTGGCTTTTGCTTCCTGACACCTCTGTGCTTCCCACACTAACTCCAGGGATTTGGAAGGATCCCTCCTTCCTGGAGGAGGCCAAGGAGGGATCTCCTCCAGCCACAGAGCCCTGCGGTGACAAGGACACGATCCCAGAGCTGGCACTGCTGGAATGCCACCAGGGGCTGCAAACTGGCACCACTCCCTGAGGAAGAGCAGCAGTGGCACTCAGCAGCTCCAGGCTGCTGGCTTCCAGTGACACCCTGAGCAGGGCTGAGCCTGGAAAAGGGGACAGGGACAGCACTCCCAGCTGGCCCAGTTTGTGTCAGGCTGCTGGCAGGGAGGGAAGGGACAGGAAAGGAGAGGGAACACTTTCTGGGACACCTCCACAATGACATTGCAGGAAGGAGAGGCCAGCTCCCAGGGTGATCCCAGCTCCCAGTGCCCAGAATACCTCTGCTCCTCGTGGCTCTGCTGGGCCAGGGCTATTCCTGGAGCACCCAGGGGCTCTGTGCACTGCTGGGCTTCCAGGGCTCAGAGCCACCACCCAGACACCAGCCCAGCATTTTCAGTCCCAAACAATGCAGGAAACTGTGTGCTGCTGGCCCACATCCCTGCAGCCCCTGAGCAGGAATTCCCTGGGAAGCTTTTCAAGCCAGGATTGATCCCTGCACCATCCTGCTCCGTGCCAGCCAAAGCCCAGCACTGATTCCTCAGGTTTTCAGTTTCTCTGTTCTGTCTTTAGCTTTCTATTATTCTATTATTTAGCTTTCTATTTCTTTTCACAGGGTGGTGGAGGCAAAACAATCCTGCTCTAGCTGGAGACTCAAGGACTGGAGACTCTTCAAACTTCAGGCCCAAAGCTTAAACAATATGAAAAGAGGAGGGCAGGCAAGCAAGCAAGGAGGTTGAAACTTCATCATTAAGCTGTTAATTGGACAGTTAACTCCCATATGCAAATGGACTAAAACTTATAAAAATGTGAGATCTCGTGACCAAGCCCTCCTTTGCTCCCGTCTTGGAGCCATCTGGGCATTGCCAGGGTGTGGCCTTTGAGGGCACTTCAATAAATCTCCACTTTATTCCCCTTAACTCCATCCAGCCTCTGCTCAGCTCCTCAGGGCATCAGGGTTTTGTTGGGAAGGATTTGGATTTCAGCTCTCAGGCAGCAGAGCCCCCTCTCTGCTCTGTCACTGCAGAATGCTCCTGGTCAAGGTTTGTATTCCTGCATGAGAAGCAGGAAAAATCCTCAAGGTGGGCTGGAAACACTCACAAAGAGCAAAAGGAATCAGGGTAATTTAAATTATCTACCAAAAAAAGGGAAAATTAACAGACATTCAGGCCTGCTTGACACGAGAGGAATTCTAAGCAGCATCATTTTGAGAGTTTTAAACCAAGACACAGGAGAAAAGGGGTTTGTGGCAGGGTGATCACAGGGCTCCAGTGCTCCCAGCAGGCACAGAACTCAGTGTGCAGCAGCTTTCTGAGGGGTTTGGGCTCACACAGCCAGGAAAATTCATCTCCTCATACACAGCAGGCATTCAGCCCTTCCAAGCTCTTTACCACTGGAAAGGAGAGGGAGATTTAAATGTGTGCCACCTCCAAGCCATGGCCCAGTTACCTTCAAGTGTCCCATTAAAAGACAAAATTAAAGCAAGGGCAAAGCACCTAAAAATATTCCTGCACTGCACACTGGGATGTCTGAGGGGTGACCTGAACAGGGCTCTGGAAAGTTTCTTTTTCTGGTTATGATTCCAACCCCTGCCTGTCTCCCTCTGGAGCTTGAAGGCACCAGGAGAAGGGGGAATGTGAGAGGATTTTCATGGGCTCAGAGTGTCCAATTTAATTTATTCCTGGTAGAGAGGAGCCAGGCTGCAGCAGAGGTTTTCTGAGACAGTCAAGAATCGAGGCCCAGGCTCTTCCCAGGAATAACTGGGGAGGAGGGAACAGGAAGGTGCAAAGGGAGCAGGGGAATCCCTTGATGAGAAAAGGGCAGAAAGGCCTGGCAGGAAGGGGAATTCCAAAGGTCCTTCCAGCACCTGTTTCCTCTCCCCTTCTGCCAGGATCCTGTGAGAGCAGGGGCACTGCAGACTTCTCCAGGGCTGCCCTTCACTGTTTGTGTTTCTGTTCCTCCTCAGGCCTCCAGAGCTCCACGGCAGCACTGCAGGGATGCCCCAGGTGGAAATGCAGCCATCAAAAATCCCCTTCCAGGGGGCAGGAGGGGGGCCCTGGCCAGGCCTGGCAGCTCCAGCACCACCCCCCACCCAAATCACCCCCAGCCTGCTCCAGTGCCAATGAAAAGGGGACACAAGATCCCTGCTCCAAGGGCCCCTCTCCCTAAACACAGCATTTGCTGCATTCCCTAAATCCAGCATTTCCCCAAACCCAGCATTTTCTGGATTCCCTAAATCCAGTGTTTCCCTAAACCCAGCATTTGCTGCATTCCCTAAATTCAGTGTTTCCCTAAACCCATTTCCCTACACCCAGCATTTGCTGCATTCCCTAAATTCAGTGTTTCCCTAAACCCAGCATTTGCTAGATTCCTTACACAAAGCATTTGCTAGATTCCTTACACCCAGCATTTGCCAGATTCCTTACACCCAGCATTTGCCCAAACCCAGCATTTGCTGCATTCCCAAACCCAGCACTTGCTCAGCCTCAGGTTTGCAGCTGGGAGCTGCCCCCAGAGCTCTGGGGAGCTGAGCAGGAGCAAAGCCCCCCTGGAATGAATTCCCAGGAAGGCACCAGACAGTGCCATTAACCCCTGCATTCCCAATGCTCCCACACCTCCGCCCTAAGGATTTTTTTGAGAAAACAATCCCGGAATGGTTTTGGCAAAGGGACCTAAAGCCCATCCAGTGCCAGCCCTGCCATGTGCAGGGACACTGCCCATCATGCCAGGCTGCTCCAGGGCCTTGCAGGGACAGGGAGGGACAGGGAGGGACAGGAGGCACAGCACACCAGGGGAGCTGGCCCTGCATGCCCTGGCTGCCTCTGCCACGGGCTCTGGGGAAGCTGCTCACAAGCTGTCAGAAAATCCCTATTTTTGGAGCACTCTGGCACTCAGCACCCTCCTTCCCCTGTGCATCAGCAGTGAGAGCTGCACCCTAATTACAATCAGCATAATTACAATTCAATCTGAGTGTAATTGCTCCAGCACCAACAGGACCCATGCAGGTAACTATGGATTACAGGTGTGCATGGGCACCCAGCTGGTGTCACTGTCCCTCACATCTGCTCCAAGTGCAATCCCCAGTTACAAGCCCCAGCTTCCCAGGAGGAGCATTTAGGTGTAAATCACCTGTGGGAAGTGAGTAGGATCACTTCTCCTCACCCTTCAATCACAGAAATTGACTTTTCCTCCCCCAGAGCGAGCTCCCAGCTCCCTGCCAAGCTCTGCTGGAGGCCCTGCCTGGCACAGCAGCAGCCAAGCCCCGTGGCAAAGAGCCCAAAGGGCCTTGCAGGGACCATCAGAGCTGGCAGAGGTCCTGCTCCACTCCCAGAGTGGCATTTCCCCTCTCCAGGAGTGGCTTGTCACCTAAAGCAGCCCAGAGGAGCCAGCAGGAGCTTTACATCTTCATTAACATCAGGAGATTCAGCAATCAGAGCAAAAGGGCAGAATGGAAGAAAAAAATCCCCAAGAAAAAGAAGAGAAGGAAAATGGAACCCCTCCAGCTGTGCACCCTGAACACCCAGCCAGGCTCCTCAGAGGCACAGGGTGGTGGAACTCCCTTTCCCACAGACTGACAGGACCTGCCAAATTCCACACAAACTCCCAACCTCAGCCCTCCTGCAGCCCTGTGGGAATTCCCTGGCACCAGCACTGCTCTGTGGCTCCCCTACAGCCACACCTGTGGCAAACCTTGCCCATTCTGCAGCTTTTATTCCCAATTTCAGGCTCCAGGAGGTGCCCATGGCCCAGAGGTGTTTCAGTGCCCCCACACCCAGGGCTGCTCCCATCTCTGAGCTCTCTCCCTGGACGTGTGCCAGCCTCTCCCTGGAAATCAGAGCTTTTCCCTATGACAATCAATTATTGTTTCTGATCACGAACCAGGCAGGGGGAGGAGGCCTTTCCTGTGCTGGCAGGGGAGGGGACAAGGTGACAGTGAGGGCTGCAGCAGTACCTCTGACCTCGATGGTGGCGTTGGCCACGGGCGAGCCGGAGAACACGAACACACACAGGTACTCCCCTGACTCCTCTGCTCGGGCCTTCAGGATCCTGCAGGGACACCAATCAGCACCTCAATTAGCACCCCTTAATTGCACCCCTAATCGATGGTGCAGCCAGGGCACACCCACCCTCCCCAGCACACACTGAGCCAGTTTCCTCCCCCAAAAGACTCCTATTTTATTCATTTATTTGTATTAATTATTCCATTTTAAATTATTCCTTTAATTCTTTTACTTATTAATAATTCTTTTATTTATTATCCTTCCCTTTTTAATTAATCCTTTTATAATCAAGCCAAAAAGCCCTCTCAGAAGAACACAAACCCTGCAATAAAATCATTTAATGACACATGGAAACTGCTGAGACACACGGAAAAAGCTGCTCACTTCAGGCAGCATTTACACACCCAATCTCCAGTTATAAAGTGAATTAACTTCAGATAAGGACCTCTGCAATGGCAGAGCAGTTCAGGAGCACATGGCCAGAGTGAGGAGAGGAAGGACAAGGTGGAGCTGTCTGACTGTCCCTGGGCTCTGGCTGCCATCAATCATTCAGGAGCTGCAAAGTGACACAGCTCCAGGGCTCACAGGAGCAGCCACCCCGAGGTGCTGAAGGGTTAGGAGAGGTTCCCTTCCTGCTGCAAGAGGCAGGATTTGGAATTGAAACAGTTTAATCTCTAAATTCTGGAGCTTTCTGGATGATAAAAGTACCCAGCTCTGAACTCCAAGCACCAAAAACATCTGACAGCAAAACAAAGTGACTGAAAAAACAAGAACCTGGGAGTTCAAGGGAAATAAACAGAATACAAACGATGAACCAACGTAAAACATAAATAAATGGGGGGGAGGGAACACCCGCTGTTAACCACAGCTCTGCTGCTGCTGCTTTTCACTTAAAAAACTTGGGATTCCTGGATTTAAAATGTAACCAAAGCAGAGTTAAGGGGCAGATCCAAAGCAAAACCAAACAGCATCAGCAAAGCAGCCCAGGAGTGCTCAGGAATTCAGGATCTGGGATTGCTGGGAGTCCCCCCATTCCCTGGGGACAAGGGGACTGTGGTGCTCTCTCACTCCACTCCTTCCTTCCCAGCAGTGAGAACTGAAGCCAAGCCTAACTCTTCCTTTCCAGAGGGATTTGGAAGGAAAAATCCAGGCTGGCTTGGAAGAGCCTCAGCCTGGCCCTTGCTGGGCAATACTGAGCAGTTCCTAGGAAGCCTGAGCACCACTCCAACCAGTGACTCCCAACCAGAGCCCCAAAGCTCAGGCCCAGGGCTGAACCCTGCTCTGAGCAGGGACAGGAAGGAACCATGGAAGGAAATGAGACCCAGTTTTTAATTGCAAAATTAAGCAGGTAATTCAAAGTGAGCTAAAGGGGAAAATGAAAGGACAAATCATTAATCAGGATCAAAGCCAGCTTCCAAAGTGCTGTGGGTGAGAGGCTGCTTTGCCAAGGCCATGGAAACCTGAACATGCCCCAATCCTGTGTCAGTGAAGCAGAGGGAAAGGGCCCCTCTAGAGACAGAAAACAGCTGGGACCAAGTTGTCAGGAGGGGTTAAAACATCCCTAAAGAGCTCTTCAGCTTGGCTTAATGTGGAACTGGAAGTTGGATTTGCTGCCCATCAAGGGGGAAAATGGATGGAGAGAAAAAACAGGGCAAGAAAATCACAGAGGGAACAGACTCTGAGGGCATCACTGAGGGAACTGCAAGGGATCCCATCAGCTCCAGCCAAGGGCTGGGATCATCCCACAGCAGTGCTGAGACCAAACAACCCCGGCAACACCTCAGGGACACCTCAGGGACACCTCAGGGACACCATCCCTGCCCTCCCCAGGGCACAAACACCATCCCTAACCATTCCCATTTATTATTCAGGTTGGGAGTTTGGGCTCTGGGGGGATGTGCAGCAACAGACCCACCCATGAACCCTGGAGAAGAGCTCTGAACTGCCAGAGTCTGACTGAGCCACTGCTGTGGGAAGGAGCACGGAGTGCCCTTGTCCCCTGGCTCAGCCCAGGCCACCCACACCTCAGGGACACCATCCCTAACCATTCCCATTTCCCATTCCAGCTGGGAGTTTGGGCTCTGGGACAATGTGCAGCAACAGACCCACCCATGAACCTGCAGAAGAGCTCTGAGCTGCCAGAGCCCGACTGAGCCACTCCTGTGGGAACACCAGCAGTGCCCCTGTCCCCTGGCTCAGCCCAGACCACCCACACCTCAGGAACACCATCCCTGCCCATTCCCATTTCCCATTCCAGCTGGGATTCTGGGTTCCAGAACGATGTGCAGCAACAGACCCACCCATGAATCCTGGAGAAGAGCTCTGAGCTGCCAGAGCCCGACTGAGCCCCCGCTGTGGCACCACCAGCAGTGCTCCTGTGCCCTGGCTGAGCGCAGCACCCACCTGTACTCGGTGGTGTTGGAGGCTTTCCTGGTGCCTGGGATCTCCTCTCCGTTCTTCACCCAGTAGCTGGCGGCCAGGGGGCTGGGGCTGCTGGTCAGGTTGCACTGCAGCGTGACGGCCACGCCGGCCACGTGCAGCACCACGTCCTCGCTGGCGTTGATCCGCGGCTCTGCAAGGCAGGGACAGCGCTCAGAGCCACCCCCTGGGCACAGTGCCAGCTACTCTACGTGGCACGGGGGGCGGCAGGGGAGGGCACCACACGGGGGATGGCACTGCGGGACACACGGAGGAAGCACAACCACACCAAAGAGCTCGGAGCCGGCGCGGCGGCGCTGCTGGGGAGAGACACAAGGGGTTAATGCTTTATTGGCAATCCCCACGCTGCAGGAAACACCAGTGGCTCCTGACACCTCTGTGCTTCCCACACTAACTCCAGGGGCTGCACAGGAGGCCTCAGGTACTCCTCCAGAAGCTTCTTGCTGGCTGGCACTTGGTTCTTATCACTCTTGCACCTTATCGCTCCCTGGAAGGTGCCTGTGCTCGGTCTCTCTCTCTCCAGGCAGCACTGACAGAACCAGAGCTCACAGTCTCCAGCTGCACCAAAGGAAATTGAGGTTGGATATCAGGAAACAGTTTTTTACAGAGAGGGTGATAGGTCTGGAATGGCTGCCCAGGGAGGTGATGGAGTCCCCATCCCTGGGTGTGTTTAACACAGCCTGGGTGTTGAGGCTGGGCTGGACTTGATGATCTCGAAGGTCTCTTCCAACCTGGTGGTTCTGTCAATTCTGTGAATTCTTCTCCTTGAGGTTTCAAACAAACCCATTTTTTATATAAACAGCACTCCTATTTAGGCTGCTCAGCAATATTCTGGATCTGCCCCTGCCCAAAGGCTGCCGTGGGCCCAGGTGCACCCAGGAGATTCCACAGGGCACAACCCCCCTGGTGTGTGGAACTGGGGAAGGCAGGAGGGCGAGGGAGAACAGCTGAGAGCAGCACCCAGAACCTGACAGTGAAATACACAGCAGGCTACAATCAGACTGAACTGCTTTGTGTCCACAGTAACCTTGAGCACAAACATTTATAAAGAACAAGAACAGCCCCAGTGCACGAGCAGAGCCCAGGATTCTGCACTTTGCTGGCTGCTTCGGGGCTGTTCCGCTCCACAGCCTCACCTGGCAACACCCAATTCCCATTCTTTAGGGCAAAACCTTTCAGAAGTGCTAAAATCAATGAGGGCACTGTGCTGCTGCCTGATTCTCAGCCACAGAAGTGCTTCCCAAACTTGGCAAAAAGATCTTCCTGCTGCAGGGTCTGTGCCTCACCTCGGGTCTGAAAGTGTTCTGTGAAAAACCACCTCACACAGGATGGCAGGGTTTAAAAATGTCACAGTTCTTACTGCTAGCCTTCAAAAAAAAAAACCAAAAAACCAGTATTTTAGGGTCAGCTTGGCCTGCAGGCCAGCCCAGAGGCTCAGTGTGTGCAAATGCTGCTGTGTGCCCTGCCTGGGATGAGTTCCTGACAGATTCCAGAGGTGCAGCTCCAGCTGCTCCTTCCTCCCTCCCCTCTGGCTGCAGGAGGCTGAGGAAGCAGCAGACTTCTCCCTGATTTCTGCAAGTCATCCAAGGAGTTTGGAGTCTGGAAGCTCTGCCATGCCTTGTGGCAACAGTTTGGGATATAAATCTATGATCCATGGAGCCTCTGGAATGCAGGTTATGAAACACAAGGAGAGAACAGAAAATCCCAACTGTGTGTCAGAACCATCCCAGCTTTCCACACAGGGAAGGAACATCCTGAGATTGCTGCCCAGGGAGAAAAAATACCCATCCTCATAACCTGCAGCATTCCAGTCCTGGATATCCTTCCTGGAAATCCAGCTCTTTAAATCATTCCTTAACTGCAGAAACACTGCAATTGCTGTTTTTGTGATTCAATTTTCACTCTGTTTCTGCCTCAATTCTCCCACACTGGGTATTTTATCCTTCCAAGGATTGTTTGGTCCCAAAATTGTTGTGTTATTCTGGTCTCATGCACCATTCCTGGCCTGCCCCGTGTGCTTTTCCACCCCCAAAAAGCTCATCTGCATTCCCACAAAAACACTGACAGAGCCCTGGGAATATTTCTGGAGTGTGTCTGAAATAGTAACTCAGTGACTGACCTGCAACCTTTTCAGTTTTAGTTCAGCAGAACTGAAGGCAGCTCTAAGTCTCATTTCCAGCTCCACCTGCATTTATGTTCCTTTGATTTGGTTATTAAAAAAGCAAAATGATGGATCAGTCTCCTCATTTAATTGCAGGAGACAAACTGCAACTGGAATTCTGGGACAGCAGCAGCCAAAGGAGGATGCTCACCTAGAAAAACACTTTTTACATATCACTTCAAGTGCCCATTTTATGTAAGCTCAGCTTTTACAGTTAAAATCCAAGCAAAGCAACAAAAAAAAAAAAAAAAAAAAAAACCAGCAAGTGAAATTCTGGTTGCAAATCCGGAAGGAGGTGGAAGGCAGATGGTGGGTCCTGGGTGCCAGATTTTCAGAAGCAAGCTGATCTCTGCAGAGGCCAGGACAGAGCCTGTGCTCTGTGGGGCTCTGGTGTCACAGCAGGGCAGCAGCCAGCACCAGCAGCTGGAAACTCCACTGAGCCACACAATTCCTATTTCCAGGACAAACTGAATGGAGCAGCTGAGGCCATCAGGGAAGGGGCTCCACTTCCAGGGACACCTTGGGAACCTCATCCCCGTTTTCCTCCTCCTCCAGCAGGCTCAGGCAGGCAGGGATGTCCACGGGCTCCTCCTCCCAGCAGGATCAGCTCAGGATCAGCTGTCCCAGCACTCTGGGGTTTGTTCCTTCCTTCCCTGCACAGCAGAGCCCCAGAGCAGCGTGATCCCACACAAGGCACTCAGGAGGCAGCTCCCACTCAGCAGCAGCTGGAACAAACTGGGAGGGGAGGAGAGGCTGAAGTGCAGTCCCTGCAGCAGCTGGGCGCCAGGGGCCTGAGGGAGGGAAGGCCCTGTCCACAGGGACACAGCTGGGCTCCCAAAGGCTCTGCACACCAGCAGGGTTGTGTCCCCCAGAGTTCCTCTGCACTGTGGCATTCTCATGCTCTGGACATGATTCCTTTGCCCAGGGTTTTCCTCCTGGGAAGCTGAAAGGCCTCAGAGAAAAGAAGAACAATTCTTATCTCATTTGCTTCTGCTGTGCTGTGCTCCTGTGGAATGTGTTTGGGGATTGTTCACCCACAGGGGATTGTTCCACTGCATTCTGCTGGGAGTTGTGTTCACTCTTTGAGGGCCAGGCTGTGTCAGGGCTCTGGAGAGAGTCAGGAGTTTGCATTATTCTCTTTTTAGCCTTCTCTAAGTATCCTGTCTGTATTCTTTAGTTAGTATAGTATTCTTTAATATAATATAGTATCAGAAAGTAATAAATGAGCCTTCTGACAAGATGGGGTCCTCCTCATCATCCCTCCTTCATCAGTGCACCTGTATTTCCAATCCTGGAGCCCCAGGAGTGTCCCAGGACACGGGGCTCTCTCCAGCCCCCAGCACTCCCTAGCAGACACGTTTCCAGGATCATTCCCAGGATGGCAGAGCTGCTGCTGGAGGCCATGCAAGCATTCCAGTCCTTTGGGAGCCCAAAGGACACGGGAGGGGCGAGGGATGGGCTGAGGCTGAGCAGCTCCAGCTCAGGGCCCCGGTGTCACTGCAGTCACTGCACAGCACCGGGATCATCGGCCATTTCTCCACGTGCACCAAGGCCGTTCCCATTTCCACAGGGAAGGTCTCTGATCCAGCAGGGCTCACGGCAGCACCAGGCTTTGGGGATGATTTGTTAAGGTACCCAAATAAGTAATCAAGACACAAACAGAGTTTTGTACCCAGTAGGGCATTAAAGGGTTACTTGTGCGCAGGGCACAGCAGCAACACCAAACTTTTGCTCTGCTCTTCTGTCAGCTGAGGGCACTGAGAAGCCACCCAAAACAAGTTCTCCTGTACCTGCACACTGCAGATTTAATTCCCTCTACCTGACACTCAGCAGCCATTTCCTTAGGCAAATGCAAGTTTTACATCTGGCCCAAAATCCTCCTCTACAGAATGTGACCGTATGAACTCCAAACCCACCTGGGGTGAAAAACAGAGCGAAGGCAGGAAAGCCTTGCCACAAGCAAGAACAAAAAAGCAATTCTGGGCCAAGCACAGCCTCTGCTCCCAGAGCTCTGCTGCTGCCAGGAGCTGCACCCTGGATGGAGCCACAAAGCTCAAGTTTGGGCTCACACTGGGCAGAATGTTCCCCCCTCCTCCCATAGGCTGCATTAGGGATGGCTGCACCTCCTCAGTGCTGCTGCATCAGAGAGCTCCTTAGGAACATGCTGCTGGCCAGGAAGGAAAAGAAACACCACAGCTTCATGGAAAAATCCAAACACGAAAGGTCACGTGGAACTGAAAGGGAAGGATTTGTCCAGAAGCAGATATGTAACCAAAACCAGGCGAGGAGGCATTCCCAGAAATTCCAAGAGAACAGAAGAAATCAAAACAAAACGGTTAGAGTTGGGAAAAGAACACGGAAATCAAAGAGAAAGGCACTGGTGGAGAAAGCAGGGAGGCTGGAAACCTCCTACCAAACTAAAGAGAGGAGGGAACAAACACAAATCCGACAGCGGGCCGGTTTCACACGGAAGCTCTACCACACATCCCGAGGTTTTCCCGAGTGCTCTGACCTAAGGAGAAGAGACACGGGTGGCACACAGGGTCAGCACTACAGGCCAGGAGGAGGAGGAGGAGGAGGAGGAGGAGCAGCCCGCGCGAGGACAGGACAGGGTGGCAGAGGGCGGGGACACAGGGGCGGGTCACCAGACTGCCTCTAGACACTACAGTGCCACTACTGGGGGCCGGACTCACTCTGCAGGACGCTTATAGTAGCCTGGGCTCGAATCCACGTAATGGAGGGATTTTGCCTCAAGTCATTCCTCCTGGGATCGTTGCTGGCCCTGCACTCGTAAGTCCCAGAGTCTTCCAAGGTAAGGCGGGTTACTCTCAGCACACTCACCCCATTGGCCCCGTAGGCAGTGTTAATGGTGACACGGCGCTTCCGAGCGCCATCCCACAGCTGTTTGAAAGCCTCTGCCCGGTTGACTTCCGCATACCACCACTGGATCTCTGGAGTGGGGTTCCCAACCACATCACAGTACAGTTCAAAGGCGTCCCCCGTGAGCTTAGTTTCTGACATGGGCGACTTGACAAACCCGGCTGCAGGGAGGGGCAGCAGAAACGCAGTGACAGAGCGGCAGAAAACAACAGAGCTCACACACAACACAGCAGCGGGGCAGAAAACACAGTTAGAGACATGGCATTGGCAGTGACACGGCTGGGGGACTCCCAGGGCATCGACAGTGACACGGCTGGGGGACACCCATGGCATCGGCAGTGACACGGCTGGGGGACACCCAGGGCATCGGCAGTGACACAGCTGGGGGACACCCAGGGCAGCTTGGGGACACCCATGGCACTGGGCAGTGACACAACTGGGGGACACCCAAGGCAGCTCGGGGACACCCATGGCATCGGCAGTGACATGGCTGGGGGACACCCAGGGCACCGGCAGTGACACAACTGGGGGACACCCAGGGCAGCTTGGGGACACCCAGGGCATCGGCAGTGACACGGCTTGGGGACACCCAGGGCAGCTTGGGGACACCCAGGGCATTGGCAGTGACACACCCATGGCATCGGCAGTGACACGGCTGGGGGACACCCAGGGTAGCTCAGGGACACCCATGGCATTGGCAGTGACACAGCTTGGGGACACCCATGGTACTGGCAGTGACATGGCCTGGGGACACCCATGGTGCTGGCAGTGGCCAAGGCTGCAGGGCAGGAAATCCTGCTATCCCTGCTCCTCCCTCCCCTGGCAGCTGCCCCTGGCACCCTCCCTGAGGGATTTCCAGGCCTTTTCCAGCCCTGGGCAGCTCGGGATGTGCCAGGGTTGAGTGTCCCTGCTCAGGGATCTGCTCCCTGAGGAGGTTTCTTTACCTGAGCCACCCACAGGGGCACCAGGGTAAAACCCCAAACCCATGCCAGCTGTGAGCTCTGCTCTGACCTCTCTCCCATCTATTTAGGACTTCCAGGGCAGGGAATTCCCCAAGATCCAAGTGACCTATTTTCCCGACCAGCCCAGCTCTGGGAAAAAGGGAATTTCAGTGGAATGAACACTCAGAGGCCAGAAGGTTGTTTTGTTAGGAACCCAAAAAGGGCCCTCAGCAGCCCCCCTGGTGTGCAGAGGGCTGACATCCGTGCTCAGGCCACAATTATGGGATATTCTGGATATCCTAAATCCTGCAGTACTTACCCGCCTCAGAGCCCCGCTGGGAGCACACACACACACATTAAATTGTCCTTCAATCCTATTGCCAAAGATATTTAGGAGAATAGCAGTGCCTCAACACCAGGCCCTTCCCCCAGGCCCCTCCTAAAACTGCAGGATTAGGACACAGCTGGCCAGACAGATTATGCAGCAAAACCCATCCTGGTGCTGTGCTGGGGCAGGGGACATCAGCAGCGTGGGGAGGGACAGTGTCACACCAGGAAAACTCTGAGCCTGTCATCCCTGGCCTCGCATTCCTGGCTTGTTTTAGGACAGAGGCAAATCAGCAAGGTTTGGAAATGGAAATGGGGACTTGGAGCACTCATTAAACAGCACTTAATGAGTGCCCAGTGACCACAGCCACTACCCCCTGATGGCCACAGTCACAACCCCTTAATGGCCACAGACCTCAGTGACCAACAACCCCTTAATGACCAACAACCACAGGCCCCTAATAACCAGTCTTTAATGACCAAAAGCCACAGACCCCAATAATGAACAGCCACAACCCCCAATAACCAGTTCTGACCCCAATGACCAGCACTGACCCCAATGACCAGCACTGACACCCCAATGACCAGCACTGACCCCAAAGACCAGCACTGACCCCAATGACCAGCACTGACCCTAAATGACCAGCACTGACCCCAATGACCAGCACTGACCCCAATGACCAGCACTGACCCTAATGACCAGCACTGACCCCAATGACCAGCACTGACCCCCAATGACCAGCACTGACCCCAATGACCAGCACTGACCCCCCAATGACCAGCACTGACACCCCAATGACCAGCACTGACCCCAATGACCAGCACTCCCTGGGATGCCAACCAGCCTCCATACCTAAATTAACAAATATTTTAATTACCAGGGCCAGTTCTGGGTTAGTATTTTGCACTTCCAGCCACTCACAAACAGCAGCAGTGAGCGAGGTGATGCCACCAGAGGGCCACTGCCCATGGTGACAGCCAGGAGCTGCACAGGGAGCCGGGCTCTGCCAGTGCCGAGCAGGAATACTTAAAAAAAACTTAAAAAAGGAGAAAAAAGGTGAATTATTCCCAAGGCTGCAGCACAGGGCAGTGGGAAGGGAAGTGCTGCTGCCTTTGGGCCCTGCCAGTGGATTCCAGGGCTGTCCCAGCATGGCAGGGGTGACACTGGGCAGGTCCTGGTGACGCAGGAGCTGCCAGAGCCCGGCCTTGCCTTTCTTGGGCCTGTCCCACAGCTCAGCTCCTGCTCCAGAGACAGCAGCACAACTAAATCCCAAACACAGACACAGTCAGATTTGGGACTGTGCTCTGCTTAACCCCAAAGATTTGGGATTGTGCTTGGCTTAACCCCAAAGATTTGGGACTGTGCTTTGTCTAAACCCAAAGATTTGGGACTGTGCTTTGTCTAACCTTAAAGATTTGGGACTGTGCTTTGTCTAACCCCAAAGATTTGGGACTGTGCTTTGTCTAACCCCAAAGATTTGGGACTGTGCTTTGTCTAACCCCAGAGATTTGGGACTGTGCTTTGTCTAAACCCAAAGATTTGGGACTGTGCTCTGCTTAACCCCAAAGATTTGGGACTGTGCTCGGCTTAACCCCAAAGATTTGGGACTGTGCTCTGCTTAACCCCAAAGATTTGGGACTGTGCTCGGCTTAACCCCAAAGATTTGGGACTGTGCTTTGTCTAAACCCAAAGATTTGGGACTGTGCTCTGCTTAACCCCAGAGATTTGGGACTGTTCTTAGCTTAACCCCAAAGATTTGGGACTAACCTAAAACCCCTTCTGGCAGTTTTTTATTTATTCAGGATTTGATCTCATCCCCCAGTGGTGTGGATGGAGATGAGGAGAGATTAATGCCCTAAAACCAGGGGAACATTTCAGTGTGCACACAGAGTTCCTGGGGCTCCACACATTTCCAAACTCTGCCTTAAAATTTGTGTTGGGGAAAGGAAATTAAATCCCCAACTGAGAAAAAACAGGAATTTCAGAGCTCAGGAATTCTTGAATCTGGCAGGGTAAGAATACACAAGGCAGTGGTCCCTGAACTGCAGAAATTATTGTTTAATAATTCAAATATCCTTTTGGAACTCAAATTTCATCAAAGTGGAAAAGAATTAAGGAGAATGGCCCTGGAGGAGCAAAGCAGGGAGAATTTTCATCTCCACAAGTTAAGTCTGGTGTAAAAAAGGGGTTTAAAAAATAAAAGTGCTTTGCCTTAAAAGCCAAGTTGAGGAAAGATGTTAAGCCAGGCTCAAAGACAGCAAAAACCAGGTTTGACACACACAAAGAATGGACAAATTAGGACCACAATGAAGGAAAAATAAAAGGATTTCCAAGGAAGTTTTCAATCCCAACCAACACAACTGTGACCAAGGAATCCCCAAAAAGCAGGATAATGCTCCCACCCCATCCTGAGGCTGCTGCTCAAGGTGAATTCAACCCATTCAACCCCACTTAAATCCCAGCACAAGCAGAGTTCCAAGCTCAGCACTGAGAGCCGACAAGGCTAAAATGCAAAAACAAAGCTGATTTTCAGTCTGGGGCCACAATAAATAAAGTGTAACTGCTGTGGGACTCAATGATTTCAAGGCTGGCTGTCTTTACAGCAAAAACCCTCCTGGAAAACCTCCCAGCACATCAGAAATTTGGGGTTCACTGCTCTCAGGCCTTTAGGAGAGTTCTGGAGGTTTTATTTCCCTCAGTTAGGCAGCCTGATTTTTTTTAATTCTTCAAATAAAAGAGCAAAAGTGCAGGTGGAAAAGGCAAGAACTGCTCAGCTCTGCTGTGCCCTCACCTGAGCTGATTTTTGCTTTATTCCCACATGGACAATTTGATGGGAATATCCCAGAAAATCCAGGCAGGAGCTGCCCCCCACAGCTGGGCTGTGTTAATGAGGTGCCCTGGCTAATTAACACATTCTCCTTCTCTTAATTAAGTGCCAAAGAGTTCTGTGGGTGGGGAAAACTCACTCTGGCGAGTGTTGCTGGAAAAACCACCCTGATAAACAATTTGTTCCTTGCCAGGGCTCACATCCACTGAAAATCTTGGAAATGAGTTAAACACACAAAAAGTGGGAGCTGGAAGAGGGGAAACACTCTGATGTTCAAGGACAGGTACGGGGATCAGTTCCATAAATCAGGAATTGGGGATGGAGAGGATTCCTGAACAGGGATCAGTTCCATAAATCAGGAATTGGGGATGGAGAGGATTCCTGAACAGGGATCAGTTCCATAAATCAGGAATTGGGGATGGAGAGGATTCCTGAACAGGGATCAGTTCCATAAATCAGGAATTGGGGATGGAGAGGATTCCTGAACAGGGATCAGGTCCATAAATCAGGAATTGGGGATGGAGAGGATACCTGAACAGGGATCAGTTCCATAAATCAGGAATTTAAGCTGGAAAGGATTCCTGAATGGGGACAGGACACAGGGATCAGTTCCTGGGGATAAATCAGCCATTTAGACTGCAAAAGATTCCTGAGTGGGAAAAGGACACAGGGATCAGTTAAATAAATCAGGAATTTGGGATGGAAAGGATTCCTGCACAGGGATGAGTTCCTGGGGATAAATTCAGGAATCCTTTCCAGCCTAGATTCCTGAATAGGGACAGGCCACAGGGATCAGTTCCATAAATCAGGAATTTAGGCTGGAAAGGATTCCTGGATGGAGACTGGAGCCTGGGGATAAACTCCAGGAAGGCACTGCAGCATCCTGCCTGTCTACACCCATTTTCCATGGGATGGATGCTTTCCCATTCTCACCAGGAAGCACAAAATGAGAAAATTGGCATGAATCCCATTAATTTTTGCCAGCTCCAGAGCAGCTTTAAGCCAGGCTTGAGGCGCCCAGGTGAGCCCAGAGCCATCCCTGGATTTAACTCCTGGATTTAATTCCTGCCTTCTCATCCTGCAGCTTCCCAGAGCTGGGAGAGAGGAGAAGCCAGCCCAGAGAGCATCATCTAAAATGCAGGAGCTGTGCCAGGGCACGGGGCTGGTTCCACAGGCAGGGAAACCTGAGGATTCATCCCACAGGACTGGCACTAAACATTCCCTGCATCCAGCCCAGCATTTCCCACCTCCCTGCACAGGAGATTTGTGGGCAAATTCCAAAAAGCTCATCCTGAGGGGAATGCTTTGGGTGGGGCCATCCTGGGAATGTGCTCCAGGGGGAATTCCTGGCACAGATGGGCACAGAGATCAGTTCCATCAATCAGGAATTTGGGATGGAAAGGATTCCTGAATGGAAACAGGACACAGGGATCAATTCAATAAATCAGGAATTTAGGTGAAAAAGATTCCTGAACAGGGACAGGACACAGGGATCAATTTGATAAACCAGGAATTTAGGCTGGAAAGGATTCCTGAATGGAAACAGGACAAAGAGACCAATTCAATAAATCAAGAATTTAGGCTGGAAAGGATTCCTGAATGGAGGCAGGACACAGGGATCTCAGTTCCTGGGGATAAATCAGGAATTTAGGCTGGAAATGATTGTGGAAGGTCCTCTGGCCCCACAAACCCCTCAGATCAGCCTGAGGCCCTCCCACAGCACCCTGACAGATGCTTTTATCCAAGCTTCCCTGGAATAAAAAAAGGGATTCCCTTCACACTTTGGAAGCACAACTGGTATTTTATGGCCACTTTTATGGTGCTCCTGAGGAACCCAAATTCCCTGAGGAAACACATCCAGGCACAGCCCATGAGAACACCCCTGGGACAGCCAAGCTTCCCCCAGCTCCAGGGAATTCCCTTCCCCCAAATCCGCTCCTGGCTGGGCTCAGGACACAATTCCAGGGATTGCAGGTGACAATCCACCTGAAGGGTGAGGTGAGAACTGAGACAAGGCTGGGATATCCCATGGGAAGAACAACCAGGACAGGGTTTATAAACTGTGCCTCCATGACCAGTGTCACAGCCAGCTCCAGTCCCCTTCTGGAGAGCAGACATGGAGATTTTTTTTCCCCCAGATTTTAGCCAGGAAGAACAAAGCTCTGGCAATTCCTTGGTTCCATAAACATCCCATGGGAAGAATCACCAGGACAGGCTTTATAACCTGTGGCTCCATGACCAGTGTCCCAGCTGGCAGCAGGGAAAAGGACACAGGGATCAGTTCTGGGGATAAATCAGGAGAGCAGAAATGGAGATTTTTCCCCAGTTTTTAGCCAGGAAGAACAAAGCTCTGCCAATTCCCTGGTTCCATAAACATCCCATGGGAAGAATCACCAGGACAGGCTTTATAACCTGTGGCTCCATAACCACAGTCCCCTCTGGAGAGCAGGAATGGAGATTTTCCCTGTTTTTACAGAGCCCTGGCAGTTCCCTGGTTCCACAAAGCAGCCCAGCCCACCAGGGAGCTCAGCAGACCCCTGGGACAGCTGGGATGTCACCTGTGTCCCCCCAAGGGAGCCCTGAGTCCCTCCACAGCTCCTGCTCCAATTTCCAGCTCCTTCCCTCCCCAGCTCTGCTGTTGAAACCCATCTGCTCCCAAGCCTTCAGTGTGAACTACAGAATTCCAGGGCTCTGCACCTTGGGAATTTAAAGGGATGCAGTTTATGGAAGTGTTTCTGTCTTTTTGGGCCATGCTGGGTGCAAAAGAATTTTTATCTCACTGCAGACTTGATATCCAATGTTCACACTAGCAGGAAGCATGGAAAATCTCTGATTTACCTGAAACACTTGGATCAGCACACTGGAATAAATAATAGATGGATAAAGATGGAGCAGAGCCAGCTCTGACCAACCTCTGAACCCAGATCCAGAGCAAGTCCAGTGCCTCAAAAAGCACATTTTTCCCCACATTTCAATGGAAATATTAAGGAATATCAGTCAGAAGTGCTGGAGTGCTCACAGGAGACACCAATTGTGTTTCCTGCCTGCCACGTCCCTCATGTGCCATAAAAAAAGCCAAGAAGCCATCCCACAGTTTCCAAACCCCCTCTGAAACCATGGAAAGGCATTCCAGGGAATTGTCACCCTGCAGCATCCCCTGGGATGCCATGGAGAATGCAGCTTGGGAGCTGGCCTGAATCCCTGCCCAGCAGATTTCCTTCCATGGGCAATCTGTCCCTCCTCTCCCAGAGGTTTTCCCAAGGGTTAAACCCCTCCTGCTCAGCCAGGGCAGGAATTGTTCTCTGCTCTCCCCAGCCCTGCTCCTCCCTGGCAGGGAGGAATCCCCCCAGCACTGCTCTCATCCCTTCTGCAAGGAATACAGGGATTTTAGTGCTGCACCTGAGGGGTGGGCAAGAATCCCTCCAAAGCAGGAAGGCTCCTGGGAAGTGCCAGGAAATCCATGTTAACAACTAAAAGCCATTCCCTGGAAAGCAGTGGGAAGGGATTCAGCTGCAGCACAGGAAGCAGAGTTGGAGCAGGCAGCAATTTCAATTTCTCTGCAGCAGCTGAAGAGCTCAAAAATTTTTAAAAGAGCATTAAATTTCTGTCTCAAAGCCACTGAAAACACCTCAAAGGCTGATAATAAAAATGATTTTGTGTCAGATTAGCAGTGTAAAATCCTCAGCCTGGTTCTCTAATGGCGTGGTGCAAGGGTTTTAAATAACCAAAGGTTTTCAGAGCTCCCCATTCTCCCCTGACCTTTCCTGATCCAACAAATGTGTTTGACAGGAGACTGATCCCATTTCTCTCCAGCAAAGCTGCTTTCCCCCCCTTTTATTCCCTCTGCAGGAGCAGGAGCTGCTCCACATCCTCGTGAGGGAGGGAAAGGACATTTTCATGCAGCGACCTTTCACAAGAAATGCCCTTTGCTGAATTGGGGATTATGTAACAGAGGCTGAGGAGAAGCTGCTCAGCCACAAAAATAATTCCTCAGTGAGCACAGGGAATGGCAGCAGCACAGGGGATAACACTCCCAGCACGTTCTGCAGCCTAAACCTGAGGCTCAGCTGCCTGGGGTGTGAAATCCTGGCCCTGCTGCTGGACATGGGGCTAGAGATGCTTTAGTGATCCCAAGCTGAGTGGGAAAGAATTGCTGCCCCTGCTCAGTGCATCCAGGAGAATGCTGGAATTCCAGGCACAGGGAAGAGGAAAGCAGAGGAGATGGATTAAAAAGCAGCAGAGATGGCACACTTTGTGCAGCAGATTTTCTCTGCTGTGCACATTGAGCTCCTGGTTAAAAATTGTATTTTTAGGGGTAATTTTCCCCAAGCAATTTTTTTGAGCTCTTCAGCTGCTGCAGAGAAATTGAAATTGCTGCCTGCTCCAACTCTGCTTCCTGTGCTGCAGCTGAATCCCTTCCCACTGCTTTCCAGGGAATGGCTTTCGGTTGTTAACATGGATTTCCTGGCACTTCCCAGGAGCCTTCCTGCTTTGGAGGGATTCTTGCCCACCCCTCAGGTTCAGCACTAAAATCCCTGTATTCCTTGCAGAAGGGATGAGAGCAGTGCTGGGGGGATTCCTCCCTGCCAGGGAGGAGCAGGGCTGGGGAGAGCAGAGAACAATTCCTGCCCTGGCTGAGCAGGAGGGGTTTAACCCTTGGGAAAACCTCTGGGAGAGGAGGGACAGATTGTCCATGGAAGGAAATCTGCTGGGCAGGGATTCAGGCCAGCTCCCAAGCTGCATTCTCCATGGCATCCCAGGGGATGCTGCAGGGTGACAATTCCCTGGAATGCCTTTCCATGGTTTCAGAGGGGGTTTGGAAACTGTGGGATGGCTTCTTGGCTTTTTTAGGAAACACAATTCCCCATTTCTCCCCAAAGGCCTGGGAGCTGGGATGAGGGATGAGCTCCTCCAGCACCCCATTCCTGAGCTGCAATTCCACTCCAGCAGAGATCAGTGCATCCTAATCCCCGGCAGGAATCACCTCCCTGGGCTGGGCACTCACACCTCACAGGATTGCTGTGCTGAAGGGCAATAAAATACCCCCAAAATGCCAATTTGTGGTTATTTTGTTGAGTTTGAGGGGGAACCCCACAGCTCTTCCCAGAGCAGCTCCCTGAGATTTCCCAACAAAAACAAAATCCAATTAAAAGCCAAGCAGATTTGGGCTCTTAAAAAAACAGAAAAACACTGAGAGAAGCTTCCTTTGCTCCATGTAAATTAAAAAAATGAGTATCACCACCATGGTACCAACAGTCATCGTGTTTAATCACACTGCAGGGATTTATGGTGTCTGAGAGGAACAGAAACAGCGACCTGAACAAAATCTCATTTCAGCCACGGACCCTAACCTGAGTAAAATGGTGTTTTATATCCTAGAATTCTGCTTATATCCCAAGAATTCTGCTTTATATCCCCAGAATTCTGCTTTACATCCCAGAATTCTGCTTTACATCCCAGAATTCGGCTTTATATCCCAAGAATTCTGCTTTATATCCCAAGAATTCTGCTTTATATCCCAAGAATTCTGCTCCATACCCCAGAATCTGCTCCACAAAACCTAACCCAAGAATTCTGCTTTATATCCCAAGAATTCTGCTTTATATCCCAAGAATTCTGCTTTATATCTCAGAATTCTGCTTTATATCCCAAGAATTCTGCTTTACATCCCAAGAATTCTACTCCATATCCCAGAATTCTGCTTTATATCCCAGAATTCTGCTTTATATCCCAGAATTCTGCTTTATATCTCAGAATTCTGCTTTATATCTCAAGAATTCTGCTTTACATCCCAAGAATTCTACTCCATACCCCAGAATTCTGCTCCATACCCCAGAATTCTGCTCCATACCCCAGAATTCTGCTCCATACCCGAGAATTCTGCTTTATATCCCAGAATTCTGCTTTATTCCCAGTGCCAAAAGCTGTCCCCTCACAGGGTCCCTTGTGCTCTCCAACCAGAGGCCAAGTTCAGCAGTGCAGCAATCTCACAGCAGTTTAAAAACATTTTATTTTTTCCTCAAAATACCTGAATAAAGCCCAGCAAAAGCACTGGAGGATTTATCCCACAGATAAACTGATCCAAGTGTGACAGGAATGGCAGAGCACAGAGGGATTTTCTGCCAGCCCCCAAGAATTTGCTGCTGAGGTTTTTCCACTGCCACCCAAGCAAATCCAGGTTGCCACAAAGCACCCAAAAATCCTGATTTAGCAGCTCCCCATCTCTGAGATGTTACTCTTGGCAAAAGGACCACAACAGGGTGATGTTTAGGAAATTTTTAGGAATTCTAAACCCATTCTGTCAGGCCCCAAAGCAGGAGAGCACCAGGGCAGTGCCCTCCTGTGGTTTTGGCTCCATTCTCCCACTAATTCCCTTCCTGCAAACCAAACCTCACTTCTTTTTTTTGCCTTTTTTAGCCTTTTTTTTTTTTTTTCCTTGACTCCATATGGCCCAAGATCGGGGTCACCAAATCACTACTAAAAATAGGAGCTTTGGGAGCCTGAGACCCAGAGAGGCAGCTCAGAGCCTGGGGTGAGAACAGCTTTAATTTGTTGCATTTTTGATCTGACAGGGTTTTCAGCACTTTGCTGCAGGTTTTGAACTGCTCAGCAAAGTGCTGAACACCCTGTCAGATAAAAAAATGCAACAAATTAAGGCTGAAGGAAACCATCAATATCCCAGCCCCCTATCAGGTTCAGCACCCTCAAAATTGGGGAGAAGTGGGAAATGTCTTGGCTCTGTTTTGGTTTTGGGAGCAAAAAGTTAATTGTAATGGGAAAAAAAATATCTAATCACAAATATATTGAATTACCCTTGTGCCAGCCCTGAAGTGTGCCTGGGACACACTGGGATTTTACCTTTATAAAGGGATTTTTTACCTTTATTGGGCCTTAAATAAACCCCACCTGTTTCTGATCACACCTCAGAAAAGAGCAGACTTGGATTTCTTTGTTTCCCAGCAGAGCAGCCAGGGCCCAGCTTCCCAATTCCCATAAAAGCAAGGAAGAGCCACCCAAAGTGCAGGTTCTGAATCCCAACCCTGAGATGTTTTTGGGTGCTCTGGGATTTGGGAAATACTTCCCAAAGATTTGTTTCCCACTCCCCTACAGTGCTCAGCTCCCAGCTTCTGTGGCAGTAGGAGAGGAGGAGCTGCAGAGCTCCCCTGACCAAATCAAACCCAAATGAGCTCTCCAATCATGAACTTCCAGTTTATTCCCTGGAATCCTGAAGTGGTTCCAGACCCTGAAGTGGAAACCCAGCTGGTTGGTCAGTGCAAAACTGAAAAACATTCCTGTTCTGCTCAATCCAGCAGGCTGGAGGGATCAATATTTACAGCTATTGATTTTCTCCATGAAATTTATTCCTTGGATGCCCCAAGAGGGGAGCCAGGCTGGGAGAGCTCACCTGGACAGGAGAAGGATCCAGGGAGACCTCAGAGCCCCTGCCAGGGCCTGAAGGGGCTCCAGGAGAGGGACTGGGGACAAGGGATGGAGGGACAGGACACAGGGAATGGCTAAAAAGTGAAAAAGGGCAGGTTTAGGTTAAATATTGGGGAAAAAAGTTCTCCCTTGTGAGGCTGTGGGATGGAATTCCCAGAGAAGCTGTGGCTGCCCCTGGATCCTGGGGTTTCCTGATGGCTCTTCCTTGTTTTTTATAGGAATTGGGAAGCTGGGCCCTGCCTGCTCTGCTGGGAAGCAAAGAAATCCAAGGCTGTTCTTGTCTGAGGTGTGATCCAACCCCTCAGAAAGGGGTGAGGTTTATTTAGGAAGTGTCCTAGGACAGGCTGGACAGGCCAGGAGCAGCCTGGCCTAGAGGAAGGAAGGGGTCCCTGCCCATGGATGAGTTTTAAGGTGCCTCCCCACCCAAACCATCCAGGGAAATGTGGATCAGCTGCTGGCAAGCATGAAATTCCCTGGGAAGGCTGCTCTAGGTGAAGCCTGAAGTGATCCACTGAAGGGGCACACACAGGGCTTTGCTGCTGCTGGAACCACAGACTGATCCTCAGGGTTAGCTTGGATATTTTCACAGTCTGGGCTGCTCTAGTGGCTGGTCTGGGCTTCATATTATGGGATGGTGAGCTCTCTGCACAGAGCAGGGAGACACAACAATTCCTGCTCCAGCTGGGCACCAAGGACAAAGGAACCAAAACTCAGGCTCAAGAGCACAAACAACATCCTTGATCCTGCCCTGATCCCATGGGGAGCTGCACTCCCTGATCCCGTGGGGAGCTGCACTCCCTGATCCCATGGGGAGCTGCACTCCCTGATCCTGCCCTGATCCCGTGGGGAGCTGCACTCCCTGATCCCGTGGGGAGCTGCACTCCCCGATCCCGTGGGGAGCTGCACTCCCTGATCCCATGGGGAGCTGCACTCCCTGATCCCATGGGGAGCTGCACTCCCTGATCCCGTGGGGAGCTGCACTCCCTGATCCCGTGGGGAGCTGCACTCCCTGATCCTGCCCCGATCCCATGGGGAGCTGCACTCCCTGATCCCATGGGGACCTGCAATCCCCGATCCCATGGGGAGCTGCACTCCCTGATCCCATGGGGAGCTGCAGTCCCTGATCCTGCCCTGGAACAGGGACCCCACAGAGAGCTGCAATCTTGGACTGAAGAGAGAAAACAAGGATGGGACCTCCATAACCCAAAGATGTAATTGACAACTAACTCCAACATGCAAATGGAGCAGAAGTTATAAAAGTGAGAGCCCCTGTGACCTGCTGTCCATTTTTGTGACCATTTTGGTTCACCTTGGGTGCAGCCCTGGCTGGGCTCTTGTGCTGCCCAAGGTGGATCCAGGGAGATGACTTTAATAAATCCCTGCCTTATTCTTGAGCCCAGTCTAGTCCCTGCTCTAGGTCAGCCTTCTCAAGGCACCATTTTTGGTCAGACCAGACCAAAACCAAGGTGCAGACTTTTACTTTAGGCATTTTCTAATCCTCTGACCATCCAGCAGCTCCCTAACATGCCATCACCTGCACAGCTTTCACCAGGCCAACAGCCAGAGCAGCTGAGCCGTGATTCAGAGCTGCTTTTAAACCCCTCCAGCACCATTTCAGTCACTCCAAGCAGCTCCAAACGACAGCAATTCAAACCCCATTTGCAGCCTGAACCCCAGGCAGGCTCTGCCGAAGCACCACAAAGCTTTTCCCAACAAACCACGGGGGAATTAAAAAAAAAATCACCCCCGGAGTGCTCAGCCAAGCTGGTGCACGCTCAGGTTTAAAAATGCTCCGAGCATCTGTTTTTTGCAAACTCCTGCTGTCCGCCCTCACGGAATTCTTGCAGGCTGCTGGGAGCTCTCTGCACTGCCAAGAGCCTTCCCTGGGCACTTCCACCCATCCCCTCAGCACTTCCAACATCTTCTCTGTCACTTTTCCCAAGCTCCTGCCATTCCATGAGCTTTTCCAGCTGAAGTTCTGGGGTTGAGTGCATTTTTTTCCAGGCTCTGATATTCCCTTACCTCTTGTTTTCCTATTCTAGCAACACAAATGCTGTAACTGGTTCTTTTTTTAAATAAATAAGAGTTATTTTAGGTTTCCAAACCAATGGAAGACCCCCAAGACCCCTGTGAGTATCCCCAAAATGTAATGAGCTACACCAGTCACTGCCTGTGGATTTTAAAACATGGGATGCAAAACTCTAGGAATTAGAGAAAAAAAACCCTTTTTTTTTAATCTAGTTTATCCAAACCAGAACAGGACATTTTGATCAATTTTTCTTCTAGAAAAATGTCTCACAGTGCAAATCTAGAGCACCAGGCATCAAACTAATGTTTAACCTGGAGTGAGAATAAACTGCCATGAAAATAAAATCACAGATAATTATCATTATTTGAATGATTGGATATGGGAATTGATGGAGCTCTGTCATGTTTTAACAGCCAAGCTGCCTCCTCCAGCTTTACAGAGGTCAGGGTTTGTATTTTGGAATTTACTGGGGAAAAAGTCACTGTATTTATCCCCAAATATTCCTGTTTTGTGGAGTTGGAACACACAAAGCCCATCCTCAAACATTCAGAGGATCAGGCTGTGGAATCCCACACCAGCCAGATCAATTTCAGCTTCCAGAAAGAAGAATTCTGCTGGGAAACTTTGAAAAAAAAATGGCAAAAAGGGCTCAGGATAAGGCAGATCCAAGCTGTGAGGCTCCCTGTGCTTTGCTGCCCCTCCTGCTTTAATCAAACCCCAACTTTAGAGGAACTGGAATTGTCCTGATTAGAGAAAAACACCCCAAAAAAATAAAATCTCACTGCTGGAGCCCCGTGTGTGAATTTCAGGAGTGCAATAAGGACCAAAATGAAAATAAAATAATGAAATTAAATCCATGATGGGCCCGAGGGTCCCTGAGGATGACAAAGCCACCCTGGGCTGGGGACATAAAGCAGCAGAAGTAGGGGAGATCCTGCCTGGAGGAGGAGGAGGAGGAGGAGGAGAGAGAGAAGCACTGGTGGGGAGGAGAAGAAGAGAACTTTGAACGTTCTCCTCGCTGCTCAGCCCACACTCAGGCTCCAAAAATGCTCACATGCATCTGGGCACCAGGAAAAGGCACAGCAGAGCTCAGGTGGTGAGGAATGAATGAGGTTTGGTGGTCACAAACAAGGAGAAAAGCAAAGTTTTTCACCAGCTCCTTCAAAGAGAAATTCATTTTCAGAGTTCAGGATTAGCTTAGCTGATTTTCCTGATTTTATGGTCACTTTTATGGTGGTTTCAGCCAACAGAAAATCCATATTCTGGTTTTAGCCAGCTGGTTCCTTCTCCATCCGTGCAGAGGATGAACTAAACAAGCACCACCTGCATTAATTGGGTTTTATTTTCCCCCACACCCAGCTCAGAACAACCCAAACAATTTTAGGGTGAAGAATTCTCTGCACTTTAGGGCAGAACTCTCCAGTTTGCTCCCACTCCAACTCCTGTTTTGGTGAGCTAAAAAACCACTGCAGATTTCCCAGACTGGGGCAGCCCAAGCAGCAATTTTAGACAATAAATCATCTTTAACCCCCAGCCACTCTGGGGTGGAATTATCACTGCACTGAAGCCTTTGGGTTTCCCAGCTGCTTGTTTGGAAATAAAGATCCTTCAAAGGTGAAACAATGGTGGAAAAATCACCTTTTCCTTCCCTCCATGCTTGGAAGCATTAAAGTGATTTTCCAATAGCTGAGAAAATCTGAGAAAGTGCAGGTCAAACACAGATCTTCCTGACTGGCTTTTTCCAGCTCTTCCTCCTCATCCTTCCCCATCTCTCCCCCAGTTCCACCAGAACTCTGCTCTGGATCTAAGCCATGAGCAGAAACTGATCATTTTCCCAGCAAAATATTCGGGAAAAGTTCAATTCCTGCCACATTTCCCTTTAAGATCTTAAGGTGTTGATGCAAAAGCTTTCAAAATAAAGCCACCCGAAAAATAAAACCTTTTAAAATAAACCCCTCCTCCCAGTTTTAGCAAGATTAAATCCATAGGTCAGCCTGACTCCAGATATTCTGGGTTGATTAAAATCTGGGAATTCAGCAGTGATCTCCTGTCAGAGGTGGGGAACAAAGCTTTTTTCCCACCAACACTCAGCATTCCAGTGGGGATTTTCTGCTCCAGGTGAGTTCCAACAGGTTCGCGGCCATTCCTTCAGCAGCCTGACTTGGACTATTCACCTTTCATGGCTCTGACGGCTCCACATCAATGAACGATAACAAATTCCTGCCCTCTGGGATCCTCCCCTGCCCCTTCACAGCACACACCCAGAGGTGAGAAGCTGTTTCCAAAGGAATATCCACAGCTGAGGAAATGGCTGGACCTGTTCTCCACCCACAGAGGGATTGTTCTGTTTCAGGAAGCTCCCCATGGGCCATTATTTGCTGCAAAAAGCCCAGTTCCTCTGCAGCAGGGCCTTTTCACATTAAAACCGGAGCAGCAATAAACCTTAAGTCACAAAGATCTCAATCTTTCGCTTGGCTTGGGCTGCTCCACCCCTGCTCAAGCAGATTTTCACTCACCTGTGTGAGCTCCCACAGCACTACAGAAACTCCCGCAGCACTTCATTAAAAATAACAATTAATCAGCCTCCAGGACACACCAGAGGGCTTCATCTCCCTCACGCCATGGTGGGGACAAAGCTCTCCCCAAAATTCTCTTTATCGCTGACCTCCAAACGCCAAATGTTTGCACTGTCCCGCAGCCACTCGGGATTGTCACCCCAGCTGCTGGCACCTGACACCTTCCCTGCACGAACACACGACCCATTTCCATTTAACTCGTGCCCTGCCAAGGCTGGAATTCCTCTGGGAACTCCGGGGAGCACAGAACCACATTTAATCCACAACTCAGCCCCATCCAGCACCGTTCCCAGATCCCTAAATCCCACACAGCTCCAGCAGGGTGTTCCCAGGCTGCCTCACTGCAGAGTTTTCATTCACGGCGCCGATGCCAAACTCTGCTTAGCAGAGACACGAGGCTCACTGCTGCTTTCATGCAGCAAAATCTGCACGTGCTCAGGGAATAACTCTCACCTGGCATCTTTAGGACGGCGTTTTTCCCGTCTAAACATCACTGTCAAAACACCCTGAGAGCCCTAATGCTGGCCTGGTGGGAGGTATCCCTGCCCCTGGCAGGGGGTGGAATGGGGTGGGCTCTAAGGTCCCTTCTAAAGCAGGTTGTGAGATTCCACACTCCTGTGATTCCAGGATTCCTCTGGAGCAAAGGGCCAAGGCGAAATTCACCTCGAGAGCCAGAAAACTCTAGGACCGAATATTATCTGCAGAGCAGAAAGGAGGGAGAGAGGCAGGAGGCTGAAAAGAGGAACCTAGGGTGGAAGTGCTGTATGGGAGAGGCAGCCCTTCCTCGTGGGCAGGTTTTCCCAGCGGATCCTCCCTCAGGCCGAGCTCCCTGCCCTTGCCGGCTCTCCAGGCCCGGGCAGCGCTGACCATGATGCCGCACCAGGAGCACACAGCGCTGCCCGGCCTGGCAGGAGCACACCGGCATTTTCCTCGGCGCTGCGGGATTTCCTTGGAGCAGGAGGCTCGGCTGGAGCAGCCTCTTGGCCCCGCTCCTCTCTGCCACTAATTGTCATGCACTTGGCTGCGAACTCGCCGGGGAGGAGGCAGCCGCGCTGGATTTAGCTCACGCTAGCCTACAAGGAACGGAGAAGGCTTGGGGTGTGGTGGGTTGGTTATTGCCTTTTTTTTTTTTTTTTTTCCCCTTAATTCCTTCTTTTACTCTCCTATCAGAAGGACCTCTCCAGTTGCTAAGGAACTACGGGCTTTATTGCATTATAAATGATTTAAGGCGGCCCGGCAGATGCAGGTTCAGTAGGCGGGAGGAGATGAGGAGATGTTCCATTTTACCGGCGGCACCAGGCGCCTCAGGAGGAACCGGGGGGAGGGCGAGCCTGTCCCCCCCTTTTCTCCTCCTTCCCCCTTCCCCTGAGGGGCCCCAGATCACCAGGGATTCCCCCCAGACCCGGGCTCGCCCCCCACCCGCGGGGTTGCCCACAGCGCACCCGCCGCCATAGCAACGCGCACCCCCCCCCCGCTCCCCCCGCCGCCGCCGCCGCCCTCCCTCACCGTTCTGCGCCGCGGCGGGTCCCGGCAGCAGCGCGGCCGTCGCCAGCAGGAGCGAGAAGGCGGCGGGGAGCGGCCCGGAGCGCGGCATCTTCCTGAGGCAGGGGCAGGAGGAAGAGGAGGAGGAGGAAGGTGAGGAGGCTGAGGCGGCGGCGGCGGGAGCGGCGGCGGCTCCGTCCGTCCTTCTCCGCCGACCTCCTACCGCAGCGCAGCGCCCGCTCTCGCGAGATCCGTCGGGGGCGGGGGGCGACGCCGCCGGGGAGGGGACGAGACGGGACGGGCGAGGCGGGGAGGCGGCGACAGCGCCCGCTTCGCCCGCCCCTCGCTGCCATGTTGGCCCCGTTCGGCCCGGTCCCTTCAGCGCCGCCTTGTCCCCTGTCCTGGGGCTTCTCCTCCTTGCCGAGCTCTCGAGCTGGCGGCGGGACAGGGACGCTCAGGCGGCGAGGAGCTGCCCCCTGCCCTTTCTGCGGTGCCCTCAGGGGCGCCATGGCGGAGGCCGTGTGAAGCAGCCGTTCCTCGGGCGCAATGGCGGAGCCCGCCTGAGGGAACCGTCCCTTCAGGGTTTCCATGGCGTAGCCGCCCGCCTGAGGGAAACGTCCCTTCAGATTTACCATGGTGGAGCTCACCTGAGGCACTTCCCGCCGGGAGCGTTGAGAGTGGGATGGCGTAGCCCCTTCTCAGGGATCTGTCCCCTCAGAGACACCATGGCCGTGGCCGCCTGAGGGATCTGTCCCCTCAGAGACACCATGGCAGAGCCCGCCTGAGGGATCTGTCCCCTCAGGAGCACTGAGGGTGCCGATGGTGCAACCCCTCTTCAGGGATCTGTCACCTCACGGACACCATGGCGGAGCTGATGGAATCCACCCCCTCAGGGGCACTGAGGCTGCCATGGTGGAGCTCTTCTCAGGGATTCATCTCCTCAGGGACACCATGGTGGAGCTCTGAGGGATCTGTTCCCATAAGGGGCACTGAGGGTGTGATGGCAGAGACTCTTCTGAGGGTACCTTCCCCTCAGAGCAGCATGGTGGAGCCTTACTCTGGGACACCGTGGCAGAACGTGCCTGAGGAATCCATCCCCTCAGGGGCACTGAGGACACGGTGGCATGGCAGGGTGGCACCTGAGGGATCCATCCATGTGGGCGCCATGTTTAAGCCTTTCTGAGGCGTCTTCCCCTCAGGGCCACTGAGGGTAAGATGGCAGAGCCCTCCTGAGGGATCAATCCCTGCAGGTGCCATGGCAGAGCCCACCTGAGGGATCTGTCCCCTCAGAAATACCATGGCATAGATGACCTGAGGGATCCATCCCCTCAGGGGCATGGATGGCACCATGGCAGAGCCTGCCTGAGGGATCCATCCCCTCAAGGCCACCACGGCAGAGCCCGCCTGAGGGATCCATCCCCTCAAGGCTGCCATGGCAGAGCCTGCCTGAGGGATCCATCCCCTCAGGGCCGCCATGGCAGAGCCTGCCTGAGGGATCCATCCCTCAAGGCCGCCATGGCAGAGCCTGCCTGAGGGATCCATCCCTCAAGGCCGCCATGGCAGAGCCTGCCTGAGGGATCCATCCCCTCAAGGCCGCCATGGCAGAGCCTGCCTGAGGGATCCATCCCCTCAAGGCCACCATGGCAGAGCCTGCCTGAGGCAGCCTCCCCTCATAGACACCATGGCAGAGCCTGCCTGAGGGATCCATCCCCTCAAGGCCGCCATGGCAGAGCCTGCCTGAGGGATCCATCCCTCAAGGCCGCCATGGCAGAGCCTGCCTGAGGGATCCATCCCCTCAAGGCCGCCATGGCAGAGCCCCTCAGGCTAGGATGTGAGAAGCACCACACCTCTCCTCGCTTCTGTTCTTCACGGGCTTAAAACACAGGTGAGTACAAGGCAAGAGCTGGTACTTGGCTCTGTTCATACTCCCTTTAGGAGTTTCTGTGCCGTTCTGCAGGGGTACTGTGTCAGAGGAACCCAATTCCAGCCCAAATTGTACAGCTTAAGGTCCACGCACCCACAAAACACTGGTATAATTTTAAACACCATTCTATCCATCACTTCTGTGCTTCCACACAAAAGATTTTTCAAGGGCCATGTCATTTTTGCACAACTAGGAAACCAAGGCCGCGTGGAGCAAAGGTGTTTGCTCCACGTTAGCAGTGGAATTATGGGCAAAGAGCACAAAAACTCTCTCATGGATGACTGGACAAGCCAGGCACGCTGGAAGTCAGCTGTTGGTGAGCTTTGGGTGGCTTTTCTCTATTTTCCTGTCATAAATCACAGATGCCAGGTCAGATTTGCTGGTTGCTTTTGCTTTGTTCTGTGCCCGTGAGCCCAGCTGATGGTGGGGAGATATGAGGCTGGTAGGAGATCGTGGGACAGACCAGCAGAGAATAAGACTGGGGGAAAAACCAGCAGGAAATCCTCCCGATCAGATTTTCAGCTTTGTGCAGAGCCCTGCATCACCAGCGTGCCCATAGTGGGGTGGGCTGGGAAATAATGGGTGGTGACATCCCAAACTGCCCTGCTTTCTTGACTTTGTGTCCCTCCTCCTTCTCTGTGCCCAGGTCAGTGTCAGCTGATCTTCAGCAAGCAGACTCCACCACGTCCTTTTACTGCTGCTGTGACTCACTGAAAGCAAGGATCAGGCACACCTTTTCCATGAAAACCCTGCCTGGGCGCTTCAGGCCTTGGGGGAGGATGGCAGGGGCGAGGTCACACGTGAGGAGCAGCAGTTTTTTGGCCATGTGCTGGTGCTCCACGTCATCCTGGCTGCCCCTGGCTCCCCAGGGATGCCAGGCTGGATGTGCCTCAGAGATTCCACTGCGCTGGAGAATTTCCACTGTGCATTTCCATGACTCACTGTTGCTGCCAGCTGATTCATCTGCTTGACACTACTCTGCTTTTTCTCACCGTGGCGTGGAAACATCCTCTTTTTATTTTCCCCCTCTGTGTGGAACAATCCCGACAGCAGCCCTTGCAAACCAGGCAGAAAGGGGAACAAAGACCCAGAAATCCACTTTACCCAGCGCTGCCCCTCTCACTGCTCTTGGCACTCTGTTTTCCCAGGATTTTGCTGTAACTCTGCTCCTTGCAGACACCCACTCTCCATTAGGCCTTACCTCCAGTGCCTGTTTTCCAAGTTTGGAAGGAGTGAGCGCTGGGAGCAGGCTCTGGATCTGCTCAGCAATCCTTGCTCCGTAACCATGGCAGCTCAGGGTGACTCACGCTGCCACAGGCCCGAGCCCAACTTAGCAGGAGGAATTTTTCCCCCCTCTGCCACCAGCTTGGAGTTTCTCTCCACAGTTGCATAACTCAGCTGTCACTTGTGTTCTTCTGGTTCTGCCCTGCTGTCACCTGGAGTGTCCCTGGAAGGTCTCCACTGGAGGTTGTTCCCCAGGCAGGGAAGGAAGGCTCTGCACGGGGCTGAGCCATCGATTTGTGATCATACAGCACAAGAAACCAGAGCAGAAAGTTCCCATGGCCAGGAGATATCCTCATGGGTCTGATCCCGAGTCTCTTGGAGCACAGAGTTCCTAGAAATCCCTAGGAAAATTTAAAACAAAGTGCTCAGGTATGCAGCCATACCAAGTGGGGCCAAAAAACCCTCTTGTTGTTCCATGGGTGTGGGAATCCTCTTCCAACTGGAGTTCTGCAGGAAAAGGGGAATTTGCCAGCCCTAGATCCACCAGAGTGGCTCAGTAGTGAGGAAAACCCTGGGATTCCAGCAGATGGAGCCTGACTGAGCAGGGTGATGTGTTTGCCTGGTGTGGGCATGGTGATTCCTGGCCTCAGAAATGCCAGAGAAAACTCCGTTTTCTGCAAAGTTTTCCAGTCCCGGCATTTTCCCTTCAAGCAAAACCCATATTTTCACCTGGGGAGGGCCCTCAATTTTGGTTATTCTCTGCTTATTCCTTCATAACGAGGAAGACAGAAAATCTTGGAAGCCAGACAAACAAAGAGGTAGCAAAAACCCCCCATAATCAGCAGAAAATTCAGGAGAGTTTTCAGTTCTGAGGGAGCAGCAAAGAGACCTCATCCTTATTTTGTGGGGGAATTTGGAGCTCATCTTCTTGTACCTGTGAGTGTTTGAGAGATCCCTGTGATTCTGGCGTGTTTAGTGATGTGCTTTGGCACTTGCAAGCTTTCACAGGATGCCCTGGGGTGGAAAAGGTTTCAAGGATCATCCCATTCCACCCCCTGCCACGGTTAGGGACCTCCAAGGACCAGGGTTAGGCTGCTCGAGCCCATTAAGAGATCCAGGGGCAGCCACAGCCGCTCTGGGAATTCAATCCCAGACCCTCATTCCATCCCCACGGTCACAGGGAAGAATTTCTTTGCTTTGCCTCGCATGGACTCACCTTCTTTTGAATGTATTCTGGGCCAGGGCGGAGCACTAAACAGGGTCCAGCACAAAACTCCTCTTTTGCAGCTGCTCTCAGGGCTGAGAAACCCTGGATAACATCAGATAATGCTCGCACAGGGCGGCTTGCCAGGAAAACAGCGATCCCAAAAGGTAACTGCGACCTGATTCATGGCTATTCATCTCCCCAGAGGCACAATGGCAGCTGGAGAACGACATTAACCCCGGCAGATAACATCGGGGTGAGGCTCCGCAGAGGCCTCATTCACACCCCGCTGCACAGGTGAGCCCTGCAGTTCTCATCCTAAACAGGCAGGAAAAAAATTAAACTGAAAAAAAAAAAAAAAAACCCGTGCTCTGAGAAATGAGAAAAGGGAGAGTTTGTAAAATCACACAGTGATGGGTTCTGAGGGAAAAGAGTCAAAGGCAAAGCTGCTAAAAAAAACCAAAACAAAAAGCAAAATGGCACAAACAAACAAATTAACGAACTCGGGTTAGTCATTAAAAAGAGGAGTCCGGGGAGGAATCTCAGCAGGGCTGAGATCAGCTGTTAGGACAGAGAGCTGGAGTTTGCCTGACCTTATTTTCTGCAGGGAAGGAACCAGAGGGACACAAATCAAACTGCTTTCCTCCTCTCTGCCCCAGCCCAAAATGATTTGTCTCCATTGCAAATTCTTCACCCAGCTCAGCCACACTGTAATGTTTTTCTCCACCCAGTTTTTTAGGGAATGGGGTCCAATAACTCAGCTGTTCCCTGACCTCATTATTACCCTGAGGGAAGGGATAGCTTTTGTTGGGAGCAGCTCCTCCCAGCCACAGGCAGCTTTGCTCCAGAATCCCAGTGAGGGTCTCCAGGAAGTCACAGGGGGAGAAAACTTGGAACATCTGGAGGAATTTTCAGGATGTGGCTGATCCGGCAGGAGCAGACGGCAGGTGGCACCCCTGGATTAGCACAGGGCTGGCTCCAGCCAGGCTGGGCACTGCCTGCAGCTGGGCTCCTCTCCAAAAACAGCAGGGGTTTGGGCTCTTGTGGTGGCTGCAGGGACAGCCCCGTGTCCTGGGGGGCTCCCCAAGGGACACTCGGGCTGCTCCCGTGGCGTTTTAGTGGCCTGGAGTGTGGCTTTGGGCATGGGGTGCCCTTGTGGGGCAGCAAAGAGGGAAGGGAAGGGAAGGGAAGGGAAGGGAAGGGAAGGGAAGGGAAGGGAAGGGAAGGGAAGGGAAGGGAAGGGAAGGGAAGGGAAGGGAAGGGAAGGGAAGGGAAGGGAAGGGAAGGGAAGGGAAGGGAAGGGAAGGGAAGGGAAGGGAAGGGAAGGGAAGGGAAGGGAAGGGAAGGGACAATGCCGTGGCTGGCAGGAAAGGAGAGCAGCCAGAAGTCCCACATGCTGCACAAGACAGCTCCCTGGGAGCCGTGCTGTAATGGCCATCAAGGGCACCATTCCCTCCTGTCCCATTCGGTGTCTGTCCCCAAGGGTCACTGTGGGGTGCCCAGGGCTGCTTTGGGGACTGGGGCAGCTCCGTGTCCCAGCCATCGATGTGTGAGCTGTGCTGTCACTGCCATCACTGAGCACCAGGCTGTCCTCCTGGCTCCTGTCGCACACAGCGTGTGTCCCCAAGGGGTCACTGTGGGGTGTCCAGGGCAGCTCCGTGTCCCAGCCATCGATGGCATCGGTGCAGCAATGGCAGCTGAGCGGCCCCAGCCGCCGCAGGGCGCAGGCAGCCAGGCAGAAAGGCCGATAATCCATCAGCCTAAAGAGCAGTGATTAACATGAAATGAAGACAATGAGCTGCGATCAGTGTGGCAGTGACACAGGGGACAGCCAGGAGGTCACTGCCGAGCTGGCAGCGGCAGCACCGTGCTGCTTCTCACATCTCTTGTGGGGGATGTTTATTTCCCCCAGTCCTGCAGCTCATCCCTCAGCAGCTAAACCCAAATGAGCGCTATTAGTTGGCCTTGGAAATTATAAATATAATTTTCCTAGCCCTGCATTAGCCAGGGGTGGTGCTGACCCTAATGGCTCGCTCTGATCAGCGTTCTCTGCTGCCCTGGGGCGCATTCACTTCGGCCAGTGATGCAATTAAAGTGATTTAATGAAACCTGAGGCTCCCTCCTCCCTCGGGAGGGTGATACCCAAAATAAACCCCAGCCATGAGGAAGATCAGGGCCCGGGCAGGGGGGCACTGATGGATTTTAATGGCCTGGAGCAGCTTCACCTGGGACCCCCACCCACCCCCACTCTCCTGTTGCTCCGTGTAAGCCCAGCCCCAGGGAGCTGCTCTTGGTTTGAGCTGGAATGTGCTAAATTTGGGCTTCCAGCCCAGGAAAAGGCCATTTTCATCATGTTGGGATCTGCAAGGACACAGGTGGGGTGCAAACTGTCCCAAGACTGAGGTGTGATGCGCAACCTGAGTCCCAAAACCTTCTCCCACTGGCTGGGGGTTACCAAAACCCCAAAGTCACCTAGGCCAGCCCAAAATCATTGTTAGAGCCCCCCAAAGGGGAGTCAGGGTTAGGGCTAGGTGCCACATTTTGGGGTGTCCTGTGCAGGGCCAGCAGTTGGGATTGCTGATCCTTCCAACTCGGGGTATTCCACAGTTCTGTGCCCCACTGAGGGCTGGAAATGGGTGAAACTGGGAGAATTGGGGATTTTAGTGTGCACTGGGGACGATGTTTGGCCTTCAGGCTCCTGAGAAACAAGCTGGGGAAATTGCAGTGCAGAGGATTGGGAAGAGCTGGATGCACTCAGTAAAAGAAAAGCAATTTAGGAAGAGAAGGTGTTTTTATCAGCAGGAGAAAATGAACAAGAGTGAGTGACCAGAGTGGGCTGAATATCCCAACTATTTCACCTCCTAAAGCTCCGAGGAGTGACAGGAGGGGAGCTTTAATTGATGGCAAACATTACAGCTGGTGCTGAATTCTCCAGCCTGGGCAGGAGAGACTTTTATAGCAGGGAACACAGGAGCATTGTGAAAGATGACTGTGATTCTTTGGGCATTTCTAGGTTAGATTGCAGCAAAAAAAAAAAAAAAAAAAGGCAATTTTGCTTTAATCAACTCTCTAACAAAGCCCAGACACAGTGAAGAGCAGAAGCATCAGAAGATAGGAAATTGTCAGCCTTGCTGGAGCTGAAAGATAAGATTGTACTCCCTCCAGCTACAATAAGAGAAGATAAATTATCCCTGGGGGCAATTCAGAGAGAAAAAAATGTACAATTAAAGTTGTTTGAATTACACTTTTATGGAAGCACAAATGCAGGAACGAAACAGCTTCAGTGGAAAGGCTGAAACCTTCCCATGTGCTTTTAGAAAGCAGAACTAAGGGGGAAAAGTAATAAATTTTGGGGGAAAAATGATTGTCTTGGTTTAAAAAGGCAGGTGTCTGCTGAGGAGGGGAGCAGCCTCCCTTGAAATGGAAAATGGAACCCCCCTCCCTCTGAATTATTGTAATTTGGAAATGAAGGGGCTCTGAGGGAAAGATATGGGAGTAGGAATAACAGTTATTAGGGAAAAATAAAAATAAAAAATTGCAATATAAATAATATAAAACAAACCACTGAGAGAGTGAGAGCAGGCCCTGGCCCCCTGTGTGTCAGGGTGGTGGCACAGCCCCATCCCAGGGTGGCTCAGGCTGGTGGCACAGTCCCATCCCAGGGGGACTCAGGCTGGTGGCACAGTCCCATCCCAGGGGGGCTCAGGGTGGTGGCACAGCCCCATCCCAGGGGGGCTCAGGGTGGTGGCACAGTCCCATCCCAGGGTGGCTCAGGGTGGTGGCACAGTCCCATCCCAGGGGGGCTCAGGGTGGTGGCACAGTCCCATCCCAGGGGGGCTCAGGGTGGTGGCACAGTCCCATCCCAGGGGGGCTCAGGGTGGTGGCACAGTCCCATCCCAGGGGGCTCAGCCCTCCTGCAGTGCCAGCTGTGGCTCTGCTGGAGCAGGGATCCTGCCCAAGGGGGGAGTTTTCCTCTGCAGCTCCAGGGCTGCTGGAGATGGGCCTGCTCTCCCTCTGGGAATGCAGGGCAGCAGAAAGCTGCTCCTCTGGGAATGCAGGGGGCAAAGGCTGCTGGGCTGTTCCCAGGGCAGATTGGATCCAGGTAGGAATGCTTGGCTCCTCCCCTGGGCAGAGCATCTCCCATGGGATGGTGGGATTTGATCAGCCAGGCAGGGACACTCTCTGGCTCATGAACAGAAGATAATTAATAGTTAATAACAAATTAAACAGAAGATATTTCCCAGAGGGAGGATGGGTCATGGAAGAGATAAAGAAAACTGCCCAAAGAACAGAAGAGAACTGCCCCACCTCTAGCAGATGTCAATAGAATACACACCCCAGCTAAATCTTTCAACACAAGCCTGATAAATTGGGTGAGGAAATGCTCAAGAAGAGCAAAGGATTGTCTGGGAAAGGGACCCTGGAGGGAGAGGCTGGGCCTGGGGGCGAAGAAAAACAGCTCTGGGCTGGCCAGGAGTGAGAGGCAGGGTTGGGAAAGGCTTGGGAGTGGCAGCAGGGCTGGAAATCTCAAATCTGAGGGTTGTGAGAGGCTTGGGAGTGGCAGCAGGGCTGGAAATCTCATCCCTGGAGCAGCTTTGCCTCTCCAAAACTGGGATGGGTGTGGAGCTGTGCAGGAGAGGAGCAGCTTCACCCTCTGTCCCCATCTCAGGGATCCAGCCCCTGCTGCTGCTCCCTGATGAAAGACAAAATGCAAATTTTAGAATTTTTTATAGTTTATTAAGGGATAAAAGGGATAAAATGCAGCACTGGGGTGCTTGACTGTTTTCCAAAAGCACACAGTTAACTTAAACCATGTTCTCTATGTATTGTTAAATTACATGCATATTCATAAGGATTTTTACATATCCAAACATTTCTTTGAATTGAGATGTTTGGATTGGTTTTAACCTTTGACTTGTTGTCATGCCAATATAAACCAATATATTTTATTTCTTCGTGTGGTTCCATCCTGATGTATTTTCACTCCCTGATAACGAAGCCCAATAAATTCTTCCCTTTTTTTAGTGCTCTGGTTTCTGTTCCATTTATTTTGTCTTTCAGATAAGATAGTCCTCGAATCTGGGAAATCACCTAATTATTTTACACCATTTTCTGAGTTAGTTCCATGAAAAAGTATTTTAACATTTTACTGCCTTTATTATGCTACGGTCTAAAATATTATATATCACACCACTATTTATAAAAGTTATTCAGTGTGTACATAAACTGACAGATTGTACTCTATCAAAAGCAGTAATTACTATAAAAACTGTACTATATCAGGATTCCTGTGATCAATAGTAACTTGCAAAAGCTGACAGATAAATGCAAAAGCTAATACTGATATTTGTTATTTATAATGCAGAGATCATGGGAATGACTTCCAAACTTTGGGCAAACCCCGCTGGTGCTGGGTGCAGAGGTTATTGCAGGCACTGCTGACACCTTGCTGGCTCTGTTAGAGCAAACAAGCAGAGTGTAAAGGTTAGAAAAGGCTCTGTGTCTCCATGGAGAGCTGCCCTGCTTGGAAAATGCACGATGTGGCTGGGGTGTGTATTCTACTGACATCTCCTAGAGGTGGGGCAGTTCTCTTCTCTTCTTTGGGCAGTTTTCTTTATCTCTTCCATGACCCATCCTCCCTCCAGGAGATCTCTGCTGTTCATGGGCCATTAATTATTAATTATCTCCTGTCCATGGGCCATTAACTATTAAATATCTTCTGTTCATGGCCACTGAGTGTCCCTGCCTGGCTGATCAAATCCCACCATCCCATGGGGAGATGCTCCGCCCAGGGGAGGAGCCAAGCATTCCTACCTGGATCCAATCTGCCCTGGGAACAGCCCAGCAGCCTTTGCCCACTGCATTCCCAGAGGAGCAGCTTTCTGCTGCCCTGCATTCCCAGAGGGAGAGCAGGCCCATCTCCAGCAGCCCTGGAGCTGCAGAGGAGAACTGCCCCCCTTGGGCAGGATCCCTGCTCCAGCAGAGCCACAGCTGGCACTGCAGGAGGGCTGAGCCCCCTGGGATGGGACTGTGCCACCACCCTGAGCCCCCCTGGGATGGGACTGTGCCACCACCCTGAGCCCCCCTGGGATGGGACTGTGCCACCACCCTGAGCCCCCCTGGGATGGGACTGTGCCACCAACCTGAGCCCCCCTGGGATGGGACTGTGCCACCACCCTGAGCCCCCCTGGGATGGGGACTGTGCCACCACCCTGAGCCCCCCTGGGATGGGGCTGTGTCCACCACCCTGAGCCCCCCTGGGATGGGGCTGTGCCACCACCCTGAGCCCCCCCTGGGATGGGGCTGTGCCACCACCATGAGCCCCCTGGGATGGGACTGTGCCACCAACCTGAGCCCCCCTGGGATGGGACTGTGCCACCACCCTGACACACAGGGAGCCAGGGCCTGCTCTCACTCTCTCAGTGGTTTGTTTTATATTATTTATATTGCAATTTTTTATTTTTCCCTAATAACTGTTATTCCTACTCCCATATCTTTCCCTGAGAGCCCCTCAATTTCCAAATTACAACAATTCAGAGGGAGGGGGGGGGTTCCATTTTCCATTTCAAGGGAGGTTGCTCCCTTCCTCACCTGCCTTTTCAAACCAAGACAAAAGGTTACCCAGGCTCTGTGTTTCCATGGAGAGCTGCCCTGAGTGTCCCTGTGTTCCTGAGGGGACCGTGGCCCTTCCCCAGGTGGGTCCCTGCCCTGGAGCAGCCAGCTGATGATGAGTGGCTGTGAAAAACATGTTCACTCTCCTGTGAACATTTAAAAAGTTCCAGGCTGATGGAATTAAAATATATTTAAGGGTATCCCTGAAGATAACAGGGAGCTCTTGGCTGATGCCATAACCTTTGCTCTGTGCTCCTTGTCTCCTTCTGTCCTTTATTAAACTTTTTACATGTTCACAGGAGAGTGAACGTGCTTTTCCCATTCTTCTTTCCGTGCTGGCAGCTGCCTCAGAGGAAGGGGAAGGAGGAGGAGGATGCTGCTGAGGTGGAGAAGCCACTTTGGGAAGGGCTTTTCTTGGAAAAAACCTCCGTGCTGTGTGCCGCGGGGTGGGCTCCAAAAATAAGCGAGCCTGGCAATGCAGTGTGCTCAGTCAGCTGCTCCACGAGCAGCAGCACGGGGTTATTCCACCCCAGGCTCCCTTCCCGTGGGATCAGCCCTTTCCCAACGCTGGGGTGACTGGGACAGCCACAGGGGGGGCTGGGCTGGGGCAGCACTGCCTGCCTGGCTCCGGCTGAGCTCCCTGCTGGGATCTCTCAGCTTCCAGCGCCTTTCCCACTCCAGGGTTTGGTGGGAAATTGGGCTGGGCAGGGAGAGGGGCGGTGTCCCGCTGCAGGGACTCTCACAGGAGCCTGGGCTTTGGGCATGTGGCTGTGTGTCCGTGCGTCCGTGTGTCTGTGTGTCAGTGTGCAGCAAGATGTGCCCCTGGGGCAGTGGGGTGCAGGGCAGGGCAGGGCTGTGTGTCTGTGTGTCTGTGTGTCCATGCATCCTTGTGTCTGTGTGTCTGTATGTCCATGGCAGCCTGGCAGCAGGATGTGCCCCTGGGGCAGTGGAGTGCAACATGGGACAGGGCAGGGCAGTGTGTCTGTGTGTCCATATATCTGTGTGTCCATGCATCCATATGTCTGTGTGTCTGTATGTCCATGGCAGCCTGGCAGCAGGATGTGCCTCTGGGGCAGTGGGGCAGTGTATCCATGTGTCCCTGTGTCCGTGTGTCCATGTGCAGTGTGTGCCTCTGGAGCACTGGGGTGCAGGACAGGGCAGGGCAGTGTGTCCATCTGTCTGTGTGTCTGTGTGTCTGTGTGCAGCAGGATGTGCCTCTGGAGCACTGGGGTGCAGGACAGGGCAGGGCAGGGCAGTGTGTCCATCTGTCTGTGTGTCCCTGTGTCCATGTGTCTGTGTGTCTGTGCACAGCAGGACGTGCCTCTGGATCCCTCACAGGCCCTGTGTGATGCTGGTGGCACCTCCTGGGCAGGAGCCAGGAGAGATCTCCAGAGGATCTTGGGATGGCCCTCAGCTCCTGGGATCACAGAACCCCACGGGGACCTTAACCCCATCCTGCCCGGGCAGGGCCACCTCCCGCTGTGCCAGGGTGCTCCCAGCCCTGCCCAGCCTGGCCTTGGCACTGCCAGGGCACCCACAGCCGCTCAGGGCAGCCCTGCTTTAGGATTTCTATTTCCCAACTCCAGGTCAGTCAGAGTGTGGGGTGAAGCCTCCAGGTCCGTGCAGCTCTTTGGTGCAGCAGCCCTGGCCCTTCGTCCTCACCCTGTGCCAGCTGGCACTGGCTGCCCTGGGCACACAGTGACCCCGTGGGCACTGCCAGCTGTTTGTCCTGCCTGGCTGCCCCAAAGGAGTTTGTTTGCTGTAGTTTATTGAAGAAAAGACCTCAAAAAAACCTTTTCGAGAGAACAGCTCTTTTTTCCCCCAAACCTGGAGGGAGGAAAGCCACGCTGGGAGCAATCTTTGCTGGGCCAAAGCAAAGCCTGGTGGCTTTTCTCTGCTAACAAAACACCTGGCTGATATTTACACACAGCTGGGCTGAATTCATTCCTGGGGCAGGAACCTCTGGCTCCTTCCTTCCTGCTCTTCTGGGAATTTTTGCCAGGAATTTTGACAGGAATTTTGCCAGGTGGATGCTCCTGCTGCCTTCCAGGGCTGAGGGGGGATGCCAGAGTATTTCCTCAGTTTAGGGTGGGGGAAAAATCTGTGTGGGAAATGGATTTGTAGAGAATTCTCCCAGCCTGACAGAAGGCTCACATATCTGTGTGCAAAGCTTGAGCTAAGAAATGCTGACTGAGAAATGCCATGGAACAGGACAGACATGGCTGGGAGAGAAATGGAACCAGAAACAACTTTCAAAGGATGGCCTTGCAAGTAAGACCAGACACTCTGGAGAAACAGAACTATGAGAGGTGAATTTTAGGTGATTGGCTTGAAGGCATTTCCAGCTGCTAGGCCAAGAAATGCTTATAATGCAATTAGGAAAGAGCTGGCCTCTGATTGTGATGGTGTGATTATAACATCTGGATTGTCTCACCCTTCTCATGAGACTGAAAATGGAATAAAAGTTTTTACAGCTGGGTCAGAAAAGGGTTAAATCTGACAATAATCTACTTTTCTGCCTTCTTCCTGCTGTCCTGGCTGGGTTTGGGATGCTGGTGGAGGAAGCAGGAGGAAAGGAGAAGGGGAAAAGCTCATTTTCCATGCCTGGGGGAGGGAAGGGCCTGGAGCACAGCTGGCCCCTCATCCCTTCATCCTCCCAGAACAGAGGAGCTTTTCATCCTGGAAAAGCCTCTGAGAAAGGGCACAGCCCTCGGCTGGGGTTAAATGTAGGCAGAAAATACAGATTAAAATAGAGGTGATTGGTGTTAAAATATAGGTAAAATCCAGGTAAAAATAGAGGTGATTGGTGTTAAATATAAGTTAAAATATGGGTAAAATATAGGTGATTGTGTTTGTTAAAATATAGATAAAAATATAGGTAAAATATAGGTAAAAAGATAGGTGATTTTAGGTAAATAGAGGTAAAAATACAGGTAAAATATAGGTAAAAATAAGGTGTGTGGTGTTAAATATAGGTTAAAATATAAGTAAAAATATATGTGATTGTGTTAAAGATAGGTAAAAATATAGGTAAAATATAGGTTAAAATATAGGTGATTGGTGTTAAATATAGGTAAAACATAGGTAAAAGATAGGTAAAATATAGGTGATTGGTGTTAAAATATGGGTAAAAATATGGGTAAAATATAGGTGATTTGTGTTAAAATATAGGCAAAAATATAGGTAAAATATAGGTAAAAATATAGGTGATTGGTGTTAAATATAGGTAAAACATAGGTAAAAGTATAGGTGATTGTGTTAAAATATAGGTAAAAATACAGATAAAACATAGGTAAAAATATAGGTGATTTGTGTTAAAATGTAGGTAAATATTGGTAAAATATAGGTAAATATAGGCAAAAATATTGGTAATAATATGGGTGATTGTGTTAAAATATAGGTAAAAATATAGATAAAATATAGGTAAAATTATAGGTGATTTGTGTTAAAATATAGATAAAATATAGGTAAAATATAGGTAAAAATAGAGGTGATTGGTGTTAAAATATGGGTAAGAATATAGGTAAAATATAGATAATTGGTGTTGAAATATAGATAAAAGTATAGATAAAATATAGGTAAAATAAGGTGATTTGTGTTAAAATAAAGGTAGAAATATAGATAAAATATAGGTAGAAATAGAGGTGATTGGTGTTAAATATAGGTGATTGTGTTAAAATGTAGGTAAAATACAGATAAAATATAGGTAAAATTATAGGTGATTGGTGTTATAGATAGGTAAAAATATAGGTAAAATATAGGTTAAAATATTGGTAAATATAGGCAAAAAATATAGGTTACAATATGGGTGATTGTGTTAAAATATAGGTAAAATATAGATAAAATTATAGGTGATTTGTGTTAAAATATAGATAAAATATAGGTAAAATATAGATAAAATATAGGTGATTGGTGTTAAAATATGGGTAAAAATATAGGTAAAATTATAGGTGATTTGTGTTAAATATAGGTAAAAATGTAGGTAAAATATAGGTTACAATAGATGTGATTGGTGTTAAATACAGGTAAAAATAAAGATAAAATATAAAAAATTATGTAAAAATACTGGTAAAATATAGATTAAAATATAAAAAATATATTAAAAATACAGGTAAAAATATAGATAAAAATACAAAAAATATATTTAAAATACAGGTAAAAATATAGATAAAATATATTAAAAAATATTAAAATACTAGTAAAATATAGATAAAATATTAAAAAATATATAAAAATAGAGGTAAAATATAGATAAAAATATAAAAAATATAGATAAAATCCAGGTAAAAACAGAGGTGATTGGTGTTAAATATAGGTAAAAATAGAGGTAAAAATATAGGTGATTTGTGTTAAAATATAGGTAAATATAGGTAAATATATGGGTGGTTGTGTTAAATAAAGGTAAAAATATAGGTAAAATTATATGTGATTGGAGTTAAATATAGGTAAAAATACAAAAAAAATACAGGTAAAAATATAGATAAAAATATAAAAAAAAAATAAAAATACAGGTAAAAATATAGATAAAAATATAAAAAATAAATAAAAATTAAATAGATAAAATTTAGGCAAAACCAGAGGTGATTGTGTTAAAATATAGGTAAAAATATAGGTAAAATTATATATGATTGGTGTTAAATACAGGTAAAAATATTTAAAATGATATAAAAATACAGGTAAAAATCATCTAAAACGACACCTCATAAATCCTACTAATTAAAATCCTTCATAATTCCATTTCTTTAAAGCACCCAATCTTATTTATAAAACTATCCTTTAAAATATTTTTTCCCATCTTATTCCATAACATTTCCAAATCAACATTTCTCCTCTCAAAAGAAAAATCCTTCCTTGCAAAATCCTTCCCTGCAAAATCCTTCCTCGCCTGCCAGGGGAAAACAAAAAATAAGAAACAAACCAACCATGGAATGGTTTAAATAGAGCAGGCCTGGGGTTATTTTAACTCTCTCACCTTTCCACTTGCAGCTCTGCCCTGTAATCAGAAGGGTGAGGAGTTTCCTGTGCTCTGCAGCCAGGAAAAACCCCAAACCACCCTGGCTTTGGGGGTCCCAAAATTTGAGGTTTCCCCTGGGTTTGGTTTGCTCTATTCAGATTTCATTTGATTTGAAAAAAATCAAAAAAAAAAAAAAAAAAAAAAGATTTTTTGATTTTTCCAACTCGAGATCTAATTTGAAAATTCAAGATTTTTTCAAATTTGAGAATTTTTTTTAATTTCTCAAAAAAAATTTTGATTTTTTTTTTTTTTTTTTTTGAGATTTTTAACCTCTAATTGGAGGTGAATTTAGGTTTATTCCCTAAATTCCTCCCGTGTTCCCAGCAGTGCTTTCTGCCAGGCACGGGGTGGGGAAATCATTAACCAGGAATTGCCTGGGAAGCAGCCTGGGCTCCACCTGGCAAATTCCAGCTGCAAATTCTGTCCTCCCCACGGGAGACGGCTCAGCCCTCCTGCCTGGTTGATGCACCTCATGCTGAATTTGGGATCCCCAAAATCCTGAATCTGAGATCCCCAAAATCCCGAATCTGAGATCTCCAAAATCCCTGGTTCTGTGCATTTCATCCCTAATTTGAGATCCCCAAAATCCTGAATTTGATAACTCCAAAATCCCAAATTTGAGATCTCCAAAATCCTGAATTTGAGATCCCCAAAATTCCAAATTTGAGATCTCCAAAATCCCGAATTTGAGATCTCCAAAATTCCAAATTTGAGATCTCCAAAATCCTGAATTTGATAACTCAAAAATCCTGAATTTGAGATCTCCAAAATCCCAAATCTGAGATCTCCAAAATCCTGAATCTGAGATCCCCAAAATCCCGAATTTGAGATCTCCAAAATTCCAAATCTGAGATCTCCAAAATTCCAAATTTGAGATCTCCAAAATCGTGAATTTGAGATCCCCAAAATTCCAAATTTGAGATCTCCAAAATCCCGAATTTGAGATCTCCAAAATTCCAAATTTGAGATCTCCAAAATCCTGAATTTGAGATCCCCAAAATCCTGAATCTGAGATCTCAAAAATCCCTAATTTGAGATCCCCAAAAACCCGAATTCAAGATCCCCAAAATCCCAAATTTGAGATCTCCAAAATCCTGAATTTGAGATCTCCAAAATCCGGAATTTGAGATCCCCAAAATCCCGAATTTGAGATCTCCAAAATCCGGAATTTGAGATCCCCAAAATCCCGAATTTGAGATCCCCAAAATCCTGAATCTGAGATCTCCAAAATCCTGAATTTGAGATCTCCAAAATCCCTGGTTCCATGTATCTCATCCTGCATCTGACGTTCGCAAAATCCCTCATTCTGTGCACCTCAACCCAAATCTGAGATCCCCAAAATCCCCGGTTCCCTGCACCTCATCCTGACTCTGAGATCCCCAAAATCCCAGGCACTCCAATCCCCAGATCACTGCTCCCCAATCCCCTGCTCAGCGCTCCCCAATCCTCCTCTCCAGGCTCCCCCCTCCCCAATTCCCCAGGCTCCCCAATCCCCATTCCCGGCTCCCCAATCCCCATTCCCGGCTCCCCAATCCCCTCGCTCCCTGTCCCATTCCCGGCTCCCCAATCCCCATTCCCGGCTCCCCAATCCCCTCGCTCCCTGTCCCATTCCCGGCTCCCCAATCCCCATTCCCGGGTCCCCAGTCCCCATTCCCGGCTCCCCAATCCCCTCGCTCCCTGTCCCATTCCCGGCTCCCCAATCCCCATTCCCGGCTCCCCAATCCCCTCGCTCCCTGTCCCATTCCCGGCTCCCCAATCCCCATTCCCGGCTCCCCAATCCCCTCGCTCCCTGTCCCATTCCCGGCTCCCAATCCCCATTCCCGGCTCCCCAATCCCCTCGCTCCCTGTCCCATTCCCGGCTCCCCAATCCCTATTCCCGGCTCTCCAATACCCTGGCTCAGTGTCCCATTCCCGGCTCCCCAATCCCCTCGCTCCGTGTCCCATTCCCGGCTCCCCAATCCCCTCGCTCCGTGTCCCATTCCCGGCTCCCCAATCCCCTCGCTCCGTGTCCCATTCCCGGCTCCCCAATCCCCATTCCCGGCTCCCCAATCCCCTCGCTCCCTGTCCCATTCCCGGCTCCCCAATCCCCATTCCCGGCTCCCCAATCCCCTCGCTCCCTGTCCCATTCCCGGCTCCCCAATCCCCATTCCCGGCTCCCCAATCCCCTCGCTCCCTGTCCCATTCCCGGCTCCCCAATCCCTATTCCCGGCTCTCCAATACCCTGGCTCAGTGTCCCATTCCCGGCTCCCCAATCCCCTCGCTCCGTGTCCCATTCCCGGCTCCCCAATCCCCTCGCTCCGTGTCCCATTCCCGGCTCCCCAATCCCCTCGCTCCGTGTCCCATTCCCGGCTCCCCAATCCCCATTCCCGGCTCCCCAATCCCCTCGTTCCCTGTCCCATTCCCGGCTCCCCAATCCCCCGGCTCCGTGTCCCATTCCCAGCTCCCCAATCCCCATTCCCGGCTCCCCAATCCCCTGGCTCCGTGTCCCGCTCCAGGCTCCTCCCGCGCCGTTCCCGGCAGGAAGCGCTCTCAGCCAATCCAGCCGGGGCCGCCGCCCGCCGCCCGCGCTGCCTCCGCCGCGGGCCCGGTGAGTGCCGGGGGCTCGGGGGGCTCGGGGGTCGCGGCTGCGGCGGAGCGGGGCCGCTCCAGCCCGGGGGGAGCTGCGGGGCCGCCCCGCTCCGCCGCCCCTCCCGCGGGCCGCGCTCGGCGCCGGGCGGGGTTCCGGGCACGGCGGGGGGAGAAAGGAGGGAGGGAAGGAGGGAGGAATGAATGGGCCCCCCCGGCGGGTTCGGGGAGCCCCGCGGGGGTTGGGGGACTGCGGGGGTCCCCCCGGCCCCCGGGGCGCAGGCGGGGGTGGGTGCAGGGAGGGTGGCACCCCGGGATGCTCGGGAATGCCGCTGGAAGCGCCCGCTTGGGTATGCGGGGGCTGACGGCGGCCCGCGGTCCTGGGAGGAAGCGCTGGTTCCCCTTTTCCCCCGGCCAGACAAGGGAGTGCCCGCCCAGCCTTCCTCCGGCCCGCTGGGGCATCCCGAATCGAAATCCCTTCCTCCCGGCCAGGATCAACCCGAGTCCTTGTTCCTTCCTCCCGGCAAGGATCACCCCGAATCCCAATCCCTTTCTCCCGGCAAGGATCACCCCGAATCCCAATCCCTTCCTCCCGGCAAGGATCACCCCGAATCCCAATCCCTTCCTCCCGGCAAGGATCACCCCGAATCCCAGTCCCTTTCTCCCGGCAAGGAACAACCTGAATCCCAATCTCTTCCTTCTGCCAAGTATTGCACCCCAAATCCTCATCCCTTCTTCTTTCCCAGTATTGCACCCCAAATCCTCATCCCTTCTTCTTTCCCAGTACTGCACCCCAAATCCTCATCCCTTCTTCCTTCCCAGTACTGCACCCCAAATCCTCATCCCTTCTTCTTTCCCAGTATTGCACCCCAGATCCTCATCCCTTCTTCCTTCCCAGTATTCCACCCCAAATCTTCATCCCTTCTTCTTTCCTATCATCCTAAATCCCTCCTTCTCCCCATTATTGCACCCCAAATCCTTGTCCCTACCTTCTTCCCAGTATTCCACCCCAAATCCTCATCCCTTCTTCCTTCCCAGTATTGCACCCCAAATCCTCATCCCTTCTTCCTTCCCAGTATTGCACCCCAAATCCTCATCCCTTCTTCCTTCCCAGTATTGCACCCCAAATCCTCATCCCTTCTTCCTTCCCAGTATTGCACCCCAAATCCTCATCCCTTCTTCCTTCCCAGTATTCCACCCCAAATCCTCGTCCCTACCTTCTTCCCAGTATTCCACCCCAAATCCTCATCCCTTCTTCTTTCCTATCACCCTAAATCCCTTCTTCCTTCCCAGTATTGCACCCCAAATCCTTTTCCCTCCTTCCTATCACCCTCAATCCCTTCCTCCTTCCCAGTATCACCCCAGATCCTCATCCCTTCCTCCTGCCAGGTGTCACCCTGAATCCTTGTCCCCTCCTAGCCCCAAACCCCCGGTGGGATTTGAGGGCTGTGTCCTCTCCCATCCCCACAGAGCCCCACGGGAGGCGTTGCTGCTGCACGCCCACAACTCGAGCAGGACCTAAAAATAGTCCTGAGCAGAGCCTGGCTCTTGGCTCAAGGAGAGGGGCAGAGGAGGGGCTGTCCCAGGCACCCCAAAATTAAACTTTTATTTAGTTTACTCCTAAAATGATCTTTCTTTAGTTCTCTTAGGGAGAGAAGTCGTTCTTGTTGATGTTAGGGAGACTTTTTTGTGAGGAAGGAGAACATTTCTGTCGTGGCTCTTTCAGTTTGTAAATTTGGGGAAATCTGTTATCCTGAAGCCCCTCTTATTTCCCACCAGCCTTCCCACAGCTCGTTTATGGGTTGTGTTCACTTGTGGGGTGTTGTTTTAAAGGTGAGCTGTTTGGAGGTAGAACTTTTCGTTATCTATCTCTAAAATTATCTTCATCTCTGGGAGCAGAGATCAAGAAGGAAGGAAAAGAAAACTCTTTTCTTTTTCTCTCTGGTTAAACTTCTGCTAACTTCAGCATGGAGGCCTCTGCTCGGTATCAATCTGACCCCTTCATCTCCCCACAGTTTCATGGGTTGTAGGGAAAAAGAGTCTTTTCCTTTAAAGCTTACAGGAGGATTTTAACCCTGAAATTAAGGCATCCCTCCCATCTGGGGCTTCCTTTTCATGGGTTGTTCTTCGTGTGGTTCTTGACCATCTTGTTCCTTTCTGTCGCTCGAGGGAGGATTGAAGCCCTGAAAGGGTTAACAGATGGTCAGGACTCCTCCCTGCACCCGGAGGTGTTTCCTTGGCACCTCAGGGGGATAATTTGGGATTGTAAAGAACCAGGGAAAGGGTGAGGTCTGGTGCTGGGGCATTTCATTATTCCCAGTTTTTGTGGGATTCCTTCTATGCCCGCGGGAGGTCTTGGGGAAACTGAGTCACGGCACGGAGGGTTGGGGACACGGGTGTCCCTTTGCTGTGACCCCCGAGCCGGCCTGGCAGGATCTGTAGGGTCACTGTAGGGAAGAGAGGATTTGTTCAACACCCCCAGGAGAAGGGGAAGCTTCCAAGGGGGAGGAGTCAGGGTTTTCCTCTCCCCCCATCTCCTTTCCCTCCTTCCCGGCCGCCTGGGATGGGTCAGGTTGGGAAAAGTTTGGGACAGGGGGTGGGAAAAATCCTGGATTTTCTGTTTTGCCTCGTGCTCGGGAGGGAAGGAGAGGGGAAACGCTCTTAGGGCTCTTGGGATAGAAACGGGCCTCAGTTTCCCCATTCCCCGTGCCTCGGTTTCATCCTGTGCCTCAGTTTCCCCTTTGGGATTTAGTTTCCCCCATTCCCTATTGCTGTTTTCCCCTTGTGCCTCAGTTTCATCCTGTGCCTCAGTTTCCCCTTGTGCCTCAGTTTCCCCATTCCCTGTGCCTCAGCTTCCCCATTCCCTGTGCCTCAGCTTCCCCATTCACTGTGCCTCAGTTTCCCCCTTTGTGCCTCACTTTTCCCCCATTCCCTGGACCTTTTCCCCTCTTTGTGCCTCAGTTTCCCCGTGGGAGCCACAGGGGTGGCCGTGCCATGACCCTACAGGGGTGGCAGTGCCATGACCCCACAGATGTGGTGGTGGCAGTGCCGTGACCCCACAGGGATGGGGGTGCCAGTGCCAGGGGCTCCGGGCAGGGACCCTGGCATGGGCTGGGACAGGGAGGGGACACGGAGGGGACACAACGGGACCCTGGGATGGGATGGGACAGATAGGGGAAAGGGAGGGGACAGGGACAGGACACAATTGACGCTGGGATATGCTGGGATAGGGACAGGATACAGGGGGACCCTGGGATGGGATGGGACAGGGAGGGGACACAGGGAGGGGACCTTGGGACGGGATGGCACAGGGAGAGGCAGCACCGTGACCCTACAGGCACAGGACCCCACAGATCCCAGCGGGACCCTGGGATGGGCTGGCATGGCCCAGGGAGGGGACAGGGAGGGACCCGGGGTGGCCCAGGGAGGGGACAGGGAGGGACCCGGGGTGGCCCAGGGAGGGGACAGGGAGGGACCCGGGGTGGCGCCGCTGCCCGGAGCAGATTCCAAGTAGGAAGGGAAGGAGATGGAAGGGAAGTGGAGGATTAGGGAAGGGAAGGGTAATGGTCAAGGGAGGGAAGGGAAGTGACGGAATGAAGTGTGGTACTCCGTGACATGGTCCATTGCCGTTCACTTTTCCCGGCGCCTTGTACCTGTAGACTTTCACTTTCCGGTCCTTTACTGCGTACCCATTTCCGGCCTTTCCTTTCCGTTCCTTTCAGTCGTAGGTGAATACTCGTAGGGGTCGTGTGAGGGTATTGATTAGCGTAGGGAAGGGGGGAGGGTCGTTCGAGGCGGGGGGAATGGGTAATAAGCGCTAGCCGAGTGGACGTCCAAAGATGTGAGCCGGAGGAGAGAAACCCGTTTCCTTTATCCCCCTTCGTCCTTGTCCTGTCCCTCCCTGTCCGTCCGGTCCGTTCCCGTGCCTTTCCTTGCCTCCGCTGTCCGGTCCTGTCGCCTTCCTGATCCCTTTGTCCTTTCTTTCCGTGTGCCTCCGGTCCGGTCCGTGCCTTTCTGTATCTTTCTTCCCCCCGCTCCTCGCCGTCCCCCGCACCAGGGCGAGCCTCCGGGTTGTGCCCCCTCATCATTGCCCTGTCCTTTCTCCCCTGGCGTCCCAGTTCCCCCTCTGATCTGGCTCCCTCCGTGCTGGGCCCTGTCCGTGACTCCCTCTGGGCTGTGCCAGGCTGGACCGAAAACCCCATTCACCGTGTGTCCTGATAGGGTGGTGCTCCCCAGGAACTGCTGGTGTGGGATCCCCAGGATCCCTGGGAATGGCTGCCATGGGATCCCCAGCCTGTTCCCTCTCTCTGTCTCACCATCCCAGCCTTTCCTTGTGTTTCCCCCCAGCTCCGGCTTCCCAGAGAGGATCCCCCCCACCAGGATTCCCGCTCCTGCTCCCTCATCCCGTTTTTTCCCGTGCCAAGGATGCCCTTCCCGCTGCTCATCCTGGCACTCAGCCTGGCAGGTGAGTGGGGCTGGGCTCTGGGATGGGGCTGGAATCGTGCCAGGGCACTGGGATGGGGCTGGAATTGTGCCAGGGCACTGGGATGAGCTGGAATCATGCTGTGCCACCCCAGCTGGCACCATGCTGGAGCACTGGTGCCACCTAGTGCTGCCAGCCTGGCCAGGGCTGCCTCCTCCTGGGGACTGTGTCCCCAGCACTGCCACCAGCTGTCCTGTCCCCATGGGGACAATCCGGGCTCTGTGTCCTTGAGCAGGTTTGGGTGCCCATGGCTGCTCCTGGCAGCTGAAGGTGCCTCTCGTTTGTCTGGGATTGTCCCCCTTCCATCAGGGTGTCATGGCCAGTGACAATCCTGAAATGCCAACTGCCTGTCTCTCCATGGGCATTGCTTGGGTGTTATCCATGTCTGGGTGCTCCTGGCAGCTGAAGGTGCCCACTTTGGTGCTGGATGTGGAACTGTCCCCCTTCCATCAGGGTGACATGGCTGGGGACAGTCCTGAGATGCCACCTGTCCATGTGTCCCTCCCATGGGCATTCCTTGGGTGTTATCCATGTTTGGGTGCCCATGGCTGCTCCTGGCAGCTGAAGGTGCCTCTCGTTTGTCTGGGATTGTCCCCCTTCCATCAGGGTGGCATGTCTGGTGACAATTCTGAAGTGCCACCTCTCCATGAGTCCCTCCCATGGGCATTGCTTGGGTGTTATCCATGTCTGGGTGCTCCTGGCAGCTGAAGGTGCCCACTTTGGTGCTGGATGTGGAACTGTCCCCCTTCCATCAGGGTGACATGGCTGGGGACAGTCCTGAGATGCCACCTGTCCATGTGTCCCTCCCATGGGCATCCCTCATTTTTCTGGACGCCATCCAGGTGCAGAATCCCGCAGGTTCTCCAGCAGGTGTCCCAGCGTGTCCCCATCCCCTCCCACAGATGCCATGGAGATCCAGGTGCCGGAGGAGCCCGTGGTGGCCCTGTTTGGCCACGACGCCACCCTGCTGTGTTCCTTCTCCCCCGAGGCCAACTTCAGCCTGGCCGAGCTGAGCCTCATCTGGCAGCTGACGGACACCAAGCGCCTGGTGCACGGCTTCTCCGGCGGCCGCGACCGCCTGCAGGACCAGGGCCGCGGCTACGCCAACCGCACCGCGCTCTTCTACGACCAGCTGCAGCGGGGCAACGTCTCGCTGCTGCTGCGCCGCGTGCGCATCTCCGACGAGGGCAGCTTCACCTGCTTCGTGCGCGTGCGCGACTACGACAGCGCCGCCGTCGCGCTGCAGGTGGCGGGTGAGGAGCCCTGCAGGTGTGGGGAGAGGCGCCCCAAAGTGTTCCCAGGGCACGGAGAGAGAGGGGTTGAGGGTGGGTTTGGCCTCGTCTCAGAGCTGGCTCAGCTCCTCATTCTGTTCCCTACTCTGGTCCCCTCCTGGTTTCTGAAATATTCCCTGGGCAGAATGATCCGTGCACTGCTGAGGTTCCTCTCTGTGGGGCCACCTCAGCCAGCTGAGGATGGGTTTAGCCCCATCCCAATTGCTGCTGGCCCAGCTCCCCATCCCAATCCTTTCTCCAGGCCTCTCTTGTCCCCCACAGCACCTCCCCAAAATATTCCCTGGGCAGCATGATCCGTGCACTGCTGAGGCTCCTCTCTGTGGGGCCACCTCAGCCAGCAGTGCCCCTCAGCTGAGGATGGGTTTAGGCCCATCCCAGGGCTGGCCCAGCTCCCCATCCCACTCCTCGCTCCAGTCCCCACTCCTTGTCCCCCACAGCACCTCCCCAAAATGTTCCCTGGGCAGCACAATCTGTGCCCTGCTGAGGCTGCTGGCTGTGGGGCCACCTCAGCCAGCAGTGCCCCTCAGCTGAGGATGAGTTTGGCAGCTGGAAGAGCCCGTCCCAGTCAGAGCTGGCCCTGATCCCAGTCCTCACAGCAGTCCCCCCTTGTCCCCAAAATATTCCCTGGGCAGTGCAATCCTTGCCCTGCTGAGGTTCCTGGCTGCAGGGCCACCTGGGCCAGCAGTGTCCTTCAGTTAGGGTGGGTTTGGCAGCTGGAAGAGCCCATCCCAATCAGGGCTGGCCCAGCTCCCCATCCCAATCCTCACTCTCGTCCTCCGTCCTTGTCCCCCACAGCATCTCCCCAAAATGTTCCCAGGGGAGTGACAGAGAGGGGCACCTCAGCCAGGAGTGTCCCTCAGCTAGGATGGGTTTGGCACTGGAAGATCCCAGTCCTGGCAGCTGCAGGATCCCAATCCCGGCTGTCCCCGCCTCTGCTCCAATCCTCACTGCTGTCCCCTCTGTCCCCACAGCCCCCTACTCCAAGCCCAGCGTGCACCTGGAGCCCAGCAAGGACCTGAAGCCGGGCGACGTGGCCGAGGTGACGTGCCACGCGTCCCGCGGCTACCCCGAGGCCAGCGTGCTGTGGCAGGACAGCCGGGGTGCCAACCTGACGGCCAACGTCACCACGTGGCAGGTGGCCAACGAGGAGGGGCTGTTCGAGGTGCGCAGCGTCCTGCGCGTGCTGGTGGAGCCCAGCGTCACCTACTCGTGCCTGGTGCTCAACGCCGCCCTGCGCCAGCACGGCCACGCCTCTGTCACCATCACGGGTGAGCCCGGGGCCAGGAGGGGACACTGGCACACAGAGCCAGCTGAGAGAGTTGGGGGAGGTGGCACTGCCACCCAGAGCCAGCCAGGAGGGGCTGGGGAAGGTGACAGTGGCAGGCAAAGCCAGTGAGAGAGTTGGGGGAGGTGGCACTGCCACCCAGAGCCAGCCAGGAGGGGCTGGGGAAGGTGGCTGTGGTGGCACTAGCACCCAAAGCCACCCAGGACAGGCTAGGGGAGGTGGCCATGACAGCCCAAGCCAGCCAGGAGGGCTGGGGAGATGGCACTGCCACCCAGAGCCAGCTGAGAGACTTGAGGGAGGTGGCACTGCCACCCAGAGCCAGCCAGGAGGGGCTGGGGAAGGTGACAGTGGCAGGCAAAGCTGCCAGGAAGGGCTGGGGAGGTGGCACTGGCACACAGAACCAGCTGAGAGACTTGAGGGAGGTGGCACTGCCACCCAGAGCTAGCCAGGAGGGGCTGGGGAGGTGGCACTGCCACCCAAAGCAGTCAGGAGGGGCTGGGGAGGTGGCACTGCCACCCAAAGCAGTCAGGAGGGGCTGGGAAGGTGGCAGTGCCACCTAAATCCAGCCAGGAGTCATTGGGGGAGATAACTGTGGTGGCACCCTAGAGGAGTGGAAGAGGTGACTGTGGTGGCACTGGCACCTAAAGCCACCCAGTTTGGGCTGGGGGAGGTGACACTGGTGGCATTGCCACACCAAGCCAGCCAGGGAGGCATGGGGGGAGGTGACTGTGGTGGCATTGGGACCCAAAGCCATCTGAGTTTGGTCTGGGGGAGGTGACTGTGGTGGCACACAGGAGGTCTGGGGGAGGTGGCTGTGGTGGCACTGGCACCCAAAGCCACCTAGGACAGGCTGAGGGAGGTGACCCTGGCACCCAGAGCCACTCAGGAGGCATTGAGGGAGGTGGCCATGGTGGCACTCAGGAGGGCTGGGGGAGGTGGCACTGGCACCCAGAGCCAGCTGAGAGAGTTGGGGCCGTGTCCCAGGCTGGGTGGCACAGGGCTTGGGCAGCCTGGGACCGGGGGGAGGTGGCACTGCCCGTGGCAGGGGGTGGCAGCAGGTGACCTTGAAGTCTTCCATGGGGACATTCCGTGCCCCCAGGAAGCAGTTCCTGGGGCTGGGTTGGGATCCAGCCTGGATCATCCTGCATGTGGGGTCACCCCCAATGTTGGATCACCCTGGGTTTTGGGGCATCCTGGGTGTCGGATCACCCCAGATGTGGGGTCAGCCTGGATATTGGACCATCCTGGATATGGGGTCACTCTGGGTGTGGGATCACCCTGGGTTTGGGATCACCCTGTATATGGGATCCCCCCAGATGTGGGATCACCTCAGATATGGGATCACCTCGGATATGGGATCACCCTGGATATGGGATCACTCTGGCTGTGGGATCACGCTGGGTATGGGATCACCCTGGATATGGGGTCACCCTGAATATGGGATCACCCCAGATATGGGATCACCCAGGCTGTGGGGTCACCGTGGCTGTGGGGTCCCCCGGTGTTCCCGGGTGCTGATCCAGGCCCCTTTCCGTCCCTCCCCGCAAGGCCAGCCCCTGGCATTCCCGGCGGTGGCCCTGTGGGTGACAGTGGCCCTGGCCGTGTGCGTGGTGGCCCTGCTGGGCGTCCTGGCCTTCGTGTGCCACCAGAAGATCCGGGAGAGCTGCCGGGAGGACGAGGAGCGCGCAGGTGAATCCCGGGAGGGGACGGGTGGGGATGGCACCGGTGCCACCGCAGGGACACCGCCGAGTGGCACTGCCACGTGTCCCCTTTTCCCACGGCCAGGACATCCCTGGTGCCTCCAGGCTCCTTTCCCACCTCCCTCTCCCGTTTTGGGTCACATCCCACATTTTTATGGGGTGGTGTTTGCACCGCAGGGAGGTTTGTTCCCGAAAGAGCTCCCAGAGTGGCTCTGCCACCCTCGGCAATCACCTTTTCTCCATGGATTTTCCTCCCAGTTTCCATCAGGAATGACCTTTTCTCCATGGATTTTGCTCCCCATTTCTCTCAGGAATTGCCTTTTTCCATGGATTTTTTCCCATGGATTTTGCTCCCAATTTCCCTCAGGAATGACCTTTTTACCATTGATTTTTTTCCATGGATTTTGCTCCCAGTTCCTATTGGGAATGACCTTTTTTCCATGGATTTTGCTCCCAATTTCTATTGGGAAAGACTTTTCATTCATGGATTTTTTTTCCCATGGATTTTTTTCCCAGTTCCTATTGGGAATGACCTTTTTCCCATGGATTTTTCTCCCAGTTTCCCTCGGGAATGACCTTTTTTCCACGTTTTTTTTTCCCCATGGATTTGCTCACAGTTTCCCTCAGGAATGACCTTTTTTGCATGGATTTTGCTCCCAATTTCCTTCAGGAATTACCTTTTTTTCATGTTTTTTTCCATGGATTTTGCTCCCTGTTTCTCTCAGGAATTGCTTTTTCCATTGATTTTTTTCCCATGGATTTGCTCCCAGTTCCTATTGGGAATGACCTTTTTTCCATGGATTTTTTCCCGTGGATTTTTCTCCCAGTTCCTATTGGGAATGACCTTTTTTCCCTGGATTTCTCTCCCAGTTTCCCTTGGAAATGACATTTTCCCATGGGATTTTCCCCTGGATTTTGCTCCCAGGAACAGCAGCAGGGGCTGGGAACCTCCCGGGATCCCGGTGGGCGTTGGAGGGAGGGAGGGAGGGAGGGAGGACCCTCCCAGTTTGGGGAATCCCAGATTTTGGGGGATGCAGGGATCCCTCTCCAACCCCTGGCTGTCCCTGGGAGCTGGGGCTTTCCTGCTGGGATTTTTGGGAATGTCAGGATGCTCCAAGGGGCACCCCCAGAATCCTGGGAATGGGGTTCCCACCTCGGGATCCTTGTTTTCCAGGGCCAGAGGAGCGGGATGAGGAGGGGGAGGAGCCCAAGACAGGTGGGTGCCCCATCCTGGTTCGGGGTGGCCCCTTCCCTGTTCCCATTTCCTGACACCCCTGATCCTGGATAAACCTCCCCATTCCCAAATAAATCCTCCCCATTCCATCATAAACCTCCCCAATCCCAAATCAAACCTCCCCATTCCTTCATAAAATTACAGAATTCCCAAATCAAACCTCCCAATTCCTTAATAAACCTCCCCATTCCTTAATAAAATCTCCCTGTTTCCAAATAAAACCTCTCAGATTCCCAAATAAAACCTCCCAATTCCTTAATCAAACCTCCCCATTCCTTAATAAACCTCATTCCTTAATAAACCTCCCCATTCCTTAATAAAACCTTCAAATTCCCTAATAAAGCCTCCAAATTCCCAAACAAAGCCTCCCAATTCCTTAATAAAATGACAGAATTCCTTAATAAACCTCCTCATTCCTTAATAAAACCTCCCCATTTCTCAATAAAACCTCCCAATTCCCAAATAAAACTTCCCAAATTCCATAATAAAACCTCCCAAATCCTTAATAAAACCTAACCATTCCTTAATAAAATGACAGAATTCCTTAATAAACCTCCCAATTCCTTCATAAACCTCCCCATTCCTTAATCTTCCAATTTCCAAGAAAAAACTCCCAAATTCCAAAATAAAACCTCTCCACTCCTTAATAAAATGACAAAATTCCTTAATAAACCTCCCAATTCCTTAATAAATCTCCCCATTCCTTAATAAAATTACAGAATTCCCAAATCCAACCTCGCCATTCCTTAATAAAAAGACAAAATTCCTTAATAAAACTCCTAATTCCTTAATAAATCTCCCAATTCCTTCATAAAATGACAGAATTCCCAGATCAGCAGCTCCATGGTGTTCCTGGGGATTCCCTTTATGCACTGGCACAGGACCAAACCCTGGGAATTCTGCAGGGAAATCGGGAATGGGGGTCGCTTTTGGGGTTGATCCCCCCAAAAATGGGATTTTGGAGCCGTTTCCTTTGGGAATTGGATGGGATTGACCCCAGGATGGGTTTTTTTTCCCTTTTCCCAGCTCTGCAGCTGCTGGAAAACACGGAGAGCAGAGAGGGTGAGTGGATGTTTCTGGCAAATCTGGGATAATTCCCATTTTCTCCCTAAAATCCGCGGGGGAAACGCTCGTTGGGTTTTAGGGGGGATTTTCCCCTCCCTATTTTCATTTTCCCACGGGTTTTCCATCGGATTTTCCCAAATTGTGGTTTTCCATTTCCCTTTATCCCAGTTTTTCCTGCTTTTTCCTGGTTTTTCCTGTCTTTTTCCTGTTTTTTTCCCAGCATCCAGTAGCTCCTGCATCCCTCATCCCACTCTGGGATTGGGGAAAAGCCTCCCCACACCCAACCCTGGAAGGAATTTGGGATTTTTTTGGGGGTTGCCATGGATTTGCTGGGATGATGGGAATTGCTGGGGTTGGAAAAGGATCCAGAGTTTTCCAGCCTGGAAAAGGATCCGGAGTTTTCCCAGTGTGGAAAAGGATCCAGAGTTTTCCAACCTGGAAAAGGATCTGGAGTTTTCCCAGCCTGGAAAAGGATCCGGAGTTTTCCAAGCTGCGGCCCCATTAATCCATTAATGTATTAATTTATCAATTTATCAACGTACCAATTTATTCATTTATCAGTTCATTAATCCGCTGAGTTATTGATTTATTAATTTATTAATTTATTACTCCATTAATCCGTTAACCAACTGATTTATTAATTCATTCGCTCGTTAATCCGTTGATTTATCAGTCCCGTGTTTTCCCTCTCCGTTCCCTTTTCCCCGCCCAGGTCGGGAGCAGGAGATCGATTGACGCCAGCCCCGGCCCCTCCCGCCTGTCCCCGAGCGAGCGGCGACACCCCCGGGGCGGTGACACCTCCGAGCCGGTGACACCCCCCGGGCTGGTGACACCTCCAAGCTGGCGACACCCCCGGGGCGGTGACATCCCCGGGGCAGCGACACCTCCGAGCCGGTGACACCCCCCGGGCAGTGACACCGCCGGGACAGCGACACTTCCAAGCTGGCGACACCCCCGGGGCGGTGACACTCCAGGAGTGGTGACACCCCTGGGGCAGTGACATCCCTGGGACTGTGACACTGCCGGGGTGGTGACATCTCCAATCCGGCGACACCCCTGGGGCAGCGACACCTCCGAGCCGGTGACACCCCCTGGGCGGTGACGCCCCCGGGGCAGCGACACCTCCAAGCTGGCGACACCCCCGGGGCGGTGACACTCCGGGAGTGGTGACACCCCCGGGGCAGTGACATCCCAGGGGCGGTGACACTCCAGGAGTGGTGACACCCCCGGGGCAGTGACAACCCCAGGGCGCCCGCGGAGCTGCCGCCTGCCCCATCCCCATTCCCGTTTCCCCCTTCCCGGGAAAGGCGTGTCAGGGTCTGCCCGGTGTCCCCGTGTCCCTGTGCGTGTCCATCCCAGGGGGACATTCCCTGTCCCCTGCTCTGGTGCTGCCCCGGGCGCCTTTCCCTGCCCTTCCCGAGCCCGGAGCCCCGGGAATGGCGGCCGGAGCGCGGGGTGCTCCGGGAGCCCCTTCCCCCGCTCCTTCCCCCGCTCCCCGAGTCCCTCCGGGCTCGTCCTGCCTTAACCGCTGGATCCCGGCGGGGTTCGTCCCACCGGGAGCGATCCCGGGGCCTTTTTGGGAAGGGGACACCCGCTGGCCGGGTGAGGTCCTGCTGGGGGACACCTCTGGGGACATGCTGAGCTCGTCCCTGCCGTGGGACTGGGGGCTCCGGGCGCATCCTGGGGTCCTCCCAGGGCTCCTTGGGTCGAGTCCTTCTTTGAATCCCGGGATCTGGAGGGTTTCTCGTGCCTTGGCCAATAAATCTGGGACCGTGTTGGTCGATCCCTCCCGGCTCCGTGTGCTCCAGGGGGTTTGGCCAGGAACGGTGGCAGGGTCGGGATTCCCAGAGGAAAAGATTCCCGGGGCTTGTTGGGAAGTCCCCCAGGGATACCCAGGCTGGCTCCCAGATTAAATCCCACTGCCAAGATAGGGTGGGAATTCCCGGGGGATCCTTCCTTCCCCATGGGGTGAGAATTCCCGGGGGATCCTTCCCCATGGGGTGAGAATTCCCGGGGGATCCTTCCCCATGGGGTGGGAATTCCCGGGGGTTCCTTCCCCATGGGGTGAGAATTCCCGGGGGATCCTTCCCCATGGGGTGGGGATTCCCAGAGAATCCTTCCCCACGGGGTGAGAATTCCCAGGGGGTTCCTTCCCCATGGGGTGAGAATTCCCAGGGGATCCTTCCCCATGGGGTGAGAATTCCCGGGGGATCCTTCCCCATGGGGTGGGGATTCCCAGAGAATCCTTCCCCACGGGGTGAGAATTCCTGGGGGATCCTTCCCCATGGGGTGAGAATTCCCAGGGGATCCTTCCCAAGGCCCTTCCTGGATCCCCTGTGGGGGATGGTTTTTGGTTTTCCTTCCCCGAGCTCAGCATCCCAATGGGAGAACATTCCCAAAATCCAGCCCGGGAGAAGTGTGCCGGCCTCAGGCTGGGATGGAGAGGGCCATCGTGGCCAGCTGTGGGGCCACCGTGGCCAGCCAGGCCCTTCCCACCCTTCCATAGCCGACTGTGGCCCACGAGGCTCTCCCGGCCGTGTCCTCGTTGTCCCTGTCCCCCGGATTCTGCCAGGAGCTGGGGACGTGCCAAGCCCGGTCCCTGCCAGGACAGCGCTCCGGGCTCTGCCCGGCTCTTCCCGGTGTCCCGGAGGTGGCCAGGAAAACAGAGCTCCCTAGGAGTACCACGTCCATCCCCGGCATTGGGATGGAGTGTGGGATATTCCTGTGGGAACCCAGGATGCTCCGAGGTTGGTCCTCTCCAGTATTCCCAAAAAATATCGGATCCAGCACAATGTGGGGCAAAGGCGCGTTTCACCCTGCTGGGATTGGGGTGGGATCGAGAGGAATTCCGCTCATCATGTGGTTCCAGCTCTGGGATGATGGATGGATGGATGGATGGATGGATGGATGGATGGATGGATGGATGGGTGGATGGATGGATGGATGGATGGATGATGGATGGATGGATGGATGGATGATGGATCCATGGGTCCATGGATGGATGGATGGATGATGGATGGATGATGGATGGATGGATGGATGGATGGATGGATGGATGGATGGATGGGTGGATGGATGGATGGATGGATGGATGATGGATGGATGGATGGATGGATGGATGGATGGATGGATGATGGATGGATGATCCATGGATGGATCCATGGATGGATGGATCCATGGATGGATGGATGGATGGATCCATGGGTCCATGGGTCCATGGATGGATGGATGGATGGATGGATGGATGGATCCATGAATGGATGGGTGGTCAGTCCCAACTCCTCCCCTTGGATTTCTGCATTGCTTTCCCATCCCAAAGCTGCTCGGGAATGCAGTTCCTCCCACCTGGATTGACCATCAGCAGCCGAGGTGGTGTTTTTGGCTCAGAAAATCCTTGGAAAAGCCTGGTGCCAGGAATGCTCTGGGATGGAAATGTGTCCCTGTGGGATGAGGTGCCGGCGGGAAGGACACAGGAACATAGTCCTGGGAGCAGCTGCTGCTCTGACCCCTTTGGATACCTTGGAAAAACTCCCAGGGTGGATTTGGAGCTCCAGATTCCTTCATTTCCGAGCAGGACCTGATTTCTTTCCCTGAAAGATCGGTGTTTGGACATGGAAAAGAGGGATTAAGGAGCTCAGGAAAAGCGGGACTTTTTTCAGGTGGATGCAGGAATCAGGGTCGGGGATATTTCTGCTGGAAAATTTGGGAATTGAGGGCAAAGGAGTTCCCGAGGGCAGCTCCTCGTTCCTGGGGGGTTTTGGTGATCCCCTTGTTGTTCTTCTTGGAGTTGGGAATGATATTCCAGTGACATTCCAGTGACATCCCAGGGATGTCCTTGAGTCCTCCCGAATCTCCTCAGCCAGAAAAGTCCAACCCCACTGATTTTCCCTGATCCAAACAGGGATAACTCATCCCACAGAAGGGAAATTCCCCCTCTCTGATCCCGCCACCCCCTCCAACATTCCCACATTCCAACCCTTGCCTCATTCCTGACCTCCGGAATGGAGGCCGGCCCCTCCTGGCACATCCCTGTCATGGTCGGGATTTCTCTGTGCCGGATGATTTATTGAGCTCCTTCTATCCAATAAAAAAAAAAAAAAATTAAAATTCCCTGAGCCTGGAAAACCGTCGGGATATTGGGATGCTGGGATATCAGAATATGGGGGTATTGGGATATGGGGATATCGGGATATTTGTTGCCACCTTCTCACTCGGCGTTTAGGAGGAGTATGGATTTATTGAAATATATATTTATATTTATATAGAGATCTTTTCCAGCCCCGTTCCCAGGGATTTTCCCCCTCCCCCAAACCCTTTCCAAACCCGGATCCGGGCTCAGTTTTTGTTGGGAATTCTCTGCCTGGCCGGGACGTACGGCAGCAACGTCTGCGTGCTCTTGTCGGCCACGGTCTGGGTGCTGCTGTTCCTCGTGGCCCTGCGGATCGGGATCACGCCCGGCTTCCTCAGGAGCTGCTCCCGAGGCCCCTTCCTGGCGGGATCATCGGGAACGTCGGCGCCGTCGTCGTTGTCGCCGTCGTCGTCGCAGCACAGGGCGTGGTAGAGGACCTTGTCACTGAAGCGGACGCGCTCCCGCGTCCCCGCCGGCCGCTGGGCCGGGATTTTGGGAAGGGCGGCGCTCCCGAAGCATTCCTCGCTGGAGGAATCCGGGGTCCCCCCGCCCCCGCGGGGGCCGTTGGCCACAGGGACCCCCCCGTTCATCAGGCGGGCCGGCGGCAGCCGCGGAGGCTCCGGGCAGTCGCCGGGGTCGGAGGGCGTGGAGGCATCCAGGAAGGAGCAGAATTCCCAGCTGTCCGAGAGGACGTCGGAGGCGGCGAAGTCCAGCGGGCCCAGCTCGAGGCTGGCGCCGCCCCGGTCGCTGCTGGACGTGCTGCTGGCCGTGGCCGGAGTCCAAGCGTCCGGCTCCAGGTCCAGAGCGAAGTCCGACGTCAGGCGGTCAATCTGGGACACGACCTGCGGAGAGAGAGATGGACATGGGGATGGATGGATCCATGGATGGATGGATGGATGGATGGATGGATGGATGATGGATGGATGATGGATGGATGATGGATGATGGATGGATGGATGGATGGATGGATGGATGAGGGATGGATGGATGGATGGATGATGGATGATGGATGGATGGATGGATGATGATGGATGGCTGCATGGATGGATGCTGGATGGATGGATGGATGGCTGCTGGATGGCTGGATGGATGGATGGATGATGGCATGGCTGGATGGATGGATGGATGGCTGATGGCTGATGTGATGGATGATGGATGGCTGGATGGATGGCTGGCTGGCTGGATGGCTGGCTGGATGGATGGATGGCTGGATGGCTGCTGGATGGCTGGATGGCATGGCTGGCTGGATGGCTGGCTGGCTGGATGGATGGCTGGCTGGCTGGATGGATGGCTGGATGCTGGATGGCTGGATGGTGGATGGCTGGCTGGCTGGATGCTGGATGCTGGCTGGCTGGATGGATGGCTGGATGGATGGATGATGGATGATGGATGGATGGATGATGGATGGATGATGGATGGATGGATGATGGATGAATGGATGGATGATGGATGGATGGATGGATCCATGGATGGATCCATGGATGGATGGATGATGGATGATGGATGGACTTGGACTTCTGCATTGTTTTCCCACCCCAAAACTTCCAGGGAAAGTGGAATCCCTGCATCCCTCAAACTTTGGCTTTGAAGATTGTTGGGAATGTCCCCAGGGAAGCCTGGAAATCAGGAAAATTTTTTCCCTTTCTTTTTTTTTTTCTTCTTTTTGGAAAAGAAAGGGCGAAACTTGAGAAAGAGAGTAAAAAATGGGATTTTTCTGACCCCTTCATTTCTGGGACAAGGGAGAACTGGAAAGGAGGCTGAGAGTCTTTGGGAATACCCCGTTACCAAATGGCTGTGCTGGAATGGGATCTCCTCTGTTCCCAATGGGAATTTCAGCGCTGGGACAGGGCCAGCATGTCCCTGTCACCTCTGGTCCCTTCCCAGCCTCACCAAAGGGACTGGGATCGAGCAGGGACAGCAGGAAGTGCATCCCAATCCCAATCCCAATCCCAATTCCAATTCCAGTGGTTATTGGTGCCAACTTTTGGCCATTGCCATCCCAGTCCTGTCCCCATCCTAATCCTGTCCTGGTGTCACTCATCACTGTCCCCATATCACTCCAGTGCCAATCCCAATCCCATCCCCATCCCAATCCCATCCCCACCCCAATCCCATCCCCATCCCAATCCCATCCCCACCCCAATCCTGTCCCCATCCCGATCCTGTCCCCATCCCAATCCCGTCCCCACCTCAATCCTTTTCCCCATCCCAGTCCTGTCCCCATCCCAATCCTGTCCCCATCCTGGGACTGATGCCACTCACGGCTGTCCCCATCCCAATCCCAATCCCAATCCCGTCCCCATCCCGGGATTGGTGTCACTTGTGGCTGTCGCCATGGCAGGATTAGTGTCACTCCGGGCTATTTTTAGGATCATTCCCTATTTTAAGCCGGGGGTTAAATCCCCTGGTGACACTCGGCTCCCGCGGGGGATTAACACAGAAAGAAGGATTTGGGATTTGCTCCCCCCCTTTTCCTCCCTCACAGAGGCTGGTGGTGCTTTTCCAGCTTGGAGGGGGAAAATCCCCCCAATTTCCTGGGAATATCCCCAGGGATTCACCCCAAATGCCCTCCTCTGTTTATAGGGGAAAAATCCCCCCAATTCCCTGGGAATATCCCCAGGGATTCATCCCAAATGTCCCAATCTGTTTATAGGGGGAAAATTCCCCCAATTTCCCAGGGAACATCCCCAGGGATTCATCCCAAACCCGTTTCATGCTTGTAGGGCACAAATTCCCAGAATCTGGGAAGGATTCATCCCCTCCCAAGCAGGTGAAGAGGTTTGGGATGAGGGAATTTGGGGGGAATTGTCCGTTCCAAGCGCATGAGGATGTTTGGGATGAATCCCCGGAGATATTCCCAGGGAATTGGGGGGGATTTGTCCCCCAGGGAATTGCAGGGGATTTTTTTCCCCTATAAAGGGAGGAGGAGGTTTGAGATGAATCCCTGGGGATATTCCCAAGGAGCTGGGGGGAATTCCCAGGAGCATCCCAATAAAATCCCAGCCGGAATGTTCCCGCCCAGCTCAGGCAGATGTGGGACAGCTGGAGCCCCACCCTTGTTTTTGTGGGATTTTGGGAATTTTGGCTGCAGGCCAAGCCAGAGGTTCCTGCTGGGATTTGGGATTGGTGGTTCCAGATCCTGGATTTTGGGCTGGGATTGGAGGGATGGGATCCAATGGGATCCAAGGGTGGGATCTGATGGGGTCAGAGGGTTGGGATGTCAGGATCCAAAGGGTTGGGATCTGATGGGATCCAAGGGATGGGATTCAATGGGATCAAGAGAAGGGATCTGATGGGATCCTAGGGATGGCATCTGATAGGATCAAGGGCTTGAGATCCAATGGGATCAAAGGATGGGATCCATTGGCTGGGATCCAATGGGATCAAAGGGGCAGGATCTGACAGGATCCAAAGGTGGGATCTGATGCCCCCTCCATTCCCACAAGGATTTGGGAAGAGGATCGGGAAGTCAATCCAAGCCCAGGATGGAGAGATCCAGGCCTGGATCCCGCCAAAACTGCTCACAAAACCCCCCCAAAAATGCTCCCATAATCCCACAAACCCATTCCCAAAATCCCCCAAACCTAGCTCCCAAAATTCCCCAAAACCATTGCCAAAGTCCCCCAAATCCATTCTCAAAATCCCCCAAAACCCCGCTTGTAAATGATTCCCAACCCTCTCCCAAAGCTGTTGGTTTTGGGATAACAATTCCTGGACCTCCCCAAGCATTCCTGGTCAATCCCCTGTTGATCCCAGCATTATTAGGGGATTTATTCCCGTGGGGAATCCCAATAGGATTTTTCAGGGAAAAGGCTGGGATGGAACCCCATGGATCCCATTCCAGCAATTCCAGATGGGATGGGCCCTTCCCATGGGAATTTTTGGGGGATTTGAATGGGATTTTCCCATCCAAGGATTTTAATAATCATTTTCCCTGGCACAGAGCACCCGGGAATGATTCTGGACACAAAGGGATGGGAAGGGAGACCGGGAAAACCGGGATGTCACAAGTTCAGGACACTTTGGTGGCCCTGAGGGAACCCCAATCCATGATCCCACCTCATCTCGGAGCCACCAGTGAGGAACGCCCGAATTTCCTCCTCTTTTTTGGAAATCCAGCCCAGGGACACCCAAATTTTTGGGAAATTTCCTCTTTTGGAAATCCAGCTCAGGGAGAGCCGAGATTCCTCCTTTTTTTTGCAAATCCACCTCAGGAGCTCCTGAAATTTCCTCTTTTTTTTTTTTTTTTTTTTTTTTTTTTTTGTTGGAAATCCAGCTCAGGGACTCCTAAATTTCCTCCTCTCTTCTGGAAATCTAGCCCAGGGACACCCAAATTTTTGGAAAATTTCCTCTTTTGGAAATCCAGCTCAGGGACACCCAAATTTCCTCCTCTTTTTTGGAAATCCACCTCACAGATTCCCAAATTTCCTCCTCTCCTTTGGAAATCTAGCACAGGGAGATCTGAAATTCTTCCTTTTCTTTGGAAATCCACCTCAAGGACACCCAAATTTCCTCCTCTTTTTTGGAAATCCAGCCCAGGGACACCTGAACTTTTAGAAAATTTCCTCTTTTGGAAATCCAGCTCAGGGTCTCCCGAATTTCCTCCTCTCTTCCGGAAATCCAGCCCAGGGAGATCAGAAATTCCTCCTTGTTTTGGAAATCCAGCTCAGGGACTCCTAAATTTCCTCCTCTCTTTTAAAAATCCACTCACAGACTCCCACATTTCCTCCTCTTTTTTGGAAAGCCACCCCAGAGACACCCGAATTTCCTCCTCTCTTTTGGAAATCTCCCTCAGGGAAATCCCCCCGCGCCGCTTCCAAACGAACCGACCCGGTCCAACCCCTTCCCTTCTGGTTCTCCCGGGCTTTTCCCACCTCGCGGAGCTCCTTGGCCACCTCCTTGAGCTCCCGCAGGATGCCCTCGAGCTGCCCGATCACCATCCTCATGCGGCCGCGGATGCGCTCCCGCTCTCCCTCGCCCTCGCTACGGGCGCTGCCGGTGCCGGTGGCGGTGGCGGTGCCGGTGCTGCCGGTGCCGCTGGCGGGCCGCTCCGTGCGCTGCGCATCCCGGCGGCTCCGCGAGTCCATCGTTCCCTAGGCGGCCGGGCCGGTGTCCATGCCGCTGCTCCCCGCCCGGCCCGGCCCGGGCAGCTCTCACCATCTTAACGCCGCCGCTCACGGCCGCACCATGCGGGGACACTCCGCTGGTGGCCCTGCGGTGACACCGCTGGTGGCAGCGGCAGGAGGAGGAGGAGGAGGAGGAGGAGGAGGAGGAGAGGATGGGGTTTGTCGGGAAGCGGAATTCCAGCTGGAAAGAGACGCGCGGTGTCGTCGAGGAGGGGTGGCGGGTCCGGCGGTGGCCGCGGGGGGGTCCGGCTGTCCTCCTGCGGGGACAGAGGGACAAGGGCCGGGAAGATCCTTGGGAAGGGCTGGGGACGCTCTTTCACCCAGTTTATGGAGGGGACTGGGAATGTGGCTGGGAATGTCACCCTCCCTGTGGCCTCCCTCAGTGTCCCCAGGCTGAGCTTGAGCACGGTGGGACCTCTGGGGGATGGACACGCACAGGGACAGGGGGACACCCACAGGGACAGGGCGACATCCAGGAGGACAGGGGGACATGCACAGGGACAGGGAGACACACACAGGGACAGGGGGACACGCACAGGGACAGAGGGACATGCACAGGGACAGAGGGACATGCACAGGGACAGGGGGACACTCACAGGGACAGAGGGACATGCACAGGGACAGAGGGACACGCAGGGACCGAGGGACACGGGCAGGACCCCCCCGGGGGACACGGGGACACTCTGCACTCACCGGCGCGCTCCGGCCGCTCCCGGGCTCCGCTCCGAGCTCTTCCCGCTCCTGTTTTCCCCTGGCTCCTTCCCTCGCTTCCTCTCCCTCCTCCTCCTCCTCCTCCTCCTCCTCCTCGCCGCCGGCTCCCGCCTCCCTCAGGGCTTTTCCGCGGGGGCCGGGGCCGCTCTGCTCCGTTCGCTGTCGCGGGGGGCACACGTTACCGGCAGGGACAGTCCCACCGGGGGGTGGCGGCCGCCTCCCGGAGCCCTTCCCGCCGCCATCCCCCCCTCCCGGAGTGCTCCGGATCCCGGCCCCGCCCCGGCAGCGGCGGGGGGAGAACGCGCCGTGCCCCCGAGTGCCCCCCGGGAACCGGGAACGGCGCGGGGGGAGCGGGGCGGGGCGGGGGCAGCCGGTTCGGGGGAGCGCAGGGGAAGGGGGAGCCGGTAGGGTCGCGTTTCCCTCACCGGTACCGGCATCCCCCATCCCCGGTAGCGCCATCCCTCAGCCCCAGTGCCGGCATCCTCCATCCCCGGTACCGGCACCCCTCAGCCCCGGTACCGCAATCCCTCAGCCCCGGTATCGCCATCCCTCAGCCCCAGTACCGACATCCTCCATTCCCGGTACCGGCATCTCCCATTCCCGGTACCGGCATCTCCCAGCCCCGGTAGCGGCACGTTCCCGGTACATCCTCCATTCCCGGTACTGCCATACCCCGTCCCCGGTACCGACATCCCTCGGCCCCGGTACCGGCATCCCCCAGCCACGGTGCCGGCATCCCCCAGTCCCGGTTCCCGCGTCCTCCGGGGCTCCGGGGATGGAGGGCGCCGGTATCCGCAGCTGCCAGCCCCGCTCTCCGAATCCTCCAGCCCCGGTTCCCGAATTCTCAATTCCCGATTCCGCATGCTCCTGCCCCGGTTCCCGAATCCTCCAGCCCCGAATCCTCCAGCCCCGCATGCTCCAGCCCCGGCTCCCGAATTCTCCGTCCCCAAATTCTCCAGCTCCGAATCCTCCATCCCCTCTTCCCGGATTCCCCATTCCCGCTCCCCACATCCCCCTGCGTCTGTCCCCGCCGCTCTCATCCTCCATTCCCCGAGCCTTCATCCCCGGTTCCCGCATCCTTCATCCCCTCATCCTCCATCCCCGAATCCTCCATCCCCGGTTCCTCCATTCCCTATTCCCGCATCCTCCATCCCCTATTCCTGAATCCTCCATCCCCGGTTCCTCCGTTCCCGGTTCCTCCATCCCCGGTTCCTCCATTCCCGATTCCCGCTCCCTGCATCCTCCATCCCCGGATCCCGCATCCCCATTCCCCAATTCCCGAATCCCCTCTCCCCGGTTCCCCTCTCCAGGACCCCCGGGACGCACCGGCGGCGCTGCGGGCTCGGCAGGGCCGGCTGTCCCCGTGCTCGGGGCGGGCGGAGCCTCCCCCGGTGCTCCCAACCCCGCTCCCGCTCCCCCGGGACGCACCGGAGCCTCCCCCCGGTCCCGCACGCCCGGACCCCCCGTGCCCCTGTCCCGGTGCCCCCCGGACGCACCGGCGGCGCTGCGGGCTCAGGGCCGGGCTCTCCCCGGGCTCCGGGCGGGCGGAGCGGGCCCCGGGCAGGGCCATGAGCGGCGGAGGGCCCGGCCCGGCCCCGCTCCGGCCGCAGCCTCCCCGCGCTCCGCCCGGCCCCGCGCCGGCGCTGCTGTGTCACCGGAGGGGCCGGGCCTGAGCCTGGAAACGGGAATTAAAGGCACCGGGAGCGGGAACGGAGCGGGGAGGGAGCGGGGAGGGAGAGGAGATGGAGAGGGGATGGAGGGGGGATGGAGAGGGGGTGGAGAGGGGATGGAGGGGGAAAGGGGATGGAGGGGGGATGGAGAGGGGATGGAGGGGGAAAGGATCTCAGGAAACTGGAGCAGCACTGGGGACATTCCCTTGGGATATGTCTCCTTTTACCTGCTTTTTCCCCCTTCCTTCAAAGAGGATGGATGGATGGATGGATGGATGGATGGATGGATGGATGGATGGATGGATGGATGGATGGATGGATGGAGGATGGATGGATGGATGATGGATGGATGGATGAGGATGGATGGATGGATGGATGGATGGATGGATGGATGGATGGATGTGGATGGATGATGGATGGATGGATGGATGGATGGATGGATGGAGGGATGGATGGATGGATGGATGGATGGATGGATGGATGGATGGATGGATGGATGGATGATGGATGGATGGATGGATGGATGGATGGATGATGGATGGATGGATGATGGATGGATGATGGATGGATGGATGGATGGATGGATGGATGAGGATGGATGGATGGATGGATGGATGGATGGATGGATGGATGGATGGATGGATGGATGAGGATGGATGGATGGATGGATGGATGGATGGATGGATGGATGGATGGATGGATGGATGGATGGATGGATGGATGGATGGATGGATGGATGGATGGATGGATGGATGGATGGATGGATGGATGGATGGATGGATGGATGATGGATGGATGGATGGATGGATGGATGGATGGATGGATGGATGGATGGGAGGATGGATGGATGGATGGATGGATGGAGGATGGATGGATGGATGGATGGATGGATGATGGATGGATGGATGGATGATGGATGGATGGATGGGATGGATGGATGGATGGATGGATGGATGGATGGATGGATGGATGGATGGATGGAGGATGGATGGATGATGGATGGATGGTGATGGAGGGATGGATGGATGGAGGATGGATGGATGGATGGATGGATGGATGGATGATGGATGGATGGATGGATGGATGGATGGAGGATGATGGATGGATGGATGGATGGATGGATGGATGGATGGATGGATGGATGGATGGATGGAGGGATGGATGGATGGATGGGGATGGATGGAGGATGGATGGATGGATGGATGGATGGATGGATGGATGGATGGATGGATGGATGGATCCATGGATCCATGGAGGGCACAGATCCGTTCCATGCCCACACCAGATTATCCCATGATGTTTCCATCCCATTTCCCCTCCCCCTCTCCTGCTCCCTTTCCCAGCCTCGGTTTGGGAATTGTTGGATGGGGTTGGGATTTATTGACCACATCCCATCGGGATCATCAGTGTCCTTCCAGCAGAGCCGTTCATGGCCCTAAAAACCCCCGGGAAATGGGATTTTCCTGGTATGGAAGGGAGATTTGGGACAGTGGGGTTTTGGGAATAACACCCTGATCCTTTGGGATCCCTGCGGGATCGGGAATAACACCCTGATCCTTTGGGATCACTGTTGTGGGATTGGGAATAACGCCCTGATCCTTTGGGATCACTGCTGTGGGATTGGGAATAATGCCCTGATCCTTTGGGATCGCTGCTGTGGGATCGGGAATAACGCCCTGATCCTTTGGGATCGCTGCTGTGGGATTGGGAATAACACCCTGATCCTTTGGGATCGCTGCTGTGGGATCGGGAATAACGCCCTGATCCTTGGGATCGCTGCTGTGGGATTGGGAATAACACCCTGATCCTTGGGATCGCTGCTGTGGGATTGGGAATAAAACCGATCCTTTGGGATCGCTGCTGTGGGATTGGGAATAATGCCCTGATCCTTTGGGATCGCTGCTGTGGGATTGGGAATAACACCCTGATCCTTTGGGATCGCTGCTGTGGGATTGGGAATAACGCCCTGATCCTTTGGGATCGCTCCCCCTCCCCCCACCCAGGGGTGACCGAGGGACCTTTGGGGGGACACGGGGGGGGCCGGGTGGGCACGTGACCGATGGCAGTGTGACAATGGCAGTGTGACAATGGCAGTGACACCGTGTCCGTGTCCCCGGTGTCACCGTGTGAGTGTCACAGCGTCACCGTGTCATTGTGTCGATGTCACAGGGTCACAGTGTCAGTGTCACCAGTGCCACCAGTGTCGCTCTCCCCAGTGTCACCGTGTCACAGCGTCCGTGTCACACAGTCAGTGTCACACGTGTCAATGTCACCAGTGCCACCGTGTCAGTGCCACAGGGTGACACGTGTCGGTGTCCCCAGTGTCGCCAATGTCGGTGTCACTGTGCCGGTGTCCCCAGTGTCCCCGGAGCAGCGCCAGCCCGCGAGCCGCTGTGCGAAGGGGACACCTGGTGGTGGCACTGCCTTGTCACAGCCAGCCCCGCTCGGTGACTGCCACCGCGGGCCACCTCCGTGGGGACACCGGGCACAGCAATGCCACCTCCATGGGACACACCCAGTGCCACCTCCAGGATATCCTGGGAAACGGGGTTGGGATGGGGACTTTGGGGTCCCTCCGTGTCCCCACATTCCCCTGACAATGTCACTTTAGGGGACACCCTTGAGGTCGAGGAATTCCAGAATTCCTGGCTTCAACTGGGAATCCCAAGGGCCGGGATGGAGACAGGGCCAGGTGCCACCCACAGGACGGTGTCCCTGCGTCCCCAAAATCCTGGAAAAGTCCTGGCTGGTGGCTTGGGGCTGGGTGGGAACAGCCTTGGGAGCCAGGAATGGGAATTTAATCCATGGAAAACATTCCTGGGGTGGGGAACCCCAAAATGGGATCTGGGAATCCTGAATCTGGCTGGGATAGAGGCAGGAACGCTCAAATCCTGGGAATTCTGGGAGCCCCAAATATGGGATCTGGGAATCCCAAACCCAGCCAGGATTGAGGCAGGAATGCTCAAATCCCGGGAATTTAATCCATGGAAAATATTCCTGGAGCTGGGAATGTCGTTCCCCCCCCCCCCCCCCAAAAAAAAAGGATACAGGATAAAAACAGAGCCCCAAATCCAGCTGGGATTGAGGCAGGAATGCTCAAATCCTGGGAATTTTGGGAGCCCCAAATATGGGATCTGGGAATCCCAAATCTGGCTGGGATTGAGACAGGAATTTTCAAATACTAGGAATTTAATCCATAGAAAACATTCCTGGGGTGGGGAACCCCAAAATTGGGATCTGGGAATCCCAAACCCAGCTGGGATGGAGGCAGGAACACTCAAATCCTGGGAATTTTGGGAGTCCCAAAATTGGGATCTGGGAATCCCAAACCCAGCTGGGATGGAGGCAGGAACACTCAAATCCTGGGAATTTAATCCATGGAAAACATTCCTGGAGCTGGGGTGTCCCAAATAAAAAAAGAGATCTGGGATAAAAGCAGAGCCCTGAATTCATTCCCTGTTTTCCCTCAGGACAATCCCATTTTCCTGGGAAAGGGAAATTCCGTTTCCCTCTTTCCCGGCAGCCCCGGATTTTTGTGGGAATGTGGCTGGAACAGGCTCCTCCCCTCATGGAATGTGGGAATTTTATCCTTGGGATCTCTCCTGTCCCTAAAATGCCTGGGATCGGTGCCTGGAGCAGGGACAGGTTTCACCCCAGAATTCCTGGTTTTCCCTCTGCCTGGGATGGGTTGGGAAGAGCGGGGTGGGAAGAAGAGGAAGCAGCGGCAGGGCTGGAATTTTATCCCGGAGCAAATTTATTGAGGGGAGAGATAAAAAAATCCCGGGATTTTAATCCCTCATTACACCAGGACACCGACCCCAATCCCAACCCCAATCCCAAGGAATTCCCTGCTCCAAGGGCTGATGGGGGATCCCAGAGGGGATCCCACCCTTGGGATCTTCTTCCCACCTTTGGTGGGGCTCAGGAATGGGATCCACCAGCGCGGATCCCACCTCCCATCCCAAATTTTATTTAAGATGGGATTTGAGAGGAGAGGATCATTCCCAGGAAACCTCGGCTCATCCGAGGGGAGATCCCGGCAGATCCAGGCAGGATTTGGGGCCGCTCTGAGCTCAGTCCAGGAAGGGATTTGGGATTGGCCAAGGAGAGGAAAGGCCCGGCGGAACTCTGGGGCCGGGAATGGCGGGATGGGGGCGGAGGATCCCGCGGGACGTCAGCAGGGAGGCGGCTCCGGTGTCACCGTCACCAGCACGGCGTCCTCGTCGCTGTCCTCCGAGCTGCAGATGATGATGCTGCCGCCCTCTGCAAGGGAAAGCCCAAAGCTCCGCATCCCGCGGGATCGGCGCTCCCGAGCAACCGGAGCCTGCGGGCAACCCCCGGAATGGTGGTGGACACGTGGAGCCTGAATTCCAGGGATCCCTCACCCCATGGATCCTGAATTCCAGGGATCCCATCCCCACCCCCATCCCCATGGATCCTGAATTCCAGGATCTCACTCCTGGATTGATGCCATGGATCCCACCATCCCAACAGGATCCTTCACGCCATGGATCCTGAATTCCAGGGATCCCACACTCCATGGATCCCTCATCCCGTGGATCCTGAATTCCAGGGATCCCTCACCCCATGGATCTCCCACCCCATGGATCCCCCATCCCATGGTTCCCCCATCCCATGGATCCTGAATTCCATTCATCCTTTGTCCCATGGATCCCTCATCCCATGAATCCTTCATCCCACGGATCCCTCATCCCATGGATCCCTCACCCTATGGATCCTTCACCACATGGATCCTGAATTCCATGGATTCTTCATCCCATGCATCCCACACCACATGGATCCTTCCTCCCCATGGATCCCTCATCC